>NC_089681.1:124213653-125589468 GCF_031753505.1 Anomalospiza imberbis | reverse complement strand
GTCAGACTACAACCATTATGGCTTGACAAGAAAATAATTGATTTTGGAATTGGTGATGTGCTCTCCACTCTAGCAATGCTCCTCTAGTAGCTACAGTAGCATGCACCAAATGAATATTTTCTGCAGAATAAAAGTGTATTTAGCCCACATGCACCATATCACTGAACTTCACAGACAGACTCTTTTCCCTTCCAGACGGCTCAGCAAGGGACTTTAAAGTGTGCAGTCTAACCTGTGTACCCATTCATTCTGCCAGCTTCCATGGGTATGTGAATTTTATGTGCTAATTTATCTCAGATGCAAAAGTATCAGCACTATGTTTTGTCTTCCTTTTTTATCACACTGCATTAAATGAAAATATAATTTGGGCAAACTTACATTTTTTCATTTATTTTCTTGTTGTCCATAGAGAAAGGCTCCCATGAAGTAGACAAGCACAGTTTTTAAAATGGAAAATCCTTATCAGTTTAGCCAAAGCTCAAGTCTTTACCTATTAACTGGAAAATCTTTATCAGTTTAGTCAAAGCTCAAGTCTTTACTTATTAGCAGGACATGCAGGCTCTTACATAATCTGGCACTGGCCTTCCTGCCATTATGGTCACTATCTCAGCAGATCTATGTTCCCTTCATTCAAGTATCTTAAGTTTTGCAAAGTTAGATGTAACATGGTCATGGTACCTTCTTTTTCACTAATTCAAATAATATATCAGAACTGGGCAATATTCACCAGGAGCAAGTTATGTGTTAGATTTTTGACCTGCATGATTTTTAAGTTCCAGATGTCAGTTCTTTAAGTTGGTAGAAGCCAGAACCAGAAAACTATTTTTGATAGCAAAACACTTCTTTGCCAGTGTTGGAGAATATGACAGTAGATGTTTTACACTAGCCTTGGAGACTGGCGAGTCGTAGATGCAAACTTTTAAAATGGTGGCCCAAAATGCTGATTCAGCATACTTAACCAAACATACCTAAAGCTAAATAAACCTAAAACCCTTCCCTAAACTTAGACTTTAGACTCCTTGGTTAATTATCATGCTCTCCACACACTTAAACTTAGGCACTCCACATTTTCTTTAATACCCTGCTGGAGAATTATATACCTATCTCCACACTCCGTTGCCATCCAGAGTTTAGATATCAGAGAGGCAACAACTTTTTGCTTAACAGCCCAGTGTTTGTATCTGCTGCCACAAGTCTGGTCTTAGGGACAGCCCCTCCTCAGAAGAATGCCAGTCTTGAGGAGAGAGAAGATCAAAGGGCAGCAGATGGAGAAGGAGCCACAATATTTTCTTACATGTTCAACAGCCATGGAAGCAACAGTTAGTTAAAAAATGTCAGATAGAGAGCAAACACAAATATTAGTCTAGGAAGATGGTCAAGGGAAAAGGAAGAGTTCCAGATCTGTGACCTATTGGCAGGAATTGGTCTTCCTTTTACCCAGTGATTATGAATTCAAATATGGAAACATGTTGGCACTCCTATGGCACAATCTAACCTAATGACACTAAGTCATAGTTAAGTACATGAGTTTGTACAACATTAATCACTGTATGGTTTTTTGTGTCTGCAAAAATCATTTTGCAGCTCAGACAGCATTATTCTGGAAATGGCCACATGGTACAAACAACCTCATTTTCTGTCCCTCTCTGTCACACTAGGTCAGGCTGTCCATGTGTCAGAGCCTAGTGCAGTAATGAAGTATTTTGGGAAATATTTCTCTTGAGCTTAACTGGATTTGGTTTCTCCCTCACACAAAACAGGAATAAGAGGAAATTAATCAATATTTAAAAAAAAAAATTCAGCTGTAACTATGAAAAGATGTCAAACTCTGTGTAGGTCTACTTTATTAAAAAAATGCAGATCTAGACACATATGCCTAAGTAAACCTACACACCTGAAAATATTCTTCTAGAATTAATGCTAACTTTATTTGATGGTAGAAATAAAGCTATTGGGCTTTCTTTGCACTACACACATAGGTAAATGATATGAAACAGTTTGCAACAGTTGATAAAAGTCATTAGCATTTTGCATTGCCTCTGCTTCTTCCATGCATTGTGGCCACACATTTTTAAGCACAAATAATTCTGAAAATATTGGTTCACTGAAATGACCTGAATAATGGCTAAATCAATAGTGTGAACAGGATGATTGTTCAATTTAGCATGTATTTCTATTTAGGCTCCTCAATCAATAAGATACCTGTGGTAATAAAAAAAAAAAAAAAAGAGAAAAAAAAAAAAGAAAAAATCATAAAAAATCATCTACCTCATAGGTAATGAAAATTGAAGCCCTACTAGGCACATCTAGAGTTTCATTATCAGCGTCACCAAGAAATCTATTTTACTTGTGCAATAACCTTGAAACATTTTATTTGGCACCTTTTAGCTGTTCATTATTTTTCAAATAAAACAAACAAAAAAAAACTCCTGAAGGTCTCCACTCAAAAAAATATGACATTGTCAGTAGGTATGGACTTACCTTAACAATTGTCTTAATTTGGCCTGTGTATTAGACTGGGTTTCCTTTAATGCAAAAATCTAAATGTTAATTTCCCCAGTTGGTGAGGAGAGAGAGAGGTTCTTCAAAAGACAGTTCAGAGAAATTATCTTGGGACAGATTCAGTTCCTTATGAAAATGCCTATCTCTTTCTATTGAATCATGGAATCATTAAGGCTGTAAAAGACCTCTGAGTCCAACCTTTGACCAAACCACCTCTATCATCAACTAAACCATAGCACTAAGGGCCACATCCAGTTGTTTCTTGACCACTTTGAGGAATCGTATCTCCACCATTTTCCTGGGCAGTCTATTCCAATGCTTGACAACCCTTACAGATAAGAAATTCTTTCTGAATTGACTATGATTGATTATAGAGGAAGCCTGAACAGACGGCTTAAATTAAGTGTCCAGCTTGGCAAATTTTAGAGGTAGAAGAGGTGAGTCCCAGTCCAGGTACAGGTATGGGACTGAGGGTCCTCATTTTACATCCCATCCCATTAGCCTTTTGCTCCAACAGGAATTATACTGACATTATATTGGTACTGATCAGAGTGAGTTAGGAGATGAGAATTTGGGCTGAAGTGTTTAAAAATTGTTGCAGATTCCTTGGGAAAACTCTAGTTTTGTACAGGTCAGTAGCAATTCTTGCCTGATAGTTCCAAGATGCAATGCAGAGTTATGCTGTCCATAACCCTACTCTGTGTCTAAGCAGCGCATTTCAGCCCCTGGGTAGTAACAATAGCAGATGCTTATTATATTTAATTATTAACCATCAGCTCTTTGAACTTATCACCTTAGTCTCTCAGCACCTGTGTGATGGATGGCAAAATTCCCATAATTTCCACTTCCATCAGTCAGTAAGTAAAAGGTGAGCATCTGCTAGTGCTCACCAACCCCTGAGGATATATTCAGCTATCATTATGATTGCTCCTAATGGTGTTTTACACAAAATAAGTTAAGGTGAAAAAGGCATGCTAGGTTATTTTGCACATATACAATGTCAAAGTATTTATTGCCCTGCATATGGCAAATTTCAAATATAAATAGATAATACCAGAAGAACATTTATTATTAAATTTAATATTTATGCAGTGACATAAATGTACGTGTTCTTATAAATGCTTCTGTATTTTAGAATTGATCAGAAGCTTTAGTTAAAGAAAGGAAGGAAAAAATTGGGAAGCTGCAGGTAAGCTATACTTTAATGTATCTGCATTGGTTTTTTTGCACTTAAAGGTATGTCCATGTAGGAAAATAAAAAGGAAAAGACTTTAGAAAGTGCAAAAAGGCCCCAGAAAGTAGACGTAAAGCTAAGAAAGGCTGGGAAATTTCAAAACCTTCTCATGGGAAGCTAGGAATTTAAGAACCAAGTGAATACAATTATATTTATCATAAGGAACAAGAAAGAACAAGAACTTATTGATAGTTCAAGATGTGAAAAGTCATAGATGTATGCTTTGCACAGATAGAAACATTTTCGGTCTTAAATAATGAATTATTGTGTATTGTTTGAGGTTCATAGAAGTCCTTTTTTAATGTTAAACCCATGTGGGTCTTCTTCTTATTGGTTAGAGTATAATGACTTTACACCTTTTCTTTTACACTATTGCTTCAAAGAATATGTAGAAAAAGGCTTTGCATAAGCTGCTATCTTGTCTCTGATCTGGATTTGCATGGATGTTGTTATTTTCCTGTGTCTCTTGCTTTTTGCTTGTATGATACAGACAGATAATAAATCCTAAGTCTGCAACCAGTCAGGGTCCCATCCTGTTTGTGAGACATGGACCGATCCAGCAGATGTCCACACCAAAGAGTGAAGAAATCATCCTTGAAACCGTAAGCAAACAAGGTAAGTTCTCATTATGCATTAAGAAAGCTGCTAGATTCTACTCTGACTGAAATGCAGAGCCTACAAACATGGATATGTTGCCTTCAGGACTCAGGTTGCTAATACAGCTCTATTGCCATCAAATGCATATTCTCTGCATCAGTGCATCCCCTTAGGTCAGAATACCTGCACCTCCCCTCACTGTGGCACAAGGAGGAGTTTGAAAGGTGCTTACAGCAGCAGTCAGGGTCTCTTCCAGCCATCCCCTTCCATGAAGCTGAGTCACAGGGGAAATTTGACTATTATGTACAATGCATTAGCGATTTTATAATTTCAATCTGATTTTCTCTCAAAGTATTTTCATAAATTAGGCCAGAATAATGAAGCAGTTTGCATCAGAGTCCTCTGGGAAACTTTCAAGGCAACTACTGACACATTCTCTCCCAAGACTACACCCCCGAAGAGATCTCATTGCTGAGAGAATACCATATTCCCCTTGCCTCACACATGATGTGTAAATTATCTAGAAAGTCACATTACTGATGTTTTGTAGGACTCGGTAATGGAGCTTGAAATTCATGTGAGACCAGCGCTAAATGTTGATGCAGTACCACACCAATAAACACAAAGTGTTCCAAACATATGGTGAGCTGTGAAGAGCCCCTCCCCTTCATGCCTGGCAAAATGGGAAGAAAATGGCCACTTAAAATTTGAGCAATAACCTTTGAATATTGCACACAGGTCATGGCTGGGTATAGAACAGAATTGTGCCATTTATTCCTGGTGCACAGTTGGCATACAAGCAGGGGTGCAAACACACACATACATATCACAGATCAAGCCTGAAGAAACTTTGGTAAGACAAAAATGAAGGAAAGCAATTTCCCAGATGTAGTCATCTGGTAGTAGGCATATAGATAATGAAATCTCTATGGCTGCCCACCAGACATGAAGTTATGTTATGCTGAAAATTTATTACTGTTGAAGAACAGACTTTACATTTTTAAATGCTTTCATAAGTATATTGTTAAATGCCTGGATGGGTATCGAAAACATGATTTTTACATTCATAAGCATATGAAAAAAGTATTTTTCCAATTTATTAAATGGGAATTATTGTAAGTGATACAACTGTATAGGACTTCTTATACCCATTATAACCAAAAAACTTTTCCAAATTCAGAAACTGAAGAGACAGCATATTTTTTTTTGAAGTGCTAAGAAGGTGTTTGGAAACCAGTCAATAAAAGTTGTGACTATGGTAAGGACCTTCTTCAAAGAGGCAAAAGGAAATCTCAGCATCTGAGAGACTCCTACATTCCCTGTTTTTGGGGCCAGTCTGCGCCTTCAATTTCAAGAAGAGCTGAATGACTCTCCAGAGGAGTTCCCCTTTCCTATTCAAAGATGCCTCAGCAAGACAAGGGATCTTTTGCAGAATAGTCTCCCTGAGGGATCCCTGGCTGTGAAATTTCTGGTCTGTGTCCTGATAATTGCAAACTTCTTCATCTCTAACATTTTTTTTCAACAGCAACTGAAAGAGGAAAAGAGGATGTTTCAAAGCCTTTGTTGACATTTTAGAAGATCCCTACTAGTTACAGCTTAATTAACTTTATGACAATGTTTAATTTATATGGTCTTTCAGAAGTAATTTCAGGGTAGTTTCCATTGTTTGCATGAATGTCTCAGGCAAGACAGGCAATTAAAATAGAGATTGTAACAGAACAGAGAAATTACATATCAGAGATCTTCTGAATATGTGATAGGGTCATTTTTATGAGATATATCTTCTGAAACTCTATAAAAGATGTTCATTTACTCTTCTTGGTTATGCCACATTTCAGCCAAATATGAAAATCCCGTGTAAAAGTATTACATACTGCAAAACCCCTGTCAAATACCTGTCTTATATGATAAAGATATCCAGATCTTAATTAATTTTATTTAAAACAATAGAAATGATACTGAGATTTTTCTCAAATTCACCTTGCTATTTGTTAACCTTAAATCAAATTTTTTTTCTTCTACAGCATTTCAGTCACTCTTTGTCTTGCTTCTTACGAAAGAAACTGAATCCAAATGTTGGCTTTTGTGTTCTATGATGGTCCATGTATTTTAGAACGCCAAATCTGGGAGTTTTCTGAATATGTTAATTTTTCCTCTGCTGCTTAGTCCTTTGAAGATCCCCAAGCAATCCAAATGTAATCTCCAAATGAATGACAGTGAATCTAAATTTTTCCAGACTACTATTTTATGCTGGTAGATATTTCACACTAACCAAGGGTATATAGATAGATAGATTTGCAGTTTAAAATTTAATAGATTTTTTTCCAGGGTCTGTCTGTATGATTTAAAATGATCATTTTTTCCAGCAGTTTTTCTACTCATCTTTCCTAGCTACTGCTGAGTCAGAGAGTTCAGACTGTTTAATTGAAAATGAAGTGACAAATCTTTACAGCTGGATCAAAAACCAAAAAGAGTCAGTGGAAAGACATCCTTTGACTTAACTGAGAAAGCCGTTCCAAAAGCCTTATGTATATTCAAAGCATATTTATTAACACAATTTAAAACTCCCTCCCAAATCCTACTATCACACAATCTAAGCTAAGCATAGACATATTGAGATTTAGCCTGTTTTGCCTAATTATTCTTATTTTCCCTTGGTATTCTGACCTAATTTTTAGAAAAATAATTTTTTATGTTAAGAAATATTTGCTTTTATAAAAAATAAAATCTCTCTGACTTATTTAAAGTGGCAACTAAGTAGCAGCACACTAGTGCTGGGGATCATGCAAGAATTGAAACAAGGTTCTTTCTCAATCAACTGCTGTCCATGTTTGCCTTTTTCAAAGTCAACAGCCTGGAAGCATCACTGTTCCTGCACTGCCAGACCATTCAATAGGTCCCCACTGAGCTGCAGAATGTCCTCTGTGCTCTCTGTGTGTATTGCCAAGCCCTCACTGCCATCTAGTCAAGATACCTGGGCATTAGGCCCTTGAGAAGAGTCAAAATTAGGCAGTCTGAAAGTCCTATCAACATTGGTACAGTTAGCAGAGATGGTGTTCAGTATCCTTCTGATATTGTGATAAAGGATTCAAATGAGACCATGAAAAGGATGCAGAAAGACACTTAGGTTTGTAAGAAACAAAGAAAGAGAAAGGTTGCAATTGAAGAAAAGTGAAGCCAGATTTCCCTTCATTTACAAGAAAAGCCTTTTCCATACAGATTATTTTGGCTTCACCATCTGAGAATTGACAGAAAGTGAAAACATCATTGTCCTATTTTCAAACAGTAGACCTAGATGACAATGTTACAAAATAAATAAATCAAATGTCATTAACCATATTAACTGCTATTAATATTAATATTTTTTATAGTTGTGGCACTTTGTGTTGTACAAATTCACCTGTGGCTACTCTAGTCAACAACACTGTAGATATGCTTTCCTGTGCATAAATTTTGCACTGTCTTTTAAATTCTTATCTGACATCTGTTCCCTTATGAAATAATATAGAAAAAGAGGAAAGGTGAAGAGAAAAGAGGAGGAATTGTATTTTTGTGTACAGTCTATATACAGTAGAGCATCACCTTGATTCTTTTATGGGTTCTTCTAATGCAAAACCCTGAGGCATCTTAGCAGCTAGAATGAGAAAAACATGTTTTCCTGGGTTCATTTATGAGTACAACAGGACTTCATTAACTTGTACCCATGCAAGTGAAGACATAGGAAATGACAGAGTAAATTAACACTTTTTAGACCAGAATTTTATTTCATTTTCTAATTGTCATTTTGTTTTCATTTATTTGCAGTAATATATCATTATACTCTTGCCGGTATTTATCTTGATACTGCTGCCACCTTAGAAAAATCAGTTTTGAATAAAACTTCAAACTTTAAATATTATTCTCATTAAAGGGTTATATTGGTGCCTAGAAATATATAAAGAATTATAAGTGAAGGAATCCTTTCTAGAGCATGGGTCACTTTTGCAAAGTCATTAGGAAAATGAATGTTCAGAAGTTTGTTGTTCAGATGTCAAACACACTAATAAATGCTTTGGAGAATGGAATGTAAAGTGGCTTCATAATAATGATATTGAGTCTC
Source organism: Anomalospiza imberbis (assembly GCF_031753505.1). Classification (NCBI taxonomy): domain Eukaryota; kingdom Metazoa; phylum Chordata; class Aves; order Passeriformes; family Viduidae; genus Anomalospiza; species Anomalospiza imberbis. The sequence goes on along the minus strand of NC_089681.1, from coordinate 125,581,036 downwards.
AATAAATCTCTGTTTCTAAATCTTTACTGGGATATAAGAAAGTGATGAGTAATGTTTCAGATTGGAAGTGTGCTTCTTCAAAACACAATTTATTTTAAGCAGTATCTACTCATACATATACCCAATCAGTGAAATATTATAGTGGTTCCCACTTTGACCAACAGCTAGCACATCCAAATGACAATATTTGAAGTTTTGCAAATTTTTTTTTTTTCATTTTATTAATTTTTTATCATTTCACCAGTGGCCACCTGAAAGCACCCTTTAAGGTATACAAGCCCAGAAAAATTCTTTCAATATAGCTTCCTAGCTCACCTAAAATAAATGCAGCTGGTGTTTATGTTTGATTGTACATATTTTATGCATTCTATTTAATCATGTCTGAAGGCTATTGAAAGCTGAAAAATCTTTCAGCAGAGCATTTTATTCAACACATGCTACACTTTTTCCCCAGTCTCCCATAAGCCAGAGATCCTGGAAAACATAACTTCTGTAAAAAGTTTTAGCAGGCCTTAAAAATTATTTTTCCTTTTTTCTTTTTTTTTTTTTTTTTAGTCACACAGCTCAAATGAAAGTAAATTAAATTCTATAAATACTGAATACTTTATGGATTTAATAATGACAAATAGAAATATCATCTCAAGGAAAAAATATCAGTTTTAATCTGAAATCAGTCCAAGCTAATATTTACAACTTCAGAGTAAACTTAAATAGACTTGAAGTTCCAGAAATCAGATTGATTTTCCAAACTGTAACAGTCAGAAATCAAGAATTTGCTTGTCTGAAGAAGGCATAAATTAAACCCACATTGCTGAAATGCTAGCAAGAACTCTTAAGTACTGTCTTGTATGGAGACTTTTATGTCTATATTTTATCTTCTTTCAGACACTCCCATAGACACTACAACACTTAAAGACCAAATGCCTAGTTCTGAACCATCTTTCATTCTCTACATTTCTTTTTTAAATCCAGCCATAAAATTTAAAGTCAAAAGGAAAATAAGATCATTTAGTCAACTGCAGGGTATCAAAGGTCATTTGATATACAGAATTTGTTATTACATTGATTGCAATAATTTGCATTTGGCTAAAATCTAACTTCTGTCTAAAAGGTATCTTCTAATAAAGAAGTTCACTGTCTGAACTGAATGACATCTTGTCATGGTTTAACCCAGGAGGGAAGCTCAGCCCCACACAGCCACTTGTTCACTCCTCCTCAGTGGGATGGGGGAGAGAATCACAAGCAAAAGTGGGAAAACTCATGGGTTGAGATACTGAGTTAAATAGTAAAGTAAACGACACATGCACAAGAAAAGCAAAACAAGAAGTGAATTTACCACTTCCTATAGGCAGGCAGGTGTTCAGCCATCTCCAGGAGATGGAGCGCCTTTATGTGTAGTGATTAGCTGGGAGAAAAACACCAGCACTACAAACACCCTCCCCTTCCTTCTTCCCTACAATTTAGATGCTGAGCATGACCCATATGGTATGGAATATTCCCTTGGTCTGTTGGGGTCAGGTGTTCTGATTGCGTCTCCTCCCAACACCTTGTGCACCCCCAGACTCCTGCTGGTGGGATGGGGTGAGGAGCAGAAAAGGCTGTGGCTCTGCGCAATCGCTGCTCAGCAGTAACAAAAACATGGCTGGGTTATCAGCACTGTTTCCAGCACAAATCCAAAACACAGCCTTGTACTAGCTACTCTGAAGGAAATTAACCCTATCCCAGCCAAAACCAGCATACAGATGGAGAATCTGCTTGGCAGTTTCCTCCCATGATTAATGTTCTGTTCTTTATTTCCTAGCATTTGCCTGGCACTAGCAGCCACTGGTTCTTGTTACACATCCGCTTTCTGAATTTCATATTTCTCCCTTGCAAGAGTGTTATCCACCACAGCATCTTTCCTGTGATAAGTTAATAAGTGAAAGCTCTGAAGTTCATGTGATGGGGACTTTTCCAGTTTTCAAATCAACTCTGTAGTTCTTTCTAAGTCCTTGCTAATTTTTAAAGCTGTCTAGAAGCATCCAGACTTAGCTTCCTCAGTGCATGTGAGCTATCTATTAGCCAGCTTCTTACGCATCTTGGAACCATATCTTCACTGTGGCAGTGCCTTTGGGAATTAGGAAATCAAATTCTGCTCCAAGATCACCACTTCCTAAGACTCAACAAACTTCCTTGTCCTTCAAGATGTAATTTTAAAAACAAACTTCCGTGGTTTTTGCATTCACTAGAATAACAATGTCCCCAGTTTACCAGTCATTGAATGACTTGCTCTTACCATTGTTTCTCTTTTCACTATACTCTTTACAATTAGCACTAATATAGTGGCACACCACTTCCAAAGAAATATTTCATACTGACTCTTCTTTTTAAGACCTGTTGGTCATGTAGTTTAAACCCATATCTTATTGATACCTTGCATTGTGTCGGGTTCTTTAGTTAGATAAAGGGAGATATATGGTTCTACACATTATCAGGATAAACATATATACCATTTTCAAACACAGTTAAAATGTTATCACATAAATTATTTATTTTATAACACCAACTATGCAAACCACAATGTTGACTTACCATTCATTAGGTTCTTAGTTTTAAATACTTTTGAACTACTTTGTTTACTTCCTACTTCATCTTTTCCACTATTTTTCTGCACAAGGTGACACTTTGAATTTTGCATTCACACAGAATCAACAATCTCTGATATTCCAAATCTTACAAGGATCCCTATATTTGATAAATATTAATACTGTCAATCCTCAGACATTCTTAGAAGTGCAGACATCATTAAAATATTCCTGTGCAATGAAAAAAAAAACAGAAAACAAGTCTGCTATATTGTACTTTCTTCATTACAGAAAATCAAATTTATTGGATGCCTATGTCTTCCCTGTCTTCTTACTACTAATTTTTTCATTTATTTTAAGAATAAAATGTTTGTTTAAGAAACATGTTTGTTTCTTCCTCTTGAATAGCTTCTTTCTTTCCCTGCTATTGCTGTGGATCCCTATGTTCCTGATACATATTTTCAACCTTAACTGTGGTTATTTCACTTAGAAAAGCTATTTCTTCAGTGTCTTTATCTTCATTCATTAATTTTCTCCATAAATTTTCACACTTTCTGTTTAATATCAGTTTTTTGGACTATAATCTCCTTAGATAACACACAGAGGTTATATAGAAATTTATATCTGCTCTCATTAGCCAATGAGTGGCTCCCATATTAGCCACTTCCTTTCATTACACCAACCATCATTGGTGTAATGAAAGGAAGTGACAAAGCCTTTGTAGGACTAGTTGTGTGTCCTCCCAGCTGGGAGCAATTATCAGTGATGGAAGAAAAGGTGTAGAGACAAGACACAACTTTTCTCTTTTTTATACACTTCCTTCACGTGTATACTTTCCTCTGAATCCAGAAGAGAACTTCCCAAGGAACCAGATTCCACTGGAGTTTTGAATTTTTCAGGTAGGTCCCTGTAGGCCTAGAGAAGTTTCTCTTTCCTTCTTCATCAGAGACTGGCATATTTTTCTTCCTGAATCTAATACACCTCTTACTTGAGTTCTGAAGCTGAAATTTTCTGATGTCCAAAAAAACTCAAGTGCTAAATTGTGGGTCATACCTTTTACAGCAAAAAAATATTCTACCAGAGTTCAGAAGTCCAACAGGACATTTCCACAAAAAGGTTGCAGTTCAATCACATGGATAAATTGTCAATCTTTTTTATCATCTGTATGCAGCTGAAATCTAGTCCAAGACACTCCCATTACGTCCATTACACCAAGGAACTTTTTTTTCCTTCTTAACTGGAAATCACAAAGTAATGATGGCTAAATTTAGTGCAAGTATCTATTTTCTCTTAGTAACAATCAGTGTTTTCAAAGCATTTCACTACTTGTAGGACTTTGGGAAAAGAATTCAAATATCTATAAATATCCTATTGTTTTAGATTTGCTGTCTTTTTTGGCAAAATGAATTTGATGTTTTCCTCATGCAACAGATGCTCAGGACAGGATTAATAATATATTTCAGAATTTCTGCTTGTGAACATTGGTGTTTGTTTAAGATAAGAGTTCAAGAACCACCACATGCTTCTGAATAAATATTCATTTTTTCTAGAGCTGGTATGACATCTCAGCTTTTATGACATCTGTCTAAATACTGGTCAAATTTGCTAAATTTGAAGATTGCAGATCACTGGAGAAAGTCCTGATTAATTTGGAAAAGTATGAAAATACTTTAAAAGAATCATAATTTGATGTCTTCATGACATTAGATAAAATTACATCTGGATAATATTTTTTAGTAGCTGTATTGCAATATTCTGACTCTGTGTGCATAACTTAGTACTATAAAATGACATACATGTAGGCATGCAACCATCCTAAATCATTCTTGACATTCATTACTCTTATTCAATCTCTCCCTGCTACATCTATCCTGGCTTTGACAGGTTCTACTTCTATGTTACAAAAAAACTTAGAGATTGGTAGGACACAGCAAATTCAAAACATCACCAGATTGTCTAACCTAAGGATATGTCAGTATGGAGCACAGGGTGAAATATGTATAATATAGAGTTCAAAAGCCTGCATATATCCTCCCTGAATTTAGAAAACTTAACACACTTTAAAACAATATAGCTATATGATTTTGCATGTCTGTGACTGCTCAAGGGCTTCTCAGGTGAATGTTCTGTATATGCTGCCCCAGTCTGATACTACAGGAGGTGGGAATATTAAAGTGCTTGTATTAAATTTAGTTATGCACAAGTTTCAGTTACTCTGCATTGGGACTAGGAAACAATTACAGTTCCATTTAGCGAATTTCCTCCTTAGCTGGCATTACAGTGGAGGATGGAAGCCTCGAGGTATTTTGACACAGAGGCTGTAGTTTAAATTTTTTAACTTTCAGTGACGCTGACTAGAGTTAGATATAAACTTCAGTGGGAATATCAGAGAGCTCCAGAAAAGATCTGCCACTTGCCAAGAAAAGCCTTTTGTAAAACAAGAAAAACATTTTATATAATAATAAAAACAATTTTACAAAAACACTCTGCTGTATCAAATAATGACCACATTTTAGCAGCTCCATTAGCATCAAGGGAGTTAATGATCGTCTTTTTGAATACCCAATAGCTGTTTAAGGGAGACTGTCAGATTGGAAAAGTCAGTAACATTTGAACCAAATGTACTGGGATAAGGACTCCCTTTCTGAAGACCACTTAGCAGTCTTTCTGTGGAACTGTGGAGCTGAGGAATGTTCTTGCTCTGCTCTAAACTCCAAACCCTGCACACAGTTCCTCCTAGTATTTCTTCCCCACTGATGACCTCTATCAAGGCTTTTATTTAGTGCCTTCTGCACCAGCTAAGGTAATTTTTGAGAGTGTTGGAATTCAAGAGACAAATTTAGGTCTACAACTATAATATGTTTTCAAAGAGTGTTTATTTTACTGATGCAATGAACACAAAAAAAAAAGGTTAAAAATTTGCTAATTACCAGAGTAAAAGAGAATCAATTACCATTGTTCAGTGTGTGAGAGTTTACAGAGGACTCAAGATGTCTTTCCAGACTTTTTTTTTTTAATTTTTCAGCCACCCATAAAACACTAATTTCTCTAGTTTTGTCCCAGAATACCTAGGTCCCCACCTTTGGTGCAATCCCTTGTACTTTTGTGCCTTATAAAAATTGTAAGCACCTTGGGGCACAAATAAGTCAGTTCAATTTGTCTATATAGCACCATTCTTTCCTAAGGCACTCAATGAATAATATATGGTAATTTATAATGAAGGTATTTGCAAGTCAGAGGGCTTGACAGCAAGCCAGTGACTTGAAAAGCAAGCAAAGTTTAATAAACCTTTTAAACAGGGTGGTTTTAGTGGCCAAGATACATTTTTTATTTATAAATATTTGGTATGAGAACTCTGTCCCTTAGCAAAGTACTTGTTCCAAAGACGGAAAAGCTGGCTGCACTGTCTGAGCATACACAGAGCTTCCTGTGTGCACTGTAGAGCACAACTAGGCTAACTAGACCAGCAAGTGCATCCCTCAGGGCAATATCTAAAACTGTGTCACATTTAAGCTCCAGAACTGGAAAGAAACCAGAAACAACAAGAGAATGGTCGCAAATATTTTTACTTACCTTTGCTTGAAGAAATTGCAGGATCAGAGAGTGGCCTGGGTTAGAAGGAACTTTAAAGGTTATTTTGTTCCAAGCCCTCTGTCATGGGCAGAAACACCTTCCACTAGACAGGTTGCTCAGAGATCCATCCAACCTGGTCATCCATCCAACCCTGACTTTCCAAGATGGGGCATCCAAAACTTCCCTGCACAACCTCTTCCAGTGCCTCCCCACCCTTGCAGTAAATAATTTTTTCCTAATATCTAATGTAAATCTACTTTCAGTCTAAAAACGTTCCTCCTTGTCCTGTCACTACATGTCCTCGTAAATTATCTCACTCCATCTTTCTCATAGGCTCCCTTCAGGTACTGGAAGGCTGTGATTAGGTCACCCTGCAAACTTCTCTTTTCCAGGCTAAACAATCCCAATTCTCTCAGCCTTTCCTCATAAGAGACATGCCCCATCCCTCTCATCAACTTGGTATCCTGCTCTGGACTCAGTCTGACAGATCGATGTTTTTCCTGTTCTGGGACCACAGAGCTGATGCAGCACTGTGGGTAGGGTCTCAGCAGACCAGAGCAGAGGGGCAGAATCCCCTCTCCTGCCCTGCTGCCCACGGTGCTCTGGATGCAGCCCAGGACACCTTTGGCTTTCTGGTCTGGGAGTGCCCATGGCTGGGTCATGTCCAGCCTTTCCTCCACTATCACCCCAAAGTCCTTTTTGGCAAGGATGGTCTCTGTCCATTCAACCCCTCAACTTGTAACATTTACACAGGTAATGTGATGCATATTAAACACTCCTTGAGCACTTATTTATCAAACCTTTGTTGCAAACAATCTGCGAAAATACATTTACTCAGCAGCATATCAATATATTAACTTGCCTCTTTCAGACTTTCTTCCTGTTCTTCTGACTAAATTTCAACAGCCAATTTCTCTTTTAAAGCATGACAAGACGAAGTTCCGGATTTTCCATTGAAAAACCATTAAGATTTGTTGCAGAGGCCCTGTGTACAGTTCATGCTCAAAAACTCCCATGTATCCAGAAAGCATGTCCCATAGAACTGATGAGCCATGTGAAGGGGCCATTTGTCCTGGATTTTCAGACACCAAATAGCCTAGTCAGACCCATAAATTTTGTTTTTAAGTACTTTAGGGCAAAAATCTGTCATTTTAATTTGTTGAGAAACCACCATTCTTTCCTAAGGCAAGGTGTGAATAATACATGACAATTTAAAAAGGAGCTGTTTGCTACTGTTACTGCTCCTGCAAAACTTCTACATTCTCAGACAAATGACCAAAGAATTCTTAATGCACTCAGGTTTTATTTTAGGTTTTATTTTATCTTTATTAAGAAGACAATAAATACTTTAAAATTTGAACTTAGTACAAGCTACATTTTCAGTGTTACCAATTGAAAACTCAGTCTCAAGTTATTTGCTACTATATTTAAAGTTATGGCTTGTATGGGCAAAGAGTTACAGTTTTCTCTTTAATTTCTTATAAAGTGCCTAAATCCTATTGAAAGCAAGCTGTTATATATCTAAATGTTTCCATAATTAATCTCCTAGTTACAAAGAAAACCCTGAAAAAACAACTTTTAAAAAATACTTCTATAAAAAAGAAATCATCACCATTATCATTCCCCTACTGGCAAAGAGGAGGAAGAACCCCCAGTAGTTAACTTAGTTCTTCTGGTGAAGAGCTTTAAATACTGATTTCTCATCATGAAACTTTATTTTCTTTTTAGTAAAGAGCAGGGGAAGAAAAACAGAACTACACCAGAGAAAGAAACAATTATTGGGAAGGTTTTGTACATTAGTTTTACCTTTATTACTACATTAATGACCCTAGAAACTACATAATTCAGATTGTGTGTGCTACCACTATCGCACTTAGATTAAGAATAAATCTTTGACTAACCAGTAAAGCTTTAATTTAAGTTATGAGTTCATATAGGCAGTGCATTCTTTTAACCCAAATAACATGCACAGATGTCTGTATTGACTGTTAAATATGGATGCAGCAAAACTCACAACACCTCTCTTTATGAACAATACCTAATTTCATTATAACCACCATAAAGTCTTGAAAATTTTGTGTAATGCCTGGGGTTCTTAACAGTATTCTGAAATCTGGAAGTATCAGTATTTCTGTGAAACATATGACTGTAAATAGGATCCATTTAATGAACAAATTTCTTTATTTATCTTTCTTTTACAAGTGGACTGTCAGACATCTATTTTCTGCATGTTCCAATCCAACTGTTTGTAAACCTTCCATTGAATCTCTAAACGATAATAAACCCATTGTTCAGACAAATCAAAAAAGTGGTGCTTTATTTATATCACACCGCTCTCCAGAAGCTCCAAAGCACACAACTTCTAGAGAAAAAGGCATGGCCATCTCCATTGTTAAAAAGCAGTTTCTCCAGTTATACCTTCATGCAGTCTCTATCCATGTCCTGGTTTCATTAAGGATAGAGTTAATTTTCTTTTTAGTAACTAGTACAGTGCTGTATTTTGCAGATTTTATTGTTGTTAGGTCAAGGGCTTTTCAGTTTTCCATGTACTGCCCAAAGCAGGTGCACAAGAAGCTGAGAAGGAGCACTCTCTGTACAGGTGACCCAAACTGTCCATTAGGGGTATTCCACATCAGAAAGCATCATGTGTAGTATATTAACTGGGTGCAGCTGGCTGCGAGAGACTGCTGCTGAGAAACAGGGTAGGCATTGGTTAGCAAGTGGTGAGGAGTTGCATTTTGCACCAATTGTCTTTCTTGGGCTTTATTTATCTCTCTCTTTTCATTGCCTTCCTTTTTATTATACTTATTTTTATTATTATATTTCACTTTATTTCAATTATTAAACTGTTCTTATCTCAGCAGACAGGTCTGGGGTTTTTTAATCCAATTCTCTTCCACGTCTCACAGAGGTGGGCTGCATAGTACTTAGTTGCCAGCTGGTGTTAAGTCATTACAACCAAGAACACTTGGAATAACCAGTGATCTGAAACAGGTTGTAAGAAGATTGAAGAGGACTGAAAAGCCTGCTTACTTTTAGGTAATATGTTAAGTTAGAAAAGCATATAGAATTTGTGGGTTACTGTTCTGCCTCTGTACTCTTTTATACAAGACTCCACATATGAAAGGGTTTTTTTGAGGCTGCAGTTAACAGCAGCAGGAAAAAATGAGGAACAATATCAGCCTGTTAAATAAATTTCAAATCACCCTGGCTAGGTTAAACAATGGAGCATCTGAACTGGACCAAAATCACTAGCAAGAGATGGCACACAGGCCTGCTCATCACAACAGCTCACTCTCACCGCCAGCAAAACAAGAAAAGGGAAAGCTATGTGGAAAATAAACCTGCATGAGCTGGATAACACCAGTAGGCTGAGAACCAGGTTAGCAGACTGTTATCAAAGTCACTGTCAAGAGAATGCTTTAACATGTTTCCTAGTGATACATTTCTGAGATGTGCTACCAAACTCTTCTCCTTAATAATGATTTCCTTGCTTCTTGTGAAAATTCAAAAATTACAACTGGACAAATATGGCAAATATCTAAGGAAGATGTTCAGTATTTCTGGACAGAGACTTGAGGATTGTTAGCTGTTCATTGTTGTCAGTGTTTCTTCACATGGGGCACCAGTTGACGATGGACACACAACTGACACCAAGAATGGTTTTAAGTATCAGCACTTTATTATTTCCCAGCACAACCTTTTATAACCTTTTCCCTCACATGCATAACACCTGTGTGCCCTTTTACTCCTTTGTGGTTGGTGAATACACATCAGCATTCGGTGCTTCTTTTCCTTCAATGCTGTTCACCTGCACCCCATTCCCTATGTCCCATAATCTGTTCTCCTATAGTTTGCCAACCATAAACTTTCCTAATAGCAAATGGGTTACAGTTTGAGGGTATTCCATCATGCTCATACTTGGAGTTTATATTTTAATTTCACAACTGGGCTGTAGCAGTATATTAACAGTCTTACTAAAATTCTTTATTTTCACAATTCCAGTGAAAGAATTTGTGTTCTAACTTTAATTATCTTCCCTCCTTGAGAAAAGCAAATCTGAGATTTGGAAGGCTTTGCATCCCTTAGAGCAGGTAGGCAGTTACTTCTGGGCACAACTGTAGCCTTTCATTCTAAGTAGAATGATTAGATTCCACCACACCACTGTGGGCTTGGGAAGCTGTAAAAATCAAAATAAATACTTCATAGTGCAAGAAGAAAATTAGTTTCTTACTCAAATGGGAAATAAGGATTTGAAAGAGATGATGCTCACCATCTTCCCTAAATATGGAATAAGACATAAAGCAGATTGGTCTCATCTGACATACTGAGATTCTTTTGTAGCTGCTGGAGCACAGAGGTTAGACATATATAGTTAAAATAGGTGAATAATTGACAGACAGAGAGCACCTTGTCCAACACCAAATTGTGCAAGAACGTGCCCAGTGATGCATGAGATGTTTCTGGCCTGCAGAAATCTGAGCTGCAGTTTAGCCTAAGGACTTTTACCTCCTACCCTAAGCAATGGCTTCTTCTCCAGCTCTGTAAGATGTCCACATAGGCTGCCATTCCTTCCCCATATGATTTATATTAACCATGGCCTCAGGTGGGTGGACCCTTCCCTTGCTATGAAAAGGGTATTCTCACCTTCTATTCCCTTCCATTACACTTCCCATTTCTTTGAAATAGACTGGCCCCTGAAGGTTTGCTGCAGGTACTGTTCTTCTATGCAGAGCTCTTGTGCGTACTGGGCTGTTTCTTATGTAATATGTGGGGTATACTATATGTTGGCTGTCAGGATACCATTCTTAAAAATGCCTTTAGGACTGTGTCTCCACATAGGAAATTTCTTGCCTGCAATGTATACTTTATCCCTAATACATAACTTCAGGTATGTCCTTTTACCTTTTACAGGAGAGGTCTTTATAGGAGTGAGTGAACAAACTTTCTCAGGGGAAAAAGGCAAGTGTTAGGAAATAAATTGAACTGTCCAGCAAATGTCCATTTAGACAGATAAACAAGGAAACAAGTCTGTGCTTGCGTCAACATTGCAAAACAAGTTTTAGATGCTTCAAAAAAATCATCCCACCATTTTTGTCCAAAACTGTCCTGGCTCACTATCATCTGTTAATTCAGTCTCGAGTGTCTTCATTTCTTTTACATAACACAGGTCTTCTCACAGTGTGAAGTTTCCTAAAATGGTTATCATGTCTTTGGGCCAAAAAGAAAGATGGAGAGTAGTAAAAAGAAAACACTGTAAGCATTTAATTCTCCTGCTGAGATAGAACTTACATGTCTGGTTTCCTAAATATACAAAGTGAGACTAGACTAAAGCAATGGTGTTTTGAGACCTTCCAAATTTTGCTTGATGCCTTGTGACTTACTTGCCCGATATCAGTACCAAATGTACCCCACTGGGTTTAATTTCATTCATTATCACCTTTTTTGTGGAAGTAGGTTGAAGCATTCACATTCTTGACTCTATATCTGACTTATTGCCCCTTCCAGGAGTATGCATCACAAGTGGTTTCAAAAGAGGATTTGAATTCTGCATGACAGGTTTTCATGTTTTTTGTACAATGGTCTGCACACAGATGCATGAAATTCAGCCCACCTATGATTCTATAACTATATACTACACATACAAATAATAAAAAATATATTAACACTTTAGATAAAGCTGGCTTTAGTCATTCCCTTTTCCCAGAAGAGATGTCTAATAACTCTTGCCTTTTCAAGACTTAGTTAACTGATGTTTGAAAAATGCTGTGAGTTCCTTGTATTTTTATGTCCTGTTGGCTCACTTCTTGTAGAGACTCAGTATTGCCATAAGCTGTATGTCCTGCCAATTGCCAATGGGCAGGCAGACAAAAGAGCAGTGTCAGACACAGAACCTGTACTGTGAAGCCTGGAACAACAAAACTTACTGAAATAAATAGTCCAGAGAGAGAGTCAGGAAGGGAAAGGAGAATGATGAGACAAGAGATAAGCTCATACTCTATCCTCTTTTCCTCTACAGATGGATGTTTTCTCTACCACCTTTCTCCGGTTGCTTGACATTTTTCTCTGAGTTTTATTGAACATTTTAATCCCTTTTCTTCAACCTACTGCCTCAGAATGCCATCAGGGTCCCTTTTGGGGGGCTAAGTAGGATGCTATTACTTCGACTCACTGGCATTTAAATCCCAACTTTGCCACTTGCTTGCTGGAAGGGCTGTTTTTCTTTCCTAGTTAATATTCATCTAGGCCAAATCCTAAGCTCATTGAAGTCACTGACAATCTATCCCTTGATTACAGAGGATTAGGCCTCTGTGCACTCCATGGTATTGCTAAAATTAGTTCAGTAGTGCCTGTAGAACCATCTAGAAAAAAACAGAAATAAAATACTATCCAAGGAAAAACTGGCATTACCATTTTCTGGAGAGCTGATTGAAGATTTGGGGTTTTCGTCACCAAACTAGGCATGCAATTGCAATGCCAGTGCAGAACATTGTGCCACTCCCAAGGCTGTGGAAGAAAAGCTTTGATTTCATTTCAACTAACAGACTTTACAATTTGTTTCATCAGAAGTACCTTGACAAACGTGTTACTGTTAATGGACCACTGATTACATGTCCCAGAGCAGACAAGACAGGTAGTAAGTCAGGGCTTATCTCTCAGCACATGCTAATGAGGCTGTTCTGCCTGCAGCTCCCTCTGTCCAGATGCTGTACTTGAATGGAGTCCCACTGGGATTCTTTGTGGGTGTAGTCACAAATAGTAGCAAAAGTCATAGTTTAACCATCATTGCTGGAGAAAACCAGTAGTGAATATCAAAGTTAAATGATTACATTACTTTGCTGATGAGGTAGGATTCCATATCCCCCTCTAGCTTTTGCCTAAAGGCTAAACATTTGACATTTTAGGTACAGGTACATGGTAAGATGTGTTCAACTACCACAAAAAGCAGTTGCAAAAGGTTACTGAGACTGCAGAATTTCAGAGACCATGCCCACACACTTGTGGCTACAGCAGGCATCATGGCAGGGCCTCAGCTCTGTCTTAGCCAATAGACTTCATTCATATAGGATCAACATTGCCTCTCTCTGCAAAACAGACACAAGCGTTGCATTGAACTTGTGCCACCCCTTGAAACATTTTAGAGGCTGTCAGGAAGGAGACTGACAAGAGATGTTACCTGTCCATTTGCCCAGGAAAGTAAGCAGCATGGATTCCCCTGCAGGTTTGGACTTGTCCAGAGAAAGGACAAGTGATCGTCATCTCCTCAAATGCTTCAAACATTATAGCATGGATTAGTCAGTCTCAGCAGACTTTGAAAAGCCTTTGTCATCCATCAGAAGTGGCTTCGTCCTTCCCTACGTGCCAAGCAGTGCCGTTGTTTTGTAATGAGCAACTTCCATCAGAGCGCACAATTTCTCATCCTGTCTGACTCTGCTGATCATTCTTGTAATTAAGTCTCTTTTGATTCCCTTTGGCAGCACACCATCTGCACAAGAAGACACACCTGGAAAGCAGTTTTCCTCTGGTTTTTCTATCCTTGATTAAACTCTGTTTTAAAGCAGAGAACCTTAATCAAAAGAAGTGCCTGAGTGGAGGTATCTGTGCCTATCTCGCTTTTGTCACAGATTCCCTCTGAAGTCTGCAGGAATTGGATTTGCATAACAATTTCCAAAAGTGTGTCCACAGTGGAGGGGTAACATTTTCAGAGAAAAAATCCAGTGGTATGAATTGAAGAGGAAAATAACAGGGTACCATAGGAATTTATTATGTATTATAGTATATATTACTATGTTATAGTATTAATTACTATAAATTCCTATTGAATCGATTGAAAAAAATCTTTAGTATTTGCAGTGTTATTTTATGACTTACAAGAATTTAATTCCTGAGTGAGTTCAAGAAAATGTAAAAGAATATATTAATCTTTTAATGAAAAGTAAGTTTAAAATTATTCGACCCCCATAATTTTAGGAACCAGAGGCCAGGTCAGTGCTGCATCTCATATGAGGCACAAAGTAACTAGGTAGAATGAGGAAAAAAAGAGAAAGATACTTTTTGATCTGCTATATTTAACAGGTGTGGGGGCCTGGAGGGGTGAAGATCAGCAAAACTCGTACATTGTTTGTTCTGTGTTTAATCAAATGTCAAAAGGAAGATCCACATGGACTCAGATGTATGTATGAAAACACGCATGTATATTCCAAACAGGTGCCAGTGCATTCTTCCGGATTATTCCTGAACAAAACTACACCTCATTGCCAGCCTAAAATCAAGCCCCATGCTGGTGCTCCTAGCTTATTACAGTTCTCTAATGGCTTCTGGTAGAGTGTAACAAAGCTCTGAGCCCCTGTACCAGCTAACAAAATGATAAGCTTCTTCCTGTCTTTGATCTCCCATCATGACCTTTGCACCATGCAGAAAAGACGGGAAACTTTATCTATTTCATGTGAAAACTTTTTCCCTGGTCATTTACTGCATTCAAAAGCAACTAGATGGAAAGGATGAGACAGGAACCAACAGGTATAAAAATAAAAACTGAAAAAAAACCCAGCCCAGTTTCTGAAGTGAGCAAATTGCATTAGAAAGGGTGTTTTCTAAGTTTGCACATAGTTGGTGCCAACAAGTTTGAGCTGCTTAACAGCAGTGACACAGCTTTAAAGAGCAACAGTAAAAAGGCACTTAGTTTACTAAATAATACACTTTTTTACCCTCAATGAAAGGCTGCTTCTTATCACACACATATCAAGGAAAGCCACCTAATGGCACTAATTTCAAACCCTGCTGCTGCAATGTTTAGTGCATGGGATACAAATTACAGTGGATTCAAAACAGTTAGTGGTACATACAACTGATGAATAATAATGAAATTTCATTTTATTAGCTTCTGAAATATGTGTGTGAATTTTCATAAAATGTCTGCTAAGAACTAGCTCTAACACTGATAGCTGGGGCTGGGTAAAGCTTAGAAATAAAAGCAAGTGCCTGAAAGACTTGTCAGATTCTCAGTGGGAGTTGTGCTATTTACATGGCTTGGAGTTCACATTTATAGCAGTGTGGGTTGCTCTTTATTTCTCTCACTTTACATCCTTTCACTGCAGTTATCTGCTCATTCAGCAAACATGTTTCAACTGAAGCTTCCTTGACCTGATTTATATCTTAGAAAATGCACCTGTAACAAGCAAAACTCAATTCTCAAGTCACACTGACACCCTTATTTCCTTCACTCTTCCTGGCCAAGTCTCAATATATTCTTTCTCTTGCAAACTCACATAAGCAGATTGACATTCTCACTAATGAATGGCTTTTTGTAGTATCTTATTCCTGTGAATGTAAGGAAATAACTACAGATCAGAATTATATGCTTAGTAATAAATTTCTTTTTCTAATATCTTCCTTCTGTAGACAAAAATAAAGTAAATACAGATCCACTGCTTTCACAGTACTGACTTGCACAGCTATTCTTTTTTGCTAGGACCAGCACAAGCTGACTAAGTTCTGCAATGTGTCAGTACTTCACTTCCTAATACAAAATCATCACATTGACAATTCTAGTACCACATCTTCTAAATCTGCTATCAAACTGGGTGGTACTCAAAAGACCAATTCCTTCTCCATGGTATCTCTGTTGTGCAAACTGTGCTATGGTGTCAGGAAAAAATGTGGCAGACGCATTTATTTTACTCAAAGGTAATGGAAAAAGTTTCATGTGCCTACAGTTGTTGCAAATATTTCATGAAAAATTCTTTAAGGACTTAAGTAAGCTGTATAAAGATGATTTCTTCATTTGGTTTACTTACTATAGCAGAAATGCTTATAAATAGCTATCTGGAACTTTGTTTGCATACATTGCTAACTAGCAACTGTGAAAAACATCCTGTATAAATCAGAGTTTACATAGGCTATATTAATGAACATAAATAATAGAGCAAACAGAAATCCATTTCTGGAAGGCCTTTCATTGAAAAATATTGCTAAAAAGGCCATATTCTGAGAATTGTCCTACCCAACAGAATGCTTCAGCCAACATGGGATATTTGCTTAGAAGTACGTTTCTATCTATAACCCAGCAGTCTTAACTTCATAAAAGAGGAAAGAGATCTAGAAATTACATTCACCAAGTTCTAGATAAAAGCCAGTGCATCCTCAGGTTGTCAGCAAGTTCTCAGTTCAGTTGCTGAGTTCATTGTGTTGTCTGACATATCCTAAGATATGAGAGAGATCCAAGTGGGGATAGCAGATGTAAGGAGATAGAAATGTCTCTGACATGTTGGGGCCCACCTGGAGATCAGAGTGTGCTGAGCTCCCCCATACATGGTTCTTGTTATACCATTACATTTGGGACTAGATTCAGAGAACAGAAGACACGTAAGCACTCTGCTCACCTGCACAATAATGCATTTGAAACAAACAGGAGTAAAGAATTGTGATTGATCCCTAAAAAAAAAAAAAAAGGCATGTGTTAAAGGAAGTAGTTCAACACCATAGTTTTACCTGAAAATTAATTGAACATTATTTTCCTTTGCTCAACTTCTTTTATTTTCATAGCATATTAGTTCTCAGCTTGACATTTGCTGCATGATCACTTGATTCAGACTTAAGAAAACTACTTAACGCTGGGAAGAGCTATGCAGAATTAAAGGTTATTTATATCATCACTGGCAAAGACACTTAGACACCCAAAAGACTGTTAAAACTGATCTGAATCTGAAAAATTTTAATGCTACAATGAAAAATACAATATTTAGGAATATAAGACCTGAAAAAAACAGCAGATAAAGGTGCTGTTGGCAGGGGGAAGAAGGAAGGGCAGAAAATAGTTTCAGAAGCTCCTGATCCTAGAGTGTGCTGGGGAACCAATCACAGACACAGTGCAGAGGAAACCCACCCTACTAAGTCTCTTTGCTCTATTGTAGCAAATTACACTACAAGTAATTCTCTCCTTCCAACATTTCTTGCTAATCATATCGGGATGAACAGAAATTCATCAGCTGTGGAAGTACTAAGGTACCAGTGGGAACTCACCAGAGTGTTAACTTCTTCCTTCTGCATGAAATCAGATTATCAGGCAAGGATAATAAGAATTAAACAATATGGCACAGAGCACCATCTAGAGAAATACACACATAGGAATACTAACCCTACCATGCTTTTTCGTCCAAATGAAGTGGCACATGACAAGGGCAGAAAATGAAAATCTAACATATTATTCCCAAAGCAGGACTATTAGTAAGATGAATTAAAGGAGAAAAGGTTTGGATATTCAGATACATATTTAAAATTGTGAAAATTTATCCCAAGGCTATGAACATTTAGGAGATTTATGTCAATATAAAGCGACATCAGACTTTTCAGATTAATATGATCATTAATAAGCTGCACTGGTGGCAGTCAAATCAAGAGGTTTTTTAACTTTCTCCTGTTGATGTGACATAGATGGGTGACTGACCCACAAGCCAATAACTGTGCCCTTCAAAACACACTTGGCCTCACCTATATACAGAGGAAAAGAAGTGGAAAACTGGTGATTAAATTCCACTCTTCTTGCCCTGAGGTGCTGATCCAGTAATGTTAGAACCAAATATGCTCTAATACATAATGCTCAGACTTCTAAAAAGGTTAATCTTAATGGTGGTGGCCACTTAATTGGGCTAGCTTGCCTGCTGTGTCGACTGTCATTCTAATAAAAGACATGAGAACTAACTATGCCCTGCAGTCAAATGGTCAGGCAAGATATAAAACAATTTCCAGAAAATAGCCATTTATACTGAAGAGAAAATGAGGAAAAGCTAGGAAGACAGACTGACAGCTCAAAGGCTCATAGGGAATTAACTTTTAGCATATGGCAGGAAGCTGAAGGAGGCCGTGAGGTAAAATAGTAAAGATGGCTATCAGTTCTGGGGCTGCTTTAACATATTTTGTTGTTGTTGCTGTTATTTCCTACAGTAAATAGAAGCTGGTATTTGCTTCTTGGCAGATTTCACCTTCATTGGTAATGCAATGTAAGTAATGTCATAAAGCCATAATATGAAACAAAGCCAATATTCATTAATGGTTTAAACATCAAAAAAGATCATTAAAAACCTAAGTAATCCTTGAATTAATGAGCTGGAGTCAGCAGACACTTTTTGCTGTTTCTTGTCTTGTTCCTTAATGCTGAATTGTTGGACAAGAAAGATTTGTTTTCTAAGTGCAAATCACATCAAATTACTTTATTATGCTTCATCCTCCCTGGTGTAGTTGAAGCTAATGTCTTCTTCCACATTCTGTTTATATTTGATAGAAGAAAATTGCACAAGAGCTGAAAATACCATCTAAATATATACTTAATGTTAAAATTCTTTAGTTATAATATAAGTCTAATTATAATGAAGATTAAGAAAAGCAGTTAAAATATTTTTAAACAAGATTTTCAGTATGGAGGTAGGAAGGTTTTCAACATGACAGAGAGTAATTCCAGCTAAATTTCAGTAATTATATAGTTTGTGTAACAGCATCCTTAAAACCATCCTGTAACAATGGAGTAGCCAAAATAATTAATATGTTACTTTAAACTTCAAATTGCATCAGATGGTGATGTCATCAGAGCCATGAGATTAGAGTCACATTCTATTTATAGAATAATTATACTGCAGAAAACATACACCTATGAAAGAATTATAACTGAAAATGTCATAAACACTGATACCCCACTATTTTTTTGGCAGGTCTCAGTTTTGTTATTTGTCTTTATATGTTCAATTTGTCATGCAATGTGAAAGAAAAAAAGGAGGGACATCATTTTTCCATTTAATTATCTAAAAAAGCATAAATTCAAATAAAGCAAAGGAATGTAGAAAGATTATTTTTTTTGTTGATCTGATGAAAAAGATGGTTTTGTCCCTTGTCTTCGAAGAAATTCAGAAGGAAATATTTGCTGCAACTGTTCAGAAAGGGAAAGCATATTTCCCTCACTGCAGCAGCTGCCACCTCCTCAGCCTAACAGTGAAACCAGCACTGAAGCTGCAGTTTTGATACCTTGAGACTCCTGAATGGACAGAGTAACTTGACTCGATATAGTTTATTAGCAGCAGTGAAGCAGATAAGCTTTTTACATTTATTTGGTGGACACATTATTTAAATCTCTCACTTACAGTGGCTATTCTGCAGTGACTCTAAATGCTTTTCTGGGAAATTCCAAATACTTGAACAAGGATTAAATACTGGCAGGGTATATAAAGAATATAAGCATCAGGTCAGGAAGATTGCAACATATTTTCATTTGGGGTTCAGACTGAAGAAAGTAATCTGACATGCTAAAATTTTTACTGTGGCTTTTTGCTGTGTGACAAGTATGCAGAAAAATAAGAAGGATATTCACAATATATCTCAGTATTTAGAAGAACAGCTAGGCCTTTCTATCCTCATTAAAATTTGACTTTGGTGAGGTTACATTGATTTATGCCAACTGATGATACAGTCCTTTAGACTTTAACAGTTGTTATAGATGTACATTTGCAAGCTAGAAACTGCCAGTGCTGGTTGGCTGGACATGGATTGGTGGCATTTCTTAACACTTCATGGATTTTTGATGAGTTCTTTATTTATTCCTTAAAGTGCAGGTACACGTTGATGTTTATCTTAGGGCTTGTTTAATGCTGCTATACTGATTGCAGCTCAGTAAACAAAGACAGAAAAAAGACAAAGTGAGCACTAGCTATGCTGTGACACAGTATGGCAGAAGCAGTTTTTATGTTTCTTCAGACTGGAGATAATTGCAAAACTTCTGTTCTGTCTTCATTTGCCCCACTGTCTCCTAAACACTGGAAGATTAATATTTTGTAGTTTCTTGAAAATTTTTGTACTTTCTTGTGTTACCATTAAAATATTCTGAAATTCCCAATCAAATTTTCAGTTTCCAGAATATGAAATCCAAGAACCTTTTGATACACCTGAAAATTTTTACAGAGCTAGATTTCTTTGTTCTCGATTTGAATCAAGATATAAAGCCACTTTGTAATGTATGTATACGTGAGTGTACTCTGGACCTGTGTTCATGTCTGCTTGTATACAAATGTATACATAAAAAATATATGACTATTTATGTCACAAAAATGGTGGTAAATAAGATACCACAGTTGCAAGAAAACAGTAGGAAAAACCCTGTTAAATTACATATCTTGATTCATAATCATAAATCCATGGAAAAAAACATGGAATCATTCAGTTGGAATAAACCTCATAAGGTCATCTGGTCCAGCTCTTCCTCTCCAAGCTTGAAAGCTGATGGAGCTTCACGAATTAGATGAGGTTTGCCCAAGTTAAACTCTCTTAACACCATGTATTGGAATACAAAAATAAACATTGCAAAATTAAAGATGTCATCTATACCATCCCCTCGTGCTGAAGGAGCATTAGCTCTACCAATTCAGATTCATGTTTATCACAGATTTTTGTAGAATGCCTTTTAAAAAGATTTCTATTGCTTGTCCACCTTTTTTTAATATTTGACTTTCCATACACTTAGAATGGAAAAAAATGCTGTAACTCAAAATTTGGATTTAGAGCTTTAGTTTAGAGATTTGTTACCTTATTCTTTTCCTTCTTAGTATTCAAGCTTAAGAAATTCATGCTGTCATTCTTAAACAGATCTTACTTGTACTATTTTCAGTAGGGATCCAAAACCTGCCTCTGCAGGCTATTTACAAGTGCATCTGAACATACTAAAATAACAGTAACTAGAAAATCTGGCTGCAGAAATACCAGAAATTATGCTGTTTTCTGAACTCAGGATTGTTTTTCTGATTTAAATCATCTACATTTTCATTAGAACTTGTAGTAGTTACCAAAGCTGTCAGTTGGCCATTGACCCAAGAATTCCAAAAAGAGCAGCTGAAAGACTAGAAGAAGTGTTTAAAATTACCTCTATGATTCTTCCTTCGTATTTATAAAGGAAACATATAATTTGAAAGAATAGCCAGTTCACATCTTACAGCATAAAAAGTGCTGAAATGGAGTCTGGTAAATGGTTTTCAGCTCTAAATCAACCCCCTTTTTCTTTTAGATTCTAAATTAGAATAGTGGAGCCATTAAAAAAAAAAAACAAACACTGTATATTCATTAAAATAAAATTAAAACTTGGGAAACTCTTAAAATTTACAGGAAAAATAATATTTGGAAATAGAAGGCTAAAAAGATTATTAACAGCAAGATGATTATTTTGTAAAATTATGTTTAGCAGTCTGAAGAAAAGTGTTGTGCTACTGTATTCAGCCAGTAAATAGAAGTGCTAGAGCTGCATCTTATAGTGGCTTACAACAGGGCTACTCTGTTAGTTACATGCAAGTACCTGTTTTCTACATGCAGAAACCAAATTATTATGGCCCTGTAAGTTTGCTGAGTCTTATTACATGAATGGCAGAAGATGGATTTTAAAGTCTGATTTTTAAAAAAAGTTACCTTAGTTTGGTAGGAAAATACATCTCAAAAACCAGAAAATAATTCCTCCCTTCACCTACCCAAAGTAATAGTTACCAATCCAAACTGAGTTTTTTTTTTCTTTATCAGTGAATTCTATCTTTTAAAACAAAAAATATTTTTGAGAAAAAATCACCTAGAACTTATGTGTAGTTTTTATACAAAACACTTGGTCTCTTATTGGACTTATTTTAGGACTTTGCCAACATGCATTCTTCTTTATACCTTAAACTGATCTTAATCCTTCACCAATCCCTCAAAAAAAATTCCTTTCATTTATTGGTTGAATCCACAGATCTTAAGTGCTATGACTCCCAACCATCTTCACATTCTCAAGGCCAAAAAAGGTCTAGACTCCTTCTGCTCCACCACTGGCATCTTTTTCCTTGCTGCATTGTGTCATAACACCCTGCTTTACGGAGTGCTCACAGCTCAGCTCTGTCTTAGGATTGTGACAGTATATTACATTCTAAGGAAAATTTCAGCAAAAGACTAAGCAAGATAGCCCCCAAACTATGTTTCATTCCCCAGCCTTTGCAGATTATGCACAAACTTCCTCCAGTTTTGTTTGAGAGTGAAAGGGGTGTGAAACATTATCGTAAATACAGATGATGTGTCTCTCATAAATGATCAAAAGTAACCAGCAACACAAGGCCTTGCTTTCTCCCCACTACCCTTCAGCACCAGGAGAGGATCTGCATCTTAATTCCTTGGCTTTCACATAAAGACCATTAATACACTGGAGTTTGTAGGTGCCCCACCATCTACTCCCAATACATATAAACACACACAACTTAGAGAAATCCTCAAGTCAGCCTTACACTGCATATGAAACAGGAAGACTTTTCACAGTGTCTGTATCTTGTCAATGATTTCAAGCTCCATAGGTTTGATTTGAAAGTCATACTCTTTTCAGAGCTTTTTCAATGTTTTCTACTCTGTAGCTCGCCCACTGAAGCTTTGTGCTGTGCTGTTACTCCCTCACCTGCTCTTTCAGTTCATTGCAGGTTGACCATTTCTTAACACCTGGTTAAACATGGGTCTGTCTGCCAATGAAAGTTGAACGCATTCACACTCCTGTAACCACAAAAAACAAGCCAAACTGCTTCCAAATGATACATGGACATTCTATTTGGAGTTTTAAAGGGAAATCAGGTTATTAATGAAGCTTTCAGAAGAATTAGAACCACATTGAGCAGATGTCTACTGCTTATATAAAGATTTACATGTAAAGCTGCATGAAAATATTTGATTTGCCTTAAGTAGCTCTTAAAAATCCAGAAAGTATTTTTTAAATGTTCTTAGATTTCTAAGCAATAATGAAACATCAAAGAGAGTTTGGGTGCTTCTTTGGGTTTCTTTGGAAACAAAAAAAAGGAGCTTCAAAAAAGGCAAAGAAAATTTCAAAGACTTTATTCCCCATTTTTTGTCAACAAATTTAATGGAAATTAAAATAATTTTTGAAAGGTCTATTCATAAGAAACCAGGTGCTCACATTTTTTTAAGTGTATATTTTTAATTATCATATGTATTACCATGTTACATTTATTCATAAAATCACTGCACTATCTGAGGAATGAAAGCTGCTTAGCCCTTTGAAGAGTTTCAAGTAATAAGATATTTAATGAAAAAGCAAAGTATCAGCAGTCTGACATTCAGTGCAAACACATACCAGACATATACTCTCCTCCAAGGCATATTTGGTTAAAAAGACACCCTAAAATATTACAGCAGTTCTTTGCCATTTACATTAATACAAAGTGAAGTAATATTTATCTTGGATATCCCACTCTAGAAAAAAATGTTTTGTGATTTTCATGAAATGGTGATTTACCAGTAGCATGGTAATACCACACCACTGAAAGCAGGAGCGGCATTAGCTCAGACTTCCAAGTGTTATTAAAAGCTGCACTTTTGTTCCTTAATCCTGTATTCCGGGAATACTGCGGGTTCTGATAATCAGTCTGCTATTTCCTCTGACTTTGTTGTTACAAATGTATTAACTTTTTCATAAAGCAATCTGTATTTGCAATTAATCAAGTGAGTTGTCTCTTTAAGATAGTAGCCTAGCAATTTCCCTGAAGCCAAGGGAAGTCCCGGTTGGGGCTGCAGACCGACAAAGTTATTATCACAATGCTAATCTAACTAGTCAGAATGTTTTAAAGCATCTCTCTGATTAAAAGTGAGGAGAGAAAAAAAAAAAAAAACAGTGAAAGCTCAAAAACAGTTACATGTAGGTGAGTATTCTTCATATAAATGTGAGCTAAAGATTTTTTCAGCAGATAACCAATGTTTTTATTTGTCTAGAAATTAATATAATTTTGTTTCTCAAAATTTAATACCCATTTCCAAACAGGCCCAATATAGAGGAATTTTTGAGAGAAATTGGTCACGATCTGGATGTGCGTGATTTATATGTTTAAAGTGAAGGTTGAGCTACCCCAGCCTAGGTCTCAGATGTGGGTCTTGGTGAGGCCTTGGAGCCTGTGGCGCAGTTAGGAATAAGTTTGTGGCGCAGTCAGAAATTATGTTAAGGTATAACACAGTGTACTGAGCTGTCTAGGTGTGAATTAGTATAGGTCTGCCATGTGAAACTTTAGCCACCTTAAGACAGGAACAAACAATGTTTGCTTGCCAATGAGAGTGTGCTCACGATTATAAACTATTTAGAAGTGTATAAAAACTACTGTCTGCAAACAATAAACGAAGAACGTCGGATTAACCATATTGGTTTGAATCTGCGTTTGTTCCTGTCCAGCTCACCTTTTTTATTTTTGGTCCCTGCATCAGCCCAATGATGAAAAAGGTCATTTTTTCTTCATGTTGTTTTGTTTCTGCTCCAAACTAACCGCTTATTCAAGTGGAGCAAAAGTAGGATTTTGGAAACATTAAAATATACTTTCTAGGTGAGATGAACGGAGTGTGAACCCACCTAAATGGATTATATTGAATTAATCTCAAGGTGTCTAGATGACCAATTCCACATCAGACTAAAGACCTGATGATTTTGGTTTTGACTTATCCTTTCACAGGTTCATGGCATAGAGTCTGGAAATACTGTGATTCTTTGACTGCAAGGTTCCTCAATATTTTTCTCAATCTGACCTGCAGACTTTGATTTTGTAAAAATGGCCATGGAGCCACCCTTGTATCAACCATAGATAGATCTTTCAACAGGGGCAAAAGAAACATCAGGGAAAGAACTTTATCACAATTTCACTTTTGCACACACATGGTGCACAAGTATATTATTTGTAATGTCTTCTGTCAAATCTAAAACAAAATTGTTTCCCTTTTGTAGCCACAGGAAATGTTTTATGGTAAAATAAGCAACAGTAAATATGCTTCTCTCTTCTGCTTCTCTCTTCCTGCTAGCAGTCAATGGGCAACAACTTACAAGACAGGCTTCTCTGTCTGTGCCTTCTCTGAATGTGAGTCTAAAGCCTTTTGGCATGTTCAACAAGATGGACACAATCTATGTCTGTGCAGACAACTCAAAAGATTACAATGCAAAAAAGTTTTTCTCATTGTTTTGTTTGCTTTCTCTGAGCATCTTGCAATGATCAAAAGCCTCAAGCTATGCAGGGCTAATTTCAAACTTTCAATTTAACTTCAGTTTACAGGGACTAACCTGAAGACGAGTTCATCCCTCATGTAACATCATTTTGTTGTTCCCCTCAAATATTCAATCAAGCAGCAGCTGTAACTCCTTTTCCAAAATCTTCTTGTATTCATTACCACAGAAGCAGAACAGTTCTGATTCAAATTGCTGAAAGAATTTCATTTAAATCAATATATATTGCTTTGAGGCTCTCTGTATGGGATTTGGGATGGAGATTGTTGCAAGCAAGAGTAACTCTCGACCAAAGACAAACCCACTGAATGTTGAGAGGCCTAGACAACTGGTTTGTATAATCACCTAAATTTACATAGTTAATATGAAGCTGAGTATGTTTTTCTTCTTTCTGTTCAACCTGATTATGAAATTGTCCTCCAACTACACAACCCTTTGAAATTATTCCGTTTCAAAGGCAGTAAGTGACCAAGTGCTAACACCATTCTTGGAAGCTACAATTATTTAAAAAAAAAATACTCTCTTTATTAAGTTTTTGAAGGACTGCTTAAACTTTCAAATTTGTTTAATCCCAGTTTGATAATTTGTGGATTAATATCATTGTTACATCTTGCTGCTTAACTCCGAGTACATTTTCCACCTTCCAATGTGTTTTATTGCTAAGGACCAATGGACTCTTAACTGAGAAAAATAATGAGATATTTTGTGTAATTTTTTAAATGTTTCTTCAGAAAATATGGACAGGACTCAGTGTTCTTTGCACAGCAATCACAGACAGTTCTCTCAAATTGCAAATAGTAAACAACTGGTACAGATCCTAAAGCATTAAGTTTTATAAGGGATTGGAATCAATAGGATGCAGTTGAACGGAGTGGGAGTAATAAAGAAGCAAGTTAAACTTAAGAGGCAGAGAGGGGGTGACAGAGGATATTTGCCTACCTGCTGTCTTCACTTGTGCAATTCACTTCTCAGCCTAGAACTAAAGAGTTCTACAGTCAAAAAAAGTATTTTAGGCTTGTATTCAGACATATGGGAAGTCAGCAGAGAACTGCACAGAGATGAGCATGATGTAGAAAAATCCAGCCTATCTTGGCATATTTAGATTCTTATTTGTTTATATGCTATAGGAAAAGATAAAATTTATTCCACGGAATTAAATTAAATACTAAAGAAAAGCATGGTCTACTGAGTATAGCCAAAAGAAAGGTGGACATTGGGACTTTATATTAAAGTTCTATTAGTTCCTAAATATCACCCTAATCTGGGAATCTCAGTGTTACTTACTAGATGGCTACTGTGCTCCTGTGAGTAGCTTAAGTTAAATATGCTTCATGAGTATGAACAGGGAAGAATTTTGTTTCATCAGTTTTGGGCACCTGTCATCTAGCTGCACATGAACTATTTACAGTTTTGTTTTCTAAGACAGGATATACAGTATCTTAAAGAGAACAAAGGAACTCATCCCTTAGGATCTCATCCCTTAGGATCCCTTAGGAACTACAATGAATAGCACAGAACCTCTCATCTTTGAACTGAGTCATCACAGACACAAGACAGCTGCTTTCTTTGCAAACTGAGATATTCCAACAATTTCTGCATAGTTACTCTATTTAATGATAATTTTCTCCAGGAGACCAAGGGGCTCTGTCCTATCTTAGTATCATCTGCTGTGACATATGACACAAATTTTCTTATCTTTTTACACGAGGTGATAGGCTATCAGTTTCCAGATATACAGCAGGCCCATTGCCATGAATCTGGAAATCCCAAACAAGTAAATAAAGTGAGTCATCACTAGTCTGTATCACAAGAAGTTAACGCTCTTTACCAAAGCTTCTAAGGGATGTCATTTGAACAATGCTTCCATAAGAAGAGACTGTCATTATAGGAACATAATCTTCATGGCTTGGATATCTCCTTTCAGATTAGAATAGTAGAATATCACAAACTGAAGAATACCCCAAAATTGTAGGCTATGTAGCCATTTACCAATTTGGAAAGAAATATCAACCTGATTTAGCCACTCTGTTTCCCAAATTAATTAGAGAAAACAATATTTAAAAGAATGTTAGGGATGCTTGGTTGGCTGTGGCTTGCAATGCTACTCTAAGTCCATGAATAGTCCACCTATAATATTTACAAATAAAATTTTGATGACTAAGAATTCACAATTCTTT
The DNA here is from genome assembly GCF_031753505.1 of Anomalospiza imberbis. Taxonomy (NCBI): domain Eukaryota; kingdom Metazoa; phylum Chordata; class Aves; order Passeriformes; family Viduidae; genus Anomalospiza; species Anomalospiza imberbis. The sequence continues at coordinate 125,553,695 of NC_089681.1, read as the reverse complement.
CAAGGACTAGCAGTGAGCCATAGCTCCTTGCCTGTAACTCCAACAGTGAAATCACTAGTTTGGAAACTGAGATAATCTGTGATGTAGAAATACTGCTTTTCAGATTAGGTTTAAAACTGATAGGTCAGCTATTGTATGCGTTCACCCCCTATTCTATAGACAATTAGAAGAGTTTCATCTGATGAGGGCTGACATTTCAGCACTTTGTGAGAACACCATGTTCTACAGATACACTTCTAAAAAGCTGTCTTACATTTTAAGTGCAGTGTTAAGAGCAATTCATGTTCTTTGGGCTGCCATGAGGGGAAATGTTCTAACCTAATGTATAGCAAGGCTAAAAAAGAATTTTTAAAGCCTACAGTATCTGGATTTTTATTACTTCTTCTTTTTTTTCCATTTTTTTTTTTTTTATTTCAGAACTAGACTCCTGTTGAATCATAATGAAAATAAGCATACACTTGTGTTCTCACATTTACTGACTCAAGCAGTGATTACAGTTCTTTAATGGAGTTGGTACTGGTATCGATTGCTCATTGCTTAAAAAGGAACTTGCAGGTTAATCAGATCTGCAAGTGTCTTTCTCATTATTTACATTGCTGAAGAGATTAAATATTAGGGAAAAAGACTAAGGTTTGATTTGCCAGATAAATAAAAATCAATCTGTTGTTGTTAGCAAATGTGTTATATGTAGCAAGGTAACAAATCCTGCAGCCATCCAGAGGATTATTTTTCAAGACAGAATAGCCTTTAAAGGCAGTAAAGACATGGTGGTGAACATGGTACTATGTAGGAGGTATTGCTCACTCCCTCTTCTGGTTGATTCTTCTGTTAACCTCATTTCAAAATCAGATTTTTCATGTAATGTGTGATATTAATCTCCACAGGGGATGGACAATTACAGCTGTTTCTTCTTTTAATCTTGTTTCCAATTCATAGCTTGAACATTTCTTATGCAAATTGTTTATGTTCATGACATTCAGGTTCTCCAAGAGATCTGGAGACAGCTAATGAGGCTGGAAGTAGATCTTGATGAGTTCCTATTATGCAGAACACCTTCACCACATACAGTTTTGCAGCTGTACTTGAAAATTCCATATCCTTGGGTCTTTCCATCCCTCTGACTACTTGTAACACAAGGTGTATTGCAGACAGCCAAGGTTCTTGTCAAACTGTTTTGCTAAGTTCCAACAGATGTGGTACCAAGTACTTTGTTCAGTAGTAATATCTGCATATTTGCATAAGGCTACAAATTACGTGGAGTCATAGATTAAGGACAGATGAACTTGGTGTGAGGCAAAGTTCTGAGAAAAATTATTTTCAAGTTTAAGTCTGCTTTCTCTAAAACTGTCCTACTAGTTATGCTGGAAATATTCTTCCTCTGAAAGTGTGTGTTCCCAGACTGGCAGGTCATGGATACACATTATTTGTATGAGACTGTATTGCTCTTTCTCGAGTCTAGTTCTACAGTAAGTGGTATACTGCGTGTAGCAGTAGAACAGCTTCTTATCTCATTCAATTGCCTGACAGACAATGCAAGTCAGAGAGCATACCTTATCAGTGTTATGTTTGTTTACTTCTGTGTGTCTATATACTGTATAAATCTCTAAGCCATTTGAATGAGATTAGAATGGAAGAATTGACAAAGTGACATGGGTGAAATGCAGCTTACACTTTGATTGTGCATGGAATAGGCTTCATTTTTAAGTATCTGAATAAACCAGATTGCAAACAGGAAAAAAAAAAGGTGCTTGTTCTGCAGTTTGTGAGCTCAATTTATTTCCCAAATTGGAAGCAGGAAGAGGATTTACCTTTTTGTATAGGTAAAAATTAAGTAAAGACTACAGCACTGAGAAGGCTGAATTTAATTGTAGCAAAGAGCTTTATGCCATAGTGACAGAAGGATATTCAGTACCATACCTTGTCATCACCGTTGGCATTCAGCTCTCCTTTCCTTGGGGAGTAGCTGTTCCTGATGTTCCTGCATGCATACCTTTAAGGACAGAAGGTCTTGAACAATCATTTTTAAATACTCTAAAGCTAGAGCTGATTGAATGAACAGCTTTTGATTAAGTTTCTCTTAGGCATCTCTCTACTTACTTCTAATTTCTGAAAATTAATCCTTTTATCTTAGAAATTGACTAGTAAGCAATCTACCTATTATGCACACTGTCATGGGATAACTGTGCAGATGAGCCTGCAGTATCGACAGCAAAGTCCCACCAAGAGCTGCTTTTAATATGTCAGACCAATTTCCTCTGTTAAAATGTGAGAGAAAAACAATTCATCAGCAGCGCATATTTTGCTGAGATCTTGTGATTTATGAAAATATATTGCACCTGTCTAGAAGAAATTAAATATACCTTAATTTTATGTATTCAATTAAAAGGCTTCACAGTGTATCATTGGTTTTGCACTGTAATCCTTTATATAAAAATAGGATGCTAAGACTGCAGTTTCTCCTGCAAGCTTTCTCTGATTCCTCACTTTCATTCTGGGCAGGACATTGGTACTATCTGATCTTTTCAAACAAGTGTTTACTGACTCAGCCCTTTTAACAGTTTCTCATTAAAATGGCTCCCATCACCTCCTTCTTCCTGCAAGTCCTTTAACTCTGCCTGGAGTTTTCACAGGTCACAGCAAGGGCAGGAGATATCCTATTGCTTCTAGGTATTTCTGAATGAACTGATTTTCAAATTTTTTGTAATTAGGGTAAACACAATATCTCACTCATTCACCTTGTAGTGCTAGAGCAGCAGTGGGAAATCCATCTAGTTCTGATCATCCTCACAAAGTCACAAGTCACAGTATGCTGTTGGGACACCAAAGGCTAACAGCATATTGACCTACATTTATTAGTAAGAACACAATCACCAGGATTAAGGTATTATTTCCTTCAACTCAGCCCTCAGAAGATTGCATCTGGAGTCTTGCATCTGGAGTCTTGCATCTGGATTTGGACTTGTCAGTGGAAATGCAATATCAACAGAAGAGAGAAGAGAGTCAATGGAGAATCGTTCCTATGATGGGAGTGCTGTAACTCACAGAAATACAGTGCTAAGGCAGACAAGTTCTGCTCAGCCTCATGAAGGCACAATAGAAGGTGAATTATTGCTGCTGTGCAGAAAAAAAGAAGAAGCTTGGGGAAAGTCTCATCCCGAATCATTCTTAGCCAGGGAGAAGTAGTGGCCATGCAGTCTCTGCGGTTGCTTTATTTCATGAATGGTGAAAAAACAGTTAAGGATTTAGCTTTGGTTTCCTGTTAGCAAGAACAATTGTTGTAGTATACCTTCATACATAAACACATTTTCTCATGTTTTATGTACGCTTCCAAGAAAAAGCACTGAAGAGTGATGTTGTTGCTTCAAATAGTGGTAGAACTATTAGTGGTAGAATTTGTAGAAGATGTCAGCAAACAGTTGCAGGTTTTGAGGAAGTATGGTGTTTACAAAAATAAGGATTGCATAGAGCTTGTGTACACAGCACAGTACAATGAAGCACAGAATGACAAATGGCTACTAAGTGCAGTGTCAGAAGCCGAAGAGCTACTTCAGCCTGGGCAGCACAGACTCATAGCACAGCAGAGCTCAGCCTGTGCAGATACAAGTACATTTTCTCAAATTAAAAATAAAATTTCCTGGTAAAAGCTTTCTTGATCCAGTGAGTATATTACTCATCATCACATAATCTGGTACTGTATATTTGCGCAGATAGATTTGCCAAAAATTGTGCAACAGAAATACAGAACATCCAAATGTCCTGATGGACATTATTACAATGAAGATCAATACCATATTAATAAAAAACAGCTACTATTATATTGATATGAAACTGGAGTGTTGCAGCTGTTATTTTAGTTTTAACCTCTTTGGAATTTGCATCCTCAAAATTATGAAGATAATTTTATTTATTTCCTTGACCTACCTGAAACCGGTGATCTTCATAGCATCAGGTAAGACATATTATAGGATTGTATCATAAGAGCATTTTCTACAGGGTATCACTATGCATGGCTTCTCCAAACAGAATTTGTGGTTACAGATTGAAGGCTACCAGCAAAGAATCTGGACACAATACAATAACCAAGGGTTTTCCTCATCCTTGGCAGCCTGTTGTGTTTCCCCTTCAAGTGGCTTCCAACGAGGTCATTCTGTGAAATTCTGTAAAATGCTCATTGCAGGTGACACATTTTCCTATTCTCCAGGTCCTTCATGACACGTGCTACAGTGACTCCTTTAACATTCCTCAGGACTTTGCATAACACTTGGAAACCCGACAGGTTAGAGAAGGCATCCTTCTTGCTTCTGTACCTTAAGATTTTCTCACTTGAAAATAAAGATATTTCCCCTAGCCAGTTGTGTCATTTCTGAAATGCTGAGAAGAGAAAATACAGAGGTTCTAATACTCTTACTGTTCTGTTAAAAAACTGGAGGTAAAAGGAGAGAATAAAAAAACACTTAATTTTGTAGATATACATGACATAAAAATTTTTGTGAGTCATGTTCAGCATGAAGGGGAAGGAGCAGAGCATGTCCTGTCCTGGACATGGGTCAGTGATTAAATGACTGGCTGTAAACAGCAATTCCTGCTACTAAATTCCAGTCTTCCTGAGTAGGGCTTCTCTGCATTTTGGTTTATTTCCTTTTAATTCACAGCACATTTCTGTTCTGCCTCTGGTTCAAGGATACAATCATTGCAGGTATATTGTAGCACAGTAATTTTTGGACAAGCTGATTTATAGACCAGATTTCCTTTTCTTTTCTCTCTGCTTGTAAGGTAATATAAAAAGGAAATAAAAATGGAGTCATAAAATAATTGATTAACTGACATATACTACCAAATGAACTCACAGTTCAAAAAGGCAGAGGAGCAGAACAGATGATTGTCACATCTAACAGTGACAAATGCCACTTAACGGTTATGAAATGAGGTTACCACTTAGTGTTACTTTCACAGCAGACAAAAAATATAAGAATACCAATGTGTTGCCTTCTTCTGAATGCGTTAATCCATTTCCTGCCTCTTTGCTGATGCCTTGTTTTGAGCTAATGGGCAAAAACTGATACTAAAGTTCTTATTTCATGGTGGTGGTGGTTTCAGTTTTTCTTAAAGAAAGATCCCATTGATCATCTTCAGGGATTCAGCACTCCAGGTGCCTCTGTCATAATTTCAGTGCTTGCATAGCAGGAAGTAATTGTCTTTAGAATCTACATGCTACAAAGAGCACTGGATGGCTTTCAGGTTTAGTCCACAGGATTATGTTTCATGGCACTGTCTGAGATTGTGGGCATAGAATGATATTTAAACCAAATTATGAAAAATTAACAAATTCTCAGAAGAAATTGATCAGACCGCTGGATTTTGGGATCAGTAATAGCTTCCACTAGGTCCTTCATCATCTGAGTCAAATTGTCATCTTCATTCCAAGTCTGAATTATTTCAGAAATTAGAAGACAACAGATGCTATATTTTTCTAACGGTCCTCCCGTAATGCCACCTGGAATAGGTTGGCTATTGACAACATCCAATTCCAGTGGCCTTCCTTGTCTACTGTGCTGTCTTGAAGGGAACTTCAGCAATTATTTGTGTTTCATTCAACAAACACTACTCCACTTTACACAAAGGGTGCAATTCCCAGTTGCAGCTGCCTCTGTATAGAAACAAACTTATTAATAGAACTACATGCTTACCTTAAAAGCAAAAGTGTGAAACTGAACAAATATAACCATGATAATCTTAACTGATGGAGCACAATCACTAGATAGTTCACTGCAAAATACAAAATGCAAACCTATTGCTTACTTCAAATTAAACTGCTCATCATAGATGGGACAAACTGCCTTTCCTTAATGCTTCTAAAGTCTTCTACTGTTTCAGACAGTTCTCTCATTTTTAGTTATTTAATCAAACCATTTAATATCACCATCTTGCAAAAAATGATACCATGCTTAGCTGCTTATTCTGGCCTAAATCCAAATTAGAGCTGCCTGCTCAAACTGGTAAGTATATCATATGTCTCACAAATTTAACCTGATACTGCAAGCTGTTCCATATGGACATAGTATCTACCTGTAGTGAACAATCTGCAGGATCCGGACCCTTTCAGTGTTAAAAATCAGCTACAAATTTTAATATATTCTCCCAGTGCATCAATAATTTATTTTAACAAAAATTTCTGACTTCAAATAGTTGTTCCTAGATCCTCTTTGCCTAAATAACTGTAAATAGACCAGTCAGTATCCACTTCTTACTTTCCTGTCTTTGGAAGTTGTGCAGAAGGATAATAAATTACTGCTATTACAATGAGATTATCCACTTACTTTTAAAAAGTGAATTAATATAACTATATATGCAGCAATTTCTGAAGTTTATCAAGACAAGCAAAACTTGAGAGAAATCACAAACTAGGGTTAGTAATATAACCCTATAAATATTTTTAAGTAACAAAACACATCAGTCTGAGAATCAGTGAAGTAAAAAAAAACATTCTTTTTAAGCACTGTAGGGTTTTTTTGTTTTACTTTTGACCAATTTGAAAAGCTTATAAGAAGTCAATTTCAATTTAAAATTGATATTTGTGCTCTGTTTGTATTCTCCATAACCATCAATGCACTTAGATTTCAGCATATACCAGGGCCATATCTTAGTAATTAAACCCTCTTAAAAATATATTTTTTTTACATTTATACAAATTTAGAGAGTTACTACAAATTTCTGTATAAAATTGCAATAGAATTTGAATATTTTATTTCTTATGCACTGTTCCTCTGGTCAAACTCCATTTCTGAAATTCCAGCCTTGAGAGCATGACTCAATATTTCTGACTTCTGATCTAGACCTTATTCTATCAAAAACTGGGCAGAAGTTTTTCTCTGTTTATCCTAAGAACCTGTTGTTACTGTGATGTGTGTAGTAGTTTCCAATCAAGATCCGAAATAATTTCTACTGGTATGTTTTCATTAAGGTCAGTAGGTACAAAGGTCGATGTAGATAGATATAGACAGATACAGATATAGATGATAGATGGAAAGAGATATTTGGGGAATATATTCTCTGATGTCATTTTTTTGCTATCACACCTTTCTTCCAGTTTCTAATTTTAGGAACTGCTACAGAGAATATTCACTAGGATATCTTAATGTTTTCAATACAGAACAGAGACCAATTTCAAAACTCATCTAGATCCTTAAGATGCAAAACATCAATAGTCAGAGATAAGAGTTAACTTCTGGCCAACCTGCTCTGCAAACAGCACAGATTAGACGTAGATCAATGTAAAATAAATGTCTCCTTGTCCTAATACACAGTCTGTGCCCTCCATGTTCACAAACCAAGGCCCTGTGTTAGTGTCCTGATCTCATTGTTTCACTTTGGTGCTAATGAGAAAGTAAAATCTGTACGATACTACTCAAATTTTCATCATTTTTTCTCCTTCATGATATTTCAGGTCTAAGCACATGACAAGGAATTGTGAAATAGAATTTCAAGGTTTCTTAAAACAGTATCCTTCAAAGTCTGGCCATCAGTTAATGGCTGGCAGCTCGATCAATACAAGATTGCATCAAGAACCTATTTCCTGCAGGAGGTCACTAGAAATGTCTGCTCTGAATGGCTAACTAAAATCTTCTACTTATCTCATTATGTGCAGAAACACATTAACTATGGATTTATATCTTCTCTTGACTGGTGGAGTGATGATCAAAACACTAATTGTACAGGCTCAGAACTGCCAGCAGCACCTTATTTCTCCCTTACACATGCACATTTTTTTGTTTTTGCTTTCTGCTACAGAAGAGACAGCATAACGGCTTTTAAAGTTCGCATTTCATCTTCAGGTGATCACTGTCAGTTCATACACATACTGGGCTAGTCAGGATTTAGCTAATGTAAAAAGGGCCTGATCCAGCTCTCCTAAAAAATCAATATGAGACTCACTGATCTCAGCTGAAGTTAGATCAAGCCTCATATACACTGGGGAAGATATTTTCTGAAGCATAAAAGGATAGTGAGACATAAAAGTCCCAATTCCTACCCATTACCTAGAAAACCTCTTCTATTACTTCTTTTCCCAATATGAAATAAAAATATAGACCAGGAAATGTAAAAAAAAAACGGTTACATTCCTGGACATAGAAAATTGCCAGCTTGTTTTTCATTTTGATCTGAAGTTGCTATAAAAGTACTATGAAAATTTCTACTGTCCCATTTAAGCTATCTGAAACTCAGACTTTCTTTTCATAGATTTGGCAGAAAAGACAAATTAGAGCTAAAGCAAAAAAATATGTGAGGGGCATTTTTTAAGAGCTACCAAAGCAATATAGTTTAGTTGCATACCATCTTTTCCTAGCAGGCTCTCTTCAAATGTGCAAAGGTTTTATTTATATATATCAACTGAGTAGACTTTTTCACTCTTTTTTCATTGTTTCCACACCTCTAATTACTGTTTGGCATTATAGTAAGAGTAAAAATGCATCTTTGCCCTCAATGGATTGTAACACTGTAGCTTAATAAAAAAAGGCAAGCTTTTATTCTTAACAGCCAAAGGTCTGGGTCTTTGTTTTGGAAGGTCATTTGTCTTCTCTACAGTAAAAAGAAAAGAGGATAATCTCAGTTTGTTTAATTATGTTTACTGCTTCATCTTGCCTCTGAGCAAATATTTGTTACAAAGGAGATATAGGCATTCATTGTGCCATCGAGGACCATAATTTTGAACTGTAGAATTATTAATCTGCAGAAAGTGAGCTTTCAAAGATATTTGTTCTTCAATTACATGCTTAGAGAAAAAATTCACCAGATCAAATAAGCTTATTCTATGGCCCCATAATGATCTCCTAATGATTTTCTGTTTCTTGGAGAAATCTACATGTTTAAAAAAATCAGATATTTAGTTGTTGATGTACATTTGTAATGAATCTTAGGAATGTTTGGTGTTCCGGTAGATTTAGATGACAAGAAATGATCCAGCAGTATTGCACTTCTTATGAAACAATGGAGATGTCCACTGGATATTCAGTCTAGAGATGATAAAGGCATAACAATTTCAAAACTTCAAGGCCATCTCTAGTAGGATTTAAGGGCTTAATCTTCAGTCGGATTCATCTTGCTGAACTGTAGACATTTCCCATATAGATGTCTGCATCTGAATTACTTTAAGTCTCTAAAGATAAAGAATCAGTTCTCAGTATAATTAATATTGTACTCTTGTGGGCATCTAAAACAGGTCAAATGAACTGTGCTTTACAAGTGGCTATTCTTCTCGACTAACAGTAGTTTAGCTACAGCCATACACATAAATGCCTTATTAAAATACCTTGGGACTTGAAAAAAAGATCTGATCTGTGATGTAATTTAAAAAGTGAACTTTTGGCCAGCTACATATTTTAGACTCTTTCAAGTTCCTTTTCAGGGAGGAAGGAAACAGCAAGGAGCTGTTTGAAACTCCTCACCACTACAGGAACAATTTTGAGAGCTGTTGTGCAGCAATAGGACCCCTGTTTCCTCAGAATACTATTTTGTTTGGAAGTTTTTCCTGCAGCTCCACAACAGCAGTTTTTTTTGTCTAAGAACTAAACCTTTTCTGCACTGTCTCCTTAGAGGCTAACAATTTGGAATAACTTTGGAATGGCTAAATCTTTTATACTTATGAACACTCTAGCACAATACAAGTTGTCCTTTTAAAGAAACAAGCAGAATGGAATAAACAATTTCTCTACACTGCACTCATCCTGATAGCATGCATTTATGTGTAGCATTCAAATGAAACATTCTCAAACCTTTTGTTTTATTAAATATTTTTGTCACATAATTAAACATTGTATGGCTAATCTTGAAGCAGCCTGACATAATCAAGGCTATATATATATATATATATATATATATATATATATATATATATATACATACTGTAAGCACAAGTTATATATCAGAATGAGTTGTACACATAGGAATATTATTAAGGCTGCCCTAGATTATCCAGCCGCACATCTTACTTTCAAAACCATAACTCCAAAGAAAACTCCAATGAAAGTTTGTCTCTACTATTTTCATTCAATATTCACAAATGATGAGAAAAATCTTGACTCCAGGAGAGCAATTAGTGTTTTGTAATTGATATGTATGGCAATAACATTTTGCCTAATATATCTACGTTTCAGCAGCATACCAAGCATCTTTTGCTAGGATGGAAAGAGAGCGCTTTTTCTTTCTATTTCATTTCTTTTACTCATATTCTTCCTGTTTAAGAAAACACTTAAAAGTAAGGTAACTATTTTTTTTTCACTTTCTTTCTCTAATAATCTTTTATGTTATAATGCATGAGGAACATAAATATTGTTCCCTTATGAGCACTTAAGGTAAAACATCTGAGACTTAGTTTGTTGAAATAAAATTGTTTTGGAGAAATGACTAGTATTCTACTTCATAAATATAAGTTAAAAGAAGATTCTTAGTCTGTCATCTAAGTCAAAACCTTTTTTATTTAATTGGTGAATATTTATTGTTATAATATGTAAGCGCTCTCTTGTACCATCTTTTTGCATGTAAACAGTAAATATAGAACAGTAAACAGTAACAGTAAACATATATGACAATACAAGTTGTAGGTAAATAGACAGCTGAGGGAGACTGGAGTTTTAAACAACTTGCCCAGCACTTAGAATCAAAACACAAATCTGCAAAGTCCTAGTATACTCCATTAATTTCCTTCCTTAAAAAAAAAAAAAGCCACTAAACAGAACTCCCAGACAAACCAGGGAAGGACCATTAAAACAAAAACTCCTACTAAAAGAAAGGAAAGAAATACCCAAAAGTGTGTTCTTTTATATGACACCTGATCATCTGATAAATTAGGGCATAGACTTATAATTAACAAAAAGTTAAACACTGTTTTTACAACTGACTGGTTTTTTAATAGTAATTTTTTTACTAAATTGTAGTGAATAAGTAACAATAAAATGAGGCCTTGAGAGGATATTTCTGACCATGAGTCAGAAGTCATGTGAAAAAGAGAAATTTCCCCAAACCTTTAGTGTTTAACTAGTCTGTCAGCACCCTGTGAAAGCTGAGACCCTCATGCCTGACCAATTTCGTCTTTTCATCCCACTTAGCATTTGCTTACAATTGTAGATTGTGTCCATGAGAAATCATTGTGGAATAGGTTTTTGAGCATGTTCATTGCATCTCATCCAGGGAGTAGCAACTGTATCTAGTCTATGTATAACTTCCATACTGTTATAACTTTTGTTAGTATATGAATATAACTTACAAGTTTCCCCTTACTTTATCCCTAGCCATCTTTCCAGTGGCAGGGTACAGGATATCTTCAGGTACAGCAATTTTTTGCTAGGCAGCTATGATCTAATCTGTTTCCCTCAGTAGCAGGGAGTCATAAAACAAAGAGTAAGATCATAGCCGAGGCCATGAAAGTAAAAGAACAGGACAATGCCCAGGAGTTATAAGCATGGATGCAAAATGATAAAGTACAGGTTACTGAAGCAATGCAGCACTGAGAGCTGAATAGGACCGGCTTTAGCTGACAACAAGGTGTAAATCTAACATAAAAATATCTCCTTTGTGGCAGAAAGATAAGAGATAGAAGCAAGATAAGGCAATCCCTACAAGAATGAGAACAAAAAGAGGAGTTGTGCTGTATTGACACACCTGGACCTTCTGCAGAGCAGCTGTCTGTTCAGCTCCACATCTTCCTCATAGTGAATCCCTCTTCTCCTTCAATGGAGAAAGGGGACTGCTTTAATTTACTTACTGTACACTAAAGGTAGCCATGGCAAGTTAACAACTTCCAGCAATTCCTTCTTCAGATAAGCTGTAAATGAGTGGGATACTCATTTACACTATGGCAGAAAGTAATAAGGAAAAGACATTTTAAGTCCAAGGGACTCCTCTGAAAAACTACCATGATTCTAAGAACTCTTGTGTGTTCATTGACCTAACTTCTCCTTGTACTGTTAATATATAACACTCAACAAAGTGATATCATTCTGCTTCACTAATGAAGCCATGACTGTGTGAACTCTGTTGTATAGGAATAGCAGTAATTCTGAGTAACATTTTTCAGGCAGTTATTCCTTTCAGTATTTAAATTAAAGGAGGAATTCAGTGATTATGGTGCAGATGTAACAAAATGCACTTCATTTTACTCTCAATCAATCCTTAATTAACAGAGAATGCAGAAGATATGAAATAATTGAACTTATTACTTTGCTTCTCTATTTTTCATTAATGCCATCGGAATAATTCTATTAATGGGACAATTAAATTTTTTACTTTAAAAAATCAAATATGCTAGCAAAATTCAAGTATAAAGTCTATTTATTGTTTTATAAAAGATATTGTGGAGCAACAGAATTATAATATGTTTTTCTGAGTTAATTCAGAAAAGCCTTCAAAACCAGTCCAAAATTCAGCCAGCGGAGAGCTTACATCCTGCATCTGTAAATGGCACTTAGGAACTTTGCTCTGTGAAAAGTCTGCTACCTGCCTGGGCTCTGTATCTTGTGAAATAGAACTTTTCTTTTGTTAAAACAAGTTCTGGAAGTGAGGAAGGATCAAACCACAGCTGAGGAAATATGGATTTTGCACTGTACTATAACACATCAAACCGTACAGTTCTGATCTGCCTTTCAGGACAGATATCTTCTGGATAACTAGCATGGAATCACAGCTTCTGAAAATGACACATTTTTCATACTGAATATGAACCGATGCAATCACACTGTCTTCTGAACGTTGGTTCACCCCTTATATTTGTAGACGTTCTTTTTTTGGAACAGAGTTTTTGACAATAGGAAGCTGCTACTCTTGACTTTAGGATCACTGATTTACCAGTTAAGTTAACATTTTACTCAATGTCTCAGTACAATAACAAGTTCCCAATAAAAATATCTTCCAACTCATAGTGTAGACAAGAGCTCTGAGCACAGTTTTTCTTTTTCATACCAGCGTTTATACAATTATCAGCTTAAGCTTTAATTGGATTTAACTAATTGGTAAACAGGATTTTTATTCATTAGTTTTATACAAGTATCTGTTCCTCATTTAAGGTTTAATTTAAATGCAATATAAGCAACTGGATGGCTGAGATATGTAAAAAGGAAAAAAAGCAGTGAAAAACCCTGATGAGGCACAACAATTTTTTCAATTTTCTATTCTTAAAGATGCCTATTATTAAATCTGATTACTTTTTATATACATTTCTGATAATGTTATATAAAATACACACTTCTGTGAGGAATTGAATGAAATACATTTCATCCTATGGATTTTGACATCATCATGAAGAGAAATGCAAAAGCCCTTTAATTTTTATAAAATTTGACGTATATTCCACACAAATCTGGGAAAAGAAATACAAATTTTAAAATGTGGTTATATTTTAAAAATTAAATTGTAAATAAAAATATTGGTTTTTTGGTATAAACTAGTTCCATGGTTTTACAAAAAATGTGGAAGAGTGTTTAAATACTGTAGCAACGTAAAAGAATAATTATTACTATGAATAAATGACCATTCAAAAAGTGTCAGTTAATTTCTACAGAAGTACTGCTATTAGAGATATGGGATATTGAACCGTGAACTGAGCCCACAAATTTCCATAAAACCCACAGATAATGCTGCAGTGTTTTGGTATTAATTTAACAGGCTTTTCAGGTTTGTCTTTATAGTATTTATAAAGAGGGGTAGTGGAAAATAAAGGATGAAAGCATAGGTGGTACACTCTCTTCTATATATTCTAAGACCTTCCTATGTATTTTAGCAAGATTCTGGCTGTAATCACTGATGTTCTGATTGTACTACTCTCTTGTATCTTTTGTTAAAGCATAAATGCTTTAGCAGAAAAGATCTTTTGCTGTAATGGATTAACAGCAACATAAATTGTCCAGCCTTTCCCACTTGTCATTTTCCTGCAATAAAACAGTACAAAGAAATATTCCCCTTACAATAAATCTGTCTATAAGTGAACATGTTACAAGTAGATACTGATTCCATTCTACCATATGCACCTATATATGATGCTAAGAAACCTCATGGCCATAACATCATGCTGGCAATAGCAAAATATAGAGATACACATAAAAATTATGGAAAGACAAGAAACAAAAAGAAGAAAAATGCACACATGAATACAGGATAAAAGGTTATAAAGTGTCCAAATTAACACCAGGAGAGATAAAACATATGTAAAGAAAGTTAACACAAACTGATAGAGACATTGAAGAAAACCACAGAAAAACAGAAACATCCAAAAAACCTTGAAGACTATATTTTTTTAAACCCATTCAATCATTTTAGGAAACATAGAAAATTTTCACTGGTGTCCTATAAAAATGAACACATTTTTCATTTGAAAGATGTCCAGATATTTGTGTTCAATCATACGTTCTCCATTCAGGTGACTCCTGCAAGTGAAGTGCTGGGAAGGGAAACAGGAGATTGCCTACTGTAAGTTGTACTTTCCCTTAATTGTTGTCCTCGTGCAATGATATTGGCATATGTTACCTGTAACTCAAAAAGTTTCTAAATGCTTTTCATAGTAATGAGAAATCTTTTAGACGCCTACCCAGTCAATTTTACTGGGATATCGAGGGTGTGAGAGAAAGGCTAGCACAAATGAACCTCAGATTTTCCATCTCCTTTTTTTTAGGGTTCCATAACTAACTTGTCCTTCAGTCAATTGCTCCTAATCCTGAAGTACATAGAAATTCATTTTCAGTGTTTTCTGATGGACTTCCTTGTTAAACACCATTTAATCCCTGTAAAATTCTCATGAATAATTAGACTTCTATTCAAAAGGTTTTTACTCATGAGGTCTTAGATTCTGCTCAAACCCAGGTGTCTTCATCTTCACAGTTATTTTTAAAATATTTCCAGTTTCATATATTTTTAGCATTTCTTTCACTTTCTCTGTTTTGACATGATAGTCTCCTGTGCTGAGCAGACCTTTCAGTCAAGATATTTTATTATGGTCAAGACAGTGATAATGTTCATCTTTATCACTTGAAGGTTAAGTACATGAAAATTCTATGAGCTGATGTCATGTTCTCTTCTTGTGCAAGTCCATTGACAGTCATTTCACTACCCAGGAATCCCTGCTATAAGCAGCTGTTAGAACTATGGTTTAAATAGGAAGGGACATATTCTGCTTATCTTTTACACTAGTTTAAATCCCAAGTAATTCCACTGAAGTCTCTGGATTTGCTCTGGATCTAATCCATCCTAACTGAAAGCAGAATTTGGCCCTTTGATTCCTGCTGAAACTCAGTTGTTGGGAGATTTGCTATATGGGGTGTGCTCTGTCCAACTAACAAGCTGCAGCATAGTTGATCTGCTTACCAGCAGAGTAAGAGCTTTATAGCTGAAACTTCTGAGTAAAAATAAATTGCAGAAAATTCCCAGCTCAGCTCTAATATCAATTTTCAGGAGGCGAAAATACAGCATTCCACCAAGCTAGACTAGTTGAAATGGAGGTAGTTTACTGCACAATGCTTTCTGATATACTGAATACTCTGTCTGCAATGCTCTAAATGGACAGCATGATGATTTGCTAGCAAACCTAAAAATTACTTTTCTTAATGGGAAAATGGGTAAAAAATCCAAACACTGTTGGGTGTTGCACAGCAGCAGTTCACCAGCAGAACTGATGGCCAGCAGCCACTCTCATTGACTTCCACAGGTTTTCATGGAACAAGAATTTGAAGGGGGATGAGAGGAGAAAATACCTTATATTCTATTTTAAAAATGTATTAAAAGTTGAAAAATTACTTGACAGGCTTTATGAATGAGTAAATAGTGAGACAAATAGGGATCTTATATGAAAAATAGAGCAGGACAGTATAAAATATTAGAATAATAGAAAAGCTTGATAATCACAACAACAACAATAAGATCGGTAAAAATCCATAAAGAAAATGAATTAACATAGTCTAGGATTAAATTTTCTCCAGTCTAAACTGTTTTTATCAAATTAGCATATGTGTACCAGTCTTCAAACATAGAAAATGGGGATTTATTTCAATTATACAATTTTCTTTGTACAATATTAAAATATTCTTATCAGCAGAAAAGAAAATTACATGAAAAATATTAAATACACTCTTAACTTTTCTTAATAAAAGACACAGGAATTCATACATGATTCAGGAGACAACTGGGAAAGGTCTACTATTATGTTAAAATAGAAACAAGCATATATCATATCTACTTTTTCCCAACTTATAATTTGGATGTGGATCCCAACAGAAAAAAAATGAGACAGAAATTCTGTAGTGAATTGGAAAATTTTGGAGTCTAAATGTGTGTGTGTATGTGTACACCTATGCACACATATATATTTTTATGTATACTCAGTCTCCAGTCACTATTTTCTATTTACTATTATGCAAAATCTCCACTTTGCTCCCTCAGCAGTATTTATGCTCTTTAAAACCCTAACTCTGTTCTGAAGCTGTTTCATGTTTGTTTTCAAAGACTTCTTGTAAGATATTGGTGGGTCGTGGGGATATTTTTGACAGTAAAAATAAGAAACTACCTTTCCATTTGGGTTAGAACTGAGATGAAATGAGGAATGGCTGCCACCAAGCAGAAAATTTTCTCACTTTATGTGTGCCAGTTAATTACGACACTTCAGAGGCGCTTCTGAAAGGATAAGGCAAGCTGCATAAATTTAGCTGTAATCCAGGCAGGCAAAACTAATTTGCAGGGGATGGCCTTATCTAGCTGCTGCAGCTTTCTCAGAAAATTAACCTTGGATATTTGGGCCCAATTCAGAAAGTGTTTGATTTTTTTTCCCTTTCCTGCTCTGCATAAGAGAATTTTAAATTCAATACAATACCTGACTTT
Organism: Anomalospiza imberbis; assembly: GCF_031753505.1. Taxonomy (NCBI): domain Eukaryota; kingdom Metazoa; phylum Chordata; class Aves; order Passeriformes; family Viduidae; genus Anomalospiza; species Anomalospiza imberbis. The sequence continues at coordinate 125,536,844 of NC_089681.1, read as the reverse complement.
TAAGAGGCACTGTGAATGCTGTAGGCAGTTCAGAGTTATTACTGACAAGCAAAAATATATATTTATACATGTACATATATATGGTTGTCCTTCAGGCCCATTATCCTGCCTTCTTGCCTGTGCATCAGAGGGTTTATCGCCATACATATGGGTGGGGGGGTCTTTGGATTAACAGAAGATGCAGCTCATTTTAATGTACTTAGAAAAATTCATCAAAGTTCATTGCAAAATAAGTCATGCATACTGACTTGTTCATTCCAGTGGAAATGAAGAAATCCCCATAAAAATAGAAGTTTAATGAAGTGTTTGAGCAGAGTCTTGCTTGTCATTCAGATTACCAATGATTTAGAATTTTTTTCTTGATACACTACTATTAATTGCTCTTACTCAGCACAATCAAAAGTTTACCTTAGATTTCACAAGCTTCACCAATTCATGGATGAAAGATTTAGTTAATAAATGTTGCCAAATCCACCTTAAAATCTTCAAGCATATTAAGAAGTGTTAATAATAAAAAGTGTTACTGACTCCTTAGCATTTTGCAACTTACTTCATTAACATTGCTTTTTATTTTATCTAACAGAACTGAGTTCACAGCCTGACCCCACTCTGCCCAGGCAATATTCACTGTATGAAAGCATGAAAGCATAACCCACGTAACATTTTGCTTCTATAATTTAACTGGTCTAAAACCACTGGATGTTTTGTGGACAAAAAAAAATTATGGTATTTGGTAAAATATGATCATCCAAAAACATGCCTAAGATTATTTGGAAAAAAAATTATTTTAGTATTTGTAGGTGGTTGAATCTTGCTTTCTGTATTTTCAGAGAAGTAGATACACTCCTTCCCATCTAAGCTTGATGACTAAAAACAGGACCACAGAAGGGTAATAAATACCTTTTAGGTCACTTCACTGCCTTCTGTCTTCACTGACAAGTCTTGTGAATTCAAGACAGCCAAATTCATACTAAGCTAACCAGCTACTTAAAGCCCATTAACTCTTTTGATGCTCAGCAGTACATTAATCATGACAATATCTTTTAGACACATTCTCACTTGTCACTCTACTTTGATTAGGCCCTTGAAAATAGAGCTAGCTTTCAAAAGGATCTACAGATGTTATGCATAGAATTCTGAATATTTCTATCCAATGTAGAAAATTGCATGGCAATGCAATCTTCATACTTGCTCTGAATTTTGCCAGGTTTTAACAACCAAGGGATATTTATGATCAGTGAAACACAGGCTAATTTAGTACTGTCCTTCTCATCCAGCTTCAGTATGCCCCAAGATACCTTTTATTCTTGCATCATGTCAGTATAATTTTATGCTAATGTTTAGATAATGAGTAGCTGTCAATTGATCCTGATTTTGGACTTCAAATCAATAGTAAGACTTTATGCAAGTATAAAAGACAACATAACCAGTCTATAAGACAAGATTTTCCCTTTCATTATTGTAATTATCACTGTCATTATTAGTTTTATTACTATCTAATTATTTCCACTAAAAAATTTGCAATGTGCTAGCTACTACCCACTGAATAGAAGTCCAATACAGCTTGTATTGAAAAGATATACACTACATGAAAGACAGATGGGGAATAGTTAAATGTACAGGTAAATACAGATATTTTCTTAGGGAGTAGAAAGATGTTCAAATCTAAATGTTCACTCTTTATGAACAAGTAAAAATGGAAAGTGTTAAAGCTGAGATATGAAAAAAATGCTACAAAAAACTATCAACAACAAGCATAAAATAAAAATTGACCAAGGCATCTGACAATCAAAGTACAGCCAACTTCCTCCTTCAAACAGAGTTTTTTACAGTTGTATTCTTAAAACAGATCTTAAATTGCTTCAATTTTTGAAAGTATTACTCCTCTCTGAAGTTTTATATTATGTTAGTCAATAATTCTCTTGAGTGTGCAGATATTTCATTCAGGGAAAATAAAAATCAGGGCCAAGCTACAAAAGATAGAAAATATTGATCTTCAGAATTTTGTTGCTTCAGTCTTTGCCAATCAGTCAGACACCTTAATTTCCCAGGGTTTTTTTTTTATTGGACACACAAAAAACATAGCCAGTTATTCAATTGAAGTGTAAATATTACTATTAACATGCAAGGAAATTACATAGCTGCTTCATCACAGATGCCTGAAAGTGTCAAGAGCATTGTCAGTGATTTCTCATATTTTATCCCTTTCCTGTGTAATGAATAGTCAGGGTTTGTAAAAGTGTTTTTAATATATAGTCTGGTGACTATTATGTTTAGGAGCCCTATGTAGATATTTCCAGATTTCTAGAATTTTGTAGAAGTTAAAATCAGAACCTACACAAATGTCCGTATTCAGCACTAATTTACATGAGCTTTCCTTATGTGGAAATTCCTATTCTGCATAACCTTGAAAAATTGCCTCATACAGCTAAACATTACTCTTAAAATTCAGTTAAATACTGCCAGGCACCTCCAAAGTTACATATACAGTCTTACAAAACAGTCAAAGGAAAGAAAGAAGCATCTCCACTGATGTGTACTCACTGAGATAGAGATCAGATAGCAGGCTTATTGCATGATTCATCTTTTCTTTCACCACTAAGAAAAAAAATCTCAATTATAAATTTATCATGTAAATAACTGAAATCAATGTTTTATCCATTATTGTGTTATGCTGAATCATAGCCTAAATATTCTTTTCATTTTGTTACGTGTCAGTATCTGAAGTGTTATTCATTTTTCTGTTAACTGGGGAAAGATCAGGGTTAGAATCACTAAGAACACTTGTAATGATCAATACTCATGAAACTGAACCCCGGATGAAAGAATTCTAACAAGTATTTTAAATAGTTACCTAATCTAGCATGATGACAACTGATAATGGGCCTTCATATGGGACAGTCTTCAAGACAGGACAGGATAATACCATAGAGATCCAGTGTAACTGGACTAGCATTAATATTAGTCACTCCACAAAAAGGTCCAGCTGTGCTGATGAAAAATGCATAGTAGAGTCTCTGTTGGTGGAAACACCAACATAGCATTTATCATTCTCTGAGTGAGGAGAGGAACTACAAAAAACATATGTTTATGAATCTCTAAACGCATGTTGGCATGTCATTTGGCAAATAAAAAATATAGTTAAAAACACAGCAAAGTGTACTTAATATGAGGAAAAATTTGTCTAAGTGGTCACTGCACAGAGAACCTTAAGCTTGGATATTTCCATTTTTTTGGGACTTTCACAATCTTGGGCTTTTAGGCAAAAGATTTTAATTCCAATATTCCTTGCATTGTTTATATACATGCACTCAAAAATCTAGGTGAAATGAGAATCATTATAAATGGCTCCTATTTAATTCATTCAGGGCTTTTCCAATGATGTAAATGGCAGAACTGGGATTAAATTTAAAAAAAAAAAAAAAAACAGAACAAAAAAAAAAAAAAACCTTACTCAGGATCAAAGAGGAACTTCAGCAACAATGGAAGTGGGTTAACGGTTGACAAAGTTTGTACAAAGCCTCCTCAGGGAGGAGAGAAACCCTACAACGTAGGTCTGAGAACATGCTACTTGCTCATTCAGGTCAGGGCAAAGATAGAGAATAAGAGAATATAAGAATCTGTTCAAATGGTCAGAGTTAAAACATCAGAGTCAAAAAGGAAAATGTGATCAACTGTGTTAGAATAAAATGAGTATTAGCTGAAGGTATAGGTGGAGCACAGTCTATCAGACTTGGCAACATAGGTAAATTAAATTTGATGTATGACATCATTACAAATAACTCAAGATGCTTTTCCAGGAAGAAGCCAGACCATAGAGACAAACATTACAGAACAGTTTGGAAATTAAGGACTGATTCTCAGACAAATCAAGAGTCTACATCTACAGCTTGTGGAAATTATTTTTATTGTACTGTTTGCATGTACTCTTTTTTTTTTTATTCAGTTATGCAAATTTCCTGTCTGTGCATCTTGGTCATGTGGATTTGTCACAAGGTAAAGAGGATGTGAATTTGTGTCTTGCACATATTGAACTAATAAAGCAGAAAATAAAAATTGATTTTATTTTTCATCTCTAAATTTTTTGTTTAATGGAAAAAAGAAAAAATACTGAATACATTTTCTTCTTCACTCAAATTTTCTTTCTTCCATTTCTTTTTCCACATTGCATTATTGAGAGCTGGCAATAGCATATTAATTTCCTGAATAAATAATCCATCAGTGTTTCTCAGAAAGAATATGAAAAACCACATTATTTTTCACTCCAGTAATTACAAATCTACCCATCTTTTCCAATTATTTTCCTTTCGGATTAGGTTGATTCTATCTTCCAGTAAATCCTTTACACTCACAGTTAGAATTCATTCTTTTCTATCATTCAGACTAGTCTGTGGTAAAGGCAGTTTTGCTAATGAAATGTCTAAACACCAAAAGGTTACTTTTTAATTTAGCCCAAGGTAGAACGTTGTAGTTTAGAGCCAGTGACCCATTGCTAAATTCAATTTCCCAGATGTTTATTAATTTATGTATACAATTTAATGATACTTAATTTGCTATGCATGTTCAACATATAGTATGCATTTCTAAATCCCTAATTACTAAAAATTATTAAAGCCATCTTTTTATTCTGTGGATTTATTCTATTTTTTTTAATTTTATCATTTTATCCATTATAATGTGTTTCCCAGAAGACTTAAATAAATATACTAAAATTTCTAAGAAAAACTAGGGGAAGCAGGGGAGGAGGAGAATGGGGTTTTACTTTGGGTTGATATATTGCATGTTGTAGTCATGAAAAAGAATCATCAAGATGTTGGGAAAACAGCAGAAAGCAATCTGTGTTCATTGCATTAGGCAGAAAGGCATTCCAAGGATAAATGCTTTATCTATTATTTCTCATAAAGAGCTTTTGTTCTGCTCCAGGACCGTAAAGGAAAAGGCATGCTTTTCTATGGGATTAATCATAAGCAAAATAGTAAATAATTTGCACTAATATGTATGTTAGAAAATAAAATTACATGAAGCTGTAAAAGTGACAAAAGAATCAGAGAAGGTCTGGTTTTCTAGGTAAAAAATATTTGTTGCATCCTAGGGGTTCCATGAGGTATACTTTGTTATAATAAAGGTTCTTCCCAAACTCATGACTCCCATGTTGTGCATGCACCTTACAGTAGACAGTCTGTACAACTGAATTTGCCTTTTGAGTAGATACAGAGACCAATGGAAGGAACAAACAAATTGTTTTTCACCCTCTGACTACAGTGAGAGGAAAGATTAAGCCTCAGCAAGGTTGTAATCTAACACTTCACTAGATACTGCTTTCCCTTTTCCAGAAAAGGAGGCTAACATTCTAAGGGAACAACCTGTAATATGATTTTTATAGTCTCTCTGGATATATGATCAAGAATCAGAAATATCCATAGAGGGAAATCCTGAATGACTTTGACTGGTTCAGCTAGGGATGTAACATTGCAGGCAGCAACAGAGTCAAATTCCAAACACAGAGCACAGGCTATTTAATGTTCGCCCAGGACCTCACGACACTTTAATAGTCATCAAGAAGAGCACATTTCATCCAGAAGCCCTCTTGTGAGGGAATGTAAGAGGATCTACAAGCCACAGAGTCTTGGCCAAGTTCTACACTAAAAACATTGGCTGAAAACATTAATTGCAGAGTCAATCTGCCACATTATTCTTTGCTCCTTGGTCAGAATTGGGTATCTGCATCGCAACATTCCTTAGGGATTTTTGGTTACTAATGGCCACTCCACTGCTGAATGTAGGAGCAATGTAAGATCTGAAGGGAATTTAACTCACCTACCTTTAGACGTTTAAAAGCTAGACATCTAAGTCTGAACTGGAGAGAAGCAGGCACCTCTAGAGGGCAATTCATTTGACCTATCTCAGATGCCTATTTTAGTCAGAGATGAATCACCCTCTAGAGATGCCTAGAATTCTCTATTGACTGTAAAGGAAGCCTAGGGCAAGCAGTTCAGTGCTAGACTTCTGACTTTCAGACATGTAATTTAGAAGAGATATATCCCACTCCCTGTAGTGATAAGGTTCAGTTTCACTTAATCACTCATGCTGTTTCCAGTTTCATAAAATACCCAAGAACTTATCTTTAAGTATTCCTCATCCACTCTTTTTAATTTCTATTTTGGGTTGTTTGTTTCTTCCTAAGCACTTACTGGTTTTAATTTTCACTCATTTTCTCATTGAAAATATTAATTTATAGCAAGTTCCTTGTAACCCCCTTTATTTCACCTTTCAAAACAGATGTCTCAGTGATAACAGACAGAGTGCATAATGAAATTACTATGTTTCATCCAGCTTTTATTCTTTCTTAAGATTTACTTTTTGCTTCTGAGGTGTCTGAAGCCTCACTTTTCAGGGCTTTATAGTGGAAATAAATTATTGTCTTTTTCTATTTAGTCATTGATTAATAAGATTATTTGTTCAGCATTGCATATGATATGAATTAAATCCTTATAACTGGTGCCAAGCATTTAGAAAGCAGAACGAGTGCTTGAATTGGATTTAAATTTCTTCTGATCTAGAAGTCTGACATTCCCAAACCAATTTTCTACTAGTGTAACTCCATTGACTACAGTAAAATCTTTACAAATGTAGCAAAAATGAGAGAAAAAGTAACCACAGGTTTTTGCTAGACAGTAAATCATTGCACTTGTTCCTATGAATTATTTAGCTTTATATTCCCCATTTAAAAGTATTTATTTTATTAAATAGCATTTATGTTTGGCTTAAAAGAAGTAGATAATTCCACAGATTTGTAGTGTGTTTTTTCTTTGACTATTGGAAAGAGTCTTTGTTAGTCAACAGTTTCACAGAGCTGTTAATTGATATAAACAGCAGTTTATGTTTCCTCAGGATTTAAATTCAAGTATTTTAAAGAATTATACAGCATGTGTTGTGCTTTCACTCAAATCAGGAGTTCTTTTATTAAAATATATAACCATATATTTTAACACCCTTTCAGTTACTTCAAACATTTAAACAAAGGATTCTTAATGTAAAAGTTTTATAACACTGACTAAGTGCAATCAGCATAAAAATAATTTGACAGCCTTCCACATTGGTGACTAAATGAGATGTAACCTTAAATATGAAACATAGAGGCTGGTGATTTCTTTAGACTATATTAGAGAATTTATGACACTTCCTTTAGGAGAGGAATATTTTTCAGGAAAGTTTATTCCATCTCCCATAGGCGCAACAATTTCTTCTGAAATATTCTTAGATTATCAGCATGAGCAGGTGTTTTTCATTCTCTGTATGTGTCAGAACTGCAACAACAGAAGTAAATTTTGTGTGAGAGTAAGTTCTGGAAATGTTTTGCAGTTGTTTTTCACATCTGCTACATGAACTTGACTGTGGCAACTAGTGTCTACTATTTTGTGTCCTAATAGTTATATGGCAGTCTTAGTCCTAGAAATGCTGAACAGTGTCCAAGTGAATTTTCCCACCAACAGACTTTTAAGACATGCAAAAAATGTTATTATCATTAATCATGGGAAATGGCTTCAAAATTCTTTTCAAGCATGGAGTACTTGAAATAAACATCAGCTGGGAGAACAGAGTTCATATGACTTGACAAGTAGATCTTAGGGCAGGGTCTGACCCTTTATTTTTTTGTCAGTGAAGGATACTAGATTTGCAACAGGATGTATAAATGTGTTCTAAATAATGTATATTTATGCACAGTACTATTATTTATAAATAATTATAAAATTATTTATAAATAGTGCATATACTTAACAAGATTGTGATAACTGTACATTTAGTAAAGCTTTCCAGATTTAAACCAAGGTAAGGCTTATATGGCAGGAGCTCCAGTCTTGTTAAGGTAGGCAGATCAAGAAAAATGTCAACAAGAGCTGAAGCTTCGGAGGCCCATTTTAAAAGCATTCTCAGGACCATTGGTCAGTTGCTTGGCAAAACAGTTAAATTCAAACCAGAAGAACTTAAGTCTGAAAGAATGTTGTGTCTTTAAATAAAACAGACTAATGCATCGTTTTCTTGCTATTTAAGACTTTCCAGTAACAGTCTTTAGATAGTGTGGATGAAAATTCCTGCAACCAGAAATCAGGGTGTTTCTTCACAGATAAGCCTCCAGAGTACAGAATCAAAAATCTGTTTCTCTTCTATATTTTTGGTGTGCTACTCATTGGTATCATTTCAGCAAACAGAATGGAGATTAATGTCTTGCTCCAGAGATACTCTGATTATCTCCTAGGTATTTTAATGCAGTAGATTCTGGATTCTGCTTCCTAGTTTGTGAATGAGATTTTAAGGACTAATAAACTTTTTTAGGGGTGGAAAGAGGGAAACATGTCCACTCTGGCCTCAGACATGTTTTTAAAAAGCCTAAAAATTCATGTTACAAGCATGCTGATCTTTTAAAGTATGTTAAACATTCTCGTGAGGCATATTTTTACCTAGATTTTTTCCTTTTTAAAAGAATTCCTAAATACAGTTCTCAATTAAGTGTAAGTATGAAAGAAACAGCAGGAGTTTAGGATAGAATAAAAATCAAAAAGCCTTCACTTGGCCTTGTTAGGTTATAGACATCCTCACCCCAGGAAGTTATAGAAGCTGAAAGTTTTACATTCAAGTTTTTTTAGGCATATCTTTTGTCCAGCTGCACATAGATCTTGGGCAGTGTTGCAGTGTAGCTATTTTATATAATAAAATGCAACATAATTTAACTCTAGGCCCAGTCTAAGAGATTTTGAACGTAAGGACACCACATACTTAGAGTGACTAAAGTTAGAACTTTAAAATTATGTGTTTAACAACAAATTAAACATTGCTAATCTTTCTGGACCTGTCTGCAGAAGGACTTAATCTGGTTGCAATAGCTTAGATCAGTTCTTTTAAGCATGACTATGCTGACAATGGCCAAATATGAAACAGCTACAAATTTTCAGTTCAGGGGCAAAAGCATGAGGAATCTATTCAAAAACATCAAAGAGAGCAGATGTAAAAATAATGTTGTGACAGAGACAAAAAGAAGCAGTATATTTCAACTATTGCATGTACACTTAGTAGAAGTGGAAAGAAAAATCTAAAAGAACTTGTCATTGCTTCAGCTTGCCATTTTAAAGATGATAATTACACAGTAATTCATCACTGTCTCACATTTTAAAGTAAATCAAAGTGAATTTATACTCTGAACACAAATGTGTCATAACTTTAGATCAAGCAATACCATTTCATTACATGGAAGCAGATGTTGGCAGCAATCTCAGTAACAGAAAGCTACCTAAGACAAAAGCACTAAAAGGACACAAAAATATGAGATTACTATCACCAAATATATTATTTCTTTCAATTTATCATTTTATGGCACGTCTTGTTTCTATTGTATCACAAAATTTTGAGTTTGATAAGTCAGGGACCAAAATGCTGGTTACATCTCTATAATACCACTTTTTTGAGGTTTCCAGATGCATCTCAGCCTGGTGTTTATTACTTTATTGTTGTCTTGCATGTTTTACTAACTATGTTACCACATCCCTTTGAATCCTACAGGCCAATACCAAAGTGAAAAAGTATGCTCAAACAAAGTACAAAATTTATAAAGTGTGTGTTTATGTGTGTCTGTGGTTGTACAGAAGTAGATTGCTCTTATTCTTTTTTGTGTTTCTACACAAATCTGGTGAAGATTGTAGTACAATATTTATATAAGTATATAGACATGTATTTGTGATTAATTTTACCTATGCATATATATTTTTGAAGTTGATTCAGATTTTTCTAGTCTTGCCCTTTTTTTAACATCAGTATGACCTCAGCAAAGGAATGTCTTTAGTTTCTGTGTTTAACAATTTTATGGTTGTTATAGGCAGACTGAATGACTAAAATAAAAACTTCAGCTGATATTTATATTTAGTCTCTTACTAGAAGAAAAGGACTTTAACAGATTAGGAAACTCAAACAGTTAAATCAGGTAATATTTTAAGGCAATAAAAAAGATTCAGAATTTCCTTCCTGCAATTTCTCTCAGACCTCTCTTTCATATTAAGCACCTGCAGTCTCCAATGTAGAAGACAAACAATAGTCATTCTTTCAGTTGCCTCCAGTTCTCATACTTACTGAAGGATGCAGAAGATCTATTTGGGGTGGATGAAAGGAAGAAAAAGCATAAGGCTGGGATAGAAACTGGGTGGAGAAAACTAGGAAGCTATGGAGTAACATGGTGGAGGGAGATAGGGTTAGGGTCTGCAGAGATATTATATATACAATGTCAGAGAATAAATAGCAGAGCATAGGGGGTGTAATGTGGGATTCAAGCATCCTGCTGTATGCATGAACAGCCCAATGTAATTCTGAAAGCTGCTGCTGCTGCATTCTCCCAGCCAAACTGACCCTGGAGTTTCTTTTCAAGGTATAGAAGAGGTCTGGTTGACTTTTGATGACATAGCATGGACTTAGGAATGGTTCTGAGCCAAGGCATATGACGTCTACACACAATGTTTCAGTTGGAAGGGACTGTAAAGAGTCATACCAGTCCCTCCTTGTGAATGTGAATTAGCCTCTGTACTGAATAAACTGGGGGACTTTGGGGGAAAAATTGTGTAAAATCCCAACTAAAATATATATGAGAATTCTGGATCTGTTAAGGTTACTTTAATTCTGTTATTTCTAAACTCTTGCATGTTTTAACTGGCATTTTTAATTACCGTTTCCTACATGGCAATCATAAAAATTCACTGTGCTATTAGCTAAAACAAAACAAACATAGAAATGCATTTTAGTTTTCTTTTAGTCGTATAAAGATACATTGCAAAATGTCTCTCTGTGGGATGGATAAAATACAAATTTTAAACTTTAAACTCCAATGCCTTTTCATGTTTTTGTGAAAATATATTGTGGGGGAGCGGGGTTTACAGTGTAAAAGAGAATGTTTTTCTTTTATTCTGCATTGAAAATAAAGAAAAAACATCTCCCAAACACGAGGTAACACAAATACTCCTTCATTCCCTAAAAATGGAAAGTAAGCATACTGAACTCTAAAAAAAAAAAAAAAAAGATAAAAAAAGAAATGTAGACAAACATCTAAACATCTACAAATGAAAAAGGGAAAAGAGTGAAATGAGATGTGACTACTTCTGAGCAGAGAGATTTTTAGGCAATATATTCATTTTCAGTAGTTGTCAGAGAAGCAAATGTTCCAGAAATACAGGAGCTGAAAAATTATCCATCATCCCTCTTGGTGAAACAAGACCTAGCTAGAGGATGAAATACAATGAAGCTGTAAGTTGACAGTGTGGGCAAGGTCATAGTGCTGTGCAGTTTCAATAGCCAAGATGAGCAGCTTGTCCTTTCTTTTACCCAGTATCTTAAGGACTAATCATTCAAGTTTTCTTAAACTTCTCACTATGACTGTCTAGTATGTTATTACAGAAATAATACTTAAAAGCAGGAAATTTCTGCAAATGAACTGCATTAATTTACATCATGCTTCCTTTTTCCTCCAGGAAAATGTAAAATCATATGTAGCCAAAGCAGGACTAGCCAGAACCTTCTCATACATTTTTGGGGTATTTTTGGTGGGCGATACTAATGGAAAAAAAAAGGGAAAAGTTACAATTCTAAAAATGTTCTATAGTTACAATGGTTGGAATACAGCCTTATGACATGGTTGAAACTTTTAAATAAAAATACATTTTTCTTTCTAAAAGTATTTTTTAACAAAAATTGTTTACTTCAATACATTTATTTGAAGTTAAACATACAATTATATGTCAAAGAAAAATTATAGTTATCATTAGTGTCTGAAGGGAAATATTTCTTTAAATTCCATTTAAAGAAAAAAAATTAAATATCTCCACCTCATAAGATTTTGTATTTTTTCTCAAGAGTTTTTATATAGCATCAGGCCAGAGCTCCAACTTCCAGACAGGTTTCAAGAATGCTATGCTACTTTATAACCTTTTTCATCAAACACAACCTGTATAGAAAAAATTTAACCAACGAGTGAATAAGAAATCTTAACATGAGAAAGAAATTAATTAATTTTCAGACTATGAAAATAGGTTATTTACTTTCCAAACAGCAAATTCCTGTACCAGGTTTACAGCGTGGTAGGGAAGATCTGCATGCTTAATGTCCCTTTTTGTGGCAGCCCTCTTGAAGCATTCATTTTGTCCTGCTGGTGACTGCTGCTGGTGACTGCTGCTGCAAGGATAGTAGCTCTGCTGGCTTCTTAGCATAGTTTTCATGGAGAAGAACTGAGATCAGAAGCACAGCATTCACAGACACTTGTTGCATTTATTACTTCTTCAAGGGAAGATCAGGATATGTAGCACAAGAGAGATGTGGAGTTCCTGGAGTTGGTTCAGCAGAGGGCTATGAAATTTGTCAAGAGACTGGAGCCTCTCTCTTACGAGGAAAGGCTGCAGGAGCTGGGCCTCTCCAGCCTTGACTAGAGGCGACTGAGAGGGAACCTCATCAATGTCTATAAGATCTGAAGGCAGGATGTCAAGAGAATGGACCAAGATCCACTCAGTGCCAAGCAATAAACAAGAGGGATTGAGCAGGAACCAGTGCACAGAAAATTCCACCTGAACATGAGGAAGAACAACTTCACTGTGCAGGTGGCTATGCACTGGAAGCAGTTGCCCAGAGAGGCTGTGGAGTCTCTGTCACTGGAGATGTTCAAGAACTGTCTGAACACAATTCTGTGCTGTGTGCTCTGGGATGGCCCCACTTGAGCAAAGAGGCTGAACAAGATGATCCACTGTGATCTCTTCCAACCTTCATGTCTAAGATGGCATTTTAAATTACTGTTCCCTTTATGTCATTCATAAAATATCACTGTGCTATTAGCTATAACAAAACAAACATAGTAATGCATTTTAGTTTTCTTTTAGTCATATAAAGATACGTTGCAAAATGTCTCTTTGTGGGATAGAGAATCCATTCAGTGATTCAGTGGTAGTTTAACTAACTGTTCAAATCCTCTTGCAATGGGTGCTTATACAAATACAATAAACTCAGCCAGTAGGTCTCTAAATTCTGGTTTTTTGAGTCTCTGAAGATTCCAGTGCTGAACAAAATGTACTTCAAACTTTATACTCATTATTGCTTGAATAAGTTACAGTTACTTATTAGTTTATTGAAGAACTGAATCTCCTAATTTAAGTTAGGTAATTGTACTTAGAATTAAGCTGTTGAAGCATTTGAGTATGAACTTCTCCCATGAGCAAGGATTACAACATTCAACCTTTATAAATAACCATATTTTTGGGCTTTGGTCTTTTCACTGTTGAAATATAAATATAAATTCTTCTCAGAAATATGAAAATATACTTTTGTGAACAGAGATGCATTGTTTTAACATGCATTTAATAGCTGTGAATAATATTAATTCTCGCTGGCAAAGCTAGACAGTGTATGCTTCATAAGGCCTGCTGTGGTATCAAAAGTGATTTAAATAGGATCACCCAGAGGCTGATAAACTCATGGGTGAAATCAGCTGCTGCTAAACCCACAACTACTATCCAAACTGCACTTTCTTTTTATGCCCTTGGAATAATAATGTTTCATTTGATTTTTTCTGAATAAGAAATGACAAAGGAAATACATGGTCATATTCCCTTCCTTACAGAATACTTTTTCACAAGGTGCAGGAATGTTTATGCAAATACAAATAAAGATGCAATTATTGTAGCATTCACCCAGAAAATAGTGTATGACATTTAACTAGAGAATTCCATAGGTTGGTGCTAATGTATATACTAAAACAGGGAGAGTAAAAATTATGCCTTAGGAAAATTTTCCCTGCTAATAAAATAAAATAGAAACTCTATTTAGGTCAGGAAAACAATGTAGGTAGAATATATGCAATCTGTGAGACCAAGTTCAATATTCAGAAAGAAATTTCAAACAATCATTCATTAGAGAACAAACAAGTTTCATGTTTCAAAGCAGCATTTTCTGGAAGGACAAATATTTATTATTCTTAAGATGTTATTCTTTAATAGCCACTTCTCTAGCTCTTCTTTATTGTATCACATGAAATATATATATTTTCCTGAATATCAATGTAGATATTCCTCAACTCAGTAGAGTTATTCCTACTCAGTTACTCTAAGTGAATTGCTATAGGCAATCCTGCCTCTTTCAAACTTGTCCATCTACATCTCACTACTACATAGAGATTAGAGGAAAATCTTGAATTTGAACAATATGTTGTGGTTTTACCCCAGACAGTAACTAAGTACCACACAGCCACTCGCTCACTCCTCCATCGGGCCCATAGTGGGATGGGGAGGAGGATCAGAGAAAGTATACCCTGTGGGTTGAGATAAGAGCAGTTGAATAATTGAAATGGGTCAAATAATACTTAATAACAATAGCAGTAATTGTAATGAAAAACGGAGGCAATACAGAGACATAAATCTCAAGGAAGACAAGTGATTAAAAATACAGCTCTTCACCACCAGCTGACCAATGCCCATCCTGTCCCACCCCCAGCAGCAATTGGTCCCTCCTGGCAACCTCCTCCCAGTTTATATACTGTTGATAACATTCTGTGACAGGGAATATCCCTTTGGATATTTGTGTCAGCTGTCCTGGCTATTCTACCTCACAGCTCCTTCTGCACCTCCTCATTGCCAGGGCAGGGGAAATTGAAATTCACTGACTGAGGCTAAGCACTACTTAGCAACCCTTAAAACATCAGTGTGTTATCTACATTTCCCTCATACTAAATCCGAGAAACACAGCAAGTGGAAAAAAATTATGGCAGATTTTACCAGCAACTGGAAGAGAATTAACTCTATCCTAGCTGAAACCATGACATAATAAAAGATTTCTTTATCTGACTTTGCCTTTGGAAGCTTTTGGACATTTAATGAAAAAAGGATATGTAATTTGGAAAAGGGTTGGTCATTAAAACCTACCACTACTGTCAGCTGTAGATTAATATGTTTATACTCAAACAGAAATAAATTAGGGCCACCTTGTTAGCTTTGCTTAGAAGACTGCTGCAAGTTCATTTCAGTTCGTTATTTCCAGGTTTTAAAATTCTCAACCAATTGTGACAACATTTCCCTATGCCTTTTAATTATACTAAGAATACAAAATAGTTTCCCATCCAGTTTATTCTCAAACCTTCTTGAATAATCACAAGAGGTTTGTCTCAGTATAAACTGATATTGAGCCAGACTAACAGCTCCCATGCCAATTCTCATCTTTCTGTCTGCACAGATGGAGTGAAAGGACTTCCCTGTGGGTTTTTGGTAGCTAACATAATCAGATCACCTAACAATTGTTCCAATTTTTTATAAGAGGATGTTATCTCCTCCTAAATATAATTACCCATTCAGAATTCCTCTGATTATATCTTGAAAATGCCTGTAATCGCCACTTTTTCAATGAAGTATATCAAACATTGTAGTAGCAAACTGGGTAGTACCAGGTCTAGTTGTGATTTAACTTATTTCTGTTAAAATAACTTATTTTAATTTCTTTGGTGACAAAGAAACAGACAGATAAATAGGGCAACACACCATGCAATTTTTTTCACTTAAATTAAGAGCTGGAAATAAAAAAAAGTATGCAGAAATCCACAGATCTCACAGGTCCAGATCTACAGCTGTGAAAGTCAGTACTGCACTGTGTTTCTGAGGGTCTAAGCTGATTTATGCCAGCTGAGAACTTGGCTTGGCTCAAAAAGCTGGATAACCAAAGATGTCAGTCTACTCTGAAACTTTCCTTAAATAGCAGATCATGTAATCTAGAGGGACTTAGAAGAGCTTTCATTCAACTCCCTCATCTGTATCATCTCTTACTATCTGCGAAATACAGATAGCAGATACACTTTTCACTTCATTTTCAATACATCTCAAAAGGAAGGCATACATCCTTTCTTGCAATGTGCCAAAGGAACAAAAAATGTTCTTAGTCTGAAAAGACAGCCAAAACAAGCTGGATAAATGTTTAAATATAGAAGTCTGTTTAATTTTTATTTGCATTAAATGAGTGGAAAACTCTAAATTCCAGTGATCAGTAATGCTTTGTCTTAATTCCTTGCTGTACTGCTTCAGCTGCATTTCAGTATACTTCCACTGAAGTTACAAGAAAGCTACCTCACCATAAAGTAAACCATTCTTTACTCAAATCCTCTAATATCTGCCATCTCTAATCTTTACACACCTACTGAATTTTGATTCATATTATGAACTTTTGTTTTATTATGTACATATAGAAGCAGTCAAATGCTGTGCCTTTCTCTGGGTCTGTGCACAGGCTCAATTATATATACCCTATCTGTGTACACATACTGCAATAAGCTCACTGTGCTTGGTTCTTATCAGATAATTGCTCAAGTGTAAACTGTTTCCCATGACATATTTTAGCAGGTTGCTAAGGATATTTAACATGTTCTGAAGTTGCCTATTTTTGGCTCCATATTGTGAGTCTATAATATAATTTTTTTAATATATTTAATGTTTTTTATGATGTGCTGAAAATAAGTATTTAATTTGCACTTCAGTTAACAGGCATTTATTGTACAGTAAGAATTAATTGACTGCTACAAGGACCCTTTTTATGACTTAATCCACTCAGAAAATTCAGTTGCTATCACAATATCCTCAAAATTGCATCAATAATAAATATAAAAGTAATATATTATTAGCATTGAGTATCTAAATGACATGAAACAAGATATATAAAGAAAGTTAGCCATCAATTAGCCAATTCCTAGTGTCAAAATGTATTTAAATTAATTTAGTTTGTCACTAATTAAATCAGATTTACTTTCTTGGCTTATGAGACAACTACATTTCTAAAGAAAGCTTTTAGCTTTACTGTGTGAGTAATGAAAACATAGCTATACCCACAATATACATGCATCTCAATTCAGCAGCACTGTATTTATAGTGCCACCTCCTAAAACACACATACAAATAGCACACCAGGTTTGCCTTCAAAAAGCTACAGATTCCCATAAACCTGCTAAAAAATACCTACTGACTGATGTATTTACCTATTTTCAGTAGGTAGGTACTGAAGTTCGTCAAAATTTAAATCATTGAAACATTTAAATATTTTAAATCATGAGTGTTGATCCAGTTGGATATTTAGGCTGCACTGACAGTGGAAGAGTGACAGGGAGCTACATACAGCTGTAAAATGACAGTGAGGGATGCTGAAAGTACTGTAAGTTTACCCCTCTAGCCTCCCCCAATTACATGGCTTCCATAAGTGTGATTAAAGATTAAAGATGGTGATAATCTGTAGTTGTCAAAGTAGAAACTTGGAGACATGCAAAAGCCTGAGAGAATACTGGAGAATTCAGAATTATCCAAATGGCATTATTTTTTTAATTTATGTCAGCCTACCAAACGTTAAGATGAAAGTCCTAGGGTCTAGTTGCCTTTGACAAAGTAATTAGACTGAAGCCTAAGAGAAGCACAAGTACAAATGAATAGGCATTTTCAAAAACACATTTTCCACTTTCCCAGCAACAAAGCTTGTTTTGCTGGAGTGAAAATCTATTCCTGTGCCATGTCTTCACCTTAGCTTTTCTCCAACATCAGCTCAAATGCAGAGGCTTCACATGCTGCCACAAAGGTCAGCAGACATATGCTATTTTCTTTGCCAATTTTGAGAACAAAATCCAAAATCCATTTTTCAAATCAGCAAGTCCTATTTTATGGTCTGAGAAATGTGAGGATGTTGCAGATGAAACCCGAATTCCTCAATCTACTGTCAGAAACCACCAGGCAAAACCTGCAGAGTTAAAAGAGCATGCATCTCTCTTTGTAGCTCAGAAAGTAGCTCAGACATCATTTCTATACCAGTAGGAATTTCCAGATAATTTAAGAGGCAGACTTAAAAACAGAGTTCTCCAGCTGCTGAACCCTTAAGTCAAGGACTGAATGACAGTTTTAAAGACTGAGCCAAAAATGTACAGTTGACCAGAGACCTACAGGAAGGTTATTCTGATAATTGGTTAATATAAATGTTTTAGATAGTTGATCATAGAATCATAGAATATCCTGAGCTGGAAGGGACCCACAAGGATCATCGAGTCCAACCCCAGCCCTGCAAATGGACTCTAGAATATTGTCCACACTTTTTGAACTGTGCCAGGCTTAGTGCTGTGTCCACTTCCCTGCAGAGCTGGTTCCTGAGCCCAGCCATCCCTGGGTGAAGAAACATTTCCTGATATCCAAATTAAACAACCCCTGACACAAGTTCAGGCCATTCTCTCGGGTCCTCTTATTGGTCACCACTGAGAAGACATCAGCACCTGCCACTCTACTTCCTTTTGTAAGGAAGTTATAGAGTGCAATAAAGTCCCCCCTCAGTCTCCTCTTCTGTAGGCTGAACAGACCAAGTGACCTCAGCCACTCCTCAAAAGGCTTTGCTTCCAGATCCTTGAGGCCCTCCTTTGGTCACTCTCTAATAGTTTCCTATTTTTTATGTTGTGGCACCCCAAATTGCCCCAGCACTTGAGGTGAGGCTGCCCCAGTGAAGACCAGAGCGAGATAATCCACTCCCTTCCCTGGCTGGTGATGCTGTGTCTGATGTCCCCCAGGACAGGGGAGGCCCTCCTGGCTGCCAGGGCACTGCTGGCTCATGTTCAACTTGCCATTGACCTGCACCCCCGGTCCCTCTTCTGTGGCACTGTTCTCCACCTTTTCATTCCCCAGTCTGTCCGTACATCCAGGTGCAGAATCCGACATTTTTCTGTGTTAAACTTCATACTGTTGTTGATTGCTCAGCCCTTTAATTTTTCAATGTCTGTCTGCAAGACCTCTCTGCCCTTGAGGGAGTCAACAGCTCTTCCCCTGAGTATCCCTTCCAGTCCTGCATCCAAGTAGTTTATGAAGATGTTGAAGAGCACAGGCCCTAAAATTGTGGTAGCTTTAGCCGTAACCTGAACTGATGGGACACAAACCAGCTCATGCTCATGTTAAAGTACATTGGTGAGAATTGAACCTGCTCTAGTACCTGCCACTCAGCCTCAAATGTAGCTCATTGATCAACTGAGTGAAAAGTGGCAACCCATGCCTGTAACCTCTCATCTTGTTCTTTACTTGTTTTCCCAGGTTACATTAATCATGATACTCAGCTTTGTAGACAGCTAATTTTCTGTAACATCTCCTATTTCAGTCAGTGCTAGGCACAAAGAAATGCCTTTCTCTGTCCCCTCTTTGTTTACCAAAAAAGAAGAGTGGGAATAAAGTATTTTGTATATTGAAATTACATCTGAGGCACTAGAGACTGGAGGCTGTGATTCCCAGATACCATCACTATTCCAGTAACTAACAACCATTCCAGATTTCAGCACTGACTTCCTCTTATCTGCAAATGCTTCCAATATAAAGGTAAAATCTTTACTAAGTGTAGCAATGACCTTTCGTCTCCCACATATTTTTTGAGCTGCTACAGTCAGTTGTGCTGACCCTTCGTATATCAAAGAAAGGCAAGACGGAGGAGAACAAAGTTACCCTATGTTCACATCTTACCAAACTATGAACTTAAAACGCAGCAATGGCCTTATCATGAACCTGAAACCAAAATGACAGGTCTCCAAAAACTAGGAAAAGTCTTCATTGAAACTTTCATGCCTTTTATCTAGCTTGATAGCAAAGCTAGTTTGTAACTTATAAATTGCTCTGACACAACCAGGAGAGTTTGTTACCTCACTTTTAAAGTTATTGAAAATAGGATTTATGTCGTTCTTTAGTCACAGTCTTAGCATAAAGCCTTGCGACAATGCTTGTTCATGTTCTTCAAAGTCAGCTAAACCTTGCAATAAGAGCTAAGCAAAAAGTTCTTTTAGGGCTGCAGGTGGCAAAATTTTCTAATTCACCCAGTCTTCACTTTAATAGGAAGCTTTAAAGCAGCTTTTGTTATTTCCTAAGGTTTCTTAAAAAGTGTTTTAATAAACACTTTTCTGTTGTGAATCTTTTAATCTACCTTATATCTTTAGAAATTATCAACCTTAACTTCTCTCAAAAACCTGCATTAAGACTCACGATTATTTCTAGCTTGGACCTCACTTTCCCATTTAGTGTTTTTAATCTTTGATTCCACAGAGACTAGCTTTGAGGATTTCTTTTTTCTCCATTTTGGGTCACACCAGGACTACTTCTGTGAAATTCAATTAGAACCTTATAACAAGTCCCTATAAATTTCATCACTTCAAAAAACAAACAGTAAGATCTTGAAAGAAGCACTCTATGACTGCCAGAAGGCGTTTATTAGCACTTTGTCAGAAAAGCATATTTGTTTTGGGTAGATCAATCAATTTTACTTCAAATGACAAGTCCTTGAGCTCTGAATAGTGTGGACTAATATTCAGATTTTATTAAGAAAAAAAAAATACCACACTTCATCTTAGCATGAAAGACTAGAGAATGAGCTGACTATTAAGTGCAAAAATTATTGCTTCAGAACATTTACTTTTACCTTCAACTTTAGGTAAAGTCTTGTACTCAGAACATTTACTTTGTCACCTTGATCTGGGCCACCAGAATAGCCATTAAGGCTTAGCAAATGATTGCTTTTCCTTTCTCAAGTAATCATTTCCCAAGCATGTCTTTTCAAACTACAAAAATCACTGACTGATCTGACATATTTAAGGTACGCCTGCATTAGGAGAATCTACAATACTATAATCGTATCAATGTCATTTAAGATTGCCAGGGTCTGAAGTCCCACATTACAACTGCACAGAGCATCTACTCTGGGAGATTTCAGTGATGTCACTAATCACACTGGTGAAAATCTTACCTCAACATGTTATCAAGCAGGTCATCTTGAGATTTTTTTCTTGATGTCCAAACTGCCCGAAGGTGAGAAAGAGGCAACAGAGAGAAAGACTTTTAAACAGGATCAAAAATCCAAATTAGTTGTTAGAAAAAAGCAGCAAATTTGCAGTGAAAAAAGGAATCTATTTACCAGAAAAATTCAAAATAATAAGAAGCAAATGTAATATTTTTACCATTTGGGCTAGACATTTCCCTTAACTTCAGATGTCTTTTGAGTAATTGTATTTTTTCACACAAATTGTAAAGCATGAACAGTTTCAGGGAACAAGACCGTATTGTCTTGATAGTTGTT
Organism: Anomalospiza imberbis; assembly: GCF_031753505.1. Classification (NCBI taxonomy): domain Eukaryota; kingdom Metazoa; phylum Chordata; class Aves; order Passeriformes; family Viduidae; genus Anomalospiza; species Anomalospiza imberbis. The sequence continues at coordinate 125,515,730 of NC_089681.1, read as the reverse complement.
AAGGCATTTATTCGGGTTATATCAAAAGTTTTCCTGCAAATTAGAACAGAGTTGAATCCAAGTTGCCTGGAACCCAAACATTCTGCAGAATGCCTCACATCTTGTCTCTTGTGTACTTTATGTGAGCTATTAAACACTCAAGAGAAAAATAATTTCAATTCTATTTACTACTGAGTTGGGTTATCATGGTTTTGGTAGTGAGGGGGGCTACAGGGGTGGCTTCTGTGAGAAGCTGCCAGAAGCTTCATCCATGTCCAAGAGAGCCAGTTCCTGGCAGTTCCAAAGATGGATTGTGCTGCTGGTCAAGGTGGTAATGCCTCTGTGATTATATATTTAGGGAGGGGAAAAAAAAATTATTGTGCATGTGTAATTGTGACCAGAGTGTAGTGAGAACACGTGAGAGGAACATCCCTGCAGACACCAAGGTCAGTGGAGAAGGAAGGTCAGGAGATGATTCAGGCAATGGAGCTGGGATTTCTCTGCAGCCTGTGGTGCATCCCATGAAGAAGCTGTGTTCCACAGTCCATGGGGATGCAGAGATCCACCCACAGCCCATAAAGGAACCCAAGCCAGAGAAGGTGGGTCCTTGAGAGGGGGCTGTGAACCCGAGGGAGGTCTGTGCTGGAATAGGTTCCTGGCTGGGACCTGCAGACCTGTGCAGAGAGGAGCCCATGATGGAGCAGGTCTCCTGGTAGGACTTGTGACCCCATGGGGGACCCATCCTGGAGCAGCCTGTGTCTGAAGGAAAGCAACCCTGTGGAGAGGGACCCATGATGGAGCAGTTCATGGAGATCTGTTGTCCATGAGATGGACTCACACTGGAAAAGTGCATGGAGAACTATCTCCCATGGGAGGGACTCCAACTTGGAGCAGGAAAATAACTCTTCCCTGAGCAGCAACAGGAATACGGTGTGATGGACTGACTGTAACCACAATTTCCCATCTCCCTGATCTGATTTTGTTAGTAGTAAATTCAAATAATATGCACAGTTGGAGTCTGTTTTGCCTGTGATGGTATTTGATAAGTGATCTCTCCCAGTCCGTGTCTCGACACATGAACCTTTCGTTACATTTTGTCCTCCATTCAGCTGCAGAGGGGAGTGATAGAATGGCTTTGGCAAGTGCCTGGCCTCCAGTCAGGGTAAACCAAATAAACTGTGTACCAAAAAAAAGTAAAAATCCAACAGGAGTAACAGATTATATATATATATGTAAATGATTAAGGCAATCATTCATTGCATGGGAGACCCAATTAAACTTTCTACCTGTTTCAAATATGACAAAAAGAAGAGTAGAATTTAGGTTTTCAACATCTAATGATAGCTTTTAAATATTTATCACCAGCATATGTGTGAATTAGTAAAGATAAGAAGATTTTTAGAAAAGTGGGAAAGCGGGCCTTAGAAACAGAAAGAACCGAAAATTTAGAGCTAGCTGCAGCTGCAAAGTCTGAAAGTAGAAAAAAATACAATGGTATAGCAAGCAATGACATTAAACAATAGCTCACGTCTTATGCTTGGCTAAGATAGACCTTAAGACAGCAAGAAAATATGCTTAGCAGGATAGTAGAAGGTTTTAAGCTTAATAATGGAGTATTGTGTATTAATAGAGCATTTTGTGAAGCAGGTATACATGCACTTTTAGTAACTGGCTAAAACAATTGTCTGTAAGCTTTAGCAATATGCTATTGGCTAAAAAGTTCTTAAGATGCTCTGTAACAAAGAAATCTTTGGCTGCTGCTGGCTCTACGTGAGCAATGCCATCTTCCTATTTTCTCAACTACGTAATGAAGCTGATGCTGCAAATAAATCTCAAGAAATGTAATCCCAGCAATCCCGTCCCATTCGTGAACACAAGCATATATGTATTTCGACCAGAAAATACATTTTGCCCGGAAAACACATTTTGGCCTGAACATCTCACTAAGGGAAAATTGCTTTGAAACTTTTAGGCTAGCATAGCAAAAAAAAACCCTCAAAAAACAAAACGCAACCCCCAAAATCTACAAACAGTCAGCTTCAATAAAATTACATTTAAAATAAGGGGAACCTGTCCAAAAATTCCCAAGGAATTTTATCTTCTGAACTGTTTTACGCCAGTGTAATTCTCAGTTCTCATTTTTACTTTTAGGCTCTAAGTCAGCTGAAATCACTGCACTCTACTGACTGAGGACATGAGATAGTTTGAACATTGTAATCATTATTCAAGAGTTCTGACTACACGTAAGTGTTTCAAAGTTGGGATGATAGAGGTAGAGGGAGCATAATTATCCAGCCTTGCCATCCAATGTATGTTTAACATTTTCAGTAATATTCAAAGAGCACATATTTTCTAATCAACTGTCTTTTACTAAATGTCTTCAGACCCCTGCATATAAGGACGTAATGTTTACTGAAATTAATAGGAGTTTATAACTTGCTTAAAAACTCAATAACTGATGCTCTGGGTTATATTCCATAATGATTTGCCTAAGAGAAGAGCAAACTAGCAGAAAAGAAAGTTTAAACTCAAAAAAATCATTTTCTGGGGGCCACTCTTCTAATCATTCATCTACAAGCTTTCACCTTAAAATTCTCAAATTCCCTGTTGTGTGGAAATCTGCAGAGAAATTTGTCAAGAATTACTTCATAAAATATGTAGACTTATTCTAGAGAGCTCTGTGGAAAGAAAACAAAATTAATCTTTACTGAAAAGGGCACAAGAGTCTTACAGTTCACACATCTCTGCTTCAGCATTCATTTTCTTTTTCTATTGAGGTACATTTGACTTTTTAATAATTTGCATTTGTTTTCATTTTTATCACTGATAATATTACATTTGTATTGGTTTCCTAAGTACAGCATAAAATATGAATTGCTTACACAGCCACTGTTCAAATTATCATTACTTTCCTTTTCACCTTAATGTCATCACAGACATCTCACCTTCCTTGCTAACCTGATGTTGATTTATTGACTTGACTTGCTCACGACAATAATGCTTCTTATCTTTCAAGCTGCCTAATTTAATTGTATTAATAATAACTAAAGTGACTGAGCAAGCAAATTAGAATTACCACAAGAAGTTTTGTGGTAAAAAATTATTACAGGAGTTTAAATGCCAAAATAATGAAGAATTTAAATATCTTTATTTAGCCCCCAAATCACAAGTAGTTTTGCTAAATAGAGCAGCTAAGAATTAACTTTCTTTAACTGTGGTTTTCATAGGGCTTCAACTGAAAATTCACAAAATAATTCCAAACCTCTGAAGCAAATGCCAGAATATACATTGCAAACTCATCAATTCAATTGGAGACCTCTCAGAGGATGATGGCCTAGGAGAAAAAAAAATTCTGACATTTTAACCAAAATAACCAAACTGACTGTCATCCTGGCTAATGGTAACAGGAATGTTTCAAACCCAGACTGAGTTTCCCAAGGACATCTATAATAACTTTTTTTTGTTCAGCCCTGACACCCTCACCTCCATTTTTACCAGCTAACTAAAAACTAAACTAAAATGGAGATTTACAGGCAGTATCCATCTATCCATTTCTAAGGTGTATATATTTATAACACAGTCAGAGAAGATGTAAATGTTTTGCTTCCCAAATTAATACTAAGTGACTATATCTACACAGTAAAGTGTACATGCTTAATGAGTCCAGGAGCAATTCTAAGAGTGATGAAGTTATTCCCACGTTTAAAATCAAGTAAATGTATAACACTAGGTGTTACAGTCAAATACAAGAAAAATATAAGCCCATAGTAAATGACATTTATTCCTCTACAGGCACATACATGGAATTTCATTGTAAACAGACATTTCTAACTTCTCTGTGTTACATAATAAGAGAAGAACTCTTCTTTGAGTTATTCATTTCCTGCCCTTGCATATTAAAACAAGGCAAGAAAAAAAGCCTGTCAAATATATTTGTAGACTGCTAAAATATTATTATTTTATTGTTACTGATTATATATGGTATTTCATGTAATGCTTACCACCCAAAAGTTTACTCCTCTCACTTGAAGAAGCAAATTTATTTTTCCATTAACTTGATCTATCACAAAAACATGTTTATGACTGCTGTAAAAAGCTTTTGAAAACCTGAGATACCTGGTCAAGTACAGCATGAAACTGATGTTATTTCTATATCAGTTTGCACCATCTTGGCTAGTGGTAGATATCAACCTAAGTGAAGCCTGTTTCCAGTTACCATATACCTATGCCAAAATTTAAAGAACTGACAGCCTGAAAAGTAGGAGAAAGGATGAACAAAAAGGGTATAAAATTAATGTATAGCAATTAACGTGTATATACTATTAACAGTCATTTGTTCTTGGGCAGTATTTTTTGACTTGCCTTCCAATTCATTGATCATTATGTCAACAATGCTACATTGTCATAGAGGAGTGCTTGAATGGTGAGAACATAAGGAAAAGGACAATATAAAAATAGAAATAATAGAGACATTTCAAGAAGATAAATTCAAAGAAAAACTTTTCTATGATCTTGTGTCATTATTGGTTTAGAATTCTTATGAGGAATTCTGAGACATCTGTATTCAGATAATCCACATTGCAACTGAAGTCAGGAAAACAAAGATGACTAAAACATTTAAATGCAGAGCTACTTCCTATAAGACATGCAAATTACATTCTGATTCCATAAAAATTTCCTCTCCCTCAGCCTTCATTGTGCCATTATTAAAAACAATACTCACACACACAAAAGCACAGTGTTTCTTAAAGTTCCCCACAGATTTGGATAAAAAGGGCAAAGCTGTTTAGTTTACAGAGAAAAATAGCAGAGTTCTCTGTTACTGAATCTGAAATACATCTTTTGCAACAGAAGGGAACACAGCAAAAAACCTAATCAAGATTCCAGAAGTAAGCATAATATATAGCATATGCATATTTTAGAAGCTGAATTCTATTTCAAGATTATGTAACATATTAGATCTTAGTTTAGACTTAAGTCTTATCTATCCTCAATGCCTACAATCCTGCCTACAACAGAGCTAATGTAGCTGAATTAGTGTACCTGAAAAAATGCCTCCCTTTGCTGTTATAGCTGCACTGTATAAAGATCAAAGCATGTACCAAAAACTTGCAATGTTTTAATGACATAAGTGAACCTTCCGAGTTACTTCAACCAAGTGAAAATGAAAAGATTTTGCTGTACTGTCCCTAACACATTTAACTACAACAGAATATAGAAAGAATCTAATTTTGGATTCTGGGAAGGCTGTGGTGACTTGGTGCCAGCTAGTAGCCAAGAACCCACAGGACTACTTACTCCTTCTCCTCCCCCAAGAGAGACAGAGGAGAAAATAAGAATAACAACAGAGAGAAAACTTATGCGTTTGGAAAAAAGTACAAGGAAATCGCAGACCAAGTATTGTTACAGGCAAAACAGACTTGGAGAATTTAGCTTAATTTTAAACAGTTATTGACTTGGGTATTTGGAAACAAAATAGCAAACATTTAAACTCTTGGGGAAAGTACCTTTCTTCTCCATTTCTCAGGCTCAGCTTCACTTCAGTCACCTACTCTCTTTCCCACTTGATCATCCTCCAGGTTATTGCCACAGGCTACATTCAGTCCCTTTTGTGAGGCAACATGCACCTCAGGAAGGTGGGGTGAGGGTGCAGGGGTTTCCTTCAGCCTTTCTTTGTTTCTCACTCTTCTTCCATTGCTAATTGCAAGTAATTTCCTTTGCTCTGGCATGGGCTGTCCAGGAGGCACAGTTCCTTCTGGGATGTACCTCTTCCAGCGTGAAGCACTTCCTACTGCTCTGTCCTGTTCTTTTTTCCCCCATGTCCTGACTGGGAGAAGGGGAGAAGGAAGTAATGATACTCTTTTTTATCATTCATAACCTTTTGTAAATACAAACTGAGAAACTTATTACAAGCTACAGATTCATTATTCACTTTTCTGAGCAGAAATATATTTCTGACTTTCTACAGATGTGCTATATCTGCTTACATTTTGACTGCCTCCAGGGACAATGACTCCCTTGGCAGATTATTCCAATGTTTGACAACCTTCTCAGTGAAGAAATTTTTCCTAATATCTATCTAATCCTCCATTGGTGCAACTTGAAGTCATTGCCTCGCATCCTGTCATTTGTTATGTGGGAGAAAATCTGACTTCCACCTGGCTACAACCTCCCTTCAGGTAGTTATAGAGAGTGATAAGGTTTCTCATGAGCCTTCTTTTCTCCAGGCTGAACAGCTCCAGATCTCTCAGACACTACACATGACATGTGCGCTAGGTCCTTCACATATCTCAAATGTGTTCTCTTAACAGCATTCTAAAGATTTAATCAGAGGATGGCACACAACTCAAATATCTACTTGTTTTGTTTGGGCTTTTTCAGAAAACTAGCAAAGATAATGCCATAGCTCTGAATTTCAGGGTTGACCACATTCAATTTGAAAGTAAAATGAAAGCCAAATGGAATGAATACAAAAGAAATAGATACAGCAAGAGCATAAATCTTTATGGAATATTTTGTTGCTTGTTAAATTTTACTCCTCATTAAATACAAGAAAAAAACTTTCATAAATATTTTTATATATATATATAAAATATTTTGGGCATCCAGTTGAATACATTAATATATTGGATTAGAAAACAGTAATAAATTAGAATGTGTTTTTTCATATTGCAATGAGCATAGGTCATAGCCCTGACTTGAGGGTATTACAGAAAGTGGTGAGTGCAGAGGGAATATTGGGAAGAATTCTGACTAAATCTCCAGTCCTTGCATCTTTGAACAATCCAGACTGCCAGTAGGTTTCCTACCGCTTTTATTTATTTTTCTTCAATGTCTTGAATTTTTCTTTGGATTAGATGGTACCATTATTTGCATCAGGCAGGAACTTCAATCTGCAGGTAGTGCATCCAAGTCCTGTTTGAGTTATGTGTAACATGGAAAGGTGCTCTGTTGTGCATGTATGCTGGTTAATCTTTACCTGCTTTAAAATACACTCAGTAGACTGCATGGTTTGATTCCATGCACTGCTACATTTTATGCAAAATGTCTAGTTAAATACAGCTGTAAATATAGTTTAAACATATATTTTGTTTATTCAATCTCTAAATTTTATATTGGGAAATATGTATTTTCCTATACAAAATACTACTACAAAACACTTTCAGTACCTTCACTTAGTCACAGATTTATGTGGTGCATCCCAGTGCTACATGAACATTGATTGTCCATTTAGGACCTTAGTCCCTCTCACAGAGACTTACAATAACATAAATGGTCACAAGCTTGAGAAACATTAAACATTAAAGTCATCACCAAAATTTGCAGTGGTTCACAGAACAGGAGAAGATGGCCTCTGAAGTTTTAGCAGTCTTACTTGGTCTTTTCATGCAGCACCCTAAACTCTGCTAGTTGTCCATTCATTCCAATCAGGTGTTGAATAGAGACTGCAGAAGCCCTCCACAATATTTAACCCTTCAATTCATAGAATTTATGCTCTCAACTTTAGATCCACTTCTTTTTGGAATGACAAAATATCAAAACCAGTCAATTTTAGACTAAGTAGGTGAGCACAAAAATTTTTATATCAGAGCATCAACTCTTTTAACCAGTGGAACCAAAACTAATGATTCTTCAGGTGGACCTTCTATGATTGCTAAACTGCATAAATGAAAAACAAGATTCTGGTGTAACTAGTACAATACTCATGGTTTATCTTCTCCTAGTTGAAATCACTATGAAGAAATTATATCCACATCTAGAGTGAAGCTATTCTTGGAGTACAATACGGTGGTCGTCATAGGTTCAGTAGCATAGTACAGTAGCCTCTTAAGGATTTTTTTAAGGGGAGATTACCTTGTTGAAAATACATTATTAAATAGATAACAGTGATATTGTAAATGGAGGCTAACCCAGTGGGAAGAAATGATGATGTCTGACTCCAGTTCAGAAGGCTGAATGATTTCTTTATTATAACTATACTATAACACATTAATAAGTACATTAATATATAATTTAAAGGAGATACTAAAAACTACATACCTACTTTTTCTAATTACCATATCTAACCCTCACAACTCGTGACTCTCCTCGTGAGAGTCCAGACACAGGTGGATTGGATTGGCCATCAGGCTCAAATAATCCTCACCAGAATCCAATCAAGCAATCACCCCAGGTAAACAATTTTCCAGACACATGCTACATGAGAAAAACAAGGTACAGAAATAGAAATTGTTTTCTCTTTCTTTCCTCTGTGCTACTCTATGAAAAATCCTGAATGAAAGAAGAATGTGCTTACCACAAGTGTGGTTTACAAGCTGGAATGTGTCCAGGCCACATCTTCTGTTGTTCAGAGTTCATTGGGATCTTTAATGAGCCAAAGTAGGTTTCTCCTTGGTTCTCTCTCAGAAGCACTTAAACTATTCCATTAGAATTCTGAACCCTAGATATCCCACAAGTGAAGACCTAAAGGAAAATGAAAAGGGCAAAATGTCAGTGGTATGTATTGTCTTAGGGTGGGAAACATGGGAAAGCCTGGGAAACATGTCTTTTTAATGAGAAACAACAGTTTGTGGCCAGCTGTTCCTCATCATTATGAAAATGTTAGCTCTAGCAAGATGTACAATAGGGACTATAAACACAGTATATTGTAAATAAAGCCTGTGTGGATAACTGTGCCTATTAATATAAAAAGCACTGAGAAGAAGAAGACTGAGCTCATATACTGACTGACAATTTAGGGCAAAACATACCGTTTTTCTTCACCATCTCAATGAGAAATTAGACATAACCTCGGTCCAACAACAACTAAGCCTCCTTAATGTGTTTATTAAAAGGCGAATTGGAATGCTGAATGGAACCATGGTGCTGCATATGATTCACTCTTTTGAGTCCTTTTACACCACTAGACTTTGCACACAGTAGGATCATGCATTGGACTTTTTTTTCAAAACACAGCATAAGTGTGGATTTATGGAGCTTTTCTTAAAGCTATTATGAAAAACATACAAGTGTAGGCAAAGAACTAAGTTTATCACAAACCTCAGAGAATTTTTTGCCTTAATAATAACAGTGGGTTAGCCAGAGATGATGGAGTTGCAGTGGGTATTTCAACATTTTCTGTCCTGTGATTAAACACTGTCTACTCCTGTCTAACATTACATGTTTAGAATTTATCTTACAGCAAAACAACTTAAAAAGAATAAAGAATCTTTTCCATGAGTTTTCCACAGCAATTTGCTCTGCAGGATTTCCTTTTATTTTAAGTATTTCAATAATAAACCGGGGGAAAAAAATCAAATTCACTGTATAGGCTATTTTTTCCATAGAGCTGTACTCATGCAAATTAGACAGGATGACTTTTCCCAGATATAACTGGGGTGAAATGAGGTGGAAGGAACAGAAAAACAACTAATTTCAGGGGTTGGGTGGTGTTCCTTCCTCCTTTCCCTTTCCCTTTCCCTTTCCCTTTCCCTTTCCCTTTCCTTTCCCTTTTCTTTCCCTTTCCTTTCTCCACAGGGAGAAAAAGGACACAAATTTCTGATTACAAAAGCCTACAAGAAGGAGAAAAAAGTTTGATATAAATTGCTTTTCTACATTAACCTTTCTTTCTTTTTCTGCTTTTGAAGTGAGAAAAGTGATTTCCAGACAGAAAGTATGTTTTATAAGTTTTAGAGTTTAACTTGAGGAACTTAAAGTAAATACACAAGGTTCAATTCTAAACTAAACTCAAGTTTTAGGAATGCAGACACAAAGAGGAAATCATCATTTTATAGCTCTCAACTACTTTGCATAGCAAGAGAAGCACTACATGTCTAAGAATTCTGGCACTGCATTCAGAGCAGCCATAATTTTAAGCAACATTAGCTAAACTAGTCTAGTTGTTAAGTATTACTGAAATCTCATAGCTACAACTCAGATATGTTTAACTACATGGAATAATATTTCTTTTTTTCTACTTTGTCCCTTTCTTTACCTCTTCCCAAATTGGTGCTGACCATCCACATGTAGAACAGAAAGTAATGTAACTGTGTGCCCAAACTCAAGCAGTTTGCATTGCATGTGTAATACTTTCTGTCCAAATTGGCCAGTCAGCCCTTGAACAGAATAGGCCTGTTTGTAATAAAATCTCAGGTATTTTCCACATCTGTTAAACAATGCTATTTGTGTGGGATGGGGCTCAAATCATTTAATGCTTGATATCTGTCTGCTTACATGGAAGCTTGGAAGCTAGTCCCCCTTGGCTCCCTTTCAGCTCAGTGGAGAGTAATGAGAACTTTCAAGGTTTGATTCATTTCACTTCTCTTAGACAGCTGCTTTAAGATGAAACAAATTGCACTTCAGACTCTACTCACTATATTGACTACATCTCCACTGACTATGAATGGAGCCCAGGGCACAAACATTACCCTTGATGAATTCAGCCCTTCCTGTTTTTTCCATTATCTGGTCCAGATACATCAACTAAGAGATGATGGACAATGTTCAGGAAGATGGCAATTATTAAACATGCGTTAAAAGGGGTAGACAATAAGCAAATTTTAAAGAAGGAGGACTGAGGTCAGAATTTGGAATGGGATTTGGGGGACTGCACTGAACTTCAGCACACTGATTTTTATTTTTTCCCACTGGCTAGCACCTTCCCATGATGAGTTCCAAAAGCCAAATAAATTGTTAATTCTCAATAGCTTTTTTTTCTTTCCAAGCCACAGGTATATGAATTCTACTCACTAATAACAAATAATTTTAACATCTGTGAATTTTTCACTGCATGGTCAGGCATATGACAACTTGTAAAGTAGGAGCTAAGCATGACTGATACTGAGGGACACTGTTGTCCAGTGTTTAATCTGGGCAGCAGCTGCATGAAAAACTGAATAAATTTGAAATAAGCCTATACCAAACTGAGAATAGGAATGGGGGTTGGACTAGTTTTAGACTCATCAACTTAAGTATATTTACATGGTCTCCAAAGCCAGGACAGAACTTGCCTTGATGTAGTCTGTAATGGATATAGCAAATACTAGGATCTGGACTACATGAAACTTAAGTCCAGACTCCGAATTTAAACTATGAATAAGACCAGGCCAAGGTATGTATTTTAGACCACGTTAGTATGTAGCGTATGGGTGTGCATCACTAGGCAGGAGAGCTGGCTGACAGTCAAGGCTTATTAGTTTGGTTGCAGTTCTTTATTAAAATAAATATGCCACCTAGAACAGGCAAGTATCTCTGAGTCACTCTGTGCACCAGCTGTGCTTGAACTCCTTTATGTACCATACTTAGAAATGTTTCTGTTTGTAAACTCAGCACCTGTATAAATCTAGATGCCCATTCTTTTCCAAAACACACATCTATGAACCATCTCCTGAGATTATAAAATGAAATCAGGTTAGACTTTCAAGGAAGGAGAAAAAAGTAAACAGCATCACTGCCCCATTTTCTTCCCTCTTTATTTAGTCAATAAATACCCCAAAGTTAGTACAGTCTTTGGGGATTTGAGAGATCCAGGCTTAAACTACTTTTTGTCTCCATTGACTAAAAATCACAGTCCTTGCCTACCAGCCCAAGTGTGCCCTAACCATAGAAGTACAGATCATTTTGAGGTGACAACTCTGTTTCTCTTCTGTGAGGTAGATTAAATACCAATATGTGTCTTGGCATAGAATAGGCTGCAAGTGTTTTTATAACCTGCTCATTAGAGTGTTGTCCTTCTCTCAAAGCAGATGTGGAACCTGTTCCACATATTAGATAAGAGCATAGGTTCCACCAAACAGCAATAAACGTCTGAAGGAAATGCTGACATTAAGCATATTGCAAGTATTCCTTGTCGTAAAAATAGGAGTACAGCTCTATTAAATACTTGAGGCCTCAAAAATAACTTAATAGCAAAGGTAAAATTAGAAATGTTTATGTAAAGTAACATTAACACAGAAGGTAGAAAGGCACTTCCTTCACAGGCAAATGCAAATGTTTCTCTCATAAAAACCTGCAAGTTCAGATTGCATGAGAACTTAAAAGCTTTAGTAAAGTGTAATCTTCACAGGGTACATATTAAGTAAATAATTCTGACAAGAATTGACTGAAAGATTTCTCCTGACAGCATGTCTATTCATATTTTCCTTGAATGTAACAAATCCAAAGTGCTTGAAAATTCTGGTAGGACAAAGTTTTCAGCTAGTAGTAAAAGATCTATAATCTCTACTTTGAAGATTGTATCAACTTGATTGGAAGAAAAAGAACCATAGCTAGCAGATCTAAAAACAAAGCTACTACCCATGGACGGGTGATCAAACAGAAGGAAGAAAAATACATAAAGGACAATGGAAAATTCTCATATGCAACAAGAAATTTATATCACAGTTTAGAAACTTGAATGAGTGGATTCATTCAGATATCTCAGAATTACCATCACAAAGGAAAGTCTGAAGCAGACATCAAAAGTAGAATTGCTTTTGGAATATCAGTATTTGCAAAGTTCAACATAACCTGACAAGACAAGGATATCTCAAGTGCATAAAAGATAAAACTCAGAATAACAGAGAATGCCAAAGGTTTAAAAACACATGAAAACTGGACTCCAGCAGTATGGATCAAATGACACATTTAGATATTTGCATTCGAATGCTTCCAAATAAACATACACTGTATAGGAATAACAAGTCTATTAAAATGAACATTTCTGAAATAATTGCGTCCCATGAGTCTGTGGAAACAACTGAAAAAAGAGACAGCTGCTGGGCTGTGAGGAAAGCAGCAGGCCTTGCAAACACTACACACCAGACAGAAGTCAAAAAGTAGAGAAAGAAAAGGCTCCCAATGGACACATAAAGAGATGCCAGCATGAAAAATGTCCATTTGGACAAGGAAATTACAGATAATCACAAAGTTTCTCCACTAATAACAATTACCTCAAAGGCCAATAAAATAATAAATCTATGATCATATAAGTCTCAAGTTTTTTTCACTAGACTGAAAGGAGCAGCTTCATGTGTAAATTCCTCTGATTTTACATTTGTTTTAACACTTTGAAACTAATATAGAGATCTAGCATATAAGGAGTGTACACTCTGGATGGCTTCATTAGTACTTTATGGTATGGCAGTGTTAGATTCTGCCCAGAAATAGGCTTAACATTTCATCAGTAATGGTTTTTAAAGTCATATTTTTAGATTAGCCAGGACCAATTATTACTTAAACACATTTGTTACACAAATATACACTTATGTATTAGTTTAAACATACATTGTATCTTAACTTTTGCTACACCTAAATACATATTTCCTCTATAAATATTAAGGACTGGAGATCAATTCAGTTTAAGCAGAACAGTAAGTTGTGCATGACGTCAGTTTCCTAAGGCATGGAATTTTGCTTTTCCCTTAAGTTTCTGTAGAAGGGAGGTTGAACCAGATGACTCTACCTTTTTCCCTTCCAACCTTACCCACTGCTGAGCAATCATCTGTCCTGAAAAAGGTGGAACACGCCTTTGAAAAATTGCAGCTGTTAAAAATATGGTTTGTTTATTTTCTGCCAAAGGTGTTAATAGAAAAGCTTAGTGCAAAAACTTTAAGCACAAAGATAACAGATAGAAAAAAGACACTTTGCAAAAGTCAAACTTCACAGGTCCTGTTCCCTGTGTTCCTATTCATTTCCCTCAGAAGTTTACAGGTAACTGTTGAGTATTTTAAGCACAGACACATCTAGTGTTGAATCATATATGCTTCTCAGGACAGACTGGGCCATAAATTACCCATTAGAAACCAGTGGAGGAATGTTTTCCCTGAACTAAATACATAATCCACATAATCAATCACAGAAGAAGGCATAGGCATGTTGCACATCAGTCAAACTGGACTCACTTGGGGTAAGCTTTTCCTATGACTTAAGAAGTTTGCATAAATCTGAGCAGAAAAAATGAATGGAAAGCATATATATGGCTTCAGGGTAAAATCCAGAAATTATGAAATTTACCAGGGACAGAAAAATATCTAGCCTATAATTGAATAAATTCATTTTGAAGTTGTGAGAATAAAGGAACATATATCTTTTTAATTCTGTATTTTGACAGTCTTCTTTCCTTCAAATGAAAAAGAACTGAAACCTTAATGAATGGTATGAAATATGTTTATTTAAAAAAAAACTTGAAAAATTTTTAAAACATTTTGATTACATATTTAAGGTATTTTTTAAGTATAAATATTAATTGTATAAATTTTATAAATATAATTGTTTTATCAATTTAATTCAAATTATGTTTTTTGGGTATAAACATAAATTCTTATTTCAACTTATAGGGTTTTTTATACTTTTTAAGATCTTGGTAAAGATGCTAGCATTTCAGCAGTCTGTTGAAAAACCTCTGTAAATAAGAAGATAACCAGATTTTCATGACGCAGATCTACCTTTCAACGTGAGTATATGGACTAAATTCTGTGCTGCTCATTCAAATGATGTCAAAGAAAATCTACCTACCTTCCCTCTGCACAGGCTTTTGGATGGTTGCAGCAATAGGCTGAACATAACTATAATAATTTCTTTGTGTGTTGATTTTAGCACAAAAATTAAATCCTAGTGAGTTATTCACTCAGTTCATAATGGAATAATTCCACTCAAATCAATGGAACTAAACAATATACCCCAATTGGGAATCTATCCAATGGTGTTCCTAGAGTCATTTTAGCTTGTTTTAGTTAAATAGCATGCAACCTCATTTTCCTCTTTTTTCTATTAGTGCAATATTATCATTCTGTTGTATATAATATAAATTCAAAATGTTAGTTTTACAAAATCTTTTTTTCCATTGAAGTATAGTGCCAGATTTTTTTCTTTTAAGTTAATGCATTTTATATGAATAAAAATTAGTGTGTGTGTATTTTCCACGTTTGTGCATCCATCTGGTAATCTACTGGGTCATAACAAGTGAAGCTCCATGGGCTTCTTAGGAAAGATACTGCATAACAGCAAGCTACAGCCACCACAACAATTTATCTAGAGTGGCCCTTCTCCCCCCAGCTTCAGAGGGGAGTCTGGAAGGTTCTGTGCATTGGTTTGGTTACAAGAGGCAGCCTATGCCTCCATTGCCAAGGCATCCCATCAGCCTTCAGGCAGAACCCAGGGAGTGGAATGTGCTTTGTGTGTACATCTACAGTGAAGTACGTGATCTGGGCAGGTACAGCAAATCCAACAATGACAGCAAGCACTGGACTTGATGCATCTGTGCCAATGAGCTGAAACTTATATCTGTTGTGATGAGATGGAGACATAGCATTGTTTTGGTGTTGTACTGCAGGTCAAACACTATTCAGACTCTAGATAATGCATTATGGTATTTTGAAACCATGCATGAGATGCCTGGTCTGTTCTCACTGGCTCCCTACAGTTTTTACAATGCTACTGAGAGCAGAATTTGATAAAGGAAGAAAGATTTATTTCAACTCTGAAAATGGTTTCCCAGACTGCCCTTGCTCTGTCTGAATTTCTGATGCTCTGTAAGGAGTACTATGAATTTATATATAGTGTTGAAAGAACAACTCTGTCCACCAACATTTCCCACATAAATATCCTGGTAAGTTATTTATGTCCTCACAGGCTCCTGTCATGGATAATGTCAGTGATTAGCTAAGATGATCCCTTGGTACTCTAGCAACAGGTCTGACTGCCTAATAGGAAAGCATTCAAATCTGTGTCATGGACATTGATTCTGTCACTTCAGAACAAGCTTTCACAGCTTCAAAGTACTCCCCATTGCCGGAACACTGCCACTTTGTCTGGAAAATTAACTATCTCATGATTTACTCTTCTCAACAATGATCAGCTCCTCTGGGGCTGACCTGCAGTGCCATACATGTCTGAAGAATATTAATCATGTTATGGAGAAATAAGGACACAGACGTACAAGTTACATTGTTCTTTTTAGCCTTCAGCAGGTATTCCATGATGGGCAGCTAAAAATCTCTGCAACATAGCTTTCAAAGGTTTGAGACTCAGCATTAAGATCTTGCACCACATTCTTTCATAATATCTCACATACAATCTATTCGTAAGTCACAAGGGTAGACGGTTACAGGACTGTAGCCATCAATGCATAGAAATCTGAAGAGAAAATATAGCTTTAAATAAACAAGAAATAAGTCATGGAAAACAAAGTCTACATTCCCTATTTTTGCCACTGTCACCTGGATACAAATATAAAGGCAAGGGATTTTCATGAAAAATACTAATGAATTTCCTAGGAACTTAGCTTCAACAAGATGAAAAGCTTCTGTTCAGTTTTGGTGAGGCTCGAATACACTGGGTAACCTCTGGAGAATTCCTGATACATCTTTGAAATGGCTAAAAGAGAAAAAAAGCAAACCCAAAGGAGTCAGCTAGACTACAAAATATTTTTATGCAGCTGTTTTAAAATCCCAAATCCTTGCTGAGTTGTGAAAAAGACAATCTGTTAGTCTGACCTGCACTGAATTGATAATTTTAGAGTTCAATGAGATAAACATTCTCAAGAGTTAATTGGCATCCACATCGGACCAATTCAGTAACTAGGGAATGCTGCATCATAGGACAATTCCCCATCATGTCTAATTTTATACAAGTCACACCACAACTAAATTAAAAAAATCACACAGCTACACTGGTAGAAGAACTCCATCCCCAGAGAGAAAAAAGTAACATTTTCTTTAGGGACACATTACACAAAGAAAAAACACTGCCAGAAAGTCATAAAATAGAGCAGTGTATGCTCTCGAAGGACCTTGAGCTACCAAGGTTTTTGACAATATAAGAGCAGTCAGGTGCCAAGGCTCAGCAGGACTAGTCATATCTTGGATAAGTTCCATCTGGCTCCAAGCAAAAAGGCACTAAGGCTGAAACATCTTTATGCATGAAAAATGAAACAAAGCATTTGGCAATTCTGAGACCATATCCAGTATAAAAATTGATTTAATTAATTTCTAAACAAGACAGTGAAAGTGTATGCATAAGCCAGAAGACCAAAGATATTTCTGTACCTTCCTGCTAATAATTCATGGCAAGGTACAACCACCTGATCCAAGGAAAAGCCGTTTGTAGATACACATGTTCCATCGAAGGGCAGACTGAGACATCATCTTCTCTGCATCATGAGATCAGCTACTTTGTCAAAGGAAGTCCAAAGCAGCTAAACAATGTCCTATATCTTTCTCTAGGAGAATTTTCATATGTGTAGAGCACTGTGCCAACTATCCAAATAATGAGAGTCTGTGCCAGTACTTGTGACACAGATAACAATTCTTTAGGGAAATGCTGGAGGAGTACTCTTTTTTTTTTTTTTTTTTTTTGGCCTTTTGACAGGGGACAACAGACAGTAAAAAAAAAAATTACTGTATGTGACCTCTCCTTCACCCAATTGGTTACAAATGTGAGGGCATATGTGAGCCCTTACTTGCTTAATTTATTTAGAATTGTACTATACAAAAAAGAGGAGGAAGAATAGTATTAGTTATAGTCACAGATTAAGGTATCATCCTTCATTTTAGACAACCAAAAGAAGCTATTTTCTGACATAAAGCATAACATAGCAAATAAAATATCTGTTTATTTGACATGAACTTGCAGCAAAAAGATGGTAAAGGCAGATTTCATTTCCATACCCTTACCAAATAACACACCTAACATTAACTAAGCCATTTAGTTAAATTAAATTATATGACTTGTGCCAATATCTTTCCAGAGATTCTGAGACTCAGAACATATCAAAATACCAAGTGAAAACTCATGCAGAAGCAAAGTACACCACAGTATAAATAAAAATCTCTGTTGTTTGTGATCTGTTTGTCCAGTAGGACTGACAGGAACCCTAAAAACAGAGCACATGGCTTCCCAAGGAACAATGAAAGGCAATTGCATTTGTATCCCAAAACCTATATCGAACAGAACCTCCCTAAGAAATACCAGGAAAGATTATTCAGAGCAGAGGGCAGTGGTAAGAAGACATTTTGTGAGAAACGGTGGTTCAAAGGATGAAAGTATGGGATTTTAGACAAGAGGTTAAAAAACTGAAAAGGTACCTAGCTACCAAGTATTTAAATTTTTGTTTCTAAACTTCTTTTTGGGTTTGTACACAAAGTGTTGATACATAAACTTTTATTTTGTTTCAGTGCTAAAACTAGATTGGTTTGCAAGAGCAAAAAAATAATCATGGTGCAGTAATTTAAGCTCAAGATACACTAACCTCACAGAGTTGGCACATATGAAATTACATGTTTAGAGCCCTGCAGTACAGAATCAAACAGCATTATCCAAAAATCAGGAACTGGAGTCTCTTTCCTATCAAGCTGAAAGAAGGAAAATATGATATCAGGACCCATTTTTTTTAGAAAGGGGATTTTTACAGCAACATTAACTAGTGTCTCTCCTGAAAAAAATGTCAGTAAAGAGATATCCTCAAGATTCAGGCAATCTCCTAAGCATCACAGATAAGGGCTACGTTTGGACAATTTTCTGTAAGAGCCCAAGAAAGACCAAAAACTTTCCAATTCAGAGAAACAAAAGACTGGCTAAAAAGCTCCTCTACCAATTTCTCTGCCTAATTGAGCTATCAAGAGGCGAGATTAGTCAACTATCACAGGACAGAATGGGCAGCTAAACAACATAATTACTGCTTGCAATATTGATAATGCTGCCCAGTCATGATTCTGATTCATACATGCTGTGAAAGAGACAGTTTCTGCTCCCAAGAAATCAACATCTAAGTTATCTCCAACCTACTGCTGGATGACTGCATGAGTCTATAGAAATAAACTCTCATTTCCAATCTGTTTCCTTATCAATAATGATCCCAAAAATCAATGTTTCCACAACATCTGAGCCAGCTTTCATCTACTACTAGAAGATGTTTCAGCAAAGTGATGGAATAAATACAAATAAATATTTCATATTTATCTTCAATGAGATTACAGATAATTTCTGGAAGGAACGATACATTTAATAGTGTGCTCACACAAGCTTATAGCCACACAAATTATTAAATTGAGGAAGAACAACACATAATTTCTCTCTTTCCCATAATGCTCAATACAAATACTTACAGTTATCTTCCACGAGTTCTGCTCTCTCAGACAATCTTCTACCATCACACAAAGCACTTCTAAACATTATTAGGGACTACATCCTAGTACCTGCCAGGACCTTCTTCACTCCATGCACACACATGAGAACACCTCAGCTACCCCCATTATTGCACTTTTATCCACTGACCATTCAGTCTCTGATTATAAATGGGCAATAGAATACTTGAAAATAACCTGCAGTAAGTTCTCCTCTCCAAGTGTAGAAGAACTGACGCAGCATCTTTTATACCTGCATCTGTGGGTGCAAGGCCATGCAGAAGACTAGAGGATTAAACACAGTAACACCTCTTCCAGGAAGCACTAAATGGAGATGGCACTTTGGTAGCCAGGCATTAAAATTTCCATTTGTTCCAGAAATAGAAATTGGCTCCTGATTTCCATGCTGCACAGGAATGGGTAACACATGATCTCTGCAGTAGTTCAACCAGTTTAAATGAAAAAAGCTATCAACCTGCTGTGACCCCTGTAAGATGTAGTATATCCTTCTGAAGCATGGCTTAGACCAATATGCCCACACTATTCATCATTAAAATATTTATTACGCCTCACTAAAAAATGTGTTTTCACACCCATACACACTAAATAATAATAATTAACTAAATATCTAGACTGAATTTAAACATCTTTAGTAAGAATCATTATGTCTGCAAATAGTCACTAGCAGTCATTTTCAAACAAAAAAAATAAAGAGAAAAGTATAAAATAATGGAAATGAAGACGTAAAGTAACTGGATGATCTTAATATGTTATCCTTACTTTGGCATCTTTTGTATATACAATTTTGTTGTACCTCATCTGTTAGAGAAGCAAAGTAAACATGACAGGAAAACGTTCTGGTTATTGTTGTTATGACAATTACAGTCAAACCAAGGATGAGCTCTATCTGAAGCTAGTTGCACACTGGGTGTGTATGACTTCTGTAAGGAATTCAAACAAGTCAAAGTCATTCTACAAACTGGTAAAAATAGAAACACACTTAGTGCTGATGTCATTTTGCAATATGGTATTTTACTACTACCCTTAACATCTCTTAATACATTCATTGACGTCTATGGAAAAAAAATAAAAACCTTTTTCTGCATTTGGTATTTATTAGTACTGAGAGATATGCAGTATACAACACTGAAGTTCCTACAGTGTTAATACTTGTTTCTTGAAGCAATGGAGTTTCTATCAGGGATAAAAAAATCAACCAACCCACACTATTTTTGATTAGAACAGTTTAATCCTAATCCCTTTTCTCTGATCTTGGCAGAGGATTTTAAGCAAGTAACTATATTTAAATAACTACCCAGAATTAATCCTTTTGGTTGTTCAAGGCATGAAGCATTCAGAAACAAAGAATTCAGAAACATGTTGCAGCTGTTTCTTACAATTCACTATTTATAATTGAAAACATTATTTTTTTCTTTTCTTTTTTCTTTTCTTTGTGTGTGTGTTTGTGTGTGTGTGCGGGTGGTGTCAGGGTAACTTTCAACTGCCTTACTTGTCCTTTCATTTTCACAATAGCAAATATCAAGAGAGAGACAAAATAGGTATAAAACATTTCAGCATGAATTTAAGTGTTTCTGACAGTTTACAACATTCTGCACAAGGCTGTATGTAAAAAGAAGGTTCTTTATTCTATATAGCTTGGGTTGATTTAATAAAACTGGGGGAAAAATCCCATTTTTAGACTCAGCAATAATTGGTTGAAAGCATCAAACTTATTCCTAGTTTTCTAATCATGGTATTGTATGTATTGGAAAGCAATTTGATGTGTAGCTGTAGTCTCTCTTAATATTTGGTCCTTTCCAGATGCAATGGACCAATTTAACAAAAGAACTCCATCTAATGTGTAAGTCAACCTTTTTAGACCCATTTTAAATAGCAAAAATTGAGCCAAAAAGTACATAATGCACATGAATCTATGTTACAATGAAATACCATTATACTGAGCAACCACTTTTTAGCACAAGTGTTTTTGCTGTCTTCAAGGACTGGGTTCTTATAGAACGTTTGGTCTTACACTAGACAGAGAGCTAGGAAGTGAGTCTCTCTCAGTCTGCAGCACATGTTTTGAAACACACAAAAGAGCAATTCAAGATATGAAAAATAGAGTGAGGAGTGTTGGGAGGATGGAATATTTGGGCACTCCTACAATACCATTGGCTTCTGTTAATGGCAATCTGTTGATTTGTAGTTAGAAGAGAGAAGCTAGTTTTGTTTGGGATTTTTTTAGAGGGGTTACGTTTTCAAGACTGCATTAGCAAAGATGGTTAAAGAGTGGGAAGAACTAAAACACTGCATAAATTGACTTTCATTGTTAACAATGTTAACATTTTTAACAATAGTTAAATAGTATTTATTCTTCCAGCGTGTGAGTTGTATTGGCACATGTAATCCATTATTTTAGCATCTCAATAAATCACCAACAATCTTTACCTTACCACTAAGGATGTGCCCCTTATACTTAGGAATCAGAATTTTAAATCCAGAAAAAATTAAATGGTTCAAGGTCACACAGGTAGCTGGAGGCACAGCTATGCATTTTTCCTAGCCATAGGTCTGAAACTCTGCTTCTTGAACCAATATAAAAATTATTAGCTTAGTTAAGAGTTTATGAAATAGGATAGTTTTAAAAAATTATTCTAAAATAGTTAAGTTTCCTTGTTAAAAGAAATACAGGTTTTGATAATAAGTTCCTATATCTTGGTGATTCATTAGTCTTTAATTTCCTACTGTGTTTTCTCATTTTTCCTAAAATGGATCTCTTTTACATGAACTAGTCCTCATTTTCCTGTCCTTGAACTCTTATGTAAATGTCTAAGATGTCAATAACACAAACCCCTTTAAAAGAGATTCCATTATAATTCTTTCATCAGATCACTTTCATAGTCCTTGGGCCATAGTTGTTACATTTGCATTGTACATTCATATCTCTCTAAATGACAGATTTTCTATTTTGTACAATTTTATATCCTTTATCCTGAATACATTAGAAAAACTCCACATCCAATTATAAAGCATTTTTTAATTTAGAAGTACTTCATTTTCTCAAATTTCCAAAGCACTTCCTACAGATGCTTGGATAGTGAAGAAGATCAGAATTCTTTAATTCTTCTCTGTTTTGAAGCAGGATATACAGTGAACTTGAGAATATGGCAATATCAACTAGGAAATCAGATTTACCCTGTGGGTTAGCAGACTACATGCAAAATATCTTTAAAAGGAATAACACTGTTGTTCGGGGAAAAAAAAACACTCATTTTGTGATACACACAAAATGCAAATATTTCAAAATATTTCAAATATTTTCAGTGTTATCAGCATACTTCCACTCTTCTGCCTACTATTTACATGGAGAAAGATCCTCCATCCCTGGTACTTAATTTATATGACTTTTATATCATTAGTAAGACTTCCAGTAGGTGGTTAAAAGAAGCCAAAGAAGCACAGCTTCAGCAAACGCATGAAGAGTATCCACAGAAAAATCATGCTCTTCCTGAACCAAGCAATTACCAGTATCTTGTTCTGTTAACCAAAAATATTTTGCCACATCAATTGTCACTGCAGAGGAGTTACACCATTTGTTTCACACATCATATAATATGTGGGTCCCACAAACATGGCACAGAGAGACAAATATTGCCAATAGCAAACAGGCAAACTTATACTTACGGTAGAGGTTTATGAAAAATTATTAAAAAACACCCCAAACTAATAATTGTGAATACAAAGCTCTAACTGCTTTGTGTGCCTGCATTATTTCTGCAAAATGTACCATGAGTTTTAGTCCATTATAGTTATAATAAAGCATTGTCTCTATATAGTTAAAAATGACACTCAGAAATAGATCTCTTTAATTTTTTTTTTGCCTTCTGCAACCATGTGACATTTCTAATGCAGAGGAGAAATAAAATCCAGATACCAGTCATGCTTTGCAGTCTATTAAAGCCCAGCTGTTGGCCAGAGTTAAGAAAATGATTGTCCTGTTTGTGCCATTTCTAATTAATAATAACTAAGGATTAATAAAGCAATTTGGAAAAAGAATGTACCAGGTAAGGATTTATAGGTAGATGAAAGTAATTTTATTGTAAATAATCATGGATAAAATTAAATGCGAGCTAAGGTATTTTATGGGGAAGCAAAAAAACATTTCACATCCTTCTCAAGCTCTGCTTCTCTCAAAAGCATATTAATGGAGGTAGAGGTACTGCAAAGTTGCAATTTTATCCCTGTCAAATAGTTCAGAGACATCTGCAACATTTAAGAGTTCTCTGCATTGTTGCAAAAAGCATGAAAACTGATCATAAAGGGGTGTCATGGTTTGACAGTGGCACAATGCCAGCGCCCCCATGAAAATACACCTTCCTAAATAATTGCAGTGAGATGTGATCAGGAACAGAGCAGAGCAGACCCAAGCTTAATAACAAAGAAAATAACTTTATTAAACTACTACTACTATAAAACTACAAACACTAAATCCTGGATTAAGCCCTTCAAAAACACCCCTCCTCCTCCCACCTAACTTCCAAACAAACCCAACAGTGAGACACCACCCAGAATCCTGATCAAGTTGCCACCCTTCAGATATTCAAATACTCAGTCTTTCAAGGGAGACAGGAGTCTCTCCTGTGCCACAGACTCCCCAGGAAACACAATTGCCACCCTTGTGTTTCCATGTTACACATGGCAACCGCCCGGAGAAAATCTGCCATGGTGACACTCTCCTTTCCACGTCACAGTGCTCTCACCACCATGCATGGACAGACTGCTCATAGGGCTCCTTTAAGGATGCATTGCCATGGACCAAAAGAGACAACAGTTCAGTTTCTCATTTCAGGAGTACAGTCCCTCCCATTTCCCCCTGCAGCTGAGGATCCAAGAACAGAGGTCTTCTTCTCCTCTTCTTCTTCCTTGAAGGCAGTGGGCTTCTCCCCACCTTCTTCAACTCTCCTCTGTTCTCTCCACTCCTCTGTTGGTAATCACTGAAACAGGTCTCTTGGCTCACCAACGCACCCCCCTAAGTGCAGCTTCTGTCAGGAGAATTTGGTTCAGTCCATGGCTAACAAGAAAAGTCCAGCCACAAGCCACTCCATCATCTCCTTCCATCTCAACAATTTCCTCTTCCATCATCTCGGATCCCAGACTGTCTCTCTTCTACTTCAAATCAAGGAGGAGTAATATTTTACAAAGCCTTCATTTCCCAGGAAAGGGTTAAAAGTTCAGACTCCCTGGACGGCTGATATCTCTGCCCAGCAGCCGATTCCCAAGGCCAAGGCTGGGCGCCTTCCCCCCCTCCTTCTCCTCCGCCGGCAATGTTACAGGTTCCGTTCAGACAGGGGGAATGACAAAGGCATCTCCGCTTCTCTCCACCCTTCCGTCCACAGGAGCTGGCTCGGTTCCAGTCCTTCTACCCCTCAGCTCACCTCGCCCAGGCCGCATGGCTTCCCCTCCCCCACCCAGCCCCATGGCTGGGCAGGGGAGGTCCGCACAGCACCCTGAGCGGAACCAAAGAGAGCGAGCTCTTGGGAGTTCCTGCTTTTAACCCCCTGTGTTCTCAGAGGCGTATCCCTATCTTCAGTGTTCACTTCAGGTGCCAATATCCAAACTTGACCACTGATTGGTTTGACCCAACTTCCTGAAAGAATTCACTTCCATGTCAAACCACAACCAGGGGGACTTCTCTCTGTTTATTGTGCATTAAGGGTCTTAGAGCCTTCACAGCTTGATGGGCGGCTCTGACCACACTACTGAAAGAGAAAATTTTAGGCTTTACAGGAGCAAGCCCCAGGAGCTGCTCTCAGGAGCTGCACTTAACTTACTGCAGAAGGTTTATTAAGTTTTCTAGAAGAAAAAAAAATTAAGTCCACTTACATTGGTCATGACTTTTTCTGCCCATAAATGAAGGAAAGAGCAATTGACCATTCACCATCCAAGGCACCTCCACATGCACAAGTATGAAAATATGCAGTTCTAATGCAGTGTGTGCCACTGTCTCCTGAAGCCCATCCCACTCCACAGACTTTCTGCAGGCTACGCTTTCTAATATCCATACTCTGAACATGAGTCTTAACCCACCCTTGATCCAGAGGCCTGGGTGACATGTCCTTACGGCTGACACACAGCTCCAGCTCAGCCTGGGTGCCTGAGTTAAACACACCTCGCACTTGCCACCTGTGGATCCTGCAGCTCCTCTCCAGGAGGGGATCATCAGCTGCTTCCAAGCCCCCCCAGAATGGAGACTGTCCTCTCACAGCACTGGCACCCTGGCAGGCCATGGTGGGGGGCTGGGGGAGAGGGAGAGGGAGAGGGAGAGGGAGAGGGAGAGGGAGAGGGAGAGGGAGAGGGAGAGGGAGAGGGAGAGGAGAGGAGAGGAGAGGAGAGGAGAGGAGAGGAGAGGAGAGGAGAGGAGAGGAGAGGAGAGGAGAGGAAAGGAGAGGAGAGGAGAGGAGGCTGTGAACTGCCCTGGCTGCTGGGGGGGAGCAGCAGTGGAGCTGGGAGCCACCGCCCTGGTATGAGGACCTGATCGCCCTGGTGCAGAGACTGAGGGCTTTGGGGCTGTGGGAGAGAAACACCTACATGTCAGGTACATCAGGAATCTACACTGATAACAGGTGAAATACTTGGAGCCCAGCCATGGGCACAGTCTGGGCTAGGAAAAAAGAGCACTCGGTAACATCCTAAACCTTGCTCTTCAATTCACTTCAATCTCAGACCAGACAGAGCCTAAGTCTGCAGCCCCTGTCACACCCCAGTTTCTTCTCTTGATCTGCCAGATGGTCTCTGGCTCTCCAAAATAGGTATTAATCAGTGAAGGAGTCAGAACTTTCTTTGTAGTCACTGAAAAACCTGTA
Source organism: Anomalospiza imberbis (assembly GCF_031753505.1). Classification (NCBI taxonomy): domain Eukaryota; kingdom Metazoa; phylum Chordata; class Aves; order Passeriformes; family Viduidae; genus Anomalospiza; species Anomalospiza imberbis. Next base: position 125,489,809 of record NC_089681.1, on the reverse strand, counting down.
AATTTTGATGGCAATAATATGTACTGATTGGGGCTAATGTAGCCTAATAGTGCCCTCAGGAGCCTGACAGGTATATTGTGGTTGGAGTTCAGGCTGCAAGAATCTCTCTATTACAATTCTTACTTGGAGTAATTTATTAGATATTGTCTTCTTTCATGGTATATACTACCTTAATCATCTATTGCCCTAGTGGAAAAAAATCAGGCATGCATTTGATGAAAAAGATGCAAAACAAATACAGCTTATAGAACAGAGTGCACAACAATATGGAGCTATTTCAACTCAAAACCTTGCTAGTTTGTCTGCACTAGGGCCTTAATATCCTTCTGGATGTACAGTTCTTTACCTTTCGCTGGTACACAGACAATTTACAACATCATCTGAGTGTCTAAAAATAGGTTTTACAAGCTTCTATGCATTTCTCTGCCACACCTTGGAAATAGGATCATATTCTCCAGACAGTGAAAATGTTTGTTTTTAAACATCTAATTTCTTTAAAAATAAACAACAAAAAAAAATTTAAAAGCACACACACCTGATCTGCTGACTGCCAAGGAGTTTTGGAACATTTAGTCTTTGGAACAGCGAGCCCTAATTTCTTTTGTGGTTTATTTATATATTTACATCCATTCACAAATATAAACATATGCACAGAATGACCCTTGTGCCTAGGAGACTGCACAGTTCCAGTTTGAATAATAAAAATATAATGCCTCAGGAAGGATTAAGAAAAGAGTTCAGATTGACTTTATCAGCATCTATTCATATGTCCACTGTACAGAAGTGGGACACAGGTATTTAGTGCTACTACTGTCAGTTTTCTGGAATTATTTTCACTGTGAAGAGAAGTTTTATCTAATTTAAAGGTGAATTTTACATACAAGAAATCTTGGCCATGAACAGATGATAAAGAGCAGTAATAAGTCTGCTAAGATGTAAATTTTTTTTTTTTTTTTTATTTTTAAACCTTGAAACCTGAGGAAACACATTGCTGTTTAGGCTACTCCATTTTTCAGAGACAGTTGCAATTGTGCTATGATTTTTGTCTTTTTCCTTGATTTCCCCATTTACAAAGTAAATGCTCAGAGATTCAGCTGCTTGCATTAATTCTTTACAGAGCAGCAGGATAAGAATCAAAGCAAACAGTTTCTTTCTTTGATTAGCCATATACCAAACACAGATGTAGTTCTACCTTCTGATTATCTCCCTGCTTCAATTTCATTTGGAGGATAACTTGTGTCAAAAACAGATCATTTTATCTAGATGCTGCACATTATGAATATATTTTTCTCTTTTAGAAAGAGCTACTAATTCTCAGCATAAAACCACCCATATATCAAGTATAGGATTAAAGTTTGGAAGGGAATAGTATGGCCAGCTTAAGTAAGATTGATATTTGTCTTATTAAAGTTATTATCCTACATGCCATCTTGAGTATATTTCAAAATATAGGTCAAGTAAATTGTTTCTTAATCTTTATGTATCAGTTCACAGAATCTCAGAATTGTAGAATCAAAGAATGGCTGAAGTTGGAAGGGACCTCTGGAGGTCATCTAATCTAATACCACTGCTTAAGCAGGACACGTAGACTGCATCTAGACTCCTTTTGAATGTCTTCAACAATGGAGATATTCATTTTCTCAGAGCAACTTGTTGCAGTGCCCAATCACCCTGACAGGACTTGCAGGTTAGCCTTGAATATGAACCAACTTTCTTGGGCCCCTCCTTCCTCCACAGCATTATGCCATGGGATTCTCCCAAGCAGATCCTTAAAGAGGCCAAGGATTTGACCTCTGGTCTCTGAACTCTAAGGCTGGGAACTTGTTTTTTGCTCTACTCCCTCTTCTCTGAATCCCAAACTCCAACATCTCATGGTCGCTGCAGCCAAGGCTGCCTCTAACATTCCAATGAGCAATTCCAATGGCAATTCCAAGGGCAATTCCAATGAGCCCTTGCTACTGAGCATAGGATGCAGCAGAACACCTCAACTCATTTGCTTCTTTATCACCTGGGTCATGAAGCTGCCGTGGCTTCTCTGCAGAAGCAACCTTGATTGCATATGCCCTGCTGTGTTCTTCCTTCAGCACATACCAAGGTGGCTGAAGTCACCCATGAGGTCCAGTAGTCTTGGTCACTTATTCTTCCTTATCAGCTGGCTTTTAGCAGACACTACACCCATATTGATCTTCTCTTTCATCTTTACCCATAAGCTTTCAGTTGGCCTATCTATCCCGAGGCAGAAGTCCATGCATCCCAGCTGTTCTCTCACAAAGGCCCATTGCTCCTGAAACCTGCATATCCCTCCACTGCAACCCTCCAGCCATAGCAGACATCCCACTAAGCTTCTGTGATCCAAACAGGATTGTAGCCCTCCAGCTGCACACACACAGATCTCCTCAGATTTGTTCCCCATGCTGTAGCAGTAGTGTGCAGCACTTTGAGAGGCACCCCAGCATGCTGGGCTGTCAGAAAGGGTTGGGATGGTGGTGGTGTTTGCCCTAGAACAGGCACTTTCTTGTGTACTTGAAAGTGCAGGAGTTGGTCTGCTGGAGCTCTATCTTGGTGGTTTTGTGTTCATCTCACTCCAAGTCCTTTGCTGGTCAGCCCAGTCACCCCCTCACAGGTCTGCTGTTAACTCACTCTTGATTATCCTACCCCGTATATTTAGAGAAACAAATTTGAAAAATTACACGCACAGAGCAGTTATAAATACCTGGATTTTTAATTTATTTACTCATTTTAATAATGTTTATTTGATTTTTATTAGTTTTTTTATTTATTCGGTTTTTTATTTAATTAATTCTAATATAAATTGGACTAATCTGTACAGAGTGACTTTTAAAAGCGGTTACTACTTTCAGCCTCATGTTGTTTCATAAAACACCAAGAAAGCAGAAATTATAATAAAAGAAACATCATTAGTCTGTCATTTTTACAAAGCAAAATCTTGGACCAGATGTTCAGCTAGGCAAAGCAGAGGAGCTATTCCATTTATTTTGTCTGGGGAATTGTAACCATGGACAGCAGTAGAGTTCCACAAATTTAAACTAGCCAAAAAAGCAGTCTGGTTTTCATACCCCATTAGCCCTAAGATTCTCATTGTTTTTCTCTTCCAATTTAGACAAAAATTTTCCAGCCCTTTAAAGAGTGAACAAAGTCCACTTGACACAAGCCTATTTCCACTTTTGGGATGATTCTTCAAATGGCTGTAACAGGCAAAATGGAAAGGATTCAGTAGGACTTCATGGTAATTTCAGCTCAGGACACAGGCTAATAAAATTCAGAATTTAAACCAGAAAATATATAAGAGTATTATCATTTTGCCACTACTCTGTCACTGTGAATGTGAATACATTTCCAGTTACCAGTAGATTTATTCTCCTACCTAAAGGGCCTACAAGAAAACAAGAGAGGGACTTTTTATAAGGGCTTGTAGTGCTAGAACAAAGGGGAATGGCTTTAAACTGAAAGAGGGTAGATTTAGATTAGATATTAGGAGGAAATTCTTTACTGTGTAGGTGCTGGAACAGGTTGCCAGAGAAGTTGTGGGTGCCTCACCCCTAGAAACATTAAAGGCATGGTTGGATGGGGCTTTGAGAAACCTGGTCTAGAGGAAAACTCATGACCACAGGTTTGGTACTAGATGATCTTTAGTCTTTATTGTCTCTACCCATGGAAACCATTCCATAATTTTTATTCTGTAAATTCCACATATGCAATGAGGAAACATTTCATTTGGAATAAGAAAGTAAACAAAAAATAATAAAAACAGGATATTCGTTTTTCATAATTTTCATTCTAAACTTGCCAGAACTTCTGTATGATCAATATGTTAAACAGATATACTAGTCACTGTAGAAAAGCAACATTTCTGCAAGAATTCACCTGAATTGCAAATGATACTACAACAAGCTATTTTTTAGAAGTAGAGAAGACGTTTTGATGAAGAGTAAAGGAGTACGCCAAATACAAAGCACATTTTTCTGTAAGGGATCCGATTTCTACTCATACACAGGTAAATAAGGAGCCAATAATAACTCTCTTCATTTGGGATTTTTTAAATGTTATTGTAGTTGTTAATTGCTACATTGCTAAATTGAACATGCACTTTAGTGTGAAGAAGGTAGAGTAGTGTTTGCTATAAGAATAGGGAAGAGGGAGCAGAAATTAGGAATTTGAACCTTAAGAATCTGTGCTTGAAGAAAACTGTAATATTAGGTCTTTATGAATGTTCCAATCTTGCCTACATTCAAGTATCCAGCTCATCTGAATAACAATTATAGTTGAATAAATACCAACTCTGATATTTGTTGAATTTTTTTTTTATAAGATCTACTTCATGTGACCAAAGGAATTAAAATCATCTTCATAATTTGCCAAGTACTTGATAATTTTTTTATTACTTAATATAATATAGCTCTACAAAGACTGCAATTCAAATTGTTAAAAATGAATTATTTTGTAACATAAATAAATTTCCCCAGAGCATCCTTTCACATCATACTGTTAGACTAGAAGCGGGTTACCAAAAAAATTAATCCTTCCAGGTATTTCATGGCTTGTCTGGGGCATGCAGTATGCTTTCAAGATAAGCATTTTTCTGATAAAGCATTAGCAGTAAGGTCTGTGCTAAATTTATGCTGTTGGCCCAATTTTCACAAAGGTTTATTTTACAAAAAATAGAACTCAGGTGCTGCTGCTCTACAATGCTTCTGTAACAGTAATGTGGGTCACCGACATGATGACAGAAAACTATGATTTCATGTCAGTAGGGTTAAAATTTCAGACTTGAATAAAATGTTTCAGTCAGAAGGGACAATACTGTCAATGAACAAAAAGAAATTTCCATTTATCTTATCTGATGGTAGAAAATATACAGAATAAGTCCTACAGGAGCACTTGCTAGCAGCATTAAAGCTAAAGAGGACTTTCACACCAGGGAATGCTTTAAGTATTTTACTTTTTGCATGGATTCATTTATCTTACAATTACCTTTAGGTGCTCTATTATTTGGGCTGCTTCCAGTAGCTACTTCTACTAATGCATGCCCTCTGCTACTCTTAGTCTACCTTGCAATTAAATTATGTGTTTTAATGGCATCAGAGGCATTACTTGATGTACTCTGGTGTTGAATTTAAGCCTTTGTTCCATAAAAAAAAGGAGCATATAAATAAAAAGTACTTGAAAAGGTTTTCCATTTGGAAATATTTTTTTAAGTAGTTAATAATATGACATATCTTTGCTGGAGATCCAAAACAGAAACAAATGAGATCCATAGGTATGATACCTATACCTGGCAAAATATACAGTATTTTTAATCTTCACTCAGTGAAATTATTCCCAACTAAATCTTTGTATATTCACCCTTAGCAACAAAATGACATTTTTTTTTTACTGTATTACTTCTGCCCCAGCCTTATGGGCATTTTAATAGACTACTCAATGCTTGCAGTTAAGATATGATTTAAAGCTGAGATTTCTAGTTTGTTACTCCTTATTTGCAGTCATAGATTCACAATCAGAAAAAGAAAAAAATCATAAAATTTTGCAAAGGAGAATTATATTAAAAAATTCAGGTAAAATTGAGGAATGCAAACCTTAAAACACTATTAGGTTTTCCAATGTAAAATATGGATGGAAAAGTTTCCTGGAGTGTCTAGAAGTCCTATTTTTGTCTCTCATGTATGTATTGTAAGCTGCTATTTCACCTAAACCAATTTACTTAGACACATGTCTATCCTTAATTAGAGTGTTAGCAGGAGCTGCTGAAAATAATAGCATTGCAAACCAAAACCTTCACAAATCATATACAGTTTGGCCTAAAAATTGTTAGGTTTAAAGAGTATCCTCTGTGGACTGATTTATTTTTCATTCATTGTTGGATTTTGAGAATTAGCATAACTTTCCAAATATTATTTATATTTTGTCAGTTTATCTTTGCTGTGCTTACCATGCCCTCTCCCACCACAGAAAGTGTTCTTGGCTTATATGCAGACTCTAAATCTACAAAAGGGGAGGGACATCCTGCTAAGACTAGATATTCTGTATTCCCAGATTTTGCAGGAGACAACAGTGCAATTTGCTTTACTGCCTTAGGAAAAGGCTTAGATTTGAACCTGACCTTCTGAAAAGCTGCTGTGATGGTAATACTAATACTAGTATTGGTGATGTTTGTGACAATGGAAGGCAGAAGTCATTTTTGTCTCTTATAATAGAGACACAACCACAGCAGGTGTATAAGTTATCGTGTCCACAGTGGAATCTGGCATATGCTACCTTCTGTGGCATTCCTTTTTCATTAGTGGTACACCACTAATGAGAAGGAATATTCTTGCAGGTGGGAGAAGAAAAGCTGCAAAAATAGGCAAAGACAAGTTTTCAGCAGGACAGACTTTTTGCTGGAAAATTCTTGATCCTGCCATCACCTCCACTCAGAGATGTGTCTGCAGAGCTATCAGAGTATGACTGAAAGAGATTCACAATTCGGAACAAGTTCATTTTTGATACCTATGGTAGGTTACAAGAAATGCTGGGAATGCCTTATTAGTAGATCTGTCTGATCTTTGACAGTGACACCATTAAAACTCTCTTGTACAAATGAAAAATTTAGTCTTAATTGCAGCAAGCTCAGGTGTGAGGGGCAGTGAAGCCATTCAAGCTTGGCTTTAAGCCATGGTAGTTTGGGATTCAGCTGCTGGGTAAGTACAAGCAACATCTTATGCCAACCCCACTGCAAATTCACTGATGAAAGGAAAAATGCTGTTGAACAATACCAAAATAACTCCTGAAAAATTAGAACATTTCCTTGTAAAATGTTCTCAATTCAGCTGTCCTCAATTTTCTATTAAACAGAATGTTTCTAAATTTAAAATAAATTTAAACTCTGTTCAAGACAGAGTTCTGGTTACCTTCAGATTACTAGTCTTTTCTGAAGGCCTTCAGAACAAGATGTATCATTAAAGACTTTTAAAATTCTTGAAAATACCACCTCCAAGGTCAATTCTGTATTTTTATTGCATTGGAGTAACAATTTAACAAATTCTCACTTTGTGAAAAAAGTCTTCAGCACATCCCCCAGAGCAGGTAAGAGACATGCTCCAGCTGTTCTGACAAGGTTATGTATTCATGAATTGCTGAGTCACATTTAAAGATAAACCACCATTCCCTGAAATCTGTAATTGAAAAGCTAACATGAGATCCATAGCAAGCGAGAAAAGACCAGTCTGAATAACAAAGAGATAAGCTGCAAACCTAATGCCACTAAATGCAGCATAAACACTCAGATAATTTAAGACAGGTAAACCATCTTTTGTATCTATTATAAAGTATATACCTGGAAAAGTTAAAGTGAAACAGGGCTATCAGTGCTAAACAACTATATAAATTCTGGAGAGCTCACACAGGCTCTCCATGGCCATTACATCTGTATCATCTTTATTTTTACTACTTACCTCAAATAACATTATCACATTTTAGCTTCATATGGCCATCTATTAACCCCTTATATACCTGATGATGTGAATAGTTTAAGTCAGGTTATCTGTCAAATGTGAATGAATTTAAGTAATTTGCTCCTTAACTCTGAAAGGAAACGGGAGGAAACAGTCAAGGTAATTCCATGTTTGTTCTGGTAGAAATATTACTGGCTAAAATTAAGATCGTGTTGAGTCCTCTATTTCACAATAGAAGTAAACATTTTTTATCTCTTCAGTTGTGGATTTTTCAGCAAAAAATATGAGGCAGATTGCAAAATTTCAGTGATTTGTATTACTTTAAAATATCAAGATTCTGGAAAAGGCGTATTTTTTCACCACTTTTCCCAGCACAGAAGTGTCCTATGCTTTGAATCGCCAGTGACAGTTATAAGATCTTGGTGCTTTGGCCCCAGAACCTGTTTTCTGATTGCTTTGAACATACTCTGCATGGCACCACAGCCTCTGTCACCCTGCAGCTGCTTGTGCCAGACTCAGCTGTGGCTGGCAGCATTTAGCAGATGGCGGAAGTGAGATGGAAGCTGTGGGAGTGCAAGGTTGTAATCCTGTCTAATGATTCCTCTAGTGTAAGAATTCTGAACCACTTGGGCAAGACTGGTTTTTTCACACAAAACTCAAATGCTTTCAGATAGTATTACTGACCATAGACTATGCAATGGTAGTCTAAATAAAGTTTCAGCAATCTGAACAATTAATGGATGGGCTAATTAGAGACTACTCATTTGTGACATGGCAAATAAGTGGTTTGTAGCTAGCTAGTAGAAATAGATGCATTTCTGAAGGGCTAATATTGTGTTTAGCAGAAGAGCAAACAGCAAGCGAACGAACTCAAGAGCCTATAATTACAAGTATCCTGATGACAAAATACAAGAGTAAACAAAAATTGAGATCAGATAGGTTTGCAATGAGCATTGAACTAATCACAGCACAAAGTAAAGGTACAAGAGGTTCAGAGTTGTTTATTCAATAAAATTTCTTCTGATATACTTGAAAGCATAAACACACAGATTAGTTGTAATGTACTCCAGTGCAGCTGTGCAGAACCACTTGCACTTTGCCACAGGTGATGTATACTGATACATCCCCAAGTCATATTGAACCCCCAAATTCTACTGTACTGGTGAGTCTGAAGAGTGACTCATCAACACTTTTTTAATCTTTCTTCTCCCATGATTATGAAAGTTCATTCTGCTCAATTCTTTCACTTATATTACTCTCTTACACCTTTTCTCTCAGAACTATATTCTTACATGGTTTATTCTTTACATTTTCATGTTTATTCTGCTCCACTTAATTTCTTTCCAACATTGTCTGGTACTGCAGCCACTTGTCATTCTAAAGAGACAGTTTTCCTCCCATACCTTGCCTCATAAATCTTCCAAACGGTCTTGACAGGGGTGGTTTCCTTAAAGGATGTATCACATACCCTCCAATTTAGTAAGTCCAGCAGAACCTTTGTATTTAGCAAGTGTAAACCTTTGTTTTTAGCAACTGTACTTTGGGCATGTTCTTTAAGATGCTAAGATTTTTCTTAGCAATAATTTTGTGCAGCCTTTTCATTAGTCTTACAATTAATAGTTGCTTATGGAAAAAGATTAAGTAACTTTGCTTCCTCATGGCAGTAAAAGAAGCAAGGCATGACCTTGGTTTGATAGAACGCCATGAGTGTTTTCTTTCAGCACTTCATTACACAAGGGTCAAATATCTTGAGATCTGAATGGGCACAGCATATTTATTCTTTGTACCACTGCATGCAAGGTGGAGAATTTATATCTCTAATCTTCCAGTCTTATAAAAATACTTTTATTCCTCCTTTACCTCTCAAATTTTTCTGTAGTTCTACTTACATTTATTTTGATATGACAAGAAGAGACAGCATAGTGTAAGTTTCAGCTCTCATTTTTTTCAGTGGGTTTAACCTTAAATGCAGCTTAGTGACTAAATCTTCACTTTTGAGAGGGCAGAAGCATAAGCACTAGCAACATACAGCAGATGTTACTTCTCTCTACAGGGGCACAACTCAGCAGCTTCTTCCAAGTGAAGGAAGAAGCTTGATCAATTTCATTCATTTTAGACATGCTGATTGAATTAATTTGTTAGGCCTATACATGGTGGAAGATTTTCCATTTTCGGGACAATACATGCAGTAAGTGTGCTTGTCATTTAGCAAAATGGATCATTAACAATTGATGCAAAATGGCATAATAGATATTGCTGTTTTTCTTTTGCATCTAGTGTTGAGTTCGACTGGGGATTAAATTGCCTCATATCCCAGACATTAATAATTTCGAAGGCTGACATTTATGAGCATAGAATGAAGGATATTCGAGACTTTCAGATTAAAGTAATTTCAGAGATTATATCTTAGATGTTTACATGCACATGTGGCTACTAATAATTAAACTGAGCTTTAGTTATTGGCTATACAGACATCAAAACTTTCTAGATAAACATTAATAAGGAACATATAATACCTATGTCATGTGTATATAGTATGTCTGTAATACCTTTTAGGCTAGGTTTACAGCAATAAACAATATGTTTCTATACTCTCAAGTGTAAATTCACATTAGACAAAAATATTATCTACTACTTATTTTATTATTATTAAAAACCACAATGAATCCCAGTTTCTTCCTGCAAAGGAGATACAGATTTCTTATTTCATAATGGAATGGAAAGTAATGATGCATTCCAACAAAGGCATAATTCTTTCTTTTGGTTATTATGATCAACTTCCCTACATAGAGCAATGGACTAAGATCAGAATATGCTACATGAATCCTCAAGCAGCTGAGGTGGACACAATTATGTCTAAAGAGATATTAGGAAGAGAAAAAGAATTACCTGTAAAACTCTTTCTTCAGGCCATAAAGCTTTGTATTACACTGATCAACTGCACAGTTTCTGCTGACATCCACAATGCTATGTATCCACGTTGTAGATTTTGGGTGAAATATTGCCCTTTCTGCCACTACCTCGTCAAAACACAGTTTCAAATTCAGTTTGGTTTAGTTTAATTTTCCACTTTCTTTGCCAGCTAGCACTGGCCTGTTCCTCATATCTACCAAGTGATTCCATGGCCTGGTACATTTACTTTTCCTTCCAGCATCTCTGGCTTAGCTACTCAGCCAAAGAAGTTTTGATTCCAGGGCAGGTCAATGTAAGTGATGTAGGTATAATCTTGCCTGTGGGTATGCTGGGATCAAGACTGAACCTCTTCAGAACTCAGAATTCCAGTTATGCATTGCAAAACTTTCATGGAAGCTGAGCTTCCATGTATTCATTTTCTGTGCTTAAACAAACTAGATTAGAGCTGCCTCTGGTGTAGCATTTCTGCTGGTATTTTTTACAGACTGCACCTGTTTGATGGCAGTTGGGCAAGAAGCTCTCTTTAAATAGGAATTCTCCAGCTTACTGTAAATGATATAATATTGTTTTCATCGCTATATGTTTTCTTTTTCCTTCTGGATATTTATCTCTGGACTCACAGTATTGAAGTTGTCTGAGGATACTCAATATGAAGAGTTGCACTGCATTGCTGCAGATATTTGATCTGGAAAAAAATCTTGTCATTTCATTATATTCATGTAAAGGAGAATCAGGGGAAAAAAACCTAAATGTGGTCAGTAAATTATGTGTATATAGTAAAAACAATATCAATCACATCTCATGACGGAAAAGAGGACACTTGGGATATTAAGAGGCTCTTTATAAAAGAGCAGCCCAACTGAAATAGTAATTTCTTAACACCCTCCAAGTGACAAATTGACAGATGTTGAGCAAAAAAAGGACAAGCAGGAACTGAAAAATGCCAGAACGAAGTATGCTTTCAATTACAGACTTGCAACACCTAAGGTATGCTCTTACAGCTCTAACTTGAGAGGTAACACCAAAATTCTTATGAAAATGAGTGTAGCTATAGAGGAGGGAAGCCTTTAATACACCTCATTAGAACAAATTTTTAAAGTTTTTAAAAACTAACAGTGCCATCTTGAAATCATTCTACTATTATGGGCACCAAATTTAGAGTGTGCTGGCAGTGAATTGTGGTATCAGAATTTCTCAGACAAAGAAATAAATGTGTTTCTGCATTCCAAGGAGCTGAAGGGAAGAGAAGAGCTTGCATAATCTATTAGAGATTTACAATAGACACCTTTTGATCGCAAGGCACATATTGCTGTTGTCGGGTTAACTACCACAGAAATAAAGTCAAGGAAGTCAAGGTGTTCGGTGGGTGTCGTGGTTTGACATGGAAGTGATTTTTTTTTTCAGGAAGTTGGGTCAAACCAATCAGTGGTCAAGTTTGGATATTGGCACCTGAAGTGACCACTGAAGATAGGGATACGCCTCTGAGAACACAGGGGGTTAAAAGCAAGAACTCCCAAGAGCTCGCTCTCTTTTGGTTCCGGTCAAGGTGCTGTGCGGACCTCCCCTGCCCAGCCATGGGGCTGGGTGGGGGAGGGGAAGCCATGCGGCCTGGTTGAGGTGAGCCGAGGGGTAGAAGGACTGGAACCGAGCCAGCTCCTGTAGACGGAAGGGTGGAGAGAAGCGGAGATGTCTTTGTCATCCCCCCCCCAGAGGGAAGAGATAGAGAGTCCGGACGGTACCTGTAACTTTGCCGGCGCGGAAGAGAAGCGGGGAGGGGGGGGGAAGGCGCCCAGCCTTGGCCTTGGAAGTCGGCTGCTGGGCAGAGATATCAGCCGTCCAGGGAGTCTGAGCTTTTAACCCTTTCCTGAAAAATGAAGGCTTTGTAAAATATTACTCCTCCTTGATTTGAAGTAGAAGAGAGACAGTCTGGGATCCGAGATGATGGAAAAAGAAATTTTCGAGTTGGAAGGAGATGATGGAGTGGCTTGTGGCTGGACTTCTCTTGTTAGCCATAGACTGAACCAAATTCTCCTAACAGAAGCTGCACTTAGGGTGGTGCGTTGGTGTGCCAGGAGACCTGTTTCAGTGATCACCAGCAGAGGAGTAAAGAGAAGGTGTGGAGAAGCCCTCTATCTTCAAGGAAGAAGAAGAAGAGAAGAGGACCTCTGTTCTTGGACCCTCAGCCCCAGAGGAAAATGGGGGGGACTGTAGTCCCAAAATGAGAAACTGAACTGTTGTCTCTTTTGGTTCATGGCAAAGCATTCTTAAAGGAGCCCTATGAGCAGTCTGTCCATGCCCAGTGGTGAGAGCACTGTGACATGGAAAGGAGAGTGTCACCATGGCAGATTTTCTCCGGGCGGTCGCCATGTGTGACATGGAAACACAAGGGTGGCAATTGTGTTTCCTGGGGGGGGGGTCTGTGGCACAGGAGAGACTCCTGTCTCCCTTGAAAGATTGAGTGTTTGAATATCTGAAGGGTGGCAACTTGATCAGGATCCTGGGTGGTGTCTCACTGTTGAGTTTGTTTAAGAATTAGGTGGGAGGAGGAGGGGTGTTTTAGAAAGTCTTCATCCAGGATTTAGTGTTTGTAGTTTTTATAGTAGTAGTAGTTTAATAAAGTTCTTTCCTTAGTTACTAAGTTTGGGCCTGCTCTGCTCTGTTCCTGATCACATCTCACAGCAATTATTTTAAAAAGTATATTTTCATGGAGGCGCTGGCATCGTGCCAGTGTCAAACCATGACAGTGGGGTTTTTTTAAGTTGGTGGAGATGTTGCTTTTTTCTACTAGAACTGCTACATTGTTATCCATGAGAGAAGTTTTTTTTCTAAACAATGCCTATGATTTTGGTGGTTTGAAGGTTTTTTTCCTTGCCAAAAAAAAAAAAAAAAAAAAATTCTGATTCTGCCAACGAAATTAAAAGGAAAAAATTACAAAATTCAGGACTTGCTCAGTGGCCCTATGGTCATAGCCAATTCCATGCAGAATAATTTCAACACATTTTTTCTGAGATAGCTGTTGTCGCATGTGCTGAGGATGATATGGTCAGACTATATGTGAGAAATCATGAACATGTAACACTGACAGCAACAATAAAATTTCATTATAAATATAATCTCAGTTAGTGGTTTTTTACAGCCCTAGTGTCTGAAGTTTTGTGAGGGTTCAAGATTTTAGGTTTTTTTAAGAAAGAAATAACCTAAAATTAGTTTTCCATGCCTTTTGACTACAGAGAAGAACTTCCAAAAACAACTGCTAAGGAGAGGAAAAAAAAGTGTGGATTTTTATCCTTATTTTTGCCTATACTTATTATTTTTTTAAAACTTGCATTTTGGTTATACTGTTAATGTGTCAACACAGAAAAACTTGCAATTATTATCCAAAAGGTGCAAACAGGAAAAAGAAGTCCAGGCAATTCAATGGACTTGCTCAGATTTTCACAGAAAGATGTAGCCTGACTCTAAATCTCAATCCCCCAGACCATACACCAATCACTTATTCATGAGACTATATTTACAAGTCAAGTACTGCTTACATAAAAAGAAAACCAATGAAAAACACTGTGTGTGGAAATTAAAGTTTCTGGGAATATTTATTTTACATTAAAAAAAAAAACCCTTATATATGCAGTAAAGCAAAGGGTCAATAATAACCTGTTAATCTCCGGTCTTAGCAAGGGAAATTTAGAAAAGCTTTCAGAGGACAGCTTAGTAACATTTCCAAAGTATTTATCTTCATTCACTCCCAAGTAAAACAAAGTGCTTTCCATTTTTAAGCTTTTCTATTCAGAAGGCAGATTGAAAAGGTATCATATTAGCAGAAAGTTTCATTTTTTAATTTCAGTGAGCTTTGCACTTTTAGCATCTACATTTGAAACACATGAGGGCAGTTAGGGGAAAAGCAGTGTACATAACATGGTATGCAAATGTATTTTGCGATATTACCTAAAAAAATCCAGAATAAAGTGTTGCAGGAGGCAGACAAACTTGCAGACATTATGTAAAGGTACTCAAGATCCCTGTGTTAATGAATTCTTGCTAAGCCCTCTTTTTAATACCTCCTATCTGCATATCTTTACAAGAAATTTTCTTTTCTGATTACTACTACCACAGCTACTACTGTGGGTAAATTTCTGAAAGGTGTATTACAGACAGAGAGTATGGAAAGGGCAGAGTTCAGAAACAAAAGTAGGTTTACATAGCATGTACCCAGGATTTATAGCACAATTGTCTTTTCAAGAGAGGGTCACTTTGCAATACAATAATTGTTTCATTTATCTTGTGCTGAATTACAATAGTGAGGAGACTCAAAGTTGATTAAAAATTAAAATGCACTTTATTCAATATAATAGTAAAGTGATGCTGCGTAAATGGAATGGACTTTTCCATTTCTCTCATCATAGTCTGCTCTCTGCTTTCTTTCACATGCTGATATTCTTAAATGCCAGATATTTTCTGCAAATTTAAATGCTAAGGATTAAAAGAGATAATTGCTCCCCAGGCTAATGGCCACTATTACATGGAGCATGACTGGAACATTCTGCTGCTTCATTTTGTTCACTGATATTCCCTTCAGGAGGTCACCTGCTGTACTCCTATGTTAAAGAAATACAATAAAATTATTTCATATTCCATAGATTTCATACAAATATATCATAGATATATATTTGTATTGCATAGAAAAGTGTTGGATCCCAGCACACAAAAATTTCTAGAGCTGAAATTCACAGGACTTCATGCTTAATGATAGTAATAATTTTTTTTGTTACTAAAGAAGACTCAATTTTTTTAGTCCTCAGATTAATTCTTGATATTTCAGAGTGTAGCCACAGTTACACAAGGTAGTGCAAGTCATAGACTATTAATGACTATTAAGTCCATTTTCTCACAGGGTTATGTAATCAGCATCATGCTCAGGGCTTTGATAATCCTGGTCATTCTAGGTTAGGTAAGTAAAGCATTTAACTGGTGTAATTACCCAGGACACATGTAAATATCTGTCTGTCAAGGTGTCTTGTTCTTTTACATACTATGATTACATTACCTTTATGTCCAGGTTCTAGCCAGGACAGGGTTAGTTTCTGCAGTAGCCAGGGGTATGGGTAGGAATAGGAATTCTATACCACATCATTTTCCAGGAGCAGGGTAAGGGTTCCCTTCCAGGTCAGGGTAGTGTGGCAGCAGTTGGGTATTGTCAGGTACTGTGTTGATTGCTTACCTTTCTTGTGCACTTTTTTTGTTAATGTTGTTGCTTTTACTGGTCATTTTCTTACCTCACTGCTGTTTCCAGTAAATTGTTTGTATCTCCGTCTGTGATCTTAACCTTTTGTGTCTCCAGTTTTCTTCTCCAGCCCACCACAGGGGAGGGCAGGGAGGGAGGGGGAGTACATCAGCAGCGCCTGGTTTCACAGAATCACGGCTTCACAAAGTATTTTGAATTGGATGAGAACTATTTTTAAAGATTATTATCAAATCTACTACCTGTAGCATATTGTGACATAAAGTAGCCTCCTGCCAGTGAAAAATTTCATGTGCTTTGGATTTTTTGATCATCACTGTTTTTCATAATGTGAATATCTACTTTCTACCTTCAGAATCTTCTTAGTAAACATAACTAAAATCTCACCATTTTGATTTTTCTTCTACTCTATTTTGTTGCTAGTTTTTTGGTGTTTTTTTTATGGTATGGAAAATGAAGCTGTTAATTGATATTGAATAGTTCCTAATATTTCTTTCTATATAAAAAGGAGAGATACTGTTAGGTGCTTTTATTGTTTTCCCATGAGACTCTTTATCACTAGAAAACATGTAATGAAACACAATTTCCAGGTAGCAAAGGAACTACTTGAAATATATTACATTAACATGCACTAAGGTCGCAGAATATTAATGGTTAGCACTCTTTCTACTTCCCCATTATCAAAGCCTGGGATTTCAGGTCAGCCATGCAACAATGTTTAAGGTCACAAAACTTGTTAGCTCATTAAATGAAACCAGCTTCATCATGGGAAGGCATGTAAATCCCACTTTTTCAACATAGCCTCTGTTAAATGTCAGAACTTTATGACAGAGTGGAGGACAATCTTCACTTAATGAGTGTGGTAACAGCTCTGAAAATCAACAATATCCACAAGTATTGATAATAAGCATAAGTATCAGAAAACAATCAAATTAGTCTTGAATCTAATTAGAGTCAGTGGAAAATCTGGATGACAAAACAAGAAGCAGAAAAAAAATCCCCAAACCAAACAATGTGACTCCTTACACAATCTGGAGTCTCTCACATTATTATTCTGTGTGATTCTCTTTCATATGTTATGGAACTGAAAACTCAGTTTTTCATACCCTTTGCACTGAAGATCATTTTCCATACATGTTTTATTACTCCATGCAGTTATCCATATGTACAATGAACTATGTATTTGAGTGGGAATGTCTTGGATGGGCTTATTCTGCACCATGCTTTGGCTTCTCAGTCGCTTTTACCTGTTCATTTTTACAGCTTAGCAGCCAGTGCCATTTGGGAGAACTTGTTTATTTGGACATACCTGTGTGGAAATAAAGTAGACCATAACCATTTATTATTAACTTTTTGTATATTTTGTAGGCGGGCTCTCACATCCATCTGCCTAATGGCTCCATTCTGTCAAAGTCTTCATATAAGGACAAATTTCATTGTTTTATCCTCTTAGTTAGGATCACATTACTCATTAAGTCTTTGGCAATTTCTAGGGTGACTGTGCAGAATTTGTGCTGTTCATTTATTAGCAATTCTATTTTTTTGCTCCTTTTGTACAGTAAGGTCTTGGTTTCTTTTTCTACATTCCTTTTCACCCCTTGGTTTGTTCAGTAAACCAGTTCAGTTCTTAATTTCATCTTTAAAACCAAACTAAAAATCCAACTTTCTTAGTGACCATTGTATATGCCCCCTTGATTTCATTCCAAAAAGCAAGGAGTGTGCTCTCAAGGTGCCAACCTCTTCATTCATGTTTTTGCATTACATGGTCAAGGCCACACAGCCACTAACCATCTACCCCCATCAAACTCTGGTAGCACTGGGAAAGAGGCGTCCTGTTTTTGTTGGGTCTCACAAATGAATTGGGACAACAATGTGCAGACACCAGATAACAGAGCTACAGGATGAGCAGTGATATACAATAAAGGAGATGTTTACACCACAGAGCTGGTACTGGGCACAAATGCTGAGACCTGCCCAACAGAAGACCATGGAACAGCAAAGAATGAGACAGGACAAGGAGGAGAAGAGCAAAAAGAAGATATGGGGAAAAAAAGAAGGAAAACATATTCTGAAAAGAGTCAGGAGACCTAGATGAGACAAACTATCTGCTGCTTAAGTCCCCAGAAAATAAGAATAGGTTTTCCTAAAGCAGACTTCAGCTTGGAGCTTCTCAGACCCCTTTATTTAATACTCACTAGTCTGGAACTATACTGAAGAAAATAAAGGAACTGATTTTTACTCTTTCCAAAATGATGTTAACCTTCCCAAATTTATAAACATGTGTTCTCTTTTGAAAGCTTTCTAAATAGTTCTCTGCCTAGGATGATTTGAACTAGAGCACAATCAAATAGAATTTGCAAAGAGATCGGTGAATATAAATAAGAGTGGAAGGCAGTCTATGTTGCATGGAGTGCTGCCATCTTTTGGTTATAACAAATTAGGATTATTTCAAGAGAGCTCTGAATATGTCCATGAAAGATGAATACAGTCGGAAAGCATAATATACAAACCAATTATTATTACATAAAATTTCTATTGTTACTAAAAAAACCTATTTTTTTTTAGTACAGACTCAGTCTGAAATGTAAGATTGCTACTTTAAAAATGTGTCCTTTCATTTAGACTACCGCTTAAACTTTTTGCTCTTTTAGAGATCTGGGTAAACAGAGAAAATAAATATTTCTTCTTCTTTTGTTGCAGAAGTTGAAGCATATAACATATCAAGAATTCAAAAAGTAGTAATTAATAAAAAACCCACATCTTTTTGAAGATTTCCATCTGTTTGGTTTCATCTTTTCTTTCTATATAGGATTATTCTTTTTCTTTCTGTGTGTAATTCAAGTTAATGATATGCTCAAATTCCACCTTCATCAAAAACATGTCTGTGTAAGTGACTATTATATTGCTCTTTTTCTTTTATATCATCTTCATAGTTTAAAAAAACTGTATGCATAGTGCATTTGTTTAGCTTTAGAAGAGCCTAGAATTTGATGAGGGATTGGGTTTTTTGTTTTGAAGGAAGACAGCCACTGGCCCTTGAGCACAGTATTCTAATTTTGACTTTTCTTTCAAACTTTCAATGTGTCCTTACAGTCATGTTAAATTTCTGGATTCATGGCTAATAATAAAAGTTTGAAAATGTGATTTGAAAGGCAGGGAAGTCAATAGTCAAAATAAGAGTTAAATACTAATTATTTTCTCTGGAGTCTTTTCAATACTCATATTTGCAAATTTACCATTTTAATGATCTTAAAATGTGTATATTTGCCCTCAGATTTATTTTCTTCCTTGCAGTTAGAATAGCAAAAAAAAAAAAAAAAAAAAAAAAAAAAAAAAAAAAAAACAAAACAAAACAAAACAAAACAAACCCACAAACCTACTACCTGCTACAGTGGCTTTCTGTCATTTTCTGTGCAAAAAAAGGTGTTTACTGTGCTAATAATGATATTCCTCATTTATTCTAAGTGTTTTGTTTACCTAGTAAAAGAACCAGTGGAACATCTCAGCTAAGATTTTTTCTTCCATTCTCTTTACAAGATTCCAGCTGATTTAGGTTTCTTTTGCTTGCATGAGTGTGTTTGCTTGGTGGAAAGACACTGACATTCACTATTCCACATTGTGTATGTTTTGTCATTTTCTGGTTCTGCTGATGCAGTAATATGTTTTCTGTCAAAAGCGTTTTATAGGCACATTACCCTGCTTGACAGAAACAGCGAGCTACAAGGATTTCCTGAGGAGAATCTTCCAGATGCAGTGTGTGAGATTTCTCATCTCCCAACTACATTAATTACATTATCACCCTGAAACAACATTCTAAATGAAATCATTCACTGAAAGTCTTACACACAGTCCAGCTGTCTGGACTTCTCTAATGTTTCTGTCATCTATAAATAATTCACAGAAAGCCAACTGGGAGGCTACATACTCATTTTCTACTCTCAGAATCTGCCAGTCATGGGTAAGGAAAGAATTTCAACCTGGCAGCTGTGGGGAGATAGAAGTCCACCAATTTCAAGTCTTCAAAAAAATCTCAAGTGTAGTTTTAATAAAAAATGAATTTGGTTTTAAAAAATAAAAGTATTTTAAAATAGATTTTTAAAATATTTTATCTCTCCTTATTTATTTTGAAGTTCACCGAGGTCCCATTTTCACATGCTTTATTATAAGCAAGAGGACAAGCATTTTAGTTTGAAAGCAAAAAGAAAAGAAAGTGATTTCTACATAGCCTCTCATCTTTGGAAGCTGGAGCTTCCAAAAAAAGATAAGGAAAACCATGAGAGCTGGAATAAAATCACGAGTATTAACACTACTGCAGAAAGGTTCTTAACTTGAAAAGATGGTGCAGTCTATTAGACCAGAAGAATGCAATTGCTTCCATAGGCAAAAAGATCATATATATTGCTGCACTCAGTAGTTAAATAACATGGATGAAGTGTGATCCATGTACAAACCCTGTGACTGTAGCTGAGAGGACTGGTTAGTTTATTTTATATCTGCTTTCTTTGCACATTAATGTTGGAGGGAAGAGAATTAATTATGTCATCACTAATAATTCCAGTCAAAAGATGAGGAGGCTAAACTCAGATATGGCATAATTGAATTTATAGTTACTTTCACCAGTTACAGATTTGGCTCATTATTTATATTTTCATGTTGTGTCAAGTGGCAAAAATACTTTTTGACCTTCTGATCAAAGGGAAAAATGCTCACAATTTCCCTTTGAAAGACAAATGGGACATGCAGCGTTCAGAGTCATCTTTTTTTATATGTACATCCTACAAACTTTGATTATAATAATGGGAATTTTGCCTGATGATTATAGTATTGGGCCAATCATAGGTTTAATTTAGCTCAAAATTCATACAACTCCATTGAAAATAATTGGTTGAATCTGTTTACACCAGAACTGATTTTGCATCAGTTCCTTTGAGAGACTGTATTTCCCTTCAGCGATTAGAAGCTTGTGTCCCAAAGGTAGAAATATTATCATATCATTTGCACAAAGGAACAACATCAAATGCTGCACATATAAGAACAGAAAATTAAGTTTTAAAAGATCTGCATGTTTCTTTCTTTAAGTACTTTGAGGAAGAAAGTATACAAGTGTGACCTTATACTCCAGTACCTATGGGATGCTCCATGGAATGAGCAGATTCCAGTTTTTCACATTTTTCCTCTCCTTACTGTAGTCAGCTAATATCTCTCCACAAATCCTCACTTAAAACAGATCAAAGGTTGGTAGCACCTGCAATGATAGTAGTGCTTCAACTTGTTCTTAAAATTGCTGTAGAAAAAGGAATCTTAGTGCTCTTTTTGAAAAAAATGCAATATTTGCTCTGTCATGTCATGGTAGATATTTTTCTGAATCCTGAAATTGTGTATTGGGATTTTTTTTTCTCTCTTCTTCATTGTCTTGTTGCAGGTATTGTTTTTCTGCTTCCTGTAGAGCTGAAATGAGTAAAATGTACAAAAGAGATAGTGGATGAGAGTGAGGGTGAGAATACTGCAATAATAGGAATAATAAAAGTTGAATTTCAGTTCAGAGAAAACAGTAGTCTGTAGTATTCTTGAGAATAGAACTGAAAAAACAAGATTCATTTAGGGTCTTGAAAGGATTAACTTGCTAACAAATACCACCTTTTAGCATCTCAGTGTTCCTATGGGATAGTCTGAGAACCAGCAATTTGATGCTTGAATCAGTGATTAGTTTCTGCATATACAGCAGTATTATTATTACTTTTTAGTCTCACATGGTAAAGTCTCACAATCCATTCAAAGCTAAGATTTTAATTTTTTTAATTACCATGAGACCTTCAGTTAGACACAACATGTTATGAATATGCCCCCAAATATTCCTTAATGGAACTTGATACTTTGTGGTGCACCCCTTTTAGAGTATGAGGTCAGATTTGTATGTTTTATCTCTCCTGAAAGTGGGAGTAATGTGTGTGTTTATCAGACCTTTGAAAAATGAGATTTTTAGTCAAATATTTTTAAAGAACATTTTCAAATGCTTTAATAAGGTTTACAAAGGTGAGGTTTTTTCTCAAGGAAGAGGGGGAAAAGTAGACTCTTAGTATAACTATCTATAACTTTAATGTACACTTTAGGTATTATTACACTTCATAGTATAAAGAATATTTCAAATAGAGATTATTTATCTACTCTTTCAAACAATTCTTCCATCTTCCTTTATAAAAGGGGGAATAGGGCAAAGCAAAAAGTCTAATAGGGAAAGGCAAATTTTCTTAAGATACATGTCTCAGGATTTGGATACTAGGCTGGTCATTCAGCTAGAGAAAATGACATGTTCTTATCAATAACCATGTCTTTCATTGTCTCTTAGCATCTTGTTTTATAAAGTATGTTTGCATTCACTGTAGGGAGGGTTCAACAGACCAAATGTAGGCTTTTCTATTTATAAGACTCCTGAAGTAGCTGTCTAAAATAAATATTGAAGGATCAGACATGATCATCTATCCATAACTAAGTCTGAAGTTTGAAGAGTTGGATAGAAGGAATAAAAATGGCCTCAGAAAATTCTAATCTGATAGGTGCCATAGATATGCTTCCATCATTTTTATTTAAAGCAGTTGCAAAGATTTCAATGAGTGGTGCTCCTCAGTGGCCAGTATTGGGACTGGCACATTTTGACATTTTTGTTGGTGATATGGACAGTGGAATTGACAACATGAAGCTGCCTGGTGCTGATGACAAACTGGAAGGAAGGGATGCCATCTAAACACACCTTGACAACCTTGAGTGGTGACCCTGTGGGAAGCTCACAAAAATAAACATGGCCAAGTGCAAGGAAGGTGCTGCACCTGACTTTGTACAAGTACAGGCTGGGCAAAGTAGTGGATTGAGACTATCCGTGGGGAGAAGACCTTGCAGGTGTTCATGGACGAAAAGCTCAACATGACTCATCAATGTTCTGTCACAGCCCAGAAAGCCAACTGCATCCTGGGCTGCACCAAAAGCAGTAAATCAGGGAAGATGATTCTCCTCCCTCTGCTCTGCTCTGCTCTTGAGAGACTGCTTCTGGAGTACTGCATCCAGCTCAGGGGCCCACAACAAAGAAAGACATGACCACTTGGATCGAGTGCAGAGGAGGGTCACTAAGCTGATCATAGGTCTGAACACCTCTCCTATAAGGGAAAGGCTTAGAGTTTTGAAGTTGTTTTCATCCTGGAGTAGAGAAGGGTTTTGGGACACCTTAGAGAAGCCTTCCAGAACTTTAAGGGGACTTACAAGAAGGCTGGAGAGGGACTTTTCACAAGGGCATATAGTGACAGGACAAGGGGGGATGGCTTCACACCGAGAGTATGCTTAGATTAGATATTAGGAAGAAATTATTTCCTATGAGGGCGGTGAGGCACAAAAACAGGTTGCCCAGAGAAGCTGTGAAGGCCCCACCACTGGAAGTGCTCAAGACTAGGCTGGATGGAGCTCTGAGCAACCTGGCTGAGTGGAAGGATCCCTACCTATGGCAAGGGGCTTGGAACTAGATGATCTTTAAGGTCCCTTCCAATTCAAACAATTTTTGATTTTTTCATTTTGACTGGAAAATAAATTTTATTTCCTTCAATTACTCTCAGTGGCTAAACAAAGTATGGTTTCAGCCAAAAAATCCACAAAGCAATACCAATTAAAAACCACAAAATTATAAGCAGAATTATCACACTTGATTGACAAAATTATTCTTAAGCATATAATCCTTATCCTAAAATTTCTCACACAACAAGTTTTTAGAACAAGCTGTTGAGCACTTGTCAAATTATCATAGAACCTACATATAGTATTGTCTTTAAAGAATGTAAGTGATGGGCTTCAGAAGGAAATAAAGATTTCTCTCCCAGTACTGGCAAAGTTAGCATTTATGTCATACAAGATGAATTGTGGCATTCTTCCTTTCTCTGTCAGCATTTATGGCTCTCTTCTTTCTTCTTTTGTCTCTGTTACAGTTAAAATTCTCAAGATCTATAACCAGTTCCTGGGAGGAGCATTTTCCATTCTTTTTGATATATGATGCATAGTTAGGTATTTAGGTCAACTAGAACATGATGCACAGTGATCTCACATACAGAAAGAAATAGCAATCTTAAAAATTTCCATTGAAATTATAACAAGTCTAGTATAGCTGTTGAACATAAAATCTCTTTCCTTTTGCTGTCTCATTCTTCATTTCCTTATCATTAAGAAAAATTTCTTCAAAGAAAGGCTTGTTAGGCATTGGAACAGGATGCCCGGGAAAAGGCTGAGCCACTGTCCCTCTAGGATTTTTTTAATGTAGCTGTAGCACTTAGAGACATGGTCTAGTGGTGGATGTGCCAGTGCTCAGTAAATGATTAGAGATCTTTTCCAAACTAAATGATCCTATGATTCTATGATTCTGTTCTATCCTGCTTAAATATGTAAAGCTGGACATTCTATCAGATGCAACGGAACAAGAGACATTGGATTAATTAATTTATAATTACTGAAACAAGTGATCTAAAAAGAAGACTTTGACACCAAAACCAGTCATAATATGCATTTCTTGCACCATGTGCCAAAACTATGTTTCTAAAACCTTTGTTTAATACCTTTACGTCTCACATCATCCCCAAATCTTGCTAAACAGCTGGTTAGATTAGAAAGTTCTCTGGACAGTAGGATTCTACTTTTGCACTTGAATTAAATTATTCTAGTGTGGGCATCTAGATCCTTTCAAAAAGCTAAAGCTGGAAGCTTCACAGAAGGGCAGCAAAATACTTAGAGGCTTCAAGCCTATGGAAATATTCAAGGGAAACACAGCACATGGTAGGTAACACCTATGCTAAAATATAATAGTAGTAATGCTTTTGGTCAAAATACTTCTTTAAAAAAGAGAGTAAAATAAATGCACAATTTTGTATTAACGGACAAGTTTATTTCAAGTTAGCCCTCATGAATTGCATCAGGCCAAATCTTTCCATCAAGATTTTGAAGTCTCAATGAAGCTAAATACTATTGTCTCATCTATTGCAGTATTCAATTCTTTAATGAATATTATTAAAAAATCAAACGTCAGACCAAGGGCTAACTCTAGGACAACAGATACTTACACTCTCATTTTGCTAAAAATGATCACTGAACCTTATTCTTCTTTCCTGTCTGCCAAAAAAATCAGAATAATTTCTCCTTTTATCTCATATCATCAAACACAATGAATGCCTACATGTCTTCAGTTCTATTTTCTCTTTTCTCTTCAATTTGTAAATTAACCTGAATAATTTAATTTACCCTACTCACTCATTTTCTTTGTTTCACTTGTTACTGATTTCTCTATTTCCTCCTCCTTACAAGAGATTAATATCTCCCATTTTGAAAGCATCAGCCAAAGTCTCTGTATCAGATTAGCAGCAAAATTTAATGTGCAGGTAACATAATACAGTGTCCTAATGACATCCAAAAGTGAAAATTCGTCTCTTCTGCCTCAAATACATTCAGTTTGGTTCATCCTTTATGATACATTATGTAAAGACAAATATGACCCATGGATTATCTGGAAATTATCTAATGTTAAATTTTCTGTTGCCACATTAATATTCTAACTTAAAATACCTGCTACATATGTAAATATGCAGACATATTAATTTATATTAAACTAAATTATGTTGTGTGAAGTAAAAGCCTTACTATGCTGCATTTCTCTCTTTTGAAAGACAAAATTAACAAAATTACCTTATATAAAGTCTTAACTAAATAGAGGTTAAATATATACATGTGCAGTCTAGATTTTTCTCCTTTACTTCATCATCATTGACCTATTATATAGATCCTTGCCTTTTCTTCCAGTGCCCTCTTTTCCTTTGTTTCTGGCTTTGGATCTTGTGAATAGCTATGCAATTTCCTTTGCTATATTAAAACTTGCATCTTTTTTCCCCCTAGTGCAGCACAACCAAACAAAGGACGGTGCAAGGTCATAGAAACCATCATGAAATGCCTTTTATTTCACAGCTCTTTTCATCTGCTTAACAAATAACAGAAACCACGGTTAATCATTGCATACTTCTGGTTCCCTGGGCACTCATGGAGCTCTCCATATGGTCTGTTCAAAATGGAGGCGCTTGCATATATCAGATCTAAATTATGCAAAAAATGTGATCATATAGTGGAACAGAGTAATAATAAAAAAGATACCTACTCAAGAAAAACAGAAACCTAGCTAATAATCACTCTACATTTCCAACTCCCATGGTAAGAGAACATTGTACTAAACACATAAATCTATATTCTGACATTAATTTCATAATATTTAAAACATATTCTCTCTTGAGATTTATATATTGTTCCTTCATGCAAGAAAATCAATAGCACAATGAATTATTTTCTTTTTTCATTCCTCTCCTTGTTTCGCCTTTTTTTTCACCTTGCTCTTGATAAGCCCAAGCTCTTCTAGGTCCTCTTCTTTTTATTTACCTTTTGTTTTGCTTTCCATTCTTCTTATTCTCTTCATCCCTTACTATTTTACCATCTTGTTTTAATGATCATGGCCTAAGAAAAGCAAGGAGTCTAAGCAAAGACAATATGTGATTATTGTCTGCAGAGAAAAGTTGAAAAAAAATTTACTCATGTGCTATAGGCCTTGCATTGAACAATCTGAAAGACTACAGGTTCACATTTCTGGTGAGCCAAAGTGGTTATGATTAAACCTTTTTGCTTCAGGTTTGCATTGCTTCAGGTTTTGATAAGGTACCTTGGTATTTTGAACCAGGGATACTATTAAGCAAAGAGGGCAGGCCAGGACAAGTACATGAGTCCATTCCTGGTTGGCAGAAGCAGACCAGGCTCACAGCTGGTGTAAAGAAGGATCCAGTCATTCTCAATGCAACTGCACAGTTGGATACCAGACATTGTTATCAAGGGCAACTGACTGCTATAGATCAAAAGGAAATTACTATTAAAAAAAGGAACATGGAAGAATATTCTGACTGAAAATTCAGAAATCAAGAAATGGTAAAACTAAATTTTCCTTAGTTTTGTTAATTCAGCCTGCATGTGCTATAGACTTAAGGCTTAGCAAGGTTAGTGTCAGTGACTACCTCAGCAGGACATTTTATAGGCTGAAAAGGTGTGTAGAAATATTACATGTACCTTAATTTGGAAAGTACCATAGACTGAATTTTCCTGTATTGTGTGTTATCTGTTTAACATGTCCAAATAATTCTGTACATGTTTAATATTAAGCTTAACTATCATTGGCACTAAACACAGATAAGACAATTCAGTTAAGATCTTAATAAAGTAGGCCTAAACATGCAAGGGACTTAAATTGGGGTTTTTAATTTGGATTTGGTTCTTCAGCATTCAAATGAAGGTTTAAATTCAGTATCCTCTGCTCGGTACAATGCATCTTTCCATCTCAGGGAATTTTGGATTAATTTAATTAGACAAAAAACTGTATTCTCATGAACATTAATGCTGTCACATAGTTCCAGTTCAAGAGTAATATATAAAGAAAAAGTCTGCCTACTAGTATTGCAGGTTCTACCAGGTATACTATTAGTACAGTCTGCTAAATGCCGTTATGTCTCTAGGACAAAGGATTATCGTATAGCTTAACCAGAAGCTAGCCCTTTTGCTTTAAAATATGACTAAAAGAACTATGAGTTGTTTTCATTTCCATTTTCCCTATGCACAATTATCACCCTTTGTGTGTGTCCTAGGGTGACTTTATGATGCTTGAATCCCCTTTTGTGTGTTCTGTTTATGCTGGATATTATATTCTGTGCCTTCAAGACTGGCTCTGAGAGCGAAGGTGGGGAGAAGACGAAGCATGGAGTTTGTTATCAGCCTGCACTCACTCCACATTCTGCTGGACTGTGCTGTCTGGGCACGGACTGAGCAGAACAGAGCCCTCCTTTGCTTTTTAGTTAGTTTAGCTGGCTGAGGCAGAGAAGTTTTCCTTGGACTGGTTTTCTTTCCCTTTTCTGGGAACTGTTCAAACTTGCTCCGAACTGGGACCCGGGCAGCACCAAGAGCTCGCTCTTTGTGGCCTACCAGGTCCTGCTCTGGGCAGCAGCAGCCGTTCCCAGTGCGGAGGGACCAATAACAGAGCAACCACCCACCACAGAGACTTTCTGAATTTGTCATCTCTTCAGAGCCATGAATGAGTTTTGTCATCTGGTATTGTTCATTTTTTGTGCTGGGGAGTGCTTTGCCTGTTAAATAATCAGGGTTTTTCACACTTCTCTCTGAGGAAATTTTTCCTGAAATGGTTGGGGGTGGGGGGCCATGTGGGTTTGCTTTCTGGGGGGCCCCTTTTGGAGGTTTTCTCCCAAATTTTCCCTAAACCAGGACAGTGTGTGAGCAGAGGAGCTGTGTTCCATGAGTGTCTGCACACACAGACACACAGACAGGTGCAAGCACACACATGCACACACGTGCACACGTGCACACGCCCCTCATATCAACAACAAGAATGTGGAAGCAGAGACACCATGGGACTCCACAGTCATTCCCCAGCTCCTCTCACTGGCTGGAGCTGAAGCCCTCTTACAGCACTATCTGTCCTCTCATCCTCCTTCTTTCTCACTTACAAGTCTCTGTCTGAGTCTTATTTATTTGAGGTCGATTGCTTCTAAGCCATTTAAAGAAATTAATTTTATTTCCTTTTTCAAAAACTTCCTATGGGGATGTTCCTCTGCTCCAACATGGTAAAAAAAATGGATATTGTTTCCCACCTGTTTTTAACACTGCGACTTTCTTTTAGGGGTCCAGATGTTTCTCTGCATGAAAATAGTCTTGGAAAGACATTGATTTCTTAATTACTCTATGCATTTTGTTTCAAACTTCTGGACTGGACATGGCTATACTAAAGAATCAGCATGGAGCTGAATTCATTAGAGATATGCTGATATATACTGACTAGGACTGCAAATTGCTACATTAGAACTAAGCAGGCATTTTAGCCAAAAATTTACTTAGAAGGGGTTTTAAAGACCTTATTTTTAAAATATTATCTTTATTAACAGAAGGAAGTGTGCTTTATTAGCAAAAGGAAGATAAGTCTAAGGTTCTCAGATATGAGTTTTAAGAAAGGCTATGGTTAGGAGGGGAGAAAACACAAAGAACTAATTCAAGGTGAAAAAACCCAGGCATATGGAGCCATATGGAGGATGGCCTAGATAAGAACAAGAGAAAAAATTCAAAGCAATTAGTTGTGAAGCTCTGGGAGAACAACATGGATATGAATATCTGAATGTTGCTTGTCTCAATCTCAATTTGAATTCAATTTATCCTTTATCCCCTTCTCTTCTACTTGCTTCAGTAGTGCAGAATAATAAAAAGAAATAAATCTTCCTACTCTTTTTCTATTTTGAATAGGAATTAATCAAATTGACCGGTTGTTCTGCATAATACATTTTGTTGTGACTATTTTTGCCAACACATGCAGATTTGATGCATTGTGTGGTTACTGTTTCTGCAAATCTCAGGCACCTAATAATTTCTTTCCTTTAAATATAGTGAGAAGACATAAGATTCAACTAGAGTCCTAAGAAAAGTACGTGAACTTGAGCATGCTTCAATATCATACTTACACATCCTATACATATGTGAGATGCTTCACTGGAAAAGGGGCCTGAATCTTCTTCTACTGTTAAATTGAAGTCAGGGAAAGCTTTTGTTGAGCTGAATTTGAAAGAAGTTCCAAAATTTGCCTATAGGTTATCTAAATATTGAGTGAAATTATATGTATCCTTGTTGGGGAAGATGAAAGAGGAAAACCTTATAAATATGATTGCCTGGCAAAAGATTTGGAAAATACA
This sequence comes from Anomalospiza imberbis, assembly GCF_031753505.1. Classification (NCBI taxonomy): domain Eukaryota; kingdom Metazoa; phylum Chordata; class Aves; order Passeriformes; family Viduidae; genus Anomalospiza; species Anomalospiza imberbis. The sequence goes on along the minus strand of NC_089681.1, from coordinate 125,460,416 downwards.
GACATTGAGATGAGAACTAGATTTGAAATAACAAACCTTGACTACTGAATAACTAGAAAACAATAGTATAGCCAGGCTGAAAGCAATCCCCCTTTCTGATTAAACAATGCCCTTTACCTGCAGATAGGTCCAAAGGTCACATGGAATGCTCTGTCTCACCCCCAATGTATAGTTCATCCCACACCTGTGACCCTCCCCTGAAGTATCAGGTATCTGTGACCCCATTGGCCCAAGTCCTGTTCCAGCCCACCTTGAAGCCCCCTGATAAGGTGTGCCCGAGGGACCAGACGCTCTCTTGGATCTTCCCCTGGGACCCTCGCCTGGAACCCTTGCTCCCTCTCTCTCTCTCTCCCTCTCCCCCTGGGCCTGCCGTGAGTTGCGCCTGGCAACTCCAAGCAGGGCCTTTCCCCCTTTTAATAAACCACATTTTCTAAGACCTGACTTCAGAGATCTCTCAGCCATCCAAACCATCCTGGAGACCCACGCTCGCTACATATCCTAAAACTGAAATTTTCATATTGGCTTAACAAACTCAATTTTGATTGAAAAAAAAATAAGAAAGTCTATACAGAATTGCATTAAAACAATTAAATCTGTTTAAATTCATGATCTTTGCAATTTCCATCATGGGTTTGACAGGCTCAAAATCTATACACAGCAAAAGCCAGAATAAAGGAAGTGGAATACTGCCAGGAAGGGTAAAAGTTCAATTTCTAGTTATCTTAAAAACTAACTGTGTGGTCTCAAAAATATGCATAACTATATGGTACTTTCTCAGTCAGTCCCCTGTTACCCCAGGCAATTGTGTCATTTGGTGCCTATGACAGACTAGGTGATCAATTTTGCCTCTAATTTTATTGACATATAAACCTAAATAACTCTGTCTACAAACATGTCAAAATGTTTAAATAATATCTGCAAATGTTTTGAGGTCTAAAATTATGGTACTAAGGAAGTCCAGAACATTTAGGAGTTGTAATAGTGTTGTATTTATCAGTGTTTTTCTCTTGCACTTTGATTTTCACAGTCACTTTCCATTTCAAAGAAAAAAAAAAATGAACAATTCCCTCAGATGGTGGTTTCTGCATAAGAATTCTGAGACACCCTGCACTAACATGCCAGCCAGCACTGGGATAAGAAATGGCAGATGGCTGAAATGTGAACAATCAGAATTGTATAAATGAAATGAAAAATATGACAACTGATTTCCATATTTGCTCTGTATAAAGTCACAGTTAAGGAAATAGCTTGCATTTCTCCTTACCCAAAAAATGGGATTTGACCAGGGGTGTAAAGCTGAAGAGCTGCTTAATTGCTTGGCTAAGCAAGACATTAGTTACATAGCACAATAAAAGACAACAAAGCTGTACAACAAGATGCCTTCATTTCCCTTTTTCTTTACTAGCCTCCATATAAACTTACAGTTTACCAAAGACCTCTTGTTTTTGATTCCCAGACAATGGTTGTGAGGAATTCACTAAAAGACCAAATGTCACTCACTGTTATTACCTGCATGGCTCCATTAATTTAAATAGATGCACTTACATATGTAAGGTAAGAAGCATTTAGCCCATAAACTGCTTACATTCAATACTATAAATCTTTAATTTTCCAGGAGTGGCTCTACTAACACACAGAAAAAAGAGAGTTATATTCAGATCTAATATTTGCATACTATGTAATATATTTGCGTATGTTCATTTTTAGCTGCATAGATAGCAAAAATGAAGATGCATGTTGCCATTACAGTGGCAATACTGGAATATTTCTCCAGCTCACTCCAATGTCTGTATTAAAATGCAGAGGAGAAATGTCGTAAATACACTTCTTGAAATAGAATGGCACATCAGTAACAATGTTTAAAGAGCCTCTGTTCCAAAAATGAAATGTTCATTTCATTTACACTAAACCTGAGGTTGTTTTTTGGTTTTGTTTTGTTAGGAGGGAGGGGGAGAGAAGAGGGAATGTTGCCAAGTGAGGGAAGATGGGGATGGTTGCAAAGAAACATTTAGTCAGTAAAACACCATGCTTTCTCATAATGTCATGCATCTCACTCACAATAATTCTTTCTTATTAACTGCTTGGGAACAATTTATTTTCCTCTCAGGCTATGAAGGCAAGTGCAAGTGTAGCAGACTCTGGTTGGAGCTGATAAGCCATCCTATAGAAGTAACACTGCTGGCATGATGAGATTTGTTAAGAGGACAATATCCCATTGGCTCAGACAAACCATGTTGTATATCAAACCTATCAACAATAATATCTGCAGAATAATGCCTTTATGTATGTGCCAACTGCCACAGAAAGCTCTCCAGCATTCCTTTGGAAATATGGTTTGATTTTTTAATTTTTGTTCTGTTTGTGCCACTGATGTATACAACAGCTGAAGGCTCACCTAGTCCCACTTAAATTTTACAGTGTTTTGAAACCCATCCTCTAAAGACACTAAGCAGAAAACTGCACTAAATAAACCAGAAAGTGATCAGTCACTGATGTAAAATTATCAGTCTTTATGATAAAATCATAAACAAAAAACCCCAACACATTTGCATTGTTAAATTATTGCTATGTCACTTTTTAGACTGTTTTAACTAAACTGCATGATCTTAAAAGAGCATAAATAAAACAAATGACTTTTAACCTCATGATTAAAACTTTATCTCCTTTATCATCATCTTTGGTTTTGAAATATTTTTTTTTTCTTTTCAAGTGATTCTGTTTGCTATTCATAAAACTGTTTCAGATGTCATATGTTCAAAAACTATCCTTCTTAGATTTTTTTCACATTAAAAGAACATCCTCAACTGTTTCTAATGAAAATTTGTGTTGATCAAGGTCAGTGGGGAAATATAGTTTTATTTTGGGAAAACTACTGTCAAAGACAGTAGAAGTTTGATCATAGGAAGTAAATTTGCATCTCAAAGAGTTATAAAAGACAAAAAAAAAAAACTTAAAGTTATCTAAAACTACAGGCGGAAGATTACTTTTATGTACTTAATATTCACATTCTGGCAGGAAGAATAAAGATCTCATAAAATTTCTGGGAGATTTTTTCCTGTTAAATCTGTTGGTAAGTCTCAAACTGAACAGTTCAATAATTGTTTGAGTGGCAATGTCATGAACAATGCAGACAGAAATTCTATTTCTCTCTCCACTCATTTCATTACAAATATTTCTAGGAGATCAGTACTTATTGAGTGGACTGCTCAGCTTAGATCATAAATGCTGAGCTCCCTGAAGAGATTAAATTGTGCAAAAATAAAATCCTTACTGCAAATTTTGCTTTCCAGTATGAAGGGCAGCTTTCATATCTATAAAAGGGGAATAGAAGTATTTTTGCACTGGAAAATAGAGAGGGTGGATGTAAGAATTCAAGCATTGAATATACAAAGAATTTGTCTCACTGTTCACCAGGACAGTGGAAGAGCAACCTGCAGGCAGATGGACAAGCAGACAGGTACCTCCTCTTGCAATGAAAATTAAATAATATTTATTTCTTCTTCAGACAGTTTTCCTAGGGTGGGCTGAAGGTGTCTCTCATGACAATACCTGAATTCTTATTACATTATTGCAGCCACTTTCCAATTCCCAGATGTCCCCTGACAAAATTCATCAATCAGAGTGAAGCTGCAACTACTTGGATCTATGTAAGCAGATGAGGACACTGGGATTACTGAAGAAGTAGGAATAAACCCACTCCTCAGGTGAAATCCTATGCTGCTGGCACAGCTATATCATGTCACCATTCACATATGGAACTATCTGTGTTCCTGCTCTTCAGTGATCACTGTGGAAGTCAGCCACACTGACAAGGGCTCAACTAAACAAGGGGTCAGAGACTGTGTATGCAAGCTGCTCTTGCACTATGTATGGAGAATAGGTATGAATATGAATGCACATATGCACAGGAGACTGAGGTGGATTAGTTCCAATACACAGTCACTTCAGCAATTTTCCTAAAAAAGAAATACTTTTCTTTTTTTTTTCTTTCTTTTTTAATTAAAAAACTGGTAGGCCTCTCCAAGGTTACATTCACTTTTAGTCATCTACATTTAACCTTTTGATGCAAATCCACTCAAACACTGGAAGAATCTCTAGCACTTTCTTATTGTTCCTCCAGCTCCATGTATGCAGGGCTGTTTTATGCAGACATGTATACCATAGTCTCAGCCTTGCAGAACATGCTGATAGCTGCTTCCATGGAGCTTGCATGCCCACAGACCCAAGCAAAATAAAGTCTGCTCTTTCCAGTGGTCCCAGACAATAGGTTTTGACCATCGCTCAAATGGATATGATCCATTTAATCATGATGCACAAGGACTGAGGCATTCAGCTCATAGTGTTTCACACAGCCTCATAGCGTGAAAAAGAAAAAAAAAATGAAGAAACAGTGCTCCATGAAGTTCAACATTTATGCTGCTGGTTCAAAAGCTGTTTTGTCCTGCTTCTCCACAGATATCCAACACTCAACACATAATGGATCATTAGGCAGCTCCACCTTCTCCTAGTGAGATCTACTTGTTGGAAACTGTTATTAAGAAGCTTTTAGCTCCCCTCAATATTTGGGCTGTGATCTGCAATCCTCTTTACATGGGCCACTCAGAGGGAAGAGATTTTTTATTTAACTTAATAAATAAATGCAGTCTTTTCCAAAAATGAAGCTTAGCTACTAATTAGCACTTTTTGATTAATGCAAGCAATTTATGAAGATTATACTCACAGTGTTCAGTTCAACAAAACACTTAAACTCATGCCAAACTTCAAATTCATCTCTAGTAAAACATCTAGGAACATAATTTCCTTCCTGTAGCAGAGCTGATACCAAGAAGCAAAAGCAAAACTCCCTCTTTTAAAGGACACTCCACACTACAGGAATACTATTGATAGCAAACAGTTTATGAGCAGATTGAAATGTATCTGTATAAAGAGATAACAGAAAAATTAACCAGCAAAATATTTTTTTTAACAATCACAGCTTGATATGACTCAATGCACTGCAACCTAGGTTCTCAGCTACACAAAATGACATTGGGAGATGGTGTGGAATGCATGTAGCTAAAATAATGTATTGAATTCCCTTCATAAAAGTACAGCCTCTGCATTTAGCTTCTGAAGAAAATAATATTATGAATGTTCCTAGTCCCCAAAGCTTGTGTTTCACATTACTTGTATTCTTTTAAAATGTTTCACACTGTCCACAAAATGCAAACTATCCTTCCTACTGCTCTAAAATCTTTCTTAGTTTTGACTACTTGTCTATATCATCTTTGGCATTTATGTCAGTAAGTAAAAGTCTCAAAAGGCAGGCATTTACATCTTCATGATATCATCCAAGCAATGACCCCTGCAGAAGAAATTTTATTTTAGTGTCATGCTCAAGCTGCCCACCTAAATGTATCTCCAGTTTATCCCAAGACCCAAAAAATTTACATACAGCACTGCTAACAGGCATACTGCCATACTGACAGACGTGTATGAGCTTAAGCAGCCAAAAGATGGGATATGATCTCTAATGTTCATTTCAATTGTTGCTTTCCCAGCCAGGAATATCATATCTGCAGCTTGTTCACAGGGTTTACGTCTATAGCTAAGGGCATAAACCAGCACTAGCTCAGCTCTGTGGTATATTCATTCAGAAAACTAATGTCTGTTGTCCCTGGCATGAGACACAGTTTCAGAGATCTAGCGGGTTCCATTGAATTGTCTGGCAAAACCTATAGTATGTCAATCAAGAATGTGAAGAAAGGTGTCCAGAAATATTAACATAAAATTGAGTTTTGAAGCAAATGTTGTTATTCATGCAAAGCTCTGAATGAATGGTGCAATACAAAATCCTTAATATGTCATCAAATCACAAGCAATCACAGACAGGCTGCTAGGATTGGATGGACCTCTGGAGATCATTTAGTTCAACCTCCCTGCTTAAACAGAGTTAAGTAAAGAAGGTAGGCCAGAACCATGTCCAAACAGCTTCTGTCTCCACATTGTGTCTGGGCAAACTGCTCCAGTGTTTGACCAGACTCACTCATTTCTTGTGTTCAGATGGAATTTCATGTTTCTTAATTTTGTCCATTGCTTCTTGTCCTGTTACTGAGAAGAGCCTGGCTTTGTCTTCTACATTGTCCTGTATCAGTTATTTTGCACATTGATAATATCCTTGAGCGTTCCCTTCTCTAGGCTAAACAGTTCCAGCTTCTTCAGCTTTTCCTCACAGTAGAGATGCTCCAGTCCTGTCATCATCTTTGTGGCACTTTGCTGGACGCTCTCCAGCATATCCATGTCTCTCTTGTATCAAGGAGACCAGAACAGGAACCAGTGCTTAGCATGTTTCCTCACCAGTGCTGAGTAGAAGGGAAGGATCACCTCCATTGACCAGCTGGCAACACTCCTACTGATGCAGCCCAGGATGCTGTTGGTTTTCTTAGCCGTGACTATGCAGTGCTGGCTTACAGACAGCTTGTCATTCACCATGATCCCAAATTCCTTCTCTGCAGAGCTGCTCTCAAGCTGGTGCCCCCAACACACAACGGCACACATTTTTCCACAGATGCAGAAGTTTGCAATTCTCTCTGTTAAACTTCAAAAGGTTCCTGTCAGCCCAGTTCTCCAGCCTGTTGAGGTTCCTCCAGATCACAGCAAATCTGGTGTATCATCCATTCATCCCAGATTTGTTTTCTATACTAACTTGCTGAGGGTTCATGCTGTCCCATCCTCCACTTCACTAATGAAGATGCCATGCATCACTGCTTCCCAGTCCCAATCCTTGTGGTACACCACTAGTGCCTGGTCTCCCTGGGCCTGACCCCATTCAGCCAGGTTTCATATCTAACATCTGCATCTCTCCAGTGAAGGTTTTTAGAAGTAGGGTCCTACACATAGAAATTTGTATCATTGCAAGTTTTTCTGGCTGCAGTATATGCATCTTTAGAATTTAAGCTTTACTACTGAGTCCAAGCAATGCATAATAACATGATTGTGCCAAGATGTATCTTTATAGAAATAATTAATTTAATTCCTAGTTTGTAGTTATTCTAATTCTTTTTTTTTCTTCATATACAATTGTGCCAAAGTAGGTGGTAACTGGGTGTGATTTAACTTTTCATCCACACACGAGAGTAAATTAGATCAACCAGTTTCATTCCAGAGAATTTGGATTCAGCTGCCAAATACAAGTGGAAAATTGTGAAATGTGATTCGCTAAAACAATTTGAGTAGAAAAAGATTAATTATATGCAAAATGAAATTTCTGATGGTTCCCACAAATTAAGTCTCAACCAAAGCATAATTGTAGCTCCAATGAACTTATCTTTCTCTTTCAAATTTAAATTGAAGTGTTGCATCGTGGTTTGGGGTTTAGGTTAGGGGTTCTGATCTGTTAGCTAGCCGTGCTCTCCGTAGCCCCGCACACCCCCTGTGTCTGTTCCCCCCCGCGGCTGTTCACTCCGGGTCCCTGGCTGTTAGAGTCACTCCGAATTCCCATCCCCCATCCGCCCCAGAGTCCGGGGTCCGCCCCGGCCACATCCCCGTTGGGTGCCATGGTCCACGTCATCGCCACGGCGCCTGCCCCCATTGGGGGGGAGGGTCCCTGCTCTCCTCGCTCTCTCCCCGATATAATCCCACGCCTCGGAGTGCCCGAGGCCATGTTTCCTCATGCGCCAGCTGGGAGCGGGTCGCAGCACCTCGGCGCAGCTCCCCGCGGCAATAAAGGACTTTCAGCCTTTCACGCGTGGGGAATCCGGACGTTCCTTCACTCTTTACTGGTGTCTCTCGCTCGCAGTGGTGAGAATCCATTGGCACCCCTGCCTGGACTGCGGGACGGAGTCGAGTCTGGAAACACGTGACAATCCCGGGTCCCGGAGGGAGGCGGTACTGCTCTAGGTGCTGGAGCTGCCCGGGGACCAGGAAAACACAGAGAGACGCCATGCTGAAGTAGATAATTTAGGTGAAATTTAAGAAAATAAGATTTTTTTAACCAGGTGAATCACAGTAGAATTATAGGGATACTATTTACTCAGTAATGCTGCCATAATAGCACTAATTTTTAAGTTACGCATCAAAATGTAAAATTTAATACTGCTATTCTATGCTTTGGCCATGGGTTGGGTTTTTGGGTATTTTTTTTTCCTGAAGTTGAATTCATGAATGCTCTGAAATAGCACTGTTTGTTTTCAAATCTTTGCAGCTCTGGATCACTAGTTTAATACTCTGCATTGCTTTAATAGGAATCCACATCAAAGTGGTAAGGTTCCTTCTGCTGCACCAGACAATAGAGTTGCTAAACATTAACAATGCCCCCTGGGAAGGAAGGGAAAACACATTCCTAAACTCTTGTAAGTCAGACCAAAACTGTAACTGTAACATTCTCTGTATTTGAAGGCAGAATAACATCAAGAAAAACTGTTGGAAAGGGACTTGTCAGATACCAAACACAAAATTCAAGTTATCAGGATAAGAAAAAGTTTTATTTTTATTTGTTACAATTTCAAAGCAAATAGCTCCACGGGGTTAAGAAAAGCAAATGGGAGAAGAAAACCCCGTATCTGGTGAGTGTATTTCTTTTTTATATTATACTCTGTAAACCATTTGAATACACAGTGTTATCAACACAACAATTTGTCAAATTGAATATATCAAAACAGCCAAAATAGTCCTCCATTTAGGTCTATAAAATGATAGCATATTATATAGTATTTCTTAAATGCAGCAAAACAGACTCTCCAGTGTTTTTCTCTGCTATACATTTTACTGAAGGAACAGCTCTTTAATTTTTGACGAAAACCTTACAAATGACAAAGCTGCAAGAGAAGCCGTATATTCCCATAAGCCTTTGTCCATCTTTAAGCTTTCAACCTTCTATTTATCTTTTTTTTTTTTTTTTCCCTCAGATGAAGTGAAATGTGTCAAACCCAGTTCAGTTTCTGCCTTTTAAAATACCAAAGGTGAAAAACAGGGAATCTCTGGATAACACGGTAAGCAAAAAAAAATCTCTGTGAGAAGGGAATCTTGGTTCTGTATCAGCCATTGCCAGAATAGAGAGAAAGCTGTTCAAAAAGATAAATGAGAGACTACATTTTCCTTTTAAATATGAGGGACAATAAGGTCTACAAAGGTATATGTGTGATATGTACATCTGCAGTGAAAAAGGTATTGCAACAGAGGCAGGGAACAGGGATGACGATGGCTATGGTGATAGAACAAAGGCAGAATATTGCTCACAGATACACACATCAGTGTTGGTTGATTAGACAGTACCAAAAAAATACTTAGAAATTACATCTGAGGATAAAACTTCATGGATATTTTCCTAACAAGTTAGCAATAATTAAGGCACTTAGTGGCTAGATTTTTGCTGAGATCAATGCTTCTGTGTTTGGCTGCTACACTCACATTCATTTCTGGTCTCAAGGAAAGTCCCTTACTAGAGAAGACCCCCCACATGAATCTGAGCATTTGCTGCAGCCCCCTCCCTCATCAACCTGACCTTTGTTACTGTTGGTCATTCACATTCACTGCTTTTAGATATTGTCCTGTTCTCCATCCTACTCTTCAATGAGCAATCAGTTCAATTATTTGCTGCAGCCCCCTCCCTCATCAACCTGACCTTTGTTATTGTTGGTCATTCACATTCACTGCTTTTAGATATTGTCCTGTTCTCCATCCTACTCTTCAATGAGCAATCAGTTCAATTACCATCAGAAAACTCTATCTAATGGCACTTATGTAAACTCTCTTCAATATTCCATCTAAGCTGGGTTCTGGTTTTTTGGCTATGTGTGGATTTACACAGATTTCCTATCACTTCTTATAGAAACTTTGTCTTCCCATATTGACTAAGCAGACAAAAAAATCAAGTCTTTTTTTTTTGTGTACTTGCCTGTATTTCTTTTCCTTAGTAAAATGACCAAGTCCTATTCATATAGAATACCTGGCCTGGCATAATTGAAATAGTGCCTTTTTTAGTATTTAAACAGTGCTCTAATTCTCCACAGGCAGAGAATGAGAAGAATTCTACACCTTTATCCATACTTAAACTTCCTTCCTCATCAATTTTTATAAGTAATTAACAGTAATTAATAGCAAACTATCTCAGTATTGAAAAGGGGGGGTATGATCATATCTTTAGGCTTGTCCATAATTTGACAACCAGCCATCAAACAAAAGAGAAACGTTTTTCCTTGATTTTGCAGCCTTTTTTTGAGCCAAAAAAATACACAACCCTGGCAATTTAATCACTTTATTACATGCTTCTAATTTTTTTTGTATGTCACAAGTTACTGTATGAAACCTTACTACCTGTTTCTGAAAATTATATAATACTATTTGTAAATTTTTGTTATATTTACTGTTCTCAAGTAGCTACTGGATTTGAATATCTTCTGCTGAAATTCAGATTAATTTTAATTTAATATGATATATTGGCTTTCTAGAATGAACCACTCAGTGTAAAAGGACCTCAGAGAATGGCTGTTATGGAGCATAAGCAGGAATGGAATACCTTCCCACTTCTTCCCTTTTATCTTCCCTTTTTCAAAACTGAGTATATAGCCACTTCTTTTTCAAAAGTACTCATGTTTATTTTCAAACCTCCAAAAGGCATAAAATCAATGTGTAGAGAGTTTGTTTAAATTCTCCCTTTCTATGTTTAATACTTTAGTGGAATTCAGTGGATTGATACCAGAAGCTTTTTTGTTTGAACATCACTGATGTCTCTTGGAATTTGTCAAAATTTGGTTCCTCAACACAGAGCTCACCCAATTGCTGTTCACCCTTACTGAGCTCTTCATTACAGCACTTGTCAAAATACCACACCACCTATCTATTACATTTTGTGTAAATGTGTATTCTATTCATGTGATAATTATTTTTTTGTCCTTTATCAAGCTTTTTTATTTTAGATAGTCTTGCCTCCATTCAGTGACTTCCTTGTGGAATGACCTTACCTTATTGGGGTTTCTGCTCCATCTGCTTTACTGAGCTAGGCAAGTGCTGTCATTTGCATTGTTCTATCTGTCTCTTGGCATTTGTTTTATCTTGATCATATTCCTCAGCAGGAATCTGATTCCTGTCCTGAACACATGCTGTTCTTACACCGTTGGCAGACTGTGTACATAATTAACCTTTTTGCCATTCAGTTTTGCCCACAAAAACGGCTTCAGAAAGCATTTGCTCTGCTTCCTTTTACACTTGCCCAGAGCACAGAAATCACAGCCTGGATTTGCTATCCTTCTCACAACATGGAATAAACCAAAGTCACACTGGAATAAACCAAAGTTTCATCCATCAGCCTGATCACAGAACAAAAGTTACATGGGCTTCATGAGGCACCCAGAATCCAGGCAATGCCTAGTGTGAGTTTTATCCCTCTTTCTATTTTCAAATTTTAAGCAGAGAAGGAGCTGAGTAATTTTTGGCTAACTGTACCTTCCACAGGTATCTTTCTGCTTAAATACAGTGCAGTTTAGAGTACACAATAAACCCTTCATCTGCTCAGACACAGACCTATTAAGCAGCATGCTTTTCTGCTCTTCCCCCATATTTCTACCTAAATAGATTCTGGAACTAAGGATGCAACGTGTCTTTCCCTAAATAGAATGTGATCTTCACATGGGATATTAAAGCAACACAGCGCTGCTGATACCACTTATGTCAGCTGAGAATCTGGCCATTGATTCTTTATTGAGACATGAGTGTAATCAGTGCCATTAATATCTTGCCAGAAAGAATTAAACCTTCTTTTACAGTTTATTGTTTTTGCAATTTTTTTCTATTGTCTTTGCTGCTGATTGGAAGAGGATGTTTGCATTACTGATTTCAATAAGGCTTAAAGGAATAAGGATGCAAGAAAACAGACTCACATGTGGACATGCTTCTGAATTTATAGTATATTTGTTGGTTCATCTCAACTTCATTTGGGAGGGTGAATTGGTCTGTAATTTGGGGTAATTCTGTGAGCCATTTTGTGCCATGCATAATTTTACCATCAGATAGAATTGTTCATTACAGAGTTAGAAAACCTCACACTCTTCTCCACTCATTTAACAGGCAAAAGTAAGCAAATGGGGAAAAAATCCAAGTGGAATATTAAAAAAAAAAAAACAGGTTATTATTCAACAAACAAGCTAACAGATGTACATAATCTAAACACAAGTATTGTAAAGCAACAGAAAGATGCTGCTGAGTGAAAAATAGTTGGTTTATGGATAGATAGGATTGCATTCTGTGTTGTTCTGCAGCCCTTGACCTTAATTCTTCTCTTTTTCCTTTCTGCCTCTAATCTGACTTTCCCTCTGTAAAGGGTGGATAAACCCCACATTGCTTCTTTTGTTTTTTCATACTTTTCCTATTCTTCCATCAAAACTGAGTACATAGCTCAATTTATCTTTATTACATGATCAGTTTTCAAGTGTAAGCACTTTTTTAATGTCTACTTTTTATCCGTATAGTGGCATTTTCAGTCTTGAACAATTGAGGCTGCATTTGCATTGCATGGCTATAGTGTGAAGTAAGAAATTGAAGATGACAGCTCCTAAGAGGAAGATAGGAAATCCTGCAGGCTTTCACAGGATCTGTTGCCCTCAGAAGAGGTGAAATAGCTGAATTTACTCAGTTGGTATAAAAACAAGGTCCTGGGAATGCATATTTCCTTCCCGACAACCTACAGAACCCATGTTTAGAAAATATGGGACACATTTGTAATGAAGAGATGCATAATGTTTCTACTAAAAAGGTCACCAGTTTCAATCAGCTTGAGCTCTGGATCTCCCAAATTTCATCCATGCAATGCAGACTGCTAACCAGAATGAGGAAACATTTTTTTGCTACTGTGGACTATACCCAGTAATATCCAGCACAAACCACTGGGTCACTGGGTACCTTGTTAAAGTACTAGGGAAAGCAACATGTTACCTGGTCCACTTTCTTGAGGAATGCTGTGAATTCCTCTGGAAGCCCATGAGGACTTTCACTGGTATTTAATTAATTTCTCAGTTTGGTGAAATGGGGCAAAAGTTCAACAATTCAGCTATATAATTCAGCTGTTTATAATACAAAATTGCAGAGGATTTTTCTAAAAATCATATACACAAATATATACAGCACAATAAATGACACCTGCCTAATTCATCTTCTATTTTCTCTGCTAGGAGGACTGTGCCTTTCCCCTTTGATTTAATGGAAATTAGTTTCGGTGATGTACAGTGAAGTAGAGACACCAGGTTCTTTCTTAAATTGGGGAAAATATGAGCCCCGTTACATTTACATTTTATGAGCTGGTTGCTCTTTAGTGTTTGGCAAGACAAATAGAGTTACATACTGTGAGTGACTCGGAACAGAACTTCACTATCAATCACCTTCCTGACTCTGCACAAATTCTGTAGGGCATTCAGGACATTTTGCTGCCTATGAATATTTCAGACAAGATGAATCCCTAACAGATTCCTGATGGATTAATACTGGAAAGCAGGACTTTTTCTTGTTTTATAGCAGTTTGTCAAAATACTATTGCCACTAAAGCTCTGCAGCAGCATGTCTCTTTAAACGAAGAAACTAACCCAGGGGAGGGAGTATCACTGACTGCCTTTATCACAAGTCATTTGAAGAAATTATATTTAATATATTAATATTGTATGAACTGCAACAGCAGAAAATGGAGAGTTATGGAGATTGTTTTAGCTTCTAAGTCTTTAATGTTACACTAATGAAAGTGAATTACAGTGGATGCTTTAATAAAGCCAGCTCCTGGGCAGAGCCATCCAAAGGTGCAGGCTTTGGGCCTGGATATCTTGTAAACCTCCAAAGTTTCCCCAGTGCCATGGGAGGAGGTTCTCTAACACTGAGAAAACCGTGGTTCTTCACAGTCTTTTCATATTGACAAGCCATCTTTCACTGCCAGAAACTCTGGAAAGAGACTATTCTATACAGAGAGATGATTCTGATAACTCCTACACACATACTCATCATTCCAAATTGCATATTATGGAGAATTGTTCTGTGAACACATTTACCTGCCCAAAGACCTCCAGTCACTACTGCAAACAAGGCCTCCAAAATGTTTAAGATAACTCTATCAATAGTGATCTTATGATAGGAAAATACCTTCATTATTGACATCTTATTATTTGAGCACTAAGATGACAGCTTTATTTTAAATACATATTGATTCTGCTCCTTCACGCATCCTTAAGAGACTTTTGCAAAACGAGTGGAATAGATTTATTCTGATTTGTGATTCTTTTCTCACATTAGGGAAATCAGAAGTACCTGTTAAGAGTACAATTGTTATCAAAATAAAATTTCATTTGCATTTGATTAATTTAATTAATTATATGTCCATCTAAGTAGAAAGAAGGTATCTATTAGTTGTCTGTTTTTCTAATAAAACTACAACAAGATAAAATTATCATAAGCCACACATATGAAATCATAACACAGTCAACAGAGGATTTGACCTAATGTCCACCTTCAACTAACCTTCAATTCAATACTTTTAATACAGAAATTTCCTCTTGATTTCAGCTCATCTTCAGCCTTAATCTGTGCTTCCACCTCCTGTTAAACAGCTGCTACATGCCAGTCCAAGGACAGCTGCATTTCAATTCATGTGAAAAAATCCTTTATCTCCCATGACTACTTCTCCAGGTTGTTGTATTAATTAAATTTTGCAGAAGACTTTGAGGTATTTTGATGCCCACAAAGTGTCATGAATTACAACTTCATGCTATAGGCAAGTATCTTCAGACTTACTCGGTCCCAGGTAAGGCCATATGTGCCTAAGCATTCTTGAACTTTGCAGCATTCATAAAAATATATGAAATTTGGAGGTCAGGCTTACTTTCAGTCAGAACCTGAGCCTTTGCAGAACAGAAAGAAAATATGTCAACTTTTCTCATTTCAGACTTTGTCAAATGACGGAATATTTTTCTTTTTTAGCACAAATATTAAACATGATCTGACTAATATCACTGCAGTACATCTGTTGTTGTAATGGATATGAGTTTGCCAAGCTATTCTCTCATTTTGTTGTAGCAAGAATAAAAAACCCAGCCCATTAACAAGAACGGGGTAAATGATCTCACTTCATCATTTTCAGAGGGACTGACGGAATATGAAATGAGCTTCATGGTAGTAAAGCATCACGGTATTACAGGGTTGTTTGAAATTACATAGACAAATGGACAGATAGCTGCAAAGCAGTCTCTTGAATATTTTTATGTATACATATTTATATATGTCTGCATGTCTATACAAATGCACATGTATATTTACATTTTAATACAGAAATAGAAGAGTATTGTTTAACTTTTATAATTTATACTCATGGCCCTGTATATGTCCTTACCAGACACACACTCATCCTGTGACAAATCAGGTTGTATAACTGCTGTTTTCATCTGCTGAGGATCTGGCACTGCATGTGTGCATATATACATGTCTATATATAGACATCGATGATATAGATATAGATGCATCTACAGCTACATGTACTGAAACATATAAGGAAACTTGGGAGTGAGAGCACCTTAGGTTATCTTTTTCCATTACAAAATATTATATGGCCTTTTTATATCTTCTACCTCCTTTGATGCAACATGAAAATACCAAGAAAGCAAAGTGCAAATCCTTGGGGAAAAAAAGAAAAAAAAAAAAAAAGGACATTGCTTTGAAATAACAATCTTAGCTGGATTTATTTATTTATTTATTGAGCATGAACATAAACATTGTCTTGCAATGGCTAGATTCCTCATAAAATTTTAGACTATCTTCCCAATAAATGTTCCAGAACTAGTCCCCTCATGATATGCTATACCAGAGATGCCATGAACTGCTGGAAATTCTAGAGTGTTTCTGGACACAAACCCAGGCTTGTTATCCCTTCAGAAAAAAATCAGGTTTTTTAGATTTAAAGTGATAAACCGTGCCAATTATGGTTCTGGGCATCCTAACATATTTCTTGCAAAAATGCAGTGAAATGCTAGCTTTCCCTTGGCACATGGTTGAAATGCTGAAACTCAGCCCAAATGGGTCACATCTTTCAAGCTCACAGCCAAATGAGGAAAAATAGGATTGTGCAATGATTTGAAGTCCTTCCTTTTAAAGAAACTAAAAAATAATGCTTTAAGTTCTGCTGTAAACAATAGAGGGTTACTTGTCAAAATCACTGTTTCATGTTTAAAAAGTGCTGAATGTGCATATTCTGCTTCTTTATGTAAAAATCTAATGATGGCTTAATCAATTTTACATTATTTTTTACATAATACATTGTCTTTCTTCAATGCACAACTTGGTCACACAGGGAAGGGGAATGAGGCTAACAGAAGCAGTTAAAATATCTTAGTGCACCCCAATTTCCATGAATGTGATTTTGCAATCTAACTAATTTTAAATCATTTTCCCCATAGTCTTACATGTTCCACAGCATAAATGCCTCTTACATCATGACTTGCTTTTGGCTCCCTGTACCTCAGGGAGCAGCCGGCCCTCGCTGTGCCCTGGCAAAAGGGTATTGATAGCTGTGAAACTGGGATGGATGCCTCTGGCAAAAAACCATGCTAAGTTTTAAAGGTCACCAAAGAAGAATTACATTCAGATTCTCTTATTTGACAATCAAGCAAAATTACTTGTATTTGAGTAATAAAAATATTTTTCAGTTAAATCTGTTATCTTTGTTCAACTCAGATTCACATGGAACTCAATGAAAATATGGAGACTTTCAGGAAATATGGCCAAAGAAAGGAAAGGAAAAAACATGTTATGAATAACAAATTATAATCAATGCTTTAATGTTAAGATAAGAAATTTAGTAAATACCTTCAGGCTAATAGAAAATAATGTTAATATTTTAGACAGGTATGCATCAATTTTCAAGATGCAGACTATAATCTACCAGGTGTAAATGTGAAATGATCCCCTATTTCCTAAAAATTATAGCTATTCATTGCAACACACTTCATGTCACATAATTTATTTTCTAATATTTTGCAAAGTAAATGTATGAATACATATCCTTAGTTGTAGTGTTGAAGGTGTGAAATTATTCTTCAATTTGCACGTGGCTTAGATTGTTGGGGATTTAGAATATCCTGGAGCTTAGCTGGTAAAAAATTGCTACAATTGAATATATTACTGTTGAAGTAATTATTCAACTGAAGTTGAAGTAATCCATACAAAACAAGAATAAAATTGAATAGATTTTTTTTTACAAAATTTACTATGCAAAAATAAACAGTGTTTTTTTAAAAATACTGTTTTGGGAATTCAATGGATTTCTAAGAAATCTTTGTTTCGAGCACTAAACATGGTAGTGTGTTTCAGTTCTCATAGCATCTGAGCCTCCTTCACATTGCAAATTCTCCATAATAACAAGATTATTTTGTTTACAAAATCACAGTATTGCAAAACATTTGCATCACTAGTGTAATTAAGTACTTGTGCACATGCTAATGTGTTCTACCTAATCTTAGGTTTGCAAATTTTCAATTCTGTGTAAGGGATAGAATTATAATTTTTTCTTTTCAGTAAAAGCTTCGGGGTTTAATGACAAAAATTAACTGGATAACATTAGTATATTCCAAGAGACAAAGAAAACTATGCTGCAGGAAATTATCCTGCCATGAACAAACAAAAAATTTTCCCATGTAAATTTTGTGACTAATGTTAAGCATGCATTGAGCTTTTAAGCAATTAAAATGTTGTGCTATGTTCAACCATAATTTTATGCCCCGAACACAGATAAAGAGAATAACTGCTGATCCAATAGTCCTAATCCAAAGCTGATTGATGTCACTGGAAACATTATAGTTATCTGGCATCCTATGAAAGTGTAAGGAGCTCTCTAAATGCATAGGCTAAAATGTAATTCCATTTGAAATGTTTTTATTGAGACTAGGTGCTGTCTGTTAAAGCAAATTAATTTTAGTCATCTGTGCTACACCCTAAGGTGGAATACCTACTTATTGTTGTATTAAAAGCTCATGAGTCCCAAATAGATCTTTCATTAATTACCGCCTAAGAAAACAATTGGCCTGAGCCAGAGAAAATGCAGATTAATTATCACTGCTCAGTCACTTGTAGGACTGGATCCTCAATCTCAGTGTGGCTATATAATATACTGCTAATGAGGCTTCATTAAAAACCACCCTGTCCCAGTCTAAATAATATCTTTTATCACATTTATTATAAAATAAACACTGTTTCTTTGGTTTTCAGACTAAGTCCTTCCCATATTTTTACCTATGAAAATCCTAAGCCTCCCACTTATTTCTGCACATTTATTTACATGAAACACTTAAAACAGATGTCATTTACAACACAGGGTCATTAAGAAGAAATTGATTACTTGTCCATATCTTCCTTGTCTTATAATAAAGAATTTTCAGAGTAGGGATAGCAGTCATAAAACCAAAACATGATAAACGTATTAGCAGAAAGTAGCAGAAAGAAGTCTCAACTCTTCCATTATTTCCAAGCTCTAATGCATTCAAGGAGTGAAGGAACAGGATTTAAAGAACAATAAACACAACTACAGGCCACCTCCAGCATTTCTTGTTTAACAACCTAATCACAAATACGTCCCAGGTAGATTCCTTCCCCAGGACTTAGCCCATGTGTGCTGGAGATCAAATGACTGGATTTACATCTCTTCAAAATGCTCACAGTATCTGAGTAGTCAGAAGATAACTTGGAAATCTTATTTTCTCACTGACTTACGGTCTTTTAATAATGAAATTACAGTGACAATTATTGCCACATTAACTGTTTCTGAAGCATTTTAGTGCCGGGTCCTGGCAAAGGAGCTCCTAATGATTTAATGCTTCTGAAGATGAAAAGGTTATCTAATATTTTAATTTAGAAACTAAATATTAAAAAGCCATTTTCATGACAATTTTTGAACACTCTCCATGTCCTGAACATAACATTGATCTTTCATTAGTTGCTAGATGTTAGCACTTTGTGAACAGCTTTTTTTCCGGGTGTGTTTGCTTGCTCTTGGTACAAAGCTTCAAATCCACATTCAGATGTCATTCATGAACCAGGATAGTCTCCTGATTACTGAATACTCCTTAACTGAATCTATTTTCTTTCTTGTGGTTAAAATGGTACCTAATTCAGGTGAAAAACCACTATCACTTCAGTTGAACAATTGGCTAAATGTCTAGAATTAATATTAGCAGTGTATATAACTGAACTGTGTTCAATTTATTACTAATTATTTAAATTTCCAGAGACTGTTAAAGCAATATATCATAACATCACTAATGACTGTTAGAAAAGATGACTACTCAATTGCTTAATAAGTGACTAACAGCTGAAAGGGGAATAAATCCCACTGCACACTGGAGTGTCTTTACTTGCAAACACTTGGCTTTATAATTTCAGCATTGTTGTCTTAACATCTTTTTTTTTCTGTAGAGTTTTATAATGAAGATGCTTATTGAATATTTAGAGCTTGTCATACCCACTTAGAGCATTCTTAGGTATACTTAGGTATACTTAGGTATACTTCAGGCCACAGTTATATTCATCACACTCTAGAAGTGGAAGACAAGTAGTTTAGGTTCAGTAAAGGCAAAGCATTATAAAACTGCCACTTTTAAGATCTCCATATGAAAGGAAAAATTTTAATATAATTTATATATTAGTAAAAGTTGCTCTCATAAAATATATCTGTTCTTATGAGCTTAATTTAAATAAAAATTAAATTCTATAATAAAAATAGTTATTACTGAAGTAGAAAAATAACCCTCCAATAAGACACCAAAAATATACTACTACATCAACATCAGCATTCACTGTTCTACTTCCCCATGCAGTGATGTTAATAAAGAGTAGATTTGTGTTCATAAAATGAAGTTCAATATTTCTTTCATTTCTCTGATGCATGCAGTTAACAATCAGTGCCAAATTAAGATAAGCTTCCAGCCTGTTTTTTTCCATTGATTGCTGGAAACCAAGTCTCACCGTTATCTTTCACTGCTTTGCACTATTCACCACAGCAGCAATTTTCCTATTTTTATCTTCACAAAAGCCATATAAAAAAAAAAGTCATGAAAATTTATGATGTTTCCAAAATGAAACTCCAGTGCCCAGTTCATATTTGCTCTCCTCCCTCCTGTTGCTCTTGCTTACACTCTTCTCTGTCACCCATGACTTTGGCAACCTGGTGAATGGGATCACCCCTCCTCAGGTTTCTGCCACGGCCCTCGGAAAAGCTTTCATACCCCTGCAGAAAGGAAAAGACCTGTAACTACAGCAGACCGAGAAAACCAACAGGTTCAAACTGGATCTTGGGTAAGAAGAGAGGAAATCAGAGGAAATGAAAGACCACGTGGGAAGGCACTTGCACAGACACAGAGCAGGAGACGTGCGTGTACACCAAGCATGGCAGCTGTGGGCCAACCCTGCACTGAGCTGGGCATCTGCATGAGCAGCAACATGATGGGTGTGAGAAAGGACAAATCCCACTAATTCATGTTGTTTGCTTTATATTTTTTGAGAACAGAAAAATCTTAAGGAAACTTAGAGCACTTGCTTTCTCCTCATCTCTTATATATGGTTTTCATTATTGACTGCAGCTTGAAATTCCTGTGTCAGACTCTTCAGGATTGTCTCTGACATTTAAGCAAAGAAAAAGCAATGCTAGTTGTAAAAAAAAAAAAACTTTGGTTATTCAGACATCCATGCAGAAGGTGATTTATTTTTAATAGAACTGCTGCACTTTAGGTTTAAATCATATTAATGTAAAAGCATGTTTCCTAGCCCATTAAAGCTTAAATTGTGCAGATTAATATACTACATCTACTGCTGCTCTATTTTGGAAAGCAATCAAATTGAAAATGCAGTTCAGTCTGAAGCAAACATATTTTTATTATTATCTTTGATATAACTGGTCTTGCTACAAACAGTATATATTGCCAGTGTAATTTGAGGCAATTGAAACAAATGAGGGTATAGTTATGCCAGATAAAATATAAGACCATTTCATTTCCTCTGTGAAATGTCAAAGTTTATGATTCTGATGTCTAGAAAAGAATAGAGTTGAGATAACCACAACCCACACACCAGTTTCATTTGTGGATTGCAGACACTTCTTGATCTGTGCCAACAGATTACAGTAGTACGTTTTTAAAGAGCTCATCATTTATATAAGAAGACAAGACTTGAAATGAAAATGTGTAGATGAAAACAGTCTTCATAAAGTGAAAGAAGCCCAAGATAGCTGTAAGGTGACATAACATCTATCAGTGAAATGGAACAGCTGTCTCAGGCAAGACAGATAAAAGTAAATGACTTCAAAGTAGAGGAGGAAAGTCAGGACCAACCCTGGATTCCTCAATCCAAAGAGATATCCATAATGGAGAAGAAGGTTTGAGTATTAAACATAGGATTTTAAAACCACTCCACATCTGGCAGCTGCAGGACAAGTATTGGAGTAGATGGTGCATTACAGGGATTCAATATGGTAATTTTTGTCATTCTTTGTGGGTTTGGTATGCATATGACAAATCAGATTTATTAGAGAGAACTTTGAAATTTTTTGAAGTATCACTCAATCACATTTCACACATTTCTGAAAGTATGTTTTCACCTAAAAAAACCCTCTGGTAGAGACAGAGCCATATGAAAAAATATTGAATATCTGTCTCAAACAACATAAATCATTATGAAAATTTGAAAATTACTGCTGAAATTTGAAATGTTTAAATAGTACAGAGTTGTAAATATTGGCATTCCAATTAAAAGAAAATTAGTGCCTGTTTCCTTAGAGTTTCCCTTGAAATTAAGCAAGTGAACAAGAACTAATTCAGTCTATCCTAGCAGGAAATATATTTTTTAATACCCTGTAGCTGATCAAGCAAAATATTCCTATTTCAAACATAATGCCACTAGAGTTGATTGGGATAATTATTTTTGATTGGGCAAAAAATTGCCTAACACCAAAGTTAATTATCTGTTCAGAAGGAATAAAGGAATGAGGTTTAAAGTTGTTGTAGGGTGTTGGGTACTATTTTTATGTAAAGTGAAAACTGCGCACTTACAACCATGTTTTACATTTCTCATCATGTGAAGTCTTGATCCCCTACATTTGCATGTGAACTTAAATTTCTGAAAAAGTTCTGAACACCCACTGATGAACAAGTTCATCATAGCTTGTATAAATTAAAATGATGCTGCTTGAACTCTCCATAATGGTGAGAGAGACACAATTAGATCTGCAGAGTAATGCCCCAGGAGGAGTCTGACTGACTGTGAGGTAATAACACAAGTATTTTTCCTGTAAACAGACCACCAGATCACTGGAAACAGTAGTGAAAGGTGAAAGACTTTGTTTACTTTATTCTATTCTTGCATTTGTGCTGGAGGTGCATTTTGCCAATTAAATATGCTCATCAGCTATTCATCAATACAAATGTAATTTGCAATGTTCATGCAGAGTGATATAATCTTAAAAAGGAAATTTAATAAAATAACTCTAAGAAAAAACACTTTAAAGGCAAGCTGCTGTAGTAGCATAGCCCATTTTGCTAAATACTGTCTTGCATATGAAGAAGTTATTTAAGGCAAGACAACTGACATAGCAGTAGAAAATTTTGTCTACAAACCAAAGGCCCAGTGCTTATGGACTAGCACGTGCTAGTGCTGTGACATTGCCAGTGAGGTTCAAGGGGCTTCCTCTGTGAGACTGGCACCAGACAATTACTGCTTTTTTTTCCAATCTCCGCCCTTGACTGTTTTGATTGGACTTTCACTCATCTAAGGAAGATAGTGATGATGATGATGACGATGATGATTAAAAAACAACTGTTCAAAAAAAGGCAGCAAGACAGCTCACTGTGAAAGGTTTACTTCAGGCAGTATGTTTCATAGACCAAGCAGCTGTTCTGCCTCCATGCAGCCAGATTCCAAAAATCCTGCTGATGCTCCTCCAGCCTCAGCATCTTCTGTGAGGAATACTGTCTCCATCAGATAAAAGACTGTGTATTTGCCATCATGTTGTTTGCTAATGTCTTTGCTATCCTGAAGGACAATTCATTGTTTTAATGCATGATGTAGTGCAATTCATCATGCAGCAAGAACAATGCTAATCCCCTTTCCTGTTTGCATCAACCATCACTTTCCAACGCCTATTGTATCTGAATCAATCTGAGCTCATTTATATTAATCATGGCTCGTTTGTATAGAAATAAGCCAGTTGCAAATTATATGCATAGGTACCATACAGATGAGAAATAGAGAGAGTATTACAGAAGACAAAAGGAGAAAATGAAAAGTGTGTTTTATTTTTTTACGTTTATTAAGCAAATAAAAAGGTTAGGCAAACAGCATATAAACAGATATTACAGAAAAATAATATTCAAAAAATAGAATGTGAAAATGCAGATAAGCTTATTTAAAGGAGATTGAAGAAGAATTTCAAACTGGCAGAACACTTGAAATTCCCTTACAATTTGCACTCTTGAAGAACGGCAACACCAACACTGTGATGTTGCAGATACTTTCTCAAACGTATAGTATTTCTGGTACAGTACCAAGTTGAATCTCCTCTTCTAAGTATGCAAGCTGACATTTATTTATTGTCATTTCCATTATTAAGGGTTTCTTAGGTTGTGCATCAGCTTCTAGGATGAATGCAGCATGCTATTACTTATAAAAAAAAAGATTGGCTTTGACTCTTCAGTTCAGAGTTAAGCCTAAATAGAAATGATTCTTGCATTTATTTGTTACAAAATGCATGTATTTGTTACAAAATTGTGCCTAACTTTTGTAAAATAATTTTTATAAAATAATTTCGCAACCAAAATAGTAACATTGAAGCTAGTTGTGCCATCAGAGTCAAACTATATTCTTAAGTAATTCTCTGATTCAAAGCTATCATACTTTTCCATGGACATAGTATGTCAGAAACCAGTATATTTTAAAAGTTGACAGTACAAAATAACCCTACATAATATGTCATATTAATGTTTCTCAAGGCACAGGACAAAACCTGGGTGTAAAGATGCTATGCCATTTAGAATTTATTAAATCAGAATTCTTATTTTTTTCTTTAGCTTTAATATTTATTAACCTGTCAACTTGGATGCAAGCCAAAGGTGATTTCCATATTTCTACTAATGACTAAGGAATTTTCTTTTCTAGTCTTAAATCTTGGAATTGAATCACTCATACAAAGCAGTTTCAGGCAAATATAAGAGTAATCCAAAAGTGCAGTTAAGCTACAACCATACTTTTTACATCATCAGTCCTGCTCCAAAGGATCAGTTCCCCCAGAGTATTCATGAAATTCCATGTAAGGTTAATGTCCATTAGATAATAAGTAACTAAAGGAGGTACACAAGCAATCTTGATATCCAGGCAATATTTATCAGAAATCTAGTCTAATGTATACCAGAATATTAGCGTAAAAATAATTTTAAGGAACAAAAGAAAGAAAATGCACTATTTAAGTACATTGGCTGACATTTTGGTAACCAGATCTGGTCATGGTGTCACTTTGAGTGATGTGAAGACACCTTGATTCTTTTGGGGAATTTTTTATTTACTAAATGGTCACAAGATACAGCTACTTCAAAGATATTCAAATCTTAATTTTTTACCTGTGATTGCTCAAATACGTGATGCAAGTAAGATAAAGACTCAGACTAGATAAACAACCAGAACCCATTTATACTGAAAAAATCCTGGTACTACAAGTATTGTATTTTTGTGCAAACTAACTTCATGAATTTTTCATGACTTGTTTGTTTGCTTTTGGTGGTTTTTAATGCAGAAAAAAATAAGAGGCTGTTTCATTACTGTGGTATGTGGGAGGCTGAAGAAATAACATCAGCAACTGCCCTCAAAATGAGGTAAATAAGAGTGATATCTCCAACAGTGTGGTTACACTGGACTTCATCTTAGGCTGAAAATGTCAAGAAAACAGTAATAAAGGCATTTAAGATGCAGCTATAGTCTCATCTACAGTTTTCCCAGCATGAGTTATGGTAGGTAGCAGACAGTTAAGTCATGCCCCAGACTTTTTCATAAAAACAAAATATCATAAATGTTCAGGCAAAAAAAGCCTGGTCTGAGAAGTATCAGTATTGATAGGAATTATTGAACACACAGGCAAACCATTAGATGATTACAAGATATAAGAAAGTCTTTAAAGGATTCATCCATTTGAAAAAGGATCAGAAAAATATTGCTGAAGACATACTTTTTTAGCTGGATATATGTTCGGCAATATGATTTATGGAATAGGAATTCCATCATCCTCTTTATTGTTCTGCTAGCTAAAAAAAAATACTTTGAAATGGCAGTTTTCTTCTAAAATTAAGATTTATTGAAGAGATAATCAGAAAGATTAGACTTGTCAATGTCTGGTGGATATATGGTCTAAGCAACTCATTTTTCATTTTGCTAAACAATGTTTTACGCTTATAACAAGTTTTCTAGAAAATACCCTTCTTTGCATGAAGCCTTATTCAGTAACTTTTTCTTAAGAGAATAATGAGGCAACCACCTGGTTTCTAAGCCATCAGAAGTAATCCAAGACCCTTAAGTGTTCTTATGTTGCTTCCAGAATTGTAACATGAAAACTTGGCCCTTATTCAGTTTTATTTCTAGTAATTCCTTTATTAAAAAGTTTTATGTAAATATATATATAAGAAGCCTTGATAAAATTACATGTTGTATTTCTTAAGTAGGACAAAATTCTACTGGTATCCACACTGTTTGATGTACTGTATTAATTAATAAGTCTTGTCACATAGCAGCCCTGAACATGACAGGAAAGTAAATTCCTCATTTTAATTAGTGGCAGGGTATTTACATATTTATCCAAATTTTTTCCTCCTGTCTATAAATATATTAGTGTTTTACATGATTTTTTTTGTTTATAACTTGCACATAGTGTTTCTGTCTGAATATGAAATAAAAGCTTAAAGGAAGGCTTGGTCTTTTAAAGAAAATATCTTTTCTCACTTAGCAACCATTCATCATCTAAGCCTAGGGCCTCCTGAAAGCTACTGCAAAGAAAAGGGTGGACGTTCTGTTTTTTCACTTGCTTTCTCGCTGTCATTTCTTTATTAGCAACACTACAGGGGACCAATTATACCAAGAATAAACAAGATACCTATTTGGGTTTTTCATTATTTGACTGCTGAAGTTCCTTTTCCTCCATTAGAGATTTTCAGCAGAAAACACCCTATGGTTTTGCCTATAAACAGGATTTTGGGAGCATACTTAGAGTAATAGTGTTCACTGGTGCAGAATAAACACAATCATAATGTTAAAATTATTGAAATGTCTCAGTTTATATCTGCACAACTGTGAGCTTCAGTGTGAATTTCAGTCTGGCTGCACCTTACACTACCTTTAAAACAATAATAGCAATGCTGCTTTGTTTCAAAAACTTTGCCAGAAAAGAACAGCTTTAGCCAGTGGTCCCCCTGCAGAGCATTCAGGAGATGTACTTGAGTTAAATAATAGCTGTGCCCATCTGTGTAGGTCAATGTTGTCAAATTTACAACCTCTGACAAAGGCAAGGCCAAGTCTTGGCTTTGTTGGCCCATATGACTTATGACTTACCTTGTATATCCTTATGGCTTTACAGCATTTGTCCTACTATAATAACCTTGGCAAAGAGGAAAATCGCACAATGTACTCAGACAAAGAAAGGAGTTTATACCACATTAAGCCACAGGCTAGTGATTGGACATGAATGTTTGGAGAATGGACCACAAAAATGAATTAAGTTGCTTGTTCCTTTGGCACTCAAAATACATGCTGGATGCAATCACAAGGTTTTCTCTTGCCAGGTATATTTTTGATGATTGTGATTTCAAACGCAATTTTCTGTTAAAGCTCAAATATATAATACCATACACACAAAAACTGAAAATGAGGGCAACTACTCACACATCTATTCACACTAATTAACACTTACAAGATATGTGAGAGCCTTTGAGTAAAACTTCATTCTTACTTTCATCTTTATTTTTCTTTTTCTATTAAGTTTTCCTGCTTTTAATGCTTATAGGCTTCCTGAGTTAGTTTGTCTCAGAGCTGCTCTATGTTTCTCTAAGTCTGTGAAATACCTTCCTTGCCTGTATATGTAGAATTATTTCTTCTAGAAGACCAAAAAACACCAGCCTACTTATCATCTGAGTATTAAAAAACTATGACAACATTAATATTAAATGTCAATAATAATGTGAGCAGTAGGATAAGTTACTGTCCTTGTTAAATGTAATTTCTTATCCCTCACATGTATTTTATATAGATTATAAATCCTCTGGACATGAACCCTTCCTCTGTCTGAAAAAGAGTGAAGAGTTGTAGCTGTATATTTGGATAAATGTAGGGCAAGGATAACAGTGAGAGAATGGTGCAATGGATGTGGTCTGCAAATCACATTTTTTGAGTATAACTTGAGAGCTGATGGTTTTGTTACAGTGTGTATGTCAGACTGGACATGCACATATAGTGTAGGATGCCAGAATCTGAGCTAAAAAGTGTGCAGGGAATGATGACAGCCTTGAGGAATTTCAGCATATTTAACTGCTATTGACCTCGGCACTTGCTTGAAAATACCTGTTTCTTTCCAACTTATTATAGACTATTAAAATAACATTTTTTCATAGAAGCTTCAATACAAAGAAGCATTGCTATTTTTTTTTTTCTTAAGTAGACTTCACATTTATATTGCACAATCTCTACAACCTCTGTACTTGATGAAAGGCATGAAGGAGTACAATGATTCTCTTTCAAATCCATTTGAAATTCAATCCAGCATTGAATTTCACCCAATAGCACTTACTAAGTTTATGAGCGGTCTTAGGGAGTTAAAAACTACCTGATCGTGGTATTACCACACGTTTGTTAAGTCCTCTCACTGACTACTCGAAAGGATGTTGTAGCAAGGTGTGTGTCTAATTCCAGATCTAAATTGAACTTTTCCCTGATGTTTTTCATTATTTCTGTAAAGAATAAGGAGTTTATAAGGATCAAAAGCTCTGAGCTGCTTTGAGAATGACATTCTGGAGTCCTTCAACCTGAAAGATGCCACATTGAGTATGTTTTATGTTGTACTTAAGAGAGGAGACCTTTGTACAAAAAATTAATCAGTAAATTCCCTGAACAATGACAACAAAAAAAAATGTCTATTTGTAGTTTGGGCACAGACTAAACATTGATATTTTGGTAAAGGAATCAAAAAATCAAGATATCAATTAATTCAGTACTATTTTGACACAAAATAGAACACTTGGTAGCAATGATCCATCAGAATACAATAAAGAACATTTTGCTGATGTAGGAACTCTTTTTCTCTGACAAAACTCTTCAAAATATATTGGTCTTATGCCTCACAGACAGCATAATGATTCAATTAGAATCAGGGGTCTCCAGGACAAGAGCTAATAGATTATGATCAGTCTAATGCTACACCAGTTCCTGAAAGCTGAATGAATGACAAATGACTCCAGGTAAAGGTCCATTGGGACAGAAACTCTGTGAAAAATCAAGCTATCCTCCAGTACAACAAATTTCACACAGCAATATGTTCTTATTACTATTGCTACTTTAAAATCCAAAACTATTAGACTCTCCCCACTGCTGAGAAGCATTTTGTTATTCTTCCAGTGCTTAAGAAGAACTATCATGCTTGATTCAACTTAAACTGCACCAAAATAAATAAAATCTGTCTGGTAATTGATTGTGCTTTTTTTCTAATCAACTTCTGAAATAAAATAAAGGTTTCTTATGCAAAATAAAATAAAACTTCATTTCTATATCTGCCCATCTCTTCTTCTCTACTAACATGTAGATTTGTTGAACCAGTTTTACAAGAATGAAGACTGGTTTAAGTTTCTACAATGATTAGACTACTACAAACTTCATGAAACCTGTCTGCTGGAAGGAGGAGACCCAAACAAACATCTCTGATGTAAGGGAGACAGGAATTCAGGCAGAAGGAGACAGTTATTGACTGTGGCTGGAATCTGACAGATGGCCACACAAGCACACATCAAGGACCCTGGCTACCCACAGCATGTGCTCCTGGTGCATGTCACGAGATGATGGAAAACTTAGGCTCACTTTTCTTGGAAGAGTTAGGGGACAACATTAAAATATGTAGGAAACGAGTTATTAATAATTCTATGACCCACAAAATAACTTGCTTTTATTGTGTTTATTCATGCACTTGAAAGTTCAAAAATATTCGGGAGCTTTTTATTTAAATGTGAATATTTGTTATTAGTGTATAGCAAACAAATAAAATGTTCCTGGAATAAGTGGACTTCAATGGGGTACTTTCAGATTCGCAGAAAAAGTAATTTCTAACAGTAAGTAGAGAATTGTATTGCAGAAAAGAAGATGTTATTTTCCCAAAAACAAATTCTCCATCTCCTCTCCTCACTGCAGAGCTCCTGACTGTAATCTTTCCCACACCTCCTTCTCCCTAGTTCATTACATCAATCTTAACAGAGTCAGGCTGATCCTTTTGTTTGACATAAAAATCTTTTGACATAAATACTGAATTAAAGAAAAAAAGGAGAAAATTTTTGAGTGGCAAGTTTGCTTGACTATTATTAATATTATTACTACTACTATTACTACTCTTATAGCTGCTTCATGTTTTCTAAGAGCTAAATAGATAGTGAAGCAATTTCTGGGAAGATAGCTGTATTAAACAGGGGTTTTTTTCAAATCATTACACCATTTGTTATGTGAAATATAAGAAAGGCTTTAATATCACTATATATGGAACATTTATCTACTCATAGAGGACTTGGAAATTCATCTATATACTGCAGCTCTGACCTATTTCCATTCTTCCTTCCAAAATGCTGAGATTGGTGATGAAGCTGCCACTGTCTCCCTAATGTGTTCCAGTATGATCATCCTCATGATGAGGGTATCCGACATAATTACTAAACTTCCAAGGAGTTGCTTGGGATTTAGAAACACTGCTCTCATTGCTTTTAACAAGATTACTGAGACTCTACTGCACGCAAAGCTTTGAAAATTTAATTAATGACATTAATGACTACAATGGTTAGACTCAAATATATTAAAACAATTGAAATAATATTACCATAGTGTGTCACCAGAATTTTATGGCAGTTTTTCAAAAAATAAAGAATAATTCATTGAGGAATTTTGCTTTGTCTTTCCTTCAAATATTCTTTTTTGATGTCACCTGTCAGCCATGAAAAATATTTCCCACAGTAGAACTGTTTACTCTACTGGTGCTGTAGAAATGAGTAAGTGTTCTTTTGTTTCATGTTGTTTATAGAGAATTGCAAGTATTTTAGAGCTCTTATTAGCTATTGCTTAAGTGTTTGTTACTGTGGTATTACAGTCAGTTGTCAGTTCTAAAATATATATGCATATTATATATATATATATATATATATATACACATATATCTTGAACTTTGAGGAAATAGAAAAATAGTGAAGAAAAACTATAAATTGGTGAATTAGTTCTAAGCATATTTGTCTTAATGTTACAATGGATTGTAGGGCTGGGATTGGGAAAATTGGTGGGGAAATTTTTTTTTTGATGACAGGAAATAATGGCAAACAAATTGGGGCGAAAAACTACAGTGTACAAATCTTGAAAAATAAATGTCAGCCATTACTATGATTACTGAGAGAAGACAGAACCATGGCCACCAGGAAGTCCAGAATCAGAGATTCTGAATGCAGGGCAATGGGAATTCTGCAGCACAATGCACACATCTGACTGCCACATGGAATGAAGTAATGTTGATCCCAGTACAGAGCTAGCAAGGGAAGCATAATAATAGCCTAAGTGTCCATCTTCTGTTCTCCTCATCTTTGCCTGCTCTTGTCCCTAACAACTCTCTTTAATAGCCCATCTGAGAAATCTGTAGCTATCAGCTGGAAGCCTTCAGAGAACAGGAAACCTGTTGTGATTCCTCAGTGGAAGAGAGGTATGTATGACACTGAGGAAAATGCAAATACAGAAGAAGACCATGACTGCTACGCTGTTGTTTGCTCAGATGCTCTGCTCTCTAATGAAAACATCATGAGCTCCAATGCTCCTACAAAAACTTGCACAGAAGATGACTGACTTTTCTACGATAACAAAGCAATCCAAGCCAGCAGAGTTTCTTGTGCCACTAAATGACTGCATTGCAAAATTCACATGTAAAATAGCTGGAAGAGACTGCAGTCAAACTAAATTCTCTTGGTTGACCGCTCAGACATGTGGAAGCAGAAAAACCCCTGAACATTAGATTATTACTCAAATATATCCTTCATCCTTCGTTTTTTGAGCTTTCTTAGGAAGACATCTTATTAACACCAGTTTTTAAAATAGCAGTAGTGTGTGACAAAGATAAAGTGCTAAAATTCTCTTGTGGAAGGTGCATTGATAGGCAGTTAGAGAAGACAGTTTTGGGTGAACAGCACAAATGAGTTTCAGCCATTTCAATGTTTCCATACTCAATAACCCTGTCCCCTGACACGTAATTCACCACAAACCTCTACAAATTCTTGGGGCACTGCTGATTTGCTGATGGGATTTATGTACTGAATAATGGGATTCACAAAATACATTGTGCTTCATGGCAAAAGACATTCTTTGTGAAACAGTTACATGAAATTTGTAGCTGGAACTTGCTGCACAATAGCTACACGTCAAGGGTTTGATCCTGTGAAAATATACTGTCATGGTTTGACACTGGTGCAATGCCAGCGCCCCCATGAAAATGCACCTTCCCAAATAATTGCTGTGAGATGTGATCAGGAACAGAGCAGAGCAGGCCCAAGCTTAATAACAAAGAAAAAAAAAAACTTTATTAAACTACTACTACTATAAAAAACACAGACACTAAATCCAGGATGAAGAACCCTCCAAAACACCCTCCCACCCAATTTCCAAATAAAACCACTGTGAGACACCACCCAGGATTCCTGATCAAGTTGCCACCCTTCAGATAATCAATACTCAGTCCCTCAAAGGAGAGAGAAGTCTCTCTTGCACCACAGACTCCCCAGGAAACACAATTGCCACCCTTGTGTTTCCATGTCACACATGGCAACCGCCCAGAGAAAATCTGCCATGGTGACACTCTCCTTTCCATGTCACAGTGCTCTCACCACCGTGCATGGACAGACTGCTCATAGGGCTCCTTTAAGGATGCTTTGCCATGGACCAAAAGAAACAACAGTTCAGTTTCTCATTTTGGGACTGCATTCCCCCCCATTTTCTTCCTCCCCTGGGGCCAAGGGTCTCAAGAACAGAGATTTTCTTCTTCCTGAAGACAGCGATCATCACCACACCCTCTTCAGCTTTCCTCTGTTCTCTCCATTCCTCTGCTGGTAGTCACTGAAACAGGTCTCTTGGCCCACCACCACATCCCCCTAAAATGCAGTCTCTGTTGCAAGAGAATTTGGTTCAGTCTATGGCTAACAAGAAAAGTCCAGCCACAAGCCACTCCATCATCTCCTTCCACCCAAAAATTTCCTCTTCCAACATCTCAGATCCCAGACTGTCTCTCTTGTACTTCAAATTGAGGAGGAGTAATATTTTACAAAGTCTTCATTTCTCAGGAAAGGGTTAAAAGTTCAGACTCCCTGGACGGCTGAAATCTCTGCCCAGAAGCCAATTCCCAAGGCCAAGGCTGGGCACCTCCCCCCGCCCCTTCTCCTTCTCCTCCAATGGCAAATTTACAGGTGTCGTCTGGACTCTCTGTCTCTTCCCTCTGGTGGTGGGGGGGGGACAAAGGCATCTCCGCTTCTCTCCACCCTTCCGTCCACAGGAGCTGGCTTGGTTCCAGTCCTTCAGCCCCCTCGGCTCACCTCTACCAGGCCACATGGCTTCCCCTCCCCCACCCAGCCCGTGGTGGGGCAGGGAAGGTCTGCACAGCACTCTAACCAGAACCAAAAGAGAGAGCTCCCCTGGGAGTTCTTGCTTTTAACCCCCTGTGTTCTCAGAGGCGTGTCCATACCTTCAGTGGTCACTCCAGGTGCCAATATCCAAACCTGACCACTGACTGGTTTGACCCAACTTCCTGAAAAAATTCACTTCCATGTCAAACCACGACACATACCCAAGCAAAGAACTTGCCTATTGATTTAAGGGTGCACATTTTGGTTACACAGAGGCTAGTCACATAAGCAAAACTGTGCAAGTTGTTTTGCATATATTAACTTGGATGTCATGTCTCAGTTATTTCTCTCTTCATGCAATACACTTAATATATATCTATAACAGCTAAATTTGAAGTAGCTGGCTTCCCTTCCCCACTTCTGTATTTGTCATTTAAATAAGTAAACAAACTAACAAAGAAAGCATTTCTTCTGGACTTCATTTTTCTGTAATTTCTCATCTTCTAACAAGGGTGCTTATGTAGTATGGTAAAAGCTTTGGTAAAAAGATGCTCTAATTTGTGCGGATGGATAGTGACAAAACCATCAGTTTATCTCTACAGCCGCCGCTAAACAACTAGTTTATCTATTAACTGTAGTGTTTCCTCTTGAGTTAGTTTCACTGACATTTATTTCCATTTGTACTCATTTTCCTTCTTACTGACTAAATCATTTCCCAAATCACCTTATTTTTTCCTCATCATTCCTTATAGTTAAGCACTACTACAAAACTGTTTGGCTCAATTTACATACTAAATGCAGTAAAATGTGTTACCCCAGAACTACATGCCTCAGAGTGTGAAAACCTGAAAACATGTAATTTTCTTTGTTAAAGTGGGTTCAAAAACTGTGAAGTGTTTCTTTTTATTCATTCTTGCTAGGCAGATAAATTTGCACTATTTCTAGTCCACTGTAGTCAGTTCTTAAAGTAATTTTTAAGCATTTATCTCACAGCAGGAGAAATGATTCATTTTATATAAGTTAGGCTTTTATGTTTAAAAGTTGTCCATCTTGGCCTAATTACGTGGTTATTCAAAATATTCTCAGAACAAGTCAAATTGCTGAAATTGCACTGGAGAAAAAGCAACTATGCTTTAACTTGGTCAGAAAACTAAGTGAGAACTGTAACTTCACTATTGATTTTAATACAAGCTGCTAAGTAAAATTCCCAATGTTTCAGTGCAAGTCAGCTAACTTGAGTTAAACAAATCCATTTAGAATATATCATTATTAAAGTTCTTTTGATAGTGTAAGTACATCTAAGATACTGGAGACCATTGGGCTTATCACCCCATTTTTAGGCTGCTCATTCTCAGTCTGCTTCATGTCAGAAGAACATGCCTGCTCCTATTTGGTTTTAAACTACAAGACAGGAGCCATTTAGGGCTTTAAAGTACCTCCAAACCTTTAATGGTGACGCTTCAGAGTACTCATATTCCTCTAGATCTGTGTTAGGCTTATCAAAAGAAAGGTCTGAGTGTATCTGGGTAGTGTGGGCACTTGGTGTGGTAGGCAGGGAATGGAAATTGCACTGAGACAAAACCAAGATACAGAAGGATGGAAAGTTGTGTTATCTCAGGTATGAAATATAAAAAAAAGAAAAAAAAAGACATTTCTTATTAAGGAGTTAGGAACTTGTTTTATTTAATGTCATCCTATTCCTTCAGACAAAATTCTACTTGCGCTATCCATTTCTAGTAGCAAGGCTCACCTGAACCTCAGCTAACTGCACATATCCAGGGCCTCAAATGTTGCATACACAGTGTATTCATTGATGGCAATATATGTGTACATATTTTTGCATAGCATTCTAAAGAGAATGCTATCAGAATCCATTCACCGTTTTCAAAAATGCTATTCCTAATATCAGATGTAAAATTAATATAGTGAATTCCTTTCACTGATTGGATGGACCTTGTAGGTATTTAGTAGATCCACAAGTTTCAAAATTTTAAGCTGCATAATGTTTTATTGAGCCACACTAAACTGTGTAAACATATAGTGAACTCAATGGTGCTAAGGCATACACACAAAAACTGACCCAGACAGACATGGTTCACAGGATACTCATATAAGTCAAGTAACAAATATCAGTAAGTTCTGGAAACAAAAAAAAAAAAAAAAACAAAACAAAAAAAAACAAAAAAAAAAAAACCAAACAAAAAAAAGATTATTGAGCTCCTTAAGAAATTGACTTACATGAATCAGTATTTAGTATCGGTATTAATTTTAGTGCAACTACTATTAAAAAAAGAGCACAGTTATTTTTAGAAGCTAAGTATTTTGGTTTGAATCACAGCTAAAACAACACATTTCTGACAATTTTTTAAGTTTTGTACTAATATTATCCTGTGTCGTGTTTTGCCCTATGCATAGTATAAAATGGAATGCTTTAAAATACTGCAATAAATTACCAGAAGTTTAAGTTTAATATTGCCTTAAGTTTATCAGGAAGAAGTATACCTAAAATCACTGCTTAATTTGAATTCAATATACAATTCCTTGGGGTTTCATTTAAAGGAATAAAAACTCACCATGAAGCTTTCAGATTTTCCATTTCTCTCACAAAGAGAAAGAGTCATTGAACAGAAATTTATCGCACTTTTCCCACCTTGACAGTCCCTGGAAATGGAAAGCAAGCTCTTGAGCCTGGCCAGGTATCCAACAGTTCTGCTTATCATGCAGTTTTCTCCTCAGCTCCCCCTTCCAACAGTGGATAAGGGCAAAGACTATCTGCATGCAATTACAATTTTTGGGATGTCTTATAGTGACTTTGGTTTTATGTACCTTGTTTAAGGTACATAAGGCTAGTGGAAAAATAGTCGACTTCCTATGTCTATTAGACCCTTGACAAATAATTCTCAGCTTTACCCACAATTTATTAGCTACTCCAGTTTATATTTTGTAAATGGTACAGATACTAGAAGAAATGATTTGAACATTTTCAGCAGACTTTTTTACAACTTCATATTCAAGGTCTAGCAGTTTTTTCTGTTTCTGCAATAGTAACTGGGTTTCTCTGTAACATAACAATGCAGTTCTGGTTATTGCCTGAACATTTTGTACTCCATTAGATATACTTTACCTTTTCCTCACAGAAGGAGTTGCTTGGGATAAGAAATTATGCAGCACTAGAAAAGGAAATCTATATGAGCTTTGTACAGGATTGTGTAGGGTTGGTGCTGAGCATAACCTCCATGCAAAAGTGCTCTTCACAGTCCCAGTTTCTTAAACAGAACCTCTTTTTATTCCTCTGCAGGTCTAGAAACCCTTTTCAACATCTGTGCTATCAGCTGGATTTTTGCTGTCTGGTAATTAAGAAATTGTTTAAAATCAAGTACAAAAAAATAAAATACTGATTTCTCCCTTCCCCCCGCCCCCCCCGCTTCCCCTCACAACACATGCCCCTATATATAATCTGTTTAATTTATTTTTCCTATTCTTTTTATTCACAGTATGTCCACAATGCTGAGGTTAGAGTTGAGGTAATTTGACAATATTTATCAGTGCCAATGTTAAAATGAATTGGACCAACTTGGTGTTTTCAGCTGTCAGAGTTCAAAAGTGAGAATTATAACCATCCATGCTGGGAACCAGAGATTTGGTAAACTCTAAGCTTTTCTTCAGGCAGAGGAAGCTACACTTGTGCTTGTCAAGGAGATTAAGGAGAAATCTGATTGAGTCTGGAAGACTGTTGCTGCAGTGGATTACAAGTTTGATCTTCTCTTTTTTCAGGGATAAACAACCTCAAGGGCTAGGACACTGGCACAGAAAAGCAGATAATATCACTGGCTGTGAAGAAAAAAGTGTGGCCATATGGCAGGCTCAATAAATGAAAGCAAATGAAAGTGAAGCAATCAGTTCAATAAAAGAATGGTTGTGTGCTGTTGTACAAAATTGACATATATTTTTGTATTTGTAGATTAACGTGCACTCTTTCTCCAGCTCCTTTCTATCATATTTGTTCAGACTGTATACTCTTTTGGAAAGGCGAGTCTAGTATTAGGGCTATGCATTGGATCCTGGAGCTGCCATAGTGCAAATGTTTAACATTGAGATTTTGAATAATAGATTGAATAAACACAGGGATGAAGATTTATAGCGGCTGCTGGAGTGTGGAATTTCTAAAACTGCATAGTGCACTACATAAAAAGGAGGAAAATTAAGGAGAATTTAGCAGCTGACTTAAAATACATGCCCTCTAACTCTTTGATCTCAAGGACCAGAAGTGTATTCAAAGAACAATTAACAACTAAAAAATCATACAAAAATTGAGATTGAGATTGTCAGAACTGGACATTTCCCTCTAGACTGCATGTGTTATTTTTTATTAAACAGGTCTTATTTGTGAATTTAAAAACAGACAAAACCCCCACCAACCAAACAACAACAAAAAGATAATGGCAAAAAAGCATGATTTCAAAGTCCTCCTTTGTAATATTTATTATATTCAAAAGCTATTGCAAGATAAAACATCACACCTATGTGTATATATACTATATAGACACTTATTTGCAAAAATAGGGCTATCCTAGAGCAACCAGTAAGTAAAGCAAACCACAGTAACGCCCAACAGCATTAATTTCAGTGATAGCACATCTGCACTAAAAGCAGCTTTCTCCCTTCTCAGAGTATGCTTTCTGAGTAAGATCAAGAAAGGATTCTCATGGTTTTAACTCTATCCTAAAGCAAGATGATCACTAAATCAGATAAACTATTAATCTGTTTAAAGCTTGTTACTCCTGTTTTGCCAAAGCTGAGATGCTTTGCAGCAAAAAAGCAGCCAGGACTCTTCATGCCAAGAATCAGACATCTCATGCATGTTTCATAAATGTTTCTCTACTGAAAACTCAATGATTAAGAAAACACTAGTTCAATTTGCAAAAGCTTCCACTAATGATTTTTAAATAACTCAGAAAGAAATCTTGGCCTCATCCTTTTACTCTATCCTTTAGCCACAATACAAACCCTTTCAAATTTATGTCATTCCAGTGCACTGAATATGCTATTTTTGCTACAGCTGTTAAACTCCTAAGTATCTAGATATATGGCTTTTTACTATAAAGTAAAATCTCCTTAAAATTTGTATAGATTAATCCATGCTTACACCTGCATTGACTGTTCATAGAAAATATTCACTTCAAGAAACTAAGGTTTCATAATAAAGTTTTGCCATTTATAACACCACCACACACTAAAATTTTGTGTGAAATAGATCAGCTCTCAAGTAAGCACCTTTTCTAGCAAGATGAAAAACGTTTCCACAGAATAGCAAAATTGTGTCTGAAAGAATGTTGATAAAGAGTCCTCCTTTACTTAGAAAATCATGAACTTCATGCAAGAATGGAGAAATATTAATAAACACCATCAAGATTTGCTTTTCAAGTATGCTGGAATACCAACATGGAATATTAAAACATGCTAAGAAATAGGCTTATCGCCTGTAATGCATTATGAGCATAATCACTGTCATTGCACCTCACACAACTGGGAGCTCAGTGGAGAGAAGATAAAGAGAAATTTTCCTTTCCAGGCAATAAAATGGCAAGAGAGCTGCTCACAAACAGCCACTGGGTGAGTGCAGTAGCCTCTGCTGCTGTAATGAGGCACAGATGTAGGTGCAGCTGGAAGGGCTTGAAGGGCTGGCGCAGCACAGTGCTCGGTGGACCACTTCCAGCCCCGGCAACACAGAGCTCAGCCGAGAAATCCTGCCTTCTGCTTCCCCAACATGAGGGCCTCTCCTTTAAGGACTGATGACCCTGTAGAGATTCAGCTGCAAAAGGACACACCATGCTCATGGAAGTAGAGAAGACCATATGTCATTTAATTATCACAGGGTATGTAAGCTCTTTAGTGGCCGTGTGAATGTCACTATATTAATTAATGTGGAACATATCACCTGAAAGGCAAATATTAAAAAATATTTCATGTGTGTGTACTGTATCTCTATATAAAACATGCACTGTGTACATATATGTGCACATTTTGGTAGAAAGTACTTATACTCACAGCTGTACAAAAAAAAATCACTTACTTCTTATGAATGTTCTTTGTCCTGTTTACATTTTCTAGTTTGCAAGCACAAAAACACAGAATTCCCACGGTTCTTTTTTCATTAAATGGTCTAAGTCCCTCAGTCTTGCCCTTTAAAATCATAAAGTACATTCCAGATCACATAAAGTCACAAGACAGAGGGCAGTGCTGCACTGCAGTAATTGAGACGGCTCTCAGAAAGCCTGGACACCAGCGGCCGTGGCCTTATGGCAGTGTGAGGTACCTCTGCTGGCTTGAACTGATGCCATGTGCTGTGGCTGGACTGCTACTAGCATGGAAAACAGGCTTGTTTGCCCAAAGTCACACTGCTGTGGGGCACGGGAGTTTGTTGAACAAGTTTCTTAAGGCTTAGGGTGTACTTGAAAGCAAGCTGTGTGGTCCTTTAATTGACAGCATTAGCCAGAACATCCAAGTACACCTCTCACTAGAAATCACAAGTTAATTTTTCTTCTCTGTTGGAAGTTGCATGTATTAATTAGTCCTAAGAAAATTAATATAGTCAAGATTGCTTAAAAAATGCAAGGTTTATTTGGTTTAGGAGACAGAGATAAAATGCAAAATAGTATGCATTCTACAGAATTAAAGTCACTGAGTCAAAAAAATTGTGTGACACCTGACCTTGCTAACATTAGATGTATTTGTGTGCCTGTACAAAATAGTAAATATATGAAGTAGCTCTAAGAGTCCTCTCTGACATCCTGGATTTGTAAAGCAGCTTTTATGAACAATCTCTACCTATCATGGGTTTAACCCCAGCTGGCAACAAAGTTCCACATCTCTTTCATTTTCCCTCAGTGGGATGGGAGAGAGAACCAGAAGAGTAAAAACAAAAAAAAATTAGGTTGAGATACAGACAGCTTAATAGGTAGAACAGAAGTCACAAAGAAGGAATTAATTCACTGCTTCCTTGGGCAGGTAGATATTCAACCATGCCATGAGAGCAGGGCTCCAGCACACCTGGAGTAATGGTCATTATTTGGGAAGATTAACACTATCATTCTGAA
Organism: Anomalospiza imberbis; assembly: GCF_031753505.1. NCBI lineage: Eukaryota > Metazoa > Chordata > Aves > Passeriformes > Viduidae > Anomalospiza > Anomalospiza imberbis. The sequence goes on along the minus strand of NC_089681.1, from coordinate 125,420,473 downwards.
CATCCCACTCTTTCTTCTTCCCAAGCCTTACATGCTGGGTGTGATGCCATATGGTGTCGAATAGTCCTTTGGTCAGTTCAGATCAGCTGTCCCAGCTCTGTCCACTCCCAATTCCTTGTGCACCCTCAGCTTGCTGGTGAGATGAGGAGCGGGAAAGGTCTTGACTGAGCAAGCCCTGCTCAACCACAGCTAAAACATCCTTATCAACATAGTTTCCAGCACAGATCCAACACACAGCTTCATACTAGCTACTATGAAGAAAATCAACTGTATCACCACCAAACCCTACTGAAAATCCAGTCCTAAAGGGAAATGCTGATCTCATTGTAAACAATCAAAAAATTTGACTAGTGACATATGAAAATGTCATCATGGACATGCCTTCCTTCCCGCGGAACCTAAAATAGTCAACAGGCTCTTAATACAAAGCCTGCTGTAGCTGATGGGGAACTGTCTTTTAATTTCAACAGGTACCTCATACAATAATACAAAATCTGGTTTGAGACAAGTAACACCGTATGTGTCCCTTCTGGATCTACAAAGATTTCTGCTTGGTATTAACACTCTTTCAGTAGAAAACAAAACAATACAAAATACAAATACTTTTGTGTCCTTTACCATTGCATTTTTAAGTTGAATATTTACTATATTCTTTCTGTATATGGCACTAAATTTATTTGGTTTTATGCTACCAAATAACATGTACAATCTTGAAAGAGGTGACAATGTTTTATCTATTTAATATACAGTGATATTGTTCTGCCCACAATATGAGATCTCTTCTTTTTCAGAGAGATCAGGCTTCCATCAGATCATCCATTTGTTGCTAAATATTCTGGTGTCAAGTGAGTTTTCTATCGAAAATTCTAAAAAGCTTTACTTGGATCACTTAACTTTTCTGCTTACTCAGAAATCTGTGACACAGCTGTAATGAGATGTTGATGGGGAAAGGCGCTATTTCTTTTTAATGCAAAAGTAGCCAGTGATTCCAGCATGTCAGGAAATAGCATAGCCTCACAGAAGGAAAGCTCGTGACAAGAGGAAGATATATGAGTGAAGTGGATTTCTCAGGGTAGTAAGCAGAAACCCTGGCTATCTAGCTGAGAGAAGATGAGAGAATAAAGACTGAGGAGAAGAAAAATTGAGACCTTAAGCAATATACCTATACACATTCATATACTGCTGTCACTGAGCTTTTCTCATTTTCAATAAATGCAACATACAAACAAAAAAATCCATCCAATTTTATATGTCAGAATTCATGTACAAAAACATTTCCCTGTGACAATAATTTGTAATGGAGAAATTCATTATACTTCTACTGCACATTTTACATCCTCTGCTTTCCTATGCCTGAGTGAGTAGGTTGCTTGTTTTTCTCTCCATTCTCCTTGCTTTGGATGTAACAAATCTCTCTTTCTAGGGTCTCCAAAAGCTCATTCTTCTTTCACATAAAAGTTCTCTGTAGTGACTGAGAAACAGTAAAACACATCCAAATAGAATTTCAGATACACTACTGGACTGTTTATTTTGCATTTGATGTGCACACAGGTAGATAATGGAATATTAAGCTTCATTCAGAAGAGCTCCACTGTTCCTGAAGCAGACTGTTGAAGCTCCATGAGGCAGTAAATGCAGCTACATGACTCATCCAACTGCTGGGGCAAGCACCTACACTTCAGGATTAGGAGGTCTGCTGCTCAGTACAATATAAATCATGTCTACTGCCTGACCACTGCATACTGTGCTCTGTGGTCGAAACAGTTATTTGGCAAAATGCTCTAAATTTGAGGATCTCATTTTAACTTTGCCCATGGTTCTCTATGTGTTATCAGCCCAAGCGCAGGTTAATAAATTGTAGAATTTGTAAAAACTCAACTCTTTGCTCCAGCTACCAGGCCAGCTGTGAAATATTTGCTTTGATATGGGAAACAGAAAAGGTTAGAGTCACCTTTTTTATCCTCATTCTGTAAACACTGCTTGGCAATCTAGATCACTTTTAAGTACTCAGCTGTTGTAGTCTGGGCCATTAGTCAACTCCTGACCTTATTCCCTCTGCCAGGGATTGACAAAAGCAAACAATTGCCAGGGACCTGGATAAAAAGGAGGTCAGGTAGCCATTCTTCAGAATCCATCCATCCATTCGTGAAAAGAGTACTTTCCTATCTAGGTGTTGCACCACCAGCATAAAACAGCTCCTGGAAATTTTATCTCTCGTTATTTTGGGGAGAGTCATACCCAACTGCCTACTTTGCTACATTTCATTACAAAAAAAGTGAGAGGGTGTCTGTTCCAATGCTTTGAGTAACAATCTGCTGAAAAACTCTTTCTAGTGATGCAGGTTTTAATTTGGAAGATCTTCTGAAACCCTTTTCCATTTGAAAGTGTAAGACAAGTTTTGTTCAGAAACAACAACAAAGGCTGAGACATAAAATACTTTGAGCTTAAACTAATATAAATGGTTACTGAGAATTAAGTCATTATGAGAAAGCATAAACTAAAATACATACAGTTCAGACACAGTTCACATGTTTATTTTACATTGTTGGAACATTTTAGAAACTGTGCTTCTATGAGGCAATGCAGAAAGAAAGAACACTATTTTCAAAAGGACCCATAAAGTTGTTTTATATTTTTATTTCACACTATGGCACTAATACAAACTTGTCATTAGTAATCTAAATTCGAAGACAGTGCACCAGACCTTCTTCTGCAGTTATTCTGCTACTGCTTTATTATTTTGTGCAGTAATTTAAACCCATTGGAATATCATGCTTTTGTCTTTACTCTCAGCCTAATTCTCACTGCATCCTAATAGGCCAAGCAGTCATAGCTGGTGTAATAAACAACTTCTGCATTGCCAAATGTATGCAGAAATTGAAGGACATAAACTAAGAAAGCTCCTGTACTAAATCCAAGAACTTACTGTAATTGATGTAAAACCTGATGCAGCTCCATCTGTCTATTCCATCACATGTCTGTTGCTCTTTTTTTTCCTCCTGGAATACTTCCTGAACTTACCTGGGCTTTTATAAAGGGGTAGGAGAGAGATGACTTTCACATGAAAATTAAAAAAAAAAAGCTTCAATGATCCTTGGTCATTTTAAGCACATTATCTTTATTGCTGGGCTGAAATTTTCTCCCTTAATCTTCCAAAAAAGCTAGGAAGTTAAATTTGTTTGACTTAACATGAAGATAAGAACATCTGAAACAAATCATCATGGAACTAGAGCAGGAAGTTTGAAACTGGGATGAAATTCCACTTTCTTCATGTTAATAACGAGTTCTATCTTCCCGCTCTCAGTGTAGGGGGGAAAAAGCTATCACTACTGAGGAAATCTTATTAGATTCAACCCTATTTTTAAACAGCCGGGATCAAAATCTTCATTCAGCCACACTGGTGCCACTCCATTAAATTCCAGCAGTGGCACCACTGGTAGAAAAAGAATGGCACTCAAATTTTTCACCATTAAGTAATCTGTTTTCATTACCTTCTCAGCAGTTTGTTTCATTTGCCTGCAGTAGAGAAACTAAAATTAGAAAACATTTCATGCTCATAGTTTGCTTCCAATGTGAAAAAAACAAGTCTATAAATTTGTCTATTGGATTACGGCTTGTGCAGTTCTCTTGTAAAGTTGTCTTTACATTATAGTGATGAACTGTAAATGGTGTACTGCATTATTTTGTCCAAAGTAATTCAAATTAATGACCCTAGAAATATTATTTTAGGTGACTGTTATAAAGCATTGACAATACCCATGAATATTACCAGCAGAATTTCTTTTCTTCTTTGTAATGTATGCATTGCCATGTGTTAATAAACTATTTTCTGATCATCTTCAGAATTTACTGTCTCTTGCAGGAGTTCCATTTTCCAGTCTTGTGTCAATTCTAGTAGCAAATGAATGTCAGGTGAATGCTGATAGTAAACTGTCAAAAGTTTGAATACATTTTTCTTGCCTTTACTTGCATACTCATGTTCACATTTCACATTACCTAAAGCGTCACTGATTCTGACTGAAAACAGAAAAGAAAATTGAAGTGTGGTGATCTCCTAGCTTCTTTACCTTGTAACTGTAAGAATTATATTAGCTTAGAAAGTCTAAACATTACTTTATTTTTTCATTTAAATTAAACTTTCAAAAAGGAGAAAAAATGGAAATTATTTTTCTAGTTCAGATAAACATTATTCTGGATGCTAAAAATGGATTTGTTTCTTAAGAACAGAAGAGGTTTGTATCTTCTTGCACTGTACTGGCTCATGTCATCCTTACTTAGAAAGTGTTAAGCCTGACCAACCACAGATACTAGCACTTTGAAATTCTTGGAAAAAAACCCAAAACCCAACAAATTTCTTCCAAACTTCACAGCATCAGAATCAGCACACATTTGAGAAATATGCCATCACAGCAGTGTCCAGAGACAGTCTTAAGAAGCTTAAAGATCAGAGGAGGATATTAAATTATTTGAGCTTCACAGAAACTTCTCATGGCTAAATACTGATGTCAAGACCACTTCTAAGGAAAAGTGAATTGATCACAAGAACATCAAGTCAACCAACTTCTGGATTTCAAAAGAGAGGACTGAAGAGTAAGTTTTCTATTAAGTAATATTAAAAAACCCAACTGTGGCAACAATGCTAAGGAACACCTCTCTTCTGTAGTTGTAACAGACCTGTTGTGCTTCACTTTGTACTGAAGAAATGGTTCTACAGCTCATCCAGTTGCATCCATAGTAAGGCTGGCCAGTCAGTAGAAACAACTCAGTCTGAACTTGCACATCTCTAATTTTTTTCAATTAGCTCATTCAAAATACATTTCTAAAATTCCTGTAATAACCTCTCAAACTTTCTTCCTGACAAAGTATTGCAAGTGAATCAGCATTTAACATACATTTCTTTATTTTAAAGGTCATTCAATAGTCATGCACCAAACTAACTATTAAGGTAAGCCAGAGTTTGAAAACAGATCTGAAATATATTCTTCAGATGATATTTGCCTATAAATCCCACAAAAAATTTAAATTATTCTTTTAATATCAGGCAAACCCTTCTAATTTCTTAGAGGCAGCTAGATATTTTATACCCACAAGGAGCTTTCCTTACTGCAGGAAAATAAAAAAATTTTGAACATGCTGTATAGAATATGTGTTCGTGTGCCAGAACTACAGAAACCTGTAAATCTTTCTATCCTAGATGGGCAGAATTAATTCTAGATTTAATCACTCTGCTGCATAATCAGGACCACTGATAAGGAGGCACAGAATGACTCTGTTAACAGAAATCTGATGCAAGCACAATGCTGCAGCATGCACAATGCTTTAATGCAAAAATAAGAGAGGACTATTCTGTATGTGGCTCATGAAAAGGACATGAAGACCAGTGTGGTAAGTACATTTCTCTCTCTCTCTCTCAAGATTTTTATAAAGGTGCACAGAGAGAAGTGAAAGAGAGAACAATTCCTATTTCTGCTCCTTGTTTTTCTCATGTGGAATGTGTTTGGAGAATTGTTTACCTAGAGCGAATGCCTGGTTGGATCACGGTGGATTGTTTGGGCCTGATGGCCAATCAGATCCACCTGTGTCTGGGCTCTGGAGAACAGGGTCACGAGTTGTGAGGGAGTTAGATATGAGAGTTAGAGAGAGTAGCATGTAGTTTTTAGTATCCTCTTTTATATAGTATATTAATGTATCATAGCATAATTATAATAAAGAAATCATTCAACCTTCTAAAATAAGTCAGACATCATCATTCTTCCCATTAAGTTCACCAACATCTACAACAGACCAGGTTGACACTCACTATTCCAAAAAAATGTGCCACAAATGAAATCAAGTGGCTGTATCCATCTCAGTAGAAATCTAAGACAGCAGATTATCAGCCTTTTTCAGATAACACAACATCTGCTCAAACAAAATTACAAGACATGGCATTAATGAGGTATTTCACTTTTCCTACTAATTATGGGATTTCATTGTTTCATAAAAGTTAATAGCCAAAAGTAAATATAAGATGTAATCCTAGGAATCCAAACTGCAGTCACTTCTTCATGCTGCCTTCGGGGAATTCTGTCGTTGGCTTCATGAAGAAAGAGGTAAGTGATTGTTTTAAAGAAGCAGCTCTAAAGATCCTTGAATATTTTAATACAGATAAAATACTGCCAAGCTGGCTCTCTTTCAACCATACCCTACAAGGAAGGGAGGAAAGGAGGGAGGGAGGGAGGAAGGAAGGAAGGAAGGGAGGAAGGGAGGAAGGGAGGGAGGGAGGTTCTTATGATATTTATTACTTTTAAGATTGGTAAACAATGATGACTATTGCCCACTACATTTAATATAAGGTAGAATATCCTTAAAAGAAAAAGGAGAAAGTGTTCCCTCAGGATAATAACTTCCAGAATAATTAAACTCAGAAAATCTTAAGTTTTAGGTATTTTTAGGAGCAAGTATGCTGTAATGGGCAAAGACAAGTAACACTGAATTAACTGCCTTTTGTTTTCTAGTCTATCTGCATTTTAAGATTTAAATAGCTAAAGCACTTGTTGAATATATTTGAAATATACACTGAAGTGCCTTTATTAAGAAAGACATGAGCCTACGCTTTTGTCAGCTGTGTACAAAAGGAATAACCCTGTCTAACCTACAAATCGGGTTTACTTCCTGGATATTGGTCTTTTCTAATGTCCAGAGAAACTGTATCTGAAGAGATAAAATTCAAATGAACTGCCAGCTACCAAGTTATAAAACACAGTTCCTGTTTTTACACAACATACTTTTAAAATCGAACAACTGTTGCAAGAGTTCTATTTGGATCCAGAGAGGAACCATTCCCCAAGGACACCTACAGGCTTTGCCCACCACTGTAATTATGGCTCATGTCATAACACATATTTTCTTATTCAGACTTCATGAGAGCCTTTCAAGCAAATGAAAATTGTGAGTGAATCCACCAGTTCAGTACCTAATAAAAGGATAATCTAAACCTCTACCAAATAAACAACGTAATTTTATCTACAAGGTTGTTCCATATAAAATATGTAGTCTTTGCAAATATCCATTATTTTCCAATTACCACAGAATAATTTTCTTCTCCAAGTTCTTGCTGCTTGATTTGACTTTATTACTTTCAATAGTTGCTATAGTTATCTACATTCTTGGAGTCAACTTTACGCAGAGAGTATCAAGATAAGAACAGCTGGACTCTGTCAGATAGCCCAGAATTAAGACCCCTTATCCAAAGAAGTGCCAGATGTTCACAGTAAAGCCCAAAGAACCTACCTTAAGTTACAGACTTGCAAAGATATTTTATTTTAGTCTTCCCATAGCAAGACTAAGTCAATAGCAATACTCAGCCAAGTACTAAAGTGTAAGATTTTGCCCTTTCTAAAACATATTTTTGTTCTTACATAAATATCTAATTATTTCCCAAAACCTGTACCCTCTTCTGCTATGTGCTTCCCTTCCTTAAATCTGTGATCCACAGGAAATCTTGACAATGTTTGTAGAATTTAATTTTTTAAATATTGAAAGTTGTCTTTCTGTTTATTAAAAAAAAAGCCTGCTTAACTTGAAAAGAAAAAAGAAAGAAAAGAAACAAAACCTTTTGGAGAGCTCAGTCTGTTTTTTTCGTTCCCTCCAGCAACATATGGCAACATCTGCTCCCTCCCTGATGGATAATGACTCGTTGGCATTGACTTTTCTGCAATCAAAACTTCTTAAAGTGGCAAGTAGATAAATTCAGGTATATTAAGAAAATATATATGCATACATATAAATACATGCTTTCAAGTTTTTGAAGTCTGGTATAACTGCATGAGCATGCAATTATTTTTCTGAGATCAACACACTAAGCATAAGGTCCATCACAACAACTTTGCTTTCTTGCCGAGGAAACATGAATTGGCTTTTGCTTATTGACAAGCCATACAGCAGAAACTGTTAATAGGAGGATATTGTCATTTTGCAAAATGAAAAAGCAGACACTTCAAGTTTTAAACGTTTATTAAGCCTCATCAAAACAGTTTCAAACACAAGACCTGGTGCTGTGTGAGGCAAATTTAATTATTTCCTGGATGATTAAGCATGACACTTGTGCGAATAGCTTCCGGAAGACCTTTCTGTGCAGCTTATGGACATTATTGTGTTTTTAGAAGTCAGGACGGTCCTTTTTGAGTCTACTGTAGTCCATATTAATCGAGAACAACTAGGAAAGAGAAGGGAAAGAATATTAATTAAGAAGCTTGACTACACATATTCCCTGGTATTTACTAAAAATATGCATCACTGAACATACACCAGGAAACTTAAATCATATTTTGAGTCTGAGAACTGGGCACTAATAAATAAATAAATAAAAACTTTTGATAAACAGTAACTTTTTAGTATTAATTCTACACCCAGTATTAGAAGTTCTGCATTTAAAATGAGTGGTCATGTCTTCCACTAAAGATAAACAACATGTCTCTTCTTAACTCCCAGAATTAGAAGTCCATTCAGAGGAACTTTTTACTTTTTACTGGTGAGTTTATCCATTTTGCTCAAAATCGATGGCTCCTGCATACTGAAGGCAAAAGCCAGCTTGCCATGTGGCACAAAGCACAGTGTCTGTGAACAGACAGTGGTACAAAAGAACATTTAGAGCAGTGCTACAAAAGCCAAGTTTGGTTCAGGTAGCTGCATCTAGAACTGCAAAGGATGCCAAGGAGGAATTAAAGTCCGAACAGATCCTCTCACATGCTCAGTTTTTACTAAGTGGATCCTGTTACAAGCAATCCAGAACAACCCAAAACGTGATGGAAGACAATGAGTTTACACACTAACTGCATATTTTGGCATCCCAGCCTGACTTGACATCAAGCATGTGATAGTACAGTTTTTCATAAAAAACAAAAATATTAAAAGCACGTAACTATCAGTTTGATTATTTTTAGTTACATCCATTTTTTTTTAACTTTTTTAAAGAAAACACAACAGCCTACAGCACATTCAAATTACAGCTTTCTCTGCAACTCCAACAGTAATGCTCAGGTTGTCAACTCTTTTCTTTGGAAAAAGACTGAGGAAGTTAGTATGACAAAAAGAAGTTTAAAATAGAAAAATAAATCCCATCAAAAGCTAAGACTTGTATAACAAGAACTTTTTACTAAAGAGTCATCCTCAAATTAGAATGTATGTCCTTTTCATTTCTCACAAGGCAGATTTGGAAAAAATGTCCCCAATGATTCTCACACCCAAATATGGCAAACCCTGAGGCTGTGTCTGCATGTTAAGGCAGAAGGGGAATGCTACACAAATCATGCACTCTTTAAAAGAATTTGTACTGTGCACTATGCAGGATTTGCTGAGTTTGGATATTTACAAACCAGCAACACTCCAGAACTGGCAATGAAAACAAAGAATGAAATGTTCTTCTTGGACTTAAGGGAACCGCAACCTGTTTTATTTTGGAAGTGTGGGGTTTTTCTACTTAGTTCAATGATTGGAATAGTAGTATATGGTACCAAACAAGACACTAGCTTTGAAAACACAGTAGGTTTGCTTTTTTTGTAGCTTGAAAATAATCTTAAAATATTCTTAACAGCAATCTACTAAAATAGCACTTCTGTAATAGCATGATTAAAACATGATTCATGTCCAGAGAAGGTCAATGAAGCTGGTGAAGGGTATAGAGAGTAAGTCATATGAAAAGTGTCTGAGGGAGCTGTTGTTCAGCCTGGAGAACAGGAAGCTCAGTGGAGGCTGTCACTCTCTACAACTCCCTGAAAAGAGGATGTAGCCAGGTTGGCTTCTTCTCCCAGGTAACCAGCAATGGGACAAGAGGACACAACCTCAAGCTGCACCATGGGACGTTCACATTGGACCTCAAGAAGAATTTCTTCACTGGAAGGATTGTCACACATTGAAACAGATTGCCGTGGGTGGGGATGGAGTCACCATTTCTGGAAGTGTGGAAGACATGACTGGACATGGCACTTAGTGCTATGGTCTAGTTGACAACATGGTGTTCAGTCAATGGTTGAACTCAATAATCTTGGAAGTCTTTTCCAACACAAATGAGTCTACAATTTTAGGACTCCTGAAAACTACCAAATGTTTTAGACATCTTTGCATGCGTCCTCATTAGTTCAAAGAAATTAGTTGAATATCAGCTCAAGAACATTTCTATTGCATCCAGTTACTTACAATATTGTTTTGTTTTCAAAAAGTCAACTGCAGACCTGAACTCATGGTTACATTAAACACTGACATTTTCCTGCTTCTCATGAGTAAAGGCCAACAGCTTAGAGCTTAGTTCAGATCTTCTGGGGCTTTGTCCTTCTCCCTGTAGTTAATTTCTGAGTACTATAAGCCAGTAAATTCCTCCTGTAAGAGCGCTTACAGTTGCTCTTTTCCTTACAGTGCAATAAATGTGACTGCTTTCACACAGACTCTTTTCACCCCATTATCAACCACCATTAGGAGAGTTTTAAACCTCAAACTCAGCCATCTCTGCTCAGAGCTCTAGAGACAATCAGATGCGGCACAAAAGGAATACATCACTCATCCAACTACTTTCCCATATAATTAAACATTCTAAAGCAGTAGGCTACACCTCTAATATGATGCTTCCTAAAAATCTGTATTTCTCATTTTACCTTGTACTGGTCGTTGGGAGCCATTTTGTTCCAAGGTTCTGGGTTATTTTTCTTGTCCCAGCTATTGAGAGAAATGCAAGATGTGAGAGAATATTATCACTCTCTTCAAAATTAACAACAAAAAAGTACTGTGGTTATTAGTTCATTGAGTAACCCATCCAAGCAAGTTTCCACAGAAAAAGGCACCGTCCTTTGTCAGCAGTCTCTAAATATGGTGAACAAAGAGATCTCCAAATCAAGGAAAGCTTCACACACCTCATGTCAGGTGATACTGGATGAAGACATTAAGACCTCCAGAAACATAAAAACCAAGGCAATGGAGTTTAACATATACAGCAAGAGGACTGGCACGGGGATTACTGAATACATACCTAACATCAGGGTTGAACATTGCCAAACGCATAAGATACAGGCTTGCACCAACACCTCCAGATCCAATGATCACAAACAGAGGGATCAACTGGAATAACAATACAAAAAATTAAATATCATCCTGCAATACAACAAAATAGTACTGAAACATAACACTTCTGATGCCAGCTATGGCAAGCCAAAGAACAATCTTTGACTTTACAAATGCGTGGCCATCTAAACCCCTGGCATAAATTCCATGTTTGTGGGATATCCCTGGAATCACTGAGGAACTAGCAGCTACAGAAAGACAGGTATGAAAAAAATAGTCCTATCTCCAGAGTCCAAAACCAAACCAAAAATTCCGTTACGTCGCGTTTCTGCGACAGACAACCGTCCCTTCACTGCCAAAACGGCCCCTACCGTCTGCACTCGGATTACAAAACCAGAAACATGGGCGGGCTAGCGTGGGGGCAAACTGGTGGGCAAGGAAAACGGAAGGGCCACCTCGAGCCCTGCAGCATGAGCAAGGCCGCAGGAACCTGAGGGAAAAAGGGACCTGGTCGTGTCTTCTCGACCAGCTCCGGGCGGCCCAGGGGTCCAGCATGGACAGGAATGCCAAGAGACGGATGGGCGAGGAGGAGGCGACCGGGACACCGAGCGACGGCAGAGAAGGGCGGGTGCGGGGCCGGGTACTCGGGCTCAGGTACTCACGGCCGGGTGCTTCTTCGCGTGGGTGAGCACGGTGCGTAGCACCATGGCGGCGGTGCCGGGGTGGTGGTGGTTTGGTGGCGGCGGATGCGGGCGAAGAGCTCTCTCCCTGCAGGCTCCGCAGCGCTGCCTCCCCCTTCAGCCGCCGAGCCCCAATGTCACCGAGGCCCCCGCCGCGGCAGGTGCCGCCGCTGCAGCCCGGATGTAGCAGCTCTGGCGTTCGCCTGCTCGCCCGCCGCCGCCCCGCGCCGGCCGCCGCCCCGTCGCGCCGCCCCCGCCACGCTCCCCGGCCTGCGTGAGCCCCGCGTCAGCGCGGCCCCGTCTCGCCGGCCGCGCGGGCACCGCGGGTGGCAGCAGGCACCGGCCCGGGCACCCCGGGCAGCCGGGCAGCGCCGCCCCACCCCGGCCCCTGCCGCACGGGCAGCGCCTGCGCTCGGGCTGCCCGCGGCGGGCAGGGCACGGGAGCTCCCGGCGCGGAGGGTCGCCCGCCGGCCGCCCCTATTACAGGACGGGCCAGGTTGGAAGGGACCTCAGTGGGTCATCTGGTGCAACCTTTCTGCCCAGGCAGGGTCATCCTAGAGCACATGGCACAAGATTGCATCTCGACGGTTCTGGAGTATCTGTCGTGAAAGAGACTCCACAACCGCTCTGGACAGTCTGTTACAGTGTGCGGTCAACTGTACAGTAAAGAAGTTTTTTCTCGTATTCATGTGGAACTTCCTGTGCATCAGTTTCTTCCCGTCGCTTTACATCCCATTGCTTGGCACTACCAAGGAGAGCCTGGCTCCATCCTCTTCATGGCCCTTATGGATATCAATTAAGTTCCCTTTCAGTCATTCAATTTTGAGGCTGAACAGGTCCAGCTCTCCCAGCCTTTCCTCTTAAGAGAGATGCTCCCCTCATTGTCCTCATTAACCCTCCACAGGACCCATTCCAGGAGCTACCTGTCTTTTACTGAGGAGCCCAGAACTGGACACAGCATTCCAGGTGCAGCCCTCACCAGGGCTGAATAGAGGGGCAGGATCATCTTCCTCAACCTGCTGGCAATGCTCTTCCTAATGCCCCCCAGGGTACCGCTGGTCTCCTTGGCCGCATGGGCATGCTGCTGCCGCAGGGACAGCTTGCTGTCCACCAGGACTTTCTTGGTGCTGCCCTCACATCGCGCAAGAGCTGCTGCCTCAGAGCCATGGGGCAGAGCCCACCGCGGCCTTGCCGAGAGGCGCCTGCCTGCTCCCTGTGGCATCGGGACCGCTGGGAAGGTGTGTGGCAGCCGTGGGTACGTGCACACCTTTGTCTGCCTCTCAGCTGGGCTCCCTGTGGCATCGGGACCGCTGGGAAGGTGTGTGGCAGCCGTGGGTACGTGCACACCTTTGTCTGCCTCTCAGCTGGGCTCCCTTCACAGAGCAGGCCTGAGCACTCACCAACATGGGTTAAAACTCAAAGGGGTGGTTTAAAGGTGAGACAAAAGAGTTACGAGTTTGATTGTCCTGAAAAGGATACAGGGAATGAAATTCATCATAGAACTGCCAACTTAATTATTTTGCTACAGTCAGGTTGGCAAAAGGTGGGTGCATTGAGACAGCCCTTTGATTTTCAGAAGCGGTTTATAATGATATATTACATGTAAGTGATTCTCCCTGTCTGCTCCACCTGGAGTACTGCATCCAGCTCTGGAATCCCCATTACAGGAGAGACGTGGACCTGCTGGAGGACCCAGAGGAGGCCACAAAGGTGATCAAAGGGATGGAGGAAAGGCTGAGAGCTGGGGTTGTTCAGCCTGGAAAAGAGAAGAGTTATGGGGTGACCCATTTTCAGCCTTCCAGTACATGAAGGGAGCCTACATGAAAGGAGGAGAGGGAGTTCTTACAAGGACACATAGGGATAGGACCTAGGGGAATGGCTCTAAACTTACAGAGGGGAGGAAGAAATTCTTTACTTAGAGGCTAGTGAGGCACTGGAACAAGTTGTGCAGCGAAGTTGCAGATGCCCCATCCCTGTAGTGTTCAAGGCCTTCCTTGCATATCATTCAAAAATCCATTTTTTTTTTCATATTGCCAGAGCCTGTTTAACCTTGACAACAGTTAAGTTCAGGAACTTGTACAGATGGATTTGGCAAGTCATTGGGTGGCACAACTCAAAAATAGTTATAACAATGTTATTTTTTGCTTGTCTCCTTCATTTGTTCCAGAGTTGATAAACAGAAAAAAGGATAGTTAGTGTGCTTCAGGAATCTGTTAATTGTTCCAGTATTCATTATGTTATGATGACAGTACTTTTCTATTTTTTTTAATGGAAAGAACAATTTGCCTGTGTTAAAACTATGAAAATAATACTATTGCTGCTATTCTTCTATAAAAGAGAAATACACTAAGAGTAACTTGGGAGGTTACAGTGCTCACCTTCTAGCAGAGTAGTTGAACTTTTCACCATACACCTGGGTTGCAGGAGATGCCAGTTGCTGCAGGAAAACCAGGGAGCAACCAAAGGCTAGATGGATAGCCAGAAACCATGTGGGGCTGCTCAGCAAAGCTCTGTTCAGACTGAAAGAGTCTGCTTCCTTATGCACAGCCAACGTATGGCTAAATGAGAAAATTTGGAGACTACAAGTATCCTGTTTCTACACTACTAAGGGAAAAGTATCAGAGGTGCATTATTTCCACTAGGCTATGTCTTGGGCACATATTTTTAGGAAAGACATCATGATTTTTATTTGCTTTTCAGTATAATTTTTTTCAAAATGATTTATAGTTTTTGCTGTCTTATGCTGTTATGAATTTAAAGAGGCATAGTACCTGATCAGTTTGCAAAATTTGTCATGCATTTCATGGGCTTTCATAAATTTTTGTCATTTTGCACATCAGCTTTTATTGCCTGGACCTGTATGGCTCAGCTGTTTTGTTGTTCACATACATGCCTTATTATTTATAACACTTGGAATTTTTGTATGGGAATGAATTTTGCAGACATAAAAAATTAAAATTTGAAAACAATCAGAAATCAGATTTTTTCATTGTAATTTTGAAAGTTGCAAGTTAGTATTTTTAAATTTCACACAATGCAGCATTGCTAAAAATGCAACCCCTCACTTGCATCACTTGGCATAATACTGAGTATAAATTCGAAGTACCTCATGGCATCTTGATGATGGATGCATGGTTCTGAGAAATACCTACTCAGCTGCCAAGTTTGAGTGCTTGCACTATGCTATAGTTATATAAATTGTATGGGTTAATTTATAGTAATGCTGTCAACAGATTAGCCATACTTGAAGACTAACAATTTTCTGTAACTTATCAACCCATTCCCAGAAAGACAGTAAACACTGGATAAAGGTAGATAATTTTGCCACTCTCTTATATGTCACTTAGCTACTCGAGCTGAAAGTAAACACATTTCTTCCCTCTTAAGGTTTTGTACCTTTATGTTTACACCTGACAATTAAATTTATGATCCTTTAGTTAGACATGTTGCTTCCTTTAGTCTAAGTAAAGTTATTCTTGTGTAGGTTTCTGCTTTTTAAATAAGTGGATGCATAAATCCTTCAGGTATTTTGGCAAGATTTTGTGATGAACCAGTTCATTAAGAACTAGGGGCTAGACTTGCAGTAGTGCTCAGCACTGCTGAAAAATCAAGTCCTCAGGTTATTCTGATGCTTTGTCATTTATTTATTTCTCCTGTCTTTTGTTCTCCTGTACTGCCTCACCTCATGGCTTCTGTCTCTCACTGTCCCTCCTTGATTGTTACTGTACCTTATTCCTGTCCTTAGGCTCATTTGAGCTTTTGATTTCAGAAACTTTTCTTCTATTACAGGTGCTGTGTTTTAGTTTTTGGTGGCTTTCCTGTTTCTAAAGTCTTAATTCCGCAAAACTTACCTGTCAATATGAATTGGTTCATTGAAATCTGCAGATTTCTAATCTGTTCAACAACAAGTATGGTACGCCTCATTTTTTTGTATTATTTAAAACAACTGATTTTAGCCACAAATATAATCAGGTCTGATCTCCTGAAGAACAAGAATCAGAAGTCATAATAAAATCAGGTTATTTGAAGAATTGCACTCTTAAGGTTTGACAAAGTCAGTTCATTAAAAAAAAGAGAAACAGACAAAATTATAGTCAATTTGAAGTTACATATTTTACTTGGAGGAAAATAGGAAGGAAAGATTAGTAGATTTGGAGATGTTCCAACTGGTTACTGATCAAGAAACTAAATTCGTTGTGAATTGTCCTATAGCATCAAGACACTTCTCTGTTAATCTGAACAATGTATAAACTGAGGATTTTCTAAAGGTCTCACAAGATTTTGTAAAAAGGCAAGGACTTCTAACATTCTTAGCAGAGAACAGGAATTATAGGAGACTGAAATATATTTAAAAACTTCAAGAAAAGTAAAAATGTAAAGTGTAGCTTACCTGCAACAAACGGATTTTTGTGATTTTATTTTATTTTCCTGTTTCTATTTTATTTTTACTGTCTGTTCCCTCTGTCCTTGTATTCCTTTCTCTGCACTTAGCAGGGAGCAACAGCAGAACAGGATGTATGTGTGCAGACCTCTGCCAAACCCATTGGGGTAGTTTGCTTACATCTTCCTTAGCATCTGATTTATATTTGGTTCTAACTCTGTGAAATGGAGTGGCTGCATAGTCTATTCTTGCATGCCTGGTCTAATGGCCGTAGGGAGACATGGGGGACATGAGGTGGATGGATAAGGGCACTAACATTTAAATATAGCAGCTTGTGAAAAAATCTTCCATTAAGTGTAAACATTGCAATTGTTCTGAAAAAAAAAAGCCTTAAGAATTTTGTAGTGTTAGTTAAGCAAAATGCCATGCCTATAGAGGAAAAAAAAAGTAGAAAAAAATTAAGATTAGAAACAAGTTTTTCTTTTTTTAAACTGCAACAAAAACTATGTCTAGCATTTAAGAAACTAGGGTGAAAGGAAGTAAGCTACTGGAAATTTGAAAACTAACAGCACAAGGGATATAATAAAGAAGAAATTAAAAATTAATGGTACTGAGACATATAGCATGGAAATATTCTTTATGTCTGTCAAAAATATGTGTTGATAAAGGTTCCTGTCTCCATATATCCATTAAAAGTACACAATAAAGGACAGGGCAAAAACATAACAGCCGAGAATCAAACACTTAAAATGAAATTAATTGTGGTCCCTGTTCCTGCTTACTTTCTAGGTTTGATATAGCAAATGAAAACAGCTGGTGTTTATATTTAAAATATAGTTTGTTTTAAGTTATATAATCTGCCAAAATTTAGGATGCAGAAATAAAAGTCCCACACAACTTTCACCCAACTGGATAGCTTGAATGTGACCAGAAGACTGCAAGAAATTACTGGAATGGTCCCCCTAACAACTGTGTTGATCCCGTGCCCTTTTACAGATAATCTCTTTCATGGAATTGTATTCATAAATGGTATTTCCCTGTAAGCTGCTCTTGTGTTTGATTTAAAAAACTATGTGGACTCCATAAATAAAATATGAGTTTAATGGATCAACAGAAATTCAAAAGCTTCACTAAAAATGTAAGCAGGACTGGTACCTGAAACTGTTTTTAACTGGATGCTGCTTCAACTATTCAGCAACAACTTACTGGAGATAAATTAAAAGTGCTTCTGTTTCTAATTCCTGTAATAGTTTCAAGGCTTTTGATCTTTCGTCTTCACACAAGAGGTTTAAGTATGCTTTTTAGTTTCTGCTATGGAGTAAGGAGAAACATGCTTGAACAGTAGTTCAGGACCATTCTGTGTAACTTCTTTTACATATGCTGGAGAAGAAATAGATAGTTCTTATGAGTCCTCTGCTCTGATGTTCAAAACTTAAGCTAGCCTTTGGTTAATCTTTTGTTTGCACATAGTTTTAGCAAAATGTACTCACATCTCAGAGTTTTGTTTTGGTTTTGTTTGTTTGGTGTTTTTTTGGTTTTGGGTGTTTTTTTTGGTTTTTGTTTTTTTGGTTTTTTTTGGGTTTTTTTTAATTAAATGCTGGAAATCTATACCAACTGAGACAAATCCTGGATTTCCAGGTCTGGCATGACAGTTAGAGTGACACTAATAAAAACTATCATCTTTCATCAGCTATTGGCTAATGATTTAGAAAAATTTGATCAGGGTTTGCTCTTTGATTAAAGCTGTTCTCCTTTGCCATAAAATAATAGTTAGTTCTTGACAGCCCTTTCCAGGACATATTACTGCTTAGGAGAAACTGCTGCAGCTGCCACATGAGTGACTCAAGCAGACAATCTGGGAACAGAGCAAACTGCTTACAGGCAGCTTCTGAAATGTAGAAATGCGCACACACAGACACACACACTCACACACACACATATGCATACACAAAGTATAATTGACTGTGGAACAGGAATGATCCATGACATCTCACATCCATTCCAAATATTAAAGAGAACCATACAGTAATAATAAAGAAACATGAAAACTGTTAGTGTTTATAAAGTACAGTCTTATTGCAGTGGGACTATCTGCAAAAGCTGTGCCAACAAAGGATTACACAGTTAGAAAAGAATAAATAGATTTTGTATTCTAATTTTTTTCTGTATTTTCTAGTGCCACGGAGAAAGCCAGTATTTTAATGGAGCCACAATTTTTAGCAAGAATAGGGCTCCCAAATCTAACAGTTTTAATAAGCCAAAACTTGTTCTCATTTACGACTGTGATAGAGACTTTAGAGGAAAGGATGAGACATAATTCTGATCAAGCTATTTTCCACAAACCTAGGCTGTAGAAAAATCTCATCTGTCTTCCACTAACAAGGGCTGTATGCTTTTGTTTTCTTTATGGACAGGGTAACAAGGGATTCTTGCGATTTATGAACAGGACAGATAATGCCATTTTTAAAGTAAGGATGTTATTCATGTCCATTATTTGCCTCTCTTTTCTGCTGTAGTGTTTAGAAGGTTATTATTTGCGAAGTAGAAAGGATTACTGAATAGAAATTGCAAAAGAATGTTTTTCAGGTAGTTGAGAAATCCAGTATGTTTATGCATTGCAGCAAGAAGAGATACATCATTCCAGCTGCTAATACTGATGACAGAATTATTATTGATTACTTTAGGATTCTTTGGATCATGTTGCAGATCCTGGCACTGTTGGGTAACACAGAGCCATCAGAAAAGGATGGGTGTGGAGTGTGTTTTCATGTGTTTCAGTGAATGACAATGCACAATACATTCCGCAAAAGTTTAGTTTAAGCAAGTCTTGCTTCTGAAATCAGTAGAAAGATATGGGTGGTTCCCAGAGGCAATCTAAGGTAGAACTAGGATAAATCACTCTTTCAGGATGTCATATTTGGCCTTTGCCAAAATCACTGGCGGTAAAAGCTGATGCACAGGGATAGACTTCAGTTGCATTTAGAAAGGTGTTTCTGGGTAAAGCTCATGCTTATATTACCCTTCAGAGCAAACCCAAGATAGCTGCAGTATCCTGAAATGAACCTGGGAAGACTTGGAGTGCTTGTGCAGAACATCTAATAATATCTGTTTCTTGCTATTTTCACATGGTTTATGCTGTGCAAAAACATTAGTTTTGGGGTTCCTCCTATGAGGGCTATGACATCAGACACTGCAACGGCTGATGAGTTTTGTGAGTGGCCTGATTTTACAGACATGACATATAACTGGGGATAAGCAATTGGTATGTTAGCAATGGTATAAACCTTTTTGTGGCTTTGCCAGATGAAGTATAATTTGAACATAAACAAAATTGGCATGGGAGGGCAGTGACAAGTTCTTGTAAAAAACTCTAACCATTGTCCTTTTTCAATATCTCAAATTATAACATTTGTTTGAATCATTAGTACTATATGCAGATAATTTCTAGCATAGTGGAACAAGAAATGCAGTTTATCTCTGGGTAAATAATAAATAAATATGCTGTACTCTCTCTGTTTGGGAGAAGGGAGATAGACCATGTTTCAGCCTGGATGCAGATTAAAGTGCTTCATCCACACGTTTTGAAGGATGACATTCTTTGTCTATGCTTTTGTCTAGATTAGTATAAAACTCAATGTTCTGATCTTAAGAATACAAAGTATCCCAATATCTCTCCTTAATAAATCACAAAAGCTTTATCAAAAAGTGCATGAAAGTAATTGTTCTGGTTATTCTTGAGTTTTACTTATTCTTTTTTGAAACTCCTACTTGGTTAAAAATTGTGTGATGTACCACTTATCAAAAAGTAGTATTCCCATGCTATCCTTTCTTTAAATACAGCTTCATTTCAATGTAGGAAATTGTGTTATTATATTTATGGGAAAAGGATAATAACGTGCTTTGATGTGGGACTGAGCTCATCCTTTGCCTTTGAATAATGTATACAGCATATCTGTAAGATTCACATTGTGTGATTGCATGAAATATATAACTGTAATCAGACTTCTGAGCAGGAATTTATTTTATTTGAACAGCAGACTCCTGACTGAAATGAAAATTATGTGAAGGGGAGAACTACAGCATGTCTTGATATTTCTTCTTATATGTACTAAGACATCAAAATTTTTCTTTGGGAACTGGCAGAACAGAAGAGTTAGCATATTTAACTAAAAAGGAGTTTCATAGCATACTTTTTTCTGTGAAATGCTGTTTTCTCCTTACATTACGCAAGAAATCAGATTAAAGACAACAGAATATTTTGTTTGTTTATTTGCTGGTTTCAAAACATATGTGGTCCAAAACAGTTGACTCCTGTCTTTCACTAACCTATTTGTCTGACAAACTTACAAGCTTGTATACTTTGAAATGTTACTCCATTGATGCTGTCTTTGCCCATCTGTTTTACACTTTGGGACTTGCACTAAAGTATCACCTCTTTCAGGCTGCCATCCTATTTAAGGAGACATAAGCAGAACCATAGCACTTATGTGCAAGAGCTGTCTTAACAAACACATGTAGTACTCCTGAAGTATTCAAGCACCCAACACTCTTTGTCTTTTCTCTGTGGAATGCAGAACAGATGCAGATTAAATGAATATATTTTAAAACTGATATCTTCTGCAAGCATAATTTAAAATGCTGAAGCTCTGAAAAGTAATAACCTTGTCAAAAATGCAGGGATATATTTACACAACCTCTTCACAGCAGAATCATTACTAATTAAAAAAAAAAATCCTGCAAGAGGCCAGTCTGGAGATGAACTATTTTTTTTTAACTAAAATAAATAAGTCCTTACAAGAACAATCTGTCTAATCAAACTTGAATTCTGTGGAAGGATGGATTGTAGGAGAACAGAGATAGTGCTGAAGGCAATCTTGCCCCTGAGGAGTTGCAGCTGTACTAATTACCAAAGAGTAGGAACAGCCTTGCCCTTAATATGTCACAGCTGTGTCCAATAAGGATGGGTGTTATAAAAGAGTGGATTAGGTGGACAAGAGGGGAGTTGGAGTCAGTTGGCTGTGCTGTGAGGAGTAAGGGTCAGTATGTGCTGCAAGGGGCAGGAAGGGTCAGGTGGTTGTGCTAGGGACAGGAGGAAGTCAGCCAGTCTATGCGAAAGGAAGAGAAGTGAAAGGAGTCAGTGCTGTGAGGAGCTGCCTGTGAGAACTCACAGAGAGGAGGTATGAAAGTCTTCTAGTAGGATGATAAACTGATGGTGGCAGTCAGTTCCTATCTGCCATCAACTGATGTCAAGCACCAATGTTAACAGAGTTCAGTATGTCTGTTTGTTGTGCAAAACATACTTTCATTAAAAGTTGGCCAAATTGAAATAACTTCTGATTTTAAAATCAGAACATTCCAGTGCAATGAGTCTTAAAAGAAGTTATCCACATTTCATTTTTAAAGAAACAAATCAGTATGGTAGGAATTTTTGCTCCAATTTCTACCTCTCTGCTCTCCTATTTGATTTGGAAGGGGAGATAGAATGATTTTCAAGGTTTTATTTTTTTAGGTTGATCTGCTGGTATACAGTTTTATGACTGCAGAATCTGGAAGAGAAGGAAGAGTCATTTGAAGAGCAACAGAAAAGACTCTGGATTGTGGATTCCACAAATAATTTTTCTTTAGAGCCACCTTGAGTCACAGAATACAAAGAAATAATAGTGAGAATGCAGAGAGGTATGCTTTTATTAAATAGAACAGTAAAGAATGTAATGAATCGCTTAAGCTGAAGTAACACAGTTGTGTTAATTCACAGTAAAGTGGAGGTGCTACTTAGTTTTATCCATCTTTTGACCTTGGGTACTCAAGTTTCAACACTAGTTCACTTAAGGCTGTGCAAAAGAGATGAACAAAAACGTTTTATCTGGAACAATTCCAGGTCAGTGCTAATTGCAAGTGTAAAGGCTGTAATTGCAGAAAACATGCAGGAGAAGTGAATGGGAAGGGATGATGAGGTCATGTTGTCTCACTCCAGGCCCGACTGGTCTGCCCATGGAGCTTCCAGCATGTGTGTCACCTGGCCTGACATGGGCTGCTCTCGAGCTGGGTACTCATGGCTGCTTCCCTCTCTCCATCATGTTCTCACTGTGTCCATGCCCCTGGCTTGCACTGGATCACTTGGTTTTAGGACCACAGGGCTTCTTGGTAGGGTAGGTTTCTGTTAGATCAGAAACTGGCTCAGTATATAGTTTGATAATTGCAAAATTTGGTATAAGTGACTGGGAGGGGGTGATGGGGTCATGTTGTGACAATGGAAGATGGCAGACTTCATATGAAACTGCACCCTGCCATCTGGAACTAAGAAGACATCTTTGTGGCTGGACATTATAATTAAAAAAAAAGTATTAATCATGGCAGTGTAATTGAAAAGAACCTTTCTATTTCAATTTTTACAGCATTTCTCAAATCTGAGAAATAATTAAAGCAATCAGGAAATCAAGTCTATTTCCTATAATTGTCACAGTTGCTAAATTGTATAAGCATCAAAATGATCTTTGTTATAGAATGCTATTTAGCATAAAAGTGTCTTCATGGAAGAATGGAGTAGATTCTTATTGTTTGAAGTCTTGTCCAAGTTTGAGATGGGAGATGTTCAAGTCTCTTCAGGATTTCTGCTTTATAAACCATCACAATTACAGCAGATTCCCCCTCCATTCAATACCAGTAAACCCTTGAAAACTGCATACTGCCAACCTAATTTCAAATAAGAAAAAATAAGTCTTATTTTTTACATCAAATGGGTCATCACTCTTAATGTCTGGTTCAAGCAATATGATAGTATGGAAGAAAATCTGGAGTTATTTTCAGAAGTTCTGCAGCTGCAGGATTTTGTCATAGTTCTCAATGAAAACTTGAGACCAACCTGTAAAAATATTATTTATAATAAAATTGTTGCTATTATTATTAGAGTATTATTTCTTAAACATTTGTACACATTTATATGCTCCTATTTCTTAAACATTTACACCTTGAGAGTTTTATTTCACAGTAGTACATAAAACAGAATTACATAGAGACTTCTGAAGGTTCTGCTCTAGCATAGACTGTTCTAGGGGCTCTGCCATCACTTAAAAGGGTAAAATCTCTTTCTCTTTTACCTTCCCAGATTTATTTTCAGAAACCTGTGCTTCTTGCCAAGCAACTGATGGTTGCAGGCCATAAGACTGGCCTTCACGGCAAT
Organism: Anomalospiza imberbis; assembly: GCF_031753505.1. Lineage (NCBI taxonomy): Eukaryota > Metazoa > Chordata > Aves > Passeriformes > Viduidae > Anomalospiza > Anomalospiza imberbis. The sequence goes on along the minus strand of NC_089681.1, from coordinate 125,397,201 downwards.
CTATTTTCTCCCCAGCCCCAGAATGGGATCAGATCTACCAGTTCTTGCTGCGTTTTCCAGGCAAGGTGCCAGTAACTTTGCCATATGCTGCCAGCAGGGAACCTTAACAAAGACATGTCTTGGTGATTGCTTTTCTTTTTTAAAAGACAAAGAAAACTGTATATATGTCTAGATGAAGGGGAGCTCTAGCATAACTGATTGTCTTTTCTGCAATAAATTGGACCTTAAATCAGTTCAAATTCTTAAAATACAATTTTTCAAGAAAAAAAAACCTACACAATTTGGCAAAACCAGATTAAAAAGAGATTAGATGCTATTAGATGCTAAAAATGTTATAGTAAAAGATATCTTCTGTGTTTGCTAAACATTGTGTTAATGAGTGATATAATGAATATTAGAAAAAGCAGCAAATTGATTCCTAAATGTCACAATTACATTTTAACAGAGGACATTAAAAGCAGTTATTTCCTTTCTTGATTGCTTAGAGGGTTTATTGTTTCATTATAATTTATCATACAAATCCAAGCCAATCAGCTTCTTTGTTTACAGATAATAATTAAATAGAATTTAAAAGGAAGCTATAGAAATCCCTTCAGTAGAATTTATTTTATAGCAATTCACAAAGGTTTTTGTCAGAACAACTGAAGCTTTTTTTTTTTGTCCTCAGCAAGACCAAAACAAGATTGCATTGGAAAAGCTTTATGTGAGAAGGGCCATTGGCACTCACATTCAAAGTAATTATTCTTGTAAAATTAATTAACTTTTTTTTTAATCCAAGCTCTTAGAATACTTCCCATTAGTAACAGCAGGTCTGTGCTTTTTATGTTCATTGTGGCAGATGTTCTTTACATCCCAGATTTCCTCAGAACAACAGAATGGTTTGATGGATGAAAGACTACATCTGGAAAAAGTGTATCAGTCAGCGTCATTAAAAGCCTGAGCCAGAGCCCACTGAAATCAGTGGGAATCACTGGCTTATGTTCACATTTTTCATATCTTGTTAACAGGGAGTAAGTCTTGAATATTATAAAAGAATGAAATTACATTTTTTACTTGTATTGCACGTAATTTCTTTCTCCAACAGTGAGGAAGAGAAAGGTTGTATTGGCAAAAGAGTCTGTCGTGGCACTTATGGATATCTAGGCTTGGGATCCCATGAGACTTTCAGGTTTGCACGGTGACTAACACCTGGCAAACACCCTTGGGGAGTCTGCAAAGGCTCCTAAGGCCTGTGTCTTACTAGTACACCAGACCAGTGGCTCTGGTGTACTAGTACTACCGACAAAAGGGAAAAACATTTAAGCAAACAAGGAAGCTAAAGACTCAGGTTTCTATGATGGCATGTTTGCCAGGGTTAGTTTTTGAAGTAGCCAGGAGGAGGTATGGCTAGGACCTGAAGGTTATTCTATAACACCTCACATCATTTTCTGGAGACTGGGGAAGGGTCTCACTTCCAGGTTGGGGGAATATGGTGTGGTCGGCTTGGGCTCCATGGTGAATGTTTTGCATGTGACCCACTCATCTCTCTCTTGCACACTTTTTTATTAATATTGTTGCTGTTACTGTTCATTTTCTTGTTTCATTGTTGTTTCCAGTAAATTTTTCTTACCTCAAAGCATAATCTTTACTTCTTGTGCCTCCAATTCCCTTCTCCGAGGCTAGTCTAAGGAGTAAAATTCTGATGGGCATGTAAGCTACTGGATGCCACTATACTGGAATCACAGCATTAGTGTTTACCACCTATGGAAGTGAAAGAGGAAATATAAAAGGAAGCTGAAATCGCTTTTCAGCAAAGTTGGGGAGACTACTGTGAACAGGAAGGAATCCTTCAAATTGAATTTAAAACAAGAAAATGAAAAGAATCATAAGCTTTAATTTATTAAATGTCAAAATATGATCAATTTGTCAGAATGGAAAAAGAATTTGAGAATCAACAAGATAAAAGCATCAAAATTAGTAATAAGATATATTTGAAACAGAAAAAAAACCCAGCATTCATTGCCCCAGCAGATAGTTTGTATGAAATGTACTTAGATTAATTTCTCTATCAGTATTTTTTATGAAAAAGAAATGAAGATGTTCCCATGCTAAAGTGCAGTCCTCTGGGGGGAGAGGGCTCAGTGAACAATCTGTCTGAATTTGAAGTTATTGTGGAAACAGCTAGATAAAATAATAAAAGATAAAATGACCTGATAAAATACATAGAAACCAGCACTATCACAAAAATTCTAAAAGAGTTCAGGTATAAAGTGGTTCAACTACTAATGGTGTAAATTCTTACTTGACTGGACAGTAAATAAAACAGTAGATGAAATTCAATAGAGAGAAAGGCAAAGAAAATGAAATGCAGAATAGATTATGTAAAGAAACCTATGCTTCTGAAGACAAGAAATCCTAGCTTTGCACACAAAACGGTGAACTCTGAATTGGCTGCTTTGACTTAGGAACAGGACCTTGGGATCATTATAGTTTTATGGAAGTGTGATTTCCGTGTAGTCAATGTTCCCTTCACACCCCAAGAAAAAAAAAATCTTAAAAATCACATGGAAGAAATAGAGAAATAGAGAACAAAAGATAAAACATTTTTATTAAACTGAATAAATGCACTATTTGCCTACATTCCAGCACTCTCCTCTCACTACCAAAAGGTTGTCTATGTAGATGGGAAAAGTTCATTGAAGGAAAACAAGAGACATTGGAGGAAGTGAAGTAAGTCTATCTCAGACACAGAATTGACTGTGTTGGATGGGATTCTTTAGCTTGGGAAAGAGATGACTTGAGAGGTATAGTAGAACATGAGCCAGGCTCAAAGCAAACAAAACAACGCTTTCATACAGAAGGTAGTAGATGTGTGGAATTCTGTGTAATAATACTGAGGTATTAAAGAACTCTACATGGGTTACAAGGGAGAATGGACAAGTTCTTAGAAGATTGACCTGTTAGAGACCACTAAATGGACAAACTACAAAAGGATTAAGAAATTCACAACATAGAAAATAACTGGAAGTTAAGAAATGACTGCATAATATCATATATACTTGCTCTGTTCTTTTCTCTGGCTGTCCACTTAGGCTAGATATACCTTAATCTGAACAAGGAAAACATCTGTATAATCTAATATTTTCATAACACGTTGTTGTTTAGTATTCTAGTTTCTTTATACAGTGTCCCAAATTATATGTATTTTTAAAACAAAAACAACACAGCTTACTGGATGAGCTCATTGTCTGAAAATCACATGGTAAAATTATAAATATTCTTCTTGTAGCTTTTATGTCTGGAAGCTTTAATCATGATTCAAAATGATGCCACATCTGATATAAATCATAGACAGAAAAACTATACAAATAACTGAAATATTAAGTCTGCTCCAAATGTTTCGGTAATACACACATAGAACAAGAACCAGGAACTGAGACAGCTATAGCAGCATATACTTGCTATACTGCTACACTTGTATAACAGCTGCACAAATAAACTATGGGACAACATGAGACACAATATTCATCTGGTTGTACAAAATTGTTAGGGAGCATGGTGGGGTATTTGTGAAGAAAAATGAAGCCAGTTTGCAGGTATTTACATCGAATACATTTTAATTATGAAGAATGACCAGAAGAAAGCCCACAAATTTCAACAGCAAAGTAGAGGCCAATATATTGTGTTAAACAAATTTGTATGGCAAATTTCATCTGCTGTAAAGAAATGGCAGATGATAGAAAGAGTAATCTGTGACGTGTACTGAAATCCAAATCAGAAGTTTTTGACCAATGTAGCAGAGGCAAATTCACTATAAAGATAAAAATGGAAAAGGAACATGGTAGAAGCTGAGGAAAATTATTACAATAGATATGGCAACATCAGAGCTGCATTTTTGAAAACCAGAGAAAGAGAAGATTGATGGAAATGAGAAGGGAGATGAGCCTACACAAGAATTTTAGCTGAATGGGCACATAGGAAAGCTGCATGTGAGGTATGTTTTACATTGAATATTTCAGGCATGACTTCAGTGACAGAATCTGCAGTGAGGTTTGAGTTGAGGATGATTGTTGTAGATGTCGGCCACAGATGATGTCCTCTGTATGGGTATGAGTGACAGGGGGTGGTCTCATAGTGGCTAAGTAAGTAGGCATATACAGCCAGGGTAATGGTGGGAATATGTATGCAGATATATCTATATAGTTCAGAAAGCTCTTCTACTGAAGATACACACTGTAGGTTTTTATTTTTTTTTCACTTTTCCTAGACTCTTTTACAACATGTGTACCATGTAATCAAAAACCCCCCATAATTAATTGACTGAGGCTGAGCATTTCTTAGGAATGCAAGAAATTTCTCAATGTCTGATGGGAACTTTTCCTGGCAGTGTTTGACTGAAGTAGACCTTGTGGCAGTCTGCACTTTATTTCAAAGTGTTATTGTTCAGAGACTGTTCATACTGAATTTTCTCCCCTTTATAATTTAAAAAGCAAGAACATCTGATTCAGTCTTTTCCTCTTTATATTTTACCATATTATACTAGACAAAAGAGATCACTGAAAGAGTTTGCTGTAATGGCACAGTTAAAGTGTAAAAGCTGTAAGATTTCTCTTTGGAAAGATATTTGAAGAGGTCAGTCTCCATACTAAGCATGGTGATGTTTGGACAGACAAAAAAAGTCTGCCATTTGGATTCACACAGGTAGGTCATGGCTTTAACTGTCTGCTCACTGAAAGAAAAAAAAAATAGATACAAGATTTCATACTATTATTCTCCATTTACAGTTGGCAGGTAAGTTAAAAACAGACTTACTCTTGAGTTTATTCCCTACTTGAGGAAAATATTGCACTTTTTCTTTTGAAAACTCACCAGCTTCATTAAACTGAGAATAATTTATTTGAGTGTGACTGTATTTTCTGCTGGCTTGCTATTGTGTAAGTCCTTCTAAAATGGTCTTTATTGAGCCATAACAAAGATTCCTTTTTTCTTAAGGCAAAAGTACATGCAGAAGATATTGTTTTCTCTCCTTCTCCAGCAGCTGAACAGCAGCACTGAAATGGAGATTCAGACACCTACTCTTGCAACAGGCTGCACACTGAAGGCTCAGCCTGAAGACAACCACTAGAATGCTGAGATAATTCAAAGACCTGATGTGTTTGCCATGACCTGAAATACTGAAATGTTTCTAGGCATTTTTTTAGGTATTATGTTAGTGATGGAGCTCCCATGATATTTTCATTCTAGATACACTTTTTCAGCTCTTCACAATTTTCCACTAAAAATTACCTTTTAAGATTTTTTTTTTTTTATGTGCATGACGGTAGTACTTGAAGGGATGCTAAACTGACAACACCTAAAATCCATTTAATAGATATAGCAATGTCAGTACAGTGGCCAGCTCCCAGCAGTGTGCCAGTAATACCACATTTCTTCTACCAAAAAGGCAAGTGAACATTTCAACATCCGTGCTTTTCTGCTGAGACTGTCCGAGATTGAGAAGCAGGATGTTTTTCTATTACCATCTGTGTAGCAGTTGTCTTCTGTGCAGTTTTCCTTATCTCCTGTTAATGGGCCCATCAATGTCTTGCCACATGACTCGGAGATAACTCCGTCCAGGAGCCCTTTCTGTTTAACGGGTGATCAAGGACCCACCGCATGACTCAGAATGACATCGGCCCATTGTGAGATGCTCCGCCCAGGGAGGAGGAGCTAAGCATTTCCACCTAGATGTATTCTGGGATTTTTGGGCAGAGAGGCAGCCTTCCCACAGGTTTCCAAGAGGACACAGCTGGGGTTTCCACTGGACGACTACACCTTTTCTACAGGACCACTGCTCCAAAAGAAACCACATCTGCCACTCCAAGAGGACTGCAGCCAGTCCAATTTGGACTGCTACCAACATGCTGGACAAAGGGGTGTCAGGTTGTATTCTGACTTTGTCAGTGGTCTTCCTTTTGTATTATTGCATGTATGTTGTTTCTTTTCCCTTTTTCCCAATAAATTGTATTTCTGAGTTGGAGTCTCTCATTGGTTTTGCTTTCAAACCAGAACACCGACAAAGGCCTTGCAGAAATAAGAAAATCAGACATTCTGACTGCTTCATTCATTGGGAGCAGGAATTCTCCCTTCTTTTCCCCTTACTTGACATAATCTGACTCTACTAGCATCTACAAAGGGGGAATTACCTTTTAATAGATGTTTTAATAGCCAGAAACTTCCAAAGAATGACGAACAAAAGATAAACTGGTAGTTCTACTTAATTTCTATACTGTATGTTTTATTTACTTCTAATTACTACATTTATCTTTGCAGTGCCCAGAACTTTAGAGAAACAGTGATTAATTTTTAGGCACTTCACACTTCTTTTAATTTTATTGATGTGGGGTTTTTTCCTATTGAGGAATGAGGGCAAGTATGCAAGCTGACTACAGAAGATAACAAAGAGTGCATGCATGTTATTTTCAGAAATGAAAGTGTGAATGTGCCTTTGGAGGGGGGGAAAAGGAGAGGGGAAAAAATATTTGGGACAAGAAAAAGTAAGACAGAAGGGCTGAGAGGGTTTGAGTCATGGGATAGAGTACAAAAGAGAAAAGGAGAAAGGAGCAGTTGAGGAATGTGAGATGCTGTGAGGAGCAGGGGCAGGCAGCCATTCATTAACTTTGTTTGATCACCTATTCCTACCAGAAATATGTCCATAGAGACTGGAATAATTCTAGCATTGCAGCCTGTCCCAGAGGGCTGAACTGAAAGTCACAGTCCATACATCTGCTTTGACATTCTTATTTAAAGGATTCATAAATTGCTCCACTGTTCTACAGGGTGCTCCACTCCCACTGTCTGTGCTGAAAGCTCTCATTCGTCGAAGCTGTGTGCACTGCTCAGCCTGAGCTTGTATCTCGGCCAAATTTGGAGGCAGTTCTTTTTACTGTTCCTTCCTGTTATATGTGATTTGGGCTGTCCTGCCAATCACTGTGTATGGGACAAGAGCAGGGGCTTGTCCATTGGTAGGGAGGAGGTTCAGCAGAACGTACTGGTGGACACGTTATCATGGATTTGCAGAGTCTCAATGAAAGGATCTGAGCCCTGCTACTTGTCTTTTAAGACTGAAATAGTGTGTGAAGGGAAATAGTAGGATAGAGATTGCCAGTCAAAAGGAGAAAAAAAACCAAAAAACACCCAGGGAGTGAAAAGCTCACATACACCACTTCTCAGGGAACAGGAAAGCTGATCAGAGTTTGGAAGAAAATACTAAAGTTCATGGGCCAATAGCAAATTTGGGTAGGGCTGGCAAAATCAGATCCAGGAAAATAATTTACTTTGCAGCCACACCTGCTGGGTAGCCAAAGAAATGATGGAGGAAACAGGAACAGTGTGAACACATCAGCTATGGATGTGGTAAGACACTACACAAACCCCAGGAAATTCAAGCAAAGAATTAATACAGAATTCATACTTACTTTTGGAATTTTCTGTCCTTCCAAAATACTCAAAATCAGAAACACAGAATATTATTGTTGAAAGTATTTCAGCTGCAAAATTATATCATATACTAACCAGCCATCTCTGTGCTATGTTTAAAAATTTATATACCACCAACAAGCTACCCATCTTTGCAATGCCAGGAAAAGTTTTGGCTCTGGTACATGCAGCACTATGGTAAATGTAGCCCAGGCTCCAGCCACAGAACATATACTTGCCAAACTTTACGTCCCCTCCACTCTTCACCGTGATAGGGAAAATGCATGCTAACCTCTTTACAAACAACTCCATGGGTGAAGGTATGGGTGTTAACGTCTTTGAAATAGGCCGTAATGTCTCTAACTTCTCTAACTAGAATGTCTCTAACTTCAAGCACAGATTTGTTATGGAGCCCAGCCAGCTTGGCTCCTGGAACAGACAAGTGGGAGTTTCTGAATTTTGGGCAGCAGGTTGATTATAGAGCCCAGTTTGACTCCTGAAACAGAGAAGTGGTTCTGCACATGCCCGAACTTCTGAACTTTGGGGTGAAATGACAGATTTAAGGGGGGGATACGTGGTAGGTAGTTTGGGAAGGCTGTACCTCCCAAGTACCTCAGCCAATGGGAAAGGAACAGGGCAACAGGTGGCCGGGTGTTCAGGATAAAAGGAGGCTGCGCCCTCTGAAACCCCGAGAGAGAAAATCCTGCAGGCTTCTGTAACCCAGTGGATTCTCTCCCTTTATTTCAATTAAGTTGTGAAAAATGCATATTTTATGATTGCCTTTTCACAAATATTATATGTGTAATGTTAGAAAATTATGCTGTATTAATTCTCTTAAGTAGTGTGTTAAATATAGTTTTAGGTTATAATATAATGTTAAAATAGAAACTCTGCAGTGTAAGATATTTTTTTACTAGTTCAAGAAAAGGGATAAGATAAGCAATAAACTCTTTGCGCAGAGATACCAGCGACACGGCACATAAAGAGTTACTGCCTCCTTATCGGAAATGACAACCATTCTTCCACCTTCTCTCCGTCTTTATGGAACCATCAGGATTAAAGGGAAGAAGTTGACAAAAACCAGAAAAATTCCTAATTTGCAAGGAATTTATGCATCATGAATGAGATGTATGAATATGCAACAGGCTATTGCTTTTAAGGGTTATTCCTTTGCTCACAAGGCATGTTTTTGGCAGCTTAGTGCTCAAAAACATCTGGACATCCATAATTCTTTGCTTTTTATTGTCTCATAGTGTCCTAATCCTCATTGTCCAAATTTTTATTACTCTAATTTTATTACTATTTTTAAAAAACTATTTTATTACTAATAAACTTTTAAAATTTTAAAAACCAAGTGATTGGTCTTTTTCACAAAGTTACAGGACTGCTGCATCTCCTTTGCGGACGCTGGCTTTTCATAGCGTGATTTTCCGTACAACCACAGAACGAGTTTGGCCCTATATTTATCCAGCCTTAAACACACATTTTCCAATTTTTGAGCCCTTACGATCCATTTGGAAACTTTCCTGTTTAGCACTATTCTCAATCCTCAAGCTCTAAAAGTCATACCTCTGTGCCAGAGCATCAGCTCTTTTAAAACTTTTGTGCAGGTGGCTTATTTTGGTGGTGTGGGAGGAAGAGGTGAAGGGAACTCTGGAAAGTGTGCATGCAGGGGTCAGGGACAGCCCTGACAACCGAGGCAAAGCTGGGACTCTTGCAAAGGCAATGGCCCAGCATTGCTGTCTTTGCTGTCCATCTCACCATTAGGTTTTGTGCTTTTGAGTTCCCAGACTCAGGTGATGTGGTCAAACAATAATCCCTGGGATTTCTATTGTCATAGAACCACAGAATAGTTTGGGGTTGAAGGCACATTGAAGATCACCTAGTTCCAACCGCGGGCTAGGACACCTTCAAATAGACCAGGTTGCTCAGTGCCCCATCCATCCAACCTGGCCTTGAACATCTCTTCCTATTTTTTTTCCCCAATGCAATGGATTGCTGTTCTTCAAAGTGCAGGAATGAGCTTGACTATGCAATAGAGCCCACGAGAAACTCAGCTCTTCGAGGAAGGGTTAAATGAGAATAGCTTTGTAAGGCTTTTTCGTTTCCACAAGGGGAAATGGGAAAGTGCCGGAGTGGTTTTTAGGGCTGTTTTTTACAGGCACAACCCTGAGAATGAGCGGTTCGGCGCTGAGAGTGTGCGATCCCAGCGGCCCCGCCGCGGCCGCCCCGCCAGGCCGCGCAGCTCCGCGGGCAGCGCCGCTCCCCGGCTTCCCTTCGCCGTGCGCACGCGCCCGGGCGGCGCCTGCGCGGCGGGGCGGGCGGCGGGGCGGGCGCGGGTCTGCATCCGGGTCGCCGCCGTGCCCATTGTCTGGGGAAGGGGCCCGGGGCTCGGCGGCGCTGCACCCGAGGGCCCCTGCCCGCCCGCCGCCCACCCGCGCAGGCTTTAGTAAGTGATCCGCAGCGGTTCTGCCGGCCCTGCCCCGCGGGCGTGCCGCTGTGCCCGCCGAGCGCCCCCGCCCCCGGGGGAGCGGGCGCATCGCCGTCCCTTGGGCGTCCCACGGTCCCGGCCGCGCGTCCCCCTGCGTCGGTCCCCGGCGGATCACGCCGAGGCGCGTCCTCGGGGGATGCTGGCTGCTCCGGGGGCCCAGCGCCCGCGCAGCCCTCCCGGGGCTGCGGGCAGCCCGCCGTGCGCGGTGCCGTGCGGTTCCCGGCGCCTGCAGGGAGCACCAGCGCTCCGCCGGGAGCGGACCCTGCCCTGCCTCACCTGTGGGAGCGGGTGTCCCCGGGACCCCGGGGCGGCTGCATCTGCCGGCTGCTCTCGGGACTGCCCCCGTGTGTCGCGCCCGTGCTGCCTTGTAATTTAAATGCCCTTAGCGATGCTGAGTTCTCTTTATGCCAGCCAGTAACAACACTGTTTTTTTCCCTGCAGTGGACCGCAGTTCGAAGAGGAGACAGGTGAAGCCTTTGGCAGCTTCGCTGCTGGAAGCTTTAGATTATGATAGCTCTGATGACAGTGATTTTAAAGTTGGAGATGCTTCAGGTAAATATGCTTTCTCATCTCCTCGGTTCAGAATTATCTCATTTTTGGTTTATGGTTGCTCATTTAATATTATATAGGAGGCAGAATGCTTGTAGTGAGTCTGCTGGGACTTGGAGCCCCTTGAAGGGAGTAACTTGATTGGATAACTGGGACTCAATACTTCAGTTGTGATTATTTTTTACGACAGAAATCTTATGATTGTGAAGCAAGTTTTGGTAGAAACATTTGAGTAGCTTTCGTGCAGGCTGCCTTAACTGTATTTATTGCTTTTGAGTTCTTCAGTGTAGGGATAATTTTTGGAATATTCACTGTATTTAGTATTGAAATAAGAATCCAAAGCCATTTTATTTTGGACAAGTCTGGATAATAGTTTGTTTTGGACTTACGAACTTGACTTTTTCTCAAGGTTAATTCTACTTGGTGAGTAGGAACCTAAAGCAGAAAGATAATGTGTTCTGGTTTTTATTGTTTTTTACAATAGACAAACTTAAGGTGTCCATTCAGATAGAAATATATAGAAAAGTGTACACATTTCATATTAGAAGGAAGTCCTTAATACAGAGTGTTGTTGCTTTGCAGTCTTTTCTGTATGTGCAGATTCCTGTTTCTACAGTGAACACTCACAGAAACTAAAAATAGACAAGATGGCCAAAACAGAATTAGTAAACTTAAGTATATTGAAGGAAAGGAGAAGAAGGAATAGGACCATGTTGGTCAATAAACTGCACATTGGATGTTCTGTGGTGTATGCTGAGGGAAGTATACAAGAAGATGCAGGATATATAAGATGTGAGGGAAGCATTATGACAACTTATCAAATAACTTGACTTTGTTATTTCTGCACTGGGGATGCTGGTGTATGTTTTGTGTGAATGTACAGTGCAAAAATATTCCCATTTAAAGGCTTATTCTTTAATGTTTGGCAAGTTCCTCTGTATTGATGAACTTAAAAATGCTCAACAGTAATTCACCCAATATCAGGTTTTAAATCTGTGCTAATGCTCCTTGTTTGGTTTGGGTGGTTGGTTTTGTTCTTCTCAGTGCCTCTTCCCCTAGACTTAGACATATTTCCCTTGGTTGTTCTGATAGAGCAGGCTGCAGTGGCTTAAGAGAGTAAAACTGATGTCATCTTACCAATTTCATTTTAAGACTTTTGGGGGCTTGTTTAGTCTACTCTTTTAATTGTGTTCTGAGGCTTTTTGCTCCTTTCTTTTGAATAAGGATATAATTTGCCATAAATGGAAATGATTTTTAATTAACAAAGAAAATCTCCCTGTTTTGGAACAATAATGTAGTCAGGATTTAAGGGAAGATGAGGTTTGGAAAGGGGGTATGGGTGATGAACACATAATTCAAAGCAGTATATTAGTTGGTCAAAAGACAGTCATTTATTAAAAATAATGAATGCAGTTTTCTGACTCAACGTTTTGTGAGTGCAGAAGATTCATTTGTAATTGCTATCCTTTTTGACTTTTAGGACATTGTACATATACCAGAGGGGGCTGGTCAGTATCTAGCCTTGAGTATATTTCAAAATCAATTTCTTTTTGAGGAAGTTGAATGGATTTTCCTTTAAATATCCAACTGAATTGAAACAAGCATATGGAAAAATCCAAGTTCTACTTCAAATGTTTTTTTCTAATTGCTGTTTTATGTTCCTATATCTCATGAAGTGTTGTTTTAGCATTTCCAAACTTATATCTATCGTTTGTAGGAGAAATTAATGTTCTGTTTAATAGCACCTTGAAACAGCAAGAGAATTTGACATCTTATACTTCAGATGAAGGTTTTCAGCGTGAAAAAATAAATTTGTGAGGGTTTGGAGAAGTTGGGGAATAGAAAGTTACTACAAATAAGAGTTTCTTACGTGTAATACGAGTTTAAATGAATAGTTGCAGGAAATTTGAATCAGAACATCTGTACTGGTTTAAAATGGAGCTGTTAAAAATACTGTAAAATTTGTTTGCACTTAGTCCATTTCAATTTGGCTGAAAGAAGTGATTAAATAAAGGGATTTTCTTACACACACACACACACACACACACACACACACACACATATATAGGACTCCCCATGAGCAGTCTATTGCAAATCAGTATTTAGTATTTGCTTGAATTCAAAATGACATTGTATAGTTTGCTTTCAAAAGGAAGTAAGTGTGTCAGAAGTAAGAACCAGTTTGCATTGATTTTGAGCATAAATTCTAGTATGGTAATTCCACAGCTCCATGACTTACATTTATTTCTGTCACAAATTCATGTATAGGTGTTTAAAATAACAAAACAAATAAAAAATAGCTTAAAGGATTATTTAAATATGGAGTTAAAAGAATTTTGAAGTTGTTTTCTCCCTGATGACTGTTGTGTCCATATGTGTGACATATTAGGATGTCCAGTGGCATGTACTAGTAGATGATGCTATGCAAATATATGGGGGTTGAACCTAGAATGCCCAAATTTTAACATACCTTCATTGTTCTGCCAGATTTCTGGGAATATGCAATGCAGTAAGGATTTGAGAAATTGCTATTAAGTGCTTTTAGGAAGCAGCTGGCATTTCTGAATTTTTATTTTCAGAGTCCTGGCACCTTGGTACATTTTTTCATTATAAAAAATATTTCAAATCACCTAACCTCTATTTCCACCAAAAATCCACAGGCAACGTGGACTTTTACTTTCAGTGTAATTAATTTCTTTTCTTTTGGATTTAGGTCATCCCAGCAGTCAGTTGGCCTTTTCTGCTTAAAAGATCTCAACATTCTGACATCTCTTTAGAGAAATTGATTTTAGAACTGTTACATTCTTGTAAACTTACTTAATGTAAATAGTTTTCAAGCTTCTGGGATTTTCATTATGTTTATACTGAACAAAGTAATTTTTAATGGCTTCTATGATTCTATTAGTGATGCCATATTCTAAAGTACTGTATTCTTCTGGCTTTCGTAAACATCTTGAAAAAATTGTTCCATGAGAAAGACTGTCATGTAATCTTAATGTGAGATCAATCAAAAAAACTGTCCCTTTATAGTCAGAGTGTACAAACATGTGACTTGAAATGATGATGCTGTAATATTCTCAACTTAAGGCTTTTAATAGTATCTTTCACAATACACATCAGTTTTTTGAAGTTTTTCTTTTAACTTAACTAAAGCATACTTTGGGGAGTCCTTATGTTCAGGTTTTTTTCTGCAGTGGGAGTAGCTGGAGATACACTGATGTCAGAAATCAGAGAACAGATTTAGAGTAATTCCTAGCAGGACTCCAAAGCAAGAATTTACCACTTTTCTTCTCTCTCATTGGTAAACTAAGTTAGTTTTGTCAGCACATGTACTGAAATTGAAATCCCACAGAGGAACGTAGTGGTCCCTGAACTAGAATAATGTGTGAATTTAAGGACTGGTTCCTGTCGCAGTGTAGCTAAGGAGAAAATAACTGAATGCTGCCTTTGAAGAACTCATTCCTGTCACTACTTCTGCTACTAGTCTTGTTGACTCAAATTTTCACATACATTTTTTTTTTTGGTGTAGAATGTGAAGCCTGACATACATATATATTATGTACTATTCTTGCAGTTGAAGTCAGTAGAAGTTCTGTTTAAAACAAGTAATGATCTACATAAATGCATATATTATCTATTCTTAAAAACCTGTGTCTTGATCTAGAAATAAAAAGTTGCAAATATTATTATCTTTATGTAGCTTGTTTCCTCTTAGCGCAATGGAGATTACACATTTGCTTTCCTATACAGAATATTGTAATATAAAGAAGTGTTTGTGAAGGATCAAAATACTGTAGTGTTTGACAGTACTGAAATCTTGATGCAGAAACAAATATATTTGGTTTTTATAGACTAAACTTAAATGTTAGGCAAGAGTGAAGTTCTTTCAGTAGACAGGGAAGGTAAAAGAAAATATTGGCTAGTTAATCATTAGTAAATTATCATATATTTCCATATTAATGTGTAGTTCCTGAGACTGGAATTCACAATGGCTTTTTCTAATTGAGAAAATGGAAAATACCAGCATTATGTTCTTTTGGAGTGTCTTCATCCCAGGTAAAACTTCTGTCTGCAGAGATGTCTGCCACCCTAAGTAAAACTTTGGAGTCACAGACAATATTTTCAACTTCCATTTTTGTTGTAAACACTGGGATTTCTGTTACTCCAGGTGTTTGCTGACAAGCAATTGGTAGGGCACCCATTTTCATCAGTGTTCTAACTTTGTAAATGAGGCACTTCCTAATGACTCAAGTTAAAATTGGCAATCTTTAGTTTTAAGCGGTTTTGCACCTTGAATAGATATCTACTGAAATATTATATGACATAATTATTGCTAGTGTAAAAATGAGGAATCTGCTTACTAAATGACTTTCCTTTGTTCCCTTTCCATCATTTTTTCTATTAAACTAAGTACTTGTTTTCTGGAATGTGTAATTGTGGATCAGTTGTCAGTTTCGTCTCCTGTTCTGCCCAGTCTCCATCTGCAGTTAATACATATTAGATACTTCTTTTCAAAACATTATTTGAGAAGAAAGTTTCTCCCCTTGAATTGTAGCATCTTAATCTATATTGGTTTGGTTTTGTGTGTTCTTAATCATGTTATTTTGGACAGTTCAATGTTTTTAACTGCCAGCACCGCTGATGTCGAATTGCCAGTAGTCTACCAGTGTTTAATCATCATATGCAGCAAAATAGCATAGAAAGCCAGGGGCATATATCTAACAGGTGTGTTAGATTTCTTGGAATTATGTTGCAAGTGAGGTATTAAGCCTTTAGTTGTTGCTTATAGTTTTATTGATCATATCATAATGGACCTGTGTGTCTAATAGAAAAATGTGGTCACAATTTTGCCAGTTACACAGCTTTGCCTTATGTAATTTAAAAATTCTTATTTTCCGTACATGACCTAGGTTTTCCTGCCTGGTTTTTTACATCTATTTATTAATATTGTAGCTTTCTAGTTAGTTTAAGCACTTCCTTAAGGCATTATGGAGTCTTTATTTGGGATGTCTAGATCAGATGTGTAGGAAGTACAGCTGCTTTTGCATGTAGGTATAGCACATGTGCCAAGGATTTTTTGTGGTACTGGAGCTGTTCTTCTGTTAGGAAATTTATGGCCAGAGGCTGTTAACAAACACTTTCAGTAGTTCTTTCCACAGTTTCCCATCCATCAGGGTGTGGGTACCCTGGGTGAGGGATTGTGCATGGTGCTTAACATGGTGCTTTAGCAGAGATCACTAGGTAATTTCACAGAATATTGTCAAAGGCTAGTTGTTTGCCTTGTGGTGGGGGGAAAAAGAGCATAAAGGACCAATAGATAAGATGGTGGTGGTTGAGTGACATTAACCTCACCTGCATCCTGGTTTTTGTTATTGCTCTAAAAAGAAGGTGTAAGGCCACTGTAGGCTATTTGTCACATGATGGCTAGATTATTATTGAATAATATTATTTAGCAGTGATAACTTGGTAGTTGCTTTCTATGTTGCATGCTCAGCTTTTCAATGTTTCAGGATCCTTGATTATATTCATTGTAGGTAGCTTTGAACACTTCAGAAAGTCACAACCAGTTAGGATTTGGTGCAAATAAAAGAATTTTCTAAAATGATTCCAAATGCTTCTTGTCTAGTATTTAGAATTTGTTAAGCTTTGTTAGTGGAAGAGGCAAGTCCAAAATTGAGTCCACGATTGCCTTTAACCAGCTCATCCTTTAGAGTTCACTTAAAACAATCAATAAAGCTGTTTTTCAAAGGGCTGCTTATTAAGCTAAATACTGCATTGAAGAACCAGACTGTCTCCTGTGAGTGGTTGGCCAGGTACTTATGGAGTGTAGCACTTGCTCACTGTATACATGAATTTTCTTAGAATGTTGAAAGAAACCTAGAAATTGTGGGGTGTCATATTTAAAATTGTTTGTAATATGGTCCTGCAGAAAACCCTGGGAGGATTTTTTGTTGACTCATGTAATGATTTCAGTACGTTTACCCTGAAGTCTTGTGTCATACATATTATACAAGACTCCACAGCTGAGTGTAATGTTTCTTAAGTACACTTTTTTTTTTTGTATGTTAATTCTGTAGCATAATGTTCTGTTCTTTTCAGAATTATCCTCTTTAGATTTGTGTGCCACCTGCTGTTGTGCTTAGTAGAGCTAAAGATACAAGGTATAGAGGAATAAATGATGTCTTTCTCCCAACTGTTATCTTTCTTATTTGTCCTCCGTGGAACTCCGTATTCTTCACTATTTGATGGTGTATCTGGTCCCATCTTTCACTTAGAGTAGCTGTACTTCTCTCCTATAGGGAATGACATGATATGGTTGCCAATTTGAAAGAGCCATTCTTTAAGCATTGCTTTCAAGGAGAAAATTTTATACTGCAGCCTCTTCCTCAGTAAAAGTGCCGCTGATAGCAGAAGACCTGCAAAAATTGCTGTTATCACAGAATAGCTCTTTGTAGAAAAGCACCTATCACAGTGGATGCATTCAGATCAAGGAGAGATATCTCTTACTATAGGTATTTCTGGTGTGTATATGAATGTATAAAGGAGAGTAGAAAGCAAAATGTGCAGGCAGAAGGCAAGAGAAATTGAAGGAGAGAAGTGAGTGAAAATAGTGTTTATTTGTACTCTGCTTTAAATTATTGCATTGTGTAGTATTGATGTACAAGAATCAATGTTAGTAAACTAGAGTGCTGTTAGAGATCAAACTAGACCAAGACTAATATTCCCTCCAAAACATAATGAAAGCTTAAATTGGCATGAAGTCTAAGACTATTTAGAAATGCATCTGCACAGTTAAAGCATCAAAACAAATGTCTGTCATAGATTTATGGTGGGGAAATAAAGCTAAGTTAAAAATTTCAGTTAATTTTAACGTGGCAAAATCTTGTATTACCTTATTTACAGTAAGACAAATTGTGTACGTAGACACTTGGCACCTGTGAAATGAGATACAAAATACATTTTGCTTTGAGTATACATATGGTATATAATCTGTCATATTTCTAGTATGAGAGTATAGCTTTAGGAATTACTTGTAAAATGTTTATGGGAACTGGCAAGTATCATAGAATTTTAGAATTGTGTACTCTGGAAAAGTGATTTTAAGGCAGAGTCCAGCTGTTATCCTAGCACTGCCAAGCCCACCACTAAATCGTGTCCCTAAGTGCCACATCTACACATCTTTTAAGTATATCTAGGGGTGGTAACTTAACTACTTCCCTGAGGAGCAACCTTTTCTGTGAAGTTTTTCCTAATACCCCACCTAATCCACCCTTGTTGCATCTTGAAGCTGTTTCATCTTGTTCCATAACTTGTTACATGGGAGGAGAGACTGACCCACCCCTTGCTATGCCCTCCTTTCAGGTGGTTGTAGAAAGTGATAAGGTCTTTCTTGAGCCTCCTTTTCGCCAGACTGCTGCTCCAGACCTTTCACCAGCTCCACTGTCCTTCTCTGGACATGCTCCAGCATGTCAGTGTCTTTCTTGAAGTGAGGAGATCAGAACTGGACACAGGATTTGAGGTGCGGCCTCACCAGTGCCTGCCGAGTACAGGGGGACAGCTGCTGCCCTGGTCCTACTGGCTTCACAGACTAGGATGCTATTGGCTTTCTTGCCACTTGGGCACGTGCCGGGTCTTGTTCTGCCAAATGTCAGCCAGCACCCCACACCCTTTTCCACTGAGCAGCTTTCCAGCCCCTCTGCCCCAGTCTGTTGTGCTCCATCATCTTGATGGCGTTCAAGATGATCTGTCCATGACCTTCCATGGTCAGGCTGGCAGGACTGACTGGAGTTCCCTGGATACTCCTGACCCTTCTTGCAGATATGTACCACATTTTTTTTAACTTCTAATCATGTGGAACCTCCCTGGTTAGCCAGGATTGCTGGTAAATGATTGAATGTGGCTCATTTGGGCCCACAGACCTGTGTGTGTCTGAGAGATGTAGCAGATCACTGACCATTTCCTCTTGGATTATGTGCTTCATTGTGCTCTCGGTGTCTGCCTTCTAGTTGAAAGGGGATGGCTACCCAGAGAGCAATGGGTCTTTCTGTTAAAGACTGAGGCAAAGATGGCATTAAGTACCTCAGCCTCTTCCTCATCCTTTGGCACTGTTTCCTTCCTCATTCAGTAATTGGTGGAGGTTGTCTTTAGCCTTTGTTTTGTTGATTATGTATTTATTATCTTTTATGGCAGTACTCAGATTAAGTTCTAGTTGGTCTTTGGCCCTTCTGATTTTCTCCCTGCAAAAAAATTTTCTCCCTCACGTCATCCCTGTAGTCCTCTTGAGTTGCTTGCCCCTTCTTCCAAAAGCCAAAAATTCTCCTTGTTCTACTGAGTTCCAGTCAAAGATCTCAGTTCTCTGTTCAGGCACATCAGTTTTTTCTCACTGCTGGCTTGTCTTTCATTAAGATTTCCTTGAAGAATGTCCAGGCTTCCTGGACTGTCTCCCAAGAGACTCCACTGACCAAGCCTCTCAACAGGGCATCATCTCTGAAAGTCCAGGATCGAAGTTCTGCAGACCCCCTTGCTTGCTTGTCTGAGAACTGAAAATTACAGTTTCAAGTTTGCTCTGCACAGAGCACCCTCCAGTATTTGCATCACCCACAAGGCCTTTTCTGATCACCAATAACAGGTCCTGTGAGGAGTCATTGCTAGTAGCCTCCCTCATTGTCTGTGTCAGGCAGTTATCTTCCACACGCTCCAGGAGCATTCTGGACCAGTTCCTCTCTGCTGTATTGTTTTCAGCAGATGTCTGGTAACTTGAAGTCCACTGTGAAAATGAGGGCTAGTGGTTGTGAGACTAAAGACTGCTTATAGACTATTTCACTTTCCTTTTCATCCTGGTTGGGTGGTCTTTAACAGACCCCCACCAGTATTGCCTTGTTGGACTTTCCCCTGAGTCTTATCCTTAAACAACCATATTGTCATTACACTCTAGACAATCAAAACACTCCCTAATGTATGGGGCTACCCCACCACCTCTCCTTCCTTGCCTGTTCCTTCTAAAGGGTTTATAGGCATCCAGCACAGCACTCTGGCTGTCCATGTTTTCTCATGTCTACATGTGTGCAACTATGTCATAGTTTTACTGCTGCTCATGGCTTTCTGCTCCTCCTGTTTGTTGCCTGTGCTGTGTATATTGGTGTAGAGGCACTTCAGCTGGGCTATTGATCTCTCCAGGTTTTGGGGGAACAAGCCCTAAGTCTTACCATGACCATTTTCAACCACGGCTATATTTTCTAACACATAATAACCCTTGTGTCTTTACAGCTGCACGGATCTCCATTCCCTACTTCCACTGAGGTGACAGACCAAAGGACCTTTCTAGCATGTTGATCCCCAAACAGTGGTGTGCTGCCCCCAGGCATATCTCTAAGGAACTCAGGTTTATTCCTTTCCCCCTTCAAATCTAATTTAGTCTTTAAGTGGGCCCTGCGAACTCCTATGCAAAGATCCTTTTCCCTCCTCTTTGTATCTGGTGTACCCTATATGTTGCCAGGCCTGGTATCCTATAAACTAACCCATGATCAAAAAACTGTTCAAGATAATCTGAGTCAACCCTCTGCCTTGGTCAGAAACTTCTTTCACTAGACCAGATTGTCTAAAGCCCCATACCACCCAGCCTTGAATATTTTCAGTGATGTGGCACCTACAACTTCCCTGGACAACCTGTTCCAGTGTCTCACCATGCTCATTGAAAAGTTTCTTGTGTCCAGTCTAAACCCTACCCTCTTTCAGTTTAAAACTGGTTCCCCTTTTCCTGTCACGACAGGCCTTAGTAAAAAAATCTCTGTCATAAGCTCTGTTCTCACTGGAGCCTCCTCCATGCTGATGCACCCCAACTCTTTGAGCCTGTCTTCATGGAGTATTGTGGCCTTCTCACCATTTTTGTGGTCTTTCTGTGGAGGTACTTTCTCTCAACGAGGAAAGGCTGAGAGAACTAGGCCTGTTCATCCTTAGGAAGAGATGACTGAGAGGGGACTACATCCCTGTCTAACAGTATCTGAAAGGAGGATGTTGAGGATGGACCAGGCTCCTTTCAGGGCCAAGCAATAGAACAAGAGGCAGCAGGCAGAAACTGATGCACAGGAAGTTCCACTTGAATCTAAGGAAAACTTCTTTAGTGTTCAGGTGACCAAGCACTGGGGCAGATTCTCCAGAGATTTTGTGCAGTCTTCCTCACTGGAAATTTTCAAGAACTGTCTGCATACAATCCTGGGCAGTGTGCTCTGGGACGACTTGCTGTGGTCCTTACCCATCCCGTGATTCTGTAGCCAAAGAAATTATTGTAACTTGAAAACAATTATTTTGGAGTGCATGTTAGTTAATACTGGTTTTATTTCTTGTGTATATCTAACTCATGTTCTACTCTTTCAAAACTTCAGTTAATTATCTTGTACTTGGAGTACTATAATTAAAGGCTAATAGGTGTGGAGAAATGACTGAATTATGTTTTTCTTAAAGACCATAAAAAAAAAACTTGTGTTTTTTCTGGATCTCTAAATGTTAGACCATATGCTGGAAACTTAGTTTCTATTAGCTTGTAAGAGGATGGGTAGCTTTGATGTCCTAGTCAGTAATAGTAGCACTTATGGGCCTATTTTGTCAGTAGTTATATAATCTCACTGAACGCTTCCACATGCACGGTAAAACTGACCATTATATTAAAGTAACAACTAGCAGTCATTTGCAATGTTCTTTAGGGTGGTAAAAGCTATATGAAATGGCACACTGTGCACACCTACCTCAGCGTCTGTTTATTTGGATTTATACAGAGCTGAGTGTGCAGAGAAATTCTCTGTGTAAGGTGATACTGAGTGGTGGAGATTTTTGGGCTGTAACTAAAGCAATTAAGATATTTTCTTATTTTTTTTTAATTTGTGAGCATCGACATGTTTCATTTTTGCATCTGTATGACAGTTGATCAAGAACTTGGTGATGCCTTTGAGCAAACTGAAAACTGTAGCCACTGCCTAATTGATCTCTGCATTGGATCAAGAAACTATATTTTCTTTTTAAAATGAAAAAAAAAATATTTTCTGAGTTTTCCATCATTAAAACAATACCATAAATGAAAAGCAGCAGGTTCATATAAGATGAGAGATAGCAGGGTAGATGCTGTTTGTAAAGTTTAATTAAAGTTCACGTGTCATTTTCCAATATTTTTTACATGTGCTTTATAGTAAAAATCTCTCTTTTTTATATAAAAGTCTTTCTCTATTCTTTTCTGTTGCTCATGTTGGCATGTGTTAATTAATTAAATAGTGAGTGCACACAGAACAGTAGTATGTAAGGTATGAGTAGTGTAAGGTTAATGCAGTGTAGTGCAGCTGCAATGCTGAGTGAGGCATAGTTTATGTGGGATTAATAAGTGAACTAACCTTGGAAATTAAAAGAGCCCTCAAACCCGGAAAAACAAAGATGTATTAAAAATGAAGGTGTGGGATTATTCATATTATTATTAGTACTAGCTATGTAAACTCTTCATTTTGTGATTTCAAACCTCTTCTGTTGGATAGCTATTTTATTTTGAAGATGTAGAAAACTCCTCCAGAAATTAAAAACTGGAATACTCTTTCTTTAAGATGTGACTTCACATGGAAATTACTCTGTGCTACTGCTTTTTGTTAATATGAGCTGCAGTTCAAAGGAGCATATAATGCTCATTTAATAAGTTCTACCATCTTTTTCTTTTTGGCATCTTAAAATGCACTCATGTTTAACAGATTCTCAACATAGCACTCGAAATAGCAATATTTGGACACCAGCTGAAAAAATAGGTGGAATACCTTATGAGGGAGGAACATGCATCATTCTTTTGTTTAACAACTTGCTTCAAGAGATTTTATTTTTGGGGGTACATTTGTGTCGGAACTTTTTTTAAATTTTCATATGCTCAACAGATTCTGAAGGAAGTGGTCATGGGAGTGAAGATGCATCTAAGGACAGTGGTGAAGGTTCCTGTACTGAATCAGAAGAAAATATCTTGGAGGAAGAACCGACAGAAGAGAAAGTAGAAGAACAACAGCCGAAAGCCTCCACTGAAGAAGTGCCAACAACAGACAAAGAGGTAATTAAAACTGAAAAGAAAGAGCAAGAAGATGAAGAAGAAAAACCAAAAAAGAAGAAAGAGAAGGAGAAAGCAGCTGAACCTGATGCTGTGGCTGATGAGCAAACAAATGAACCAAAAAAATGGAATTTGCGCAGGAACCGACCTCTGCTGGATTTTGTGTCAATGGAAGAACTAAATGATATGGATGACTATGACAGTGAAGATGACAATGACTGGCGGCCTACTGCTGAGAAAAGAAAAGGAAAGAATGCACTGAAGAAAGAGGGGAGTGATGGAGATAATGAAGATGATGAAGATGACGGGAGTGGAAGTGATGAGGATGACAATGATGAGGAAGCTAATGAAGAAGATAATAGCAGCACGGCTAGCGATGGAGGATCCAAGAAGAAGAAGAGTAAAGTTCTTAACAGGAATAATGCAGATGATGAGGAATTGACAAATGATAGCCTGGCTCTTTCACAAAGCAAGAGTAATGAGGTAGTGCAACCAACTTTCTATAATATATCTGTTGACAAATGGAAACTACTCCCCAGTAGCTATTTTGTTAATATTAAAAGTTAAACTGATTGGCTGGTCTTGTGTTCACACAATAATAACTGAAGCAGGAAAAATTATGATAAATAGGCACTGCATATTAAATAACCTTGGACCATTTGACCAATCTAATGCCACTAAAGTCAATAGTGGGACTTCTCTTGGCTTTACAGAGATTGGATTAGTACTAAAACATATAGGAGGTCCAATATGCAAACCAACATATGTTAGTGAGACTTCTAGTTCTGTTTTAGTGTAAATGTATATCTGTAATGTTATGAAAGTTAAAATCATCTGTGACATAATCATAAAATAGATGAATGAGGCATTATTCTTTGCGACAAACATGGAAGTCTGAACAGAGTTCACTTATAGGAGAATTTCAAGTAAAAAAAACTTAATTGCACACTAGGTTTAAAATAAAATAGAATAAATATGGTAATTTATGTTGGATTTGCTTATAATAGCCACAAATGAACTAATTTCTTGCCATACTAAAAGCAGTTGGGTACTATAATTATTATATTAAATATCTTCTGATTGCAGAATGTGAAAATTATGTATATAACTGTTTAATAAATTAACCTTTTTTCCCCTATGCACAATTACAGTTGCCTTGATGATTGTGCCTGCGGAAAAATTAAGATACCAGGTTGTCACTGTGGCTGCCTTCATGTTACACAGTAGTAAAATTCCGGAGAAAATAAAAAGAATTACTATAAAATCTATATTCAGTTTTTGGGATATAATCACAATGTCAACATAATATTTGGGAAGTGGTAGTGATATGACATTATTAAAAGTTCTACTGTTCCCTTTAAACTTCGTTTAAATGTGTGAAGTGACAGGGAACTAAAAAATATTTGGATTTGGTCCAGTTTAGATAATTTGATAGGTATTATATATGTATGTTTATATATTATTGCAAGTGAGCTGTACTGTTTTAGCTACTAGTAATAATAGGGATTGAAAAAAAAGCATGATTTGTTTGTTTTTTTTTTCTTCTTTTAACTTTTTGTACAGGCATCTTCTTTCCTTGTCAGGCTCTGTGATTCTGGTATTATTACCTGCCTTTTCTTGGCTCAGGAGCTGAAAGTGCTCTACCAATCCTAATGATCAGAACTTGTAACAGAGAGAGGCAGTTTCTTTCAGAGTTGCTTCTCATATCAGAATGTGCAGCTATATTCTTAGTGATATATTCTTCAATCTAATTTCCATTGGCTTGGAAAAACAAACCTGTTTCAGAAACTCAGAGCTGTCTCTGATGTATCTTCTTTGAAGCTTCCTAGTATCATGGATATCAGATTCTGTTCTTGCCTTAGATTTAGAACAGTGATCAGAACATAAAATCAAAATTGAAAATTTGAAGTTCAGATTATGATTTTGTAACCGATAAACATGTAAAGTGCTGTACTGTTTATGACTAGGTCTTTGTCGAGAAGATTTGCAAAAGTATCTGTAGACTGAATTATCAACGGTAATTTTCAGATTTCTGATACTCAATATACTGTATTTTAACAGTATACTCTCCACTGCTACCATATTTTGAATTAGTAAAACAGAAAAAGTGTAAAAAAAATATTGTCTAGCAGATACATCTAGGAAAACCTCATCTCACTGCAGTAACAGAGGTCTTAGAAAACTGAGTTCTTAGATCTTCAAATCCATAATAAGTTTAGGAAAGAATGTCCAGGTAGTTAGTTATGAACATACTGTAGTGTCCTCTATATGCATTCTTTCTTTCTTTCTTTCTTTCCTTAGCTTATTTTTGTAGAATGGAAACTGCAGAAGCTGTTGCGGGGGGTGTTTGGTTCTTGTTTCCCTGTGGTTTTTATTTGTTTACATTTTACAAAAGTATTTTCAGGTCTGCATATACATTATTTTAACATGTGCTGTAATGAAATACTACTTGCATTTCTATTGTATTATGCACAGAATACAAAGTTAGCTTTCTTTCCTGAGGTCAAGCATCATTAGTAGGTAAATGGTGCTTTTCTGTTTTTATAATTATTACCACTTTATAGGACTCTTCTATTCTCAGTGAGGTAGTCATTGTATTTTTAATTTTTTTTCCCTTTAAAGTAAAAAGTCTGTGGGCATATAGCTTGAAATGCTCACTTTCTTCATTAACACCACAGAAATGGGAGTTATATAGTGATCCAGCTGAAATCATTTCTCCCACTTCAGTAGGGAACAGGACTTGTTCAGGAGTTGCAGCAGTTACTGTTACATGTAAAAGTTTCCATGTTTTGGATGAGTCTCTCAGCTGCTTACATAGACTAAAAGCAGAGGAGAGCAGCACACTTTCCAGATCACTCCCTCTCCATGCCTGCATAAAAAAATAAGTTGCTCAGCTGCTTCGTTTGACCTGGTAGCTGTCTTCACATGAGGTGAGCCTTAATGGTTGGGGATCCTAACAATAGAACAAAAATTTGATACCCTTTCATCACTGCTTGTTTGGTTGTGTTTTTTGGTCCACGTTTGCGTATGTTCTCACTGCCTAGACAGCTAGTGTTAATTCAGTGTTTTTACAATGCATTACTGTTTCTTAATTTAAAGTAATACTTCGGGGGTTTTTTTGGTTTTGTTTTTTTTTTTTTTTTTAATTACCAGACCTTGGGCTTCTATAACAGTAGACATTACCAGTGTCTTTTAAACTTCTCTCAGTGAAGCCAAATAACAATTTAAATGAAAGATACTGTCAGAAAAAGCTGATCTCTGTAGAGTTGTGACATGCATCAGAGAAATCTGTGCCATAGCACAGTTAATCTGCCAAAGTTAGGGAGCATCCACTGCCATTTTCCTATCTGCAGTGTGAATGATAAGCTAAACATGGGTATTTTGAGTAATGATGGGCTGCAGTAATGTCCAAGTTTATTGCTGTCCTCAAAATGCTTTGTCCTAAAAGGAGGATGTTGGAAGAGGTGCTCTGTAAGTCTGAACTCCGTAGCAGAGGCTCTTCTACTTTTCACAATTAGTTGCCTTCCTGTAAGCAGTGCAGCTCTGTGAATGTTCTTTTCTACTTCTACATGGGCTCCTGTTCCCTTAGGCATAGTATTGGTGCTGTATTTTGTAAATGGTGAGTTGGAATTAGAAAAAAATGTTTGAGAGGGCATCTTTCGCCCTATTTTTTTTGATTCCACAGCAGTTTTGGAATATTTTTGGTCATTTTGAATGGTACCGTTGAACTCTCAGCCTTTCAGCTTTGAAACTACTACAGTTTCTTTGTACCACAATGGTTATTTTTCACTATTGTGCTTATTTTCTTACTTC
The DNA here is from genome assembly GCF_031753505.1 of Anomalospiza imberbis. NCBI lineage: Eukaryota > Metazoa > Chordata > Aves > Passeriformes > Viduidae > Anomalospiza > Anomalospiza imberbis. The sequence goes on along the minus strand of NC_089681.1, from coordinate 125,370,847 downwards.
CTTATATGCCTTCATATTACCAATAAAGGTAGTTCAAGCTCTAGTATAAAAATAAATGAATATGTATGGAGGCCATGCAATTGCAGAAGAGACAGTGGCCATATCTCACAAAGGTAATAGTAAGAAGACAGTGTTTATTAAGAAAATTAATTTTACATATAACTTTGGTCTATGAAGCACTTGTCTGTGTTTTCTTAGAAAAATTCCCAGTGAAAACCCACAATCTGTTTAAGAGCTGTGGTTCATATTGTAGGTTACCAGAACAGGGCAAATCCTTACTCCTCTATATAATCAGAAGAACATACAGTTTTAATAAATCGTATGGTTTTGCAGAGATACACATAAATTTGCATTAGAACAAAACCATACAGAGTTGATAATTTGTTATATTTTATTTAAGGCTTGTATTAGCTGTGTATTCTTGGATTTTTCAGAGCCATGTGATTTTTTTAAATTTTAAGACGATGAAGCAACTTTTCTGAATGTTGGAACATTTGAAGGTCACCTTTGGTCTTTTTTTTAATTTTGATTTTAAATGGCTTCTTAAGTATTCTGTTTTGTAGAACATAAATGGTTCAAAGACGTATGGTTCTGTCTTGAGGATTCCGTATTGAGATTTCTGTCTTGACTCTCCTCTGACCTCTGGATTGTAACAGGTCTATAGGTTGCATTGACATCCATGCATCCTAGCTCTTGTATTCATGGAGGAAGTGTTTGAGCATTTTGACAACAAAGAAGCTTCTAGCCTTATGGAAATAATGTTCCATGTTTTTTTGATTGTTTTTCAAAAATTGAGCAAATAACAGATCTTCTGCTTCCTTTAAATAAAACTGAAATTCCTGGCATAATCCATGTGTCTCTGTTTTTCAATATTAGGACTCATTGATCCTTGAGAAGTCTCAAAATTGGAGTTCCCAGAAAATGGACCATATTTTGATTTGTTGCGTTTGTCTTGGAGATAACAGTGAAGATGCTGATGAAATAATCCAGTGTGACAACTGTGGAATAACAGTGCATGAAGGTAATATAACCCTTCATTCTTTATTGCAGGAGGAAAGCATATGCTTTGCTTTTAATAAAATTTTGGCTTATTTTCTTTAAACAACACCTTTCAATGCTGGAGGGTATTATTTTGAAATACTGCATTGATTATTTTTTTAGTTGTGTAACAACCATCTTCTACTTCGACCAAGCAAATAGAAGAACCCGTGGGATGGGACATAGTCTACAGATACCGATATAATGAATGACAGTCTGCAAATATTGGAGCTATACACTGTATTTTTACTTTAGGATATTCTATTAATGGTTTTTTCTTACCTATTTTAGTATATGAATTTGATTGCGTAATTGAGATATAAGATAATGAGAATAGGAGGCTTTCTAAAAGGAAAGGTTATTTCACCTATATTTTTGCTGTACCAAAACAGCAGAGAGAAGGGGAAGAAGAAAGGTATTCTCCATGACATGCATTTATAAGTGAAAACAGCTAGTCTTGAACTTCCTCATAATTTTCACTGACATTTTAAAACAGGAGAATTTTGAAGTTAGAACATAATCAAGTTGTTGTTTTGCTAATTCCTTCAAAATCAGGACTATGTGTGCATAATAAATGTGGTGATCTGGTTTTACAGAAATACTCTAGAATAATAATTTAGGTGAATGTATGGAATTTTAACAGCTTTACATGGAAGATGAGACTGTATTGTGTGTTGTTGCTCTTTCTCTTGCGTTTGGAAGGTAGGGGAGGTACTAACACCGAGAGGCACATCTCTTTTGTTAAAAAACAAAACCTTTTTTTCTCTTTTAACCAGGTTGGGGCTTTTTTGCTCATATCCTATACTATTTTAGGACTTCACCCCTTTTTTTAGGTTTTCCCAGGAAAATGATATTAAACTACTTCTTAAAATAAAAATAAAATAGGCTTTCATTTTTCAGAAGCATACCAGGCATTTATTTAATGTGACTCTCTTAATTTAATTTTTTTTTAGCTGTTTAGAATGTCTTTCTAGGTAGAAAGTGGTTTTATAAATCCCATACTCACACTTCAGTTTTCTCGTACAAGGTAGAAAACTATTTCAAAACGGTATTTTTCTTGCATTGGGATGTCGTTCAGTTCTTTGTTTGGCATCACTTAGGAAACCGAGGATGGAATTTCTGTCCTTATGTTCGCATGCCTTACACTGTGTGTCCATGTGTACTTTTAGCTCTTAAACCTGTTATGGTCTTTTTAAGAGCTTATCCAGACTGTCAATGTTACTTAGAGAGCAGATTAGTTAACCTAATTTATGATGAGCTGGATCACACTCCAAGTGCCTTTGAAGGCATTAGTCAGATGTTACTGTCTTCTAGAAGTGTTAGGCTCCTAAATTTATGTGTCTTGCAGAATTCCTTCTTCTTTATCCATGAAGTTTTTGGAAAGTAATGTGTAGAATATATTTGATTGGAAATGCAGTAACTATCAAAAAGTTAGTTTTATGGAATCATGATAGATCTTATTTTTCCCCTAGTACAGTCTAATATTAACTCACAAGGAACACATCTTTTGCTGATAGTTATAAATGCATGCTTTAGAATTCCCCAGACATTACATCCAGTCAATACATCCAAACTCTAAAGCTGTGGGGCTCCCTAAATTTTTTTCCATAAGATTTATTTAATGATTGCTAAAGTGAAGAATGATTCTGATAAAAAAATGATCCTCTGCCACTTTAGAATGAAATGATGGCAGATTATTTATTTTATTCAAAAGGAGTACTTTAAAAATCCCCAAAAGATCATGTCCTTATTTTACTTAGTTTACTAAACTTCTATTCCTACAAAAGTAAGATTATAGCTCTCTTTCTTCTGAAGGAGAGTAGTTCCACAGTTCAAAAGTCACTTGAATTTTAGTAGTGCAAAATCTGTTTAAAAAGTAATTGCTGCTATTTTTTTATGGTGTTCCAGGCAAAGATTCCCTGTAGTTCCACAGATACAAAGAGTGCAATGTGTGTGTTTCTTTTTTTGTCATTGCAACAAAGTAAAATAGATTCATTCAAAATATTAATTTGTTAGTTTGTTCTGATAAGTTCTACAGTGTGTACCAGGTAATTGACTATAGATGTTGGGTAATTTTTCACATTCGTGGTTGAATGTTTAGTTAGCTCTTTGCAATTCCTTTTAATAATAAATACTTGAAAGTATATATGAAGTAGTTGTGAAGTTCTGTTGGAATAGGCAAAGTCTTAGAGAAAAATAAGCAAGCTGTGTATGTGGAAGTAATTGATGACTGTGATATAAATGTAAATTTCTGCAGCAACAATTTGAAGATGAACAATTTGGAGTTTTACTTGACACTTTGTGTATGTTTCATTGCTAAATATGTATGAATATAGTTTCAATAGAAATGGACAGTTATTTTGCTGTACTTGGATTTTTCTGTACTTGGGTATTTTATAATTATAAGTAAGGGCAAGTGCTGTTTTAAATCTGAGCTTTTTTTCAGTAATTTTTAAAAATAATTGCTTGCAGTAAATAAAAATATTACTGTTGTATTTAAACCTGTGTCAACCACCCAGCCCAGCATAGCCATTCGCTCACTCCACCACCAAAAGGATTAGGAGAGAATGCGAAGGGTAAAAGCTGGAAAACTTGTCAGTTGAATTAAAGACAGTTTAATAGGGAAAGCAAAGACCATGCACAAAAGCACAGCAATTAATTCACTGCATCCCTTGGGCAGGCAGGTGTTCAGCCATCTCCAGGAGAGCAAGGCTCCATCCCATGTAATGATTACTTGGGAAGATGAGTGCCATCACTCTAAACATCTTTCTTCCCTCACTTTGTATACTGAGCATGATGTCACATGGTCTGGAATATCCCTTTGATCAGGTGGGGTCCTCGGTCCTGGCTGTGTTTCCTCCCAACCTGCCATGCGCCCCCAGCTTCTTTGCTGGTGTGGCAGTAGGGGAAATAGAAGAGGCTTTGGCTCTGTACACATCCTGCTCAGCAGTAACAAAAACATCTCTGCATTATCATCACTGTGTTCAGCACAAATCTAAAACATAGCCACATGTCCATTGCTGTGAGGAAAATTGATTCCACCCCAGGCAAAAGCAAAACAGTTATAAAAAAAAATTGGAACCTTTGAAGCTTTAGTTTGATCTGGTGTTCTTATATATACGCGTATGTTCAGTGACTTGGAGATTTCTGCAGTCCTGCCCAGTGGTCACTGACTGACTGTTTACTTCTGAACGCACAAGTAATACAAGAAGACTACAGCCTATCATTAAGAAGTTGCAGTCAAAACCAAAATGCAGTGCAACAGTTACTTTTTGGTCCTGTTTGCCTAATCATTCAATTCAGCTGATTTCCAAAATAAATTGAAAATTGGTTGAAAAGGTAATTACTATCTAATCATATAATAAACATGGCTTGCAACTTTGAGATTCATTTTTTAATGTTAATCGAAGCAAGGTTTACTCTTAATAGCATTGGCTTTGATCTGTACTTTGGAAACGTATACCCAGATCATAGACATAGACTGTATTTATAGTCCTTTGTATTTTCATACAAAGCTGCTTGGTAGTTTGAAAAATAAGTTCCAGTAATGAGCAAGTGTGTTTTGTAAACACATTGAAATCCAAGAATTTGGTTTTATTTTTTCAGGTTTCCTTTAGCAGGTATATTGCTATGGCTGCAGATACCATGTTGTGTCCAGAAATTTGTTCTAATATTTGAGCTTTTGAGTTTTTCAGAGCACAGTATTGAAGGAAGAGTCTTCTATTTATGAGTTGGATAGAAATCAATGCAGTGATGTTTACCTGCACTTAGGAAGAGTAATATGCCCGTTTCCCGCAATCTGATTTATTCCAAAATGCCCAGAGCAAGCTGGTGGAATACCACAGGGGTTTTCTTCATAGATTTTATGTGCAATGTCAAGTGGTATTATGAATGAGCCTGTTCTCTTCTCTTCTCTGTAGCATGGTTAATAATTATGTGGAAGGAGTGCACTCCTTTCATATCCTATTGGTGTCCCACCTAGGGTCCCACATAATGATGATATTGACTGTTTGATTGTTCTTCCCCTGAATACCTTATTTTCTCCTTGTTGGCTACTGTTTTCTTCACTGGGAGAGGGTCCTACACCCTTGACTTATGTCTTGGTGCTCTGTTCAAGTGGAAATTTCTGTCCACAGAGCCTTTCTGGTGACTGAGAGGTTTTTCTATGACAGCTACCTGTTTTAATGTGAAGTATTCATTAGCTGAGAAAATACTTCTCTGAGTCAAACTTACTTCTTCTGGACACCAGGGCTCCCTCCTGGGTATTTGATACTACCACCTTTTCCTTCTGAGGACCTGGTGCAGCAGCTGCCTGTTCAGTTGTGACTTGTATTCCCGTTGTATTGCTTGCTTGCATTAATGAGCTGTTACATAAGGTCTTCCACAGAAAAAGAGGGATGATAACTCATCTGGGAGCAACTCTCTCAGAGCTCACATGGAAGAAGCAACATGGCCAAGAATTAGAGAGGAGTGGAACTTTTATTCAGACCTAAAGTCATGGACCCTTAATAAATAATTGACTTACGGATGAGTTCTGAGATTGTGAGAAATTCAGTTTACTTTCTAATACAACTGTTTACTGTGTGAGGTTCTTGCATGGCCTCCATCACTTGTCCAAAAGCTGTCTTTGCACTGCAGACACATGTCCAAAAATCTGTGGTTAGTGGAGTAAATAACTGGCTTGAATTGTAACTGCCTTTAAAACTGCATAAGTAGCATACGTGTAATGCTAAATTCATACCCACTCTTACACAATGCATTCATCTGTTAGTTTAAAAAGCCTGTAATTAATTAATAAGTCTATCAATTAAAAATGTGTCCTCATTTCACATATCAGCCTATCCCTGTCACATCATCCCTTTCCCCCCTGACAGAAAAGGGAAAAAAAAAATCTTTCTTACTGAATTTGTAAAGTTGCTTTTCAGAATTTTTACTTCTGTGTGAAGATAATTGTCATTTTTTATAAAAGTCTTCTTTAGATGCCAGTCTGTCATTTTGGATAAATGCATTTGTGCTAAGATCTTGTAATAACAGGACACCCCCAACTGTGTTGTCAGTTTTTTTGACATCTTGATTGCAGTGTGTCTGAGGATGTCTGGCACACATTGTAGAATGTGCCACAAGTGTAGGTAGCTTGCTTGCCAGTTGTTGTCCTTGGGTTAGTTGCTGTGAGTTAAATGAGAGAAGGTCTACATTTTTTGAGCAGTTTCTTTTCCATCTCCTATCTCTGTTTCTTACTGTATTTTGATGTGTATGTCAGAGATTATGATTATTACAATTATGTCAGAAATTCTCTTGCTAAAAGTGATAGTGTAGTTGCCATATGCTCTACAGTGTAGTACAACATTTTTGCATTTTAATTTTGCCCCTTACTGTGGTCTGCTGCTGTCTGGTATAAAAATCCATTTTTCAAAATCATATACTTTAGTACTCTCCATTTACTAAATAAAAATATTGTTCTGAATTTATGATGCATGAAATTATTAATATATTTATTTTATACTGTTGGTCCAATTAAAAATTGAATGAAATATATTTTGAATGCTGTGATCTCACAACATTTAATTTTACAAACATAGGGTTTACCATGTAGTTTGTGTTTCAGAGTACATATGGAGGTAGTTGGTGCATGCAGATATCCTATTTGGCAAAAAATTACCTTCCCTGAGAAACAGAGGACCAGCTGCAGCCATGAAAAGAATTCGGTCTCTATTCCTGTTTCTCTCAGTGGTATAAATTTCAGAACAATTGTTTTAATGGTACTATTTTAAAGTGTGTGCAATTTCTTTTTATTGACAATCACATGAAAATATAAGCTATTGACAGAGTAAAATGGCATGAAAATCAGGGAATGAAAAAGTTTGTTTTCTGTATCTAATGGCATACATTCAACAGACAACTTGGCTGTAATTGTAATATATAGATGGCATTAATGGAACAGTAAGTGGTGTGAAAATTTTATCTTCTTAAATTTCATGTATTTAAATTCATAGGTTAGTATTATACTATACTAAACTGGTTTTATTGTTTAGTGTTAATGGTGTTCAAAGAGGTGTCAGAAATGGAGTTATGATAATGAAATCTAAGAGTATACAAACATGAGGATTTAATGAACTTAAGTCCAAAAGGAGCTCTTAGGGGTGTTCTGAACACCCAGACTTCAGATTTTTTGTGAATGTTAAGGAAAGGCAGCATACAATTTAAGCAAAGTGTTACTTGATTTTCTTCAGCATATTTTCCAGTCCAAGGGGCAGCTGGTTGACTTAATGCCAAGTTGGTATTGGTCAATGCTGGTTGACTTTGCTTAAATAGGTCAGAGGTGCAGTGATAATACTTGGAACCAAACCTGTCCTTTACAGGTTCTATATCGTTCCCCTGTTGTCCTTTCAGGCCTGATGTAGTCACACTGTCTGTACAATTGGGGTACTTCTAGGGGGAACCTGAGGATTACCTCCTGGTGCTTTTACTAAATGAGCCCTTAAGTTGCTTTCTGTTCCAACACCAGCAATTCCCAGTAATTCATTAAGAATCATTGGATTGATCAACTTTAAATTATCTTCAGTATAGCTACTTAATAGTAGGATGGAATGATTTACCAAGTAGCAGCTTTGGATCTGCATATCTATGCATTTTAAAGTAATGAAAATAATGCTTTTAAAATTTTTTGTTAATTGGAACAAAATAATTTTTTCAGCATAGCAAAGTAAGGCAGGTAGTAGTAAGTTGAACCTTTGTTGTACTCAGCGTTTTTAAGGGTTCTAAAATGATACATTCATGATTTGTTTAGACTTTGGAGTCTGCTGAAATTGGCTCTTAAAACATGTCAATCAAGAACAATTACAAAGTATCTTCTGTGAAACCTAGCTTCAGAGCCAACAAGGTTTTTGTATTGCAGCTTTGATTCAGCAGCTTTATTTGGCACTGTACACCAGGTCAGCAGCAGTCTTGCAGGCTAGACTTCCTTTTCTTCAGCTTTGTGGTGGACCAGATTATTTTGATGTTTTTGTCAGCAATGATTAATGGTAACCTAGTCTGTTTTCTCCAGTTAAAGACCTCCCCTTCTGCTGGTTGTAACAGTGTGGTGTTTAGCTTACTAAACACCAGTTAGGTAAAAGAGTAAATGCCTACTTTTCTGTCAGAGATCTTAAATTCTTTAAAGCTGTCACTAAGATTTATATGCAAATTGGGGCAAAAAAACTGTGTTAAAAATATGGACCTTTTTTCTTTTTCCCCACTTTAGAAAAGGACATGTATTTGTATTGTTATAGAAATAATGTTTAATGCCAACACATGTGATAAGGATAGAAATAATTGCAGCACATTTGTGTCATTTTTAGGAGGAAGTATAAAAAACAATCAGGTATAAATGACTGATAAGTATTGTAAAGCAACTATTTCAGAATGAAGGTAAGACAATTTGAGGAGATTATCATCCTGATTTTAGTAGACTGATGGCACTTAAGCTAGAAAGACAAATCTAATTACTTTCAATTGGTGAAGGAGCATCAGTGTTTGAAAGAAACTGATTTTATTTTGCTGTGTGGATTGAGCACAGTGTTACTGCATCTGTAATGTTAAGAAATTATTAGTAAGTACTTTTAAGAAAATGTTAGTATGTTTTGAAGTCAAAAGGAATTACTGAAATGTTAATTATTCATCAGCTGTATGATATCAATGGGCCATGTGTTTGTACATTAGTGTTATTGCTGAAAAGGAGATTTGCTGGCATCTATTCAAAATTATGTTATTAGAATTTTAAAAATTACTTTGTGGATTGTTGCTTTAAGCTGATACTACATTGTAAGGAAGATGGAGTGACTCCATGCATGAGCTATATGATCTTGTATATCCCTAATGAAATTTGTCTGTGAATGCACTTCAGCACATTACTTGTCCTTTCATTTTAGGACACTTTTTATTATGAAAAGAAACATTCTGTCATCTTATTGCAATTCTTATTGATGAGGCTCATTCTGTAATGGAAGACTATGTTTCTTAAGTTTTTTCTGCAGTGTTGCTTATTTCCTGAATGTGGTTTCAGTACATTATGCACAGATAGTTTCTGTCAGAAGGGGAGTTGGAGCACTGTTGCTATTTTATTACAGCCAGTGGTAATGAAACAAAGTAAAAAATCATATTGCTATTTAATTGCAGAATTGAGTAATTTTACTGCTCTGAAAGCACAAATTTTGACTTGATTGCTGCCTTTGATAAATAGCTGAATTTAATTTTTTAGTGAAGCCTTTATTGTGTGTTAAGAGTTAACAATTAATTTTTTTTCTCTTATTAAATAGCAGCTAAATGTTCAAAATGTGGGATATGAAAACGCAGTTTTGTTGTGATTAGCTGTAGTATTTTCCTTTTTGTCATTTGCAGTAGCACTAATACAACTCTTGCTCTTGTGCAAAATTTAGATAGCAAATAACTTTAAAGACGCTGATTTCCTAAATTTGTGGTAATTAAGCATGCACAGGCGCCTTAGCAATCACTAAGACTACCCTAGTTGTACTGAAGAGGAATAGAGAAACTGAAAGATTGAGCCTAGCTATAATTTAAAACCAGGTACAAATGAGAGTGCTTAAAATATATATTTCATCAGTCACCAGTGTGGTGTCTCAGAATCCTCAGTTTGTGCTCCACAGACTATACTTTGGTTTTGAAGTTGCACAAGGGTTCTTAAGGTCAGTTCTACAAAGCATAAAGTATGTAAACAGTGGTTTTTATTTCATGTGTATATTCTTTTGTAGTTGATTTGTGTGCTGAATGCAAAGTGGAAAATGGAGTGCATATTTATTGACTGGATTCTACTGACATAATGAACCTCCAGAAGAAAACCCAAACACTCTCCCCTTCCCTCCAAAAAACATTCATTTTCGGGGAGAAGAGCTTTTTGCTGTTACCTTGAAATATATTTCTTTACTCAAAAAAAATGCATTGAGTTGTTTTTGAGTCTTTGGTTGCTTCAAGTCTTGTTTTCTTGCTTTTCTTCCTAATGCATAGTCTGAAAGATCACCAAGCATAGCTAGAATAACCAAAACAGTCTTTTTTGTCTTGTTTTTCAGTTGTAATCTAATACAATCACATAAAACAGGTGACTAATCACATAAAACAGGTGACTTTTTAGAATTAAATTCGCTTTAAAATGTAAATTTCACCCTAACCATCCTCTGAATCTGTGTATGTGTAGGTTTCCTTCTGAAGTCATAGGTGGCAAGTGGCTGCTTCTACAATTGTCTCTTCTTGTATTGATCTTCCATTTGTCCTGTGTGTAGGTTGCTATGGTGTTGATGGAGAGAGTGACTCTATCATGAGTTCTGCTTCAGAAAATTCCACAGAGCCATGGTTTTGTGATGCATGCAAATGTGGTGTCACACCTAGCTGTGAATTGTGTCCCAACCAGGATGGAATCTTCAAGGAGACTGATGCAGGCAGGTAAGACTGAATAAGTGATGTTTTGAATTTGATGTCATCTTACCTTTAAATGATTGAGTTTTTTCCTTGTAGAGACTCTGCTCAAGTCTATTGACTTGCAAGTAGGATGTAAGTGGGAGGAAAACTGCATGTTTTTATTTTAGTGGAGCAAAGGACTTGGTCAGTAATGCCAGGTAATGGGAAAAAGTAGCATAACAAAATTATATTGAAGATGGGCTAAAGGTATTCAGACAGACCTTGTGTATTATGATTATTTAGAATTATTAACATTATAATCTTGATTTTTGAGAATATTCTTTACTTCTTTTTAGGATTGAATTCACATCTAATTTGAGAATAAGCAGATTAATTCTCATGATGTCTTCAATTCCTGTCACATTTGAAAATAAATTAAGATGTACATATTGATGATAACTAATTATCTATACTAAAGGCAAAAGCTGCATTATCAGTGATATATGGTTTATGCTTAATGCTACTAGGTTTTGCTGCATGGTTTCATGGTTTTGTTTGCTTTTTTTTTTTTTTTTTAACAGACCATGAAAATTCAGGTTTTTCCCATACAGTTTATGGTTGTATAAATTACAGGTGTGTGGTAAAAAGCAAAGTTTTCAGGTGCTGGACTTTTCACAATCTTTAAAAAAAAGTTACACAAATGAGTCAAGGCTTGTAGTGAATAATTTGAACCTTGGAGGTATTAGTGCTTTTTAAAATACTTTTAGGGTTCAGATCTTTGTGTCTGGTCTGTAGTAGGTTTAAGAGTGTACGTGCATTTTCCTTTTAAAGCCTTTACAAAACTAAGCAAATTGTGCTTTTCCAGTTTTTTTCTGTTTTGATAATAATGCTTGTATATGCAAGAAAATTACTTTTAAAGACTATAAGTCAGTTGTGTAACAGGAATTGTGAGACTTGATATCACCTGGCAAATTTTATTTCAATCTTTTTATTGCTGTGTTCTGCAAACAATTTGAGCCATATATATATATGACTTTCCATATTATCCTAGTAGAAACTATAAGTCAACATTGTAATAATTGCTTACATTTTTCCTGTGAAGTGGTGGTATGCATTTAGTTAACCTGGAAGTATTTTCTTTGTTACATTGGTTGTCTGTGCAGAAGCACAGGCCTGCCTTGGTGACAGTGGGCTTTATCACAATATTTTATTATTGTTATTGTGTCTTTATTTGCTGGATAATATGATATTGCTATCCTGGATAAGTTTATTCTCTCAGATGAAGAGGTTATGTAGTAGATGAAGAGGTTATGTAGTAGAAAAAACAAATACCAATTGCTATTTGTTGTTAACATTATTAATATGTGAAAATTTCTGTGCTCTTTTTTTATTATTTATTTATAAATTTGAATTCTCAAGGGTAGGGGGGCACTATAGACTAGGCGTAGGGTCTTGGGACAGTGTCCATTATGTTTCCACTGTACTCAGTTAACTGTAATCCAGTTCAGTGCTTTTCTTGATGTATTAGCAGGAAGAGACTACTGAGTAACAGATTCCTTTACCCCATCGCTCTTCATTCCCTTACCACCTTTTAAAAATAATTTTTCCATATGCATCAGTGGTGAAAATCACACAAACCAAACCTAGTCAGTTTCTCTTCATAATTGAATTGGAATAATTTCTCTCTTTTTACGTGGAAGGTGAATCATTAGAATAATGAGGTGCTTAATTTCTCAGCAGAAGCCTTCTCACATTAATCTCTCAGTTTCACAAGTATAAATGTGAATTTATGAAATTTCACTTCTCAAAATGCTATTATCCAAAAATATAAATTCTGTCCTTGTTTCAGTATGGAGTTTTTCTTCCTTCCTAATCAACATCTGTCATCATTGCTTCAAGCTAAATGGATGGTAAAGTAACAAGAAAGATTATTCTTCTTTGATTACCCAATTTGTCTTAATTACAAGCTTTTAAAACATGTGCAGCTAAATAAATGAGCAGGAAAATATTTAGAACTGGTATTAAAAGCAGCTGAAGCTGCTTCAGCTGTGAACTTGACTGACTTGTGTATGTTTTTTAATAAAGATTCAGGTCTGAGTTCACATGTAGGTGGTTAAAGAAATGAGGCACTTGTGTGCCAATCACACAGAAATGGCAGTTTAAATCTGTAGTACTGCAATACTTGGGTGACATGTACTAAAACATTTTGAGAAGGTCAGTATGAAGCAAGCAGCCAGCTGTTGGGCTTATCATAGATAAACTCCTACAGAGTGCAGCAGCATTAAATACACCAGTGGAGCATGGAAAAACTGTGCAAATTAAATTGAGAAAGCAGCTGCTTGTAGATGTGTATCTTTATATTGAACTTCAGAGAGTATGTTTAGTAGGCTGTATTAAAACTTAGTCTCAAAAATCTCCAACCAGAACCTTGGATTTTTGTTAAGAGTAATAATTGTGGAGATATGTAACTTACGTTTATAAAGATTTGTTCTGTATTACACACCTTAATTTAAAGGAAGAGTATAGAAAAGAAGCCCTACAGAATTCTGATGGTTTTGTTTACAAACAAGAAGTCTATTTATCTCAAGGTTACAGGTCTCATTCTGTGTCATATTTTGCTGGTTTTTTATAAACTTCCTTTTAAAAACAAGTACAATGTGCTTATGTCAATGAGATACTTATTTTAGTAAATCATAATGTTTACCAACATATGCCTTTAAGCATGTACATATGCATTTTTTACATAAAAGTATGGTAGTGATTTAGGCCAAGCTATTGCCACTCCTGGATACAGTGTGGAAGGGCAGAGGTGGTACCAGGTGCTCCATTGCTCCTCTGCAGGGATAGGCTGTGCCTCCACTGGTTTTCTGGAGAGTCAGACAGATGATGTACTTTTCATATACTAATGAGAAGAGTCTGACTTTTTGCACATAACATTGTATTAAGTTACAGGGTTGTGCTGGCATGCTGGACTGTTTCTGCTGTAATAAAACCACTGACAAGGTTTACTCCCTTTCTGAGCAGCAAGAAGTTTGGCAGAACACTTGAGTGTCTCAGCTTGTTCTCTGGCAGCTAGCAGGCTCCCATATTTGTACAACATTGTTTAAAGACAAGGTTGTAATGCATCTCTAAATTTTCTTTTGCTTCTTCCTATAGTAACAGTGCTGTGACCAAATAATTTTGTGGATGTGAAGAACATTAATAAAGTTTGTGGAGGCAAAACAATGCAGTGCTTGCATGTATATTTGGGATATATACATTATTCTGATTGCTTTAAGTTTATGTGATTTAAAAGGGATTTACTACTTATTATCCCAAACCTGAATGATTTCACCATAGGATAAATACTTGGTTTTGAATACACAAGTGAAAAGAATCCTGTCAGATATGACACAATGGATCAGTCAGTGTTGTGGCTTGTTAGATTTACTGGGAAATTTCATACAGAGTGAAGTGATTTAATGGCTTTTAAGTAGTTTCTTACTGTTACTGGGATTTTTCTGTTATCCAGTTAATGTCTTGGACTCTTTGGGGTAAAATGGTAAGTAAATAGTCCATCCACCAGTTTTGTGCATTGAAAGATCATTGCTTTCTTTTGTAAAGACTGAAATATAGATGTATTTTTGAGCTTGCTACTGAACCTTTCATGTTTTGCTTTTTTTTGAATTTCTCTTGGGAATATATGATTCATAAATAACATGAAACTTAATAAATCTGAGTGTGATAAATTCCAGCATTGTAGGTCTAAGGGCCATTGGTGAGAAGTGTGCTGCTTTGGGAAACTAGGGCTACATGGAGCTCCTGAATAGAATAACCATAAACCTCAGTTTCTCTCATCTGTAAGCAGCTAGTTAATAACAGTAGCTGTATTAAGTGCACTTGAACCCAGGATGTTATTGCTCTGGTATAACTGCATTTTTTAAATTTACACACAAAGGAAAGAGGAGGGAGAAGAGATAGGCTGAACAGTGGTAGAAGACTGGGAAAAAGAGCACAGCAGCATAGGTGTGGATTTTAGCTGGTCTTAACAGGTCTGTACTGAATCCCTGGTAAAAGAGACAAGGGAAGAAGTGTTTCTCACATCATCATGAGTCTTCTTGAATACAGGGAGTAGATTCTATTATTTGATTAGAACAGAAGAGAGATTTAGTCTTCACTAGTGTTACATTTACTGTTAAACAATAATGACTGGAAGATTGTAAAGTGCTGAATTAACACACTTGCTGAAACTCAAACAGGCTATTTTAGCTCAGTTATGTCTGCAGTCTCTAGTTGTATTATATATCATGTGGGACTTTATAGGTTCAAAGTGTTAGCTACAATCTCTGCAACTGAAAGGCCATTTTCTTGAATATCTTAAAATAACAAAAAAACAGCAGTCTTGATCCTCTGTCTATCACAGTTTTTTCCCATTTGGTGACTTAGCAAGGAGTAGCAAATACTTCCTAAATTTTGATAAAACAATAAGATTATTTGCAATAGTTTTTCTCAATTAGTTTGAATCATGCATCCTTTGCAGAACAGATTTTGAGTTTGTTGCTAACTGATGGTTTGTGACAGTGAGAAGTGGATCTTGTAGAAAGTGTTCATTACGAGAACAATGGAAGAAGAAGAAGAAAAGGAAAATTTGTCTTCTGCTCCAAGGCTGGTTTTGGGTAGCTGAGAGCTTCAGGAGGTTAGGAAGGTGCCTGTCAAGAGCAATCTTGAGGTTGAAGCCTTTACCATTGTGTGGCATTTGATAACTATACCCTAAGGTCCAGATTCATTTTCTGCTCCTCAGTGCTGAAGATTTAGACTTCTTACTCTAGTTTTTTTATGGCCAGTGAAGAAGGGAACAACTAAGTAAACTAAGTCTGTTTATTTGAGTTTCAGATAGGCCTTTCTGTTAAACTACCCAGATGTGTTTATTCCTGAATGCAAGTCCTCTTGATGCTTAAAACTAGTTAGCTTTGGTGATGCTAACAGGTGTAACTAACAGTGCAAAGTCTGACTGATGTTGTGTTGTAAGTGCTTCATAGCTGTATGCTCAGAGCTCATTGTTGCTGTGACTACCTGTATAATTTTTTTCGTTCCCTTCCTACCCCCTGCCACATCATGAAAATACCTGTCTGCCTTAGCTTTATAAGTAGTATCAAAATCTTCATACACCTTTCATGTTTCTTGAACAGTGTGTGGAGCCCATGAGAGAGCCATTAGAACACAAAGGTGGTGGTAGCCCAGCCCTTGATCCAGACAGGCAGAGCAATCCCAGTGCCTTTGAAAGGCCTTACTCCATGGTTCAGTGTCTGAGCTCCTGAATTCCAAATAGGCACTCCATCCCTGCTTTTAATGTACTTTCCTTCAAGTGTTTCAGCTAGCATCTGCAAATTTACAAGGCACTTTGAAATCCGAAAATGGTGAGTATAATATTGGATCAAAATTTTGATAATAGTAACCTAATTTTATCTGCTGTTTTAGGTGGGTCCACATTGTTTGTGCCCTCTATGTTCCAGGAGTGGCATTTGGAGATATTGACAAGTTGCGGCCAGTAACACTAACAGAAATGAATTATTCCAAGTATGGTGCAAAGGTAAGTTTAGAAGAGATGTAGTGGCAATAAGTGGCTGCATTTTATATTTTTGCATCTAATAGAATAAAATTCATCTTCCCAACTTTAATTTTCTTATTTATAGCAATTTTGTAGTGTGGTTAAAGACTAAAAATGAGATAAAGTTTGTTAATGGTTGTTATACCTACAACCTACCTGCTCTTCCCTCCATCTTTCTATCTGTTCCCTTAGCACTGTTCTCCATAAAGTCTGTCACTGTTTTTGCCCAGTTTCCCTGATTTTTTAGAGGTACTAATTTCTTTTGAAGTCAGTGGCAGATTGACAGAATGTGAATGGGAAGCGAGGAGGATTCCTGAGATGAGAAATGGGAGGTTAAGTTGATTAAGAAAGGGGCAGATGTACATTCAGTAAGAATTGCTTTAGAGTTTATATGTCAGCTAGTATGCATACAGCAGGCTGTTCCAAAGCAGTGTTAACCAAAATCCACAGCAACCTAGGACCCTCAGTGTGAACTGATATATGGTTCTAAAGTTAAAATTGTTTTACATGTAAATGTTTTCAGTCCACATCAAAAGCAATCATGAACAAACCATGCAGAAAATCACTGCAGTGGGCAGAGGACAGCCTTCATTAGTTTGCTAAATACTGTTTGTATGGCTAATGGAGACAGTGTGGAAAAGCCATGTCTATAAGGCCAATGTGAGGGAAGGTGTTTGGTTCTAAGTCTGCAGCTCTAAAGCTTCATTTCTGCCAAGTCACATTTGTTTTCTTGAATTTTTTCTATTTGTTAAATAGAATACTAAATGAAAATGTGTAGTGCACATACAATGAATGCAAAATGCACATACAAATGCATACAATATATAAAACAGATTAAAAGATTTTGGGTTGCCCATGTACAACATATCTGTATCAAGAGCCTGCTGAGGCATTTAGCCTTGTTTAGAAATGTTTGTAAAAGTTGGGGCAAGCACACCAGACCCTGCAAACTGTTGTTGAAATTAATCATACTCTTTTCTTTAATAACGTGAGTGATGTATAGGATCAGGGTACAGAATTTGGGCATCTTGTCATGCTGTGAGTAGGGTGAAAGTGACCTGTACAGTTGAAGAAGACTCATTACTGTTGCAAAGCTGTAAATGTGTTTGCTATATTAAATGTGGAAGCTAACAGCTTATTTTGCTACATTCCCCCTTCAAAATCAACTTAATATAATAGTTTTTTTCATTTAATTTCTTATCTGTTAGGTGTTGCAGCTACACAGCTAAAGGGTGCCCTTCTAGTGTAGCACATGTGATGTTTTGAGATTCTTCAGTCACTGAGTTTTCCTTACCATTCCATTCTGTTGTTTAACTTTGTGCATGGAGATATTTTTTCTAGGTGATAGACAGCTTTACTCTCTATTCAGCAAGTAGGAAATGCATGCCTGTATAATTTTAGCTCATCTTTATGCACTGGATAGTAGCACTGCTCAAGCAGGGCATGTTCCCATTTCCTGCTTATCTGCTCATTTCTCTAGATTGCTGGCACAGGGATTTGGTTTGAAATTGTAGTGAAGGAGACTGAGGAATTTATCTGACTGAAAAATAAGTTAATTGTTTTTTTCCAGGTCGTATTAGGGGATGTCAGTTTGTTGTTTTGCAAGTGACTGTGCCTAGAATGCACATATCTGAAGCCATAGTTACTCAATTAAGTGGATCGCAACCTTTCTTACTGATATTTATGATTTTTGAGTGTTTGTTTTGGCACTGTCACATGTTTACCCCTCAGTCATTGCTTATCAAAGGACATGTACATAATTATCTATGATTTTTAGTCATTCAGAGCGTTGTTCTTTTATTGTTGTTTGTTCTCTGAACTTGTTGAACATTTACTGAGGAGTGGTGGTTATTTTATACCATGGTTATAAAATTAATTTTACTTGAATTGCTTTGATGGTATTTAGTTGTTTTGCTGAAGGGGAATGCAATACATGGAGGTTTATATAAAAATTCATCCAGCATGCTGTTTAAATTATTTAAGCACTTTACCATTGTTGAAAATGAAATTAATAGTGGGAGTTGAGAAAGCAGGAAGCTTTAAATAGTGTCAGCCGTTGGGAGCATACTTGGTTTCTGTACCACACAGGAGTCAGCTACCAGTTTGGTTTATATGACACAAATTATATGTATGTATGTGTGTGTGTGTGTATATATGTATGTATGTATATATATATATATATATATATATGTGTGTGTGTGTGTGTGTGTGTGTGTGTATATATACACACACACACATTTATACATATATATATGAATGACATAAATTGTCAAATATTAGTCAAAGTGCACCTGAAATATTTACTGTGGCCTTTTCCATTTGTCTTTATGAAGGAATGCAGCTTTTGTGAAGATCCTCGTTTTGCCAGAACTGGTGTATGCATTAGTTGTGATGCTGGAATGTGCAGGGCTTATTTCCATGTGACCTGTGCTCAGAAGGAAGGCCTCCTCTCAGAAGCAGCAGCAGAAGAGGTAGGCATGGAATGGATAGAGTAAAAGACCTGTAATGAAAGCTTATGGAGATGACCTGAAATGGTATCTTTTTTGTTCACAGGTCCTGAACAAAGTTTTTAAGTAGGTAACAAGGCCTAGGTTGGGTAAAGAAACTGTACAGGGAGAGCCCTTCACCAGATTGTCCAACTCTGAACATCTTTTGAAACTGACTGGAAAAAAGGATAGAGAAAGTTAAAACAGAAGTTGGCTTAACAGACTGTCAGCCAATACAGACAGGAATTCTATTTCCTGAATTTCACATAGGGTGACATACTGACTGAGCTGTTTGTGTAGTACAGTAATCTCTGTTTCATACCAAATAGGAAACTTGAGAAATTAAAAGCATTTCTGATGCCACTTTTGCATGTGTGTTTTCCAGTATTTACTTCAAATGGTATTACATAGATATGACTTTCCTTGTGGTAACATTAATCTTTGGAATTGCAATGAAAAGCAAGTGTTTATAACCTCCTGATAACTTCTTAATATATTTTCTTAACAGTTTTTTCCGTGTAATATGATCCAAAGCAATTCAGATTTTAAGTTCCTACATTCATTTTTATGGTATAAGTTTAGGTTGTCCAATTTCATCCTGATACGTATCATTTGGATTAGGCCTGTCATGTTCATGGCTACACAATATAGTTTTTTGCCTTAGGAAGTAGCACAGGTAATACAAAAACAAACATTACTTTCACTGTCAATCTTGACACTTTTGTTTCGGAAAACAGTGGACCACAAAGGGATTCATGAAGGAATCACAAAATACTTTCTTCTGTTGGACCGATAAATAGGAAGATAGCACATTGCCTTATTGTTCTTAATAGATTATATGTAAGGTTGAGTCTTTAAATGCCCTATGTGAATTCCCTCTGGACACATGTATCTGCTTGCCTTTCCACCTTAAAATTTTGTTACATGTTGTCTACAGTCAAATATTTAATCAAGGTCTCACACAAGCTCATTTTAGGGCATGGCTAATTTTTGAAGTAAGCTGTCTCATACTGTGAAAATCTAAATTAAAATAAAATCTGCTTGTAAGGAAAGTCAGAGTAAATTTTATTAGTCTGTGTTTTATAAGTGGAATAAAGGGAAATTTGATGGGTAATTTATTAATATTTGTATTACTTTATGAAGGAAGACTGCTTTAAGTTTTTCTTAGTCTGTAGGTTTATGATGTTGTTTGTACACTTTTGAGAGTACAAGGGCAATGAAATGTATTTCTCAAACCATGGCCCCTCCTGGCTCAGATATTTGTAGTCTGCCTGCAGGATTTGCTATAAACCTAACCATGATAGTGTGCAGATATGATGGAATAAAAAATGGGGAAAAAATAATTTGAGAGATGATAAATCATGTGAGGGTATAGCCACAAAGTGGTTGGAAGAACATTAGAGAAACCAAATATATTGCCTTTGATAGTATTCAGAATTATTAAGCACTTGTAGGATTTGATTAAAAAGGCATAGTGAATCAACAGGCAATTAATACATGTTATATGTTAAAGGGATTTGTAATTAAGAATGTATTTTGCTGGGATTTTTTCCTGGGAATGCAAATACAGTAGAGATTGACTAGGAAAGAGTTAAATTGTTAATGCATTTAAAAATGTTTAGGATCATGCAATAAAAACAGTGGAAGGACACCTTATGTTGCAAATTACATCAGCATGACAAAATTGATTTAGAAACATACTTCTGAGTTGTTTTTAAAAACATGCCCATTTGAACATGTGAACTGATTGCCAGAATGTTTGTGCTGTTCAGAGCCCTTTGGCCTTACTTTGTCTCACTCTATTTTCGTTCCTTCCCCTTTGTTTTTTCTGAAACAGGATATAGCTGACCCTTTTTTTGCTTATTGTAAACAGCATGCGGACAGGTTAGACAGAAAATGGAAGCGGAAGAACTACTTGGCTTTACAATCTTACTGTAAAATGTCCTTGCAGGAAAGAGAAAAGCAGCTTTCACCAGAAGCTCAGGTATTGTATTCGTGACACAAATGCCTCTGTATTAATAATCCATGCTAAACAAGACAGAAATTATGAGAAGGTAAAAATGTTATTGTAGTAGAAAATTAAGTGTGGAATAGTGCATGGTCATTTAACAGCGCACTGAACTCTTTGTAGGGTTTGGTCTCTAAGAACAATTATCTCTATATATGATATATATATTATATATCTATTCCAATAAATATCAAATATCTGTGTTTGTCTGAATTGAAAAATATTACTTTGGTTTTGAGGTTAAAAAGTGGTAATTACTTTTTCATTATAATTCATAGATTTTGCTTAACATTTTCTTCAAGATTCTGAAGAAAAAAGGCCGGAAAAAAATAGGCATTTCTATTTCTGTCTAAATTTCCAATTTTATAGGTCTAAGTGGAATTCTGTGTGCCAGGTGTTTTCATAAAAAAGACTTCCTAGGAAAAAAAAATGTATGCAAAGAAGTGAGTCTGTGCTACTGCATGGGAGTTGTCTGAAAGCCTTAGGCAAGTTTATATCCCTGTCTAGTGACAGATCCATTTAAAACTTAGTTATTGCAGAAGCTCAACTGATAAAAGTCCTGTTGATAAAAAGGTTTCAATCCATCTAAGGATCTACATACTTTCATGTTTCAGCGTGTGTTGTTTATTTATTTTTTCTGATTCTGAGCAATTTCTAGCACAGTTTGCTTCACTGCTTAGACTGAAGTGCACTCCATGGAAAAATCACACCTGTGCAGAAAAGCAGCTTGTTATCTAAACAAAACCTGCCTGATTTATTTGTAGAAAGTAGCGGATGCTGTAAATAATGAAAATAATTTATGGAAGAGGACTATCTGGTTTTTTTTTTTCTGAAGTGAGAATTATAGTGTAATGATAAGAAAATATTGTTTCATATTATCAAACCTTTTTACTTTAAAAAATCTTGCCTTTCCAGTTCTTCAGAGATCTTTGAATAGGAGAATATTAATTTAAAATAACCTGTGCTGTTGAGAATGAGCAAGAGCAAATGTGTACTGTAGAAGGATTGTGAATAGAATATTTTATGGGGTATTGAACTTCATGTAGCTTGATTTAAAACTGGTTTCATAGCTCTTGTTGAATATACTCGTCTCTCAGTTATGTGAAATACACCTGTGTAGTAGAGACATTGCAGTAGTATGAACAGTGCCCAATAGATTGGTAAGTGCTGGTTGTGCAATATCAGTTTGGATCCAGCAGGGCTTATTTGCTCTGTTTTTGGGCATGTATTAAGCAATGCTGATAACGCTGGTAAGTTCCCAGCATCTCCCTTTCTCTCTCCTATTTTCCCCAAACCAAGACCCTGCATTTTTTTAATCAAAATTATTCAGATTAAATTTTTTGAAACTGAAGAATGACTGCTGAAAACTGCAGGTGCAGTTACTTGACATGTTGTCATGGGCACCTTGATACAAGTATGATGACTTGCATACATTTTGTACAACCACATGTTTTCACTGTTGGTGGCTTTGGGCTTGTACAGCAGTGGCTCTAGGTGGACCTGTTGCCTGTTGCTGTGGGTCCAAGAAAAAAAGCCATTGGGGTCAGAGCTGGCCTGTAAGCTATATTTGCTTTGTTTCTTGGTCATTCATGTTCAAGACCTAGTAAGGTAATGTGTTAAACTGTCTGCAGTACTACTTTCAGGATTCTGTTTGAAATCAGAGGTGTTCCTAAACCATAGTGTGTATATGTATATGCACAACTTTTGCTTTTGTCTCAGGAGTATCTTACACCATATGGTGGGGCAGTCACATTAGTTTAGTTTCTTCTTTGTGCAGGCAGGTAAACAGCTTCTAGCTGATAGTCAGCTGGTGTTTTGCCTCTGAAGATTTGTATGTTGATGTCAGTTTCTGCCAGAATTGCCACTTCATAGAGTTCCCTCAAGACAGCATTTTCCAACTGTCAGTAACAGCTTGATCTTCTGGGGTAGATCTCCCAGATGGTCACAAATATACAGATGTCATCAACAATATACATTGCGAGGTTCTCTTGTCTGCTTCACTTCTGTTTGGGTTCTTTCTTGACAAATTATAATCAGCAAGTTTAACATTTATAAAGAGAAGTGGCATTGAGAAAGGAGTTGTACAAAAGTATGTCAAATATGGTACAAACACTCTTCATCAACTTTTGTTGCTCACATAAATTTTAATGCATATGTGGTAGGTCAACCGAAGCTTCTACCAGTAGTGAGTTTTCACAGTCCCATAAAATTATCATTATTTGAAGGGGTTGTCTCAAAGCTGGCAGTCATCTGCTGCTTTCATCAATGGGGAAATCTCATCAAGAAATGTGTACATAGCTCCAAAACTTATTGAAAGGATAGCGTCATTTGTGTGTGCACTTTTAAGTAAAATGGAATGTCTGTATTAATGTCTGTTTCTTGAGTTGTAGAGTTCCCGAGTGAAAATGGTATTGATTAGATTGTGCAGCTTTTAAAATGAAAATAAAATGCGGATGTGTTCCAAATTACAACTCAAAACTAATTTTGAATCGTTCCTTGATGTTTTTAATTTGTAGAATTCTTCATTGCAGGCTCGAATCAATGCCAGGCTCCAGCAGTATCGTGCCAAGGCGGAGCTGGCACGCACCACCAGGCCCCAGGCCTGGGTTCCCAGGGAGAAGCTGCCGCGGCCGCTCACGAGCAGTGCTTCGGCCATACGGAAGCTCATGCGCAAAGCCGAGCTGATGGGAATTAGCACAGACATTTTTCCAGTGGATACTTCAGATACAAGTTCCAGTGTTGATGGAAGAAGAAAACATAAACAACCAGCTCTCACTGCTGACTTTGTGAATTATTACCTTGGTAAGAGTGAAAATGGCTTATTTTTCTCAACAAAAAGGTACCACTGTGCTGCTTTGTGCTGTGCTATTTCATTGGCTTTTTTATTTGAGTTGTATTTAATTGTTTATAGTAGATAAATTTGGATTATGACTTCATTTTAGGTCAAGTATATTATTGCTTGGAGTCTCTGTTTATGCAGAAAGTTTTTTTTTTTTTAAGACACTTCAGAAAATAATAAAGTCTTTCAAATATAAACAGGAGACTAAACTGTCTTTAAGAAGGGATTGGGTAACTTTCGGTATACTATTTTTTCCTTAAGTTCTCCTCCATTTCTATGTGGAATAGCATGACTTTTTGACTCTTTGCTACATGCTGATCAAAATTCATCTTTTAAACAACTACAATATTTATGCAGCAAAATACAAATGTTATTTGTATTTATTATATTATATTCGCTCTACTCGGTGTGTGTATTAAACCTCTAGGTCATAGTTTTGTGACTTTGTAACAGTTTTTTACTTTAGATTGCATCACTTTTTTTAGTGCATAAAGCTTGAAAATGTTTGTTTAAGAATTGGAAATAATACAGTTTTCTTTTAAATAGAGAGAAATATGCGCATGATTCAAATCCAGGAGAATATGGCTGAACAGAAGAACATTAAGGATAAATTAGAAAATGAGCAAGAAAAGCTTCATGTGGAGTATAATAAGGTAAAGAAAAAGGGGTCGTAAACCCTTGTACCATTTTAGTGTTGCTGCTATTAAGTTTGATAGAATTTTTCTTTCCATGGAAAAAAATTCAGAGGAAAATGTAAGATGCAAACTACTGATCTTTTAAAAGTAATATTTAAAGACGTGTTTTTTCTTTAAAAAAAAATCAGTAGTCTGTCTTCTCCCATACAGCTAATAGCAATTTCTAAAATGTGGTATGTTGACTGGACACAAGTTCTTTAACTGACCATACTGAGGGCTCCAGAAACAAATTGCAAATGGACCTGTTTGGACTTGCATGATTCTCTGCTTGTAGCAGAGAATAACTGGCAATTGAGAACTGGCAATCTATGGTACTCAAGAGTCTTATTTATTTATTTATGTCAACTGCAGTTGGGCTTAGGTTTAATGAGTTGACTAATTTTTCAGACAGAAATAATCAGTATTCGAACATCCACAGTGTCCTCTGCATGCTTTTTAGGGTATAACAAATTTGATGCCCATAAATTATGGCTTTGCTGCCCCAAAATGTTGCTAATTTAATTTTTTATTAACTCATCACTATGATTTTAAAAATATCATTTTGCATTTTTACCAAATAAATATTTATTTTAATATTAAGCTATTTTGAAGCATAGATATACTGTACCTTTTGTGACAGATGACATGCTACAGTTCTTGCTGAATTCAACAGCCTATTAAGTGATAGTTAATGATGACAAAAAATGGTGTTACTATTAATTCCTAAACTGTTTGGTGTGTGTTTTAAGTGAGAGCATATGGAAAATGTAGCAGCAGATCCTTGTGAACTGCCCAGAGATGATAAAGGGAAAGGAAATTGTGCCTGAGGCTTTTAACCAAATTAACAGTTACCTCCCAAAATACACAACCTAACAATTACTTCCAGAAGAAAAAGAAACCTTTTTTTGGTTTTTTTTGCTTGGCCTTTAGTTTTAAATTTTCTCTTTCTGTGAGTGCGAGTGTGGTAAAAGAGAATTTTGATTAATTAATATGCTCGCTTGTTAGAATCTTACTGCCTAAGTAGTGTGAACATCACATATAAGATGTTCCTGGATTTTAGTTTTGCTTTTCATTTGACTTTATGAAACCTTATGTCCATGTTGAAATACTTCAGGTCTTTACAAAACAAGTGGTTGCTCTGAGTTCCTGTTTTACTTCCGTTAAATTAATGAATGGTTGTAGTGATCTCAGCTGTATTGATATGAGTTTAATTGTTTTTCTAATCCCACAATAAATTAATGCACCCTTGGTAAGTAAGAGGCTGAGTAAATTTTACTTAATAACACTCAATGGATTTTCATTCCTGTTGCCTATTTTTTTTCTTTAATTTTTCAGCTGTGTGAGTCCTTGGAAGAGCTACAAAATATGAATGGAAAACTGCGAAATGAAGGGCAAGGAATTTGGGCTCTGCTGGGTAGAATCATTGGACAGGTTGGTTGGTTCCTTGCCCCCCTTTACAGAAAAAAAAACCAGAAGAACAGGTTTTCCAAGAATAGGCCTCTTAGTTTCTGCCACTTCTATGGCTGAATAAATTTATTTGATTTGATCAGACCCAGGCTTTACTCAGGGGATAATGCTTCTTGATTAAGTACCTAGACTTCTGCAAACCACCTGCTAGGAACATGTAGCTTAATTTTGTTGTTTTAATAGTATGCTTGTTTGCAAAATTCTTTCATTTGGTATAAGTGATTGACCTGTCATTTGTGATGAACCTTAGCATGAAGCATGAGTTAATCCTACTGTTTTTGTCTCCAGTTATCTTTAGTTACTGTAGGCTTCAAATGATAAGTTAACTCTTTATGGCTTTTGTAAGATAAAAATCCTTTTAAGTGCAGTATGTATGTAATGGTGTGTAACTATGCAGAGGAGAATATTTTGATCAAATGAATATAAATATCTGGGAAAACAGAAGATTTGGGTTACTTCCTGTTGCCAGCAATTGTCTTTGTTCCCACCGATACAGAAAAAAAGAGAATTGAAGATTTTTGCAGTGTTTTCATATATGTTTATGTCAGAGATATTAAATGTCAGTGGACATTTTGGATGTGAGAGGGAGATTGCAATGATTTCCAGTTAAGATTTAAGATTGAAGAAACTGTTCACTGTGGAAATGCAGACATACAATTATTCACAATTTTGGTACGCCCTTTGTTACTGTTGAGTTTGTGCTGCTGTTCCAAAAATGAGCCTTACACTTTCTTTATGCAGTAATGGTTCCTAAGATATGCAACCTTTTACTAGTTCCATTTGTCTGCCTACATCTCCTACTTGCAAAGAAGAACTCTTGCACAACATATCTTTTAAACCAAGATTATTTTTCCTTCGAGTAAGTATTCACAAATGTATTTCCTCATGCAAATGCTACTCAGTTTGGAAAAAAAGAAAGAAAAGCTGAGCAGAATTCATTTACACAGCTTGCATGACATTTTTTTCCAGTTGGCTGAACAGATGCACACCCATGGGGCTGCTGAGAAATGACTTTGATAGATGGTTGCTGTCTGAGAAGCCAGCACACTGCAGATAGTAGAAACCCAATGAGAGTCTCATCTGCTTTGTGAAGGGCTTGGTCCAATAAGATAATTTTTCTAATTAACCTGTCGAGCACCAGTGTAGCTGTGATGTTGGGGAAAATAAACTACCTCAGTATTCTGCCACTTTCATGAATCTGCCAGTGCCTGTTTCAGCTTCCTAGAGAAATGGATCCTTGTCCATCCCTATATTGGAAGCCTGAAGAAAAATTCTAAAAGCTAGTTTTTCTATGTGTTTCTTACTGACTTGAAAAAATGACTGTAAGACTACTTTATATTACAGAATCATACTGGGATAAATGTGTAGTCTTTAAAATAGTTAGCTAAGCAATCTCCCACTCATTATGTGTCTTGTTCTTCATGAATTGAGATTAGAGAAATATTCTTTAAAAGTGTCAAGACTCATGTGTATTGCATTTCTTCAAATCCAATAGAAATTGAACATACCAGCAATTTTACGGGCTCCTAAGGAAAGGAAACCAAGTAAAAAGGAAGGAGGAACACAAAAGGCATCTACACTTCCGGCAGTACTTTATAGGCAAGTAATTAAATTTTGACAGAATAGATACAGTATCTAGTAATTTATAGTTTCAGAAAAGCGTTCTTAGAAAATTGTTTGCTTCAGTTTTTAATTTTAAAAATGCTCTAAAGTTGTCTATACTTTTTACTTATTTTTGAAGACTAAGTTGAATAATGATCAGTTCTTCACCCTACCACACATGACTAAAGTTTGGGCGTTTTTGCTGATTGGACATCAGTGCTTTAAGGACAAAACTAACTCCTTGCATCTGAAGTAGAAGAGTCCTTTGTTTTTTTGATGTGAAAACTAACTGCATCTGAGAGGATGATTTTGAGAACAGTCATGATGCTATTCAGTGACAATTCCTGGATGCACAAAACTCTTCATATAAGAATTCTCAATTTTTGCTTGTGCTAAATTTCCCTACTTCTATTTTTTGTTAATTCCCAAGATTATGAAATGTATTCACTTACTCTGTTGTAGATCCACCTTCTCTCCTCTTCTGTAAGCTGTGAAGCTACTGACTGGGTTTTTATTAAATGCAATAGTGAGACACAAACTGGGATCCCAGACTGTGACCGTGCAAAATACATGCATGTCATCTAGGATCTTCTTTTCTCACCACAGCTAAGGAGTGGCATTGGTCTATTGCTTATTTAGAAAGCAGCAGCCAGACATCCAGCCAGAGCAAGTAGTGTCTTGCCCAGCTAGAAGACTAAGGGAAGAGGATGATTTTTACACAAGCAAAAGTTAATTTTAGTGCTGCAGGAGGTAGAAATCTTGAAGATGTGGCAGTGGGCTGAGGATTTGTCAGTTTTGATGTACACAAATAATTGGAGTCATGCTTCACCAATTCTATTTTATTCAAATGCACTCAGTTCCTCCCATGTTATAGTGCAATCAGTGAACACCTATCTTTTCAAAATAACTGAAATTTCAATTACACTAAAATAATAATAGAAAGGAAGTGTTATTTCTAATGAGTAACATTGCCCAGCATAACAGCAACATAGCAATAACCTGTTTCAAGGTGGTTACCTGCATAAGTGTGTGATTGATTATCAAGATTGGTACTAGCAGCATAATTTTCAGTTTAAACATTTGTTGTATTTTTTTTTCACTCGACACATGTGTATTTTGTTGAAGTATTGAGTGATTACTAACTTGGTAGATGACCTCAAAAATTTAATTGAAAGCCATTTTTTGCTATCTCTTACTAGGAGCCTTTTATGTTTTTACTGTACATAGCTGGAAGCTCCTTAAAAAAAAACTCCTCCAAAATTGCCCCAGAAAGTAATTATGCACTTAAATGAGACATTCAAATTGAAGTTGCCACATGTTTGTATTAAAACTGGGGAATGTGCTGGGGTATGTAGTTTATTCTTTATGAGTATGTAATTATAATATTTTTCTGCTACGTGCATGAAAAGTTGTGGAATTTGCAAGAAGAACCATGATCAACACCTACTGCTACTGTGTGACACTTGCAAACTTCATTATCATCTTGGTTGCCTAGATCCGCCTCTTACGAGGATGCCAAGGAAGACCAAGAACAGTTACTGGTAAGAACACAGTTAATGTGTTGTCCTGTGCTCTTGTACTTAAAGTAGGATGTAAATGTGAACAGACTTGCAAATTCTGAGTGGATTAGACATTGCTTTAATGCAGTTTGAACAAGTTTTTTTATTTTCAGGTTATTAGCAGTGATGTTTCAAGGTTAAAAAAAAAGAAGTTATAAAGTTTTTCTCATTATTAGCCACTGTGTAAAAATAGGTTATTGCTGTAATTTTCTTGGGTTTTGAATTCATCTGTGGTTGTTATTAGTGCAGTATAATAGCGGTGGGAAATTATGGGCTAATACTTTTGGGAAATGAAGGACTTGGTTTTCTGTTTATGTTAGGATTCAGATAAGCAAATCTCTGTTCAGATTTTCAGGCAAATACTTGTGATATTTAAATAAACTTCTAGGTAGTAGCTCTGTTTATTGCAATATGGGAAGTGTTGGGTTTACTGCTGTCTTAGGGCTCAAATGTACAATGACAGATGTTCATAACTGTACTTACTGCAGTTAAATTTCCAGGAATTAAAGTTCTTTTATGCTAGTGGAGCAGAACAAAAGCTAAGTTGTGCAATGGAGAAGTGATAAGGTGGCAGAGATTATGATTTCCAAACTGTCATAAAATTAGTTTGCTCTGCTCTGTAGTGTTAGCAGTCTGCATGTTTAAACTGCTCTGAAATGTGTTATAACAAACTCAGAAACAGTGTGTAGCTGGCAAGAAGTTAAGAGTATAGCATCTTTAGGAGTCATTCATCACCTTGTCTAAATGTTAAGGTACCAAATCAGAATAGTATAAGAATTGCTTCTAAAACAGTAAAAAGTTAACAGAAAAAGATTACTGTCTGTTTCTCTTCATATATCTCTAAATTTTTTATTTAAGAACTTGCATAAAACATTTACTCCTGCCATCTTTTTGGTTAGTTTTAAAGATTGTGTGCAGAACAAGATAGCCAATACATGAAATGGGAGGCCTCTCTTTTTTATATCTTACTGTGACAAAACCTGGATTTACCACAGTAAATTTGCTTAGCTGATTAATAGATATTTTATTTAAGAGATGAAAATCTCAAAAAGGTTTTCACTATCACTAATACTTTCCTGAACTTAATTTTCCTTTAATTATTTAATGTGGTGTGTTGTTAGACTTTTGATCTCTAGTCAAATTTGCCAAGCAGTTATTTTATGTGGAAGCTTTTTTTTTAAAAAAAAATTTAGATAGCTTCTTCATTTACACAGATTTGATTTTTATTCTGCTTTTTAACGAAGTTGAAAAGGCTCACTAAAAGCTATCAGTCCAAAAGATATAAGACTGATTCTCAGTAGGTGTTAAAGGCAGGATAGGTCAGGTTAGGTAGTAAAGCTCTTTCATTTCAAAGCTATAACTTCGCTTTGTTGTGAATTTCATGCTTCAGTTATATCTCAGATCACAAACTTGGCTTTTACTTCTAATTAGCTCAGGCATATTCTGGAGTGTGAGATGATAGCAGACAAATTGAGCTGCATTGATTGCATTCTTTTCATCATTGAACATTCCTTTATGTATTCTCTTCAGGATCAGTAGAGAGCATATAGAACAGACCCTTAATCTGAGTTTGAGTTCAGCAGGTTTTTCCTCCCCTGCTGTTTTGAATACAATTTTTATCTTTTGATTAAGATATGAAGAAAAGTGCATATTTTTTTTAGATGGGGCCCATGTATTTTTCAGATATTTGTATTGGGTGTAATAGGAACATAGAAAATGAAAGAAAATTGTTGTAGTGGGAAATTCCTTGAAACATTAGGTAGGTTGAAAGACTTTATTTAAGAGTGGTTAAAAACATTGAGTTTAGTTCTTTTTTAAAATAGTAATCAAGAAACAATTAAAAATAATTTTAAAAATAATTAAAAATAATTGTTTCTTGGTTTTTTTCTTTCTGTACCATTATCACTGCTAGTAATTTACTCAGAATAGCTAACTTGAGCCCTGCAAAAGTTTTTATGATTACAATCATGTACTTTACATGATTTAAATGTGTTTATTTAAACAATGAGTTCTTTAACATGAGTTTATTCCATAAACGTCATCTTTTATATTGTGTTTGAGGATGTCAGGTGATTCAGGTTATGTGTGTGATGCTACATAGACTAATTTCTAGTTATACTTTTTGTCCATTTCATGCTCAGCATTTAATAGTTTACATTGCAGTTTACCAAAAGGGCTTTTGAAATTGTTAAATTAAATCCAGTGTTGTATGTTAGTAGTAGGAGAAAAACTTAAATATATTATGTATTTAAAAGCTAATTTGTTGAAGAAAGAACAAATTATATTTCATTATCTCAGTGTTCGTAAAATTTAAAATGAGTTAGCAGTTTTGGTCTTAGTCAAACCATAGTAAGAATTTAGACCTGGTGAGCACCAGTGTTTCATGGCTTACTAGCTCAACTGGTTTAAAATACTTAACACTAGAAATTTTCTTTGTTCAGAGGCCTAAGAGCTGTCTTCAAGGTAACAGTTATAATGTCTTACACATCAGTTTGTACCATAGTAAGTTGAAAGCCTGTCCTCATTTCAGATGGTTTGAGATGAAGAGTGTAGGAGCTATTTCATATAATAATACATTAAAGCATTAATTTATGCCTGTTTTGATGCTGTGCTTTCAAAGTAGAATCATAGAATATCCTGAGTTGGAAGGATTGAGTCCAACTCCTAGATCAGAAGTTTTAATCATACAACGAAATGCTGTGGTTTACATTCATTTAAAAATTTGCGATTTTCAGTTTCTTAGAAATCCTATTGCTTAAACAATTGAATATTTTTTTTGATTAGCATGTTATCATAATGCTAAGTCTTACCATTCTTGCTGACAACTTGTGTGCTTTTCTGCTCCTGGCCATTCTGGATGTATTTTCCTGATAGAGAATGATCTCAAATGGTACTAAAGCAATGCACAAGTGTTAGCAGACAATATAATGAATCAAAATCTAATTGTAAAATATTGACATTTTATTAAGAAAATACTTGGCAGCTACCAACAAGGATTAGCTTCTTCTATTGGAATGAGATTGCTGAAAAACAGTGATAACTTCTGGTAGCATATGAAATACTGGGGACTGAGATGGACAAACAATGACTAATGGTTGTATTAAGGTTGGTTGGTTTTATTTTTGCTCTAGAGGGCCAAGTTATTTTAGTGGTGACTGCTGTGGGGAGTATTGGCCACAGGACAGAATGAGCTGTAGAGTTCCTGACCAACAGTTCCATGAATACTCATGCAGTGTCTGGACATTCATTCATATTCCTGACCTCATTCATTCAGTACTGATCCAGCACCTCTTTATCCTGAGACACTGGATAATTTTATATAATTACTAACTAGTATAAACATGTGTGGAATATGACATATACATTTTAATGTATTTGTCACTTGTCCTAATTGAAGGATGTTTGGATTGTTCCAAATGGCAAATTTTCTTCTTTTTTTTTTTTTTTTTTTAACTCTGTTACTTTACACTCTGTAAGGTGCTCTTTGAAGCTTTTTGATGACTGTATTAGTTTCATATATACTATCTTTTCTCTCCAGAATAAAAGCAGCCCTGGGTTTATTCCACCTCCAGTACATCATTTACATGTGTAATTTATAGAACCAAGGTGTCATCTTGATGCTGTGGTCTATGTTTCTTGAGTTTAGCGTTGCTTAATTCTTTGTAAACATTGTGAGAGGTGATTTGTCAGACAGCATGTCTGTGAGACCTGTGTCTTCCTTATGAAAACAAGCCCTGCTTGTACACAAAGGACACAACTGATTCTGGAAGCACTGTAGTGGTATTTGCTAAGCAATTTGAATACACTCTTTCCCAACTCTCTGCTACTGAGTTAACAAGATGTTTGTGAGGTGGGAAGTTCTCGCTGATTTTTGTACCAAGTTAGATTGAAAACACAACAAAAGCACACAATTTGTTTTTTCTTCTGTAGGTTGTTAGTGCTTAATCAAAGACTTTCTGTATGATTAAGAGATTTCAAATCAGTACTGAGAGTTCTTGATGGAACAAAAACTTCCAGTAATTTTAGCAGTAGGCACATTTTAGAAGTAGGCATATTATTGCCTGCTACTGATTTTCCCTGTGGGTCTAGATTAGGCAAGTCTAGACTAAAAGCAAAACAAAACCTGTGTATTGAAAGTTGAATCTTTGGCACCATTTCTCCTGCTGTTTTGTTTATGCTGCATAGCAATGCTTGCTAATTTAGAGGTAGTCAAAGATTGTTGCAGTAGTTCTAAAGGTGACCTGCTGTGACAGGTTCTCTGTTCACTGCTTGTCCTTGAAGAGCTGAAATTAAGTGAGCATGACTGTGGCACAGCCAAAAAGAAGTCATGTGGCTGTTTTCTATTACTATATTGGGATTAAACAGCAGAATGGGAAGAGTACTTTAAATTCAAGAACCGTGTTGAAATAAACTATAGGAAGAGCTGAAAAGAGATTGTTTCCAAGTCAAAGGAGTGTATATCTGTAATAGCTTTTCTGTGGCTCTATGGGAGCTAACAGACAAACTGCTTTGTAGTTGAAGCTTGTCTGTTTTGTAATAGGGATGATGAGACGTGGTTGACTATAACAGTAGAGCCTATTCTGGTAAATCAAGAGGTTGCTTGTAAGTTCATGTTTATAACTCTATTTCCCCTTTACCTTTGATATATTTGTGAAGTTTTGTTATGTGATTCACACAACACTCTCACCCCCATCACAGTATGATTTTGCTTCTCTTTTCTAGATCTAGGTTTTTTGTAATTTTGATTGCTTTCCATTTTTGACTCCTTTCACACTTGCATAACCTGTTTCAGAGCAAGCTTGTTCATAAGAACAGAATTTAAGTAACTTGAATGCAGTACCTCATCTTTTGGTCAAGATGTTTCATGTCTTCTTCAGTAACATAAAAGTTAAAATACTTCACATACGTATTTAAATGGGATAATAGTGAAACTTCAGGACTTTAGTGATCTCCATGGGTATTTTCTGTAGAATTGTCTGAACCTAGGTAGCAGAAAAACGGTGTCTTTCCCTTGTAATAAAACAGAGATAAAGAACAGGAATTATTTAAATCATACATGCAGGGTGGTAGATCCAAGAAACTGGATTCCCCACTCCAAATATTGTTGTAAAACCCTATGACTATTTGTTTCTCTTGTAACAGTGTCATTTTTAGTGCAGCTCTTAAATTATGAAGGTCTTTTCTGTAATTTATACATGGCACATATTTTAGCCATAATATTGGGGAAAATAAATGCTTTGTAAGAATTGCTCATAGAATTTTTAACAATTTCATAGATATTGCTTACATCTGCAGAAGTAGATCATAGTAATTACTTTCAATTGTGCTTTCCAGTACATAAATTCCAGTACATGATTGATGCTGCAGTATTATGGAGGGCCGTGCTCTCTGATGCTTACTAAATAGAAATTCACCTTAAAGCTGTGGGTTGGTCAGCTTTAAGAACAATGCATCTTATGGAGATAAACTCAAAGTAACTTATAGCTAAGTAGACATGCAAGATTTTGAGGGAATATTGTTACATAAAGCTTCTCTCTCCATCATTGAAGTGCCTTTCTCCATAAATTCTTAAAATCATAGTTTGGTCTGTGTGCCCTTATTTACTTAAGTGCATGTGAATACATATTTGTGTGTGTATATTCACACAAATTTATGTAAACATGTAACTGTAAAACGTAGCATTGTGAAAGCTGTTGTACCTTATATTTTTCTATAGTCTAGTGTCTTAAGGCCTAGAGGTGTTAACAAGTACTGTGTGTGAAGCAAACTGAGGCTTGTAAAGGAGAGTGTGTCAAATGCAAGAACAAGTTTATCAAGCACAGAGAACAAAACTCCAAGTAAGCTACTCTCTTTTTCCCCACCCCTTCTGATAATGGAGTAGCAATGGGGAGAGATTTACTAAAGTCGCAATAACCACAGCAGTATCAAGTGCAAAAGGTATATGAGAGAGAGAGTGTTTTACCCACAAAAGGGTATTCACCTCTGGGAGCAACAAAAATGTTTCCCAAAAATAGTGCTGTTGGACAAAGACTTTAAGCTGAGGAGAGCCCTTGCAGCTTAGCCTTCCCCTGCCCCAGTGTGGAGAAAGCAGCAAAGAGCTAGGCTGAAACTCAGAAGCCAGATCGCTGGTGTTGTGCTTCCCGCTGGTTTTCCCAGTCCGCTGCTCTTGGCTGTGTTCGGCAGCGTTTGCCCAGCTTGACTCGGTCCCACACGCCCGGCACTGGCACCACGCCACCAGCTCTGGCCAGGGTTTTGGGCTCCATCCGGCTGCTTCTAAAGCACCAGCTCAGGTGGGGGTTTGAAAGGAAAAAGGGGACCAGCAATGGCAGAGATGGGGCTGGGGCCAGCTTATCCCAGCACCTTCTCTCTGGAGAGATCCAAGCAAGATGGCAGATTTTGAGTTTTTGGTGCTCGGCTCTTCCTGCCGAACCCACGGCCCCAGCGATGATGTGCGTGGTATGGAATTAAACAGTGCTGAAAACTCCATCCCCCTTTTCTCTGTAACCAGGACAAGGAGGAAGAACACAGGACTATATTCTCGTATGCTGGCCCAAAACTGTTTGAAAAGTATATAAACTGGCTTCCTTGTGCTGTGGCTTTTCATAAAGACTCCATACTTATATGAGAGATGGGAGAAACTGTTACCTTTCCTGCAATCTACCCTGTTCTTCTGCTTTTTAGACCAGCAAATATTCCAAGTGCTTTCATCTGTCTTATTCACCCTGTCTTAAGTTCTTTTGAGATAAAAGATGATGAATCTTTTTAACATTATAATGTAGCCACAATTAGCTAAAATTTACATATGGAAAAATTAAAGGAGAAAGGTCTTGAGTTAGTCAGGATTACACTGATCTGTTACCCAATCCATGACTAGATTCCCTCTATTCTGACTTGGTAGCCACCAGTCTGTGTAGCAAACCATGATAACTCCTGGTGTCTTTTGGTATAGCTAGGAGAGATCTGAGATTATACTGCTTGGATTACTTTGAAAGAATTAGAAAACATGGAAAGTTGATGGATGTGGTATTGTGTTACCCCACATTGAAGTTCGCAGGAGAACTATTCCTGTTGAATGTGTAAATTGCAACAAATAGGCTCAAACATAACATGTGTATCTGACTTCATGCTTTTCTTTATACAGGATGGATATGCCTTCTTGTTGCAAATGTGTATTAAAATTTAACTTCAAATAATTAAATACATGGTGTTTTTGTTTTGTTGCCTTCCAAAGCAAATTTACTCTATCATTTAGATAATTTTAATGTGCTAATTTTAATGCTAATCCCTGTTAATGTCAATTAATAGCACAACATTATGTTGGTTTTTTTTTTTTGGTTGTATTATTCAAAAAAAATGTTTAATAGGAGAACAGTGGTGAATTGAACTTTATTTGAATGGACTTGTAGATTTTTGAATTGGAAGTGTAGTGTGAGAAGTAATTAAAACTGGGTCTTCCAGTAAGTATAATGTTTATGTTTTCATTAACATACTTTTACTGAACATCCACATTTATGACTTTGTATAAGATGATTTTTTGAAAATAAAAACAAATCCTGATGAATTCCTATCTTGATAATTCTGTCACAGAGCTTGTTAATAGCATTACTTTAGCATCTCTTAATTTTTGAAGTTGTGATGGTGATTTTGTATTTTTTTCAGAAACTCAATAGGCATTTTTTTCAGTGTAGTGCTCCAGGTTTGTTAATACATGTCTCTAGCTCTTCTGTATTTGTAATTTTCTCCTAACTATTTTTTTCAGATTTAAAACTCACTCCCTTAGGAAATACATATTAAAATTTATTTTCATAACACACATGTCCTCCAAATCCTTGCTTCTAAAGCATGCTGTCTTTTGAATTAATTCAGCAGTATGTCATTGTGAAGATTAACAGTCTGGTCTAGTGGAGGGTACCCCTGCCCATGGCAGGGGAGTGGGAACTAGACGATCTTTAAGATCTCTTCCACTCCAAACCACTGTATAATTCTATAATTAAACTGCAGCAGCAGCTACAGTAATTAATAGATTAGAGATTAGTGGGCAGCTTTAAAAATGAAGATGTGGTAGAATGAAAATGATTAAATAGGGGGCATTTTTCTTGAAGATTAATTCCTACTTTCAAAATCTTGGTTTTCAAAGTTAAGTACTGTCAGGAAAATAAGAACATCTTACTTGTGTTTTGCTTAGTTGCTTAAAATGTACATTTTAGATGTCCATTTGATTTCTTGACTTTTAACTTTTGAATTTATCTTAAACACAAACACTTCAATATGTTTCTTTTTCTGCTCTTGTGACTGCAGTCTTAAAAAGAAAATCTTCTGCTTTGCAGGCAATGCTCAGAGTGTGACCAGGCAGGTAGCAGTGATATGGAGGCTGATATCGCCATGGAAACCTTACCAGATGGGACCAAAAGATCAAGGAGGCAAATTAAGGAACCAGTGAAATTTGTTCCTCAGGATGTGCCAACAGAACCGAAGAAAATTCCAATCAGAAACACGGTAAATGATGGTGTTGTTGATGTGTTGAGGCTCATATTCATAATAATACTGTTTCAGATTGCCTACATTTTGGACATTTTGAATTGAGGGATTTCAATTAGATTGATATTCTTGTTTTGTTATATATTCAATTTTCTCATTTTAGTGCTTTTTAGTTATGGTAGATCTTGATTTATTAAAATAGAAAGCTGGGAAACACAGTACTTAACTGAAGAGCTGTACAAGCTTAAGAAAAAAATCAGTTTGCACTTAAACTTAGCCTTAATAGCTGTTCTTCACTGTAGTAGTAAGGACATTTGTTAGGGTAGGTTTAAATATATTGAATTATAGCTGTAAAATAATTAGTAATTTCCTTATCTACAGGCAGCGTGCTGACTGCACATTTTACAACTGTCACAAGACCCTGTTATTTCAGTTTGTTTGGCTTCCTAGTCTTACTAGTCAATGTATGTTTTCTTAAACTTTTGCCGTGGATAGATTTTTGAGAAGACAAGCAAAACTTGCTTCCTGTACTGATGAAATATTTAGCATCTTTCCTTCCTTTGAAGGAATTACTTTTTTATTAATCACTGTGCACTTTTCCTTAAGTTTTGCTGTCCTACTTGTCCAGAAAACAAGGCTTTTCATATGTGATGTGTCATACCACCTAGAAAAGAACATAAAAATATCAAAGGGCATTTAGGTCCAGGTTACGGGATGAGTAGTGTTCCCATATCCCTTCACACATAAGGGGTTCATCTTCCAATATATTTCTTAATATCAGGAAATATTACAACCTCTCACATTAGAGTTAGATAAACTTCATCTCTCAGGCAGCACAACTTTATTTTCTTCACAAAGTTTTCTAGACGTTTTATGGTTATACTAGCAGATACCATACTTAATGTACACTGATAGGATTAAGCAAGTATTTTCCTGACCCAGTCTCAAATGTTTGTTTTGATTTTGGGCCAAAGCTTTGATTTACCTAATGGCTTCCCTTTCCTGGTCTGTGACTCAGAACTTTAAGAATGACTCAAGCCAAGCTGATTAATTTAGCTCAAACTATTTAGGAGGATGAGTAATCCAAAATTAAATTTTGAGAAACTTCTTATTTGTTTTCCTCATTGAGGGAAAGTATCCTCCTTCCTTATGCATAGGAACTCATAGAATCATACTGCTGCCTGGGTAAGTTGAACTTACTGGTGTTATGCTTGTGTTCACATAGAAAGAAGACTTGACTGGTGTTCTTCTTACTGAACCCTTTGTATCTTATCTCCCATTTTTCTTCTTCCTTTCTATTCTCTCATTTTATACGTAATGTAGTGCTCTTAGGGTGTGGAGAATCATGATTCTGGGACTATAGAGAACTAAAATTATTGCAGGAAGGACATTCATAGTTGTAATGAAAAATGGAGTAATATAAGGCATTGTACAGAAATCCATAGGAATAAAAGATTGATTTGTTCTAAAGCCAAGGTAATAACTGCCAAGGTACTTCAGTGCAAAATGGAAACAAGTCTGACTGCTCTGAAGTGTTCCCCTCATGCTGTGGTGATTTGGTGCTTCATGTGTTACATAATATATGTATGTAATAAAGAGATTAATTGACTTTCAGTGGCATACTGTGTTGTCACTATATGGTGTTGCACTGTGGAAAAATACTGCTACCAGTCTAAGAAAGATTTTGTTCCTCTGTTTGAATTTTCTGTCTTTGTTTCAGTTCTCTCCAGTTCTCTGCTTTTCTTCAATACGCAGATTTAAAAGATAACATCTTTGCTGCTCTGTGAGCAGGGCTTCTCTGTAAAAGAGAAGCATTGACCACTGAGTGCTCCCCCCTCCACTGAGTGGCTCCCTTCTGGGTAACTCCCCCAGTTTATATACTGAGCATGATGTTCTATGGTGCAGAATATCCCTTTGGTCAGTTCAGTCAGGCTGTCCTGGCTGTGCTCCCTTGCAGCTTTTTGTGCAGCTCCTCCCCGGCAGAGCATGAGACACTGAAAAGTCCTTGATTTGAGGTATGCATAACGTAGCACCAGCCAGAATATCCATGCGTTACCAGCATTATTCTGTCTGTATTACTGAGACCAGGTTAGCTCAGCTGGTCAGAGCATGGTGCTAATAATGGCAAGGTTGAGAGTTTGATCCCTGTATGGGCCATTCACTTAACAGCTTGACTTTGATGATCCTTATGGATCCCTTCCAACTCAAAATATTCTGTGATTCGCATACTAAATCCAAAACCCACAGGACTATACCAGGTACTAATTTTCTTATTAACTCTATCTCAGCCAAAACCAGACCATCTGGCCAGAGACCTGTGTCAATTGGAGCACACTAGTGTTCACAGCTTCTACATGACATCGGAGACTCAATTTCCTTCTGTTATTTGGAAGTGTGAGAGGACAAAGACTGAAGCAGATCTTAGAGTCAGGACAGTACTTCTCCCTTGTACAGTTCCCTATGTTAATTGTGTGCCAGGACAGTATTTTGTATCCTAATGCTATATAAGCATTTTAAAAAACCCTGTGAGTGCACTATAGTATTTTTATCTCTTACCTTTCAAATATTTCACAGGATATTTATATAAAATCATAGATTCACATAATGTTCTGAGTTGGAAGAGGCTCACAAGGATCACTGAAGTCCAATTCCTGGCCCTGCATGGGTCAGCTCCAAGTACCATACCATGTGCCTGAGAGCATTGCCCAACACTCGCTGAACTCTGTCAGGCTTGGTGCTGTGACCACTTCCCTGGGGAGCTGTGCCAGACCCCAAACACCCTCTGGGTGAAAAACTTTGTCTTAATATCCAACCTAAACCTCCCCTCACCCAACTTCAGGCCATTCCCTTGGATCCTGTCACTGGTCACCACAGAGAAAAGATCACTGCCTGTCCCTCCTCTTCCCCATGTGAGGAAGATGGAGACTCCAATGAGGTCTCCCCTCAGTCTTTTCTCCAGGCTGAACAAGCCGTTCCTTGCATGTCTTCCCCTCTAGGCATTTTGCCATCTTTGTAGTCCTCCTTTGAACTTTTTCTGATAGCTGTAATAGCTTCAGATATTTTTTATATTGTGGCACCCAAAACTGCCCCCAGCACTCAAGGTGAGGGTGCCCCAGCTCAGAGCAGAGTGGGACAGTCCCCTCCTTGCCTGGCTGGTGATGCTGTGCCTGATGCATCCCAGGACAGACTTGGCCCTCCTGGCTACCAGGGCACTGCTGACTCATGTTCAACTTGCCATTGACCAGGACCCCCAGGTCCCTTTCTGTGGCACTGTTCTCCAGCCTCTTATTCCCCAGTCTGTCCCTACTTTGAGGGTTGCCTCAAAAGTCCCAGGTGCAGATTCTGGCCCTTGCCCTTTTTAAGCTTGATACAGTTCAATGAGAGATCTGGCAATTGCCCAGATCTCTCATTTAGGACCCTCTGCAGGGCCTCTCTGCCTTTGAGGGAGTCAGCAGCTCCTCTCAATTTAGTATCATTGGCAAGCCTTCTTAGTATATCTTCAAGTCCCGTGTCCAAGTCCTGTGGTTTATGAATATGCTGAGAAGAATTGGGCCTAATATGGGGTGCTGCAGGTCCCCACTAGTGATAGGTCACCAGTCTGATGTCACTCCGTTCACTATAACCTAAGGAAATCAAGTTTGACAAGATGAACTTTCCCCTCATGAAGCTATGATGGCTCTAACTGATGACTTTGTTGTCCTATGAGAGTTTTTCAGTATCTCCCAGAATAATCTTCTCCATAATTTTACCAGTCATTGAAGTGAGAATGACAGGCCTGTAGTTTCCAGGATCCTCCTTGCCCTTCTTGAAGAGTGGGACATTTGCCAGCTTCGGTCAGATGGGACCTCTTGGTTTCCCAGGACCACTGAAAAATCATCTAAAGAGGTTTTGTAATGACATCAGACAGTTAAGTATTCTCTAATGAGGCCCCATCAGGCCCCATTCACTTACAGGGATCCAGCTGGAGCAGTGAATCCCACACAAATTCAGGGTTGACTGGGAATTTAGCTGTCTCATAACCATGGTATTCTGCTGAGGGCACTCGGACCCCCTTAGCCTATTGTTGCTGTTGAAGAGGGGGGCAAAGAAAGCATTAAACATCTCTGCCTTGTCTGTGTTTCTGTTTGTGGGAAGACAGAAAGTCCAGCCATTTGCACTCCATTGTTCTAGAGACAGCAGCTATCATATTGTGCAATAAAATGTGGTTTAAGTTTACAAGAAGACCTTTCTGATTTTGAACTTCCTATGACCATGTGAGCAAATATACAAGGGTAATTTTAAACATACCATACTTTTACTCTGTACAAATGACAAATGAATGTAAATAAACAAGACATTAGGTTTTATACTTAATTCTTTTGTATAACAGCTGCATTTGCAGACAGAATTTAATGAATTGTTTATGCTTTATACATTTCAAGCCGTATGTAGAGACCTTGTAAAGACTTTTTGCATTTCAGTGCATAGCTTTTTAAACTAGGTTTATTTAAAATCTGTTATCTTTATATTTCCAATTTCACACTTTTATAAGCATCACAAATCATTATTTCTGCTGCTAAATAATTTCACAGAAATCAATAGCTAATGATTAGCAAATAGCTAATAGAAATCAATAACTAATTGCATAAACCAGGTATCTACTAAAATCTTCCGTATATTTCTTATAAATCTGAATATGTTTTTTAACATTTGCTTTTCTAAGCTGCAACATTTCTTACACTTTTTTCCCCCATAAAGGTTATAGAATAGATTGTTTCTTTGGATAATACTTTAAAGAGATGCAAATAGCAAATGCAAATAGCATTTCTCAGGAGTAAATTGAGAGATTAATGGTTTTACTCTGCTTAGCTATGTTCAGATTTTCAGAGTCTATTTGAGGTGATCCATATTATAAAAACACAGCTTTTAAAAATCTCTCGACTTCATTTGCTATCCTAGAATAAAAAAGAATACACAGATTTTTTTTTTTATCAAACATGTCATTGCTAAAATAGTTTTGTTAGTCTAGTGTCTTACTTTTGCAAAATAAGGGTTTTTCCTCTGTCCTTTTGAAGAAATGAACTTAAGTATATTTTTAAAGATTTCATAACCTGTGCTTTGCCTACTATGTGTGCTGTTGTCTGGAAGTATGATGCAGTTCCTGTATGTCAAATACATGCAACATCATCTAAAGCAAATTTGTGCTGCTCGGGCTAGCTGTGTGCTCCAAGAGTGGAAGGGATACTTGGTGTATCCTTTGAAGTTAAGTAGTGTTTGTGTTGTTGAATATTCCATCTTCCAATAAATGCTTTCAGATCCTGGTACTCTTAATGAGCATATTAGAGGGGGTTTTTTTTTGTGTGGCTAGTTTTTGTGGAACTTCCGTTTTTTATTCCTTTTTATTGAGAAGCAGCTATCTACCCAGTGTTATAAAGGTGAAATAAAAGAATTTTTGGGAATTTCATTTTTGAAGTCCGTAAATGAAGTATTCTGATGCTCTGATACCAAACTTATTTTTGCTATTTGAAACCTGAAAATCTTTTTTCTGTAATTGCATTGTATATAATCCAGAGAAACACACATTAATTGTTCTGTTTAGCAGTAAAAAGTCTGTGTTAGTTATGGTTTTGACATACAGAATTTAAAGATTAATTGCTGTTAACTGAACATAAATGCTCTAGAAAAAAAAAATCAGTAGTCAGTCAACTTTCTGAAACTTAAAGTTTTCATTATAGTGAACACTGTAAAATAAGTTTGTTTTCTTTATCAATTAATAGAAAAGCTCAACTGAGTCTATGGCATCATGACATCACAAATGTATAACCTAATCATTTCAGCTTGCCAAATACATGGATACATGATAATATAGGACTCTCTTTTGGCTTCAGGTCAAATTCAGAATGAAGTAATATCTAGCTCTTCCACAGTGCTTGAAGCAAATGGAGTGTATCAGTTTTACTTTTTTTTCCCCTTTGTTTTGTTTGGAATTTGGGGATTGTTTTAGTTGGTTGGTTTGATTTTTAAGAAAGCAAGAAGAAAAAGAAGACCTGCAGATGAAAGATCACTTGTTTTTCATGCAGCAAAGGCATGGATAAAGGAATATATTCCAAATGGTATTCCAATGGTGTCAATACTGATATCTCTGTAAGTAAAGGTAACCGGCGTATCTATCACTTCTGCAAACAAGAGTTGTAAGTTGAGTTTTCCAGGAAAAAATCACTTGTTTCAGCAACACCTGAAAACTGAGCCTTACTGGCCTCCTCTTCTTCCTGCTTCTGTTTCAGTTCTCTAAACGTG
This sequence comes from Anomalospiza imberbis, assembly GCF_031753505.1. NCBI lineage: Eukaryota > Metazoa > Chordata > Aves > Passeriformes > Viduidae > Anomalospiza > Anomalospiza imberbis. The sequence continues at coordinate 125,327,446 of NC_089681.1, read as the reverse complement.
TGCTTTGGAGAAAATTAGTGTTAAAAAGGACAGAACTCAATACTGCTCTTTCTCAAATTCTGTCACTTGTTTAAGCCTGAGAAACAGTAGTTACAAATTAATTGATAGACTCAGTGATAGTTTTGCTTGACTGCAGGAATGTTGCAAACTTCTTGATTTTCTAGGAAAAAAGTTCTCAAGAAAATGGAAACTAAAAAAATAAAGAAAAATGGTATTTTTATGTAATTAAACTTCATGGTTGACTTGTTTCTTTGGATTTACTGCTGTTTTTTTTTTTTGTCTGACAGTTCCGTTTTTATTACCATCATTTTCCTGGAAAATTTAATAATTATTTCAGATATATTTTTTGAATAGTAACAATATATACCATTTAAGATACTCACTTTGATCTGTACTGAACAAGTATGCCATCTGGTGTCTACATGGCAGTCCCTACCTTTATTTGAAATTATTTTATGTCTATGTGGTGCTATCAGTTGAACATTTCTTCTGCCTTTTAACAAAGCAGAGGGAGTCAAAAGGATTTTTTTCTGCAACTGGTTTCTTAATTTCCTTTTCATAAGGAGCAGATGACATAATGAATTAAAAATAGCTATCTTGGCAAAATGGTCATGGAATTTTATTCCCTATCAGGAGAGAGAACATACTATCTGTGCAGTTTTTACCTGTGTGGCTTTTTTTCACAGGCTTTTGTGGTTTGTTTTATGCACGCTATGGATAGTTAGTGCACTGATTTCATTTTTTGGTTTAGTGAAAGTTTCCCCAATTCCATTTTCTGAGAGTGTTCTGTTTTGCATGTGTTTCATATCAGAGTTATCCTCTGTTCTGTAGTATTGTAATTCCCCTGCATTGACCTCTTTCTTTGGAATGATTATATAGCATTCTAATGTTTACTGATTTTTTTTTTTTTTTTTTTTTTTTTGGTCTTTGGGTTATCCGTAGCAGTGTATGATAAAGGCTGCATAAGTGAGATAGCTGAGGTTTGAGGTTTTTGACATGTATGATATTTATGAACCATAGTTTGATAAAAGATAAAAAAAACAACTGTAGAAGTATATTATTAATGTTAGTGTGTCAGCTACAACTTGACATAAGATAGAAATGAAAATGTCTGAAGAATTTAGATAGGATCCAGAATTAAACCATGGGTGTAATCTTGTACTGATCCTCTTCACTGTGCCTTTCAGCATGTGTAAAAGACAGCTATGTGTCTTTTTCAAGTAGTCACTGTAGCCACAGATCTGACAGGGAAATATAAGTCAATATGTGCTGTTGTTTCTGACAAGAAATGTGAAGTTTACAGATCCCCAAAAATCACAGCACCTAAAGCTCTTCACATTTTGCCTACTTAAAATTACAGCAATTATAAACAAAACAACTGCTGCAGACTTTCTGCAGAGGAAAGAAATTACTATAGTACCAATAGTTTTGAAAGTCAGATGTATCTTAAATATCACTGTATTTCAACGCCTGCTACATTTATACTTTCTTTCTTTCAAGGAATGTTTTGAAAAAACGCAGAATTCACAACTGATCTTCTGAAAAGCTGTGACAGAGGAGATCAAATCCAGAACCATGCTAGTTCACTTTATATGGAGTGGACTTGAACCCTTGCTACTGACCACAGTTGCTTTCAGTATTTCATATTCTTTTCTGTGTATTGTTAAAATCATTAACTCCTCTGTATCTTCTTGTGAAAAACAAGACATTAAATAGGTGACAGTATACACTTTTATCCTCTAGGATCACTCCAGAAAAAAGCTCACGAGGAGCATATACTTCTGACTTCCAGGAATCACCTCTCTCATTTTGGTTGGTTTACAAGTTCTGGACCAATCATGTTGAGTTTTTTCTTCCAACTGGCAAAGCAAAAGTGCTCCAAGGGAGCATTCTGCCTTCTATTGCTTCTATTGCACTCTTTGGATTAACTGGTTGAAAGCATAAACGGTGAAACATAGCAATAAGGTTTGGTGACAGCTGTGGTTTTGGGTAGACAGTAGTGGTTTTGGGTCATGTGGGCACCTATTCTGTCCTGTTCACCATTGTGCTTTCCCGCCTGGAAGCTACCTTGTCAACTTGTGTCATCTGTTAGTGATGCCAAACAGACTGCTTCCTTTGCAGCTTTGCTTTGCTGCTTTGTTTCCTTTTGCAAACATTCTGTTTCCTTTCAGCTACTATATAGGGTTCATCCTAGGCTTTGTTTGTTCTGTACAGATGTCTTTTATTTGTCTCATGTATAGAATTTATTTTTCTGAGAATATTCAAAATCTTTCAGTCAATGCATTATCTAATCTTCTTCATTTTATATGTTTTGTATTGTTATCCTGTTGCTTATAAACAAAAATACAAGATGCAGGCATTCACTTCTAGCTTTTCCAAGTTCCAAATGGAGACTGCCACGTCAGTCTTTCTTCTCCTGCTTTTAGGTTTGAGCCCATTGTTGATCATATTTTCCCTCAACATATATTCATTCCACGTTGGACAGTGTTCTTTAATGTTGGTTTTTTTTTAAAGTGTCTTGAGTTCACCATTTGCTCTCATGCATCACCCCATATCCATCATTCATATGATCTGTGTCACATTGTATCATTTATGACTTCATCATTCATTATTAAATTATGGTGTCGGTATTCTGGTTTTTAGCCATTTAAGTCATGATTCTTTTAATTCCCTATGCCAGCATGCAAATGTCCACTCTGTAAACAGCAGAACACTGTGCAGCTTGTATGGATACTTCTGTGACACAAAACACGATGGCTGAAAGAAAACAATTTTTTATTTAGCTTTCCCTTGGCTATGGAAGTATCTGCTCTAGTTCTCCTATTTTTTCTTTTTTTTTTTTTCCCAAGGCTTTCTCTAACCTTCTTTCTTAATTGTGTGTTATTTCTTGCAGTCTGTATTATAAAATGGATATGTATTTTATGGGGTATGGTAGAAACTGTCAACTTAGATAATTACAAATTAGAGTAGACAGGAACGATCCAATGTTGGGAGTTTTCCTACTGCTCTTTCTTTCCAGATTTGATAGCTGTTTGCATGTGAGGCCCACCACTGCTTCTCTCTAGGGACTTTTGTAATGTTTTGTGTGAATTTTTAAAGCAATAAGCAAGAGTGGTAGGATTTTATTTTTTTTCAACTATTAAATGAAAAATCAGAAGTTAATGAAATAACTGAAATAAGTGAAATGGAGTATGCCTTAATATTGTGGGATTGTTCTCTAACCTCCACAGATAGTAAGCCTTGAACTAGAAGACAAAAGAGGACATTGCTAATCTTTTGGTTTCATTTATTCAGAGCATTGCTCTTTTCAGAAGACAGGCATTAAAATTGCTGTGAAGGGTAAACCTTTGGTAAGATATTCTTGGAAAAGATGGCTTGCTTTCATCTGGATGATTTCATTGAATCAAGCAGCTCAGTTTCTTTACCCAAGGAAAATAATCTTACAGTATTTTAAAGAGTTTAATTAGAAGTTTATTTGATCAGGTGTGTCTTTCAAAATGTTATGCTAAAAAAGACTAATAAGAAGAATTTAATCTATTATATCTTTTGCAATTTTTAACTTTTATCAAAGTGTTTCTTTTGTTCTTGTTTAAAAATAATTCTGTTTTATGCTGGCATCTTAATTTTAATTCCTTGACCTTTCTTGGTCTGCTCAGATTACTTTGGGTTGTATTGCTAATAAAATAAGGTACTATTTTTCTCTTTCAGTTCAGTGTAAGGTATGTTCTTTGTGATGCAGTAGCTAAATCTGTTTATTTCAAATAATTACAGCTTTTACCTTGATTTCCTAATAAAAATAAGTTGGTCACTTGCCTACTACTATAGTAGCATTGCTTTTAGTAATTGGTAAACCCGTTATTGCAATATTTGATTGAGAGCTATGTATGCCTAAGATAATTAAGTGCTGGAGTGTTTTTTAGAGCAGCTGAAAGGGAAGGATACTGTTTGAGTATGGAAAAGGTTCTCACTTTAGTTGGGGAACACGTGGAGAACTTTGGGATAGGTTGGGAGCTGCGATTTGGATGCACTAGAGAAGAAGAAGTTAAGAAGTCACTAGAGAAGGGGAGGAATAGAAATATTTGGTATTGTGGTACTGTTTCAGGAAGTCAGATTTTATTAATTCAGCTGGTTTTAGTGTCATTCCTTTATTTGTATTATTTCACTACCATAATTGTGAAAGGAATGAAATGAAAAATAGAGTCCGCACTTGTTATGACCGTGGCATGTTTTTCTGAGGTTTTTGGGGTGGTTACGGTTATATAGAATCAATCCTTAGCTATAGGCATCTAATTTTAAATCCTCAGTTGCCTGTGTAGTAAACAGAGCTGCATGGTGATTCTATTCTGATGCTGTGGGCTCCAGAGCTCAATGACTGGAGTCTGACTGTTACTAGTAAGGGAAGTGTCTGAGCACATTGTACACTTTGCCCTTACTGGAGTGCCCATTGAATGAATTCCAAAGCTGTGTAAATACGGAACTTAGGATGAGACACAACCAAAGACTTACTAGTCACCAGTTAAATGTCAACATTTGAAATAATTTTTCCTAGAAACCTTTTATTTCTACATGAAGAAAATTTTATAGGTACATATTTTGAGCCACTTTTCACTGTTCAGTACTTTTTTTGAAATTAGTATTGTAGTTCTGAAGTGTCATCTTGTCACAGTTGCCATGTGTGGGTTGTATCTCTCTAATCCACACCTTGCTCTGTTTTGAGCTGGACTGAGTTGTCCATCCCAAATGGTAGAAGATTTACTGCATTTCTACCTTTGGAGTAAAATAAAAAAGCTGCTGGGATAGCATTGGCATTAATTGGTATTTTGCTCGAGTGCTGATAACATGACTTTGCTTTCCTGACTTACTATTTGAACAGTTTGGAAATGCTGGGACAAATTTCACAAAATTGTCTTGCTTCATTTTATGGTATAGGGAAATCCTCAGTTGAAGATATCCCTGTAGTATTGAATTTCTGGGTATTTTGATTAAAAAAAAATCACTGTCTTTATGGGCATCTTTTGCTGGATTAACATCATAAGTTTTGAATATGAACAAGTTTATCTCAGTTGTAATATATGCCATTTAATAGCAAGGCTTCTTTAGCTACTTATAAATAACAAATCTTAAATTGTTTATGGCAAGTACATGCAGCGCTAATATTTCATATTTATAATTTCTGATGTTTTCATTCTGAGCCTGCTAATGACAGAAATTATTCAAAGCAATTTAAAATACAGTACTTTGAGGCAAACAGCAATGAATAATATTGAACAAAGTAATCCAGGTTTACCTGATTCTTTCCTGTTAACCTGTAAGGTAACTTTAGTGACAACATATGTAAAATTACAAATGTCAAATTACTGGAGGACCATTGCTGAAAATCAAAGAATATTAAATTTTTAGTTGTTAATTTGATCTTATTTTTCATGTTGAATGCTGGCAATAGTAAAATGATCTGAACAGAAGCATTGAAAATATGCTTTAACTATGGAGGTACGTTTGGAAAAGAAACCTGTAAATTTGCTATTTTAAAAGCATATAAAATATCCTACAAATATGTGTGCTAAGATATTGATTTTAATCTTTGTTTTCTAGTGATTATTGAACAAACTCAAGTATGTTTGAAGGTTTAGAAAGCTAATGAAAGAATAATGAAAGTATAATTTAATGTGACGTTCCATGTCATATGTGTCACACATTATATAGCAGACAGGTGAAAACCAACATTTTCTTGGCAAAAGTGACTAAATTAATTTTAAACCTTATGTCTCCATTTTGCTGAAGTTTAATTATGTTTCATTATTCCTTAAAATTGAGTTATTAACATGTCATACTTTCTATTTATAATCAAAAGTAATGTGATTATTACCTAGATTTCCAAATAATGTACAAGTTTTCAAGATAGCATTACTCTGATGGTGCAAGGCGTGCACTCTTTGTCTCTTGCTGCTTAAACATGAAGAGTGAGGACTCTAATGCTGCCTTTATTGGCAGGCACCATTATACCTACTTCTTTATAATCTTTGCACAGCTGCATTCAGGAGGGCCTCCATACCTTAAAACTGTCCAAGTTTGTAAATGTTCTTAGGACTAATTCCAGAGGCTGAAAGTAGTAAAATTGGCAGTTAGTGTGCCGGTGTCTGATCAAACTTTTTTTGGTCTAGTTTTAACTTGCAGTGACCTTGAATTGTTTAACATAGTTGACACACAGCCCAAGTTACATTAATAACTCTAACATTACACCGATAAATTCAGTTATATATAGTAAATAATTTTTTCCAAATTTTGGTGCTACTGTGTGGCTTGTGGAATATAGAGCTCCTCAATTAGTAAATGTATAGTAAATATTGATATGTATTAAATGGATAAGGTTTTACTGTTTTTATAAATCACCCTTAGGGAAATGTGAAAGAGAATCCTTATGACAATTAAAGTATTTTAAAGAGACATGAAATAGACTAGCATTTTCCGTTCCACTACATTCATTGCTACTACAGTGTTAAATCATGTCTAAAAATCTTCCCAAACAGAATGTTATTAACATATACAGATCAAAATCTGCAGAAGTATAAAGGTATAGATGTGTTGAAGTGGCAGGTTTATTTGCAGTATAGCAGTATTAAATCTGTAAAACAGTTTAAAATAGAGAACTGTCTTTAATTTGAAGCTAGTATAAATCACCTTCAAAGAGCACCCAAACAGGAGAAGCATTATACTGTTAGCTTCTTTGGATTGAGTTTATGATTGCTTGTGCTTCTAAATTGGTCTAAGATTTTTTTGATGAGCATTTGTTTACTTTTTCAGAAGTGAACACCAGCTGCTTCAAAAAAAGTTTTAAGAAACCATAAAGTAGGCAGTGCTTTTCTTTATCATATGATAAATTACTTCCTAATGTGGTGATTTTTTTCCCATAAAAACAAGCATTTCCATGTTTTTTTATGTATTTATGTTATTAGTGTCTGTGTGTCAGATATTTTGGGTTACTGGAGTAGTCTCTGATGTTTCTTATTTTCTTCCACATCTCTTCTAATAACCTTTCCTTTTTATACAAGAAGGAAAGAGTGATATTGTCAGCTTGTGGCAGTTATATATCACAAGCAGGTTAATAATGCTGTTGTTTCAAAGATAAAATGTAGTGACTGAACCTGAACTCATGCAAGTTTTATGTAGTAACTTAAAAGGTGCCTGTAAATCTTTGGTACTCACTGGTACAATCCATGGATGCCCCTTGTCCTCCAAACTGTTGGTATTTATACTTTTTTGGCCAACAACAATACTGAAAAAAATTCTAATTCTTGTGTAGAATCATCAGAAACACCTGTTGTCTAGCAGTCATATGTTGTTATATGCCCCAGCTTTATGAGCATTTGCCATATACCCATTATACTAAGCTTCAGTTTGAAAGTTTTAATTCTTGTTACTCCTCAAAATCTGTAAGGTATTTTGCGTTCCTGTTTTGGTAAAATTCTTTAATTTATCTTCTTTTATCACTTGGCTTATAAATAGAGCACATTTTAGTGCTCAACAAGTTATTTTAATGCACTGTTCATACCAATTTTGAAATTACTAGTTTTGGGAAGTTTGTGCGAAGTCTAAGAGATTTTTAATTCTAGTGGCAGTCTTTTTAAAAATAAGACTTAACATACTCAAGTATTTATATTTACTTTTTGGCTAGTTCTATAGATTTATATTCAAAAATGTGAAGCTATTGTCCCAATACTGGCAGTGATTCTGTAGGTAATGATTGAAATTATTTCCTGCTGTATGTTTTTGTTGTTAGGAATAATAGAGAAATAACAAAAACATTCTGTTACCTAACACTGAATTTTAAATATATTCTCTTCTAGAGAACTAGAGGACGAAAACGAAGCTTTGTGCCTGAAGAAGAAAAACCTGAGGTTGGAATATAGTGCTTTGTTTGTTTGTTTGTTTGTTTTCTTAACGGTTTCACAAAAAAATGAAACTTTGGGCTGAAGTGTTACTTTCCATGCCGTAACTGAAAATATTTGCTTTCCTTCCCTCCTTTCCCCCCCATTCCTTTCTTTTTGCCTTCTGCTGTGACAGGAACGTATTCCCAGAGAAAGAAGGCAACGCCAGTCTGTGCTGCAAAAGAAGCCCAAGTCAGAGGATTTAAGGACTGAGTGTGCTACCTGCAAAGGCACTGGAGACAATGAAAATCTAGTCAGGTAGGTTTGATACTCTGATCTTATGAGGAGTTAAACTCCCATCTTTATAATTTTGTCATGATTAAAATGAAGAAAATGTACTTTTTGAAAACACAATAAATTTGCTCCCCTTATTTCAGAGTAACATTACATCAGAAATACTGACTTGATTCACTTATTGATCTGCCAAAAACATTTCTATTTATATAACTTAGATAATCTGGTTTTCTAACACACTAGGATTAATTTGCTCTCATCAGGGTGATTTGTCAATGTTTTAGAGCAGGTCAGAAAGATAAAACAACATTTTAATGATATTAAAGCTACATGAGCATCCTAAAAGTAATTTAATTAAAATAATCAACAGTTTTATGAGCTGAAATGTGGATTTTGAAGAATTTATGTTTTTAAAAAGGTATTAATGCTACCTCCGTTAATGCAGATCATGAAAGGTTTTGATAATCATGTTTCTTATCTGAAACAGAAATGAAAAAAAGACCATTGATTAATGTTTTAGTAGGTGTAGAAATCTAATTAAAGTATAGAATAGCTGCTATTAAATAGCCATTGACCACAACTTCTGCAGATTTTTTATAGCTCACATTGTAGTATTTTTGCAAAGCTGTAAAAACTGTTCACAGTTCTTGAAAGAAGAATCATGGACCTTATCAATCAGAAAGTGGGTTTTAAATGCATCTACAGAGATTTCATTAAGATGATTTTATAAGTTCAGATTTTAAAAAGTGTATTTTACCTAGGTACAATATGCTTCAATGAGTTTTTTTTAAGACAAGTTCTTCTCTTTAGGTCAGATAAAATTGTTGCTTTTAGCTGGAAGGAATACTCCAAAATAAGTGTTTTAGTTTATTTCTGGGATTAGAGTTATGAGAAAGATCAGAGTCACTGATGACATAGACAAGCAACACATAGCTATATAATCAGGGTGTGTCACAGGTACAGATGCCTTGTACATACTTAGAATAGCTGGTTTTAGTGTCAACCACAGCATATGATTTACATGGAAGTTGATAAAATTTCAAGGTTGTGTGCCAGAGTGCATTTGTATTTCCAAATTGGAGGCAGAGTGCCTGTACAAGCTCATCAGTAACTGTGACTCTCATATATAGACAAGCCACTACTGCTGGGTAATATTTGATCCTGCTCAGAACCAGACTGTGAAATAGAGGGGGGTGTTACAGGGATTGCTCATGCAGTTACACTGATGAGGACTGGTGGCAGCAGGTTTTTATCTGCCCATGACAAGATAAAGGACTTTCTTAAGCCCTATAGTTTGCAAGAAATAAAAGACACAGGAATAACGTTTTGTTGTGGAAAGGAATCCTGGTAAAACATGTGCTGTGTTTTACTGTGAAAAAGGCAGTGAATTAGTGTTTTTCTTCAGGCTGTTTTTTGGAAATGTTAAAAATACCACACTTGAGTACATCAATGATGAGAAAATGCCATGAGGAGCTGTATATTTAAGTTGCGACTGAAAAATAATGGTAGAAAATTACTGTTATGTCTTGTTTACCACAGGAAAAGATTTTAGTAGTAATTTAGGTGGGCCAGAAATAAACATATTACAGCCAAAACCCAACAGGTTCTCTTAAAAATCATACTCATAATTAGGCCAAAAAACTGAACAGTACTCCTGCATAGGAGGAGGAATTTGTTATGTTCTAATCCTTTGTTCATACTTCTCTGAAAAATATTTCCTTAGATCTTCTTATTTTCCATATTATTTTTTTTAATAATTAAATTTAAAACTTGCTTTTCTTCAGATAATTCCTATAAATAGCTTCAACTTTATCTAGTTTATATTACCACTGCTTCTAAAGAGCTGTGGAGGCTTACTTTTGATGATAACTAAATTATGTTAACTCTGCAGTCTTAAGATGTGTAGGGGAGTGATCCACAGAGCGTTGCTATTGTCAGAGAAGGTTTTGAGAAGCTTCTTTTCTATTGTATTGTCACAAAGTGATGCAAGTGACGCTCTGCCTGCCCTGGTGCTTTTTCCTCCCTGTTCCATCATGCAGGACTCCTTTGTGGTGGTAGAAATAGTGTTTTAAATGCAAGGTTATAGGACTCCTTGGAAGCAAGAAATGTTAATGAGGGAAAACAAAGTATTTTTTCAATATCTGTTTGTTTGGCACTATCTGTTAGTAAAGCCCAGAATTTCTCAGATCTTTATTATCATCTTTGGTCTTCACTAAAATTACTGGATTTAATTTTCCCTCTTTCTAAGCCATCTGTAACTAAGAAAAAGGGGATTGTGGTTATGTTATACAAGGGATTTTTTTTAATATAAAAGTTCATCACTGAGTTAAGCATAAGTATGCAACTGGTGAAACTGCAGATTTAGGGAATAGTCTTGAAGAGCCTTCTGTCTTTTTCTGCTGTCTGTTACCACAAACAGAGCTGGCTACTTGACACTTGGACAATCTGCTTTTAAAAATTGTAGGTTCTTCTAAAGTTTATTTGGCCCTCACTCCAGAGTTGCTGTCTGAGTAAGGATTAGAGAAAGATAATGGATTTTTTCATATTTCAAATAATGCAGCAGACATTTATAATTTATAATAATAATTTATTTAGCAATGAATCTGGGGCAAAAAATATAATCTAAGTAGTTCTTACTGTATGACTCTTGGAATTTTTTTTTAGATGCAATTTCAGATGCTTCTGGGTAGCATTGGATGGTTAAGGGATTACTTGCTATATGTTCAGTGGCTTCACTTAACCCGTTGTTCATATGGTGATAAAAATTAGGGTGTCTTTAATTATAAGCTTTTGTCAAAACATGTTGCTTTTATTTATGCTAATAGTTTAGCATATGTATGCATATGTATGTATTATAGACATGTCAAGTTAGTGCTTATTTAATCAGGGATGTCAGATCATATAGATAGGCTCGTTCAATATGATAGCATGCACTAGAACTGAAAGTTTAGATTTTGTGGTTTTGTCCACTAGAAAGGATCATTCTTGTGATCCTTATGTGATGGCTTTTTGTTTGTTTGTTTGTTTTAGAAATTACAGGGAATTTATTTTGTAAATTCGTCTATACATGTCTGTGTAAATTCCATTGAATTAAGTAAACCTGCAATTTTTATCTTTTACAAGAATAATTAGTGGCATAGTCAAGATTTACAGATCTAACAGTGAAAAGTTAATTGAAACCACATACTCAGATGAATTGAAGTTGGATCTGTAATTGTCATTATAAATGAGAGAACTATAGCTGTAATTAGAGGAGAGTGTGGATTTTGAGTATCTTTTTACTCAAATGACCTTTCATTGAGTTTTGAGAGAAAGAGTAGTAAAAGATGGAGGAGTTAAAATACTTTATATTTGACACAGATAGGTTTGATATGGGGCAGGCATGAAGACACAGCACTTTTTAAAAAGAGAAATGAGTTAAATTTTCTGAGAAACTCAGAAAATAAAGGTTCCATTTGTTTTTAGAGCCGACCTCTGCTGTTTGTTTCAGAAAGCATTTAGATATGGTGCTTCTATTTTCATTTTGTGAATCTTTTGAAGTCATATATAGTTTAGACATTTAAAAGGTTTCCTGAGTGCTTAATTACAGTCTTGCATGAATTGCTTAGAATGATAGATCTTGCAGAGGAATTGCTTTATTTGTAAGGACCTCCTGTTTTGGTTTTGTTCTTTTTTTTTTTTTTTTTTTTTTTAATGACACTGTAATTCACTCATGCAAATCTTAAAAAATAGAAAATAGCTCCCCAATAGTTCTTTCTTTAGAATGTCACCATATTGAGTAGAAACATAGATAAAGAAGTGTCTTTCAGGTGGCTGAATATGGTGAATATGGAGGGCAGGGAGAACCTGCCCTCCATATTGCAGCATTGTACAGATAAAATGCTTCTAGCACAGTATTACTGTATAATCTGCTTTGGTAAAATGACAAATTAAGATGAACTTAAGTAATTTTAATGTGTAGAACAGTTGTTTAAAGAAGAATCCACAAGCTAATCCAGTTTAAAAACTTTCAAGGGAGGACTTCTAAATGACTGCATTTCTGAAGAAGTGGCCTCTTCTCTAAAAATAATCCAGTTTTCAACTGCTGCTATTAAAAAAATTAAATACAGTATCTGTATTTATGCAGGTACTGATATGCATGGGTAATATTTTGGAATGTAGTGCATTAGATAAAATTGACATCTCAGTAGTAGATTTGAGAAAAGCAGAATAGAGGTAGAGTATTGTTCTTGTATGGGTCGAAATCAGGTTAAAGAAATCTCTGAAAAACATTCTATTTCTTCATACAGCAATTTAGAGCAAGCATATTGTAGTACATTCTTTTGTGGTTTTCTGTATTGAGTTTTTCTGCTGTATTGTCAGTTAAGTTAGAATTTTCCATTTAATTTGATTTGCAGTAACTGAGGCAAAATTATGACTTCAGCATTGAGGGTATAAAAGATAAAAGTCATGTATTTGAAAGAATAGAAAATAGAATTTGTTGAGAAGATATATTTGGTTGAAAACATGGATTTGGTTTGGAAACATAGAATGCTGGTTATAAAATATTCAAAAAACATAAATCTACAAAACAAATTATCAAGAATGTATGTAGTATTTATTTTTAATGCATATATTTACTAGGAAATAAGTTAAATGTAAAAATGCTTAATTTTCTCAGTATACTCTCACTTTTCAAGCAGTCTGATGTGCTGCACATACAGTCACTGTATCAAGGCAGACAGGGAAGGTGAGGAGAAGGAAAGGAAAAAAAAAGAAAATAAATGCAGTGTCATATTTACTAAATAAAAAAAACTATGGAGGAAAATTAACTGTTATGTTGACTACAGTATGAGTTATCCAATCATACTATAACTGAAAAATCTTTTATATGTGTGTGACATCTGTAATTCTGGTGCTACAAATATATGTATCAAGTTTAGGATGATAATTTATACTGTATAAAGGATTGCATGCTTAGCTGCACACAGTGGTCACTTTAATTCTGCTTTTGACAGAAAGTGTGTTCTAGGCAGTCTATTTTGAATCCTCTGGAGATCTTCTGTCCAAAAATGTCTCTCACCAGATTTCCTTAATTGTATTTGTCTTGTATAGGTTTATCTTCACTTCCTTATTTCTTACATTTCCATGCAAAGGGGCATGCCAAACTTCAAGTTAAGGATTTCTTCCTTACTTGTTCAGCTGTTAGTTTTGAATCTCTTCATGAGCCAAAGTTTATTCCAGAACAAGTACATTAATTATTCATCACTTTAAATGCACTGCAACAAAATTCACAGTCCATGATAGTGATTGAAAGCCTATTATTTACAGTAGAAGTTCAAGACCACTAATGTAGGGATTAATCACAAGGAAAATGTTAGTTAAGCCACAATTTGCAGCAATTTTATGTGTTACAGAGGATTACAAATGCATTATTTTATTGGAATGAACTAAGAGAACGAAAGAAAACGTAACATTCAGATGTATAGTTTATTTCTGCTCTATACTTTACTGGGATTAATTCCGTGAGTTACCTTTTCTAATTGCTTTAGTTCCTGTTAGATCATTTTTTGCGTCATTGTATTCATCATTGTATTCCCTTCTGAAAAGTTTATTTTTTATTCTGGATAGCAGGATCGTACATACAGTGACAAATGTGCATTTTCTTCACAGAGGATTTTATTGAAACTGAAATTGCATTGCATTTTACTTTCCATAAATTCATATGCTAGGGCAGACATTAAAAAGAAACTGTAGTCATTGTGAAGCTCTCTAGTCAAGTGCCTACAAGTCAGGCATAGGTCTGGTGATAAAACTTGTACTGTTGTAATTCAGGGCTTCTCTAGAAGCAGACTGCTGGGTGCATTTGGATTTGGGCTATCCAGCTGCCTTGAAGGTGCTCATGCCTGGAACATTTGCAAAAAGTGCATGGCAGACCCCTTGGGTTTTCTGCTGATCAGGCATCAGTTTATTTACCTGGTACCTGCTGGATTTCTTTAGTACGCTTGTCTGTTATTTTCCTGAAATGAGACAGCAAAACCTGTATTGAAGCCCAGGTTACTATTTTCCCTTGATTGTTTTGCCGCTTAACTCTTAGGGAAATTTAAACCATCTAAAGAATAGAAGCTCAGGTTATTGATTTTGTGTTCTATCTCTGGTTTGTTTCCTAATACTGTGTAGTCTTGAAGGAGCTATCTCATAGTCTGTATAGAAGTGGTACAAAACTGAAATGTTGGAGGTATTGCCACATGTAAAAGACCTGTTACCATTCAATTCTGTTATCAGAATTAAGAAATTCAGGCTGGGAAATATGCACAGAAGAATCCAGTGTAATTTTTCTGTAAAGTTTAGCACTGAGCCGTTGTTTTGCAAAGGAATGCAAAACTACATGAGAAGTTATCTGGCCTGCCATGCTTTCTGAACAAATGCAGGAGCAGCAAAGGCTGCCGTAAAATCAGAAAGTAATTCCCCCCCTCAACACTCCACAAAAGGTTTTGGTTGTTTGGGGTTTTTTTGGAGGTTGGTTTTTTTGTTGTTGTTGTTTTTTTTGGTTTTTTTTTTTTTTGTTTTTTTTTTTTTTTGTTTTGTAGGGGAAAGGTTATTTAATGACATTTCCTGTTCATACACTGGGAAGAATCAAGGAAAAATGGATATTTGTCTTTCTTCAGTATTAGGAAAGTTTGAAAACCCTGTTGGAGCATTATTGTGATATTTGGTGAGGTTTGTTAGTATCCCTCTTAGAAGTGAATAGGAGAGAGCAGTGTGAGCATTCCCCAGTGTTTTTTTTTCCCCATTCTTTTCTGGGCTGTTTATTGATCTGTCAAACCTTCTTGCAGTTCATACTGAACTTTAGTCTGTAGAAGCTTAGTGAACAGTAGAAGTTTATACTCTTCAGGTATAAGTGTAATTGTTCAAAGTTAGTAGTATTGATATTTGAAGTATTTTGATCCATGAAGCTTCTGTACCAGGGTCATGAGCTTCAGAAACATACAACAAGATAACCACTTGTAAATAAGAGAAACTTTCTATAGGTTTACTTTGTTTTCCACTAACAAAGAGTATTTTGCCATTTTTTCATTATTGAACTTTTAATATATAGTTATCCTTTTTTTTCTCTTCAGTTACAGCTGCTTGGTCAAGTCTCTACTGCAATCATGGGTTTGGAAATTACAGCTAGAAACTATATTTTGCAGTTGTAATCTGTTCCCCAGACAGCTAGGTATCACAGGATTTATTTATTATTTTTCTGCTTGCCCTAGGAAATATATGTATCAGAGACCTTTGCTCCCTTTTTTTTTTTTTTTTTGTATTCTATAACTACTAGGATTTTTAGTAATTTACAAAATGAAAAAATACAATATAGAGGTTCTTGGCTATAAGTATTGAGTGACCTCTTTAGATAAAGCAGTCACTGAATGAAGTGTTTTTTCGGAAGATTAAAATTATTTCATGAAAAAAGATGCAGATTTTGAAATTGCAGTTTGTGATGGAAGAGGAGAGACTCGTGACATATCAAATTATTTTCCAGTCTGGTTACCAGTAATAGGTTATGACTGTAAAAATATCTACCTGGATGGGGTCAGTAGCTTCTTATTTTTGTGGGCATTCTTATGATTTTTTTGTTACATCAGATTGCATCAAATAATTCAATTCTGTTGGCATTCAAATGTGTCACTTACTCCTTCATTCTAGCCAACCTGCTTCAGTCACTTTCAGTGCAGCGAGCACATCAGAATAGTTCATAGTACAGCATACTCAGAAAGCAAATGTCAAATTCAGTACCAATTCAGTTGTTTTGCATTGTTAAACCAAGCCATTGCTGCAGAAGCCACAAGACTGAAATCTATAGTTATGAAATTTATGACATGAGAATTTTCATGTCCAGGTAATAAACTGACGTGGTAGAAGACCACAGCAGGAGACAATAACCATTTAAATGCTGTGTTGTAGCATCAGTTTTGACTCATCACAATTAGTGTCAAGTGAGCATCTCTGCAGTCAGTTTTCTGAATTAAATACCTCTTCACAAAACTGTGGTGTAAATTATGGCTATTTGAGAAGGAAATCTTAATATGCCAGAGTAATGTGTACTGTTCCACTTGGCGATTTTACCATTTTTGTTACTGCTGCCCAATAGTTCTACAAGTCTTTGATCTGTAGTTAATTAATCTGTGAAGGGTTTGGATAGTAGGTGACCTGCAGTTTGGGTGCAAAACTTCATCTACGCCATTCAAAACAAATTTGTTCTGGAACAGTGTGAGAGTATGAGGTTTGTGTGTTTTGGGGTTTTTTGCATTACCAAGGAAGCCTGTACATCAAAAGCAGCTAGAGGTACAGTGAGCTTAAGGATCTTGAGTCACTTTTCTCAGCATTGACCAGAGCTATTCTTCACATGATTAATATGGCATATAATAACCTTATATGGTATTAAATGCATTAATGGCAATAATTTCATTAATAAATCAATGGAGCACAGTTGCATACAATTTTTTGCTAATTTGTGTATAAATCAAGAATTTTACATATAGTAGTATTCTCTGAGAGGCTGTGGATAACCTACATATATTTGGGATATTATTGTTCTTTTTAGCTTAATTCTGCTATAGGCTGAGGTATTGCAATGCTTCTTACTGGAGAACATACTTCTAAATAGTTTAGAAAAACTAAAACGAACAATAAAAAAAAACCCATTTAGTGGTAATGTTAGAATATATTTGGTAAAGATTTGGTAATAGAATATATTTTGGTAAAGAGAAATCCAGTTTTAATATTGAACTTTATTTTGAAATAGCTGAAATAATTTGCATGTAATAACATCTAAATAGATGATTTGAGAAATGTAACATGAATATCTATCTTCTTGTAAAATATCTGTTTTTCGGGAAAAGGAATGAAATTGTAGAGTTTATTTCCTGTACTTCAGCATGATTTTGATGTTCACTAGATTTGATCTACTTGTCTTACCACAGTTCCCTGCTAGTGTGATCACTGAAATTACAGATCAAATAATAATGTCTGTGATTAAATTAATATTTTTCTGTATGCAAAATTTAGGATTTGGTAAAATAGAGCTATATATTTTTCATTTATTTTCTTGCCTTGTTAATAATTTTGTTCCTTTTTTTGCATAATTTTTAATTTTTGTGAGTTTTTTTCAATTAATTTTCATTTCTTTCATCTATGCTCTCTACAAGGTTGGATTCAGATTTTGCTTTGCTTTGAATTAATAAAACTGAATCTCCTTTACAACAGCTGAGACTATAACTATTACTTACACTTTGTGTCATTCCTTAACATTCTCATCTTAATGTAATTAAATTTTTGCAACTGATTTGCTTCAAGCCATTTAAAATGCCAAAGACAAGATTCTTTATTAAGACTGAAATTCAGTATCACTGAATATTCCAGGTAGTACTTCATTACCTCTTAGCAATGTCATTCTTCTTGAGATTTTTTCCTAAACATTTACCCTTGAATGGATTTTTAAATTCTTGTCATTTGAAGAAATGTTTTTTGAATATTGTCTTGTGGAAATGAGAAACAAGCGGTTCAAGAATTTTGCCATGCTGTCTTAACTAATGTTACAATGTTACTGATAAATATTTAAGTATATCACAGATTTAATCTTGAAAAAGGCCTAAAAATTCACTTACTTTTCAGAAGAAAGGATGTGGAAAGGATATGCAAGAAAAAAAAGTAAAGCTTATGATTTCTTCAAGACTATGAAAAAGCTCTTAGCGAAGACTAACATGTTTCTCTTTTTCATATCACTGGTTATAAGAATGCAAAGGTCAAGCGTAAATTAATGTGCAGTGCTTTGATTAACTAGCTGAGTTCATCCCATTCCCTCCTGCTCCTTTCCTTACCCAATTGTCAGTTAAAGTACAGCAGTGTTACTCTCCTGCACATGCACTTACTGCTAAGGAACAGGAACACTAAATCCCTCTAATTCTGACTTGGACAGATCCCTTGGATATCTGATGTGATGTTGTATTAGGGAAATAGTCAGTAAAGTGGAAGCTGACATTGGAATATGGTGTAGTAACTGACTTTTACCATTGCACATAAACAGAGTAATTATTCTAAATCATAGCATCACTTTCAGATGGATAACCACTAAAATCACTGCACTGTGGTTTCCTGAAAATGCCACAATCCTTCAACTGCCAAATTAAACCCAGGGAGAACAACCATCGGTAGTGCCTGCACAGTTATGTAGAGGGATGAGTCCTGAACCAAATGAAAAGATGTTCTGGAAGAACAGTAACCTTTCCCGTGATGTGCACATTTTCCATTACATTTCTGACACAAAATGCTGTGAAATGATTTAATGTTGACATTTTGTTTTGCTGACTTTTTCCTTTCTTATTAAAAAGAAACAAAAGTTAAGTTAGAAAAGTAGAGGGAGAGTGGCCAAGCATTTGAACTCTAATACAGAAATCTCTGCTTTAAAGTCAAAACCAAAAGCCCTCTAAATAAACATTGTTTCTGACACTGGATTGTATAGATTTTGGGGGAAAATAAATACTTAATTCCAGCATAAATAGTGAACACATTGATCTGTAAGATTAATTTCTGTTGCTGATTTGCAGTAATTATATACCAAGTATGTTAATTCAGTAAAGAATGCTTTCTAGTTAACAGTCACAGAAATCTTACACATCAGCTATATAACACAGCACATGCAGTACACTTATTTCTGCTTGTCATTTTTGATGTATATTGCTAGAAGTGATTGTAGGAGGGAGCATACTGTGAGCAGACATGATACAATGAAGGGTCAACACTTGTCACTTGGAAAAGGATAAAATATTATTGAGTGAGGAAACAAAGCTGCTCTCCTTTCATGCTGTACAGTATCTTGTCTGCATCTAAAGTAATACATGTAAAAATACTTGGACAGAAGAATTACTTGTCTAAAGTGTGGTTCATGCATCCTTTGGCAGCTTTCTATTTCATGTTTCAGAGCTGATGAAAAACCTTGCTTGTTTCTAGCACAGTATACAATTTTATCTTTGAAAACCACAGCATTTGCTTTTTTTTTTCTTAAGGATATGTGAAGTTTTCTTGGTACCTCATTTATTTTATCCTTCTCCAATCCAATTTCAATGTGTTGGGTGATGGTTCTTGTCATTGAAAGCTATTCTGTTTCCAGGAGGGGGCATCTATGTTTATATTCGGCGACTTTGCAGTCACTGAAAATAAGCATAGAATTTTGTATATACAGAAACTTACTTGGAAGAAAATGTGTATGTTGGAATATATTTTCTGTCACATTATTTAAATTGACCAAAAAGTCACGCTGGCTTTGGCAAATTCAAAATAGTCTTAACTTCTGGGAAGAGAACTTCCGTTTATTGTAATTTAAATATTTGTAACTAAAAGTGAAACACTAGCAACTGACTCTCTGCTTTTCCTGAAAACTAATGTGTACATTTGGATTTTAAAAGTAGGGAGTATCTAGGAAAAACTGTGTGGCATCTGATAGCACTTCAGGACTTTATAAAAGCTTCAGCATCCTGCATATGCTAAACCAGTTTTGAGGAGTTTGTTTTTGAGAGGAAGCTGAAATGGTAGTGATAGCCAAAGGTTAAAATGGTACCAATACTTACTTAAAAGTTGAAGAATCAATCAGTTTTAGCGTGAGAAGATAGAAGTAAAACCAAATATAATTCAGTGATAGCAGTGGACTGATAGTTAAATTATTAAATTCTAAAAAATATTGTTGTAATAAAGACTAAAATAATTGCAAAAATCCTAATGGCAGTAAGCTAAACAATAGAATTTGTTGGCATTTATTTGACCATAAAATGTAAACAATAATTTCAGAGCCGTTTCATACAAAGGACTATTAAAAATGAAATAGATGTTATGAAATTGTTCTGGCAGCCCTTAGCTGTTTGCTAACAATTTAATACAGCAATAAAAGCTAGCAATAGCAGCACCAAAATTGCATAGCAGAAACTTGATTATAATTTGGTAAGAAAATATTGTATGGATTAAAGTGCTCACTTCAGTGTAAACTGTGGCCAGAGTTTATCCTTGGGTTTAAAAATCTCATAAATTTGAATAGCTTTTTAAAGTGTTCTTGTTAGTAAAAGTCAGAGACAAATTACGCCTTGTGCTGATGTTGCTGCCTAGGGAAATAGAGGAGAGGAGTTAAATCTTTTATTCTGTAAGTATGCCTGTATTAAGCCTTCCCAGGACTCAAAATGGAAGTCTCTTTGGACCTTGCAATATGGACTTCTTAATTTAGGTATTCCCATCTCTGTTCAATGATCCACGTGAATAAAACATAAAAGTTAATGGATGGGACTCATGCCTGCATTTCTGCATCTAACAGAGAGCATGCTCATTAGCACAACCAAGTGTGAGCATAGACTTCTGGTTTATGCCTGGAGAAAGGCAAATAAAAGAAACCAATTGCAAGGTCCATTGTAATTGTGAATTTGATTCTCATTTCCTTTGTAGGGCTATTTCTGAGGGAGCAGAATCTATATGCATTTCTGAATTGTCTGTCCTTTAACTTGTATAGAAACTCTGACTACACAAGGCAGTTTGTGGAAGAATCTTCTGGAATTGAAGCATGCTTTATAAATGCTTACTGAACTTGAAACTAATTAGATGGAATAGAATATTCCATCTGGTGGTTTAATTGGCAGGAATCTGTGCAAGTCCATAGAACTTTTTATTTGAGAACCTCAATTGGTTTTGAGACATTTAGGATATTTAAATTATATTCCTATTTAAATTATTTTTATTTCTTGAAGCATTTTGAGAAAAAGGGTAAAATATGGGAATACTGCTCAAGACAGAACTTCTGGGAAACTGAGAAAAGGAAATGAGAAAGGAAATGAAAAGAAGGGCTAAGTAGGCAGAGAATAAATTAATAATGAATAGAGGAGAAACCAGTTTTCAAATTCTGTAAACTTTGAACTAGTGAACAAGGAGTTGAAATCTCACATGAAGGCGAGAAGAGATCCAGTCTAGACCCTGCTGGGGACAACTTCCTTGCAGTGCATGTTCTGAGTTAACGTTTCATGGTGCAGGAATTGAGAAGAGGAAGAGTTAAGTTACTTGAGAATGGTGCTTGATGAAACTTGTAACTGCCACTGAGTATATGAGTTTGTGGAGGGATGTTAAAAAAAAATCACTTGAGGAAAAAATACCTAAAATGTTCTCTTTTGAAAGAAAATGTAATATTGGTTAAGAAATTAAGGTTGTGTGAATAAAATCAGTAGTGCTAGCTTTAGTAATCTTATTGAGTGATGAGAACGGTAATATTTATTTAAAGTTTCTCTACATTTTGGAGAGAATGTGCAACTACAGGTATGTAAAAACTGCAAAAGCAGCAATTTAATGTCTGAAAATGCAGAGCAGATGAAAAGACGAAAAATAGAAGTGCTACTTTGTCATAGTAAAAATTGTTTAAATTTACATAAAAAGAGCCTGTCTGCTAGTATCTACTGACAGTTCTTTTAATAACACTTGCTGTGAAAAAGAGATAAGAAAACCGGTGGGCTTTTAAAACTCTAGTGGTAATCTTAGTTTTTCACATTAAAGAACAACAAGTAAACTGCAGAACTTTAATTTTCTTTAAATGTAAAAGGCTTTCTAAATAATTTCTGCTTTTACTAAAAACAAAGTCACAGAATGCTTGAGATTGGAAAAGACTTCTGGAGCTGGTCTAGTCTGGGCCCCCTAAATCAAAACAAGTCAGCAGGTTACTCAGGGCAGTATCTGGTTGAGTTTTGAGTATCTCTAAGGATGGAGTCTCTGCAACCTCTCTGGAGAGCTTGTTCTCTTGCTTGCTCGTCCTCAGAGTGAAAAAAAAATATTCTTATATTTAACAATCTCCTTTATTTCAGTTTTTGCCTTTCACTGGACACCATTAGCTCTGGCTAGTCTGGCTCTCTTTCCTTCCCCTTACAGGAATTTACACACTGAGAAGATTCTTGCTGAACCTTCTCCAAACTAAATAATCTCTGGCCTTAGCCTATTCTTGTATGACAGTTACATACATATTTTGAAACTTCATGTAATATTATATGTACTTAATTCTATTTAAGTTGAATAAGAGCTATTAAGTTCTTCCTGTCTCATTCCCATTATAAAAATACCTTAATATTTAATTCAAAACTAGCTTCACTGTTTGACAAGATGCCTCAAAAAAATTACCATGCTTCCTTCATTTTTTTTGTTCAAATTGTATAAAGCATATCTATGGGTGGATAATTTTTTTTTTGTTATGAAGATTGATAAAACTCTGGAATTAAGCAGCACAGTATTTTCAGTACAGATTAATCCATCCAACAAATTTTTGAAGTAGGTTTCCTTTGACAGTTACGTGTAGAAAAGTTCATATGAAGGTGGTGGGTTTTATAAGTTAAATTGATAAGGTTCAAAACATAATATTAGTCACCATAAACAAAATGTATGAGTTGACCAAGAGCTTAATACATACGTTTAATGAGTAAGTTGAAGAGAAGGAAAAATATTTAATATTGCTGCAGTTGTCTTTTTCAGTAGCTTGAGTGTATTTATATTTTCTGCCAGCCCCAGAACTGTGAATGTTATTAGTCTTATGTGTTATTTTTAATTTTGCTATTTTGTGAGACATATGCACTATTGTCATTGTTTATGCAAATGACAAAACAGATGAAAGAATTCCTTCTGTCTTGTCCCCCAGACCTTTGGGAAAGTCCGTGCTTCAGCTTCTGTTGGTCCTTGTATTTGAGGCTTTCTGTGTCTTTGTCAACAAGGGAAAAAAATCTAGAATTAATTACAGAAATCATTGGTGAATGAGCTAAAAAATGTTTGCTTTATTTTCAGGAGCACTTTTTTCTGAAAGTTTGGCTCTTCTTTTAGAATGTTAGCTTCAATTTATTTATTTCAAATTCATACTATGATTTCTATTTCTGCATTAGGGAAATCTAACCACTCAATTCCATCAAGAATGATGGATTATGTATTCTCTACAGTGACTGTGTTATGAAATAATGACTCACATACAGCAAAAGGAGAAATGGGGAAATGATCAAGCAAATGTCTGTGACTGGAACTTAACAAAATTCCACTCTCTGGAATTTTTTAACTAGCATTGATACAGATGAAAGTTAGCTACACTGGGCAATGGTAATAATTGTGGTACCAGACCCCATTTTCAGTTTCTTATTTTAAAACTTGGAAAAATTTGTAAAACTTCAATCACTTGGACTCAGAATTCTTCATGTCTGTTGTGTATCTTTTAGGCTGTATGTTTTCAGGCAAATTTTTTAAGATGAGATTTGAGTAAATGTCCTGTCTGCCCAGGTGTCCCTCACCCCATACCTTTAAGAAGAAAAGTGAATTGAAGTCTTTGATCAGTAAATTGAATTTTGGCCAATACCTCCCTTTCTTTCCCAAGGACAGAGAAGAAATTTATTCATGTCAGTTTCATGAAATCTGAGAAAAGAGAAGCTTTGAAGGATGTTGTGAGAGAAATAGTTTCTTCATAACTATTAGAGTCATGGTATGGCAGGTTTTAGATCATTTTTGTTGTGCTCAGAGTGTGCTGTGGGCTATTTGAGTGTACTTATCCCTACAGTTGGAGTTGCTACAAGACTTGCAGGGATCAGAAATCTGGATTGAGAAGAAAGATGTTAAGGACAGTATCAATGACTGGTTAAGCTGCACTAGATGAGAAGAGTAAAATGGGGCAGTGAGTGTGGAGAGGTGTGCAACTCCCTTTCTTTTGGGTCATCTTTTGCCACTGATAGAGAGATGTGAGCAGGATGTGCAGAACTCCAGAATCCACAGCAGTCACTTGTGAGGAAGAGTAATAGTTTGCTAGGCTAAGCTTCAGTGTGAATATCTCACCCAGTGCTGATGTCTGATGTATCTTTGCTGGTCAAGCAGTCTTTGGTAAGGTCAAGATATTTCAGCCCCTGCTGCTCCTTGATTGGACCAGGCTCATCCTTATCTAGCTGAATTGCCATCCTCAGATTCTCCACTGTATTATCAGAGGGTTTAATGGTCATGGGTTTGTTTTGTTTTGTTTTTTTTTATTTCTTGAGTCACTACTCTGTACCATTTCATATCAACAGACATGATGAAATTTTTTACTCATCTACCAGAATTTAGTATTTGTACTGTACACTTCTTTCTTCAGTAAAGCTAAGCCAAAATCTTGCAGATGTGCTGTATGAAACAGAGCCTTGGGTTACAGACAGACAAACCTTAGAGCTGTGGTTGTCTGGTACAGCCCAGTACAGAGATCATGGTGAGACTAGGACTAGAGAAGAACCTGAATTTAAATGGTAAATGTAAAAAAATAGAATTTAAATTGTGTGCAGAGGCAACAAAATCCAGACTATTCAAGCTTCAGGACTTGTGCAAAGTTGGACCAATTAGAGAATGACACTGAAACCAGAAGACCACGTGGAGTGGTCAGAGGAGGGGGGGATACTGAAACTGTTTAAAGAACCAGGGAGGGGTAGTTGTGGATAGGAATCCTATGTGAAAATTAGAAGTTTGCTATGGTCAAGACAAGTCAGTGTTGCTGAAATTGGGGAGTGGGTGACTGGAAAATGACATCTTAGTAAATTTTCACTACTTCATTGTTATTGGTAGCAGAAGATATTTATTATGATTGCAAAATTATAATCAAAACATTTACAGAAGTAGCAAAGAAGTATTCATTAAAAAAAGAAAAAAGTATGAATGGTAATCATTAATGAAAAAAACAAGGCTAAAGCATAATTAGCATTACAGCATTACTTATATAGTTAGAGTTCCAATGTATTTATTTTGTATACTTTAAAACTCTTTTTTCTAAATGCAGAAAAATGTTGGTATACAACTTTAATTAATTAATTAATTAATCAGCAACCCTTCATTAAAAAGGAATTTTATTCTGAAGTTCCATGTTTTGTTAGATATTTTCCTTGATGTTACATGCTGTTGTTTATCTATCTTGACCTATTAATTAAAAAATAAAGTAGCTGAGTAGTTTGGAATATTTTCATTTTTTCTGTTTTCGCTGTTCTCCAAAAATGAGTAGGAAAGGAATGATTTCAGAAATTAGTAAATTATAGTCACAGATTCAAGCACTTTGTAGTATTCTGAAATCAAGTTCTTCAACTTCTTTGTTTTTGTCATTTTTACCTTTTGTCTGCCTTTCATTCTAATGGGTTGATAGAGTCACATTCTGTGTTGTTTTCTTCTAGTGAGGAAAAAATAGTGAAAAGGAATATGAGGGAATAAGGCATTTCAGAATGACTATGACCACTAATAAGACAAAAGACTAAATCTACTCTGTAGTTCCAAAGTCATGCATGATGATAAAGAATATTGTTTTATTTTGTATTTTCTCCCAAATTAAAGTTTTAAAGATAGAAATTTATATAGATGCATTGTTTGAAATGCATTTAAGCCTGCTTTTAATTGCTTTTAAAAGTTAAGTTTTAAAAGTTCTGCCTGGACTAAAGATACAACATTTTTTAGAGGGAACCAATGTAACTGATCTGACTGAAAGTGCCCAACAACAGCAGCAACAAAAGTTTAGGAAAATGGTAAAATTAAATATCAAATGGAATAATTTGATTCACCTTATGCCCGGCACGGTACAGGGCGAGACATTCCTTCTTCCTACTGGTTCTGTTTGGTTTAGGTTTGTTTCATATAGATTTTACTGCCAAGACATAATATAATAAGAATGTGTATGTCCAAATAAATTATTATTTTCCTATACAAAAGGTAGTTTTATCTCTTGATACAGTTGAAGCAAGCTTCATGCTTTATCTAGACTAGGTTATTGGTGGACTTGCTGAAAGTAATATTCAAGAATACAGTTGTGTGTGTGGTAATGACATTGCAAAAAGTCTGCCTAATCTTTTACTTGACTTTCATTTTTTAACATGATGAAATAATTTTCTTAAGGGTCCTTTTTTATATTTTTTGAGAAAAACCTTAAGCATGTTACAAGGGACATCATGTTATTTTATTTCCCTGAACTTTTTTAGTTCTTTTGGAAGTGATTTATTTAATACTTATCGCAGAGTTTCATAAAAAGAACATCATCTTAGTAACTGTTCCCAAGCTTCTGGCATGGTGTTAAATGCTATTAATTAATAGATCTTTATATATAATGCAATTTTTCTTTGTCATTGCTTTTAATATTTATGTATTATGTCTGAATTTTATTTGCATGCATTCAGCCATGGTATAGATGAACTGTGTTATAACCAAGGTGTTCTAAGTATATTGTCTAAATAGTCCTTTTCAGGAGTGCTCTACAGTGCTTTGAGTATATGGCTTGATTATGGTATAATGCAGATGCATCCATTGTTTATACCTATTGGTTAACTTCTGGCTTCTTTTGGAAAAAACTATTACTAATTTTTGCATGCATTAGGACTAGTTAAAAAGAAAATCATAATTCCTTTTTTTGTGGATTTCAGAAATACTTACAGACCTGTTATCTTTTTAGAAAGTTTTAATACAGAAGACTGAAAATTAACTATGAAATTATAATGGACTGTATGAAATGTTTGCTTTGTAAGTTAAGCTTTGCTACATCTGTCAATCAACTTGAGAAACTTTATGGCCATTAAAAAATGTCCACTGTTAAGATGCTTATTTTAAAATACAGGTATTTGTATGAACTTTTCAAGTGAATGCACTACACTTTCCCTACTTTTGTTTTCTTACTTTTTATTTTGTTTGTAAACCCATCTGTGAAATTTTTCCTTAGGCCATTTTATGTGTAAAGATTTTACTGTGGAGTTGTAAATATAAATGAATAATACCAGTTTTTCTGTGGGGTTTTTGGCTTTTTGTTTGGTTGGGTTTTTTTTTTGCTTTGTTTTTGCTTTGGTTGTTTGTTTGGGTTTTTTTTGGATGGCTATCAAAATGCTTTAGATATGCTTCCACTTAAAAAACTTATGTGTATAACCTCTTCTGGCTTTTATTTTGTGAAGTGTTTATAGTGTCTAGGTTTCAGTAGAATATGAAATCACCTGTCAGTCTTAAGAAAAGGACCTTTAATATGAGTAGTACCATTGAATTTTAAGATGGCATCAAGGACACAATATTTTACTATTTGTGCAAAAGACTGATTATAAATCAGTTTCTGACACCTCTTAGAGTGCACTGTTGTCTTACATACAGTGAGATACTGTCTGTAAGAGGGCTAGGAAGGACATTTTTTATCCCTTATAACTGACAGAAATCTGCTACTTACCCACGCACTGGGCATCACAGAATTTTATTCAGCATCGTGGCTTCCCATCCTGACCACAGGAATTGACAATGCTTTCTAATACTGGAAATGAAAGCTTTTAGGATATCAAGAGCAAATTATCATAGCTTCTTATCTGTTCGATCCCACAGAGCTGAGGCATAAGTACCCCTGAGCTCACTGCAGAATTCCTTGTATTGAAAAGGCATCTGCTGATGTTGCCTCTAAACTTCCTAAGCTACAGGTTGTGGCTGTGAGCTCTTGTCATGAGAGCCCTCCCTCTCTCAACTAAGGAGAGTTTGGTAGCACTGTGCACCCCAAAATCAAATATCAAAGCCAAAATCAAAAACAGAATATGCTGAGTGGAAGGGACTCTAAAGGATCATCAGGTCCAATCCCAGCCCTTCACAGGACCATCCCCAAGAATCACACCAGGGGCCCAAGAGTATTGTCTACACTTTTTGAACTCTGCCAGGTTTGGTGCTGTGACCACTTCCCTGGGGGGCCTGTCCCAGTGCTCAACCACCCTCTGGGTGAAAAATGTTTTTATAATATTTAACTTAAACCTCCCCTGACACAACTCCAGGCCACTCCCTTGGGTTCTGTCACTGGTCACCAGAGAGAAGAGATCAGTGCCTGCCTCTCCTCTTCTCCAGGCTGAACTGACCAAGTGACCTCAGCCCCTCCTCACAGAGCTTCTTCTCAAGGCCCTACACCATCTTCATTGTCTTCCTTTGTCTAATAGCTTAATGTCTTTCTTGTGAATTGTGGCACCCAAAACTGCCCCCAGCACTCAAGGTGAGTGCAGAGCAGAGTGGGACAATTCCCTCCCTTGCCTGGCTGGCGCTGCTGTGCCTGATGCACCAGTTCTCTCCCCTCTGGCTCCCTGGGGTACTTTGTTACTGGACAGTATCTAGACTGTCATTTGAATCCACATGGCTTTCAACCTATTCAGCCAGCCTTGTTTATAACTTGATAAAGAAAATGCTGTACCAGACCGATAGAAAAGCCTTATACTGGATGCCTTTTGGTGTGTTGCAACCATTGCTCTTCCCTCTTTCACAGAGCACGTCATTCATAATTTCAAATATGAGCAACCCCTCTCCCCTTATTAAATTTTTGCTGAGTGCTCTCAGTTACTTTCCAGTGTTTGGCAATGGATCCCTTGTCCTAGTACAGGGGCAAGGCTGACCAACCCATGAATTCTAGGTACTACTTATGATTGTTTTTTACTGTGCATGTCTCTCCTCTTTAAGATGGGCTCATCTTAGCATTTTTCAGAGTCCTGCCTTGGCTGTAGTGGTGTTTCTTAGATCTTACACAGGAGTCTGACTGTTGAGCGCCTTTCATCTTTTATCCGTGTCCGTGTAGGATTCTCCCCCTTATGCTCAGAGCAGATTGAAGGGAATTCCTACATCTGACAGAGAACAAACACCTGTTTCAATAACATTGAATAATTCCTGTGGACTGGAATGTACCCAAATGGACTAGTCCCTAACTTGCTGCTTTCCTTCTGTTGGCCGTCCTTCTCTATCCCATCCCTGGTAGGCATGGAGGTCTGAGGCCAAGTTTCCACCATGCTTGCTGATGCATTGAGCTCAAAGGCATCACGTACATAGCCCCTTCTGCTTTATTTCTCTGAGCTTTGAGTAAATTTCCTTTTAAAAATCATACCCCTTTCAGTGGGCAGCCTTCCCTTTCCTGACAATTTCCTGCAAGATTCAGCCTAGCAGTGCCTCTGACAAGCCAACATTTCCTCTTGCAAAACCATGATACAGCTTTTTGTGGTCTTCCTTATGGAGAAGTACTTTTAATCCATAGCAGTGGTAAGAGATTGTACTTACACTTCACTTCGTTTTCTGGACTCAATGTTCCAATAAGTCAAAAAGTGTCACTAGTGCCATTAATATTTTCAATCTAGTTTATAAATAAAACTGGTTCATAATTGATTTCTTAAGCATAGGAGCAGGTGCATCACTGGTTTTGACCTGGACTGTGATATGCAGTAACTTGATGAAGAGGTTCCCTTTGATCCTGTAGAGACTTTGAATGTCTCACAGTAGAACTGTTACAGTTTTAAGGTTTCTGGGAGTGGGAGTTTTGAGAGGAAAAAACCCTTATAAATATCTTGAAGAATAATTTGCTTTGAAAGGAGGGGAAAAAAAAAACCCATCTCCTAGCTCTGAATCTGTGTTCTAGATTTGTGCTTAGTAGAGCAGCAGAGCAAGAAACCAGAATTCCTACTTTGACTTGTTTTGTAGTGTTTGTGATAGTCATGCTTAGATTTTAACATACAGCAGTCACGCAGAAGGTTCTAAACAGATATCAATAAACTTTTGATAACTGATGGCTAACTTGAAGGCTTAAGTCTATATTGTCACTGAAAACAGTATGAAAACTGTGCAGTCCAGTTACTTTGATGTTGGCTATCCAGTGTTGAAACTGAAAGAGTGAAGTGAAATTTAGATTTTTCTGACAGAATTCTTCCAAACCCACTGATAAGAGGCAGCCCAACAAATTACTTATTCTACTTTACTGTAAAAAGAAACAAAACCATTATAATAGTGTTATATAATAATAACAACTTAAGACTTTCTTTTTTATATTGAAATGTGAAAAATCCTTGACACCATTTTTTATTTTAAATGACTCTATTTGTGGTTTTTTTATTTCAAATGAATATTATAATCTGTTGTATTATATGGCTCTGCTAGTTCAAATGTTTCTGAAAGTATGGTCTATAAATAATAGCAATAATAGCAAGTTCTTTATTTGAAGAAAGTTTAGATTTTTATTTCCAATAAAATATTTGATCTGTAAGATTGATGGTATGCTAGTATATTTATACAGTATTTAAGAAGGGGTACGCAGTTCTCACATTAACAGAAAAAGTTACAGTGAGTGACAGTACTCATAATACAAAGCTGTGTAATATATAAGATGTACAAAATGTATAAACATATATATTTATTGAGTTTATGCTTTTGAGTTTACTAATGGATGAAGTCATAATTACTTTCTGGTTTTGGAACAAGTAATTTTACAGAGAAGATACTTTGTACCAATTGCTGTCAACAGAACTGAAGCCCTGGGATCAGGCAGGCAAAGTGATTGGTACTGAGGGTCAGTTGTGTTTTCTCTGGAAGTGTTTCTGCAGGCATGTCTGGTGTGCATTCAGAGCGGCTTGAATGTTGCTGCTGCAATAGACACCCGAAAGGTCTTGAACTCTGGAAGTATATAGATTAGACATAAAAAGTGAAATTCAGCAGAACTGTCATCTTCTGTGATACAAGAAGTTGGGAAGGCAGTGAAGGACTGGCAGCTGATCTTTATCTCCATCTTAATTTCTCATTAAATCATCAGAGGAAAGTTCACATTTATGTCTAATCCAGCAAGTTGCATGTTTTGTTAGTCAAGCATGTTTTGTGTGTGCAGACAGCATGAGATTAAAGCTGGGTGAATAAAGGGCAACTTGGTTGACCTGTCAGCTACATATTGCTGGCAACATCTAGTGCCACATCCTGATTCAGTTTCATTAGCATATAATGATGATTACAGTATTAATCAATACTCCTCTCAAAGCTTTGTAACTCCCTATATTTGGCTTTTTTCCCCCCTAGGTTTTATGCAGTTTAAAATTACCATAAATTGTGAGGTTCCTAATGTTAAAACTGGAAAACCATACTTGATTTCATATATAACATAACCATTTATTAATTATTAGGCTTAGTGCAAACTAAGCAGGGTTTTTTTTTGTTTTGAATATAAGTACTCAACTGAAAATACAATCTAATACAGTGTAGATAACATGATATTGTGCAGTTGGGATTGAGAGTTATTTTGTACTGCCATATGCCCTTGTGTTGTACAAACCCTAACTCAATAATAAGCATAATGCTCTATGATCTGTTTTTCTACTTACATAATACATATGCTGGCAGTCACAAGACTCAGTTGAATCCATGGATTGGCATTCAGTTGAATGCTTTTTATTTTTTTTTTTTTTTGCAGTGAGTACAGAGATTAAACTCAAAAATGGGCTCCTCATGCTCATTCAAAGTAATAGCAGGAGGAAGGAAGAGTTTTGCTTTGTGGAAAGGGATAGTCACTCCTTGCAGTTTAAGCACTGAATGAGATAGAGACAGCTGCAGAGGCAAGATATGCATTGCAAAAACAGATCAATTGGAATCAGTCTCATCCAAACGAAATTGCATCACTCAATAACCTTCCTTTCAAGCCATTGAAGTCTTTTGGCCCAAATTTCTCTTGTCAAGTCACTGAGTTTTGCCAATGATTAAAGTAACTTGAAATTGCTTCGATAACATCAGGGACCTTGTTGTGACAAGGTCTGTAAATGCAGTCATTTAAAAGAGAAAGCTGGGTTTCATGTAGAGTATTGAGCGTATTGACTGTGTATTTTTCATGGGTTCTCAAAAGCTTGTATTCACAAAGACAGTACAGAATGAAGGAAAATGACATATCCTACACAAAAGATTAAATAAAATATTGGTAACATATATGTGAAATGGTTTCAGTTTTCTTCTGAAGTACTTTGAAAATGTGTTCTTGTTTTGAAGTGGGCATAGAAGTGCTTGGAGAATAGAATTATGTAAATCAAGACAGTCAACATGTTTATGCAGTAACCAGCTCTAAATGTTATTTATGTTACCATGTGACAGTTACTAAGACAAAGCAGGGCTCTTCTGTTCTATTGGTACCTCAGATGCTGTGATCTTTTGTCCTGCAGATAACTTTTTTACAGGCTAATCAGTGTGTATATTAGCAGATATAAATCTGTAAGTGTTCAGGAAGCATTTATTAATATTTATAACTTGATCAATACTGAGAAAATTGAAGTAATTAGCAATGTCTAGAATCGCTGCTCATCATTGCTTTTGGGGTCTGATTTGGGGTTTTCTCCCCTCTAAAGAGCTCAGTCATCCACTTAATAGAGCTGCTGGGTACAGATTAATTTTTGAGATGTAGTAGCCAAAATTTTAAAAATGCATATTACTTACCATCTTTACCTCATGAAAGTTATTCGCAAGTACACCAAATTCCTCTTTAGTCTTAGCAGACTTAACCTGGTGGGAGAGTCCTAATTTTTCAGAATTGCTAAGGTACACTGAAGCAGCTTCTTACCTTCAGACCCTTGAATATTATCTGAATTGATTTTACACTGTGGTTGAAAATGTATTTTTCCTTGTGCCCACTTAGCAGCCAGAAACCTTGCCCTTACAACAGCTATTTAACCTGATGAAGGCAAGTATTAAAATGGCTAAAAAAGAACGAGGATCAAAACTGCTGACATAAGCATTAAGTTAGTCTGTGATTTGCAATTTTCTATGTCTGTTACACAAATAAAGAGTAAATAGTATTGAAATAACTTGTGGGGTTTCTTGTCCTATAGTGTTTTGAAAAGGAAATCTGCACATAGATTTTAGACACCTGCCCTTTACAAAATGTTTACTTAACTGGGGAAACAGATGATAACCATGTGTGGTTAGGGAGGAGAGATGTTCGTGCGTTTCTTCCTTTTTGTACCAAAATTTGAAGGAAAGTGCTTTTATAATTACTTTTTGTCCTGGAAGGAGGGTGGGGAGAGAACAGCTCTTCTAAAGGACCAGATATGCAATTGAGAACCTTCCTGTTCAAAGCATCTATTATGGCATTATCTGTGATGCTTTTTTCTTTCTTAATATTTGTTGCATCTACTGGTAAGAGAAGAAGGCTGTTCAGTTTTGTTCACTATCCCTCTATCAGATTTTTGTGCTCACTATATCCTTTTCCTAAGTGAGGATGTAAATCCAAGTTCAGCAATTGCAGACAACTCTGGGTACTTCAGTCAGTAGAAATTTGAGTGGATGTACAAGAATGGGAGCAGTTGTTTGGTTGACGAAGGGCTGGCAGATGGTGTGTAGGGATAGAAGAAGAGCAGAAGGAGAGACTAGAGCTGGAGAAATGTCATCAGTGCGGGTGGTCTCAAGGCAGTAGTCAGTTATCAGAAGAGTTTGCTGTAGAATTCCAATAATACAATTAACTACAATAACTACAAGCTATTGTATTTTACATTCATATTCCTTTGTCTTTTACAAATATTTCACTTGCTAGAACAAAAAAAAGCTTTCATTTGTTTAAATAAAGCCAGAAGTGATTCCTTAATTAATAATACTTCAAACATGAGTGGGGTGAAGATAACCCTAGAACTTGTAAAATAAATTATGTCAAGTTAAATTATTAAAAGAGTAGAAATGGAAAAATTATCCAACCATTTAAAAATAATTTCCCTTTAATATATGAGTAAATATTCTAATATCCTTTTAAATTTCTTGATATGTTGTTACCAATAAAAATGTAATACAAAGAAATATTATCAGAATAACTAGTGCAGGTGTAGGTTACTTACACTTCTTACTTGATGTCTGTGTTCTTACAGCCTTACCTGAAGTGCTACAAAATACTAGGATCTTTTCTAAGTCGTTACAGGTTTCCTCTGAGAATCTTGTTTGTCCTTCATTACTTTGATTTATAAGCATATTAAAATTTTACTGATTATTTTATTGGTTCAGCTGTGAAGCTGGTTTTATATATAAAAATATGTTTACATGGATATAATTTTTATATAAAAATAATTTATAAATAGAAATTTATATATAAGAACAGTTATATGTAGAGACACATATATGTGTGTGTATACACATGTTAACATACTCATTCACTCATTTTGAGAAACCAAAATAAAACCCCTTGTATTTAAAGTATGGATTGCTGTACTCCTGCCCAAACCTTACTAGCCCAGATGGGACAGTCTGTCACATTCTGATGACCTGACTGAAATGGTACAGTTGTAGCTACTGACATTGCTCTGAGAGAGTAGAGGTGGCACAGAGACCCTCAGTTTATCTTGATTTTTTCTGATGCTGCCCTTTAAGTTTCTGCATTTCAGTGTGCACCCATGTCAGCCTCACCCACTTAGGCTGTCAGAACAAAACTAGTTGCACTCAGAAAGGGAAGGGGATTGTAAAATGAGATGACTGTGAAGAGTATTTCTATCTTACAGCTAAGCTTTTCTCCAGTTTTCTTAAAAAGTTCAAAATTGCACTAGATTGCAGTTCAAGACATCCAATTTAAAATATTAATCATGTCTGAAGTAAGAGATGAAGTGAGAATTGGGAGTGGATTTTCATGTGGTACTTCTTGCTGTCCCTCTAATTCTGAGACTCAAAATCCTTATACTCAAAACTAAAATTCAGTTGCAAAGAATTTTTGTTAGAACATGTGGCAACAAGATGGCTCCTGTTCATCAGACTGTTACATTTTATCAAAGTGTGACAGCAGTTTCTTTTTTATTTACAATTCTACTTAAATACATTTCAAATTAAAAAAAAAAAAAACAAACAAAAAACCAACAAACCACCAAATGTGGTGATGGAGACGTTTTATCGATCTTTCGTTCAAAATGTATCTGCTCCGTTTAAAGAAAGCATAGATGTTTGCCTAATTAAAATCTCACAATGCTCTAAGATACATTAGTTTGCTGTATGGCAAGTACTTTAAAGAATTTAAATTTATAGAATCAGCACTTTAAAATTATATTGATTTTTTAAAAAGTGTTCTTGAAAAGTATGTATGTCATGAGTGTCAAAAGACAGGAAGTATGGGTAGGAAAAGAAAAAGTTGTGAAGACTTTGGAATTATTGACTCAAAGACATTTTTGCAGAAGTGACTAAAGCCTTTTATGTACTGAATTATTACAATGCATTTTGAAAGAAACCCTCCCTTACTTAGTCCTTCCTAAATCCTAAGACTTGTTTTCTTTCAAATACTATTCTATAAAACGAGCATTTTTTAACATTATAACTTAGTACCAATGTTTGTGCTTGTAGTCAGCCTCATAGTTGCATTTCTGTGGGTTGCAAATCTGAGTAAAATGCTAGCTTCACAATCAAGCCTACTTGTATAAAATTGTTACTTTCATGGTTAAAAAAAAAAGAAAATTATCTTCTTTGTCTTGTGGTGGACTGCCTTTGTTCTTTGAGCTGTATTGAGAAAAATTTATAAGGATGCTATACCTAACTCAGTTTAATGTTTTGACACTTAGAGATTCTTGAAAATTTGGTGTGGGTGTCTTAAGTATTTGGATCTGAGCATACACATTGATTAAATTTAGTGTGATGTTAAAATGTTTCATAAGACAGAGGAGAGCTGCTATGATCTTTCAATGTTAATATTTTTTTCTTATCACTTTACTGTGTAGATACCCTTCATGAGACACAACTCTGCCACAACTCATCCTCGGAGGCAATCGTGGAAACCTTTTATAATAGGATTTTTAAATGTGGATAAAGCTCTCAATAGAATACCTAAAGTAAAGGAGAACAGCTACCTTGTCTCAACTATAAGCTTATTATGACAAAACATTGAGTTTGCTTGTCAGGCTTGGATAGAATGTAATTGATTGGTTTGTTATTTGGACTGACAAGGTAGTTAATTTGCCTGCATTTTTTTGCACTATTCAGGAACATTTTGTACGTGCATCGTTGAAAAATCCCGGATAAATGTCTTGTCAGGATTGTCCTATTAAGTAATGTCTCTTTCCCCTGTGCTTCGTTGGCAAATGATGTTATACAATGCTTGGATTCATTGAAGAGTGACAGAAGCCTGTGGGACTTAAATATTGTGTGTTCCTCTATGGTGATACTGAAAGAAATAAGCAACGGTTTGCCATCTGCCTGTCACACTACTTATTTACAGTTTAATAAGAACATTTCTATATAGAACACTGTGTTGTACATAGACCTTACTGTAAAAAGGCTTGTTTCCTAAAAAAAAATAAATGTTCAGTGATAATGAGACCTGTAAAACACTATTCTGAAGGAATAGATTTGCCATGGAAAAATTGATTTTATGCTTATTAGTATGAACTAATTGTTTCTGACTCCAGACACTCGAGTGAACAGAACTATACCTATTATCCTTCTTTCTGAAATTTTTTTTAAAAATAAGAAAAAATTGAGTATGTGCAGGCATTTGTTTCATTTGACTTACTTCTCTGGCAGTGTTCAGGACAAGCTTGTCTCCTCCCAATACAAACATGAAATTGTTTTGTAAGTTGGGGAAGGAATGAAGAATTGATCACACAGCGTGACAGCTGAGATCTTCGTCTCCGTCCGTATATATCCTGGTAGATGCACATATAGTATTTTGATCTTCAAATGGTACTGATCCAGTTCTTAAATCTGCAGTATCAGAGTGTTGACATCTTCATCGTTTTCATCTTGAACTTGCTTGGAAAAATTCTGCTCAAATGCAATCACACTTGTAACTTTATGACCTATAATCTTTGAATTTCTTAAGATATGGTGGGTTTTGTCATCTTTAAAGGCACGTTTCCATTTGAAAGTATTTTTTAAACTTAAAAAAGAAATTAAATGATGTAATAAGTAATAGGAGGATATCCAAATTCATGTGTACTTATCTACAAGTCATATCTTACCAGGGCATTTCATGTTTGAATATTATATTAAATAAAATTAACCTGATGTCTAACACGTCGTTTCATTTTAAAAAGGGGGTGGGAGAATCTCAGAGTTAAGATTTTTGTTGGAACTATCAGAAATGCTTATTATTCTGTTTTGGCAAATACACACAAGACAGCTTAAAAATAAAGAGAATTGCAGTAGGAAGTAAGACGCTAATGCAGGAATTTGATCTTTAAGGATCCATGAATCCTTTCTAGGAAGAAAAGACCCAAGTTTATTGACCACTTGTGCAGTATTCTGAAAGTAAAAGGTTGTGTCCAAGTGCTATGTAAGCAAGAGGGGGGGGGGAAAGTTTGCCCATACATCATGCTGAGTTTATGGAAAAAAAAGAAAAAGTAATGTTTAGTGTGATTTATGATCGTTTATTCAACAAAAACAACCTAGGTATTGTGGAGAGGAATGATAAATGTGGCTTATCTTGGCTTTAGTGGGATTTTCAAAATACTTCTTTGTGTGACATTCCTTTAAATAAGTTAGACGTTCTGTTAATTAAGCTGCAATAAAATATCTAGCTGATCAGGAAAGTAAAACAGCTACCATGGACTCACTGTCAAATGATACTCAGCTCACTGGGTTCCAGTCAAGCTCTCCTGGATTCAGTATTAGAACATTTCTGTTAATTTTTGCTTTAGGATATTAGGTACTGAAATAAAGTGTTTGGTTACATTTGCAGGTGATGACAGTAAGATGTTAGGAAGTACAGCATTAGAATTTAAAAGAAAATTTTAAGAAAGTATTCAGAAAAGCATGCAGTGCAGAAAGGAAAAGGCAAATCACTGTTGATTGGGTGATTATGATATCAGGAGTGACTTCAGGAAAAAAAAATCATGGGGGACTCTGGATCACAGATCACAGCACATTGATCAAACTGATCAAACCTGATACAGACAGAGAGAGGTGTTGCATTTAACACATTGAAGTACTCCTGAATATTCAGAAGACCAATATCTCACCCTTTGAAAAGTCTCAGTTAAGCATATCCTGTCCACTTTGGTAAACAGAGAAGGTCCAAAGCAAGCTGAACTGGATGATAAGAAGACCACGGGAGACATGAATAAAAATAGCTTAAAATAGTAATATTTCTTTAATTTAGTGAAGGTGGGAAATCTGTTAAAAAAGCCTAAATTAATATAAAAATTATAAAGAAGGAAGTTTCTACAAAGAAGGAAAAATATGTTCTTCAAAGTTGATCAGACCAAAAATAAGCTACATTTTATCAAAATGATTTAGCCAATAGAAAGGGTTTTTTTCTAATAATAAGAATACTTGTACTAGAGATGTTTGTTAGGGAACGTCTGTAATCTCTGCCATTGGAGGATTTTAAGGACAGACTAATGTGTGTTAAATACTGTTTCAAGTGTTGTTGATATTTTCCTGGGCATGCTTGAAAACCTAAGTTGAATTCGTGCTTTATTTTTTATGTTTTTCCCCAGTACAACTTCCTTGTCGAATTTTCTTCTGTCTCTCTCCCTTTCTCTCTCTCTCTCCTCCATATCATTAGGTTGAAAGCCCGATGCTAGCACTTGATGTTTCACCTTTTGAAAGGTGTTTGATGGCAATATTCAAAACTATAATGGACTTTCCTAGTAGTTCATAAACAGTACACCATTCAGTAGAGTTAATAGTCTGAACACCTGAGAGTGGTGCTAAGATGCAATAGTGTATTACTAGAATATAACAAATGCAGCATTTGGTAATGGCTTCTTAAATTTTACATATTTCAGTTTGTCCAAGGACTTTTTCAGTGTCTGTAATTGGTGTAGCATTACTTTAATGCTTTGTCTATTTATTTTCTTTGAGTCATTGTCTTCGTAGAAGTTCTTAGTTTAAACATTAAAATGCTGTAAATAGAAGTTCTTTACAGTAGCTGTATATTAACAAAAGAAAACACATTTGAAGTAGTGTTCATATCATTATATTCCACTTGTATAGGTGGGCCATTAATGAATTTTATATACTAATTTCACAAAGCCATGTGTTTAGTAGTTTTGCAGTACTGAGAGAGAGAAAAGTTAATTTCTTGCTTAAAGAAAGCTGTTCACATACAGGTATAGTAAATAAAGTTTCTTTTTAGCATTCTTAGAATTCATTTTGTAGATGCAAGCTTAAGTTTAATAAACCAAATGATTTGTAGACTGTTCGCAAAAAAATCTTGGTTACATTAGAATGATATACAACGATAGCCCTTTCAGATTCTTTCTTACCCATGAATAATCAGTGTTAGGTTTTTGGATATAAGGGGGTGTTCGATTTAGTATTAAAATAATTATTTTCATCAGTTAAATGAGTTAGGTGGCAGTTTTGTGTTTAACATAATATAAATAGCTACACAGATGTCTGCCAGATTAATGCTTGTTTTCTTTTGCTGTTTTGTGGTATAATTGATATATGCTATTTGTTTTTATTAATGCCCTTGAGATTGAATAGAAATTTAAGTAAACAGGAGATCAGACTATTTCCCATATCCAAAAGCACTTAGATACCTTACCATGAAACTACTCCTAGCTGAAGATCAGTAAGCTCATCATGCTCTGTCAGGCTGTGTCCATCTTGCCATACGTGGTCTTCATCAGCAGTAGGTAGATATAAATAACAAAATGCAATAATCATCCCTTATTTGGTATAATCCCTCACCTTTCAGCAATAGCCGTGGTCTCTCTTCCAGGCATAACAGAAGAGAGTGATAGTCCACTCTCATCTCCCATTATAAACTATGTAAGTAAGAGATCTCCTTTTGTGTACTTGCATTGTACCTGGCATAATAGAAATTGCAAAATTACTTTATTACTTAGTGTAACACCATAACATTATCCTTCCCAGAAAAGAGTATTTCATTTACCTAAATCACAATTATGAAAATTGTTAAAATATTAGAATCCAGAAAGATGTAGGTTGCAGAAGTCTCTGAAGGACATCTGTTACAGCCACCCACTCAATGCAGGACTGACTGCAGAGTTAGATCTAACTTTGAAATTGGGTGAAGTTCCTTACAGTTTAATGTGGGTGAACTTTTAGCATCTGTGAAGATAGAGAGCCTTTCAGGATAACAAGTACCTGTGTACCTGTATGATGAGATATACTTGGGCTATATCCTGGTTTTCTAATCAACCATTTGTGCATATGCAGTCACATAGGAACTTTAGTGCAGAAATGTGTCACACTCCTGGTGGTAAAGTCATCTAAAGCTTGATTGGCCCATGTGAGAAGACTTCTTAAAACTGTTCTGTAGACCAGAAACAGCAAGATGACCACCAGTTTTTAGTTGTTAGACCATTTATGGGCAAGAGAAAAAGTGTAGCAATCAGGAAGAGGAAAATCAACTTCTTTCATTTTATACCTAATAGGGTTTTACTATTTTGTCAATTTTTTGTCTAAAGACAAATGAGTTGATAAGAATCTAGGTCTTATATTTCAGAAAATACAGTACTGCATCACTTCTGGTTTATGTTTGACTGTGACATACCACAGCAAAATGAAAGTAATTTGGTTTGGAATTAATTGGGCAGAATCAAACAGTTTTGGTGTAGAATGGTAGGGTAAGATACAAAGTCATGCCTTTGCTTATTTTCACTTTGTTCCAAGAAATGTCAGAAGCAAAATATGAGTGTTATCCACATATTCTATAATGAAAACATGCTACAGTTTTGGGCTCCTCACTCAGTAACTAGAATAAATGTACTTTTTGGACAACATTAATAGCAGTGCACTAAATAGAGGACTATACATTTATTCCACCATTAGATCTTGAATTTTACTGTTTAAATAAGGGCACTGGAAAGTGCCTTCTTTGACGTGACATGTAAAGTTGCTGCTGCAACCCACCACACTGTTCATTTCTGTCATCCAGAATTTATCACTCCTGTGGTCTGGTTGCAGTAGTGTCACAGGAGCCCTCCTCAGCTGCTCCAGGCTGAAGTCATTAATTTTGTTTCTAGAGTTTGAATTCACTTGAGCTACATTGATTTACTCTGTTTTTTTGAGAATGCTTATGTGCTCCTTCCTATTGTGTATCATACAGCTGCTAATAAGAAACCAAGTGTTGACAGTGACTTAAATGGTCATGGCTGGTTTTAAGTTGTTCATCTGAAATCAAGAATGTGCTGCAATTTAAAATGAACCCCAGGTCATGTCTCTGTCTGTCTGCAGTTCCAGAGTGACTCAGCAGTTGGACACTGAGGGATTAAAGGGCAGAGAGATCAGTGCCTGAGAAGAAAGTGCTGTTCCTCAGATGTCTCTTCCTAAGGTGCTAAGAGCCTTTAGTCAGAAATAGGGTCCAAAACAAGCCAGCAAAGGATGATGCTTATCAGTAGTTAAATCTGCGCGGGTGCTGAGTAGCCATTATGTTATATGCCTTCAGCAAGGGAGTGCGTGTACATGCATCCCACTGCACTTCCCTTCAAATTTAAAATTCTGGATTAGCTTCCTTCTGATTTTTTTCTGACTAATTCTGAGTTTGTCAGAAT
Source organism: Anomalospiza imberbis (assembly GCF_031753505.1). Taxonomy (NCBI): domain Eukaryota; kingdom Metazoa; phylum Chordata; class Aves; order Passeriformes; family Viduidae; genus Anomalospiza; species Anomalospiza imberbis. The sequence continues at coordinate 125,286,084 of NC_089681.1, read as the reverse complement.
AAGGCTTATATGACAAATTCTCTACTTTTAATGGTGAGATATGTATCAATGTTTTATATCTTTTTTTCCATTAAAGTAAATCTTTCCAAGCTGTTGTGACAAATCGGGAGCAGTATATTTATCTTGCAATTTTGTATTTTGTTCACCATGGTACCTTTTGGCACGACACTGCAGGCAGTGTGCAATGATGCGTACATAAGTGAGATTTTTCTGTAGTCTCTGAAGCATATTTGGAAAGTTGTATTTAAAGATTAGCTTATTAATGTTGTGTTTCAGGGACATGTAGGTAATTACTTTTACAGCTATAGATGAGTGATGCTGTCTCGTGAATGCAAAATAGGTTTCTTCGCTCTGGCTGAATCAGCTCTTCGTGGTTTTCGATGATATTAACCAGTGACTTACAAATGTGCCAGTGACGGGCGGGTTCTGCATTCACTAGTCCTCTGTAAAAGCACAGGTCTTTTTCCCCAGTGCTTGCAGGAAGACTTCTGCAGGCCAACTGATAAGACTCCCTCCTGTGCAGGTAGATGCAATGTAATGAAATTGGATGTGTGTGCTGAGCTTTGTAAATAAAATGAGATTGACCCCAACCATTATCTCATTTATCTCATTTACATTGTAAAATCAGTATCTGCAATATTGATTAGAGCATAATTAGTTAATTATGAACACGATAGGGCTTGAGCACAGCCAGCTGTACTGCTAAAAAACCTAATAAAAACAGTCCAAGGACAAGAGCAGATGGAGATCACTTTATTAAAGAACAAAGTAAAAGTATTTCAGGTATGGAAATGCCTAATCAAGCTTTCTTGTGGTGAAGATGTAGCTGGCCATTCTATACTTCTATAAGTAAAAAATGTTTGTTTGGGGTTTTTTTTACTTTTTTTTAAATCATAACTACTTCAGAATTCACCTTTCTTCTTCACACTCCGTTTTCTCCATATTTAGTGGGCATGTATCTATCCTCATTAATTGCTGGAATGAGGAACACAGTGATTTTTAATTTTGATGCATAAAGTAATTTCAGAGTTGTTATAACAGTGATAGTAGGCAATTACCTGTCAGCTAGGGGCAAATTAGGAGGTTAGGTTAGCTTGTCTATGTGTGGAGCTCCGCTTTTATTTCCACCAAGTTTTCAGTACAGCAGTTAACAAGGGTGCTGAAGATGGCCCACCACTTAATGGCTTTTGTAAATCATATGCTTCACCACAAAAATAGTTATCCACAAATAGCAGGAAGATAAGATACTTGCTAGTTTAAGTTTGAACATGTGACCTTGAATGCACAAGGGTAAAAATTTCAACAGCCTGTAATATGGAGGAAGTGGCTTCTTTCCCTTGGCCCCCTTCCCATCCCAACAGTTTTGTTTGTGCTATTAAGCCATCTTCAGGATGGGAGCGGATGATACTTGTAAATGATGGTGCCACATGACTCCTTTGCTCTGTAAATGCCTGGAATGTCATGGGTCTGTGAGTGCATTTACTGACAGGCTGAGAGACTGGCAGCATGACATCTTTTGTGACCCAACAATTTCATTCTCTATAACTAAGTCAAAAATATGCTGTATTTTATGTCACTTTTTCATTTTCTGAATGTGACAGTGGGATTTCTATCATTTTTATGTTGCTAGACAAAAGAACACAGCTAATAGTATACACTTGAGGGATTCATCTTGTTTTATTAGTGCCATTTTAACTTAGGTGCAATGTTAGCTTTTGGAATTAGGAATTAAGAATGCCAGTTTTTTTTTTTCTCTGTGATGTGTGTAAACTTCACATTTTGTCCCCAGCCAGTCTCAGCAATGATTGCCAGACAGCTAGAGCATCATCTTTAACCAAGGTACAGTGATATTCATCCATTTTCCCAGCATCATGCTCTGGGAAATTCAGAATCAGTGTATTTCTGTTTTCCAGTATGGAATTCATATTCCAGTAAAAATCAGTAGGAAGCAAGCATTTAAAAATATTTGGTATACTTACTCTTTTATCACCATGCATCTTTTTATGTTTTGATATCTGAAAATACTTATTTGCATTTCCTCAGCTGTGCAGATGAGGATAGAAGTTATTAGTATCTGAAAATTTTCATATGGATATTTTTAACTCATTCTAGGGAAATGCAAATTTTCTTTTACCATACTAAACACTCTGAAGTGATAAAAATTGATGACAATAAATATTAAAAACATGGCGCTTTAGAATGGTGCCTGGAGATCCATATTTAATTTCACAATGTCGTGGTTATTTCAACCCCGCTTTGCGAACTCCGTCAGCGTACTCTGAGGAAACGTGGCTGAAAGTGCACTCAGGAAGTACCACATTCTAGATAAAAAATGGTAAAAATGTAAGAGATGCCAAAGTCTTAATTTTAAAGAGGCAGTGTTTTCTTTTGAACATAGAAACATATAAAGCAATTTCTTAATAAAAAAAAAAGAAAAATCTAAATTGGTGCTGTTTAAATCATATATCGATTTTAGGATTAAACTCTGAAAATACTCTTAAGTCAGTAGGAATAGTATGTTTCTTTATTTTCAGTTACTTAAGAGGATCCTTAAGTTTACATTAAGGGAGTTCTGATAAGCACTGCTCAAGTGCAAGCCCTTACATGCATAAGATTCCAGATATAGTAATAAGTTAGTAAAAATATACTCCTTTACAGATGAGAACACTGCGGCTCAGAGGAGGCTTAATCTTTTGCTGAAGGTCACATACACTGTTGGGATTTAGGAGTGTGACCTATCCCATCTCCCATTCTCAACCTTTTTTATTATTTTAATACACCTTTCACAGAAAAGAAAACTACATGTATTCCTGATTTTAAGTAATATATTTTAACATTAATACTCTTCTGTCTTTAAAAACTGAGGGTCGTTTTCTATTTTAACTGTTTGCTTTTTGCTGGAGTTAGATTGAGTCACTGCTAAGCAATCCTAAAGATATATATTGCAATATGGTATATCTCATTTTCAAAACAGTATCAAAACCATGTCAGTCCAGTGTAGAAACCTGTGGATAGTCAGATTATTGTTTTTAATTTCTATTTAGCAGGAAGCAGCCAGTGTTCGTGTGTTACCTGTGACTGCTAGCAAGCGCAGCCTTGGCAGCGAGGACAAAAGTATTCACTGAAGTTAAACAATCATAATTGAAAGCAGTTACTTTTTTTATTGGGAGACTAATCCTTGGAGAAGTCACATGAACATTTTGTTGTATTAATGCAGCAGTATGTGCTGTTAGTTGAATCCTCTTTCTAGGATTCACTGTGTGTTCTGTTGATAAATGATAACCCTCTGTCTTTGATCTGCTGATGCCTGTGCCATGCTATTACTGCAATTTTTGGACCTTTTTGTGTTTGCACATACTGTAGAGGAAAAATTGAGTGGCCAGGAAAGCAGAGAAAGAGAGTGGGGGGATTTCTTTAAAAATTTTGATTTTTAAACATATACCCTTTCCTATTTTTCAGTTATTTATATTGGCTTTAATTTAGTGTTTAGGACTGTTTAATGAAGAGACTGATGCAAAGTAAATTTGAAAAAAGCTTTCCTTTTCATACAAAGGAATACAGGGGGATATGCAAATAAAGAGAAGTTCAGTAGGGTGTATGAAAACGTCTATAATTTGCTTTGAAAAAAACTCTTTATCATTTTGAGCCTATTATTATTGTGATTTAAAAATCCCATCATGAAACACTTGTTCTACTGTAGCATTTTTTCTATTCGTGGTACATTAAAAGTAGGTTAACAATAGCTATGCTGTATGTTTTGAGCTTTTTGTGTAGACTAATGCATAGTGCAAAACACTAATAAGAGGTTTATTAAAGAAGAACATAAATTTGTTGTGTGTACACAGAGCACTCTTATAAGTGAAAGATCACGATGAAATTGTTTTAAATTAATGCCGTTTCTAGAAAATTCAGTGTGAATGAGAAAATACTTTTGTACATTTGTTTGTCAACCACATCATCCTGGTATTAAAAATGTACTTCATAGCTGTAAATTATACTTGAGTTATTTAATATGTGGGTGAATTTTTCACAAAGCTTTTCCTAAAAAACCACATGTGCAAAACAGTGTCTTAAAACTATAAAACATAAATATTGTCACTGTCTAAAAAAGTTAAAATTTCTGGGAAAAAAAGGGCAGTGAATGACACTGAATTATCTAAAAATTTTAGCAATTTTTTCATTAATTTGCAAGTCTTTGCAATGTTGTCATTTATATAAGATGATGACAAAGGTGGTGTATGAGTATATCTGCATCAGGATATTCCAGATTAAGCAGAACCTACTTGAAGTGGCTGTTTAAAATTACCCCTGATAGAAAATAGATTTTCTTTATTATGATAATGGATCAGGAAATCTTCTGTTGAGAATTGCAGGGAAGCTCAATCTAAAATAGTACAGAAGTACCATTTAATATAAATATGTATTTTGTTTTTCTCTTGCAGGTGTGATGAATGCAGGCTTTGCTACCATTTTGGCTGTCTAGACCCTCCCTTGAAAAAGTCTCCTAAACAAACTGGCTATGGATGGATTTGTCAGGAATGTGACTCTACATCCTCCAAAGTAAGTTAATGCACCCTAAAAATAGTTCAAGTATTCTGGTTTTCAGAGTTTTACTTAGTGTCTGAAGTTTTTTATTAAATTCTGTGCATGGGTTTGCTCTGGTAGAAGGTCATAAAATAAAGATTTCTGATTCTCTTCAGAATCGGTATTAGAAAACCCAGAGTGTAAGTAAAATGGAAATATTCTTAATCAGTAAAGAAAGAATGACAAGAAAACATTACTATCCTAGTTAAATGCTTGTTTTTGACATGCTCTCTGTGAGAAAGGTGTGAGTACAGATACTGTATCAGCATTGGTAATATTGACAAGAAAAATTATTTCAGGAGTACTGCAGAATACAAACTTCTAAGGACAGAGAAAATGCATGTGTTCTCTAAACAAAGGATGGTGATTTGAATTACTAAACCTTTTTCTTTCACTGAAAATTCATATGAAGATTATCAATACCTTACATTGATTGGCATGCCTTGTTCAAATATAACATTGTAAAATTAGATTTTTGACATGGATTAGCTCTTTTAATGATACTGAAAGTAATAGTATTCATTTATAGTACTGACTTTTCAAAAAATAAAGATTTTGATTCTTTCTTTGTCTGCACAGAAGTTTCTTTAGCACTGGCATTCTTTTCTGTCATCACCATAACCTCTGAAGAGGCACTTTCCAATTTATTTCATAAGTGTATTTATACATCTTGTACATCTATAAATGCATCTAATACCTCAGTGTAAAAATAAAAGAGTATTCTAAAAGTCTTCAAGATTTTTCATGTTACTGCCAATTTCTTTGTGTTTCACAGAATCTTTAGCCTAGTAAGTGCCTCAGTATTTGGATATACAGGGACACGGCTATGAGGAGGTGTTCTCATATGTTACTTGTCAGCATGCTTGGATACTTAAACTCTTGTCATGCATTTACTTTTAAGATTGGCATATACAGAATGTTCAGGGTGCGGTATCATTTTTTGGCTTGCTAGTGTCCCTTTCCAATTGCAAAAATATGTTACTTCCCCCCAGGAGATTAATCAAACTATTCTTTTGTAAGGAGGTATGGAGACAGATATAGGAAATTAGCTGTCCACTAGAGTTTGGGCATCAAGCAATCTTTCTTGAATACCACTTACAGGCAAGAGACATTCCAAGAATGAATTAAAACTGTTAATGAATTTCTGTCACCTGCTTAAACTAAAATGGGGTCCTGATAACATGAGTTAGAATCTTGTGTCTCTTGTATTCTTGACTTGCAAGTAAACAGAAAAATCAAAGGGTTTGTAATTTCTAGTTGTGTTTTCCTGGAGATTAGTATACTGTGTATCACATACAATTTTTTAGCTACCTTATGAGTTAAATTAATTATGATGGACTTCACTTCTTCCAGGGTGTGTGTTATTTTTAAGGTGTGTTGAAAAAATAGAATGTTTTAAAGAGTAAACAAAATTTTTCAGTAGAATGATTACACATTTTATGTTAATCTTAGTGATTATTGCAAATTTTAAAAATGTTCTTGTGTCTGATTTTCATTCATAAAGATTTTTAATGAGTAAATTTAAATAAAGTCTCTTGCACTTTCAAGTACAGGCAATTGGAATTGGATTTGAGTGAATATGTAATGAATATGAAAGATACTGAAAAAATTGTCTTATGGGGACTCCTTGTGGTTTTGTTCAGTCACTTTCACATAGCTTTTCTAGAGAGATGTGCAGAGAAATTACTCTAATAAAGCTGTATTGCCCTATATGTTCCCCAAAGCCTTTTTTGGTAGCTTTTTTCTGTTTTATACTATGCAGTGTAATAAATTAAAAAAATACAGTATCAACTTAAACTCCCTTCAGCCACAATGTGAACCTATTTTTAAAGGACTAGGACTTTGTCTTGTACTTCATAATTTTCAAATTCTTTGTTCTACATGTCTTTAGGATTGTGTATTATATATCTGTGATTTTTCACAGCCTGGAGAAGCTGATATGATAAGGCTTTTTCTACCCCTTCTCAGAGGGGGTGGTCTCTCAAATGTGTGCTTGGAGCTCAGAAGTGAACAAGTGTAGACAAAGTTGGGTCATTTGCTGCACTCTGCCTGACCCGTGGATGAATTGCAAGCCAGAGCTGCTGATGATTTCAGTCTCTCAGTCACTCACTGCATCCAATTTTTGATGTGTCACAGGGAAGTTGCTAGTATGGATTATAGCAGCAAAATGGGATTGAATTTTCTGCTTTGGCCAAGGAGACTATTGTTTAGTTCTCATTTTTTTGACTTTGTTCATCTGTTTTGGTCCAGTTTAAATCACTTATAATACACGTTTTAAAATTCCCCAACAATATATCTTTCATTAGCACTGTAGGGCCTTGAAAATAATTGGTAGGTAAATGACACTATTTCAATGACAAGAGGGGTCATAGTGGTGAGCTTGTAATGGCTGTCAGTTTTTACTTCTAATTATGAAATTCAATTTTAGATGTTCAAGAAAAGTTGCATTCTGCTGACAGCAAATAATGCTATTTTATTTTGAGATTTTGCCAAGCACTTGCAGGTGTCAGCAGTAGAAGGCATGTAATTTAGCAGTAATAAACATGATTTAAATTGTTATCAGGCACAGACATTGGACATGCTACTTCCATTTTCCTCATCCTAGTCACAGGACTCTCCAGCAATTGTGTCAGTTTTTCCACCAGCGTAGCATATTCCCATATTACCCTGCCTGTCAAATAATAGACAGACAGTGACTTTGCTGTAGGGCATGAGGGCAACAGCTTCTCTGCTGGTAGTACTTGCTGTCACTTCTTTGGAATGGGTGATGCTCACTACTAAGGTCTGACAAGCTCTCTCATCTCAAAAACATTGTAGATTTTGTTACATCACATGAAAGCAGAAATAAACTTATAAGGTCTCCATTTCTATAACACTGTCCATTCACCCTGCGAAAGGATTACAGTGCATTTTCAGGACTGCCAAACAGCACTATAAATCATGATTTTCTGGGTAGTTTTTGTTAGTGCTATTCAGGCTTAATACAGACACTTGTTTCAACTTGTTCTAGTTGAATTTAAGAAAGATAAATAGAATGTAAACCAAATAATTTAATATCATGACATGGTAATATTTGGTAGGAATAAGTGTGGCATGAGCATTTTTTCATTTATGTACAATAAGATCTTACCATGAGGTCTCTTCAGTATTAGATGTGGCCTTCTTTCTATTGCCTTCCAGTGAAAAAATACTGTTTTGAAATATCTCCTCCAATTTTAAACTTTAGCAAGGACCAAGGCAGTAAGGACTTTAAACATATTATCATGGTGGTTACACTGACCATGCTAGTTAAGTTTCTATCTGCTCATCTTTGCATGTAATCTGTTCTGCAAAACACTGCAGAGTGTATGTGTCGGGTCATTATTTGAAGGCTGCAGGATCAGCTGCCTCATCTCTAGACTTCTGTTTAGTTTTTCTTTTATTTCATTTCTTTACCGTACTGCATTTTTACAGTGGAAATAAATTGTCAGTATTCATGTCAGCACGGAATTCTCATCTAAGCCTCTCAGGAAATATTTTCTGGAGCTGCAAATGCACAACACACCAACCCTGGCAAGTAATATATTTTTGTACACATTTTGTGTTTAAAAGAAATCATGGATGATTTTGCTTATTAGCCAGGTAAAAGCATTTCTTTGGGTATATTTTGCTTTCATACAGCAAATATGCAAATGTATTTGGACACTGTAATATTACATTATTAAATGTTTGAAATAATATTTTAAGTTTAAAAGAATTTTTAATATGCAAAATGTATTTCAAACCTTTAAATTTGGTCAGATGAAAAGAAAAAAGTGCACAATTCAATTCTTGTAGTCCATGGAATTTTACTCTAATCAAAAAAAAGGTTGGTGATTAGGAAGGTCTGTGAGGAGTGCAGAAGTGTCTGATCCACTCCTGTGTTGTGCAGGCAACAATCTTGTTATGGTTTATGGAATTTTATCTTTTTCACTATGGCTTTTCTCCAAATGTGGGAAGCATTTCCTCACACATGTAGTTTCACACAAGTGTGTTGAAAATTAAACAATGAACCCAAAGACCTAATGTTCACCTCTCGAAATTTAAGAAATACCGAAGCTGAGGTGGCATGCAGTGCTTTAAGTGCTTTTTTGGCTATGTGGGCTTTGCAGCCTTTAATCACTTCATGCTACGATTTTTTAATTTTCTTTCATAAGACCCCTGCCTTTTCTGATTTAGCTGGTGGGGGTCACTAAAAGGGATTAATTTGGGTTGAGAATTAGGAGAAAGTCTTGTGTTTAAGGTTTGCAAGGCATGAGAACTGAAGCAATGATTTCAGAACTGGGGAATAAAGGAAGTTTGACCTTATGTTTGAAGTAGTTGAGTTGTTACCAACAAATTGAATTTTATCTTGGTCTTACTTCAAAGCTGCTATGAGTGCTAGGCAAAATTAACATCTTCAAATGTTTAGTAATATTTTCTCCTCATTTACTCTTGCCCAACTTGGATCCCTTGGCCCAACCTGTAAAAATGCTGAATTCCCTGAGCTGAAGTGGGAGATAGTGTGTATGTATACACAAGAAAATGATATTTGAATATAACAGATGAGGTTGGCATTCAGTAGTAATATAGTAAAATTTTGGTGTATTGCAATATCACTTGGCTGAAGTATTGCCAAATATGTTTTAATATTTGCTTCCCAGGTATCATATTTTAAAAAAAATGAGTTGGCACAGCCTCTGTTATTTTCTGGCAAACAAGTATAATACATCTATGTAATGAATAATTTATACCATAAAATGTTCCAAAAATAATCAACCTTGAAATTAACTTAAGTTGGGACTTGATTTATGAATAGTGAATAAGTTAGTTGGTAGTAAATCCCCAAATTAATCCAAAAACTCTGATACACTTAGTTGGCAGAAGATTTCCATAGTCTAGATGGGAGGCTTAGGTTTAAATTAAAAAAAAAAAAAAAAAAAAAAAAAAAAAAAAAAAAAAAGGTTAAGTACTGGAAAATATTTGTGGAGCAGATGCTTACTTTTACTATTTTGCTTCTTCTCCACATCAAAACCAATTTTACCAGTTTAAATATTTCCTGGTGCTGACTGCCAGATCCTCATCATGAGCTTCTAGTGCTTGTACTTTTTGGGTGCAGCTTAACTGTATTTAAAAAAATGTACCAGAAAATAAATAATACAATATAGCAGTATCTTTCACATGAAAAAAACATTGTCTGAAAAAGTGTCTCTTTGAAAGATGATAGTGCAACTAATACCAGCCAGATGTTTAAAGAATAAAGAAATTGGAATATAGGGTTATTTTTTAAAATGTATTATTGTTGTTTCAAATGCAAAACCAAATTTCTGATTCTGAAAGATAACACCAGGATAGATCAAAAAAGTACTGTAAAAGGAAATTGCCAATTAGGAGTACAAAGTGAAATACATAATTTTTTTTGCCCATTAAAGTTTGACAAAAAAACAGCAGTTAAAATAAACCTGCTATGAGTCTCTTTTCCCAGTGGTATATTCTTAGAAAATTGAGATTGAAATATGCACTGCAGTTTTAAATTACACTTTTTTGTAAAAAAAAAAAACAAACAAAAAAAAAGCTATTTTAGTGGCACTTGGTCCAAGAATTTTTTGGTTTACAAGTTTATTTTCTTCCTGCTATTTTTTGTTAGGTAGAAGAAGGAAGAAATCCCTTGCTACATACCTTCATTTGCTCTTTTTCATAAACAGCTCAACAATATAGAGTTTTCTCCAAAGCTGAAACTTCACACAATGTTCTTTGTCTTAGAGTGTGAGCAGTAGTTCTTCACAAGCTGCTCCATCCAGCTTGTGTCCCTCTCCACGGGGTGCTTCAGGATCAGACTGTTGCAATGGGTGCATAAGTCCTGCCAGCACACCTGCTCCAGAGTGGGCTCCTCTCTCCATGGGGACACAGCTCCTGCCAGGAGCCTGCTCCAGCACAGGCTTCCCAAAGCATCACAGCCTTCTTTGGGCATCCACCTGCTCTGGTGTGGGGCTCCTCCACGGGCTGTGGGTGGATCTCTGCATCCCTGTGATCCTCCATGGGCTGCAGGGGCACAGCTGCCTCACCTTGGGCTGCACCACGGGCTGCAGAGGAATCCAGCTCTGGCACCTGGAGCACCTCCTGCCCCTCGTTCTGCACTGACTTTGGTGTCTGCAGAGCTGTTCTTCTCATTCCTTTCTCCAGGTGCTGTTGTGCAGGTTTTTCCTGCTTCTTAAGTGCATTATCCTTGAGGCACCATTGCTGTTGCTGATGGGCCCAGCCTTGACCAGCAGTGGGTCCCTCTTGGAGCCAGGTGACGTTGGCTCCATCAGATGTAGGAGAAGCTTCTGACAGCTTCTCACTGAAGCCACTCCTACAGCCCCCCGCCCTGCTGCCAAAACCTTGCCACACAAACACAATACAAAAATGAAGCAAATTTATTTTATGAGGCTTTGTATCACACAAATCAAATTATTACTGAGGTAGTCGTACTTTTCAAAAGTTGTCTTGATCATTTTGCTTTGTTGTGATGAAAAATAAGTTACTGAAGTAAAAAGCTGGGTGGCTGAAATTAGAAACAAACTTGTTCATTAACTATTGCTTTGGTTAAAATACACACCCAAGTCCAATTGCCAGTGGAATATTTAAGAGGTACCTGATTAATATAATATTGGAAAAAATCATAAACAGCATAGAGGTTGTACATTTGTAATGCATGCAGTCTAAACACACACAGCCTAATATTTAAATGACTAAACCTCTAGTTTATGTATAATAAATATTACTTACTCTAAAGTAGTGGATAAGGAAGCAAAATTTCTTCATGGGCAGCTGTTCGAAATGCTGCTGTTACTCTGTACCTTCTTTAGGTTATGCTTCTAACAAAATGTGCTTACAGTTATGGTTTATCTGGGTAATAGCTCTGCTGCTGAATCGTGACTTACTCTTCCTAAGCCATGACAAAATGAAATTACAGCCTACGTTTCCTGTTGCTGTAGTAGAGTGGCAGGAAATCTCTGCTGGGAGCTAGCTACAATTGGGAAAAATCCAGAAATGAGCTAGTGTCATGATTGAAATAAAGCCACCAAATATGGTTTTATCTAACACAGCATAAGAGAATAAAGAAACAAAAACAGTTTTTGACCTCTGAGTAGCACACCAAAACAGGAAGATTTTATACATCCTCTTTGGTGTGCACCTATGCATATTCTCAGACTGTGAGAAGGTTGAAAGAGGAGTAGTGTATAGGAAGGTCAAAAGAAGCAAGGTTGCTTGCACCTTACAGAACTGGAGGCTTTCTCTTTCTTGCTTTAGAAATTTGATTACTAGATATGTACAATATTAGGATGCATTGTGACAGTGAATTTTGCATATTGAAAAAAATATTTTGAAATGTGAAAGACACAGAAATACTGTTTCTAATGCAAATTTTCTCCATTTTGCATTCCTTTTCAAGTGAAGTCACAAAAGGAAGATACATATGTGTCACAGTTACTTCATGGTAGCTTCCAAAGCATCCTACCTTACAGCACTGACGTACATTCAGATGTACTTTGTCAATCCAGTTCTCTTCCTATTTCTAGAGTTCCTAAAATAAGGAACTCCTTTGGTATTGATAATTAGGGACTTCATGCTGGCAGTGGAGCCATAAACAAATTTAGCAATAAATTGTAATTGATCATCACTACTTTCAGTTAATAATAAGTTTGGAAATTTAAATTGTTATACTTAGCTAGTAGAATGTGTTGAATTTGGTAATGTCTGGGGAAAAAAGTATGAATTAAAAGTTTGCAACTGACTTGAATTTTGAAACCTTTTGGATCTTGATTAAATTCTTGTGTTAGATGAGTTAGGCTTCCAGGAGAGCAGTATTAAAAAAATCCCCCACATTTCCAATGTGCATAATCTTGTTTGATTTGAATATTCATTAAGAATGAAGCAGTCAACAGGAGATTGCAAGGTGTGTGCTTTGCAATGACATAAACAGGGACATCTGATGTGCAAAGGTATGTCTGGAGGCTGTTGGCATCCTGTTGCACCCTCATGCTGCAAAGTGCTGTTCTGTTTCTTCCAGATTTCTGAGATAAATTTCTTAACCTAGAAATATATTTCTTGTCTTACGTTTTGCATAGAACTAGAAGGTATGTAATTAAAGAAGAATTATATATTTTAATTTCTCATTAGTCCAGCTTTATTATCCTGCAAGTTATTTTAGCACGTCACCTGTAATAATATGACAGAAGAAGAATTAGATCTTTAATTGTTAGTCTCTGTATAAGATTTGAACACATTATCATAGTTACCCAATTAAGTGCTCATGTTTACTCTCAAGGTTGATTTTATTTTCAAGTCTTTCAAAGAAATGTAGCCATATATGTCACTTTAAGTAATGTGTTACTCATCAGTATAAATTGCTAATGCTGCCTGGGCAAAATCTAATCATATTGAACGAGGCGGGGCGGGGGGGACCAAAAAAAAAGTGCCATTTTATTAAGTGCTAGGCAAGTAATGAATTTTAGCACAGTCAAGATTTGCTTGTCGTCATCATGTTAGATAGTGGAAGTGAGGTTCAGTTGCTATTCTCAAACAGAAATTCTCTTAGTGGTAGCCACATTTAATCACATTTCCCAGAAGACAGCTGGATATTGCCAATTCGTGCTGTGTCAGCCACTTTCTCTGCAAAGGAGTGTCTCATCACTTGGATTTTAGCATTCTGTAGCAGAAAAGTTCCATCCTCTTAAAATTGGCTCAGCAGATAGTTTGTGTGAGAATATAACTGCAAGAGCATTACAATCAGTTCTACCAAGAAAATGCACGACTATTACAAAGAATTTTAAGATGGCTTTTGAAAAGATTTTCACAAAACCTTTAAAATGTATAGTGCATTGTTAAATTCTAGTAGCAATTAAGTTTATCTTAGATTTTTTAGTAAATGTGGCTTTGGTAAGCATTGAAAATTATTTTCTGGTTCAGTGGCTTGAAACATCTTTGTGCATATTTGAAAAGTCTTAAGTATATTTCAGCTGTGACAAACATTACCAAAAGATTTTATATGTGGAAAACCTTGGAATCTGTAGATATCAAAATTTTTTTCTAGCTACTAGTTGCATGAAGACTGAAGGGCAGATGGTATCCTTTCAGATGTGATATAAATAGCCGAAGAAAAGTGTCAAAAAGAAGATAAAATAGCAAGATAACTCCATATTTATGGAAGGTACCCACAAGTGTACTTTGAGTGAGTTAATCACATCACATACTTATTTTTGGAAATAGAAGGGTATCAGCAGAGTTATGCAGTCATTGACATAAAGAATATTAAATCTGTAATCAGACTTATGCAATAAATAAGGATACATGTGAGGTACTAATATTTACAAGCATATTTTGTATCACATGAATATGCATTTGCCCTACTACATTCTCCTACTGCATAATATTTCCACTGCTTGTTTAGTTAAATGTATTGTGCAAGACAGAGGAATTGCAGAACACAATGATTCTATACACTTTGTTTTGTAACTTGCTGGTGGTAAGAAACTTCTTAAAGGCCTTTAAAATGTTGGTTTACATGTAATGATAACTTTAAGAATCTTAACATTCAAAGATAATTATGAGAATACAAAAAGATTGAGATTTTGGAGCTGTGGTCTATTAATCTGTTAATAATCCTGTCACTGAATGAGCTATTGACCTGCAGTTGTTTATGTGCTTTCTGGGTATAGCATAGACAGAGACTGAAAAGCTCCTTTATATAAAAACAGTAAAAAAAAAGTCAGAAGACAATAGATACACTGGCTAATAGACAATGAAACATTTTATCCACTGACTCATCCCTCCATGCAAAACAACCTGCTTCAGCTAAAGAACAGTCAAATGGTTTAGACATTCCTTTGGGAATATTATTTTGAACCCTCTTAAGAAAAGGAGGAGGGAAGTGAGGTGAGATATTCCCTGTGATATGGAATGTGTTTACCAGTTAATTCAGGGCAGCAATCAAACCATTGTTTGAAAAGAAGGCATAAAATATGTCTGTCGCTCTTATATTTTCTCTTTTAATTTGGGAAAAATTAAAATGGAAAAAGGTAGGGATGGTTCTTAAACCCCAGAGAGCTTCCAGTGAATCTCAGGAGGAGGAAGGGGGACTGTTGATGATCCAGGATGACGCTGTGGAATTCTGAATAAAGCTGGTATTTTAAATACCCTGTTATTTTGAAAATACTGTTACTAGCTTAAATGGTTCTAAATTCTGGTATGCTGATTTTGATGGATTTTATTTTGGTTAAGGTCAGAAATGCATTTTTGAAAAGAATCACCCAGTTGCCACCAGTGGCTCTGCTTTGGTTCATATTATGGAGTGGTTTTAGGAGTGTACAAAGTAAGTTTCTGTCAAGGGGCTCTAAATCCTAGGATGTATTCTGACTGCTAATGGGCATGCTGTCTTCATGACCAAACTAGCTGTATCTTTGAAATATGTGTTCTGCATCTGGCTGGTCCTCAACACCACCTGCTTTGCTCTAAAGAGCTGCTCCTGTCACACCACATTTTTTGGTATGAAGTGACTCTTTCATTTACTGTATCAAAGGTATATTTGTGTTTCAGTTTCATCTACTGAAAGAGTTGTTTTATTCCTATTTTGCTAAGATAGTTTGTGGAAATCTTGCATTAGTAATCTCAAGATCAAAAGCCTAAAAATTAATACACAGATCTGTATTGCTAGGGTATCAAATGTTATCATTTGACTGTTTGTATAAGCACTATATGCTTTTAACTGAAAACATCTGATCTACAGTGTTAAGGAACCGTATTTAAGAGTAAGACTTGTTGTATGTTTCCTAATACAGATGAGAAAAAAAAAGCAATTTTGTCTGGTAGGAGTAATGTCAAGAAAAAAACATCATAGGGAAAATATAAATATGCTTTTAGGAATGAGGCTGTAAAGTTGACATTTTGTATGAATTTAGCCTTATCATTCCATGTATCATTTGCAGTGTTCTTAATTAGGAAGGAATGAGGAATTTCCAGGCCTTTATGAGGGTGTTTTAAAGCTGCAGCAGTAGTTGTAACCTTTCAGTTCCTAAGAGCTCAGCAAAAGATGGCTGATTAATGTCACATCTTAAACTGTGTCAACTGGGCTGTTCATTCCCATTTTTAGTAAACATCCCATTGTCAGTGCAGCTCAGTGTGCCAGCATAAAATATCCTATTGTTTTAGCTGGCTACTTTAATTAATAAGAGTATGTATCTCTGTTTACTAGTATAAAGTTAAATGAAAATTTTCTATAACTATTCTAGTGACTAGCATGAATGAATAAATCAAGGGCACCTACAAAATAGGGTTCCTGATATTTGTTTTAAGTTTCTCAAAGGATGTAAAAGATAATTTTTTTTTTAATTTGGCACATTTAGATATTAGAGAGATCTCGGAGTGTGTAGGAAACATTTTTATAAGAAGCTTTTTATAGAAAGCTACTGTTAATTCATTCTTTAAAAATATTTTTATAGCTTTGAATTAATGTTTTACTTTTCTGCTTTATCATTTGAAATTAAATTATGGTAGTTTTTAAAGAAGAGAGAGGGATAGGAAGAACAGGAGTGAGAAAAGCATGATGGCAAAAACAATGGGACTACAAGAAGCACCCTTAGCATAAAAAGAGAGCTGTAAGCACACACACAATCATAAGAATGAGAAAATTCCACTTGGAAAATACACAGAAACCCTTACAGGGGAGAATGGGAATTAAGAAATAGGATTGCAGCAAAGTGGAAAGGAGGACATACTGAGAGCTTTCCCCTGGAGAAGGGTAGAGTGCTTATAGAAAACCTCTGAAAAAACAGGTGAGTCCCATGTAAAGTTAACTTAGAGAGCTATAAAACTTATGTAATAAACCTGGACTGCAAAAAAAGATTTACTGAGCTATCCCTTTCTTTTATATTATTTTTTTATTCTATTCCCTTTTTTTTCATCTTGTTACTGGAAGAAAATTGTGGAAGTGGGGAGAGGTGAAAACAAGTCTTGATTTAAAAAGTAGCCTTCGACAATTTTGTGATTCTTTTGGTGATCACACATTTTAATATAACCCTGTTTTGCATTATGTTGGGAAAATCTGGACTTCAAGGAGTTGAAAAGCAAGAATCAGTGCTGATGAAGATGTAAGGAGCTAAATAAATATTACTTAAAGGACTTCTCAAAGATAAAAAAAAACCCCACAACCCTATGAATGTGCTGACCCTATCTTGAGAATTAAGTTAGATGGTACAATTTAAAGCTTTGTTCCAACATCTGACAGACACACTCTGCATGCTGATGCATAATATCTGAAGATTGTGTGCTTGAAAGAAAGCCTTTTTTGAGCTACATTCTATTTTTGTTAGAATAAAGCAGCTGCTTTTTGGCGCAGAGATCTTCTCAAGTGTTCAATCTTCTCATTCAAGTTAAGAATTAGCCAAATATTGTGAGCAAATTTTGTGTATGCTTTCTTCCAAGCTGCTGAAGTAGACTAAAGCAAGCTATTTTGACCATAAATAGTGCAAATGTGCAGCTTGACCCTAAGAGATGAAAGTAGGTTTTCTTCTGTACCTTACTCTTGAGTTGTCACTGCCTCAGTAGTCCAAAAGCACGGAGAGTTTGGAGCTATTTAAACATGGCTTGAACAGAAATACAGCTGGGAAAAACTTTCTACTAGAGAGACTATATGAGTGGATGCTATGATCTGCCCCTGATCATTTCTGAAGGAATAAAACTTTGCTTAAGGAAGGAGACAACTGCAACCCCAAATGTAGCCTTACTAATGGAGTTACTGTAGCTGCAGACTGTTCTCCAGGAGTGATACCAGATGACCTTGTACATCTGTTGTTTAGAAAGTCTTGTTTTAAATGTTGGGTGCAAGGTGACCGTGTAATTTTGGAAATATGTCAAAGTCAGTAATTGCAATACTATCTAGCATACATACAGCTACACAGGAAACATGTACCCAGTAAACATGCACCAGGTTAATGTTACATACACCTAGAGTGTGTGAACTGCGCATCACCTCTGTGAGAGACAACAGCTGCAAAATCGGTGTCCGCGCTTACTTTGGCTCTAGATGCTTGTACTGTGCTTGAGAATTTGTTTTGCAACTCCTGAGGTTTGGGTTTGGGATTTTACTTTTTTGGATGGTGGAAAAAAAGGATTGGAAAGATGAGAACTGTACCAAACAGGCACAGGGAAAATGAAATATCCTGATCCAGCTGTAATAAATTATGTGTGTACTGTCATAAAAAGCTTTTTGAACTAAATAAGATCTATAAATTCCATCAAGTATAAAATGAGGACAAAAATAACTTTTTAGGCTATAGTATCTGCCTGTAACCTAATTCACAATTAAAAAAAAATAGCAGAACAATACATAGGAAGGAAGAAGTGTGGAGAAAGAAAGGGAGAAGGTACTGAATTACTCTTACATGCACTGATAATAGCCTAGTACAGCAATATTGCCAGTATATTAATGTCCTGCAAAAGGATATTCATATAAAATCTGTTGCTCTGGTGCACCAGATGATTACCAAATTATGTAAGATATAGGACATTTAACACACACACACACACACACACACACACACACACAAAAAGATAGATATTGGGTTTTCCCCTCTAGTGAAGAAATTCTAAAAATTCCTGTTGATGATATACATGTTCATACAGAAATTTTTGCCAATAGTTTAAGCCATACTATATCTGTGGTCACTACTCTTAATCCATGACAATAAGAGTTGTATTCCTTATTTTATACACACAGGATGAATTTAGTGTTTTGAGTGGCTATAATTAGAAGTTAAATTCCCTTTTTTGTATTCTAATGTGGTTTTATTAATTACAGCATTTTAAGAGATAGTTTTTAATACAGTTCAAAGACTTCTGGGGTGAAAAAAGGCAGCTATTGAAAGGGTAGCTAAAAGAATAACTTTTGAATGTTGGGAAATAGTGAATGGTGAGAAAGTAAAAAGGAAATACAATAATCCAGGAGACTTTGATTGAGAAGGTGGAGAATTCAGTCCCACGAGAGGTAGGATTAGTACACTGAGTAATGGGAATGCAGAAAATATGTGAGTTAGAAAGGGGAAACTAATTCAGGTTCCAGAGGTCATTGAATGATAATACCTTCATACAGTAAAATGTTCTTCTGTTTTCTGTTTCTATTTGCATGTGATAAAGTTAGAAGAATAAATACGAAAAACATTTTGAGAGTCCTCTAAATACATGTAATTTTTTTTTTTATATTTGAAGAAAGCATCCAGAGAAAACAAATGACCCTGTTTCCTTTCCTAGTTTAATCAAGCACTTCTAGTAAAATACTAACAACAGTAGCATGCTTATTTTAAAACAAAAGTTAAAGTGGGAATTCACCCTTTTGTACTTGGAAAGCTGGGTAGGTTTCAAAGACGCAGGTATACTTTGTCAGTGCTGTAGTTTACTGGAAGATAAAGGGATAATAAATTAGAACAGGTGGGTATTTATTGTACCCTTATTAATTCTTTCATATTGAAAAATGTGTTTGAAGAAAAAAAGTAAAACTAGTGTGAGGCTAAAGAATGTAATTTAATTTCTAAATTTGAAAACAGATAAGTATAAAAGGTTTTTGTTTCATTTCTGTTTCTAAAAGAAGGCAGAGGTTTTAGAGACAGCTTAAAGTTTATTGCTTGAACTGAGGTGGTTTCACAGTGAGCTGAGAAAGAGACCTTGCTGTGTTAACAGTGTATAAACATAGAAGTCATCATCCCCTTCTCCAGAGCCAAGGACGCAACAACAGTGTTGCCTCTCTGACTGGCAGCATAGGGGGTTAGCACATCAATGTTAGAGGTTGCATTTGTGATTTCCTATCTTTGGAGAGGGCAGAAGAAGAGAGGAGATTGTCAGATGTTGAATAAAAGCAGCATGAAGAGAATTACAAAGGCATAATAGAAGACAAAGGGAAAGTTTACAACTCTGGAGCATGAATTAAGTTTAAAGCCCATATTCTTGCTTCATTAACTAACACAGGATAAAATCTGAGGAACAGCAAAGTGACTGATCTTGCATGTGAGTAGATTAAGATAAACTGTATGTTTCTCTCTGGGGATTTGCTTCGGCCACCTGTGAACTGTGGAGAGCTACAGAAATCTTGTCTGCAGCAGATTTTCTGAAATTCTGGCTAAGATGTGAATACTTTCAAAGTATGCCCCTGGTGTAAGAATTAAGAACAGGAGGAGTGGTTTCTCAGCTGCTGGAGGGATGTTCCGTGGTCTGGGCTGGAGAGGCACCGTGTCTCTGACCCAGGAAGGCTTTTTCTGTGCAGCACTGGAAATGACACTCTGTGAGGCTACGAGCACTTCAGCACTTTAATAAAAATTTGTTAATTTCATCCCATAGTGCTTCAACTGTTAAGAAGCTGTCTTCATGTTTCAGAAAGGCCTTTTTCCCCCCTCACTTCTGTAAGTCTAAAGGGGGACAAGTATTTCTACTTTGTTACTGTTAGAAGTCTTTGTTAGTAACTTTGGCGTCCAATTCATTACTGCAGTCATGTTTTCACAGCCTGGTGTGAGAGATAAACCCTTTGCAAATGAAGACAGCATCCATTTTCTTTCTACCTCAGGCCACACAGAATTGATTGGGGTAATAAAATGACAGTACGATGTAATATACTGACGGCTCTTTAATTTGAAAACTAGTTCCAGGCTGATTCAAAACTTGTTTAAAGCTAATTTATGACTTGAGTAATTCTCAACTGGACAATGGTAAAGGATGATATATGAAAAACTATGCAGAGTTAACATAATATATTCAAACCTGTCAGCTTGAAATCATCTATAAAGGATTTGTTTCAATCCTATTTCAGTTTTGTTCTAAAGCAGCAACAGCAGAAAAAGTAATGGCTGTTAGGCTGGTGTGCGCACTGTTGTAAGACACTATTTTTCCATCATTATGTTTCAAATGGAAATTCTTGGGGTTTTTAGGAAAGTATTTTATACATAGTTTAAAAACATAAAAATATACATTGGTTTTTCATTTTCTTTAAAATAAGAAGCAATGTTGGGTTTCTGTTTTGTTAAGTCAGTATCTGTGCTGACAGCAACATGGATTGGTAAATACAGCATTTTGCTACTGTGATGTTCACTGTGTGCTTTGCCTGTATATGTATATACAGACTATACATATCTCTGTATACATATCTGTATCCTATTTACAGATACCATGCACACCTGTCTCAGTCTGGAATTAAAGGTCTGGTTTTTGAAAAGCAAAATGTGAGAATAGTGAAATTCTTAAATTAAGCCACAATATCAGCATAGCATAAAACATAAATATCTCCCTTTGAAATCTATCACTTTCATTGCAGATGAAATCCACATCTGTTCTGTATGCATTGTTGATTTTTCAGCATACTGTGTCAGTGTTCTTCTGCACAGAAAAGCACGAAACTAAAAGCGCAATGTGTGCTCCTGTATGGTAGATGCAAAGAATAAATACACCAACTGGAGTGAAGGGAAGAAGAGAACTGAATACTGCAAAAACTAGTAAGCAGATTCCATCCCAGGGCTAGAATATCTGATTTGTTATGTATTTGTGTCTACATATAATTAAAATATAATTTTTTTCAGAAAAGAGATTCATCAAGCCTATGCAGCTGTGGTATCTTAGACTGCATGAACATTTAGGTCACAGGAAAAGAGCCATAGTTAAAAGCAGAGATATCTTTCTTGCACAGACATAGGAAAATGTCTACACATTTCATTTCTTCTTCAAGGTTTTTTAAGTTCAAGAAGGTTCATGCTCTGAGAAGCTTTGATCAAAATTGGCATTTTTCAGGAAAAAAATTTAAAAAATTTATTCCCGAGAATTTGGAATTTATTTTTTTATAATGCACTTATATTTTCACTAAGTATTTCTACATTTTAAGGAAGTACCATTTAGTGGCTTTCCCCCATAATTTATTAATTAATATAACTAAATACTGTGATCCATTATAAAGCTATGTATTGATTTATTTGACTTGAAAATGCAGATTTGTGATTTTTCCTGTATAGTGTAGAAAATGTATTAATGAGTTAATGAAGTGGGAAGGGCTTAAGCACCAGAAAAGACATGTACCAAAATGGTTACCATGTTAATTATATGTCCATGAACCACCACGTCCATCACTGCTACAGCTGAGATTGACAGATCAATGATAATGCCGTTGTCATTGTTTTTGTCATGCAGGACCTTGAAAAAAATAATAAAGTGATTTTAGGGCAATAAGTTTTAATTATTTTTGAAATACATTTTTCCTTTTAACACCTCCCTGGTAAAAATATTGATTCAGGTCTGTGGTAGTGGTTTTTTGCCTTTCCAAGTGTAAATGGTGCTAATACTCTTTCAGGTTGTTTTACTTGCCAGAGTACAAGTACCAGGATTTCTAACCAGAACTGTTGCTCACTTGGCCACATACTCATAACACACCTGGAAGCAGCTCTGTAAAAGTTCTCATTTCCACCTTGCAGCATTTTTATTGTGGTACCATCCATGGAAGGATTTCATTCCACGTACTGAATATATCTCTTTCTGAAAGCTGTATTTTGCATGGTGTCAAACTAGTTCAGAACAACATAGACTGCCTGTGTTACATATTTAGATTGCAGAATAGTCTGGATTGGAAGAGACCCCACAAGGATCATCAAGTTCAGCTCTTTAAGTGAATGGCCCATACTGGGATCAAACCCAGGACCTTGTCATTATTAGCTCCATGCTCTGACCAACTAACAATATGAAAAGAGATAATAAAACCAGTGCAATTGGGAAGGGAGGCATATTTGCTTGGATATGTTTCTGAATAATAAAGTAAATTAGGTTTCCATCCATCTCTCTAAAAATAGAAGTACTAAATTAGCCAGCTGGTTCTTAGGAGAAAGATGGCCAAGCTGCTGGAGTCGAAGATGCTCAAGATTTGATATAAGAAAGAATCTATGGACCTGTTGAGACAAAGGACTGTAACGAATGTAACTTACCAAATTGCAGTTGCTCAGATAATTTTTGAAAAACGCTATTACTTTAACAAAAGCAAGTAACTGAAAATGGTTGCCACCATTATCTGGCCACAGGTAATAGCAGCATAACAAAAGCATGTTCAGGTATAAAATGCAAACAGAATTCAAGGAGAAAAATCACTGAACCAACGGATTCAGACAAGTGTATAATTTTCTTCCAGTAGATGTGTTTGTTACTTTTCTTTTTGTAAGAAGCGCAGAAGAGCTTCTGGAAACATATTGAGCTGATAAATGGCATTGATTTAGCTTTCTCAAGGAGAAAACAGTACTGTTCTATACTCAGAGTGAGCTCATGGCTAACTGAGTAAACAAGAAAAAATATCCTCATCATCATAATTCACTGGAACCCAACTGAGGCGGCCTTTGAGAGAGAAGATGTTTGCCTGTACAAGTCCAGGGAAACCAGTGAGCTGTCAGGATGAACATGATGTAAATTTCCTTTTGATGGCATATATAGGATGGGGAAAATCAGACTTTTATTTTCAGAATTCTAGAGATGTTTCTCCTTGCAGCTCACTCTGTTTGGCTGATATTCTTCCAAGATATCTCATTTTTTCTTTTGTTCCGCAGATCCAGCATTATGCCCGTAAAACAGTTCAGTGCAATGGCAGTTAGACTTCACTGTTAACATTTTAATTGATGGTATTCTTTAGTCTTCACTAAAAGCTATTTTTTTCTGAAAGTTGTTTTTTTCCTTAAAATATCTTCCTCATACCAAACCTGAATTTTAAAGTGTCATGTCACAAAATGCCCCAGAGCATCCTTTTTCTAAGTCGCGGAGAGGTGATGCAATGGGAATGGTGTAAAAAATCTTTATTAGAAATATTTAAGCATAGAAGTATTTTCTCCACTTTATAGTCTTTGGGAACTCCCTCCATGTGTTAGTTCTTTTACAGTATGTGGTCTCACCAGATGTGATTCTCTGTGTGATTCAGTAATGGTTGTTGGACCAGTGCTCACTTTTTCCCTTTCCATGTAATGGGCTAAACTGCAATTGATGAATATTATCATTACAAAATTTTAATTTACTTCTTACAGGTTGTTGTGTTTGAAAACTTAATAATGAGCTCTGCAGCTTGCAGTTTCCAAAAGTATAAT
Source organism: Anomalospiza imberbis (assembly GCF_031753505.1). Lineage (NCBI taxonomy): Eukaryota > Metazoa > Chordata > Aves > Passeriformes > Viduidae > Anomalospiza > Anomalospiza imberbis. The sequence goes on along the minus strand of NC_089681.1, from coordinate 125,262,385 downwards.
CTTGATTTCCTTGCAATTAGTGAATGTAGAAAGAAAGTGATATATCAAAAGCACATACTCTGCTTGCTAAGCGATGACATCTAAAATACCTTCTGTAATGAGCACTACGACAAGCACAGTAGAGATTGTACCAACTAATGGATTTTTTCTCTGCATTAAAATGTCTCAATCTATGCTGTTATCAAAACCTCTGTGTGAAGCAATGAAGGTATTAAAGTGTTTTTTATTTTGAATTATTTAGTCATGTTGCGTGACAAAATCAAGGCAATTTGGAAAATAGAATGTAAATTATTTAAGAATTTTTCTTTATTTTAGTGTAATGTTAAATTTACTAAAAGATAGCAAACTGCTAACATCTTTAACTTTACTAGGTTGTGTGCTATACTGGTTTGCAGTGACTGGTACTATACATTTGTTGGGGGTTTTTGTAGCATGGCTCCAGCTGTTTTGCAGAAGCATCCATCTGCCGTAAGTGGACAAAATGTAATATTCCCTTCCTTGCAGTTCAGGAGCAGGGGTAGGTATGGGTAAAAAACCATGCTTATTCAGATGCAATTCTGAAATGCTGTAGCTACTTAATAAGTATTAAAATGCTCTAATGAAGAAAATATTATTATTTCAAGAGAAAATAGATGACAGATGTTTTTGACTCAGGCAAAAGTAGTTGCCCAGAATAAAAAGAGTAGAGTTTCAGGCCTCAAGTTTTTTTTTATTTCTCTCTCTGTGCTTAAAGCACAGTTCCTCTGAAAAGTCTCATTTTTTTGGCGTGCCACATCAACACGCTGCTGAGGGGTCTGTTTGTGTCTGTTGCCCTCAGGACTCCGAGCCGTCAAATGAGGTGGTCTCAGAGGCCCCAGGTAACGTGGTACCCTCTACCTCAAGAAGTAGCTCTGAAGAGCTGATATCGGTGGCACAGAAACATCCAGAAGAGGTAGGACATTCTGTGTCTGTTTTTTTCCAAGATTAACTGTTGGGGAATACACATTTGCCTCTGTTTTTTATGCCTAGTGTTGTACTACTAATAACAGAGACTTTTTAAAGCTAGAGCTCAGTCTTATACTCCCATATAAACAGCATGCAAGACCAAGGTAAAACTCAAGACTATTATTAATGGTACCTACAAGTATACTTCATAATAATTGCTACTTTTTAAATACTGTTTGTTACTGTCAGTAATTAGGAAATTTTTTTATTGTTCCTATCTGTCATGCCATGACAGTAACAGGAGATTTTGTTAGATTCTGGCTAAATAAATTTCGTTACACTGAAGAGTCAGAATCTGTACATAGGTATGTAGGTAGATATAAACTTTTAACATCCTTCACAAAATTTCAATATGTCTTACTTCTGTCTTGTGTGAAGGAAAGACTCTTTCTGAGATTGGGACTTTCTTTATTGTCTTGGTTTCAAAAAGTGATGTACTAGTAGTAGTAGGGATGTAGTCATAAATTCATACTTCCTGTTGTTGTAAGCAAAGGTGCTTGTAAGGTAGTTCCATAGGGTGTCAAATGACTCACAGTGTTTTATATCCCTGCTTTGCATCCCTGTCATAGTACACTATAGCTGGAGGAGAGGTTGTCTATAGAATTCAGACTCATAACTTCATTTCTTGGTGGCAATCATCTTCCCAGAGAACCGTTATTATCCCTAAATTAACCTTTCCTGTGAGATGCAAGTCCTTCTTTGTAGTAGCCTTAAAACTTAATCTTGGCTTATTCAAACAGTTTAGTTGGTATTGTTACTATTCAAAATATGTCAAGTACAAGGTATATACAGACTAGTCTTTGCTGGTTTTTTTCCTGAGATTTCTTTTGACTGTAATTTTCACAGCAATGGAGAGTATGAAGTGCTAGTCATAGAAAATGCAATGCCATTTTTTAGTTTAGTGCAGCCTTTAGATAAATTTCTTCATTTCTCTGATAGTCTTGTCACTTTGTCTGAAGAAGAGGGAAGGTCCAGAGTATGGAGCCAGGAGAATTCCTGGAATAAGACAAAGTAGATCCACTTATTTTGGGATATCACTACATATTCCAAGATAGAAAGTCAGGTTATCACATCTAAGCAGTCCTGAGGATAGAGTAATACAAGCTTTTAGTAATACATTTTATGTATTCCTGAGTAGCAAAGGGACCTCTAGTCTGTGGAGAGATGTGGTGTCTGCCTCTTAATTCTCAGCTTTTTCAACTTACCTCACTCCACTGGAGAAATTAAAATTGAGAGCACAGATGATGTTTAAAAATAAAAAGAGAGGACATAATGACCCTTATTCTGTTTTCTGTGGTCAGCTTCACTTTGCATCTGGCACTTGCCTTGGTACATGTATTTAAGTTGGGTTTTGTTGGATATGTAGAGATACTGAAGAAAGTGAAGTTTTGTTGCTGAAGTAGTTTTACTTTGCCTTTTTCATGTGTCTAAAGAGCAAGATGGGTGGGCTTTGTCTTCTTGATACCATTTCTCATAAGCAGCCCTTTAATCTGTGGGGAATGATGGTGTCAGTGGTTTGTTATCTAAGTAAGAAAATAGTAGTTTTGACAGTTCCCTTAAATGTGAGTCTCATAAGAGGCATATTCTCTTGTTTAATTAGAAGTAAAATAGAAGTACATGAGTTATGTGTATTAATTTCCTTTGCCAATCCTGTGGCAAATTAATTAATCATGTTTTAATAGTGTAAGCCTAGAGGCTAATAGAGCTGATCTTTCTGAGTGTCTGCATTGCCAGAACAGTACAGACACAGAGGGAAAGCTGTCCTGTCCTTTCTCTTGGATAGAAAAATGAATTCAACAATCAACAAATCCCTACTTTCCCCTACAAAAAAAAAAAAAAAAAAAAAGCACATATAAAGCATGGAGCACTTTAAGGTAAAATATAAATCATGTGTTCATAAGCATATGAACCTGAGTAGCTTATGTGTTTGTGGTGCTTTTTGGGTGCTGGATTCAAACTATAAAAGCTGTGCAAATCTTTGTGGTTCTTAGCTGAAGGATTAAGATAGGTACCCTCTAACCTGTTTCTGAACTATTAGACATTCAGTGCTTCCAGTTTATCTGGATAGAGCACAGACATTTTTCCATAAGTAATGTGCAGCTAAGGTATAGTGATTTGTTTGATAGAAAAAGATGTGTCACACACTTAAATCATCTGCCATTAGTTGTAAGTATGGTACAAGCATCCTAAAAGGATTGTAGAATTCAGTTTTAACTGCATTATTTCCTATACAAGGGAAGGAAATGTTGTTTAATTTCTGTTAATACAATGGCAGCCGATACTGTATTTTTTTTCTTGATTTATGCTCCTTCTTTGATCTTGGGATAAAACCTTTCCCTACAAGTCCCTCTGGCATTTCAAGTTAGTATGAAATGATTTTTTTTTAAACCCAAAGTTATAAATTTCATCAGCAGTGTGTCCAGTCCATCCTTATGGTGTTTTATTACAGTAAGGTTTTTACTTTTTAAACAAAGTATGATCTAACATATTCCGAAATTATTGAATTGAAAGTAATTCCATGGGAAAGTTTTTAATAATGCTTATGTGATAATTTTTCCATCTGCTATTATTAGACTATTCAATGACTGACTGTCCATCATTGGCATAATTAATTTCAGAAAACAATCATCATGAAGAATAAGCACCATCAAGAAGTAGAGAGATGATTTGCGCTCTTAGAGAACACAACAATGTATTAAATAAAATATATTTGTATATCTATCTGTATGTATAAATGCACAGCTCTTATGCTTGCATTTGTGAAAAGCCTGTGCACTCTTTTCTAAATTTCATAGGCTTAACCATATATTCTCTTTATTCTGTGTAGTTTCTGGCTTGAATGCATTTAATAGAAAATTTGTGTCAGACAGTAGTTGCTATAAATGCGTTCTTTCTGACCCATTGCTAATTAAAAAGAAAAAATAGCTACTGACATAGGGTGAGTTGGACTCATATTTAGTCTTGACCACTAATTTTTTTTGTTTAACTTCTGAGGAACTTCCCCAGTCAGAAAAATAACTGGAAATGTCCCTGTTGTATGGACCTAAGTCTGTTTCCTGATGAAAAATCATAAGTGATAACTTACTAATTATTTTGTATCATAGGTAAATAATTCCCCTTTATATCAGTAGTGATACTGGAATGTTGTACTCTGAATCTGCTGCTATACTGAGATCTGCAAACAGACAAAACACTACAAAAAACAAACAAGAAAAAAAACAACAAAAAAAACCCCATGATATACTTTAACAGAGAAGAAAACATATGGGATCATCTGTGTCATCCATATCCTGGTAGACATAGGATGGATCCCTCCAGTGCATTTCTTAGTACTTCCTTCTGGTTTTAAAGCTTCTGAGCAGTGGTGGTTTTCATACTTCTGGGGTCTTTTCCTTTATGCTCCTTCACAGTAAACATTCTCTAAGGTGTTTAATACATAATGTTTATTGCAATCCTCCTCTTTGTTTTCTCTGCGTGACAGCAGAAGAGTTGCAGCAGATTACCGACCTGGGATTGAAATGCATTTCCAGTATTTTCTGGATCTAAGATTCATTGTAGAAAAGACTGATATTTGATTCTTTGTGGAATTACTTATGGGTGATTTGGCCCATAATCCAACTTTTCTTGTCATAGTGTGTCTTCCAGTCATCAGACTCATTTATCAAAACAAGGGAGTTGAGTCACCTTTTCAGATAATTTCGCACTCAAGAGATTTGTTTGATTTTCCTTTTCATTCTTGTACAAGTAATTATTATTATTACTGTAGTTCCTGTTAATATTTCAGAACAAAAGTGGTAAGCCACATGCCTGAAGAGCCTTAGAGTCTAACTGTGTTAAAAGTGAATTAATAATGAACTGAGAAAAGGAACATAATACCTTTGACTACTGAAGTGGTTCCTCTGTAAAATAAACTGGGAAATACAGTTAAGCATGTAAATGCTCTGGAGTTAGGAATTCATATTTTTCTGCTAATCTCTTCACATGACTGTTTTATGTAATCTTCTTAATAACTAAATATAAAGGTCACAAGATGGCTGGAAAATGCTGTCATGCAGTTCTGCTTTTAAAGTCAAAATTTATTTATGTATATTTAAGCTGCAAATGGCCTTATGAAATGAGGGTTCTTCTTAGAAGAACATGATTAATTTAAAAAATGAATTAGATCTGTTCAAAATTTCCACAAATCCAAGACATTTTTTATTTAACCTTTTCACAGTCTCTGCCCTTCTTTAAAATACATTCAGTCCTATATCATCTGTTACTCAGGAAGGTATTTAATACATGAGTGGGCATCATTTGCATTATACAAGAAGATTAACTTTACAAGCTCTGCTATTAATCTGAGTAGCTCTACATATTGACCTATGAAAGAACATAATTAAGTTAGCTTAATTAAGTTAGTTAATTGTTACACTCTGATGAACTTACTATTGGGAGGAAATTAAAGGCAAATAGAAAATGGCATTCATTGGTTTGAAATCATGTTTTGAAGGGTTTCACAAAGATACTTTATATATAGATGACAAAAATATCTATTGTGTAATAAACAAAGCAGATGCCATTAAAATCCCTGCAGTTTTCTCCTTTATTGCCTAACATTCATCCATATTTCTAAAAGAGATTTTAAAAGCGTGCTAAAAATTTAGAAAATAACTGTTATGAGGTTCTTTTCCCCCAATACCCAAAAAATTGAATTCAGAAATCCTGTGTACACATGGACTACAGAGAAAACCACACCATCAAAGTTCATTAAGTGTTATAATCTGATACTGAAGTCTCCTTTGGGGTAGAGAAAAGGATTGAAAGACCCCTCAGGGCACCAAGCAATATCCCATCATGTGTACATTCTTACACATCAGCATAAGAATGTCTTTCTCATGCAGTGATAGAGGGGAAAGGAGACACTCTCCTGGAATTTACTCTGTCAGCTGCATTTCTGTTGTCAGGAGTGCCTGCAAGTTCACTGCAGGAAAACATTCAGAATTTCAGCACAGATCCTGTGCATGGATAGACCCTCCACAGGACTCCAACATCTGGGATGCATTCATCAGTCTTGATAAGCGCTGATAAGTACCCTGGAGATCATCAGTTCCAAGTAGATGCAATTAATAGACAGTAAGAAAAAATGGCCAAACATGCAAAAATGTGCTACAGTGAATGCTGTCAAATGAGCAGTTTATTAATCTGTGAGATTCATTAATATTACCGTGGCTTTAGTTTGAAATTATTTTTTGTGAACAATTACTACTTCTCTATTCCTTCATTTTTTTTAATTTGCCAGGTCTATACATTTTCTGGATGGCATTCTCAAAGATTTTAGGATTCCTGCTTTCTTTCAGTTGTAAAAATTAATATTTTAACTCAAGTGAAACCAGTATTTTCCCTGAGGTGTTATTCTTTGGCATTTCCAGATCACATGAAAGAGTCATTGATCTGTGGATATATTCTCTGGAAAAATAGCAGCATTGAAAGCAGGAAGGCAGTGGCATTCAGGATCACTTGTGTACAAATTTGTATTCATATTCTGAAGACAGATAAGTTTGAATTGCATTTCTACAAAGAGAAAAATGTCTTTCCTTAAATAATGCTTGATTCTTTTTTATTAAAAAAATCTGAAGCAACTTTTAAAACTGATAGGATAGAAAGAAGCAATTAAATTATAGATACTGTATATTTTATGAGACATATTGTTTTTCTTTAACAGCTTGCTACAAAAAAAAATATTTAATTTTTGTAAATTAAGTTTGAAAAGAGCATGTTGTTAAATTTGTCCCCTTTAAAATGTTATGGAGCTTTAAATAAATTGTTATATTCTAAGAGGAAAGAACAGCTTTCTTTTCAGCTTCAATGACGTGCTTTAAATCATAATTTTTTTTTTTTTTTTTTAATAGAGGAAGAAAGTGGAAAAATTATTGGAAAATTAGAATTAAGTTAGCTGTAGGTGGGAAAACAGCAAGAATTTCAACTTCATGGCTGTTTTCCACCTGCTGAGGATTTTGATGTTTGTACTGATGTCAGTGAACTTTGGTAGACCTGTATGCACTATCTGGTCAGCTTTGACTGTTGCTTTGAAATATCCATGATGTGGCATGGTGCAATGTCACGTAAGCCACTGTTGTCATTTCCTGTGTGGCCCGTGTGGTACACAATGGAAGTTCTTTCCTGGAGGAAAGTAAGTGTGGCTTTTCTCTTGAATGTATTGTGGAGACACTCTTAATATTCTATTTTTTGTTTCTTTCCTGAGAGATGTGTTGTGTTCTCTCTTACCTGTAATATTTAACTGAAAAATTAGGCTAATACATTATTTGGTCATTGCATGCAGTATAAGTATTAGGGGTCACACTGCACTACATGAGCAAAGCAGTGATCCTTTTTGTAGATGATACATAATATCAGAATTTTCCTATTTTAATATGATAGGTTGAAAAGATCATTAAGACCCTTTTAAGTTATTACAGGCTAGATTGGAGATAATAAAGCTTGAACAGAGTCAAAGATTCCAATGTCGTCCTTAAGGTAGTGAAGATAAGCAAAGGTCAGTCAGTAGTCATTAATAATGTAGGTAACATAGATTTTCCCTACCCAGTTGCTTCAGGGTTATCTCTAAACTGCAGTGCAATCCCAATAGTGTCCCAATGCTGCTTTGCCAAACTATTGTTACTTTACATTTCTCTCACTGTTGAACAGAATATTTAGACACTGAAGAGTTTATATTGCCTAAATATTTCAGCACAGTAGGATCAGTGATTTGTTATTTGTTAGAGTATGTCTTTTTGCTATTAGTGTGTATTTTTGTGATATCACATTTATACATTAATCTACCTGAATTTACAGTATTTTAAAACTAAATTTTTATTAACTTCAAGCATGTATTTTCTAAAGACTACCAAGTAGTTTAACACACACTGTTATCTTTAATAGCTGTCATTAACCTACTAAATCCTTCTTAAGTGAACAGTTTTCCTAGAATTATTTTTTAATTTTTAAGTATGGCTACATAGCTATCATAGTCTCCCAAAATCTCTAGATGACCTGGAATACCCAGAACTACATATTCTATGTTTTATGCTGTAGCTATGGTCTTTGTTTTACTTAGAAACTGAAAATGTTCCTGAAAACATAGGTAAATTCAGAGAGACTTAGACTGTGATGAGGAGTGGTATCTTTGGAAAGCTTGTTTTCCATTAGCCAGTCCTAGGGTGTTTTACTCTGGTAAACTCTTCTTGTTTAAGTGGTTGGAATCCTCACAGGAAAATAACACACACTTCTGTCAATCAAGATACTTCTGTGTCCTCTCATAATGACTACTTTGTATTATTCTGTAGTTCTGCATGTGCACAATAAAGATGGAGATATGCCTACTGCATGACTTAACTGGCTAAAGGCATTTGCCTAAAACTTCATAGATTCTGCCAGTGTTTATCGAGGAAGATATTTGCAGAGGACTTCTCAGGGCACCTGGAAGAGGCTTTAACCTAGGGGGATGGCCAAGATGGGCTCTGCAATTCAGTGGCCACCAGGCCAAGCCCACATTGCTGCTGAAAGGGCAGTCTGTGTTCACAGACTGCCTGCTGCTCTTGTTGGACCTGCAGATGAGTGAGCTGGGTCAGTGGGCTGCTCTGGCAGATCATGGAGTGATATCCATGGGGGTGAAGGACATGCATAGCTATGGACCATGAGCTCCCTCTTCAGTGTCAGCACATGCAGCTCAATGGTCCAGGGCTGACACTGAGATTGCATTGTCATTTGGGTGCTCTGTAAAAAAGAAAATAATCTTCAAAATACTCACTAGTGTTTCTGGATTTACTGTATTAGCCAGTTCTGTACTTATCCATTCAAAAGGAGCACTTTTTTCCCATTTACAGCCAAATTCCAGTTTACCCCTCAAGAGTAGGCTTGTCATAATTGAGTTGTTCAGGAGACTGACTAAAATTAAGAGCTAATACTGTAACTAATGACAATCCTGATTGTTTCTGCAAATTAGGATCAATTTTTGTCTGGAAGGTAATTAGTTACATGAAATTTAGACTCCTATTTGGTATCAAGAACCAAAGGACTGGAATTCACACAAAGTGGTGGTGCATCTGTTTGCATCCGTGTGAAGTTTTTTTGTCATAGTTATCAGGAGAAATCTTTTCAGACTATTAGTAGACAGAGGCATATCCACACTTTGCTTGTTGGAAAACTACCAGTGTTGATTTGGATTCATCAAGGTACAGGGAACTGTGTGTGTCCTGCTCTTGGTCACAACGACCCAATGCAATGGTACAGGCTGGGTGCAGAGAGGCTGGAAAACTGCCCAGTGAAACAGAGTCTCAGGGTGCTGGTGACAGCAGTTGAATATGAGCCAACAGAGTACCCAGGTGGCCAAGAAGGCCAGTGACATCCTGGATTTTAACAGGGTTACTGTGGCCAGCAGGACCAGGAGAGTGACTGTCCCCCTGTACTTGACACTGGTGAGGCCACACCTCGAGTCCTGTGTCCAGTTTTGGGTCTTTCACTACAAGTAAGACACTGAGGTGCTGGAGAGTGTCCAGAGAAGGCGATGGAATTGGGAAGGGTCTGGAGCACAAGTCTTGGGAGCAGCAGCAAAGAAGTTGGGGGTGTTTAGTCTGGACAAAAGGAAGCTTGGGGGGACCTTAACACTCTCTACAATCACCTGAAAGGAGGCTGCACCGAGGTGGGGGTTGGTCTCTTCTCCCAGATAACAAGAGACAGGACCAGAAGTGTCCTCAAGTTGTGCCAGGGGAGGTTTAGATAGGGTGTTAGGAAAAAATGTATTGAAAGAAAGGTTCCTCAGGGATGTAACTTAGTACCATCCCTCAAGATATTTAAAAGACCTTTAGCTCTTGAACTTAGGGACATGGTTTACTGGTGAACTTGGCTTTGGCAGGGCAGTGGTTGGATTTAGGGATCTTAGAGATTTTTTCCACTTAAATGATTCCATAAATCTATGATTCAGAGTTCAAATCTAGGATTATAACCTGAGAATTCTATTTGAAAGCCAAAACAAAAAAAATCAAGTAGTAGCTTCTAATCTTTGGGAGATTTATAATCAAAATTCCAAAATGAGCTGCCAGTGGAGAAAGTTGCCTTAAGTCTGTACAACTGACAATAGAACCATTCCCTGTACATTTTCCACTCCTTTGATTGTACTTGCCTACAGTTTCCCCCAAATTTTCAGTAGACCTTTTGTCCACTGCCTATAGGTACTAGGTATAGATAAACTCAGTTAATCCAGTATTGCTCACATAGGGTCACATGGGTATTATGAAAATAAATGTCCAGAGTTTAGGAGCATAAACACAGGCCTTTAGAAAATACCCATCACAGAAGTGTAAAAAATTAGTCAAAATAAAGGTGTAGTTGTTCTATAACTACATACAGTTATAGAAGGTATAATGAGATATAATGCTCAAAATGGAAGACAATATACTAAGTGCATGAAGTCGGAGAACATAAAGGAAGGAGCAGAGATTTTTAAGACATTTTAGATGCTTATTTTTATTGTAATTTTCTGACAGTTTTTATTTATATATTTAGCTTTGGGAAAAAAAATCTCAGTAAGTCAGCATTTAAAAATGGATTCACCCTTAGAATATAATTTGTGTGCATGTGTGCATGCTGTGCAAATTTTTGGATGATTCTTCTGCAAAATGTTGCTTGTTTTAACAGTCTCTTTGTGGCTTCAAGGGTGATATTTGAAATGGGAATAGAGACAAAGATGATGATTTTGTTCAGTGTGTAGATAATCCTAAAGTCACCATTTTTCATATTGTAGCCTGATAAGCAGCAGAGTAAAAATAACCTAATTTTGAAGTCATGGTGTTACGTGACAAAGCTTGTAGTGTCTGCAGAGGCACCAAGATATTCAAAAAAGGGAAGCACATTAAAACCTTACCAAAAAATAAATCCAATTACCATGTTACTGTAGGAAAGATGAAGTAGAGGAAACTTCCTTCTCAACTGCAAGCATGACTGCAAGATCTCTCTTATGCCATGGACTGAAATACATTTGATCCCTCCATCCCTGCCTCAAGATCTCATGCAAAAGCATTAAGAACTCAGAGAAAATTTGAAATCAACATTTACTTCAGTTAATTTATCTAAAATGAAAAGGTGGAAGAGCTTGGTGTGTTCTTTAAAATACTATTCCTAAAGCCTGTGTTTTCTGAATTCTTCATATGATACTAAGTGTTTCAGGCGGAATTTCTTTATCTCAAAAGTACTTGTATATAATAATTTTGGAAACTAATATGGGTAAATTTAATTTCTTCATGCTTTCATCATGCAGTCTTCTGTGGGGCCATTGTATGTGGCAAGAAGCTGGACTAGAGAAATATTTGCTGTTATCCATGGTAGTTCCTTATTTCTTTATGTCACAAGTTAACCTGCCAATGCCCATGTGTAGTGATGAAGCCAGGAAATAGTGCCAAAAATTAAAACTATTCTGATGCAGTATTGCAGATGTGCTGTGCACATCACAATACTGGAACCACACCAACCTGTGGTTCCAGGTTGGGTTTTTTTTCAGCTAAGTTAGCATCTATGAATTGTGATTTCTAGTTCACTGTTTAATACAAACATAGCACTTTGAGAAAATGTCTTAGCCAATTTTCCAGAGTATTATAACTTTAGAACTTCCTTATTTTTTATTTACTGAATTAATGTTACTTTATTTTCATTTAGATCAATATATATTGAATTTAATAAGCACAGGGTCTCAGTGTTATGGTCTGTGAAGCTCCCATAACACAAATTAGCAAATAATTCTGTGAAATTAAATGGTATACTTTTCTTGTGGCAATCATACCCCAAGAACTTGTAATTTTGAGTATTTGTTTTTAGCTCCATAATTTGTATCATGAATGCATTTCAGTGTTGCAGTCAGGGGTATATGGTTAAAATCACTGAATCAAAAAGAAGAAAAAAAAAGAAAATAATTACCTCAAGGAGCTTTCATTTCTAGTATAAAACCAGACATTATAGATTAAAAAAAAAAAAAACACAAACATGGTTTTAGTTCTTTTTTCTGCATTGTACTGCATTGTACTGCATTTTAGCTAAAGTTTGGACTCAATAGGAGAAATAGTTGTTTTTTTTTTAAGGAAAGACTGATCATAAGGTTTATAATATTGTTTTAAACTTCTGGAATTTTCACATTCTTTTCCTGCACTGTTTATTATTGAGCAGGTTTTAATAGCCTCTACTTCTCTACATAATGTAGAAACTTAAGTTAGTAACAGAAGCAAAATGCAAGACAGTGATCACAGAATGGAACAAATTAATTCATAGTCTTATTAATTGGTAAACTTAAGCTTAAGCTATAGAGATATTGCACATATCAACCAGGAAAATGGAAGTTTGTTTGTATAAATATTTTTCTACAGTTAAAGCACTTCATTAATAGGCTTTATCAAATCAGACCAAGGATTTGAATCAAGCAGCTTCATCATCCATAGAGTCATGAAGTGAATGTCATCAAAAATCACTGGGCCTAAACACTTATCAGCTCACTATGATAAAATGACTGCATTTTTATTTGCACAATAACCTCAAATCTTCATATTAAAAAGTGGCAAATTTTTTGCCCTTTACTGTTCTAAGTGTGACACATGTAACAATTATTCATCACTCCATAATGGATCATTTTTATCAGAGTCTTGTGTCTCTTCTGTATACATAGAATAAATATTTATGTTTTCTCATTTTTCTGAACTAGAAGATACTGATAGAATAGGTTTGAAGTGTCAACTATAATTCATTGCATGCAAAGAAAAGCTTTATACTGATACTGTGCGAAAGGAAAAGAATATCTGAATCATTTCAGCAGCAAGCTTATAACCAAGATAATATCAGCATTTTCCTTCTTGAAAATCTATATGCCATAAATTAAAGGAGGTCTTCAGTATTTTATTAAAATGCTTTGGACAAGTTTAACCCTGTCTTCAGTGGGCATATATGTATGAATATGAAAACTTAAAAAAAAAAGGAAGGTCAAGTCAAAGTTAAAACAGGCTTGCAGAAAATTTCCTACTAATCCTGCACATATTTTATTTAGAAGACATTAGAAAACTTTGACACATGTTTAGTGTCATTTTAAAGGTGCCCATTTTATTCTTACAGAAAACTTAAGATATTTCTGGCACTTTACTGTTTTGTACAATAGTAATGTGGTCTGGGAAAAAAAAATACAAAATATGTGTATGCTGAGTGTATTTGAATGAACTCTCAATTTAGTTGAAATTAGCAGTAAATGTAGTAATAGTGGAGAGGTACATATCACGGTATATAATTATGTTTAAATATGTACATAGCAAAGTAATTGGGTTAATAAGAATATAATATAATAATTTGGAATCCAAAATACACTTGCAATGAAGTGTTTTATACACAAATACTACAGTTCTTATAAATACTACGGTATCTCACCACATTTTCAGCTCTGCTTCCAGCTTCTTTAGCAAGAAAATGCAGGGAAGTGTTGGTACTATTTGTAGTGAAGTAACAACAGAAGAGAAAAGTTGTATGTGATGAAACCGTGCATCTGTTTTGTGGAATTTGCAGCTGTCCCTTTATTATTGTTTTATACCCATTTGATTTGTAGTACTTTAAAGTGCCATATCCCATGTTTCTCTAATCTGTTGAAGGGTGAGTGGTGTAGGCTTTGTGAATGCTCTTTTCCCAAGTCCTGCAGCAGCAGCTCTCACATTTATGGCTACTACCTCCCTAATTCCAGCTGCAGCTTTGCAGTCTTCTGAGAGAGGTGCTGGAAAGTGACATTGCTTTTTTTGGAACCAGTCCCATCACAAAAGACCCAAGGCATCCATCACAGCTTTTTGCAAACAAGCAAACAAGCAGAAAGCTGAAATGAAGTCTTACTGTTTCTGATGTATGTGAGAAATTTACTTTGAATTCCAAGTGTTTTCTTACAGCAATAAATTTAACTTTAATCACTAATTAGTATCACATCACACTGATGATGAAGTAAGCTGGGAGATTTAGTAAGGTCATGTATTTAATAAGAAGCATCAAAATATAATTTTGTGGGTTTAGAATGTTTTGGTTTAGAACTGCTGCCTAGAAATGTGATAATTGTTTTCTTTAGAAATCAGATATTAAAGGACAATGTGAGAATGAATCTTTCTATGACAAAATCACAGAAGCTGTCTATTTTAGAAGCAGTTAGTATGTTTGGAAGATCATTAATGTAAAGCTGCGAATTTGTCCCCACAAGTGACATGGATAAGCTAAGCGATCTCATGGTATTTGCTGTTGTCAAATTGCATTAATATCTCAGGCATGATAAGAATGTTATTAATGTGGAACAAAAATTAATTGCTATGATAAGGCAGTAAAGCTTGTTTAATACTGCATGATAAGTAGCTTGAAATCAACTTGCAATTTCAATTTTAATTCTTTCTGTTAACATTTCCAGTTCATACAGACTCTGAATTTTTACCTTTTGTGATTCTTTGCAGACAGAGTGCAATTTACTGTTGGATGGGTACTCTGTAGAACAGCTTGCCAACTGTTCTTGCCAGAATGTTTGTAGCATATGTGTTAGGGAATTTTTGCATTGTTGCATCCTAAAATCAATGTGGGACATAAGGATGACGAGTTTTGTTCTAGGAGTTCCTTCTACTGTCCATCAAATGCAAATTTCCAAATTTTCAGAGAGCTCAAAGCAAAGAAGAATTTGAGTCATGATCATTGAAATCAACAGTGGTTCTATATCCAACTGCATTGAAATGAATTGAATACCTTTGGTGATGCTTTGTTTGGGTCTTAGGAAGCGTTTTTAACATTATACTTTTTATGTACACTGAATTCCTGTCAGCCATATCAGAAGGCTCAAAATAACACAGTACTTCAATTCAAACAGCTGCCTCCATGCAGGATAAGAACCTGCTTTAACTGGTAGGTTTCACTGCTTTCTGGTTCAGAATAAAGGAGATGCGATATGAGGGTATGGCTGTATCGAAGTGTGGGGTCCTGCTCTTGGAAATCAGACACTTATTTAGGCCAGCACATCCATTTGGCTTTTGGCTATGAAGAACCATGCTGGCAAATTCGCATTCACAGTGCATCTTTCAAAATATTGTCTTCTGGATAGTGTAGGAAAAGTTCATCAGACAAAAACTGCATTAGGCTACCAATTATGTATAGTTTTACACTGCAGAGGCTTTTCTCATTGTGGTAAGCTCGGTATCTTCAGACATCAGATTTCATTACTAGTCAGCTTTTTGTGCTTTGAAATGAAAGTCCTGAGAAGTCCTTGGTTGTCTTCATCCCTTCCAGAGCCATGGGATCCCATCTGCTTTGCAGAACAAATGTGATGTCTTCATACAGATGGAGCAGACATGCTGACTCTTAGTACCTCACTCTTTTCAAACATACATCAATCCTTCTGAGGCAAGCAAACTCCAGAATCATAAAATCTGTTAAACTTTGATTGACTGGTGGTGGCTTCTGTATTCCAGCATCTTCAGAATGTTTTTGGAGGAGCTTACTTCACATCTTCTGGCACCAAATAACTTCATTAAGGAAGGCTGTCATGTGTCAGAAGTGAGGTCATATTGGTCTTTTCATGACCAGCATTCCAGTTACCTGCAAGCACATGGCTTAGAAATTTCAGCAAGTCAGCCAGTCTTGCATTTGAAAATGGTATTTCAGTGACATGTTCAGGAGAGATACACCTACAGCTTTCTGAAGTGAAAGTTCCTTAAGCAACATATCCTTGAGAATGCCTCTCAGAGAGTATGAAAAAAATTGTTAACTGCAGAGTATCTACTGCTTGATTTTGAAGGGCTTTATTTTTTATATTTTTATTTCTACATCAATGTAGAAAGCGCAAGGCAAGCTTTTGAGGAGGTCTGGCCTTTCATTTGTTTGGCCAGGCATTTTGTTATTAATTGACTCTTTTCATCCTTTCCTGCCATAGGTTATGAAATCATATGCCCTAAGGAATGAAATTTCAAATGAAATCCAATTATGCATTTGATATTTTTTGGATTAGTGGGGCACATGCATCTGGCATGGTGAAAGCAAGATGATTTAATGTATAGAAGTTAGTTAGAAAAATTGTCTCAGTTGATATAAATATGATCACAACCTGCTGCACTCCTAAGGAAATCTCTTAACACTTGAGACAAAAGCTGCTGTTATCACTGTTAGAATCTGTTGCATGAGGAGTATAGAAAGTTGGCAGAAAATAAACACCTGTGCTTTCCAGCTAGTCCTCAGCAATCAGAGGGGCTGGGTGTGGCACATCTCATGGAAATCCCTTTGCTACATATCTTATGATATATGTCATGGCTATAGGCCTCATTCCTATGCAATCTAAGAAATTTTTCTGCGTGATGAAACATTAATATGATGAGAGTTCTAAAATATTTTACTATCTGGCTTCTGAAAGTAAAAACAAAAATATGTCACTGTGTCCACATGGGTGGTGGTTGTCTGGCTGGGACATAGTCCCAGAATACTTTTTAGTTCTTTAGAGAGAGAGAGGGAGATTGGTGCCTGTTTCAGTTTCTTCACTTTAATACTCTTAAATGTAAGATTAGAGGAAAAATTATGAATCTGAATCTTAAAAAAGCAAAAAAACTACCAGAAATTGCCTTTCTAGGGAAATCTACTCAGTCCCCTACCTTGAACATACTTATAAGTGGAAAGCTGCTATGTCTACCTTATTCTTTTACCAAGAGAAGATGTTCTTTCAATGAAGATGAAGAACAGCAACAAAGAAAGAAAGAAGAGCTTGTATCTAAAGGAAATTATATTAAGATTTTAAGTGTCATCCTAAGCATCTCCAGGAACTTTTCCTGGCTAAAAGATGATAGTTCTGTGAAGTAGGCTGTGAAAGCTAAAAGGAAACAAACCCGAAGGTGGTGAAAGTAACCTAAGTATGGTTCTGCATATATTAAGAAAGCAGCTTGTGGGCGGAATGTGGAGCAACATTGAGACATTATTTTCATCAGCTTTTGTCTAGTTATTCGCTCAAACAACCAATTGGGCATGGAGAAAATTCCCTTTTATTATCTGTATCAGTGAATAAGACCTTGAAAATGAAAAAATATGTCTGGGACTTTACCCAAGGAGTAGGGAAGGGCTGTGTTGCATTTAATGAACTATTCAGGCAAAATAAAAATCTTAGCTGTCACCTCAGTTACTCAGAGAAACAACAGGAAAAAGAGAATCGCAGATACAGCCTGTATTTTTACATAGGCCATGGATACAAATCCTTTTCATTAATCAATAAGGCTGGCTTATTGCTGAGACCCAGTGCAGGAAAAATGCAGTTCAAATTATGAAAGAATACTGCCAGGGAATGTATTTTCTGGGGTTTTTGCATATTCTTCCTCCTTCCTGCACATTTTTTTCCTTCTACCAGCCTAACTTTGAAATGTCCGTTATAGACAAGCTGTTACATTTTGTGAAAAATTACAGAAATTATTAAGAAACAAATTTACCTTTGTGTGAAGAAGCGTGTAATACTGACAAATTTGAAAGAAACTACATTAAGAAAATGCTTGCTTCAGAAATGATAGAAATTTTTAATATGGGTATACACCATTTTCTTTTTCCTCCTTCTGCCCAAGACATGTTAAAGACAAACATCTCTATGAATAGATACTTGTTTGGCTATCATAAAAAGGTATGTGGCACTGTTGTGATGGGAATATCTTAGTGGCATGCTTCCATCATGTTCAAGTTTCTTAAAGATTTTTTGGTTTCTATTTTCTGATTTAAATCCCTGACATCATATTTACAAGTAATGAGCAGCAGCCTTGTGCTGCTTTTGTGACATGAATGGACCCAGGGTTTCTACAAGGAGAACATGGGAATGCTGGTTTTCTGGCCAGGACACATACATGGCAAGCTGCTGCCATCTGCGAGCATCTGTCCTTTTCAGGAAAGAATCACTTCAAGAAATAAAAGACAAAAGTAGCAATATTCATTGTCTAGGAAATTACTGTTTTCTGTGATGGTAAATTATGAATAAGGTTTTTCTGAATGGTCCCCTGCCTAGTGTGGAGTGGCTGTTTAAGGTACATGTGGTGCTTTCACCTGAGAGGAGACAGTACCTAATGACAAAGCACTTGCTGAACAGGGGGGCTTATACTCTCATGGGCTGCACCAGCAAAGTACCTAATGCTGCAATAACTTACAAATCTGAGCTATTCAACTTGGGATGAGTGTTTCAATCAATTATAGTAGCTTTCAGTAGAGTGACTGTTCCTTTTCTTGTCAGGCTTAGCCTCTTACCTGCCTTGTTGAGCCATGTCTTGATGTGTGAGAATTATTTATTTCCAGTCATAGCTAGTGCAGAATGCTGGTTTGTATAAAGCCGTCTGTGGGTCAGACATCTCAGTTAATGAGAAATGTGCTGTGTGGGATTGGATTACCACCTGAGTTAGATTTCTAATGCAATAAATTTCCAGGCATCCTCTTCTAGTATTTTCACAGCACTTCATTCTATATTATGGTGGAAATTGGATTAAAAGGACAAAGCATGAAGTCATTTGCTGAAGCAAACAGGGTGTTAGTGCCAAATTTTGTATAAAAGGATGCTCTTGAAAGGACTGCATGTCTCTCTTCTAATCCACAGCGAATCCTCTGCCTCTGAGTTTAAGGACTTCATTTCCAAATACAATGCACAAGGGGGTACATAAACCTCTGTTAAACAGTTCATTTTGTGCATTCATCTCTTGTTTGCTTATGGTATTAAAAATGTTTTTGGCCTGGAACAATCCTATTCATGTGGAAATCACTTTGTAAATTTAAATACTGTATTAGTGACAGTTCTGTTCAGAGAAAGTACTTTAATGTGTTGGGCATTATCAGTATCGATCCTTCTGTAATTAAAGTTTTACATATATGAGAGAAAATTCTGCCTTTTATTTTTCTCAATGAAATAAAGATTTTCAAGAGAAGAAATGGGTTATATGTAGAGACAATGCTCACCATGTCTGAAAATGTGATGTTGCTAGGTCAAATGAATGATTGCTCTTCTTGGATGAAGGGAATACTATGTGTGAAACTTCCACTGTCCATTGAGTAAAGTTTGAATTCTAGGTGCAAGACAGGACATTAATGACACATAAATACTTTTTAAAAATCAAAAGTCAGAAGATAAATATCCAAAGGTTTTTACACCTATGGATGTAATTCTTGATCACAGTCTTAACAATTATTTTCAAATGATGCAAGGTGGCCTAAAAATGAAAGTACATTCCTGTAAAAAAACTTACCTAATTTAAGATGAACAGTTTTCACAGAGATGACCAACCACCACTTAAATTCCATTAGAATGTGGTCTGCCTTGAAAAGCAGGTGCTTTCCTTCTGAGAAGGACAAATAGACACATCAATTCCATTTGATCCTACTGGCTGATATACTAGCGCTTACTTGGTAGTTATTTCCTTATTACATTATATTTTAAAAATTTACTCCATTCGCTAGTTATTGTTCCAAACCAGACACCTTTTTTATATATTGCTTTCTGACTGCTCTCAAAGCATCTTTCCAATTAAATAATTTCCTGACAAAAAACAAGTTTCTATGAAATAAAACTGTTTTTCATATACTTTATAGGTTGCTGCATATTGTAAAATGGCATGTGTCATAAAATTCCTGCTGCTGATGGTTGTTTACTTTTTCTAGAGATGAAAAATAAGCATCAGAACTTAAAACCAGACAATTTCTTGCAATAACTACACTCATTTTATGTCTTCTTTTCTGGCTTCAGAAAGAACAGGTGATGTTCTGTGCTAGAAAAGTTAATGCTTTTAAAGTCTTCTGTACTCACTGAATGTAATAACAATGACAGCACTTAGCACTTATATAAATCTTTTCATGCATAGAGCTCCATCCTAACTTTGAAAGCATTATTATTCACATTTTATGGATAAGTTCTTTAACATTCTAGTAGTGAGTTCAATTTCCACACCCTCCAGGCCAAGCAAGTATTATAGAAGGGGTACAAATGTCAGAGATTTCAGCTGAGAAATTCCTCATCTGAATCTCAGACCATTTACTATTACTATTACCATTTACTATTGTCACATGCTTTAGCTTTATGCTGATTTCTGTTAGTGACCCTCATTTAGATTAGAAGACTTGTTAAGTACCACTTCTCCATCTCTTCTTCTTCTTCTTCACTGATATTTTCCAGAAATCCAGGGGTTTTCTCAGCTTTTCTTACACAGGGAGTTTTCCCCTTAACCTCAACTCAGAAGGACACCTCTACAGACTGACTCAAGCCTCAGTATTGTTTTGATATAATACCTGCAATAACTGTCTGATTTTTATCTGTTCTGTACAATCAGTTTATTTGTTTTATAAAAATATAAAATATTTCTATTTGAAATAGTTTTATATACATTTTGATGCTAGCCACTTTTTAATTATTCTTCATTTATTAGCCATACTTGGAACCAAAATGTGATTAATGTACATGGCCATTATCCTGACCTACTCAGCTTCCCTGATATTTCACTTCTTGTTCTTCTTTCGTTTTGTTTTCATAATTGATTTTAGACTCTACATGGGCAAGCTCCTCAGATGTGTTCACATAGCATGTGGTATGTTATGACTTGGCCAGATTTTGATTATTTATTAATATTATAGCTAAATAAATAATTTATCTATGTATTACCATTTATCATTTTGAACAGCAAAATCTTCAAAGGACACCTAGACACCTTTCTATATCTAGGTTTTAAAAAGCATCATATGATGGAATTTTCAGTGGATAAGGGAAGTAACAGCTAACAAAATTTTTCATTATTTGCTCTTTTGAGAACTTATATCCTGAAAGGTTTTCTTGAGTGCAAATGAATTGAAAATATATAAGTCCAATTCAAGTAACAAGTAATTAATGCTACTAACTTTCACTGACATCAAGGAGAGTACTGACGGGCAAAGAGAAACATTAGTTAATGTAGGAAAAATAAGATCCTTCATTTGTTGTCTGCCAAAACAGATGGTATTTGCTGTATTTTCTTCACGGTCTTAGATATAGTTAATAATCATATTGAAAAGTTACACTGGCAGAATAAGTAGTAAAGTTATCTTTTTTTCTAAATTTAAATGCTGATTTAAATAGCAGTGCTACAGGTTTCTGTGGTTCTTGATTTGTTGGTCATTTAAGTTACATGTAGAAGAAAGGAAGCAAAATGGGTTGTCTCGAATATTAAGTGGTATTTGCCAAAGAAGAACATGAGCCTGTTTTTTCTACATGACCTTTTTATAATATACTACCTGTTCAGTTTTGTGAGTAAAGGAGACATGGTAAGTTTATCTTAAATCATCAGTAAACAGAAAATAAGGAAATAGCTACTGGCTGTTAATTCTTAGAATATTGATATCAAATTCCTGGAGCTCCTGTATATGCAGAAAGAGAAAAGCCAATGAAGGAAACCAAATAGATTGCAAGTAAAATGAATGCAGGTGGAAGCTTTTGCTTGATGTTGTTAGGTAACACTGACAGGTACAGGAGCAGCTGCTGAGCAAGAGAAGAGAGCAGCAAGTACCAAACATCACCATGGGGCCATAGCTGACCCTCCGTAAGATGACAGACAGAAACTCTATAGCGACAGTTGAGTGGCAGCATTGGGATGTCAGGAAAATATAGACATCTGAAAATAGCTCAGCTTCCTCTTAAATGCCCTGCTTGATTCAGGGGCTGTTTAAACTCGGTATCCATTCCAGAGAAGCATTGTCCTTCAGCATAGCTCATACGTAGCCCTAGTCAATGGTAGTGTTCAGCTCAGTAATCAGAAGGGTTAAATGTAACAACTTGTATGATTGCAAGTTGTGCCCCATAATGGTAAAGAATACTGTGGTGAAGAATATTATGTCTTGGAAACACTGTGATGTAGTGTAACAGGAGACAAAAAGCCTTCTGAGTCATAGAGTTTAGTGAGCTTCAAAAGGAGTTTCAATGCATGCTAGATATTAAGTGACTTCAGACTGTCAAGGAAAAAGTACATAAACAACAATTTATAATGTAAGCTCTGTAATGAGCTCTTCTCTCATAAATATGCAAAACACTAATTAGTTATAGCCAAATTTCCCTAGCTTTGGGAATCCTTTGGAATATAGCTTTTCAGTAATTGAATCACATCAAAGTATTTTTTCTCCCACTCTTCTAAGAGTGTTATGTGTGATTTGTTGGAGGGTAGGCAGAGATAGGAAGCAAGCTGTTGACAAACCAAAAGATGACTTTGATGTGGTTTAGTGAAACAGTGACTTACAAATGTAACAGAAAGCAATGCTCAGTGAATATATAAGAAGCCCTATTTGCGGTGACTACCAGCACCACGATGAGGTCTGTCAATTAATTTGATTCTAATTTTCTGCAAGGCAACTAATTTTTTTTTCCATGAAGTGTATTAATATTGTTAGATATTAAGTTATAACCTTATGTTATAAGGTTTTGGAAGGATTTCAGGGTATGTTTGAAGGCAGATGCTGCTTTTACAGGGCACTTTTTTGTAAATTTCCTTTTGATGATATTTGAAGCATTAAATGGTTGGACATAACATTATTTGTAGTTGAAAGAATTTCATTTGATTCTGACTTCAAAAAATTACAGTGAAGCAATATCACTGTCATGACAAATTACCAAAACATTCCTCAGTATACCCACTGAATTAAATAACATTTGACTTTCAATCTTTACTTGGAAATGCAAAGAGGAATTGAGTGTGAGGAAATCTACTGTTAAATCTGATACATTCTTTTTTTTCTTTCTTTTCTTTTTTTTTTTTTAATTTAGAAACTGATCAGTCTGAAACTGTTAATACCTTGATATGTTAAATGTTACAGCTTTGTTTCCAAATTGACTATGTGTTTATTACCAGTACACCCTTGATGCTTCTAAGGCAATTGATCTAAACTATTGTGTGAAAGAGGACTGTTCAGGCATGATTGCAGGCTCAGAACAGGATCCTTCACATAGAGCAATAAAGTCAAAATATAAAACCAAACACTTCCTTTGCCATCAAACCAACTGAAGTCCAACCTTTAAAGGCATAGATTTCTTGTCTTGTTAGGTTTCGAGTCCATGGCCAAATGGATGAAGGGAATAATTTTATGATTCTATACAGTGAAATTAAAAGTATGTTTGTACATCTTGGAAAGCAATGATTTTGACTTTTGGGTAGGTCTGCAATGCTTATGTTAATTCAGATTCAATTAATGAGGACAGTAGGAAAAGAGTAGATCTTCCATGAGAGATGGAAGGGACTGCTAATACAATACTACAGATCTGGTCCTAAAATGCTCTTTTGGGAATTTTATTTAATTGAAGTTGTTGAAATAATTGAAACATCTGTTCAGTTATAGTTGTTGGATTCCGAATTTCAATATCAGTATGTGTGTGGGGGACCTGCTGAAAGGAATTTTGAGGATTTTTGGGTTTTTTTTAAGCAAAAGACTTTTTTGTTTTTAATTGCTTCAGAAGTAGCACAGATTCTGTTTGCTCTCACAGTCTAGCCTTCATCTACTTCTACAGCTTCATTCATTTCTATCTGTTTTGTTGACAACTTCATGGGTTGTGACTAAATATTGTTCAGTATTACAGCAAATATAATGTCATTTCTACAACATTTACTTATATCACATTTTGGAAAATAAATGAAAAAAGGAAGGCACTGTCATCATATTAACTCCATTGAAAGTTCCAGGTTTTATGCCTTGAACCTGAACAGAATTTCATGGTTGTACTCAGGTGAAATGTTCCAATGAAATAATAAGGAAAAAGCTTTCTGAATTCTTATCTGTCACATTATAGCAATATTTTCATGAATTCTCAAGTTATTAAACTTATAATGCTGCAGTAGGTTTTTCCAATTAAATGTGCATTTTCTTTCGTCATAAAGAGGGAAAAAACTTTCGTTATGCTTTTTACAGTAATTTAATTAAGCATTTCCTGTAAGTTCATTTCAGTATCTGTCATGGCTCACTAAAGTTGAAATTCAGTATAGAATGGTAGATTAATTGCCCTTTGTCTTCCATGAAATAAGAATCCTAAATATGCAGAGTCATGAAATTTAATTGTGTTCCTCAATTGCTTATTCAATGCTTTGGAAACCTGAATCAAGAAATACAGAAGAAGAGGGCCAAAGGTTGTTAAATGTAGCGACTAACACAGATTTTGAACTTTACTTAATGAACCGAATGTTTATTACTATGAAATAAATGCACCATTTAAAGAATTATGGTGGCAATGTAAAACATTAAAACTCTAATTAATTTTGGTCAAAAGCATGCAATGCACTCATTTTTCCTAAAACGTTTTCATTAGGGTATGTATTTTCTCTGTTATTGAGATAAATTTATTCCTTTCATATGGTAGTACTGTCTTTTTCTGTCATAAATGTGTTCTTCAGTGATGTTTACAGTGATGTCTTTCAGCTGCCTTCAACTTTGGGCAGCCTGTCTTGACAGCAGCTTCCAGAAGCATTTTTGTATAAGTCAGTTTTTATATTAAAGTACATTAATACTTTTCCATTTAATGTTGTTAGTGATTTTTGAAGCAAAGAATGTTCAGACCTCTTGATAAAGGGCTATATATATATATATATATATATAGATTATATGCAGACTATATTTCACAAACTTATTTGAGAAAGCAGTTAAATCATGAAGAAATCTTCCACTGTCATTTAGTACCTACCAAGATACATGTATAGCCTAACAATTGAGCTCTTAAAAATTAAACTTGTTGCTTCTTAGTTGTTTTGTTTTTTTTTTTCATTAAATAGTACTAAGAAATAGAGCCATTTAATTTCCTAGCATAAAGTATACAAAGATGAATAAGGTTTGTTTCTTTATTTAATATTTAATTCATTAAATTAATTCATTAAATTAATTCATTAATATTTAGTTCATTAAATAGTACTAAGAAATAGAGCCATTTAATTTCCTAGCATAAAGAATACAAAGATGAATAAGGTTTGTTTCTTATAATTTAGTAACTGTATAGTGTAAATGTGGTGAGAATATAGCCATAAATATTTTAAATTGTCTTCATTATAATATGCATTTCTCGGCTATGAAATATTATTCTGTAGTAGTATTGCAGAATATAGTATATATAGGATATATATACTGTACATACTATATATATGTATTATACTACTACTATATACAAATATAGTATATATGTAGTAGTATATAGAAAGTAGAACTTTCTGTTTTAAATTTACAATTCATAAAAATAGTTATTATGTTGCTACATAAGTAGAAAGTGCTATTTTGGTGTCCATATATGCGTTTATATATGCACAGATGTAATTATTGTAATTGAAGGACAAATCTGCCTTAGAAATTATCTTATTCATGATGGTGTCAGATTTGAAAACTAGAGTGCCCTCTCACACTGGAGTGGAAATTCAGATCACTTGTCCCATATGGGCACAGTACAATCCTGTTAAAGCTGTTTTTCATCTCTTTCTTAGTTGATGTTGCAGGTTTGTGATATCTAAGCATTTATAGGTGCAGTCGAATGTTCATAAACCTGAACCTTCAGAGACTCAAATTCTTAAAGAGGATACATTTTCCTCTACTTTCTTCAAAGAGAGCCAGCTGAACTTGTAAAACAATGGTTGGGTTTCAAGCACCACCTGCCCTGAAGAGGATCCCAACTGTAGTGGCAGTCAGCCAAAGGGACCACTCAGTTGCCTCCTAAAAAGGAGAGGAACAGATGGAAGATTTGAAATCTGGCATGAAATTCCACTTCTGTACTAAGCATTAAATGAAATTTGACTGTAAGGGCTCTTGCGATGGTACATTTATCTGTATAATCAGAATTAGCAACAAGGAAATAGAAAATACAGAACACTGACAAAAATTTCAAAAAGACTTTAAAGTTCTTGTAGCAGTGTGACTTAAAAGAAGGAGTTTGTGATAAACATGCAGCTGCTTGTAGCTTCTTAAAGAGGAGCTTTAGTGTAAAAGTAGTTCTGCTGGTCTTGCATTGCCACCTAGAGCTCAGCAGTTGGTACTGCTTGGTAAGGAAACACTGCAGCATTGCTCTTTTCACTGAAAAAAGTGGGGTGGAGAGCTGCTTCTAGTTAATTGATGTCATGTTTGCTTACACTGTAATGGTTAATCCCTTCATAGCCTCCATTTTATAGTGTACCAGATAGCAGAGATTGTGCTGTAGGACTTTGGTGGGCTTTGACAGTAAGAATTAATGGCAATGTGCATTAAAAGGTACAACTGTCAGATATCCAGTGGTCCCAAAGGGGGCATTTTCTTGATGGCTGCTTTAGAATTCTTCATGAAGCAAATGTCAAACTTGTCAAGGCTGTCACTATGAAAATGATCCATGTAGCAAGGGTCTCCTTTTCTTGGGAAACAAACAGCTGCCTCATCACTGCAGAGCTGTGGTTACAGAAAACTGTCATCTATCACAAGAAATTTATATTTGCTTCTAATATCCATTGGTAAAGAACTGTTCCATTTGTACTCTTATTTTGCACCACTGTTCATTGCAAGGGTTGTCAGTAATACTGTTGAAAAAGGTAATATAGGCTTTAGAATTAAAATAACTTTTGAATTTTATGTTGGATGCTTTCCTTTTGGCGGTTTAACAGAGAGACTATCTTAGCTCCCAGTTTTTCCCTGACACTCGTTCCAGATTTGGCCCGTGACTTTGGAAGCTAGACTTTTGCATACACAAACAAAAGCTCTAATATATAATAAATTCTTTTTTTTTTCCCTGATGTATTTTTAAGAGTATTAAAAGTATTTTTACCTACTTCCAATTGGCGTTTTCCTAGCTAGATTTTGTGAGGCAAGAGATGAAATGCCAGCTGGGCATCCTTTATAATTTACTCTGTTAGTCATATTACAGGCCTTTTGGGTTAAGATACTCTAGAAAGTACTGTTATCAGAACTTGGTCCTGAGTGCTTTTGAGATGCTATTTCTAGATTATGTACTAGTAGAGATAACCCTTTAGTCATTCCTCCTTATTGCAGGACATTTTTGTGTTTTGCATACTTTCTTATTATTCAGATGATTCTTTACGTAATCCTGTAATATATAGCTGTTTATTAAGTTTAGAATACCAGTTGCAGATGGCAAAATACGCAACATTGTGATGCAACTCCAGATATTACAGGTGTGGTGCAGTGAACAGAACTGGGAATTGATGCATGTCCTAGCACAGTTAATTAATGTGTGATCTGTTCTATTTGCAGAAGTGTCAGATTTCCTGTAGAGTTAAGAATTGTCTAATTCACTGTCATTTCCAGATTTCATTCCATTAACTAATGGAGGAAAAATAAATTCTCAGACATTTTGAAGGAAATTGGTTGGAAGGGGTAAAAAGAGAAAGGGATACTCAAACCCCTATTTCTGAGCTTTTTTTTTTTTTTTTTTTTTTTTTAATTATTCCAGAATTTGTCTATAGGGGAATATTCTGGAATAATTACTACAAAATTAACTTTCTTTGTTAGACCCATTATTCTTTGGTCAGAGAATAATGTGGTTGACCTTAAACATGCTTTCAAATGAGATGAAATTGTATCACAGTCTTTGTGAATTGTCAACTCAAAACTTTAGAAATAGAATTTAAAAGTCAGACTCTTACCTTTAATTTTTGACACCTAAAGATATCTAAATATTTAAGTGTTCTCATTAACTTCAGCAAAGCTATTGAGTGCTTAATACTTCAATAAATCAAACAATTATGTGGCAGATTTTAGGGTCTCGTTTCTAATTTCCTGGCCCTATTCTGTCATTCTTAAATGTTCAGCTACCAAGTATAGTGTAAACAGTGTGAAAGAAGAGATGTCCATGGGACAATTGAAAACACCTGCAGAGCACCCCAAGGAACCTTTAATCCAGTACCTTGTTTACATCACAGAAAAGGTGGGATGCCAGGGCAAAGGATGTAGGAAAACTAATGTGGAAGGTCCATCTCTCCATCAGTGTCATCAGGATGCAGATGAGGTCTCCAGTCCATTGGTGGCTTGAAGAGGTCCTGAGCTGGCATTTCAGTACAGTGTTGGGTTTAGCAGCACTTTTGTAATGGTCTTTGTACTTTTCTTTATCCCTGTTGGTTTTGTAAATCTGTAATAACAGCAATTCTGGACTAGTAAACGTCATTTATTTCAATGTAAAAATAATCTTTGGGCTGATGAGTGCACTTTTTCAGTAGGAGTAGTAGTGCATTCTTGAGGGATTCACCTCCCTTGGCTATTACAAGTCACCAGATCTGTGCAGAGGCATCTTTCTGGTGAGTGTATTTGCTGTATGATATTTGAGTCTGTGGTTGTCTGTAGTCACAAAAGATACTGAGACAAATTTGATTTTTGGCATCCGATGGCAAGAACTACTTTAAAAGTTTGACTTGTGACATCTCCTAAGAAAAGCTACTTAGATTTTAGGATTTTTAGAGCAAAAAGCACTAGATGTTAGAGTCATAGGTGGCTGGAAGAAAAATAAATAATAATATAAAAAAGAGATGTGAGGGATTAATAAAAATAACGTGAACTGAATTTCTGTGGGCAGAAACCAGAATTCAGTATTTTGTCTGCTGTGTAGCTGCTGGTAATAGAAACTTTGCACACCGCCATCATGGACTGGTTTTTAATAGATAACATGAAAATAAAAGATTTTCCTTTGCTATTCATCAGAATTAAAAGCATAATAGTGATAATGATAGGTGGTCATTACTAAAACAAATATATTAAATATATTTAATCTGCACTCCGGTTTGCATAATTTATTGATAATTAGGCTATATAGGCTATGCAGATGAAAATTCAAACATTATTAATGACATTAGAAACTCCAGCCATTTCAGTATCCTGTGTGCAATCATCAGGCTGCCTCTTGAGCTACTAAAAAAAGAGGATAAAGCATTTCATAGAAAGCTTGCATTGTCAGCAAACTGAAATAATAGTGAGTTTTCACATCTTGTAGTATGGTTAATATGTGATCTAAATTGCCAGTTCCGATCTTCCCCAAGCATACTGGCAGTAATAGAACACTTCTTATAATTTGTAGAGGTTCATGTCCCAAATTATTCTGACATTGCCATTCTGAGGCCTCTGCTTTCACTTCTTTTCTGGCAGAAAGCCACGAGTGCCAAAACTAGTGGTTCATACTTTCCAGTGTTCCCCAAAAATCCTTTCTTCCATCTTGTTTGTGCTGGCACTGTTGTTCATGTGGCAGTGCACAGGCCTGGGAACTGATCTGGCTCAAGGCATGTCTAACAAAGAAAAAGTTTTCTCCCCTTGCTAGTTCATGCTATGAGAAAAATCAAACACCATTACTCTGAGCTTTGCACAGCAGACACCTGAGTTCAGAGATACCAAACTTCTGTTTCCAATGAGGTGTGTTTCTGTTCTTGGAAATCAAGATGGAGTGAAAACCCTTGTACAAAATTAAGATGTTTTATGTGGAGCATGGTTCAGTGCAATGCTAGTCAGACAGTTTTCAGGCATAAAAATGCAAAAAAACCCAATACATTTAAAAAATCAGCCAGGCATCTGGATGGCTTGTGCATTGGAATCTGCCCACATAAATCAAATTTATGTTCTGCTGGTAATTTTACCTGTTTGAATATGTTTTACTTGGTTGAAGCAACAGGAAATCAACAAAGGAAAAGTATTACTCCTGCAAAATATCCCAAAGTCGATGCTTCCATCTGGAATATTCAACCCAAGCAAATCCTGGAGCTGCCATCATTTCTGCATCTCAGAATACACTGATCACTGCAGCTACTGCTGTAACCTGGGAATTAGGCCAGAGTGCAAGCATGACCTTTTGAGCACAGAATGAAACATTTCAAATTTACACAAAGCCAGAAGATTTTCTAAGAAAACCTCATTCATTGGATAAAAAAATTTTTGCCATCAAAAGAGTCAGGAAGCCAATATTCAGTATTGAGCCTAATGTGCCTTTTAACCCTCTTATAGTCCTTACTGAAGGTATGGCCCTGTTGTCTCTGAAATTTGCATGCTGCATCTATTAGGAGGGGAAGCCCTAAGCAATATGTGAAGAGTTCTGGGAAAGAATGATAGTGTAGGGTTTATATTCCTGTATGAAGGAGCACAAGTCAGGGCATCAGAATGATGTCAAGTTGAGTGCTAGGAAGGTGAATTACTTGGCACTGAGGTCAGCTGGAATAAAACTGCTGTAGGTAGGGACCTTCAGAAACATGCAGATTTGCTGTTCTTTTATTAACATGTTCTTCATTAAATAACCTGGCAGTTTTCCATAGCAGGTAAAAGTTTCTGTGAGTATTTTTTTTTATTCCACAATACTCTTTTGTCACCTGTAAGCAGTAAGCCTGATAACACCTTACTCCTTTGTTGTTTCTGATTCTGCCCTGTGTGTTTTCATTTGAAGTTTGACCTCTGTATGTATGCTATACATTTCACTCTCTTTAATATATTCTACACTTCTAAGTTCAATGGATCTTCAGTGTTTGGTTTCACACACATGCACAGACATGTTTTCTCAGCTAAATGAAGAGACACAGGGAGTACTACATGTTTTAGAGGTAACTGAAGAGATGACGGTCCAGAAAGAGAAGAAAAAAAGCTTTTAGCAGTCAGTCATGTAAATATTTCTCAGTGCCCAGGCTGTCCCCAAAAGAGGGAAGATTCAGAGGCATGATAGAGTATCTGGAGTATCTGCTACTTTAATAGAACAACCAGCTTTTCCATTTTATTACAGTTGGGCATAACATATTATGAGATCACATTTTTACATGAGATTTTCTACTGCTATTCTATTTTGTGCTGCCTATTTAATCTTCCTATATATTTTCTACCTCTAAATATTGCAGTTATTGTTACAAAGCATGCTTTGATGGTGAAAGAAGGGCTAGGATGCAAAAGGATAAAGTTATTTTCCTAAAAGAATGAAAATGTTCTTTTAAACTGGGAAAATACATCTCAGGTTACTGGGTCCCACCTAAGTGTCCCTGGTGTTTCCTTTCTCTCAACTGTTGGCTTGTGATGAGTACTGTTACAGCAGCCAGGATGCTTCTTCATTCCAAAATGTCTATTCATTTCTTTTTTGTGTTATTGGAATGTGGAAAATTCTCTGTAAATTGAATTAAAATGCAGACTAGAAAACTGGTCATACTCTGAAACTGTGATAAGGAATGTTCATGATGTGATGACTTGCAAGTTGCCTTATAAAACAGTTTTCTCATTCTTCCATAATTTATACTTTGGAGGTCACGATTTTGTACAGGACACAAAATAGTATCCTTTCCTATAGAAACAGGCATTATGATGTCACTTCATTTTTTCAGTGAGATCCAGAGGAACCCATAGTGAATTATGAGCCTTACTTTTGGAGCTGAAGCTGTAGAATATTGTAAGCATGCTGCTGCCTGACATGCTCATGTTTCCTATTTTAGACCTGACTGATCTTCAGATAACATATGGTGGTACAAGTAATTGGAAAATTGGCAGACCTGTCAAGAAAATATGCTAGATGGGACAAAAATACGATGCTGCAGCACATAAAATGTCTCTGAAGTTAAATTTATTGTCTTTTATCAAATGGTGAAGTAAACATATCTGGTCACAAAAAAATGAAACATTTTTCAATGGCAGATGCTTTTCAAAAGTAATTTTTAGTACAATGATGAAAGTTCTTGCATTCAAAACTTATTTAGTGGAAACCTTTGGTCAAGAACAAAGGAAAGGTGTGTAATACTTTCTGCTGTAGGTGTTTGAATATATTGTCATCTGTGTGTGATTTAATAATTTCTTCATGTAACTATCCAGTAAAATGGTCAGTAAAATATTTATTCAGTAAATTTTTTTCTGCTATAAATGTAGGCAATTAGATTTGTTTAAATTTTGTATCATTTTTATTTCAACACTTGAGCAAAATCAATCACTTGAATAAATGACTTTTTGCTTATTTTTATGCTCATTAGTCAGGCAAAAGGTGGCAAAAGACTGTACCAAATTCCATACATCTGCATAAGCAGAAAAATACTTTTTGGATAAATTGATTAATGTTCAGGTTTTCATTTTCTTTTACAGGAAGATGAAAATGAAGCTGAAGCAGAAAATCCATCTCAGGAGCTGAATTTGGAACAGAAAAAATCAAAAAAATAGGAGATTGCTGTCTTGTTTGAAATATTTGCAAGTTGTGTAACAGTGGTTATAGTTTCTCATTGTAAAATTAAGAAAAAAAAGTTCTCAATAAAGTCATTGAAAATTAAATTCATGGTGCAGTGGGGAATTAATTAAGTAGCTCCTGGTGATATTCTTGATTACATTAAAAGCTGAATTATCAGAACTGAGTACTTTACCAATAAAATTCTGAAAGCTTTTTGAACACGTTATGGAAAGCTGATGGGTTATTCATCACATGTAGCATTTACTAAGCAAATAGGGCAATTTTATGTTTTACTCTGCAGAACAGTGTTATCCTTAAAGGATAGTTATAACTCAGACGTATTTTGGTATTTCTGAGCAAGAGCTTTGATTCTTAAAAGTTAGATAAATATGTTCTACTAAAGGAGTTCCGAAATTTCTTCAGATCAGTGATTAAAGTAAATGTTTCTGAGGAGTAGGTAGAGGCAAGAATTTTTTTATATGTATGGTACATTTTCAAAAGTAATTACTTCTACATTTGTATTGTGATTTTTAATCGGTTTCTTGCTGCATTATACTTTTCCTTATGTAAACCTTTTCCATCTTCATGTGATCATTGTCTTTTAATGAATGTCAAGCTTTTGTCTTGATTAGACCACCTTTCCCAGGTCTAATTCCCTCATGCCATTCTTTTCATTCTAACAAAATAAAATAACTTCTTTCTGTGTCATTAGACCTTCAAGTGAGTAATAAATATCTAAAATAACTTTTCTTTCTATAGTCCTAATTTTGTTTTCCAATTTGCCTTTGCTTTTTAGCCTGTGAAGGTCACCAAATGGGAAAGTACAAGAAACTCAGAGGTAGATTTATAACCTGATAGTTTCACAGATTGCAATGAAAAAATAAAAAATCTCACTGATTCTCTCTTGGGTTTAAAACAACACTCACTGGAGTCCCTTCAGTGAAGTTAATCATACTCTAGAGAAATAAATTATCTTCAGCTGAAAAAATTCACTTCTTTTCCCACTCTGCTATACTTTTACTGTTATTTTGCATTGAGTGTTAAATCAGATTGTAAATAGTATCCATCCCCAATTTTATCCTTTCTGTGTAAATTATATTTTCAAATATTTTAAAAACAACATGCCTGTGTTTAAGCAGTATCTTTTATGAATTCTTTCCTGGTTTATGAGGTTCAAATGTGTGTAGCTCATGGAAAAATTTTAATCACAATTACTCTACAAGAGTTTAATAACACTAGATCTCATTTTAATGAATGCAAACACATAAAATAAATTCAGCATTGGTCCATTTGGTGTAGATCAAGCACTGTAGCCATCTCAGAGAGGCAGGGGGAATATGATTTTCTCTTCACTGCAGTGGAAGAGACAGATTTAGGAAAGATGGAAGCAGAGTTTTAGCATGCAGGACCTTAGGGACTGTTCTCTGTGCAGCAACATGAAGGATCACAGGATAGGTGAAAACAAAGGGAATGCTTTTCATTTTTTCAGACTAACCCAAAAACCATGGTTCTCAGAGCTTAGTTCTCATCAGGATCTGAAGAAGGGGCAGGGTGTCCAGTGGAACAGGCTGAAAGGCCTCTGAACTTTGAAGGACAGAACTAGTAACTTACAAAAAAAGGTAAGAGAATGAAATTTTACATAGGGGTTGCACAAAGGAGGCGTAATGACAGGGGGAGTTACTGACTGAGATGAATTGACCTGGACACGCCTTGGCCTTTCAGCCTGCACTTGATGCACTTGATGTTTGGGTTTATCCTGCCTGAAACTAAGAGATAGGGTCTCAGTTGAGTAAAATATTTGAATCTTTATATAATCTTATTTCCTTTCAGTCCATGGTAGCACATTTGTCCTTTTGCTGGAGTCTAAGCTCTGTGACATCCCAGCATTGTACAGGTGTGGGAGAAGAGAAGGGTGGTTATTTACTGTTCAGGTTTTGTATGAAAATGCATTACTTGGCTCTCAAACACCTGAGTGAGAACAACAGTTCAGACATTGAAAGATACCATTTTCTTCCATTTGATGCATTACCCCGATGAGCTTTAAAGGAGTATTTCCATATCTTTTGTAAGTTCTGCAGAAATTAATTGTGAAAGTATAATTATATATGCCATTATTTTTGCTAACTCCAAAGTACGTCACCAAAAGTCTACAGTCAGTGTTGATAATCTGTCTCTTGGTTATTTACTTCAAAATTGAAACATGGGAATTTAGACATTTTCACTGAAAAATAATAACCAGTACTTTTACCATAATGAGCTGTGGTGGAGATTGAGACAAATGTGGCTGAATTGAAATGCTGTCCTATTTTCATCCCTGCCAGCAAAAATGAAGGAAACTGATTTTAATAACTTATTTGTAGACGTGTTTACTTAACAAAGGGGGAGAGATGTTTAACTGATAAAGACCAAATGGATCAGATAAAGGCTATATCAAATAGGTAGCTTTGTTTATTTTGATTCTGTTCTAGTTAAAATTAGCAGCTGAATTGATTTTTTTATGTATTCTTGAATTTTCAAACTATCAGTTATGAAATACAGTTTTATTATATATTTTTTCTCCTCAGTGTCCAGAGGATTTTTTGATACAAGGCAGTGGGTAAAGCAGATGGCTGCAGCACTGCTCCATGGCTGTGACGATGCTTCTGAGTATTAGTCTTCAGCAGAACTAAGGTGCAAACCTGATGCAGAATATTGTGACTTTTATTAAAGGCTGCTGTCAAACACAAGCCAGATTGGATACTGAGAATATCCTAGCTTGGCAGAATTAAGTTCAAAGCTTATCTGAAAAGGCTCAGATGAAAAAGCTCTCAACTTAGAGATGGGAAGAGCAAAACTTCAGACAGCTTTAATTCAGCTGATTGCAGTCACTTTGGTGGAGCAGTATATCTTTTGTATGCAAATATACCCAGACACCCCTCTGCACATGTGCCCAAGCAGCCAGTTATAATGTCCTTTTTATTTCTCTTTCCCTCTATTCTGTTATTTAATACTAAGAGTTACATGCTGCTCTGAAAGTCTAGATGGAGAACTACTTATTTCCTACTGCATCCTTCTCATGCATGACAGTGATGATGCTCCCCAGTTGGGAGTTGCAGTTTTCTGGATTGCATTTGTGATAGCTATTTTAGGGTGGCTTAGGGGATAATTGTGTTTTCTGTGCTTGAGGAGAAACTGTCATTTTCCTCATATTAAAGCAAATTCACTGTTTTTGTGCATTTAATGTTAGATTGCTGTTGGTTTTTGATCAGTCCTCCATGTTTGCTCTTTTCCCTCCTGTGCAACAGTGGGCTATAGAGAATTTTTTGGTCTCCAACACTGTTTTCTATTACAATCGTTTCATCCTCAAAGGAGAGCAAATTTCTCTATAATTTTTGTTCTTAAAAAATAATGTCTAACCTTTCCACTCCCTCATGGGAGTATCAAAAATTTGAGGTGTGGATGTTCTTTACTTAGGGTAATATTTCTGATTTATGAGAGTGTGGCCTCTGTTGTATTGTAGATATACATGCAATAGTTTGTTATTAAATGAATCTTTTTAATACATTACCTAATTTTTGTTGTCATGCAAGGATTCTTACTCTGAATGCTGTATTTCTACATTAAACATAGGGCTCCAAAAGATTGGCATGAGCTAAAAAATCCAAGCTTCTTTTGAAACAGGTGCTGTTACTTTCCTGTTTGTTGCTTCACTGGCATTGAAATACTTGGGTCTAAAATGTTGTGCAGTCATAAGTATTCTGGACAAAAGCAAATATATCTTGGTATTTTAATCCCAGTGTATGTGTAACTTCTTATGACTTAATGAGAATCCACAATATTTTGGTTTTATC
This sequence comes from Anomalospiza imberbis, assembly GCF_031753505.1. Classification (NCBI taxonomy): domain Eukaryota; kingdom Metazoa; phylum Chordata; class Aves; order Passeriformes; family Viduidae; genus Anomalospiza; species Anomalospiza imberbis. The sequence goes on along the minus strand of NC_089681.1, from coordinate 125,226,451 downwards.
TTAATGATACATTAAAATGTATTGCTACACTGAACATTTGGTGCACATTTAGGATCTTTCTTCTGAACAGCACAAATTGTCATGCTTTATGTGCACAAAGTGTCACATACAGTGTCTAATCCTAATACAATATTCGTTTTCTGCTCATTAGAAAGCATTTCTATACCTGTAAATTAAGAAAACTATTTAACATGGTTATTCCCTCTCAGAAGCTTCAATATTTGCACAGTAGGAATTTTTGAAGGGAGAAAACCATGCTGACAGAGAAGTATCTCACTTCAGTGCTTATTGTAGTCCCATAAGCAGGCTACCTCTTGGTTGGTTGCTCTGCATCACACTGCAGAAACTAACTCTCCCTGACATTAGGCTGGATAGGTTTTACCCTGGGTTTACTCTAAAAAGTGAAGATTGATTAGAAACTGACTCTGTTTCACATGACCTAATGAAAACAATTTTTACAATGGGCAAACAACTTCTATCACCTATATAAGGCTATAGAGTGAAATCATAGCAGGTAATAAATGTTTCCCCATGGTGAATTCAGTGTGGATTCTGCAGTGATGTTATCTGGGGAAGGAAGTGAAATGCTGAAGGCAACAGCATGAAAATGCACACAGCTATGGCATAATTCTGATTTGTTTGGAAGAACTATTAATTTCCTTGTTACAAAGCCAAGTAAGAGCAACCCTTTAAAACTGTTGAACCATGAAAGCCATTTCCTTAAGGGTTTTAAATTTGGGAACAGAGTCATGAAATTTATAGCTTTGATGAGATATTCTTTGCCTGCAGTCAGAATGAGAGCTAGATCATTGGTTTCCCAGCATGATACCTATGTATTCTTATGTGCAGTAGATATCATTAGGCTCATAATAACACAGCTATCATCACATTAACGTCTGAAAGGTTCAGTTTTGATGCTTGGTTTAAGTCTCCTTTATACCTACAGCATACAAAGCAGCTGAATAAAAGCAAAAGCTGTATCTTACCTATATTGTGCTACTGTTATGTACTTTAACCCAAAATACAGTAATTTTATGCCTGATCAAATTTTTATTTTATTTTTCTTGCCAAGTCATGTTGTTTTGAAAGAGCTGCAGTGGTGAACTAATGGCATGCCATGAATGCAATAGCAGATAATGGTACAGTGAGACTACTTTTTTTCTGGTTCATGCCAGTAAGGACAGTAGGCAACATCATATACATATTGGCCTAATAATTGTAATTTTCAGTATATTACTGAAAATTTATGTACTATGTCTGCCATCTTATGGTAGAAGAGAAGTGTGTCAGAACAAGCTGATAGCACCTCATTTCTTGTATTCTTTCAGGTAAAGCAGTGCAGACTGTCATGTTCTAGCAAGGCACCTGCAGTTGGAAGTCAGAAAGAAGGAAATACAACTGTAAAAAAAATTGGGTTTTCACTGGTCTGCTACATATTCTGTGAGTTTCTGTTAGGAAAACAAAGTATATCACTTTACAGCATAAAGTTGTGCAGGTTTTACAGTGGATATCATACCATTTGTATCAAATGAAATTTGCAGAGTGAGACACCAAGAGAAATCATCCTTTGTTCTGCCCTGTGACTGAGCAATTGGAAAGAGTTTGGGAGAAACATGTTTATTCTCATAATGGAGAAAAGAAGTCTGGAGAAGCGCCAGTGTAGCAAGTCTAATAACTTGTGGCCAATTACTTACTACTTTGATCTGAAAAGTTTTCCCCAGATCAGTGTCAGAGCTTTCATTTCTGTACATGGGAGGGATACCTGTGGGAGTTCTGGCAAGAGATAGTCTGCAGATTTGAGTTAAAAGCAGCCAATTCCAGTGGCTTGGAAAGAATAAAATACAAAGACAACTTGAATCATCAGAAGTTGGGAAGGCTACATGAGACATTCTGCAAGAGCTTAAAACCCTTCTGGAATAAGAAACACTAATTAGCAGCTAAGGAGAGAGGATTTATAAAAGATAGAGTGTAGGAATAATGTTACCCAGAACAAAGATTTCAGGATGTTTTCATTTTAGTTGTTAAAATGCAATTTCTTAGTATTTATTTTAAGGATCACTGTTTCAGTCACCAGTATCTGAATATTTGTGACTCAAACTCCAAACTTCTGTATTAACATCTTGCTGTGAAAGATTATGAAATATCCATTTTTCTAAAATATTTTAGCGATCAGTTGAGTTTTTAATGTCTTTATATCTTCATACATCAAACTCTTTCAAATATTGAATCACCTGCAGTATTAGGAAATGTTTTGTCCCCAATATTCATACCTGGTTACTAACTTAATGCCAAGTGGTTAGGTGAAAAATGCTTTTTTCGGCCCACATTTGTTCCATAAAAGTATCTTGACTCTTTTTTGAATCAAAGCATAGTGTAGATAATACATGGCATTGCTAGCCCGTCCCCCGCCCCTTTAAGCTGCATTGTTCATGTTAAGGAATTGTCTTTAATTGCTAAGTAGCTTGCCTATGTAAATCTGTGTGAAATCACACCATTGATTCCCACTTTAAGTATTTGGGATCAAAACAAAACTGTTTGTTTGTACCTTTTCTTCCTTGTAGATAAAACCTTTTTTAGACCATCCAGGGGAAATGTCACCTTTCAGAGAAGCAGGGTGAGGCAGCTGCCAGCAGTATGGGACAGCAGCACAGAGAAAAGACTCCTCTTCCCCAAAGCTTTGTTTTCATTACAGAAGACAGCAGCCTGCAAAGCCAGGCTGAAGAAGTGATATAGCTTGGATCATGTTTTTTTAGCACATCCCTACATATTCAACTGTATTTTTTTGGCCTTTGTTAAGAGAGAAAGGAATACAGAACTGCATTGCTGAATACTTGAGTTATTTACTAGGCCATTGTATTGGGTTTGCATAGCCAAGCTTTGGTGGTGGCGGGGCTACAGGGGTGGCTTTCTGTAAGAAACTGCCAGAAGCTTCTTCCATGTAAGACAGAGCCAATCCCTGGCAACTCCAAAGATGGATGTGCTGCTGGTCAAGGCTGGGCCAATTAGAAATGGTGGTAAAGCCTCTGTGAGAAGAGATTTAAGAAGTAGAAAAAGAAAAAATTTGCACAGTTGTAATTGCAGCCAGAGAAGAGCGGGGTGAGAGTATGTGAGAAGAACAACAATGCTGACATGAAGATTAGTGGAGGAGGGGCAGGAGATGCTCAAGGCACCAGAGCTAGGATTTCTCTGCAGCCTGTGGTGCAGACCATGGTGAGACAGCTGTGCCCCTGCAGCCCATGGAAGTCCACAGGGACACAGAGATCCACCTGCAGCCCCTGGAGGAGACTCCCACCACAGCAGGTAGATATTTGACAGGAGACTGTGACCTTGTGAGAGACCTGTGGAGAGAGGAGCCCATGCTGGAGCAGCCTGACCTGGAAGGACTGCATGCCATGGAAGAGTGACCCATGCCACAGCAGGTCACAGGGAGCTGTTGCTCGTGAGATGAACTCACGTTGGAGAGGTTCATGGAGAGCTGTCTTCCATGGGAGGGACCCACAGTGCAGCAGGGGAATGACTTCTTTCCCTGAGCATCAGGACAAAGCCATGGGTGATGAACTGACCATAACCCCCATTCCCTGTCTCCTTGTGCCACTGGGGTAGGAGGTAGAGCTGGGAAGGAGGGAAGGGTGGGGAGAAGGTGTTTTTAATGTTTTATTTAACTTCTCATTATCCAGCTCTGATTTTGCTGGTAATAGATTATCTCTAATTCTAGTCTGTTTTGCCAATGATGGTATTTGGTGAGTGATCTCTCCCAGTCCTTATCTCAGCTCATGAACCCTTTGTTCAGGGATATTTTCTCTCCCCTGTCCAGCTGTGGAGGGCAGTGATAGAGAGGCTTTGGTGGGTGCCAGGCATCCAGCCAGAGTCAACCTGCTACAGCCACGCTGGAGCACAAATGACAGACCTCCTCTTGGTCAATATTGGCCTTGGGTCCAAGCAGTTACAAAATTTCTTCTGATCAGCTCATTTCCCAGGAGGGAGCTTGCAAACACTGCTTTGCTTGTTGCTACACACAGTAATTGACACACACTTTTATTGCAGCTGTGCAGATGTGAAAAAAGATTCTTAGAATAATCTTTTCAGGTTTTTTTGAAGGTCATCCCCACGCAGTTATTCATAATGAAGAAACTTTCAGAGACAAACCAAATCTATTATGTAACTTCACTACCACCTATATGCAGGTACTGCTGCCTTGCAGGTCTTTCTGAGGAATGGACTAGGCTGGCCTTCAGTAGCTTTGCTCTTCGCAGCCCAGGAGCATCTCCCTGGGTGGTTGTGGGCAGTAACTCCTCTTGGATCTGCCGGAGCAGTGTGCAGTGCTGAGGCCCTGTCCTGACTGGCACTTTGTTATCCTGAACCAGGGAGTGTATGGGATGTAAGGCAGCCTGCTGAACTGTATGGTAACTCAGTGCCTCAGCCAGAGTCCAACGGTGGTGAGAGCATCAATAACTGTGAATTACCTATACCAGGACAGGACTGATTTAATGGTGAATGTCATCAGCAGAGAATTTGGCAGAAGTAATAGTAGTCCTTTAAACTGAACTATCAGTTTTTCCATTAATAACTGGCCACTATGTCTTTAGACCCACATTTGGTCATCTCATCATTCCATTCTCAATCTGGTCAGACTTTGGTGCCCACACCTGATTAGGAAGTTATGATTTGTTGATGTGAACATCAGACCTGTTATTTTTCCACTTTTCTTCAGGGATAGAATTCTCTGCAACATTAGACCCCAAAACTGGTTGAAACTCAAATAAAGGTAGAGTCTCACTAAGAAGGAAAAACACACAAAGCTCTCATTCTTGCTGGTCTCTGGTATCAATTTAAATACAGTTTTTTGAACAGCCACACTGCTTCTGCCCTGTAGCCTAGGACTGTCCTTTTTGCAAAGATTTCCTTGTCTGGGCATGCTGCCATTGCTGAAATCATTCAGGCTCACTTGATTTAGGTTCCCTTACTGCAAAAGATGACAGTTCCATGTGTTTTCTGAGAGGACACTGAGGCTGAAATTATTTCCTACCTTCTTGCTGTCCAGTGCTTGTTAACCATCAGAGATTAGCAGAGTTTTACTGCAGAGTTTTGCAGCAGAGCAAAACTCACCTTTTTTCAGGCATGAGAGAAGACTGAAGACATAACCCTTTTAACAAGGAAAACAACTGTATCTTTGCTAATTTGAAATCTCATAGGAGCAAATCAGAAGGAACAAACTACAAACATACCATTAGAAATACCACTGCACCTCATGATCATGGCCCCTAAAAGTGGAACAGTCAATTTGCTGTTTGCCCGAGGTGTCAATGAAGAGCTAGAGAGTTGTAGCAATTAAGCAACAGCTTTGGTATCAGTGCCTTTGAACTTGTACCACAAGAACTTGTACATTTTAAAGATCTTGATTTTTTTAAGTAGAGGTATTTTCTTAGCAGGAGCAAAGTGCCATTAGAAGTCAAGTCATTATAACATTTGTGAATTACATTTCACTTAGAAATTGTTTTTCCTTTGCTTTTAGGAGCAGTGTTTCATCTATGGCACAAGGAGACAAACATCACTTTTGTTTGCCTGTTTTACAATGAATTTTAATTTTGCATCACAGACCTGTTTAGCATATGTATCTCCTAACACCTGATTTTCAAGCCTTTTCTGAAAATGATCAGCTGCTTTTCTAAATCTAGGTATCAATTAAATATAATATTGTTTATATATACACATATATTTAAAAAAATCTATATTTTTTTCTTTCAGTTTTATAGTTTGTTCAGTCTCCATCCTTATTCGAAAATGCCCTGAACAAACTGGTCTAATCTCAAGCTGACCCATCTTTGAGCAGGAGGCTCAACTAGAGACCTCCTGAGCTGCTTTTCCCAATTTTTCTGTGAGTCTGTGATAAATACTTCATGTTTATATACTTAGCAGCTTGAATGTGCAAGTAGAGATAATAAACCACTTCAGTTTTAAAGTCCAAGAGTATCTGTTTTCCCTCTGGGAACGTGAGAGAAGATGTCACTTTCCACTGCAAGACCCTGAGCTTCACAGTGCATTCAGCTGCCCAGCTTGAAGCAGAACCCAGGCACCACCCTGGGCTCTGCGTGTCCAGGTAAGCTCTTGGGGCTCAGAGAGATACTGCCTTCTAAAATATGACTTAGAGTGCAACTTTCCTGCTTCTAAAAATTAATAGCAGATTTTATTACTCCATTTCAGAGTGCGCCAGCAATTTGGGTATTTGAGTTTATGGATTCATTTTTTTAGGCCTTCAGAAGTACCTGATAAAGGAAATAGATTTGAGGGTTTGAGTTCAGATGTTTTTGAACTGTTTTTCCCCTCTCCTTAAATTTTCAACTCAGACATATACAGACTTAGGTGGAGCTTGTGGACCTCAAGCTGACACAATTAAATGTCACTAAGCTCTGGCAGTGATAAGGACTTCAAGAACTTTTCACAATACTTTTGTGCTTGAGTCCTGCTCTACTGACCACCAGTATATTTGAAAAGTCACTGACCTCTGGACTTTATCACAAACCATACTAGCTTAAACTTGCAAGATGATACACATACATGGCAGTCTCCAAGATAAACCTTGGGAGGGATTAATATTTCTGAGTTTGTGACCAGTTTGCAAGAGAACAGGGTTAAAGTTTTTTTTTTTTCCTTCCTTTGTTCTTTTCTTGTTTTACTTCCATCAGGTAATTATTTTTGCATCTCCATTTTACCTCTCACCATAGATGAAACAAATTATTAATACCAATTAAACAAACAAAAAAGGATAAATTTATAACAAAAAATAATATTTCACCTTTAGATGATCATTTATTAGACAGCTCATCCATGATGTATATAACATGTTAATAATGAGTAAGGGTGTAGTATTTATGCAAGGAAAGCGGTTTGGCACAAGGTGGTAATCCTCCAGTAACTTCAGGAGCACCAATTCATCAGAAGCTTTTTGACATCTTTCCTTTGGGCCAGGTCAATTGAAACTAAAAGCATTGCAAATGTCACATACTGAGGGCTGTTGAAGAGAGAAGTGACATGCATTTACAAGCTTTTGCTGGCTGGCTTATCTTTGAAGCACTATTGATTACCTCATGAGGAAGAGGCTGTATATTCTTTCCCTTCTGCCAGAGTGAGGTAAGTTATGTGGGCACAGGTAATAGAAGCAGTGAATTTGAGAGAAAAGAGATCTGTTGTGAAGTAAAGTACAATGGGCATGCTGATGTCAAGAAAGGTGCTGTGATAAAAAAAAACAGGGAAATGATCAAACCAAGAACTCCAGTGAGTTACCCTGTGTTGGTATGGCAAGCAACAAAGCCATTCATATGACAAATTATTATACCAGCTGTCCCATTTTGTCTTTCTAAATTGTTCTATGCCCAGGTCCTTTGCAAAAAGCTAATTTCCTATGTCTTTGTAAGTACATCACCATGGCAGAAGGGTGTGGGTCATATGTCTTCTCATAGGCTTTACCTAGGAAAGTTCTTACTTTATTAATACAATTGTCTTTTTGGGGACACAGAACTTGGGAAAAGTTTTAGTGTTCTGCTCCTGCAGAGATGGTAATGTAGACTTATAATAGTAAGAAAAAGTAGATATTTCATTACAACCTATCCAACCTATTAAAATTCCCATTAAAATAGTTTAGACATTTATGTCATAAAATGAAGTTGTACTATGATAGAACGCTAATCAAATTACAATTATTTTCACTTAGCATAAAAAGACATTATAAATTCTTGCTGTTTATCAACTTAACTTTTCTAATTGAAGGAAATGGTTTGTATGTCCTTTAGAGGATATGCAAAGCACATTTGTATTTCCAAATCAGCCTTTCAAGACTGCTGCATTGTAGTAGCTGTTCAATGGCTACAGAATAATTCTTCTATATTTAAAAATTGCTGCTTCCGTTTCTTTTCTTGTCTAAAACCTAATTTAACATGTTGATTCAACTTATATTTACAGCAAAGAAAGTAAATAAACATGGCAACAGTTTCTTATGCTAATTATACAAAGTAAGCAAAGAGGTGCATAATGGTTAAAGGCAGAACATACTCTCTTTGGTATGTAAATGGTAAATTTACATATTTTTACTATGCCTGTCCATAGGCACTCTATACAATAATAGGACTGCTGTAATGAGAAATGAACATCAAGTTGTTTGTTGCATATAGCATATGTCCATTTAAATTCCACATAAATTTCACGAAGATGTGAAAACTTTGCTTGCTTGCAATGTTGGGGAAACATTTGCAGTTCCTGTTTCTTGATGTGATTCTGATTTTTTTTAAAGTTTTAGTCCATAAAATTACTTCAGGATTCTATTTTGACATTAGATGTTTCTTAATTTTGCCAGTCACTACACACAAAAGAATTTTCATTCCCATGTGAGAGAATTCAGCAGAGACTGATTTTAATAGGTTCAAGTATTATAAAAAAACATTTTGATTTCAAAACTGCCTCTATTTATCCCAGCAGGAAAGCTCTTATTTCTGAATTCCCCATGGAACTAGCTCTTGTACTTGCTAATTGCTGTACCACTTCCCTGAAGCTTATCGTCACTGAGGTCTAAGTTTCTCATAGAGAACTTGACTGGAAACAAACTCTCAAATAAAGGGTATTTTCCATTAAAAACTAGTAAATTATAGTCCACATTCTCATAATGCCTGTTATCCTGTAAATATGTACACATGTACGCAGAATGTAATTACACCTGGAACTGCAATAGGGATGCCAGTCTAGTGATGCCTTCTGGCTTACCACTTGGGTGTTTGTTTAATAGCATAGCATGAAGACCCACAGTAGTCACAGACAAAGTCTGTAGTCAGATTTTGATTATTAAATGGTGAAAATGTATGCTTGCATTTGAACCAATTCCAGGGCAATGTTTTTAAGTAAATAACATATAAAAAATCCAAGCAATTTTCCACATTGATTAATGATTAATTTCTGAAGGTTTTTACATAGGATCATGCATTTAGTACAAAATAAAAAACTATTTGCATAATGGGGACATTGTATTAAATTAGATTATATTCACACTGTGATTATGCCTTATAGCCCAAGTTCTTTTATACTGAATAGCATCAAAATCACATCATTTTCAATTTTTTGTTTCATACGGTAAGCGTGCCTGGCTCTCGGTGGCCACGGGACGGAGGTTGGCCGGCTCGCTGTCCTGCTTGTGGCCACAGGGCAGACACACGCGTGGCCACCCCCGGGTCTCTGCCAAGACTGTTGTGGGTGGCAGTGATTGCTGCAGCGTGGGTAGCACAGCAGAGGCACAGGGCACGAGGAAACCGAGGCAGAGGAATAAGGGAGGGACACTTGCCTGAGTCTCCAAATATTCAATCTCAAAGTGGGGCAGAGCAAGTGACAAATCTGAACCTGAAGGGATTACTTTTATAGGGTAGAGGGATCACGGGGAGGACACAACCTTTGAGCAATAGGAGGGCATTAGGGGAGAGGTGCAGGGTAAGGGCTCCCCAGTAGAAGCCATCATGGGGAGGGAGCAAACCTTACAACCCAATTCTGCCCTGAGGAAGGGATGAAAGACAGGGAACACTCCAGAACCAAAGGAGTGTGCTATCTTTGACAGACAGGGGTAAGACAAGGGAACAAGGGAGGTATACAGGTGGATTGACATGTGGATTGACATACATTTGGCGGGGAAAACTGTGGTAAACAACTCAGGACTGAACCATTAGGGAAGACAAATGGGGTACATAAAATGAACCATTACAAACTTATAACAAGGAATATCAAAACATAGTACAGAAGAACAAACTGTAACTAACAGACTACCATAGGTAAGTATACCAGAAGATTATGAGAGGCAAGAATAAACTAGAAATGTTAAAAAAATACCATATATGCAGATGAAGGATAGCAGTGTGTTCTGGTTTCAGACTGGAGGCAGTCTTTAAGTCAACATATCTGGAGTTAATATAAAATGTGACAGGTTTAATTCCAAATTTAAATGACTTCTACAGTAAGTAAAAGAAAGCTTTGATTAAAAAGCTATTTTTTTGCAAAGATGACAAGAGGGTGCATGTTTCTATTACAGCAAAGAAATGTTGGAGTCCATGCCAAAAAGTCTGGTAAATCAATCGATGAAATGAAAGGATTTAGTGAACTTGCTTTCATAATCTCTCCATCATCTAAAGACTCTCTTTTCAATACAGAAATGCTAAATCCAAGTAGTTGCAACTGCTGAAGAGTTCTCTTGACATGGCAAGACACCACACAGTCACACTGGCTCTTTATGTAATCCATAGGTACTCATTTTGTTACATTTACTAGATAATACAAAGTGTTACTATATCAGATCTCAAACTCATTCCCAAAATGTTCTCTACATTATCATGTGTATTTTATGCATAAAGATAAATATTTGGGGTTTTTTTCCCCTGTATCTTCTCAAAGGTTGGAAAAACCAATTGATCTGCCCTTAATGATTGATAATAGGACAAATCTGATGAGTCTTATATATGGAATAATACCACATTAAATAACATGTTTGAAAGATCATAAGAATTGTACTGATAGGTATAAAAATTATTTTCTGTTCATTTTTCAGTCTTAGCAATAAATTATTCCTTATAGTAAAATAAATAGAATTTTACTACCTAATTCCTCTTATTGGTAGAACATTGCCATCACCTTTTTCCTATTTCACTGATCTTTAAATGGCTCAATATTAATGAGTTAAGGGTTATTTTCAAAGAGACTTTTTGTATGTACTGCCTATCTTTTGTTTAACAAGGAAGCATTTTCTACTTTGAAGGCTGGACTTACTCTACCTCTTTTCTTTCTGCTCTTTTGCTATTAAAGAGATCATAAAATTGTCAATGTGCAAATTCAAGGAACATCTGTAGAAGTCTTTTTCAACCAGGTTTCATTCTTTTGTTCTTGCCATTTTGACACAAAATGCTGAATTGTGAAGTTCTTTGATGTGTATTGAGCATGAGTACCTCTCAGCATAGTCATATCAAATCCTTCCTCTTCTGACATTGCACTGACCCGTGGGGATTTTTTTACATCCAGCCTTTGTAATTTTGAATGGGTTTGTCTGGTCCTGTTTAAGGTTGCTTACATCTTGGTTGTAGCAGTGATTTAGACTGGGTTTGTAGACTGACGCTTATGTATCAAATAGATAAATGCTTTAATAAATGCCTAGAATGGGCTATGCTTTCATCCTCAGTTATTTCCAGGACTCCCCAGAATTTCTGGTTTTGCTCTTAATTTGCTTTATTCTTATAGGTCTTATTGGACAGCATCTAACTCATGATGCAAAACACTGTACCACGTGCTGATGGTTAAATATAGATATGGATTTGTCCCTTTTCTTCCCTCAGGGAATAAGTTGCAAGGCATTAATCCATTGATATTTGAGGCATGCTGTTAACACAATTTGTTTCATTTGGCTTTTTTTTTTTTTTTTTAATCCAGCTTCTGGACACAATTGTAGGTGCAGATAAATTATATCTCTCCCCTCATATATACAACAAATTGCTCCATTATTCTGCAGACCATCACCCCAAAGAGGTGTTTAAGCATGTGGCTCATCTTACTTACATGCATTTAACATATTGGGTTTTCTTTGACAGCTGAACCCTCAAAGAGGCTCCTGGGACCTTAGGAGATGGTTAACACCCAGAGGAAATATATTTAGGTGATGCTTGAAGTGTTTGACCATTTACAGGCTCCAAAGCCTTGGGGGGTTTAAATGCTAGGGTTAAATAGGCAGGTAGTTAACTTAATTGCGTTTTAAAAAATTATATTAGTTTTTACAGGACATTGATTTTGCACACCATCCAAAATGTCTGAGGACTCCCAACTTAACCGATCGTTTGCACAGCCTTCCTAGGCTAAAGTCTTTTGAGATAACACACCTAGAAGTACAGAGAGCTGCATTTGCAAAGAGCAGTGGCACTAAGGGGTGAGGGATTACTGTGAGCAGCACTGCCAAGATCATTTCAACAGCATGAAAACTGCTGATAAACGCTGTGGAAAAAACCTGAAGTCCCCAGTTCACGGAAGCCTGCTCAACCAGATAGGCTTGAATGGCTGCCAGTGTGTGAATCAGATGTCACTTGGGTTTGTGCTAGAGCAGACAATCTGTTTCAGCAGCACCAGAGCCTGAAAAGAGGGAATGAATCAATGGGAAGAGACTCCATACACAATGTCCTTTTCATGTTACCCAGAAAACCAGTTTTATGCCAAATTACTCTGGGATCAGGCTTGTGCCATTTACCTTATTGGAAAGCAATAGCTCCCCTTTATCAGTCAGTACAGTACTCATTTTCATTCCCATCTTTGCATTAAATAAAGGGATAAGGTTTCTTTGAGAATAGTATTGAAATAGGTTTCATTCTGTGAAGCCATGCAACTGTTGATAAATAATTATATTTGCCAACATTTAAATCACTTGTTTTCACGACAAGGAGAATTTAAATTTTCTTTTTGTATTAGTTGAAGTTGTATTGGTTGCAGGTTCTGTTCTACTCTTGGGACTCTCTCTGCCCAACTTAGAGAAAATGCCAAACTAGAGAGCAAAGTTGGTGTGTTTTTTTTTTTTTTTTTTTTTTTTTTTTTTATTTCAAGCTTTTTTCCTCCCCCAGAAACACAAACATGCATGTGCACAGATACACACTCCATCATTTTGAATGCTGGTTTTGGTCATTGCAAATGGCTTGAATTATTTAAAACACAGAAGGGAGGGACCCAGTAACTTTTTATATTTAGTAGTGAAGCTTAACTCTGTTCTTACCATGGCCCTAGTAGGCCATCTTTTCTGTTCAGGCTTGGTTTAGATGGTTTTCAGGTCTCTTAACTATATTCATTAATTTTCTACTAACCTGACCTTTAAATAACTACCATTTTCTCTCAAGAATTTGAAAAACATTTGCTGGATGCAGACACAAAAGTGAGTGAGTGATGTGTCCAGCCAGTCAGTGAAAAGCCATTCCAGGTTTAGGTTTCTTAGGGTATCGATTATTGTGGAGTGATATATTTGCACTAGATATTAACCAAGTAGTTCATGTATGGAAGCAGCCAGGATGGCAAACAGTGGTTCCTTAATAGGGAGACATGACACAATTATAATTTTTTGCCTCATTGCAGGGCTGTTACCTTCCCCATTGCCCATCTTTCTAAATAAACTTGTTGTTTTGTATACTCTATTTACTAATCAGGAAAGTAGGAGAGTTGCTATCAGGGCAGAAAGGAATGATGTGTAGAAGAAGGGAAGGCTTAATTTAGATTTAAAATAAATTATTTTGGATCTGTTGCAAAATATTTTTCTCACAGAGTGTGATTATGTTTGTGGTGTCTTCATGTCTTGCCACTCTTTTAATAATTCTACCTCTTTCCATGAAGTCCTGCTCAAATTATCACCAGTGTCCCTGGTGCTATATTATTCCATGCATATTTTGTGTCTGCTGCTGATTTAAGCCATAAATACTTCAAAAGCTCAAAGTTAAAAAAAAAAATCAATGATAACATATATGCAGCATCCATAATATATAAAGACAGTGGTCTGAAATGGCCATTTGAAAGTTCTGAAAAATTAATCATCATAATATTTATTGCAGAACTGTCTCCTTTATCAACATAATTATTATTGTTATTGATATTACTCTAGGCATCCTATTATTGTAGCCTTGTGTTTATTAGATGGGAGCCTGTTTCACAGGAGAAAGCAAAGTTTTTACAGCTTTTTTTGCCAGGTGTTTGAAACAGTGAGATCTATTTGGACTTAGCTGCTCAGAGATATCCCTGCTGCCCTACACATGAAGGGTAGGGCTTCGGCACCAAATAGTTGAGCACAGTGACCCCACTGCTCTCTAGCCCATAGGCACAAGTGCGTGAAGCAATAGGAAGCATATGCTTCTCGTGGCCTCCAGCCCTGAAATCTCTGAAACACATGGGCAATGTCCAGAAGATGGTGTAAAACAGAGCTGGAGCAGTAATTGTACACTGTCTCTGGTTGCAGGCCTTTGGTGTCATGCTTATGACTCCAAATGCTACTGTGAATAATTGAATCCCACCTGGGGCTGCAACTCCCCTCTGTGCCTGGTTTTAAACGATTATGAGTTTGGAGCCTCTGGGTGAAGACATATTATAGGCATTTTAAACCCCCATATTCATTTATCGCCTCTTCTTTGTCAATTTGTTTTTTAATCATGTAAAAATAAACTGCTGAGGACTATACAGGAGTTCAGAATTAAATGGCTATTAGCTGTGTGCCTCCAAATAGGCTTCATAGCTCTGATGGGATTTCACAATGCTGATACTCTGCTGAGAAGAAATACCCAATGCCCAGGCTGAAAGGGCAACTTTGCCCCAACCAGCACAGCAGGTTCTGTGAGCTCTGTCCTACCACCCCAGTGCTTCACACAAGCTATAGCTCTACTCAGGTGGATAACCACAGTAATAATGATAACAACAGTAATGTGAATTTTATTGTTCTGTTGGGGAGAAACAAGACGGTCTTCCAACCCTACAAGTTTCACGTGGATTTCCTCCAGCATGCTCCTCAATGCCAGTGGTAAAGTCTGTGCAGCTCTGAATGTGCCTCATCCTGTTGCCTGCAGGTTTTGTCAGAGATGTTTGTATGCAGCTAATGGGGCTGTCATGAGAACTGTGGCCCTTAGGGTCAGAGACAGTTTAAGAATCAGGAGTACTAGTAAAATTTCTGAGCTTGCTGCTTACAGAAAATTAACAATGTATTTAGAGTTGCTGACTAGAAATATTTATAATTGTAATAAAATAATTATTTGGAATATAAAGCCTTTGTGAATGTTTTGTAGGTCAGTTTTGGAAGTTTATATAGGAAGAATTATCCAGTAACAGAATTCCAACCCACAGAAATGTAAGTCCTGACATGTTTGTGACTTTTTGTGTATGTCTATACACTCAACAGTTTGCAGAGCTGACCAAACAAGATTTTCTTTTCATAAAACAGTAAGATTGGGTAATCTGTTGTACTTTCTCAATTAGTTGTAATGAGAGACATTTGACTACATTATTGGAAAACTAATATAATTATTGGATGCTGTATAGGAAAATTCATAACCATTTGGAGCTGCTGGGAACATTTAATGAGATTTCTTTTTTTGCTTTCATTCATTCAAGTATGTCCTTAAGCAGTTAGATTGGTAAAGGTTGAGATATTTTGGCATGAAATAGATTCTTAAATGCAGAATTCTTGTACAGTGGGGTTCATGTCCCAAACCTTGTCTGAGCCTCATCAGAATGGAGAACATTTCTTTGAGGGTTTTTTGTAATTTTTTCTATGATGAAGTTTCTGTCATAAATTATGAGAAAACTATTTTTTTTCCTAATATCAGGTTGCTTCTTAATCTGAAAATTCAATACAGAAAAAAAAAAAAAGCTTTATTGGAAGTTTTAAATACTCAGAATATTCTTGAATAGAAAAAAAGGGCAAAATGAAAAAAAAAAAAAAGGCACAACAATAATTGTTGTGGGCACTTTTATTTCTAAATTCTAAATACAGCTTGTAGCTTGTGGCTGTTCAATGCTATAAGGCAGACTTCATGGCTACATTTTAATGTAATGACAACCCAACAAAAATTCATTTATCCCTCTGTATTAGAAAAATGACTCCTGAAGAACAAAAGTTGTCTGCAGTTTTAAGCTGTATCTTTGAGTGTAACTTTGAAGTAATTGTTTTTATGTTGTATAATATGACCCAAATATTGTGTTTTTGTCAGCATGTCTAATAGGTTGCTCAATACCCTTGTTTTGCACAGGTCATTGAGCCCATTCATGTTCAATGATATACAGTATGAATAGTAGGGTAGTTTGTTACATCTACCTCATGGGTAGTTTGATACATCTTTAATAGAAGGTGAAGGAAATGGCACAAGTTTCTTTTTTGACCTTCTTGAAGTGCATTTCCAGATGAAGTGAATTGCACTTTTAGCTTCATCAATGAAATGAGAAATTCTGGGGTAGAAAATGTTTAATTACTGCAGATAAACTTCTGAGAGCTGGCCAGTCATTTCCTGTGATTGCCATTATAATGCAAATTAAAGGAACATTTGTTTTAGATAAATTATTGTACAAAGTGAAAGGTCATCACAAGCATTTTCATCTCACTTCTGAATACTTGGATTAGTTTATGCTACTTTGTCTATGCCCTCAGTGCAAAATGCTCTGAATAAGTAGCTTTGCTCAGGGCTTTTAGCTTGAGACTACATGAAAGAACTTTGAATACTTGATCGTAAGCGATATATACTAAAAGTTGATGTCAGTGGACATTACAAAAAGTAAAAGTAGGCAACTTACTTCTTAGAAAGTGACTATTTGATATAAAAAATCATTTGAAGATTATTATGATGACAAAAATTCTCTAGTGTCAATAAAATGAATATTATATTGAACAGACAAATATGAAAAGAACCCTGAAAGCCTAGTCCTAGATGAGCACTAACTTTATTAATGTAGAATTAAAATGGTTTGAGGTAATTCTAGGCCATTTACCAAGTTGCACAAAACCAAATTCATGATACACAAGACAGGCAGTCCAGGCATGATGCTGGGTAATTTTGGTGAAGTTGTAACAAAGAGGTGGTAAAGGCTAGTGGTGTATCTGGAGTATGGAGACACTTGTCACTCTCTGACATGCCACTGAACTGATGGATAAGATAAATAATTAGAGTGCTGTGGTGGAGTGACTGTGAATTGAACAACCTAGGGTAACCATTCACCTCTTGGTGGTGGTCCTGGGAGAGGAGTCTGACTCCGGGTAATGCTCCTCTAACGTGCCTCCCCTCTGGCAGATCACCAGGCTGTATCTTCTTGTTCTGAAAACTGCTGGCGGAGGAGTGGGGCAAGTGCTCAATGACACATTGATAAGACATTTTAGCACTTTTTATCAGAGTATACACAGATAAAGAAGTTTTAAAACTCAGTGGAGGTAAAATGTCACATATTCTGAAGGTCTGTATGGAGGGTTTGTGTAGTGAAGTCTGGTAAAATAATATGATGGGAAGAAGTATAAAACAAGTCTGTATTTAAGTGTCTTTTAACATGGTGTGTCTAAGATCTGTGGCAGAGAAGTATCTTTCCACCTTGATACCTGGTCTTCCTGTCTGACACAGTTGATGGATGGCAGATGACAGTAGTGCTTACAACTTGCACAGAGTGTGAGGACATAAAGACCACAATGGCCTGTCTCAAACACTGTTAAGGTCCCAGAAGAAATTTGCCATGAGATAAGCACAGAATAGAGCCACAGGCTGGCACTAACTCCAGACCTGGTGGAGGTGAGGTCTGGTTAGCACATCCTGGGTAATGCATCCAGACAAAAAATCCCACGGTGACAGTGTAAAGAAGCAACTGCTCACACACATATCACCAGTCAAACAAAGGTCACCCCAAGTTATGGGACAGATGGCATCAGCAATCACGAAAGACCACCACAGCCCCCTCTGAATATGCCTCCCTAGATACCTGGAACTTGGACTGTAAGATAAGCCCCCACAGTGGGACCCTGAGATAAGATAAAGGTAGTACTATTGTCTGGGTGTCATCTCAGACCTAGAGGGAGGTTAACAAAGTTGAGGGAGAAGAATGAATCACTGATAATAGACACAAAGAATGCAGAACTTATGGGCCATAAGGAAAGCTTGGTGGTAGGTTTAAAGCAGTGATTCCACTACTACTCTCTGTGAGTGGTGACCCCAGTTTTCTTACTTTATCTAGAACATTCTTGGAATGGCACACTCACTCATGCTTCTGGGTTTAGGTTCCTTACTTTGGGGTAAAAAAGAAACATCAGCTAGTGACATTGTTGTGTTTCTCTCCCAGCTTCTACTCTTAAGAGTCTTCAGGAAATGGAAAAGGGACTGTTAGTTACAGGACTGACTTACACCTGGGTGGCATTCATTAAGACATAACATTGCCATGTTGGTGGAAGTGTCTTACCATTGAGGAAAATGGCTAATGGGCAGCTCTGTGACATTGCTAGCAAATCATCAGTAATCAGTTTCCTTTTTATGGAAGAAGGAGAGTTATGAACAGGGAATGCACTAGAAATAAGAGAACCCAAAAAGCTGTGCTAAAATGCAAATCAGCACTTAAGAGACAGAATGAAAATATTTAGAACATTAGGGTTTGTCTAATTAGAATTTCACTGAGGTTTAGCGATCAAATGCAGTGCAAAGTTTCTCCTCACTTTGTACACTCCTCTGTAGTTTCCAGCATATTACACAGCTTATTTCCAACCTAAATGGGAGGGAGTGGCCCTTCTTTATATTTTGCTTTTTACTCCAGGCATACTTTATTAATTATGCCACAGCATGCATTATAAATCTTATTGTACACATGCCAGTGTCCTGTAAATTGATCCAATGGGCATTTATGTTAATCTTTTGCCAACTCATTGGTCCAGTTTCAATTTCCAAAGTGTTTTTTAATCTAGTCTCAGTTCTACCCCTGAACTTATTGTTCCTTGTTTAAGATTGATCTAAAAGTATACTTACCTTTGTACTGTTGTGTTTGATAGAGAAATTTAGCTGCTTGAAGGTAAATGGATGACAAATTAGTAACACTTCAAGAGCAACTTTCAGAATTAAGAAAGCTCTTTGTGGTCACTGTAAGACCAGGATTTTGCCTTAGATGAGACAATGCAGTAATACCAAAGCCTTTGCCGTAAGAAGG
This sequence comes from Anomalospiza imberbis, assembly GCF_031753505.1. Classification (NCBI taxonomy): domain Eukaryota; kingdom Metazoa; phylum Chordata; class Aves; order Passeriformes; family Viduidae; genus Anomalospiza; species Anomalospiza imberbis. Next base: position 125,207,770 of record NC_089681.1, on the reverse strand, counting down.
GGTAAAAGAAGGGACTAATTGCTTTGATACACAGTTTTGGAGAGTGAATAGATTGCCAAAGTGTGTTACAAGAGAAGTACAAAATCAGCTGTGAGAGACAGAGAGCTGCAGAGTGCTCTGCCACCAGGCAGCAGGTACCTTGTGCAAGAGAGGAGTGTTCAGAAATGAAGCTCACCGACCGCATCAAAAAAGCTATAAATTAAACATAAAAGGAGTGCAGTGAGTTTTAGGAGAGAAGGCTTTCTACCCCTGGTTTTATCGTCAGTCTAAGGTCACGTGGATCCTTGCTGACACTGTGAACACAGTTATGGCTGTATCTTACCTTTCCTACCCTTGCCCAGGCTCTAGCAGTCATGGATGCTGGCAATGAGTACACAAGATGAAACATCTTTCTGGGCTCATGGTTCACAGGCCTGCTCTCATCTGGTGTTTGTGGTGGGGAGACCATGAGACTGATATGAATCCCTTTGTCTTGGCTTTACCAGACTGGATACTCATTTGAATCAAGACCTTGTCTTGGCCCTGGGGAGTTTACATTTATGTAATCCCATGATCATTAAATAGAAATGTTTTCTCTCCCTTATTCTCTTGATTTTTTTTCTTATTTTCTTTTTTTGAAGCAGTTTTGGTTGGCTACATGCTGAGTCTCTCACTCATTGCAGAATTTAGCAAGAACAGTCTGGCAGATAGACTTGGCCTATGAATCCATTTTCATAATGTTCCAACATCCACATCATGGCTTTTTCCCTGACAACTGGGAGATTAAAAAAATAATAATAAAAAATAAGCACATTATAACCCAGCAGGAATGATTTTTTGCAAAGTTACATCTTAATGCAAGAACTACATAGCAGGAGGCTTTTTAGGTCAGCATAATAAGCTCTAGAGTAGGTCTGGGTTTTGTTTTCCTGCATGTTTTAGTGCCTGCTATGGCACAAACTATGCCATGTGTGCTGTTTCAGAGACATCACAAAGAATCAGCAGTCACAGAAGGGGCACAACATTGTCAAACTGGAGCAGCAGGAATTTGTGTATGTGTCTTTTATTTCAGTGCAATGACCCTCCAGGAAAAGTGTCAGATTTCAAAGAAATCCCTGTAGAAGATCAGTTTTGTGTATATACATTTTAAAAAGCTTGCTGCTGATATGTGGGGGAGATAAGAGCATTCATATTAGAAAGACCTGCAGTGCCCAGGCTGAAGAGATGTTGCAAGTTTACATGATGCCCAAGAGAAAAAAACCCCTGTTATCCCCAGAGGCAGTCTTCTAACATCTGTGGCCCTAATTCTTCTGTTGGGGAATAAAACTTGTTCAGTTTTTAAAGAGATTTGAAGAGGATTTTACTGATTTATAGGCTCATCCTCGTACTCAGCAAGTCACCAGTGACTTCCCCTCAAGCCCACAAAACGTGATCCTACCAGCCAGAGCCGTGCCAGCGGCTCTCCCTGTCACAGCCCGCGTGCTGCTGAGCTGGGTGTTGTGCCAGCCAGCAGATGCAGTCCTCACTTTTCAGCAAAACAACTAGAAGCTGATGGAAGAAACAGAAAACCTTTCTCCCTTTAGCACTGCTGACAAGATAAGCAGCACAGGAATGTGCTTACCAGGGAGATCATCATGCTGTCAGAAAGCATTAAAAGAGTCGAAGCAGCTTCAGAGCCTGCTATGCAAGACAAGAGGTGCACACAAAGTCACCGCTTGTGTCTTGGTGAGCTCACACTGTAAGACACATTTTAGATGGAGCTGCTTGCACAGGATCTTCTTGGTGTGTTAAAATCTCCTCCTCTTCAACTTGGCCTCTACAAAACATACAATGCCGAGCCTGAACCTGTATTTTTAATTTAGTCAGTGTTTTATTGAAATGAAATATTGCAATATGCCATGTACTATCAGAAAGAGTCAGGGGTTTTTTGAAGGTGTTTTTTCTGTGTTTATGGACTGCCTCACACAAATGGCCGTAACTAATGAGCTATAACCTCTACGTTCACAGCGTGTTCTGGGGCTACTTTGATGAAAATAGTAAGCAATGCATTTTAAGAGACAGGTTGTTTTAAATATTTTATGAAACTAGTATTTTCATGTTTGTTTTAATTGCGGTCAAGGGGTCTTACATAAAAGACACTCTAAAAAGTTCACTTAGTGGAATGGATGTTTCTCTAGCTTATCAGGATAAATCCTGTTCTTCAGAATATGGAAAATTCCATAATTGTTGACAGAATAAAAAATGTAGTGTATTTCTGCAAAATGTTGGAAGATATAAAGGCCTGTAGATTGCCTTTACTATAGTTACAGTAATTGTTTGCTTAAATTTTCTTAAATCAATAATTTAAAATATTTAGATGTGCTTTAATTTCCTCCTTGCTCATTCCCTAAAAGATCTGAAATATAATTTAAAATGGTCAAGACAGTTTTCTCTTAGCTGGTTCCAACAAACAGGCCTGTTCAGTCTGAGATTTGAAAGGCTTTCCACCCATCTGTTTTCTTTTTTGGTCTCTGGCATTTTACCCACTGAGATTAAGTGATAGAAGCGGTAACATCTGTACTCTTTCCAAACCTGGATTACACTCTATGGGAAATAAACATAGGAAATTTGGTGGAATTAAACTTTATAAAAGGTCTGTAACAGAGGAAACTCTATAAGTTTGTGTACACAGTAAGTACAGCGAAGTCATCGCTTGTCCTCTGGGTTTCATGCTGGCATACAGTGAAAGGCTCAACAGAAAAAAGAGAGAGGGTGTTCTTGTTTATTCAGGATTATGCATTTTTCTAACAAAGAGCTGTTTCAGATGACCTATAATGCTGGTTTTCTTCTTTGTGGGCTAAAAACAACAAAAGAAAATGAGAGACAATAAGGGAAATTCCATTTTATAAGAAATAACTGTAAGGAGTGTCACTGCTTTTCCTTTTGTAGCAACAAAGATGGCACTCTTAAATAGCATAATCTTAAGGAAGAGCTTTTATATACACAGGGCACTCCAGCTTCTGCTAAAATTAGTGGCTCAGAAATAAGGCATGTAGCCTGCCTTTGAAACAAATTCCTATTGCATGAATATTTCATGAAACTTTCTAGCCAGATGGAAGTAGAAAAATAAAACTTGCCTTAGCTACACAACATGTATCTCAGAATGAGAGTCACTGGGCTGTTTGCTAGAAATATGACAAAGTTCTAGTCCATGTTGCTGGAGAAAAGAACAGAAAAACCAAGCATTGAGCTTAATGCTCCAGTGACCAATAGGAAATTGCCAATAGTTGGTATTAGCAATTATTGCTTGGAGCAACCTGAAAACAGGAGTTCAATGGTTCCTGCTGTGGGCTTCATTGTTTGAGTCTGGCCCACAATAGTGTGAACTTTACTTGTCTTTTCAGGTGGTGGTAGAAAAAAGTCACTCACAGTCCAGGACAGTTAATGGCAAAAGTGAATAATCTGAATAATCTCAATAAAACTCTGAATTGTGAAAAATTTACATCCATTCTCTGATAATCCAGTGGAAAAACAAAATCATTAAATAACCCAGATCTGCTTACTATCTTTTCTTACTTTGAGAGCCTTCCCTACACAGTCTTGGACAAAACCAGTATATTTCTATTGAAACTTTTGTTGAGGTGATTTGACCATTTCCTATCAGATGAAGAAATTTCAAATCAAAAACTTCCAAGAAAATTATGTTCATCTCCAAGAAATATCACTACTCCAACATAGGGGCAAAAAAAGAAACGTGGTGACACAAATCCTACTTAAATAAGTCATGTGCTTCTCTGATGAGGTATGTGTTTTGCCCTGTAGAGGGATGTTACTGGAAGTGGAGAAAGAGTTGTATAAAAAAGGTCAAATATTACAGGGGAAGCAGATGCAAAGGAGAAGTTGTTTAATAGATTGAATTGTTGAAATTATTTAATTTGTTGAAATAGTTCCCTCAGCATCTTGGAAGATTTAGAAATATTCTCTTTAAGATTAATTAGTCACATCAAATTCTGCTTTGTGCTCACCCTCATCCAACTGGAAAACATCTGGCTTTAAGCAATCAGAGATCATAACTGTGTTAATAGAAGATTCTGAGAGCAGTGAGAATTATTTAACATTTGTCTTTTTGAAGTACTTAAATTGTCTTTTCTTAATGATGTTTCAGCTTCAAAAATTTTTAAAAATAGCAAGTTCAAATATATAAGAGGAAAGAAAGTTCAGCACATACACAGAAGGAGACATTCTTTGAAGTCTTCAGGCACCAAGGACCATTTTTGCCATTAAGCCACGAGCAAAAAGAGACTTTTTACAGCTAAAACTAAAAAGCTTCTAAATGTTGTAAACTGCTGAGGCCATCTCAGAGCAATAATGAAGATTTTACATCATGTAGATCTAAGCTAGGACACAGTGAAATTGATCTCTGGAAATCTGTACACACTTCAAGGTTTCAGAAATAATTTTCCACTAACACTTTGCCTGTGGTCTTTATAGACATTTTTTATCCATGCTTCAGCACAGTTCCTCTGTTATGATTCATCTTAGGACTAATACAAACTTACCTTTTTGGTGCAAATGTTCTTTATGTAATTTATGGAATGAAGAGCAGAGAAGTTTTATATCCTTTTATTGCTTAATGCTTCATAATATGGAACAAAGACTTTACATTACATTTCAGTGATGCTGATATAAGGAAGAGGATAGGAAGGCAAATAAATAAATCTTTAATACTATTTAATTTACAAAAGGACAAAGAATATCAGTGTTTGTTTCACTGACTTTCACAAACTATCAAGTCTTTGTGAAAATATTAAGTTTTCTGTCAAGCATAATATCTTAATCTTTTCTCCTATGTTGATACTGCATATTCTGTGTTATAATAATTCTTTAGGTAAAAGTTCATGATTTTATCATAATTTCAAAATATTTTATACTCTACCACAATTTCAAATGCTTTTGCAGTCATTTTTTAAACTTTAATCCTTGTTGTCCTTGAACTATTCCATGATTATAGAATAAGACATGAGACATTTGTGGATTAACATGGCATTCATCGAAGATGGCTTGAGTAATATGTTTTAACATACTCCTACTGCTTATTGCAGCAGTTTTAACAAAATGAAATAACTGATATTTTAGTTTTTTAAATTTTAAAAATTAATAGCTAGATGAGAGAAATTACATTTGCAAACCTGCCTGAACTGTTTTTCTCTGTTTCAGTGATAAAATATGATGACAACTTCATAGTGTGATGAAAATATATATTTACATATTAGTAAATCCACTCTTATAATACTTTTTAATTAATTCCACACAGTTGCTAATAATAGTTATCACTCAGTAGTGTACACAACTTAAAGAAAAGATATTTGTGGCTTACTTTGCCACATATATGTTTTCTGCTAAGACTGGGTCTTTCCAGACAGAAATTATACCACTTTCTTGTATGGAAATGATTCACTAGGAGACCTAATGTTGGACCATGCTTCAAGTCATTATATCTAGCCACGAGACAAAGGAAAAGGGTATCAGTTTTTGGCAATGTAGAGATGCAGAGCCTGCTTCCATTTTAGAATGTGGAAATCTGGGTGGAGCAGGGTGAAATATCTTCTCAGGAAGGGCAACTGCTGGTCAAAACATGGTCAGAATTTGAAGAGTTAGAATTTTAAATGGGAATAAAATTTGAAGCTGCTTATAAGCAATTCCCCTCCCAAACCAAACAAAGCTCTTTATGCTAGAACCTCCAGTTTTGAAGCAGAAAAGGTGATCTGGAGTGGAAGTCAGCCACAGACTGGAAAAGAGTGTGGAAAGATAAGCAGGAATGCTGAAAATAGAAGAAAGGCTACAAAGGGGGAAAAATTACCTTTCTATGCTTGTTCCTGTTATTGAATGCATTGATTCTTGGATTCAACATCCTCAGCAATGTTCAAACTGCTAGTCATGTCTGTAGTGTTTTTATATTCTGCTTCATCATTTACTCTTTCTAACATAGCTGGTCCTTTGGAGGCAGTAGCTGATAGGATTTAGATGCACACAAGGATGAACGCTGCACTACATTGAAACTGTTTGTTTGCTTCTTGTGACATGTGTTCTAGGGCTAATGGAGTATTTCAAAATTGAGTGCCTTCACTAAATTAATAGAACTGACATTTGTTCAGTTCCAGAGAGTTTGGTACCTAATCCAAATTCAGTAGTGCCTTCTCAGGGTCAGAGGTGGGATTGAGGCTAGAATTGAGGAAAGGATTCATTAATGGTTAGTACAAAGGAGGATGAACACAAAAGGGTGGCTGCAAGCAGTGTCTGATGGGACTGCTGTTCTAACTGAAGGGTGCTTTTGGAAGCTTCTGTCTGCTAACTTGGCCCTTAGTAGACTGAGAGAAACTTAATCTTGGTGTGGGCCAGTTTGTGTGCCTTAGGAGCAGCTTCAGAAAAAACCTGAATCAAATGTGTAGCACACATGGAGTCTATAGAGGACAGCATGGAGGATGCACAGGCAAGAGTTTAATGAGGATGTTAAAAGATGGTGGTATGGTGTACTTTATCTTTTATATTTCTAACCATTTTTATGTCAGTAACGAATTAGCACATTTACACTGATATTTTTTTTGTTATTCCTCCTGAAAAGCCAGTTACAATATCTCTGATTATTGTTAGCACTCTGTTGTAGACATATTAGCAAGATGGGGACTCAAACCCCTCATCCTTCTTCCCTTGAAGCATATGGATTCCAAAAAACCCTCTAAAAATTAAGGTTTATTGTATCCATTTGAAACTTCCAGTCAGGGGAATTTTCTATCAGACATCTTAAAGAAGTTCTATTTGTTCTGCCTACTTTAGCTTTTTTCTTACTTTGTGGATAAAATGAAAGATGTTTCCTTTAAAAGCAATTTTCTCAAATCCTCTACAAAAGTGGAAATCAGTGGGTTTAATAATTCCCTTGGCAACCAGCTCCTCAGGCAACAATGCAGCAATTATAAATAATATTAATAAGTTCATCTGATTGCTTCTGATAACAAGCCATTTCAGAATCCCTCTTTTCTTTTTATAGCATAGGTCTCTGGTTGTTGGGAAAGAGGCAGAAATATTCATGTGAGTATGTGTGTGTGTGAGAGAGAGAAACAGAACTGCTTTGCATACTGAGCTACAGTACACAACTGGAAAAAGAGCAACAGGAATTCATTTTTAGAGATTTACTTACAGGGGTGTTATGAACATCCTCTCTACAACAGAACAAAAGCAAAAACCTAAATCTAATGAAAATTGTTTGTTATTCAGTAAACGACCCACATGAAGAATTTAATTGACCTACAAGGGTATAAAATGGGTATAAATGTCATAATCAAGGGTTTTAAGATGTAATTTGAACACTTCCATTTCTATGGCAGCTAATCTGGAGTATTTTACAAGGCTTTGATCATTCATTAAGGGGCAAAGATTCCTGGCTGCTGCGCCTAAAAATGAAATAAAAAGGAAAAAAAAAATAATAAGAAGGATACAGGCAAAGAAATCTTGAAGTTCATGTTCTTGAACCTGAAAATGTATCATGTTTTTGTTAGGGAAAAAAAAGAAAAGATGTAGATGGGCATGACAGAACTTTCTCTGTGAAACATTATGGATTCAAGAGCTATAATCTGAATCTGAACCTGCTTTCCTTCTTGCAATGTGATTCAGTGTTTTTCTGGAATTACAGAACTTAAAATACACAGAAATCTCATTTGGAATAATGTTTCAATAATTCCAACTCACAGAATAAATATATTTATGTAAAACACATAGAATTTGTACTTCACAAACAGTGCTACCACTAGTAGGGGTTGATGTATGTCATAGTAAAAAAAACCACTGATAAGGAAATGTTTGCCCACGTATTCTCTTGAAGTTGTGTATACATAAGCATTTCCCTATAGAAATATATAGAAATATGTAGAAATATTGCTGTGTAGATTGTTAGGGACAATGTTCTGTCAGAAAAAGATATGTTATTTTATTTTATGGGATGCAAAGGTCATATGAAGAGATTTCATCACTTTCCTAGAATTTTCAAAACAATAGCTGTGTGACAGAAGCTGGTATATCAGTAATGGTTGTTCATCTAAATAACCTTCACTGTTTTTTTCCTATGTTTCTTCTCATCTTTGACCTCAATAAACAATGATTTCATATATTTTCTAGTTAATTGCCCGAAGTTATTTAGTACTTTCTAGCCAAGAATGGGATGCAACTGGATAATTATTTCCAATTATCAGTTAATTTATTATTCCAATAAAAATTAGCTTTATTTTTCACATTGTGTTTTACATAATTTATATTGTAATTTGTAATATCAGGAAATACCAAATCAGTACCTGACAAAAGACCAAGAAAACTTGAAACAGTGTAAGTCAATTTTCATAAAGAACTATTGAATAACTTCCCAAAAGGCATATAGAATTGTGTTATATGCAGGTGATTCAAAAGTGCAATAATTTATCTAAATTCTGCCTGATGCCCTGGATTTATTTCTGTTAACTTAAAACAAAGATGATATTTTGCAATGTCTTAAACCCTCCAAACCTCTCTTGAGCAGATATTAGTTAAAAGGAAAATAAATCTTGCACTATTTATTTTTCTTAGGCATTGCTGTGTTATTCATACATTGGAAAACAAACATTAAACTTCCATGGAGATAGGACTTCCAGACCTCTCTGAAGACAATATTTTCATTGCACTGCACATACAAGAACTCAAGCACTCAAGATCTGCTGAGTTAAATGAGTACCAGGCCGCAGCTTTTAGATTCTGTTTCACAGTGGTGCTTCTCACATTATCATTCCACAACCACTGGAGATGTTGTAGTCCATAGACTATTAGCTCTGTATGTCAGCCTAGTGTGAAGCATGAATCTCAGTGATGATTGCCTTCATTTTAAGCACAGATACAGATGGATAAGTTTAATTTAATTTGCTAAAAATGCTGTAAGTGGGATTATCCAAAGAGGTTAAGGAGTGTTAAAAATGTAAAAATCTATATTTTTTAATGTGAAAAAACAACACAGATAAAGGACAGTTCAGGCTGAAACAGTACAGGAAAGCTCAGATTCAAAATCGACCAGTGTAAATGAGAGTTATTTTATTGATGATTTTTACTGCATCTGATTTGAAAAAAAACCCAAAGGATTAAAACCCAAGATATTTCTTCAACCCTGCTGCTGAATTTTCTTTTCTGTCACTGTTGTACATGGAGAAAATCAGTGATGATGACAGGTTTTTTTGATGCTTGGAATTCAAGTACTGGATTGAATATTTATTTACTCAAAACCCATCATACCTTTTCATTGCTCAAGGTGGTGGGGAGGGAAGACAGGTGATTTTTTTGGTCTTGATGCCAGTGATAGGCACTGTAATTTCTCTGGGGAAGTGGCTAACTACATTCTACAAAAGCTTTGATGGTTGTTTTATTACCAGAAAGAGTTGAGACTTTTAAAAGTGCATGAGATAAACTGAGAAGTAATGTGTTCTAGTTTGTTAGTGTCTATTCAACGAATGTTAGAATTGTTCCTTCATAAAAATAAATAGAATTACAGAGAAGATAACTGATGGAATTACCAACTTCTCTTTGAAGTTAAAAACATCTCCAGAGTAATTACATCTAATTTTAAAAATAAATAGATTATTTTTCCATGCAAAGTTATCTAATTCTACTTTAAAGACCGAGACATCATTTTGTAACATGTGCACCCTGGCAGGCCCATAATCTGCTTAAGAAAGCACGTACATATTCCACTCACAGCTAGTGGCACTGGTTACCTAGGCACAGACTGCTGTTTGAGTCCAAATTTAAAACACAGGGAAGATGCAGTTGGTAACTATAGTTCTGCCACAATTCATTCAGAGTTCCACTGCAGATGGACACAGGTAATATGGGCTCATGAATACATTCTGTCTGAACAGCAAATGAAAAATCCCAGAAGTGCTTCACTCGCACACCCTTAGCTAGGGTTGCTTTACTCCAAGAAATGGATTTGATTTTGACAAAAGTTTCCTCATCTTCTCCAAAGATAAGGAAAACCCCGATCTGTGCTGAGTGCCGCCTTGCAAGACTGCTGGTTAAAGCTGTTATAAATTCTTATTTGCACATGATAGCCCATCTATAAAGCTACCAACAATAGCTGTGGTGTGCCAATAAACACCTGGATTAAATTTGACTGCTTCAGTCATGCTAAGCCTGTAACAGTGCCCTCAATAGTAGATGCTGAGCACACTGGAGCACCTTTACAAATTGCATCATGCTGTCAGTCCCAGAAGAATGACAAATTTCTGTAGAAAAAATAAGATTCAGTTTGGTAATCTAAAGCTTTGCGTTGGCTTTGTTTTTCTTTTCAATGATTAGTACTTTTGAAAACCACCTTTTTCCAGACAATTCCCTGATTGAATTGGGGACCATGTTAGTTCTCCCCATGACCCGTCAGAGATAAAGAATTTGTTTACTGTAAATTGCTCACCACTTACTCCTATGCACCATCTGCCACTCTTACCCACAAAGAGCTGCATTCCTGATAATGCCTCTTTTGACTTAAGGAAAGTAATACAAGATATTTCATGTACAAGCTTGGGATGGAATTGCAATTTTAATCTCCTATCCTTACATAGAAATCCTTAGCCTTAGTGTCAATAAATAAACTTATTTTCGTTTTCACACTTTTATGTAACAGTAGAAGTTTTGCATAATCACCGTAAGCAATGAAGAGAGAACTAATTTTTCCATAAATTTGTCCCAGCTGAGCCTATCAGTATGTTTTTACCTCATTAGAAAATGAATCCTTTTTAACCAGTAACAGCCTTTTCTCAGCACATTTCACAGGACAGTGAGGTCCTGTTTTAAGAACAAGGAGAAAAGGACCTTGCTAGCATATTGTCCCTCAAATATCGGTGTGCAGCCCCCAGGCTTATCTCTGGTGAGCCTTATTTTATCCCTTTGTTCTTTCAAATCTAGTTTAAAGCTCTTTCAATGAGCCCTGCTAACTCCTGAGCACAAAACCTTTTCTCCCTTTGAAACAAGTTTTCATATAATTTTATTTCAATTCCAAACTTTCACCATCTTTCCTAGCACTTCTTTAGAAGTGTCTGTCTAGAGGTGTCTTTCTGTCTTTCTTTAATCTTTAGGATGCTCTTGTTCACCAAGTATCTTTTCTTGATTTATGTCATGAGTCTTTGCATTCAGCATTGTCCAGGACTGTGTATTGTGTATGACTCCTTTACTGGAAGTAATTTAATTCACTGGGTATGTGTCATGAAGGGAATATTCTTTTTCTTTTCTAGGTAATGGAACATTATTCAGCAAATCTTTCTGTATCCTAGCATTTTCATAGAATCACTGCTTTCATCCTTTATATATCCTTTCCTCTGAAGAACCACAAATGAAGGTCTTCACACATATTAAATTAATGCCTTTTTCTTTACAAAATTTGGTTTCCTTAGTTCAACTAATCAGTAAGAGTTAAATAAAACACCATTATTAATACAGATTCTTCTTACATGTACATGGTGTTTAATTCATTTCTTTGCTTTCAGAACAACAGGTGTAAAGACCAAAAATTTTGTCAGCCTTTATATAAAATGCAACTCGATGTCTATCACACCACCTGTTTTCAAGAACCTAGGAGCCATAAATGAATGTAAACAAAATATGCTTCTCAGATTTATTGTTATTTTTAAGGTCTTTTCCTATGTATTTTTCAAAGCACCTGTGGCAATGGTCTCTGGGCTCATTACATGCTTGCAGCTTCCATTCCTATTTTCATCTCCTAATGACTGAGGACTAGTCCAGTGATTGAGAAACCTATCTATGTCTTAAATATATTCCTTTCAAGGTATCCACTGTTCTGCCTTTAAAAAGTGATTGTGTTGTTTATAAGAGTCCTTCAGAAGTTGTCAGACATTGCTTTACAGATAATTTTGGCTTGTGAAGCCAAATCTCTTGTTCTTCAAGAGCACTGTTCCCTGTAAATGCAAGTCATGTTGGGAACACTGGTGAAAATTGTGAGGCACAGTCCTTTATTGCCCTTTAAAGCCTCTTACACTTGGGTTATGATAGCTGTTCATTAATTTAAAGTCACCTGTTTACATTTTTGAAAAAAAAACCAGGAATAATATCTAATTCTGAGATTATTTACATAACCAAAGATAATTTGGTCAAATTATTAAATGTGGCTACTACTGACTACTAAAGTCAGTAATGCTTCTTAAGAGGAATTTAAATATTGATGCAGAAGTCTGACAGTTTTTCCTTTGTATTAACTTTTACACTGCATTATTAAGAAACCCATCTTCCAAATCAGAATTCTCATATTTTATGCTATTACTGTTGAAAAATTATAGTAGTTTTATTTAATTTTTTAATTCTATTAATATTAATCTATATTATTTACTGATTATATTCCTAAGTTTGTTATTTGTAGATAGTATGGCTGACAAGTTATTGCCTACCCTTTTATTTTTGTCTTTTATTAGAGTAATTGTATTGATAAGTGACAAACTAGAGAACTTATTTTTAAGGCATTTGTCTTTGGAAGACTGTGTAGTTTGAATATACATGAAAGGTTAAAAGCAGCCTATTTAATAACAGTCAGCAAAATTTTACATGTAACTACATGCTCATATATGTTGAACTTTGCAATTCGACACCAAAAAACCCCAAACAAAGCAATTCAATAACAGAAGGATTCATAAATACATAATCCTAATAATATAACTTTGCCATCTTTTCCATTTTTCTTTTCCTACCATTAACTTCTTATTGTGGCTGTAAAATGATCTAACATATTTACTCAATTCTCTCCTTTTCACCTTTAATGTCAAAAATCAGTGACACAAGTTTGCCTGAACTACAGGTATGCCTAAAAACACAGTGTGAAGAAACAAAACTCATTTTCAGATTTGAATTTTTCCATGTTTACCTTTTGTTTACTATCTCTCCCCTTTTCTGTTAACAAGGAACTGCCACCTTCTCTTCTCTACACCACTCATTATCATCTTGCCTGCCCCTGCTGCTGTGAGGCCTCAGGATTTCCTGAGAGCAATGGGATTTGTCTAAGCACTCTGATCATGGCAGAGGGAGGGGCTGGTTTGTGCTTGCTGGAGTGCACTTGTTCCTAATCATCGTGTCAGGTCCCTAAAGTCTTTCTTTGCAATTAGAAAGCAAAGGCTGCAGAGAGCACATTCCTTCCTTCTGGCTTCATCTGTATGAAACACTGAAAGATTGTAGGTTTCAGACTTACGTCCACTGCCTGCAACACCAGGCAGGCTTAATTGTAAATCAAAAATTAGTATTTTAAGTCTACAGGTCTAAGTTTGAAAAGTACAAGTTAGGAAAGAGAAGGTTACAAAAAGGGAAACAGAAAACACAATTCCAGCTGTCCAGCTGTTTAACTTCTCATGAAGGTCTCTGGGGCTTGTCCCTCTACACACCTTCCTTGCTTCCTATCAGCCTGGATTCCTTTTTCTTCTCCCAAGAAACAGGCAGCAATGATAAATTACATTTCTTTCACATCTACACAGTCTTTCCAAGAAATGAATGTGCTTGGTGGCTCAGCCAGAGCCACTGGGTATTTATGGGTGCCTTCCCAGCTCTGTCATGCAGCAGTCATGCTGGCAGCTAACTGGTTTTGCCACAGTTTGTATATTCACCCTTTTTGTAGTGCTGCTTTTATTTTTATAGCTCTCTATAGAAATGGCATGTGATACTCCACTAATAGAGATGGCAATTTAGCAACAAACAGTTTTTCCATGGCAACATAAGAGGAGCTAATGCCCTTGGTATTCCTGGTGTCCAGTGTGATAGTACCCATTCTTTCAATTTTCTGTTATAAGCAATCAAGGTTTTTAGTTGAATTTTGGTGAGCTTTGCCATATCTCTAGTAATTTTAGTTTCTCCTTCCAACATTGATTGTAAAATTGGTATTGCTTTTTACTTTCTTCCTGCTACCCCATGTCTATTGGGTAGATTTATACAGTGTTGACAATGTACAGTGGTGTTTACTCAAGAGAATATCTGGATGATCACTTCTATTAATTGACTTCCCTTTTAAAAACAATTTCAGAGCCAGTTCTGTATAGTCATTGCCATTCTGATTACAGCAGAGTGTTCTGATTTGCTTATCTTCCAAACGGTTCTTGTGAAATAAGAAGCTGTTTTTCATTAAATATTTCTAGTCATCAATTATGAAAATTAAAATTATTAGCCTTAAAATATGTGGGGATAGAGAGAAATATTAACTATTTTTCTTTATTTTACCAGATTCACAAAGGGAAAAGTAATTTTTCTCTGAAAGAAATTATAGTATACAAGTGCTTCCAGAGGAAGACTCATTTTATTATGCTATTCACATGATTTATTATTCACAAAGAACATTTGAACAGAAATTTGTCTATTTATGAGCCAAAATCCTGACTTCAGAGAAGTCCTTTGGCTGTAGTTTTCACTGCCCTGTGTAAATCAGTAGGGAATATTGCAAGCATGTTGAACTTCCTGTTTGAAAGTAAATCTGACAAGATGTACTTACCTAAACATATATTGTCAAAGAAAATTAAGCATTTCTTTAATATTTTATGTTCTTTGTCTTGTGAGGTATAAAGAAATTCAGGATGCTCATTCTGTCCTGTATTTTCAGTATTTGTATCTTCCTAATTTAATTTTTAGCTTTGAAAAAGAAGAAAAATATTTAGGTCCAATCTCATTTCATTTTAATTTGACTCAATATAATGTCTGCCAAAGGATGATAATTAGACTTGCTAAAAAAGAATGCAAAATGAAGAGGGGAAAATGGCCTTATTAAAAAAATCTCAGACAGTAGGAAAAATTGAGTCTTTTCTTAGTCTTTATGAACAATCGTCTGTCTCCAAAGGCAAGACACTTAGTCCTCCTTACGCCAATCCTTACCCGTAAGAAGAGATAATATGCTGGAGTATTTGGGGGCTTGTGAAATAAGGGCCTACAAATTCTTGGACCATGTTGTAATTGAACAATGTTCTCTTTTGCTACTGATAAATGATAATTATACCATGTAAGAGAGACCGCTGGCCTATTTACTAAGTTCTCATTTGTTTTATTTATGAGAATTTTTCTTATGATGTGCTTATTAAAAAGAAAAAGGAAAAAAAAAAGGAAAAAAAAAAGGAAGTTCTAGTATCCAGACTTATTTTGTTTCAACACTGCAGAAACCACTCTTTTATATACCATTGGCATTTCTGTCCATATTGTATCAGTGGTAGGCAGATCAGCATCAGGGAGGTGCAGCCTCACAACCATCATGGCTTGAGAATCAGCTGGGAGTGCAGGCTTTTGTCGTCAAATCTTGCTTCAAGCCTGTCCTTTTAGAAACTCATAATAGAATTTTCTTCCTTTTTCTATACCTGCTTCTCACAGCAGGAGGTTTGAAATTGCCAGAGTTAAGCAGTTTAATAATTACTTTGGAAAAGTGAAAATGCACATGGCCAGGCAATTTCATTTCCATTTTGAAAATAAGTTTTTCCTCTTGTTTCTGGAAAAGGAGGTGGAAATTATGATTGCTTATGAAATTAGTTTGTATAACTGGTTAGGTATTTGATTATTTGAGCACCTGTCTTTAACAGCTGAGGTAGTTCTGTTGCCTTAAGCAGAAATCAATGAGGTGAGAGAAGATAGTGGAAAAAAGACAGAAATTGCTCTCAGGCTACTTGCCATACTAACAAGAGGTCTAGTTACAGAGGACAGGAGTCGTACTGAAATGGCAGATGTAATGGGAAAATCAGAGAGATCCACTTTAAAAATGGACATTTCTGCAAGTAGAAATAATTCCATCTATAAATCATTTGGCATGAAATTATTTTCCTTCCCTTAAAAACAACACTATGATGGTAAAAAAGTCCCTTATAAATGAACTAGTTGAAATTTCAAAGGCAGTCCTGTGTTTTCCTGTCTTGCAGTAGTCCCCATGGTGCCTTGTAGTCCCTGGCCCCTAACAGACATGTAAGATCGAATAAAAAATATAAAATACTGACAAGCATAAGAAAAAAAGTGATTCTCCAATAATTTAAAATATTTTGTATTCCGTCTCTTCACGTAATTTTTCTTTTTATGCAATACCATGATTTTTGTATGATGTTGCCCCTTCCAATTCTTCCAGCACAGGTCATACATCTGTTCTTGTTCTCATGTCCCACACTTGAAAAACTAAATAGGGCAGGTAAAGTGTGCAGTTCAGTTAGGCAGCATCTCCTTACAAACCAAGCTCAGAGCTTTGTTGCTAATCCAGTTTCTGACAGTTACCACTGTTTGCCGTTGGCTAGGATTAGCAGTTAGATACATGGATCAGGAATGTGGCATGGGAAGTAAGGAAACACAAAAATTTACAGTGTATTAGATCAAATGGGGGAATACGTTGCTCTGTCAAAGGGATGAAGCAAGAACATAGCATAATTCTGTTGCTATTCCTCATAAAGAAGAACAAAAGTTAAAGTCATGATGGTCATAAGACCATGAACCACCTTGGGCAGGGCGGAGTGGGAATGGATCCCAAAGGAACTGTTAGCCTCTTACAGGATTACTGCCTTGTTCAGTTGCAAAAAGCAAGTTAAAAGAGTTTGTTGCACAGTTATTCAAAAGATTCTTCTTTCAGAAGAAGTGAAGGACAACACCCCCATGACTGAAAGGACACACCACACCGTCTGCCAGCCCAGCACCTGCCTTCTGGCAGAATCCCCAGGACTTTAACCTTGAGAGGCCAAAATATCTGACAAAGGGATAAGGTCCCCACCTAGCAGGACATCAAGTGTATTTGAATGATAACTAAAGTTTCCTTTTATGGTTCATATAACCTAGCTATGCTCTATCAAGGAAAAGGACCAAGTTTCTCGAAATAATATAAGTTATTCATGAACAATAGGTAAAATATGCTTTGTCATTTGTGTCCAAACCCAGAAATGTGCCATGCTTTTTAAATAATGTGGCACATTTTTTACATCTCCCCTGAAAAAAAGTGGTCAAAATGTGTAAAATACAGGAGCAAAATTAGTGTCCTCAAGTCCTTATCTTTCAAAAGTGTCACAAGAATAACTGACTCAGATGAGATTCCCTTGAAAAAAGTTTAATGGAGTATTTTTGTGTTATATAAAGTAGTGATATTTCCAGGTTTTGAATACCATGCTAAGTTGAAACTCTATAATATGCAGTCATAAAAACTTTCTATTATTTGTGAATCATAGAATCATCACAGAATATCCTGAGTTGGAAGGGAACCACAATCATCAAAGTCCATTTGTCCTTGCCCTGCACAGGACACCCTGGGAATCACACCATGAGCCTGAGAGCGTTGTCCAAACACTTCTTGAACTCTGTCAGGCTTGGTGCTGTGACCACTTCCCTGAGGAGCCTCTGCCAATGACCACCCTGTGGGTGAAGAGCCTTCTACTGATATCCAACCTAAACCTCCCCTGAGGCCATTCCCTTGGGTCCTGTCACTGCTCACCACGGAGAAGAGATCAGTGCCTGCCCCTTCTCTTCCCCTCACGAGGAAGTTGTAACTGCAGTGAGGTCTCCCCTCAGTCTCCTCTTCTCCAGGCTGAACAGACCATGACCTCAGCCACTCCTCATATAAGCTTCCCTTATTATCTTTGGCGTTTATTCATTTATTTTTATTCCTTATATATTCTAACTTTTTTTTTTTTTCTAATACAGTGTGCTGGCAATCTGTGAGTGGAGAATTTTTTTAAAGAAAAAGTAAAATTGATCATTGGTATGGTTAAATTATGGCTACTAATGTGTCTGCAGCCTATTATGTGATTATGTGCAACAAAAGTAAGAGAAAGGTTTGTGTTAGGAAGAAACAAACCTTTTTACTGTCCTGGGAAGCAGATTGGAATTGATTGGAAAATAGATATTAGGCAGGTGGGAAGTGTATCATTACCTAAAATGCAATTTCATAAGTGTCAAACACACAGTGCTGTCCTAGAATACTCTGTCTAGTTCATAGATTGTCCTGAAATGAATCTCAACCTACCAGCCTCATATATTTCCCAAGTAACAAAGTTCTCTTGCACTCACATCTTTTGCAAATGCCTGCAGTCTGTTATAAAAAATAGCATAGTGAGATAAACTACTAATGTCTGCAAAACCATTATAACCCTTCATATAAAGTTCCTTAGAATTTGTGATGGAGCTCTTCTCAGTGAAAAGAAGGATTATGAGGAGCAGAAACCATCACCAAACACAAGATTTCTAAGAGCAGTAGATTACATTTGCAGATAAACCATTCTAGCACAAAAGGACATCTAAATGATGCTAATAAAAAATGGTGCTTCTTTATCAGATGTTAATAAAACTACATTTATAAAGATTAATGGAAAAGAAAAAGAATCTCTAGGACCCTATTGTTTTGCACATGAAGAACAGCTGAATTTTGCATCTTTGAATTGATTTAAGGAATAGGAAGACAGATTACATGAATCATTGCTATATCCTTGTAGTTGTTTTAAATAACCTGCAATTATAAGGGAAAAAACCCCTCAGTTTCTGATGGAGTTGTATCCAAAGGCCTTATTGGTAAATGTCGTTTTTTGGGTTTCTTTTCCTGTTCTTTATCTTTGGTAGACTGCCACAGCCTAATTACCCACAGAGCTGAGGACTAACGAGTCCTCTGGGTCACATTAGTGATCCTGGACTAATGGAGAGTGAGCATTTATTGAAGTCTGAAATCCAAAATATTTAGGATATACCAAGAAAACAAAATCATACATAAGGCTATTTATTTGTTCATTTATGAACTGCTCTGGCACAGTTAAATGCAATCTCTAGACTGGAAGATGCAAATTGCAGTTGTTTGCATGGTTGGTATCTTTAAAAAGATTATATGTGACAAGCTTTCTGCTCAAGTATCAATCTTGCCACAAATTTCTTTCATGGGTTGTCTCTGAGGCTCTGAGACTTAGCCTCAGAAAGACAAAAAGCTAGTCAAACAGCTAGAGCCATCCAGATGGCTTCTTCTTTATTGATGACCCACCTCTTGTAGCATAATTTCTTTGCTACTTTTGGGGAGAAAAAGATCTGAAATCCTTGTTTTGTTTTCTGTATGATTTTCCCTTAGTAGTTCTTTTCATTATTCTGTAAGTTAATATCAAAAAGAGAATCTCAAAGACATATATAACAGAAGGCTTGTCTCCCCAGAGGCAGGGACAGGAGGGAGGGGAGAGCAAGCATCTTGCCCAAATAAAGAGAAATACTGGGATTTCCGAATGCACTGGAGTGAAGGAAGAGCCTGTGTGATATCTGTAGATGTTTTGCAACTGATTTAATGTTAATTGACATCCGTGATAGCTGTTTTCTACGTTACTTTCAAAATTATACAAATATCCTTCTCGCCCAAGCACTGCTTGAATTTAAGTGTGTGCCTGGTGTTTTTTCTGTCTCTTTGGCCTCCTGGCATTTTCTAAATCTCTGTTGAATGAGGCCTGCCTTTCACAGAGTGTGATACTGGTGGAAACCACATTCAGCACAACAATTCACTGGCAGGAGATGCTAATGGGAGTAGTCAGATATTTTGGCTTTATAAAAAATTGAAATAATTTTAGCCTACTGCTGGTCATGGCCCCTTTAACAAGACCAGCTAAAGGGTCTGTGTTCTACACAAACTCCTCCTTAAATGAAGAGTTTTAATCAAGTTTTTTTAAGCTAAACAGAGATATGTCCTCCAAAAATTTCTTTTCTTCCTCAATGCTACTGCAATTATTTCTGCTTTAACATGGAAAATTCTGGTCCCTCTTTTTGCAGAGTGACAGCTGAATTTCTGTAGTTCTGCTTGGGCATTGGCGGCGTTATGATTGTTTCTGTAGACCAGTCATGTTCTCACCTGAATTACAGGGTTTATGGAAGTGTGGAAAGCATGCAGCCAAAGACATCTATAAAAGCATGGAATTTTTTTCTGGAATTTTCAGGGGAAAAAAACCTCTGATGTCCAAGAGGTTAAAAATTCTTCTTTCTTTAGGAATAAATCTCACAGAAATATTCATACTTTTGTCTGCTACTAGTGTAAAACTCCCAGCATAGTAAAATGGAAAAAACATTTTTTCCATGAAATGAAGATAATTTTTTTTCTACTCATGCTTAGTTTTTCCAATGCTCTTGAAACAATAATGAGTCTTATCACCTCAAAATATTTTCAGATACATATCTCTAAAGATGGATTTAAGTGTTCCACGATATATCTGTGATCCATTAACAAAAATATATCCCTTTACTATAAATGAATATGTTTGTTAGAAGCTTCATGGAGAGCTGTATTTTATATTTTTTAATATATAATTTCTTAGGAGTTATCCTGTTTCATGTGGCCCCCTTCTACTTCGTCAGCTTGGAGTGAGATGGCATTTCCCTGACATTCAGGGACTGCTGTCCTACCAACAGCCTGGGTGTGTTTGCATTCATTATCTTTTTGCAGTGGAATAATAATAATGGAAGAGGGGAAAGGATGGGAAAAAAAAAAATCTGTCATTTCTTTCTCAAATTCAAGTATATGCTGCTCTCTTGTGGAAATTCTATGGTAGTTACAAGCATTAGGTAAAGATGTCCTTGCTTTCTGACTTTTATTTTGGTCTATTGAATATTGGTAAGACAGATTCAGTGCATATGATGTAACAGGGTTTTTTTAAATACAAATTCCAATTTTGCCTATTAATGTACTGTTGTTCTTTTTCCATTGTAATGGTCAGCGTCCATTGTTAACGTAGATTTATGTGATGCATTTGGAATTAGATTTGTGCTGTTTTGTAAATAAACATACATTTTTTAATACTGGAAAACTGCCTCTTTTACTCTTCAGGTAATGCTGAAGTGCACCTGTAGTTTTCTCTGGTTCACTTTTTCAATTAACCTCATTAAGAAAATAAGTGCTTTAAAAAAGACAATGAAAACTTGGGTATCTGTCTGCATGATGTTTGTTTTTGTAGGAGGTGTAGTCCAAATCATGGATTCTCTAATCTTTCCTTGTGTATTATGAAACTGAGTAATGAGTAGAATTTTTAGAATAGTGTTTCAATATACATCACTCTCCAGCCAAAGAATGGAGACAGTATAGTCACAGAGCCATCCTCACTGAGGCCCTGGGAAAAAAGAGCTCCACAAGCAGGACAGCTTTGTCTGCCTGGTTTGCTGTGGATGTCTTCGGGGTGAGATTCTTTTCCTTCCAAGGAATATGTATGAATATATATATATATTTGAGTTTATATGGCTGTTGCTGTGTCATTAAGATCACCTTTCTACCTTGACATCTGCTTTCATTAAAAGAAAGAAGTATTTGAGGCAATAGCCCTACATTACATATTCTGCAGCAAATTTTATCCTGTAGAATCCTTAAGCAACATACAGGCTAAGCATCTTCCCCTTGAAAATTTCTACTGCAAACCTGATATTTTATTTGTTTCTGGAAAGTCTGGTTGAGTTCACTGATATAACACATACACAGCAAAATGGTCAAGTACAAAGAAACACTTCATTCCCTTATATAAGTACTTGCTGCCACCTCTAAGAAAAAAAAAATCTCCTTAGTGTGATTACTATCCTTGTAAGCAACAATTTATGAAGAAAAGTTATGTTAGAGCACCACCATCATTAAAATCACACAGGTAATTTCAAAAAGATTGAATTTACTTTTTCTGTGTAAGTTTGTCCAGTAAGCTGAGGAAGGATTCACACCCATGGTCTGCTGTAACCCTTGGAGAAGCACAGCCTGTTTTCAAAGGGGAGTAAGTACGGCCCTCAAGGTATCTTTAGTGCAAACTGGCCTTCCATGAGGCAATGGCTAATGCACTGTAAATGCAGCCTCTGGCTCCCTGCATACCAGCTTCTCTGTGTACCCAAGCCTTGTATTCTCTTGCTTGTAGACAGGGTATTACCAGATGAAACGAGGGAGTACAAAGAATCAAGTCAAAATCAGTTTGCTTTTTTGAGTCCTGTGAAATAGAGTGAGTGTTACGAAGGAAAAGCAAGTAGATTTTGAGTGTACAGTATTTCAGGAGAGGTTGTGAGAGGGTGTTTTGATAATATTCTATTATGTCTCCTCTTTAGAGAGAGGCTTAGCCAGCGCCAAAGGAATAATTTCCAATGTGCTATTTGTTCACAGGATGGATAGGGGCTGACAAGCTGACCATCAGAACAGCTTCTTTGTCCTTGGAGCTCCAGGTGGTTTAACAGTGCAGAGAAGCTACGAGTTTTTACCAAAATGACTGTTCATTCCTTTTTAAGTGACTTTTCAGCCCTGTCCAGCTTATTTTCAAGGACTTTTAAAAGAAAAAAAATAAGCAGTGTATATTAGGAGGATGGTGGGGAGGTAAGGGTAAGGTACTGGGTACATGATGTGGAAAAGGTCTCCCTTGCCTTTTCTAGAAGTACGTTCATCCAGAGAAGGCTCTGACATAGAAGTATCAGTATTCATGACACATAAGTATCACACCTTAATCATGGCTATAATCAGCTTTACTAGCAGCAAGATTAACATGAGTCTATTACATCCCCTGCATTTTCTGAATGTATATTTAAGGGTGAAAAGAGTAGTATAGAATTAATTCTCAAGAGACTTACAGGATTTTTAAAATTATAATATTTGTCTATTGATTTTAATGAAATATTTGAAAGCTGAGCCCTTCATGACAGGTAAAGATAATATGATAATTACCTAATGTAGACAGCAAAAAACACCAGCAATCATGATAATAATCTGGTTTAGTCCATGCAGATTGTGATATAATAGAAGAATATGTTTCTTTTTTACTAATAAAGAATCAGGTGTCATTCTTGTTTACTACTTTAGGTTCTGATTCTGAGAAGCTGGTAGAGATCAATTCAGGGCTGAGAAGAGTAGACTAATAACCTCCTTCAAGCTGTTCCAAATGCAGCCCTGTGTGCAGCTGGCTTCTCTGCTAGGGTCTGCAGCTGAGTCATGGTCACTGTGTTGTCCAGCAGGACTCATTTCCAGACCTGCAAGCCATATTAGCACCTCTGTATTCTCTCTGCAATATTTTTAAGGAAATATTTCTTTTTTGGTTTGTATCTTTTTTCTAATTATCTTTAAAACCTTTTCACCTTTGAAATAATCAAGCAAAGTATATAACTAGTTTAGCAAGTGGTGACTGTTAATTTTGTCCAGAAAGGGATAGCAATAAAGAAAAGCTACTGCATATATTCTCTGTTGCCTGCTTGAGGGTGTAAAAAATCCTGACTTCTATGCACAGTATAGAAATTACACCATAAGCTTTTTAGGCAACAAATAGAGAAGAGAATTGCCTCATGTTGTACAAATTTGGCTAGAGACTTCTAATCCTTCAGAACTGAGATGACTCAGCTGAGGTCTGAGGAACATTGAGATAAAGTGGAGAATGGCATTGACACCCTGAATTTCTGATAAAACTCCACTGAAAATTCATCCAAAGGGGGCAAAGTATCAAAATCAGTGTATAATGGAGTGATTGTATTTCACTCAGATAATTTCTAACACCCAAAAGACAGATATGATATTTAATGGAAACCTAGACACTGGTTTTGAAAGGCCTCACTGTTATATGTGTAGTAAATTGTGTCTAAGCTTCTTTCCTGTACCATTTGTCCACTTTGCTGAGCTTCTGCAGGGAATAAGAGAAACAAAATCACTCTGCAGATTTTAATTTCTGCAAGAATGCTACTCCCTTCATAGAATTGGTCTTTTTACCCAGGATTTGCTTTTGCCTTTATGACTCCATTTCCCCAAAATATTCAAAAAAATTATTAAGTTTCTGGTTCTTATTCCTTTCTTCCATTTCTTTACAGAAGCTGCTCATTGGTGCATGTGATTGTACGTGCTCTTCATCAGCAGCATGAACTGTGCTTTGAATCATCTCATCAGAAAACGCCATTGTATTGTTTCCTTCTGTCTTACCACCTTGCTTTCAGCTTCTTTTTAAAGCTTATTCATAGCACTGAAACTTTTCCTCAAATTGTTGTGGGTTTATTAGACTTTTACCATGTGTCACGATTCAGCTGCACATGATGACAGTGAGAGAGACACGGGGCTGCATGAATACGAACTTAAAAGGTCATTAGTCCCCTTTGTTCAGCCCTGAGTTCGTATCTTTATCTGATATCAGATGGGAGATCTATATCCTGCAGTTTTCCATGTCCATGCTTCTAGGAGCGCTAAATCAGCAAAAAAGCAGCACAAAGGGCTGGGACAGAGGCAGCGGTGACAGCTAAAGCCAGGGAAAACCTTGGCAGAGCAGGCATGTGCCAGATGTAGCGTAGTGAATAGTGCAATGCTGTATACAAAGAGATGCAAATGAGAGAAGGAATAGAAAAAGGAAATTTTGGTTTCTGCTGGGACCTTCCCAGTGCAGTAATCCGGGTCTTTAAATCTCCACACTGCCCTGATTTTACTTCTGCCTCTGCTACACAGACAGCACCTCGGCAGGATCTTCAGGACGCGCACCGCCCGCACGCGGCAGCGCCGCTGCTCCCGGCAGGAGCGGCGAGGCGGCTGCGGCCGCGCCCGCCCGCAGCGCCGCCTGCTGGCCACAGTGCGTTAAAACGTACAGGCTCTGCCGAATGGCGCGTCCTGTTGATTCCCAAAAGGCAGTGCTCACAGGGAAAGAGACAGCCGATATCTCCTCCCCTCTCCCGACCCAATGACCTCATTTCATTTCCTTTCATTATTTCATTTCATGTCATTTCATTTCATTTCATTTCATTTCATTTCATTCATTTTATTATTTTATTTTATTTTATTTTATATTTTAATTTCTATATCTTGCCTACCACATTTACTAGCACAGGATTGCCATGTCACAGCAGCAGAGTTCCTCTGTCATTAAATGAAGAGTTCCCCAAGGCTCCAGCAAATACACTGTCCTGTTCTTGCCAAACCCACAGCTTGCCATTGATGCCGAAGCTGACGAATGCTAATGGGTTGCAAGAACTCAGGTACTGTGTCTAGGTGGGAAGGGTAGGTTAGACTAGGTGGGTCCTTCCCCAGGAAAAAAAAAAAAAAAAAAAAAAGAAAAGTAAGTTTGTCATATCCAAAATATTCATCACCTAAAGATTGTGATGGATGCAGAGATAAGATTTTTTCAAAGCCAGCCAAAGTGTTTTCACAATAAAAGACTCAATATTTTTCAGGAAATGAGGCCCTCCAATGACCAAATATGAAATATTGACATTACCCATGTGCTTATTTCCATTCTCATTTTCTATCTTTTTTTCATTCTCAAAACATATAAGCTCTCACTGGCTAGAATCTCATGGGCTTTGTCTCTTCATTTTGTTACCTATTGCCAAATACTCTTCTCTCCTCCTATATGATCCAGTGCACATTTCAGCATCAGCGCTGCTAGACAAAATCCGCTGGACAAAGATTTTCTTAGAAGCTATTTACTGTAGTTTGTGAGGGAGATTGGTGACACCGGTTACTTGACAGCAGTTTTGCAGTCAGCCAAAAGTAGAGAAGTAATTTAATTCCAGTGTTCTCTCCAAAGAAAATCTTTGAAAGGACAATAATAAAGTAGGAATAACATCAACACAGAAAGAAGCAGAGGGCAGGAGAGACACTTCAGTTGTGTAGTTCTGGTCCAAAAAGTATGCCTTGTTCATTATTCATGTGTTCAGTGCAGGAGCTCTCATACCCATCTGTTACTGAGGAGTGAATTGGAAGTACCTGTTGCATTGTAGGAGCACTGGCATGAAGAAAGAGTAACAAAACTTCTGGCAATAGTGTTAATAATTGTAGACTCCAAACATAAAAATAAGGCAGAACCTGGTTTTATAAACAAGGTATCAAAGTTATTCTTCTGTATATGCGTCTATGTTGCAGGTCCACTATTAACTTTCCTAGGACTAACTAAAGGACAGGTTTAACTGTCCTAGACTTGGAAAATTCACCTTCCCAGGACACCACAGGAACCACTTGTTCCAAGGGAGGTGTCTCCTTCTTCACTTTAACTTGGTAATGCATTTGAATGTGTTCACCTTAGTTCTTGGGAGGTTTCACACTGAGTTGAACTGTGCTTAGCATTGATAGTAAAAAGAGATCTTGGTAGTGAAGAGTGAAGAAGGTAGTGAATGTATTTTAATTTCTGAGAGAGATGTTATTTGATTTTTAAGATAAGAGGAAAATAATTATAAACACAAGCAGAACTCGTAATGGATAATATTAAGCTTAAAAATTAATAATTATCTTTCACTTCAACAAATACTTATCCAGAGGGTGTCATTACTTTTTTCAGCCCCTCAAAAATGCAAGGCAGAGCACTGGACACCTGGGTACCTCCTGGGGGCTCCTAGTTGTTTTATTCTCTCTATTTTTTTTGCAAGAGTGGGAATGTGGTTGTTACAGTCAGGACCTCAAAGGGGAATACTTTGAAAATTTATTGTCATCCATATTTCCAAGATCAGGCCTTACACATTCAAAAATTATCTTCTATCTTGGGCTTAAAAGTATGTCTTGGCTCAGTGGTACCTTGCTCCGATAGCCAGTACCCTGTGTGCAGTTGCTCCTATATCCATTTGTCATTAATAATAACACTTATTTATTATAAGTTATTAATTGATACTATTAATATGGTTTCCAGAGCTAGGCCCCTGACAATGTGGGGCAAACTAAAACCACCTTATATTTGTAGGAAGGTTTCTGATGCAACACTTTGCTCTTCCTCGCTGGTCTTGTACCAAGACAATGTAACACACTGGTAGTTCCAGTAATACACACACACACACACACATATATACATATATACATATACACACACATAACTTTATATATATACGAGCAGATCAGTTTTTAACTATCAGTAAATTTTTCAGGAGTCTAAAGTTTTTGATAATTAGCACTTGAAAAATGTTGTGAAGTTGTTAGTCATTCGTGTTTTGACATGCAAAAATTAATGTTTGTAATAAAAAAATCTGCCAAAGCTTCATTGCTTTCATTTGCACCTCTGTTTGATTAATCTTTTTTTTTTTGTTGGTCCATCACTTTTTTCATCAGTTATGGTTCTATGCTGATAATCTAACATGTTTGAAGTCCCTCTTTGATTCAAAGAAATGAAAGTTGGATGGTATTGTTTGTAAAGGTGCTATTCCTGCTAAATAATGAAGTCATTCTGGCTCAGTTTTTTCTCTGATAGGTCTCCATTTGGCTAATTGGTCTGATGACATGTGAAAGTATTTAGAGGACATCACAAAAGTGACAGAAAAACATGCCCCCAATTTGTTTTAGTGTTCTTTTAAACTTTTCCAAAGTTAATCCTTTCTTCTTTTTAAAGCTGTAAACATCAGAAGGAGGCTTTATTAAATTGCTTTTACCTCAGACTACCAGGGGGCTTTTAATGGAAGAGGGGAAAATGTTTGAAACTGTTGAGTCTTTGTTCTTTTTCTGAGGCAAGAACATTGGGAGTCTACACAATGGGATTTTAATAACTGGTGTTGTTACCTTCACAGCAGTGAAAAAGATGGGGGCACCTGGTTTTACTGGACTGGTTAAAAGGAAATGAAACAATTCCATACAATATGTACTTGAAAAGGCACACAGAAGTATAAACATGTTATTTTCTAAAAGTCAAACAGTTCTATAGAACATATATATGAAGTTCTAAGAAAATATTAACAGACTGTCTCTGTTTTGCAGCATCTCAAGTACCACAGTGACACCTGGAAGCATAGGTGCACTTCCCTGGTAGTTAAGTCATTAACAGCATCCTCTGGAGCCCTTGTGGATACATCTGCACTCTAATGATGGCCCATGGACTAGTGTCTTCTCCAGAACTGAGAACAGCTAACATGGCACATCTGGCCTTAACAGAGCTGCACTTCTCCTTTGTCTCTCCTTTAACCAGCACCAAAACACCCCTCAGTGCCCAGAGAGGCCTTGTGATGCCTCCATCTGTGCATTGCCTGGGAAATTCCCAGCTCTTGCAGGGTGAGCCATCCTTGGCATTCAGGCCATGGCCACTTCATTTACAAGGTGGTAAGGCAAACGTTTGTTGTACACAGCAAAGGTAACTTTTCTGTAAAAGTGAGCAGAAAAAAATATTTACAGTATTATGTTACTGTATGTATATTCCAAGGAGGCATGTTTCATTTATTTTTAAAATTTTAAATCTTTTAAGAATTGCAATTGATGATATGAAATCAGACATATCAGATCATCTATGACCTTGATATTTTTCTATTTCTCCCCTTGTAGTTGAAATAAATACTTAATTTATTGCCTTCAAATTAAACTGCTGTCATGATACCATAGCATTCTTCGTGGACTCTGCGTTGTAATGAATCTGAAATTCTCTGATATTGCCTCTGGGAGGAGATGCTTGTGGTTTTTCACACCTGTTTGCCCCTGTTCTGTGAATGCTCTCATTTCGTTCTGTTTTTTGTTGTTTCTTCAACAGTTGTTAGAATTGCATAAGAAAAACGTGCAAATGTGGGAGCTCTCTGTGGCTGGCTGTTCTTGCTGCTGCTGCACAATCTCATAATTCTGTTGCAGCTCTCTGCTCTTCATAGCCCAGTACTCACTGGAACTGCTGTTTCTAATGCAAGCTGTAAGATCAAAGCAGATACTGTGAAAAAGATTATTTTGTATTGCTTCATTTCACATATTGTCTATTAATTGATCTCCTGAGTTATTTAAGGTCCTCACAACCTGTCATTGCTTTTGTAATTTCTGTTGTTTTGCCATGTATCCAAACATTTTTTTCAGCTTTTATTTTTGAAACAGAAGAAATTGCAATAATTAAGGAGTTTAGTGATAGGAAGTTTTGTAAAATTTATATGTTTACCTAAATGTCTCATCTAGTTTGGTGAGTCAGGCTGACCAGTGAGTTATTTTTATACCCACTTCAGTGAAGCTGAGTTTTTTTTATCCTTTGAATCATTTGCTATTACATGCTTCCAGAAGAGCTATGTTGCTGCTCTGGCCCTCTGCTATGCAAATAAGCTTTGCTGCTTTTCCAAATTTTTTTTTACTCTTTCCTAACAACACGATTGCTTATAAATTGTTCCACTGTTGTGACTGTGGTTTGTTTTCCACAGGCTCACACAGTTATGCTTCATATCACTGTACACATACACAGAACTTGGTGCTCAAGCCTCGTGCCTTGGCCCTGTTCTCATTAAACCATAGGGGAACTTTTGGGAATCAAAACCGATTGGACCTGTTTTATGGCTACAGACATAATTTTACCTCGAGGTACTTTGCCTTGGAGTCCAGTGCATGAGAATCCTGAATGTTAAAGAGGGTTTTGGAAAGTCATGTAGGCTCTGGTTATAGGTGGTGAAGCCAAACATGGAAGCTGAGCTATTTCATCTTGCAGCAATATAGTGATTTTCTGTGGAGAAGAAACAGAAACTTGACTCTGTTTGCTATTGAAAGATTATGAAATAGGTATTTATTTTGCTAAAGAAGACATCCAGGTGCAACTACATTACCAAAGTCTACAGAAAATTTGCATCACACTTATAGATGAAGATAAGGACCTACAACTGAAAACGTAAGGCTTTTTACCAGACAACTGTCAGGTTTTTTTTTAATGAGAAAGTCAATATATGGTATGCAATTTTAGCTGAAGCTTTAAAACTATATTAAATTGCATAAAGATCAATGAAAGTATAAGCAAGCAAAACAACTTGTCATGATGGCAAGGTCTGCAAAGGTGTCACCCCAGACCTACCAGTAGCGCTGCCCTCCCTAACGGAAGGGAGCTGGGTGCCCTCCCTGGCCAGCAGGATTGTTTGTCTCTGCAAATGTTCTGCTGCTGTAGGCAGTTTGTTTAGAATACTTTGCCAGATGGGACTTCTACTGCTTTCTTTTCTCTACTGCCTGGAGGGTGTCTGCTTTAATTGTAAGAATCACGAATATTGGAGCTCAAATTTGCCCTGACACTCTTCAAGGCCATATATCAGACCATATATCAAAGTCTGTTTTTGTCTACATGCACTTGAGTTACATGCTTTTCTTGCCTTATTCTGAAGGAACACGGAATATCTGAGTTTGTTGGAGTTTTAGACTGTTCATATTTCCCCTCATTTACATGATGACATTTACATTCCTTCAAATCCTCCTTTCATAAGAATCTTGTTCCTCTGTCTTCAGGTCAAGACTCCTTTCTCCATGCTGTGGGGTTTGCAGGCATGTTTTTGGTCCTTCCCTGTGTGCTGTGATCCTTGCTGCTCAGGGAGCAGTCACACTGATGAAAATGAAGACTGACCAGCTCCCCTGCTTCTTGTCTTTTATGATTTCTGGCAATGGTACCTCCTGTAGACCCTACCCCAGATCTGCTCCTAACCTACCACCCTGGAACCAGAAGGGCAGTAGATGCCAAGAGATGACACAATTTCAAAAACAAATTGGTCCCCATCATAAAAGTTAAAGCCACTGAAGTCTGCCAGATACAGTGGCTGGTGGACAACTGCTGGCCTAGGGAGTCCTGACAAAAATAATATTTGGCTTGAGAGTGTAAATGCAGAAAAAAAGCCTGCCAGGGTCCTGTGAAAGCTTTGCATTTTTTATTATTCTTTAAAGATTAATTTCAAATTTTCCACTCATCTTTTGCTAGTAAGTTGTTTTTTAAGACATTGTACAACTGCTAAGAAATTCTTTGCTTATTCTGTCCTTGTCTTCACCAGTCATTTGCTGAGCTGTAGTTAAAGGCACTATTTGTCTATTAACTATCACAAATGTAAGATTTTTTTGAAATAATTCTACCCTGCTCTTGAGGAAGCCTCACAGCACATGTTTTGTCACATTCTTGATCATATCAGATTTTGCTGTGGCTTATTGCTTTATGACATATTTTCCTTTGCTTTTCTTTCTTCCCCTACTTCTATCTTACAGTGTTTTGCAGTTAATTTTAGCAATTCTTTAGTTCATTTCAGGTACTTTTTTTTGTTCCAGTTGCTCATAATTTTAATACTTTCCATAACTAGCCCACAGGCTTCTTTACCATGTCTGCTCAGTCAGTATTTTTTTTTTTTTTTTTTTGCATTAACCAGTTGTCTGTCCACACTGAACAGATTTCTAGCTCATCGGAATATTAGGTGGATAAAATTAGTGCAGCTGGTCACCCTTGTGACACAACTTCTGCCATTATGGTTCAGACAAAAATTTTATTCATGCTCAGAAATGCCTAAATATTTCATATAATAATTATAATTGTTGATTCATTTCTTTAATCACATTGCTTTGCACATAGTGCAGTTTTAGTAAATTTAGGATTTTTGCTTCTGTTCTAAATTAAACTATCCTACAAAACTAGCTTGAATTTCTTAATTAAAAATAACAAGAAATGCCTCCAAGTTAATGACAACCTTTTCTTTAATTTCTACACATTTTTCTAATGATTTGAAGCCAGAGTGTATCTAGCTTTAAAGGTTTTCTATTTCCTTTTCAGAACTCGATGTACCAAGAGAAGATTAATGTATCTCTATCCATATAGCTCAAAAAGTCATCTATCTTTTTTTCTCATCAATCTGCCCCAGAATTCTCTCTGCTGCTATAGAGTTGTTACACTCAAAATCTTGCTTTCTTATATGGGTAAAGCTAAAAAATTATTAACATAACTGGAAGTGAAGCACTCTAACCACTACTAGTCCAGATCTAACTGTTAAAAAAAGAAGGTTAATGCAGTTAAAATGTTTTTACACACACCTCCTAGTGCCTGCCTGCCAGTGTTAGGGATGTCTCCACTGCTCCTCTGGGAGCTGAGATTGGTGGGGTTTGATACTCGTGGCAGTGGTAGGGTGTTAGTGAATTGCCAGCCTCTGGAGTTTTTCAGTGTGAGGAATATGATTTTTTGTGTTAATCCTCACTCTAGGGTCAATTTGGGGCCATTTTTATGCGTCTGCCAAAAACCTTTTACACCTTTGCTCTGTCTGCATTGGTCTGTTGTTCCATATTACACCCAGTTCACTACATATAGTGTCTTTTGTGTATGTTCAACACTATTTCTTTGTTATCTCTAAAACCAGTTCAGTCCAGCTCCAGGTCTGCAATCATCATGTTAGACTCTTAAACACTATTCTGCACAGAACAACTGCTTCTTACTGCTATCTTCATAAAGCTATGGTCCTACTGTACAAAGGCAAATGTGGTACCCTTCCTGCTATTCTGACTTGTTTTCCTCTGTTGATGTTCTTAGCAACAATTTCACCTGGGTTAAAAGACTTTCAGAATAAATAATAAATAATAAAAACCCACATGGATGTAGAATAAAAACACATGGATGTAGATACATGTGTCTATGTGTACAATGTTGACGAAAAAGACAACGGGAAAGATTCTCCTCCCTCCCACACCCAAAAAAAGCCAACTAAAACAAAAAAAGGCACCTGCAAAACAACAAGAAAACCCCAAAATTAAACCAACCAAACAAATCCCCCCCATAAACAAAAAACAAAAAACCCAAACCAACCAACCAACCAACCAACCAAAAAACAAAAACAAAACCAAAAAAAGCCTCTGAGGATTTGAAGACATGCACAAGCAATTGATTGTGCAAACTGTCCACAGAGAAATTGACACCACAGTGAACTTCCGCGTCCTTTGGAATTGTATGGTAAATGGTAGATCTGGGTGGCTTTTTTGAAAAGAAATTTGAATACAGTGATTTAGAGAATTCTTTAAAATATTTTTCCCTCTTTAAAAGCAATTTAGTGTACTTTTATTTAATTGTCCTGTGACCCTACTACCAAAAAAAAAAAAAAGCCAAAAACACCCCAGCAAACCAATACCCCTCTCAATCCTGTTTCATATGTGATTTCTTGTTATACACATAATTCAGTACAGTTAAGCAGACACTGCTTAGGATGTTTTGCATGTTAATTGACAACTGCTTAAATAGAACATAAAAAGCTTTAAACAATGTAAATCAAGTAATCATAAATGTTATTAGCACTTATATTATTTTCTTATAATCTCTATAGTGTTATTATTGGTATATAAATCCTTAAATAATAGCAGACAGCTTCATAGCCCATAAGAATTTGTTAAACATAAAGACAATTTTCAATATGTCATGGCACAGCATTTTGATGAGACCCATGAAGTATTCTGGAGAAACATACTGTACTGCCATTTCATTGATCTAAGGTGGCAGATGAAAGTCTTGTCACCCACAGCACCACCTCATTTCAAAGTGAATGCAGTTACAGTGATGGAGTATGGCAATTTTCAATGTAAATAATGTTTTGCCTTTCTAAAGGAGCCCATTTGCAGTCTTGAGGCCATTAGACTTCTGTCCTGGCTTCTTCAGCACTGCAGTTCTGCAATAGGATTGGAGAGTCAGTTTGAGATTGATAATTAACTTCTCACTCGTGCTGCAAACCTTCCTTTTATATTTCTGTAAAACTGAACAAATGACTGCTACTAATGTTTTGCTCATCAACTTGTAAGTGAAGGCCATTTAAGACAGAAATGTAGGATTTAGCTCCAGCTGCTGCTCTAATGTTGCAGAAAGCTTTTGCTGCAGTTCATTAAATTCAACTTCAGGCAGTCACAAAACTGCCACCTAATTATTTTTTTCTTTCCTTGGCTGAGTGAATCCTGGTGTCACCAATTTCCTCTCACAAAAATGGAGCTACAGAATTCTTCATTCTGAAGATTGAAGAAACAAAGCAGTAAGGAAGACACCAACATAATTCTGTTAAAAACAGGTAAGACTGAATCAGTGGAACTTCATTTCCTACCAGTTTTTCAGACTATCCTGGGAGTCAGACTCTGTATGGGAAATTGATTCTTTGCTAATAGGTCACAGGACCTTTATTAGTAACTGTTAGTTTATGTTTTGGGGACTGATAACCAAATTGGAGGTTACGTGGGTTCAGCCCTCTGGCTGAAAAGGAGCATGCCTGTGGCTGAGAAGTAATTTTCCTCAATACTGAGTACATGGGGTGTTTTAATCTCTGTTATCTCAGTATAAATCAAATTAAATTATGACTATTTCATTTTGTGGAATATCAAAACTGAAAATGAGATCCAAAACATGTATCTAAAGATACATGTATGGAGCTGTCACTCTTGACCTTGCATACAGAATTTCTACCTGAACACAGCTCTGTTAACACATGGATGATGCTAGACACCTCTTAGAAAGTATTTTAAACATACCTCAAGTACAGGTACATGGGTACCTGTACTACCCATGACTTTAAGTTGTGGGTATAGCTTATAGATAAAGTAACTAAAATCAGAACATATGTGTGTGTTTAAAATAACACTCTGAAACAGGAAATGTGAATAACCTCCTGCCATGGAGCTGCTCATGGAATAGAGATTTTGTTTGATTCCTGTGGTTATTCACTCTTTAGGGACGTTACAGCCTAGGAATATTTCCAAATTAGTACACCAAGATTTCACCACAGAATTCTTGGAATTCTAACCTATTCTAACCAATTCTACCTATTCTAACCAATAGGTACTGAGAATTTGAGCTTATGTTAATGATTGCTTGTTGTCATACCACAGTCAGGACTTCAAAGAGAGAATTCTCCCTTCTATGATTATACACACAAAAGAAAGAGCCCTTACTCTGATTTTACAATTAAAATTTACACAAAATGAGTATAAAAAGGGAACAGTAGAGAAAAATGTAAAGTAACAACAAAAGAATGGCAATTCTACATATTAAAATATGTAGAATTAGGTATCTTCAAGGTTTCCAAGATGCTTCTTTGGTTGTGGGAAGAGAGGAAAAAATGACTTCAGCCTCAAAATTCACATTTTCAATATGCATATTTTTACTTTTGACAGTATGCCTTCATGTACTTGTAAGTTGTCAACTGGCAACTATTGTTGTCTCACTGAGATCTTAAGAGTGAGAAGACACATCAAAAGAGAATTAAGGCTATGGTAGCACTCAGTGCAAATCAGAAAAGTTCCATATAAGGCTGAAATCTGGCATTTGTATCAAGCATCAAGACACAATGGGGGCACAGGAATAAAGCTGTGAAGAGAATTGACTTAGAGTATGAAAGCGCGACACAATATGTAACCCTTTGTCTTAGATGACAATTTCATAGTTTTTACATGGCACAAGTTGTGTAAATTAGTTTGGGTTCAGCTTGGGAGAAGTTTTTGTGGGAAAAATAATCTGTCAGTACTGGACCACCAACAAACTGAACTGTCTAGTTACAGAACTGTTAACTAAATTTTGGTCACAGGCTCAAATCATATTGCTATTTCCCTATAGGTATCTTAAGGAGCAGCACTGGAAGGAGTTAAGAAGCTGAGAATTAAGTCACATTCTGACATGTATAGGTAAGAAAGAGAATTTGCTTTCTAATTATAATTATAATAATAATTTTTAGAATAATAAGAGAATAAAAAATTATATTTGTTTTGAAATGCAACACAAATTTTGATGAAATATTTTTTATTTGTAAGCTAAACAAAACTGATTGAGAAACAATTTTCTGCCATTTTAAAGATTTATATGACATTCTGAAGGGTATTGTTGAAAATAAAAAAAAACCTCATTCATTTTAAATCTTCAATTTCAGAATATAATTCTGATAAATTTAAGGGCTAGGTTCTGAATAAAATCCAAAAAACATTAGAACATATGTGGGAGCCTCTAACCCCTCATCTGTAAATGGACAAGTACCAAATTTTATTTTCTCTGAAAAGACAAAAATTTTTAGATACATCAATTCATAATGGTAATTAAATAGGTTTAGTAATTGAACTGCCTGACATGAGATTTCTTTGAAAATGGAAAACAACAAGAGCTATGACCATGGATTATGATCCTGTGGTTAAGTTTTACCTTCACCATAGTTACAAATCAAAGGACTTTTCCCTTGCCTAGAAGGAGTCCAAATCAGTCCTGGGACTCCCAGCAGAGCCTTAAGAAGGCTGGGGGGATTGGGGGTATAATCTCCTTTGAGCTCCTGTCCATGCAGCCGGTGTGCTGCTGCCTCCCTCAGTGCCAGAGTCTGCAGCTGAGCTGTGCCCAGCATGCTGTCCACTCATTCCCTTTCCAGCAGAGCTGTTACCTAACCAAACTAGGACAATCAGGATAGGCAGCATCCAACAGCACCAGCTTGCCAAGGCAGGACAGAATATCAGTACCAGCAATGGCTTGTTCTCCAGGCTGGAAGGGTCAGGCTGGAAGGGTGAGGGCTGTGGATACAGCCACAGGTTGGTGTTAACAACCTGTCACCCTGACACTGCTGTGCTCTCGTGAGGCTCAGTCCTGACCCAGAGCAGAGCTGCCTGACAGCAGAAAGAGGAATGGCATATGCCCAATGCCATTTAAGACGTGCCATGAAGTTAGCCTTCCCACTTTTCTCTTTAAGCAGGACTTGGAAAATACGCCTGTTTACAAAAGGGTGTAGAGATGCTTCACCAGAATGTCCCCATGGGAAATGCCCTCCAAATCCAGGGGCACTGCCTCAATGAAGGCCAGCAGAATGACACACACTGAGCCCCTGCTGAAAAATAAATAAATGGGCAAGCAGAGACTAAGATACACACACATACCCACCTCTACCCCCCCAAAAAACTGCAAGTGTTTGTTCATCTGTCTGGTCATTACCTGCTTTTGGATAGACAGCCATCTTTCCTGTATCAAAAACAACAACAACAACAACAACAACAACAAAACAAAACAAAAACAAAACCAAAAAACCCAGTCAGAAGATTTAGAGCTGACATTTTCTGTAGCTAAACTGATAGTGATGCCAGGCAGATCCTGAATGGCTGCTCAAGCTCACTACTGTTTCAGCAGGATGATTTTCTAGATTTTCTAGATTCTCCAGTATTGTAGGTTTTCACATTACTAGAAGGCTAAAACATTTACAAAGCTTATCTAAGTCTCTTGATTTACCTCTCACTTCATTTCCTTTTGTCACACTTGTACTAGAAAATCATACTCTCCTCTAATGTTTTGGGATTCTTTCTAAAATAAAGATTACCCTTTCCCATTAATCTAAAAGTCTTGCAAACAGTTGCCAAAATCCTACCACATTTTCTTTACTGAATGTGAAGACTCTATCATCTTCATTATTATACCACAACTAATTCTCTAAATTTAAATGAGAATTTAAATTTTCTTCTTTCAGATGTTTTTTAACTGGTAACAAAACTTTTGCCTGTATTGAATTAAACACATTTAAATGATCTAAAAATTCCTCTATTCCTCTATTAGGTTTTAGGTGGGAATTCGAGACCACTGCTTCTGTGGTTTTTCTGTGGATTCCAGCAGGAGAAAACGTAGGTAGGAATTACTTGTGAAAATCCTGAAATGCCCCTCAAAATTGTGTTTAAATCTTTTAGGGGTTACCTTGGAAAGGTTATTGGGGAGGTAATAACTACTGAAACAGGCTAAACCCCCAATGATGCAGTGTGTAAATTACACAGCAGAACTGGACAGGAAAAGAATTGAGTTTTGGAGAGCACAGAGATTGAATATGAGCAATTATGAAAAAGTGCAAAGTGACCTCTTTTTATTCAAGATTCAGCTTGACTTGAAGTGAATACATGTCTTTTAGTGAGATCTTGATTGACTCCTTATTCTCTACATAAGGATTGTTTTCTCTGATACAAAAGTGGCAAGGAAGAAAATGTTATTTTTTAAATTTCATTTATTGGATATTTATCAATCAACAAAATATGTTTTGTAAATTTCCAGGTCAATTAGGACAGTAGCAACAGACTTGATTGTTACCATAGCATCAGAAAGTATTTTTCTTTTTTAATAGAAAGACTAATTATTAACAAGAATATGTTTGCTAATGCCTTTCAGAAAAAAAAGAAGAGACTATTTAAAAGATGGTCATATTTTAAGGATCTGGCTTTTATTGTTACTCTATCCCAGCATAGAATACTACATTTATTAAAAAAAGACATTAAATGATTTTGTGTCTATATTTATTGTCAGCAATACATCAGTTATGTAAAAATAACCCAGATGAAAATGTAAGACTTGTTACATTTTCACATCATCTCTATTAACTGAATAATGCTTAGTGACAATATACACAAATTTGCAGTATTAGTTGTACGTAAACATTTTGTGCATTAAAAAAGAAATTTACATAATTTAAAAAATAAAAATGCATTACACAATTTACAAATTAACATTAACAAAAAAAAAAGGTAAACATTCCTCAGACAGCTGCCTCCTCATTCTACAAAATAAATATTCAAGTAAATTAAGTTAGGCAAAATAAACTCTTAATTCTTAACGATTTACATAAAGGTAAAAAGACAGATTTCCATTTAATTCAAGGTATATTTTACAGTGATTTACACATAGAGTTTTAAAATTGCTCTCTTCAAATTGAACTTTATTACATTTTGGCAGGAGGAAGGGGGTTTCAAAATTGATGCTTTATACCAAATATAAACAGGCTTGTGCAGTTGCATCAAAGATTCAAAAACTAACTGCTCCAGGACTCAAAGCAGACACAGTAAGCTAGAAACTACAGTTTTAAAAAGGAAAATATAAACCACCACATCAACAGGAAAATATCTACTTTGCTATTTTCTGAAAGGTTTATTTGATCACTGGAAACATTACTTTCACAAACTAATAATCTACAGTAGTGGCTGCTTTAGGCACTGGATTTGTAGAAGCACTCTGATTTTTAAAGCAAATTGCTTTTCATTCTATATTGATAATTCACATATTATTTATTTCTGCTTCAATGCTAGAGGACTTAATCACCTTTGCAACATTTAGATTTACATAAAATTTCAACTTTCTTTACAGCCTAGTATTTTTTCTTGATAATGAGGGAAACCACTCTGGCTTCAAATTTCCATGCATTTTGTTCATAGAAAAAATAATAAAAATGCACTCTAGATTTTAAATGCAGCACTAGTGTGATGCAGATGTGCACCAGATATTCACTGACGAGATATAAAATGTAACACATACTAAAATACTTGCATGGATTGCAAAGGCCAAACATACTTTAAAAACCCTCCTATCTCTTGTTTATCCATTTAATGTGTAAGGAAAAGGAGATGTCATACCTTTAACTTCAAGTTATTAAATGCTTTGATTTAGGACATAAAATTCTTCAAGGCAAGAACAAGGCAAAAGCTCCTGCTAAGACCAGCTAGTGTCATAAATAAAGATGACTCATTGCCAATGAAAGAAACCCTGTTCCCTCAATGCCCTATTGGTCCAAAACTATTTGACAACACAGAATCAGACTTTTAGAAATCATTATTAAAATCTGTCTCCACGTGTAATTATTGTTTTTTAATGCTTAACTTTTCCATGGTTTTTTTTGTGTCTGACAAAAGAGGAACCAACCAGGTTTTTCTTGTTTTCTACTCAAGAATGCTGAAAATTAAAATTATCAAGATTTGTATTTTTGCAATGGATCTTTACAAAGTGATGTAAGAGTGAATGCTCCACTCCTGAAACACATATATGAATGAACCACTGCTGCTGCAGGGGCCATGAAACTTCATCAGCTGCAGCTGGATCAAGGTATAAAATGAGAAATTAAACCTGCACCAAAAATTGTTACCATTGTTCCTCCCTCTGGTCATCATTCCCATTTGGGGAATACCTACACAGTGGGATGAAGGTAATTTTCTAGATGCAGTAACACCACACTGGTAATATGGCAGCTAAGTTAAAGTAGGACCATAATCTCTCTTGAATATCCACAAAATGCTCATTGGTTTCAAGAATTATTCTACATAGAACAAAAGTGTGTATTTTTAACAACTGGTATTACTCATTGATGTCCATGAGAGTCTTGTCATTGATTTCAGTGGATCTGGGCCAAAGTTTGCAAAGCTAGTTTCATTCAGTGTGCAAAAACTGGTGCTTCTTGAGTAAATAGAGTGATGAGTAGGCAGAAGTGGTTTAGGTTATAAAAAAGACCTGAGAACCTAATATTGAAATTTATGTAACAATTCTTTTTGAGAGGTTGCCTGATAAAGTTTTGTATTGCTTAGTGGCACAGTCACTTGTACGTTCCGGCTGCACACAGAAGCCATTTGAGGAGAATAAACCTTCTCAGGTCATGGATCACATCCATAACAGCCATGTCACATGAGTGGCAAGTCAATGAGCTTCATATTGGAAGCTTAACACTGAAAAGCCATACACATGGAAGAGGTTAACAGTGAGTTTTCATACTGCCAGAGTTTTTTAAAAAGTCATGAGTATTAAAATGGCAGAACTAATGATCTTATTGTTTACTTGCCAGTACACTCAGGACTTTAACTGAATAATTAAAAGAGTCTATTGAAATATCCTAATTAGAAAAGACAAAACGTCTCTGAGTATTGCACTGCCAGTAACAGTGAAAGAGCTCTCATTAACAGAAGGAAAGAAAAGTAAAACCATTTTATTTTAATTGAACAATCAGAACACCTTTTTAGACAAGAAGTATGTCACTCAGGATTACAGGGCAACCACTTTTCTTTTTCTTTTCTTTTTTTTCTAACAAAGTTAACAAATATAAAAAATCTAGTCATAAACAGCCTTCAAAGTACAGTTAGAAACCAGCAGGACAATCTATACCAGTATAGGTAGATGGGGCAAGAAACTAGACACTTGTATTACTGCCACGGTGTAGAGTACAAATGGCTGCTGTGATGAGGAACGGTGTGTGTACAGCAAACGTCGTAGCTGATTCCATCCCGTCGCAGTCCAAACTGAACACTACTCTCTTCAGGATTCAAGACCTGTCTACTTGACACTCCTTGCACAAGATACATCATTATCCTTTCTGAAAAGAGGCAGTTTCTATGGCAATACTAGTTAAGTGCATATCATGCTGCACTAATATAGTGCAAAAATTTGCCTTACATGTAGCAAAAAAGATGCAGGCAACAGTTTGAGTTAGAGAAAGTAGAAACGTACTGTAACATTTACAGCAGGTATTTTTTTCCAGACACCAACCACTAGAAAATAGTGAATCTGAGAATGCCTCCTTTCTGGATGTACACATGAGGCCTTTATAATTTGGAGTGGTAACAGGACAGAATTCTGCAAGTGAGTCATTGCCCTCTGAAACGCAGGTTAGCACAAGTTATCATCAACTGGCAAACTGCTGAACTTGCTCAGTGGGTTAATCCCAGTTAAAAGTTAATATTGTACTAAGCCCTAAAATGCTCTTCATCACGTATATAATCTGATAGAATAATACATATGGTTCAATCGAGTATATATGTTATGTTTGAATATAAAGAGTCATAGACAGCTTGGTACAAACTCCTCATGCGCACTGATTATACTTGGTTAATGATGCAGGGGCTTCCAAGTGTTAATACTCTGTCAGATACAGTTTTCTGGAGGCAGAAGTGGTGCTCAGTTCTAAGACTGAGGAAACACCACAGATCTCCAACTGCAGTGTCTATTAATGTGATTCTGCCTGATTTCTCAGTGCTGATGGTCTAAAGTAAAGCAATAATACCTTGAATTTTGTTAGGCATTATGAAATCCATCCTTCTTTATCTATGGTGCAGTTACAAAAAGAAAAATTCAAAACACTTAATCCACTCCATAGAAAATCCCTGTGGCTTTGGACACCTTCTGATTTCATTCCTATAGTTTAGACTCCATTTGTCACCATGAGAAGTTGCAGTTTACATGTCTGCATCTCCATCATAAGCCAAGGTTAAAGGTTTCAGTCGGTTGTTCTGCCTTCTCTGGGGCTTCTTTGGCTTTTTGCTGAAACAATAAGATAATTTGTAAGTAGAACAAGCAACTAATAACATACAAAAACATATTTCAGTCTTACAGACTGATAATACATTCAGTTGTTTGTTTATAAAAGCTATAAGCCTAAAACCTTAACTGGGATCACTAATTATCCCTTTATCAACCCAAAGCAATATCTAATTCAAAGCTCAGTTGTTCAGAAACAAACTGTTATGATGCTGATGTGACTTGATGAAATCCTTGGCAGGTACTCTTGCAACATCACTCAGATTTCAGAATTCAGAGCCTGCCATGCAATATTTGGTCATGTATCAAAACTGCAATCAGGTCATTTTAAATTACATGACTCAAATATTAAATCGCTCTTGACACATCAAGGGTTTTTGCAGGAAAGATCCATCTTTTGATTGGTTTTATCTCATTATACTTGCTGGAATGCCTACAATTAATTCTAGATGTTATAATCAAACCAGTCATTAATAGCAGAGGTATGGTTGTTTACCATAACATTCCTTGTCTAGCCTTGAATTAGATTTTAATCCAGCAGTATTTCCCATCCATTTGATATAGTTTTAAAAAATTACCAGGCCAAAGAAAAATGAATGTTTATTTATGCTTTAGTACTAGTCTTCTTTTAGACTGCAATGTAAGCATTTCTTTAAATCAGGCCTGTGCATCTTCAGTCTTGTCAAAAATCTTATTTCAGCTGTGTCACTTAGGCTGCTCAAATCTGAATATTTTATACAAAACTTTCTGTTACAATGACTTGCCACAGGTTCCAGTCCAAATAATCTGAAATGTTGTTGGATGATAATGGATTCCCTTTTGCTCAAGCCCCAACCCTCAAAAAACCAAGCAACCAACCAAAATAAAAAGACCACAAAAACCCCAAAACAAACAAACAAAAACCCCCACAAAAACAAACAAACAACAACAAAAAAAAAACTGTATCAATTTTAATATTACCTAGACAGAAGTGAGGTTTTGGGCAAAGTTTACTGAATTACAAACATACCCAGAA
Source organism: Anomalospiza imberbis (assembly GCF_031753505.1). Lineage (NCBI taxonomy): Eukaryota > Metazoa > Chordata > Aves > Passeriformes > Viduidae > Anomalospiza > Anomalospiza imberbis. The sequence continues at coordinate 125,165,149 of NC_089681.1, read as the reverse complement.
GCCCCTAAATGCCTACTAATGCAGTACAGCCAAGAGCCTGATGTATAGGACCACACTTCCCTCACCTTTCACCTGTACTGTCATCTGGATTAGAAATTCCAAACAGGACCTAGAAAACTTCAGGGAGCACATTCTCAAAGGTGACTTGTTCAAAAAAGAATTATTTCATGTATGAAAAAGATGACATAGTTTTCAGACTTTTTCTAGTTCTGTATCTCTAGATCTTGTCAAATATAAGATATGATTTGCCTGGTTTCTCAATTTTGCTGTTGCTATTTCTCTCAGCATTTTTTGATACAGACACAATAAAATTATTCTGGACATTGTATATTACAACCAAGATAAACTGAGCAAAAACGAACTGTACACTCAGCTACCCCATATTTGTAAGTTTTTATACCCTCAGAAGAGCATGTGGTGATCCATCATCTAGAGTACAACCAGAATCTGCTAACCCGAGTCTGGACAGAAGGACACGGCAAATTAAACACTGCAGTTCACAGAAATGCCTGCAGTTTATACAGCAGCAGATGTAAACATTTTCATTACAGTCTGTGAGGAGGCTGTTTTCTTATAAATAATTAAAGAACTCACCAGGCTAGATAGACCATAGAAACAATAAAGATGAGTAAAACAAATGCACCAGCAGCTACACCATAAACCCAGGTCTTCAGCCTCCCATCTAAAAGGAATGAATGTTAGTCAGTAGTGTTTGAGTTAGTCTAGTTGAATTATTAGTTCTGCTATAGCATAGAAATACTTTAATATTCCAAAATGTCTTCACTAGCATATACAGTTTAATCAGGGTAAATATTGTTAAATAACTGAGCAATGACTTCTCTGTGCTCTGCTTTTCAGTTGAAGTCAGGATAATTCAAATGGAGCTGAGGTCTGGGGCAGAGGCAGCAGGTGAGAGACCCAGAAACTCAGCTTTGGGGCTGTCTGGTAGCGAGCAATCACTCAGTGTGATCACAGAGCAGTGCATAAGCCTGGGACTCATTTAGCATCACTTTCTATTCTAGCTCTGATAAAGCAATCTGCCTGCCATTTTAATTCCTGTTCCTATTTACTTGTTTGTTTTTAAATGTCCTTAGCATGCTGTACATCATCCATCCCTTAGCTGCACACACACAACTTTTACTACTGCATAAAGTAGCAAAATTTTAAAATTTCTTTCCCTACTAAGTGCAAGCTTTGTTGTTATACTTAACTTCTCCTCACAGAATAAAAATACACAAAAAAAGACAACTCATGCTCATAAATAAAACAGCTGTCTGTTGATAAGGACTGTATTTATGTGCAGCCTGTGCAGTTTGTATTTTGGACATGACGTTCCTGGAGGTTTAGGCATACATACCACTCTCCTTCTTGCCTCAGATGCACCCATGTCGACGAGGAAAATTATGTGACTTTGTCTGTGGGGTTTTGCTCTGCCCCCAATGATCAGATCACAACTAAAGGTGAGTGCATGCTTTTTGACTCACTACTTTTATCCAACTCATTTTTCAAATTTCTAAATGGCTTTTTGCAAACATTGTTTTCCAGAGGGTTATCTAGCCCTGTTTCATTTCCTTGACATTAAAAAAGTCATCATTATAAACTGAATTATTTCATTTTCAAGTGGTATAAATTTTTTTTCTCATGAAGTTGTGTGTATTTTCAATGTAAGCAAATACAGCCAAAATCTTTCTGACCAAACACTTAGTGCTTCTCATTAGCTCTGCAGAACCAAAAGACACCTTCAATGCAGTTTCTATTTCCACAATAATATTAACAGAAGTTAGATTAAGATTGCTTGGTTACATAGTAGTGCTCTCCATTGCTATGCAGTTTAGCTCAGGCCTTCTGGTCTGCAGCAATGCAAAGTCTTGCTGTCATGTGGACAAGTTGTTCAAGACTAATCAATATCAGAACATTTTACCTTCGTTACCTTAATCAACCTAATGAAACATTATAACTGATAATAACTGACATAACTGAAATAACTGATCCATTAAAGATTAATGGAATAGTAGATTTGACTTGACATAGCCTATGATATGATAATATCAATGAGAAGAATTCAGACTTTAGTACTGCTAAATGGGTTAGTTTCCTCTCTCCTTGGTTTATTTCCATTGGAAAATGTAAGAGGCTTAGGTTTTTTTCAGGTTGGTTTCTTTTAAAATAGTAACATCTCCTTGCAAAAAAGGCTGGCAATGTCTTGTATACAGATGTATTTGTTTTTGTCAAAGCAAGGAACTCTGTTAATGAGGTTGTTCCTATTATGCAACTACTGACCTCTGACTCAGGCTTTCTAAATTCTGTCTGGACAGATTATTTCTAAGTATGCAAGCGAATTCGCATCTCAGATTCATCTTTTTGTGGTAATACCTCAGCCTAGACAACTGAAGAGGGCAGTTTTAATACCTTCCTTTCTGGAACTGCAATGTAATTTGTGAAAGAAAATGAAAGACCTATTTTAGATCTAGACTTAGAAACTGTGAGGAAAAGAAATAATCATACCAGAGTAAACCCAAACCTTTCCAATAGATATCAAATCCTGAAATAAAACAATCAAGCCTAAATCTCATCAAAATAGGAAAATGTTCGCTTTCTCTCACATCTGCTCATAACTTCACTGCATGAAGTATTCATTCTATTGAGTATGTTTGAGATTAACTGAACTGAGCTATGTCTCCTTCCCAACTTGAATTACATAAAATGGGTGAGTTTTGATGAAGTTTCTCAAATGTACCTTGCTCCAAAACCCTCCCTGAGCTCACATGAGTGTCCATGTTCCTAAACTGTTGAAGGGGGCTGTCTGATATTTGCTTATTGTTATCACTCTGCGTGCTACAACACACCCTCTGGCATTTTCAGGAGGGGTCAGCTAAAATGAGTAAATCATAACATATTTGGTAAGATACTGTTTTTTAAAAGAGGACCAGAAAAGCTTGATTTTCTATTTTTTATTTTTGAATAAAGTACTTGGAGTAAAGACCATTTTATTGCAGGTATCAAATATAATATCAAAGTACAAATAATTGTAAATACTAGTAGGAGTAATGGGATCTAATGTAAGTATTTCTAATTTCTAACCCAAACATTATTTAATCTGTATTAGACTAAATATGAAATATTTAGAAATATTTTTATAAATCTCAAATTGAAATATCTTTATATCTTTATTATGCATGTAAAGATAGTACTTTCAATTCTGCAATTAAAAACATCAAAACACCCTTTAGAAATAAAAGACCACACTAATACACAAGTGTATTAGTATATTTAGCCCTATGTGACTTAAGAGATACTTAAGATGATAACCAATTGCTCTCTTCCATATTAATAATGTTTTGGATGACATATCTCTTTAAGTGAAAGTATTTTGGTAATTAAAGGGGTTTTTTATCCAAATATTTAGTAGATCTAGAAAATGTTTACTGACATCTGATTACATGATGGACTTTATGAAGTATTTTTATGAAATAACTCCTATATTTTACATCACTCTTGCATATGTCTTTGCTCAGCTCTAAAGAACATGGTTGATCATAAAAGTAAATATTGCTCGTAGAGACTTAGAGCAGGACTATGCTAAATATCAATAATATGGTTAGCATTTGACTAACATTAATTAGCATAAATATGGTTTTGTCAGAAAAGCATTAGCATACCGATACCAATTATTTTCCTCAAATTTTTGCTAATGCTGCAAATTTTAAGAAGCCTTTTTTCTTTACAGTCTTCAGTGCTATCTTTTCATTCCTCTGCCAACAGAATTATTGGTTAAGACACCAATTTAATATACTGGCTTGCACCTTTGCAGCAAACTCCCTTCCACAGTCACATTTCAAATAGCTTCTGTGAATTTTAATAGGTAGAATGGCTAAAAGGAAAACTGCAATATAAGATTTCACTAAATATATTGATGGAGTCGTGAGAGGGCTAGGTGTTTACTTATTTCTTTTCCTTTGCTTTCAATGAGTACATGCCTGCCTTCTTAAATGAACAGTTATTGTTTTTGTTCCCGGTCAGGCTCAGTTGGTCCGGCTGCCTTGGTGTTCTGGGGTGAGAAGGGTATCTGCACACCCTCCTGCCCAAGCACCTTTGGCAGAGCTCCCAGGCACAGGCTAGCCCCAGCAAGCTGTTATAGTGATATGCAGCTCTTAAGCAAAGTTCAGCTCTTTTAGAAGTGATTTCAGCTCGTAGGCTTGCTGGGGTGCCTCGGGCAGACGCAGGGAGAGAGAGACGGGGAGCGCTGTGTGAGGTTCCACCGGAGGATCTGTATTTCATCTTCCGTGAAGGGTTCAGGGACAGCTTACTTCCAACGAGCTAGGGAAACTGAGGGGTTTTTATAGGGTACAGGGGTTTTGAGAAATGGTCCAATGGTGTGGGTCAGGGTACAAATTGACCTATTGTCTTACAGGAAGATAACAGAGGGTCTGAGGCGCGGGAAAAGGGGTTCTTTTGCTAGTCAGCATGACTATGCATTTTCTCTGCCCTTAGGCAGCTAATCTCCAGAGGGGCCTAGCAGGCCTATCTGCTGCAACAAACAGTCAAGGGTTTTTCTGGTCTTCCTAGGTATACAAAACTATAAATGCCAGACCCTGCAGCAGTACTTAGCACTAAGAACTGCTCATTGCATGACTTCACCTGGCCCAAAAGGCTGTAGAAACCAGGTCCTTCCTCGTCCTGTCTGGTTACTGGAAGGCTGGGTAGGGTTCACAGCTCGACTGGTTTTCACATCTCCCTTTTTGTCCTCCATGGTGGGGATCACCACCACTGGGATGAGAGTGCACTGCTCGAGTGTGCCATCAGAGGACATAACTTCAGTGTATCCGTCTTCACAACTGCATGTCCTAGTCTGTAGGGAACAAGTGTTTTACAACATGTACTAGAAAAACAAGGTTTTCTGTGAGCTATAAAGCATAACAACATGGATGACTGGAAGAGAAGACTGTTTTGATGAGTGCTAGCCTGGAGGGTAGCTCTTCGCATATTTTTATGCAAGTTCATATCATATTTAACATTTAATTGAAAGGCAGAAAATTGCACAAGGTGGATTTTAACAAATTTGTGACTAGTAAAATCTCTGAAAATACTTTTTGTTGACATAATCTTTGTAATCAAGAGATGTGTGGGAAGGCCTCATGGGGGTGTTTTATGCTCCAATGCAGTAGCACATACCTCACTGCAGTAAGCGTGGGGTTGGCTGCACGGTGGGTTACATGACCTGTCAGCATCTGGTTGGCGCATCACTAAACAGCCCCCTGTAGGACAGAAAATCATATTTTCACATGGTAATACCTCACCACTGATGAAATTACTTGCTGCACTGTATCATGGATGACAATCTTGTTGTTAATTTAAATGTAAGAGTCCTTCTTCTATTCCAAGGTGAAGGATAATTGGAATCAAGTGTTTTCTTATATGTAGAGTAAGGATACAGCAAATGTATTTCATTTCATGAGCATTTTAAAGAACTAATATTTGGCAATGGACTCTTTTGTTTTCCTCTTTTTTTCCATTGGTGAATTGCCAAAAAAAACTAATTTAAATGCTTTGTTGTACTCAAGAGAACAAATTTGGTTCTCTAGGGCCCTCCTTATGACTTACATATTGAAACTGTGTCGACAATAGAAATAAAAACATATTTTTTATTTATATCTTTTCCTGTTGAACTGAACACAAGTTACTCATCCTGTTTATGAAGGGATACCTGTTTTCTGCTGCTACTGGGTCACTTTTACACATGCCTTTATGAATCAAGGCTTCATGTTAGTCTGAGATTTTACAAAGGAAAGCAGATTTATTAGTAAAGCATGTACTGAATGTTACAATATTGATGATATTGTGAGTTTCAGTCTTTTCCCTTTTTATACAGACCTAGTTTTCATTTCTCCAGCTTTATATATAGTGCAGTTATTGTTATGGACCAGTACGCACAATCAGGATTTCACTATGATTTCAGCCAGAATTACTTTAAAATACATTTAGAATCCGTTTGCATTTACCTGTGTTTCCTTTTAGCTTATAGAAGAGGGATATGAATCACATTGTTTAAAATTCATACTGCTACAGGAAAACTTATCATGCATCTCCCAGATTAATTCCATTTTTATACTGTTGCGATATGATGATGAAATCCTGATAGCTTAGGCTGGTCACAACCATAGCAGATGCAGTTAGTTGTGGTTATGTAGATCCAAGTGTTAACAGGATGGCTGGTGAAGAACAAAGAAAACCCTGCTGGTTGCCTTAAGTTTTCCCCACCCTCAGAAAAGAAAATCATACATCCTAGCATACAAGTCACATGCCTGTGGGAATCTATGTAATAAAATATCAGTCATCCAAGGAAGCAGAAGGAAAGAGTTGCCTCATCGCCCATGGGAAATAACACCTTCAAGTAAAAAAGAATTATTCAGCACAATGATATTATGCAAGTAAGTAAATAGAAAAAGACCTTAAAATACCAACAGAACTCACAATACTTATTTAATAATGTCTGAATTAGAATACACTATGTCGAATACAAATGTGCAGGAACAAGGCTGACAAGACACAGTAATCAGAGATATTGGTTGCTTCTGAGTCAAAATATGTAATCTCAATTTAAATCAATCATGTATGTGCATCTATCACCTCAATGAGCTCATACATACTGTAAGTATTCATGAGCTCAATATATACATATATACTGTAAGTATATATATGCATATATTATACAAAACACTCTCAGAAAATGTAAAAATGCAAATTAAAATCTGGTTCACCACTGTATATTTAATGTAGAGAAGTTCCCTCTACATTATATTTTAGTACAATAGAATATTACATTTAAGTGCTGTGCTTGAAAACTATCATAAAATCCATGAAAACTATAGTTTTGCATTTAAGAGAAATATATGAAAAATATAGTTTTGTGTTGCATGGAGACCAGTGATTTCATGTTCTGGAATATGCCATTAATCTTCCTTTCAAATCAGAAAGTTATCACAGCTTAAAGCCACCTACAAACAAACTCTGAAAAAAAAGTGATGCAATATAGGTCTGAGGTTTGTCTGCCTTGGAGGTCCTATTATGAAAAATCTGTCAATAATACACAGTCATACATTCATCTTTCCTAGAATTTATCACAAGGCTGTATTCAGTCACATCAGAATAAATTATTATTTTCATGTGACTGTGATTTATGAATATATTATGATTTTAACATCTCAGAGCCATAACCTCTAAGATGCTATTTACTTCAAATCCTATAGGACCTTTCATAGATAATATCCTATATTAATCTCAATAAGAATTCTCTCTTAGAGTTTTACTTACATAGAAACATCTTAGCTAAGCAGGAAGCAATCAAGGTTCATGAATAATGCCCTGTTGCAATTCTTGAACAAGATGTGTTTTAATAGTCCTACACCACAAGGTAAGATTTGCAAGAGACTTTGAACTATTATTTCAACACCTTATAAAAATAACACAAATATTTTATTTCTACTGTTTCAACAGACAGTAGTGGTGGACTCCACCATGAATAAGTAATGTGGTGGCAATAAATAACAGCCCCTCTGCTGTGACTGACCTGACAGCAGCTGGCATTGAGGATATGTTTACAGTTTCTGGGATTCTTTTACTATCACTTGGTCTGACACAAAAATTATTTAAATAAATGCATAACTCTTAGCTTCAATGAATCCCTATTGCCAATATATAAATCAATATAAATAGATTCATATGAAGGTTTTCTTCTGAGATCTCCATCGTTCCTAATTCTTTTTTTTTTTTTGCTTTGGCTTGCACAAAAAATCCCGACATCCCATAGCAGTCCACTATGTATCTTGATACAGATTTATGGCATTGGAGTAAAGAAATAAACTCATATTAGCACATTTATTAAAATTTTATATTTTGTAACTTTAAGGAGATATATCATATATGGATGATATAATCAAGCTGTGCAACTTTCTTTGCCTTTGTATAAGCACTGAAATGGCCTGTAATACATAAAAAATTTATTTGTTGTAAGGCCTGAAATTTGAAACCCTGCATTTAAAAGTGTAAAGATGCCTATGGTAAAAAAAACCCAAACATATACAGTGTAAAATATTTCAGGTCCACTACTGAAGATAAAACTTATATTTACTTTAAGCATTACATGCTCCATGATTCCAGAAAATAAACAGCATCTTTAATATGGAAAAAGATAATGATTTTGATTCATACCCCAGGAAGTGCTTTTAGCAGATCCTTTAAATTTTTTTTTTTCAGTTTGTTAGGAAAACACATTATCCACCTATTTTTGAGGGTTTTTTTGTGTATATAAAAGAGTAGTTACCTGTGACGTTTAAACCATCTGACCTTTGGCACCACACGGTCCGAGAAGATCCCTTCCATGGGCTAGCCATCCACTTGTACTCATAGCACTGCCCATCTGCACAGAGAACATTTGCATTTCAAGAGATTCAATGACAAGGTTTTAAACTACCACGGGCAACAGCCACACTCATCAGCTGACCATACTCATTTTGTGGCCACACTCATTATGATTAATGGCTTGTACAATTGTTAATTAAGCCCCTTTCTCCTTCATCCAGCACTGCACCACACATGTGGAGCTCCCAGGGTCTCCTGCACTTACTGGACACGTAGAGAACAGACCAGATGTGTCTGAGACACTAACTAGGTATAATGCAGTAAACGGGTACAAGAAATGTTTCCAATAAGCTCATAATGGTTGTGGCCCATCTGTTGTGCTAAACTCATTTAGGGGTATGGTTCCTTTTCTGGTAACACTGGGCTTCAGTCAGTGCTCCAGTGCTTGGCGAAGTGGCCTGGCCTGCATCTGGCTTCGTGTCTCAGCTCTTCTGTGCACACCTCATGTGGTCTGGCATGAAGCATGGAGTCCTTCTGCACCTTAGCTCTCTATTATAAATATAAAATTCCTTTTTGTCTGATCTGGCCTCTGAATGGGCAAGGCGGTACAGGAAACTACTTTTTTTAGACAATTTGTCTACTAGCAGTGGTAAGCATGGCTGAGATATTTTAATGACATTGTCATGCAATTATCAATTCAAAGGGTAGAGAGAAATCTAAATCTGGTTATGAATCAAAACTCAGAGATTTCTTTTTGTTAATGTTACTAAGTGTATTTGTCCCATATAAAAAGAAATGTCATTATTTAAAAAGAATAATTCTAGAGGGTTAACATATGATAGTTACCACTTAAAAGTTTTTCTCTTTACAGTTGATATATGTACAACAACAATTTAAGTGCATCTGTGTCTATCAAATCTGCATTTGCATAAAATTGATACCATGAACTGAAAGAAAACAAAATTATGGTTGTTCTTTTGGTTGTTGTTTTTTTCTTACAGGAACCAGACTGACATATTTTGGTGCTTACCATTGCATGGTCTTGTTTCCAAAGCCTGTTCTGGACAGAGATGTTGATTCTCTAAGTCCTGAATGATCACTGCTCTAGATCGGACTTGTATTCCTCCAAAACCAAGATCTTCACCATTAAAACACGTTAGCTGGCAAAGGCTCCATTCTGACCACTCTCTCAAGTAACAGTCCCCTGTCAAAGAGCAGTTTTATAAGATGAATGATCATGGTATATGAAGAGTTTTTTACATTGAATATGCCTTAAAAAATGTCCCAAGTACAGTTTCTTAATTTTCCTTCTTTTTAGTTCTTTTCTTTCCTCTTTTTAAACTTGACTCATAGTGTAGAAATCATAACATTTTGATCTTATCTGCATGTCTATGTCATAGGAAATATCATGAAGGTTATACAAGAGCCCATTTGTTCTAAAACAGTTTTAGTTTCTTGTAGCATTTCCATGAGATCACCCTCATTATGAATCTCTTTGCAATGCTCTACCAATGTCTAGATTTTGTACATTTTAAGATATTTTGCATTGTATGTCTTATGCTAAATCTACTTTTTCTTTTCAATTTACCTTTGATCTTAGAAAACATCCTCTAGTATTAATAAGATTAATTATTGCTTATCTTTCTCTAAATAGACATAGAAGCAACTGATGGAAAATCCTTTGCAATAAAGGGAAATGGAAGCATGATTAAAATGTCTGTTCTTGCTATTTCATGTCAGGATCATAGACCTGTAGAATTCTATAGTGTAAAACTGAAAAATAAAATTACACTAATGACACTAATTAACACAATCAGCTACAGAACATTTAAGGAAGATCTGAGGCACAACACGAAGAAACCATTTTGTTAAAACGGCAGTTGAAAATGGGACTAGACTGTGCACAAACTCATAAATAAACCTCTTAGTTCTCATTATTTCAGTGAGAAAGTCATTAAAAATTCATGCTACCTTGCATTATACTGATGACAGATATAATCAGTACTGTGTTGACTGGATGCCTGATTAATGAAAGAATTTTATTTGCCAACCTTAGGAAAGCATGCAAAGAAATGAATAATTGACGAATGATGTATACATAATAGGAAAACTAGTAGTGATTTTTGGAAACATTAGCTGGAGTGTATCATTAGCACATCCCTACAGGGCAGTAATCCTTGCTGGCTAAATATGAAATTGTTGAAGAACAGGTCCCTGCTCAGCAAAATTTTTAAAGCAATCAGTAAACAGCTATATTTTTTTATAAAATTCACTAATATGAAAACATAACTACAATCTTTGTATTCTTCCAGTTTCCATTTAAGAAGAAAAATACATGAAAATTATGCAATTGGAATGCTATGTACAAAGCAGTGACGGAAACATCTCCATTTTTTATTAATTTCTATTTATTGAGACAATTTTATCTTCAGTGCAATCCGATATGAACTGGGGAAAAAAACTCTGGGAAAGAGGAGAGTTTCAAGAGAATGAAAATAGAAAACTGGTATGAAATGATAACTACATTAGAACCGAAGGAGTTTCGATTCTTCAGAATCCTCTTCTGAAGATTCATCATTAATAGCTACTAAACAACAGCAATATACTTCAAATTCTACAAGTAAGTGTTTGGAATGAGCTGGAGGGGTTTTACTGGAAATTAAACAGCTCTTATATGCTCTTAATCCTTCTCAGTATGAGCATCATGGACCTGATCATTCATAAGAGCTCCTTTAGATTCAGTTCACAAAGGCAATGACAGTGCATGGCACATTCACAAAGCTAAACAACTAGAGGCACTCATGTTTTCTCAGAGACCAAAACTTTCGCTTCATTTGGAATAGAACCTCCAAAGAAAAAAAATAAGATGCCTTAGCTTATCTTCCTTAGACACCCATAAAAGGCATCAAGTTTTTAGCCACTAGTAAAAGCAGTAATAAAGCTGTTAGATAGTCTACACACTTAACACTAATATTTAGCTGTAAACCAACATCCTTTCTTATAGAGTTAAATACAGGTTTTATTTCAATGGATTTTGTGAAAAAATATATACATCTTAGATACAATCTGTGACAGAGAGATCATGTCTTTTATAAATTTAAAATCTAGTATTTTTTTCTAATTGCTTGATTATCATGAAGCCACTCCTAAAAAGTAACTGTGTTGGTCATTTGATAGATTAATCCAATCACTAAAGCAGATGAAAAAGATTTAATTGCCTGTGGCTAATGCTAGGCCCTAATAGCTAAAATGATACCAAAGCAATCTTGAAACGCAACATTTATTTGAAGAGCTTTGTTACCTGGACAAGGGAAAGTGCAGGTTTCCTCAAGTATTATCTTTTTATCACCATCTATAATAGGCTCTATTTCTCCACAGAATTCCTCATCTACTACTTTGCCAACATCTTCAATGGATCCATCATAAACCACACAGGAGATGTTCCTCACACGTGTTCCCTCTCCACATTGAGCATCCTACAGAAGGAGAACATAAATTGATTGATACTGAACAGAAGAAAGTGCCAAAAGACTAGATCTGAGTTACATGTCATTCTATCTACTATTATTTTTGCTTAACTACTTATTCCTTCCAATGAGGAGAAAAAGAAGATAAAAAAAAAAAAAAGAAGACATGGTTCATTACTTCTGAAACAAGAAAAAAAAAAAATAACCCAAAATTTCTGGTTACTGTTAGATGTTCCTTAAATTACAGAACTAATTATGCTTTTGAATTGCAACCAGGGCTGTATGTCAAGTGAAGATATCTTCTAATATGTGAATATATTTCTGCTAATATTCTTTTACAATAGAAGTATTTAAATTATTAGATGCTGCTCAGGTACCAAGGATTACATTTATACTCTGAATATCTGTAGGACACTGTTGCATTTATTGATAAATACTAAATCTAAGGAAAAAAACAGACTTTAGTTTTTGTATAAGAAAGATAGAAGCAAGTTGTTTACAGAGTTGATAAGGAGGTATCCAGGCATATCACAAATATGATAGACCTGTAGAATTCACAACATATGACAAATATGCCTGGATCCACACGTTCCATAACTTCTAAGTCCCATAAAGCTTTTACCTCTACTTTGCACATAGACCATTGACCATATTGCCATCGATAACAAGGTTTTACTGGACAGGGTTTGAATTGCTCCATCTGAGAAGGACAAGGTCTCCCATCACCCTGAAATGGCTGATTTATGGTCCTTCTTCTGATCATTTTTCCTGTAACAAAAAACAGCAATATAACTAACAACAAAGTGGTTAGACTGATTTATTCATCAAGATGTTCTATTTTGCTGAAAAGTATTGTGTTTGAATAAAGCATTTTTTTCCAGATTTGACAAACTGAATTATAAAGCTGATCTCTTGGCTCTTGCCTGTTACGTGGATTCATATTTTCTAAGTCAGACACTTTATAGTCTGTCATTTGTTTGTAGTGTTAGAAGTGCAGGAGAATGTCTGATTAGGATTGCTCCTGTAAAAGCAAACAAAAGCAGTTATTTTGTAGTTCAGAAGCCTGAAGAAAAGTATTCTTTATGAATGTGATGACATGTTTGTTCATTTAAGTGGAGACTCCTGCTCTTCATCTGCAGCTTGCTGCTAGAGGAGGCCAGCATGCCGTGTTCCTCCCTCGGTTAACCCAGAAACATGTGTCCCATAATTGTCTGATTCCAGCAAACAAGAGCTTGCAACTGCCTGTCACTGTCTGTGTGGGAAACATTACATGCAGATTTTGACGAAGATGGAGGATTCTTCACTCAGGCCCAAAGAAAATTAAAATACAATAGGCTTATGCAACAATTATCTCCTCTTCAACTGTGAGTGATATGCTACCCAGCTTCACTGAGATACAGGTTCTACTTCAAATACTTATTTATATAAGGAAAGAGGAATTCTCAGTCTTTAAAATATGCTAAAGGGATGTACTGACCTGTAAGGCCACATGTTTGAGAGCACTCAGACCAAGTGGACCAGTCAGAGAGCTGACAGTTCACAGGACATTCCACCACGCAGGACATATTCATTTGCCATGTCTTTTCCAAACCAAGCTGAAAGAAAATGTTAAATGGTTAGCACAAAACTCCAGGTCTGTATCAGTGCATCAGTGCAAGGAAAAAAGTAACTCGGACTTAAAATTCTCACTTCAAGAAAGTCCTAAAGCATATACTGATCTATATATACATGCATAAATCCCATTTTCATCAACCATTTTCTAAACTAGAACTTATAAATGGAGGGCTTAGTCTCTACACTATTACTTTTTGCAACAGGTAAAGGCCAAAATGATTTATGAAGTATTTTGAAAGAGAAATGCAAAAATACTGAACAGCTATTAATAAATGAAGTGATACTAGAAGCCAAGTTTGAAACCAGTAAAAAGGAGGAGGATGAACATGTACTAGATATTCAAAAGATGTTGCAGATGCTGAAAGTTTACAGGAGCTCAAGAAAGACTGAACAAGTTAATGGAAGAGAAATCTGAAGGTTTAAACACACAGAAAACCCATCAGGCAAATGCAGTTCAAGAGCTGAAAACAGGTGGAAGCTGTGAAAGGAGTAAGTGGAAACTCTTGTATGTCTGTGCTTCTTACTCTTCCTAGGGCATCTGCTTATGCCTCTCTTGTTTTATTCCAAATGTGCTGAATACGTGCATGATTATTCTATTCTATTCTATTCTATTCTATTCTATTCTATTCTATTCTATTCTATTCTATTCTATTCTATTCCTATTTCTATTTCTATTTCTATTCTATATATTATGCTATCCATACAAAGATATTGACATGACACTGACAATGTTTTTTCCAAAAAAAAAAAAAAAAATTTGCATTTTTTTTCTGAAAAACTTTACAAAAATAACAGAATCCTCTAACATCCATAATGTAAAAGCTTAGGCTGCTGGAGGAGTCTGAGAGAAGGGGACAGAGAAATTAATCTCAAGACTCAAGTTTTCCCAAAAATATATTCTATTCTCAGTTTTTCCCCAGGTATGATTCAATGTAACACCCCACCCCGGAGAAGAAAGAGTTTTATAATCACGCTCAGGACATGGCACAACAACTACATGGTCCTTTGGTTTGATCCTGGGCAGCCATTTCTGTTCTTATAAACTCACACTCCAGATTTTCCCCATCCATGCAAAGAGATATTCTCACTACCACACATGAGAATATATCATACAAGATGCATTGCGACTGATGGCAAAAATATTAGCATAACGCCTGCATCCTGCACAGATGAGTTAAAAGGGTAGGTAGGTTATAAGGGTGTATGATCTAAAGTGTGAAAGAAAATCAGTCCTGCCAACATGAACAGATCTACAGATTTCCAGCACAAAGGACTGTCCTTTTCACTGGACCTCACCAGCAGACCTTGAACATCATTGAAGCATTTCAGAATCCTAGGCAGTTGTGAATATCTTTAACAAGAAAAAATCCCCATCTAGTTCAAAAAAGCAAACTAGACATTTTAGAACCTATTAATTTTAATGACTGGAAAAGTTAATGATATAAAACCAGCATTTAAGACTTTAAAAAGGAGATAAAGCCACTATTTTCTACTTAACACAAGCATAGAGCAATAATTAGCTGCAACATTAACATGTCCTCCATAAATAAACAACTATAAGTACTGAAAATACCTCCTCCTGATAGACTCACCAAGTTTTAAATGTGCATTTGCATTTATTGAGACAAATGAGAGTTTAGACCTCTGTTTGCTTTTATACATCATAGAATGAGTTCTTGGCTTTTCTCGGTGGTTTGGTATAGCCTTGATTATACAGCTATCACACACAGACAACACCTAAAACCTTTGGATAATCTGGAATTTGGATGATTAGGAAACTAGAGAACCCTCTTTGAAGTCCATATTTGGGTCAAACCATCTGAGCAAAGGCTTTACAGCCTGCTGAATTGATTCCTACCAATTATAGAAACATGACTGCTCTCTTTCAATTCTGGTCTTCTCAGCTGGACTTTAGCAGCTCAAGAGGGAAAAGCCCAAGAAAGATATTAACAGGGAAGAGGAGAAAGCTGAAGGCCAGATTACCCACAGTGACCTCCTATTTGCATGTCTTAGATACTGAAGTGCTGCTTAAATAGATCTGGGGAACAACCGACAGGTTGCAATTCAATAGTATTCACATATTCCATTCTCATCCCTCTCCTTCCTTGAACTGATGAACCACAATTCAACTTCAAAAGCTTAGAAAATATTTGAAGAAGTGTTCAGTAGCTCCCTGATCCTAAAGCTTTCGCTCTGGATGAGCTGTGGTTTCTGACTCAACAACGTCAAGTAATGAAAGCTACCCCTGTGCGCTCTGTGCTTCTGGTCACACATGCCAGGGGCAGCAGGCTGCCACACCAGCATGCTCCTTAAATCCTGTGATCCACAAGAAGTATTTGTATTAGTTTATAGGAATGTTTGGCACTAAAGATTAAACCCTGATGCTGGAGGTTAATTATGTAATCTGACAAGCAGACTATTCACCAATAAACCAGTAAAGTCTGCTTTTTAATGCAGACACAACTGCTGGTTTCTAGGCTTTTATCATCTTTAATTAATGGTAAATGAATGAAAATAAGTCTATAAAAAGGAATATAAATAGGAGCAGCTTGCTTTAGGTGATTTGATATTTAAATAGTCAAAGAAAGAAAAGTTCTTGTGATAAGTAGAAACCAAGCAAGCCAGTACTGCTACACTTTCAGAGTTTGAAAAGAACTACATTAACATAACCAGGACTTGGAAATAAGCTCTGGAAATTGTTTTATCTTGGCAGTAATCAGGATGACTGGCTACCTTCTTCAGCTGATGAACTCAAATAAACACAAGATCATATGGACACATAAGGAAACCACAACACAGGGGCTCAGACGGAATGTTACTATTTAACTCTGCTGATGCTTATACCTGGAGATGGTTATAGACAAAATTCAGCATGAAGAGTTTTTTTATATATGGCTTTGTTACTTTCTTGAACCATGTATTATATAGAAACTCACTGCAATAATGATTCCTAATTTCCTAGGGATCAGTGTAGGTTTATCTATTATGAGCTCTCTTCTTTGCATATAATAATAAGACAAATAATTCAGTAAATGTACCTACACATAAATTAAGCAAATCTTTACTCATACATCTAGTATAAAGCTTTATGATAGCCCAGAGAAAAATCATTAGCTAGGTCATTATAAAATTACTTCATATTTTTCCTATTCATCAACTTTTCCAAGCACATGCACCTTATTTTGAACTTCACTTAATATTTCTGCACTGCACTTACAATGCAAAAACACAGTGGAACCCCCCACCCTGAAGGATCATTAGAAAGAAGTGTATAGTATGTATTCACGTTTTGATAATTTCTTGAATACTCTCCTCTCATGACCTGCAAGGTCACAAAGCTGGCTTTCAGATCTCTAGAGTGAAGGGTCTGCTAAGATCTGAACAGCTTGGCTTTCCTGTTAATCAGGTTAACAGGTTTTACTTCTCAGTTATTGGATCAGCCTTTGACCTTGTTGGACCACTGCTTACACATCCATAATTCAACAAATAGTCTTAACTGTGTGACATGGGAGTGGATCAGAGCTTTCTACAAGATGTATCTCTATATGATCTGTTGATAAATCCAGGACATCACTGCAGTGATGTCTGTTGGCCGGTCATTTACAGCAAGTAGCTCTGGAGATATTATAGTCTTACCCTCATCATTCCTCAGAAAAAGAAACTTATAGGTTTTCTGAAATGAGATTTTAGTGTAAAATTTAATCAGTTCTAAATGTTGTTTTAAATCTTTGCTTAACAGGAATAATTTCTTGGTTTTATAGTAGAAGAAAAATATTTTCCCATAAAATCAAATAAATCATATTTTTTCTGTTGAAATATTTGGATGGATATTTTACATCATCTCTTGTTATTAATTAATAGATATAGCAACCTCTTAGAAATGACAGACATTTCTTTCTCTTTTCTAACACATTAAATCATTATAAAAAGCATTAATGCATTGCCTTTTTAACTTCACAGCAACTTGTGTGGTAGTCGTACCCTGAGTAAAAACTTGAGACCTAAATTTTGTGGCCGTCCCATTCCTGGAAGTGTTCACAAGGCCAGGTTGGAGGAGGCTTCCAGCAACCTGCTAGAGTAAAAGGTGACCCTGCCCACAGAAGGGGCGTTGATCTTTAAGGCGGTGATCTTTAAGAACCCTTCCAACTCTAATCATTTTATGATTCTGTAAAATTATTAGATTTTATTAAAAACCAAGAACTACAAGGGAAGGAGGAACATGGGATAGAAGTAAGTGTCAGCTGAAACTCTGCTTTTGATAAGAACTTATTCATTCAGGAATCCAGGATGTCAGAGGAGATTGGAGAAGTTTAAGTAGGTCAGATACACCATTATAAAATTATAGTCCAAAGTAAATGATGAGTTTCCTGACTCCTTCCACTTCTGATAAGACTCTTTCCTATGGGCACATCCTGAGAGCAGCTAGTAGCCAGAAGGGTCCCACAGAAAAGCTGTTGGTGACAAAACTGTTATGGGGGCCTTTCCCCCTTTGTCCCCCATTGCCAGTAATTTTATTTCCGGTGTCATGGTGGTGGGGGAATGGCAGCTGAAACAAGTGCAGTTACTTTCCATCAGAAATGCATGTAGGATTGCCCTTAAAGTAGTACTGGTGTTGTCGTCAAGTTTTTTTTCATACTACAGACTCCATGCAATTTAAAGCTTTAGGATCGACCCACAAAATGTCAGGAAACCAGTGCTGTCAAACTGGAGGTTAGTTTGAACATTTGCAAAATGGCTCTTTCAAAACTTAAGGGCTCCTGTCTGCTAGCTAGTGCTCCATATACGCTCCTGCTTAAAATTATATTCATGTTGCATGTTTTTTCACATTAGCTTGGGTATTTTTTGCAACACACAGCTGGATACAAGAAGTTAGCAATCAGCCCAGCTGCAGAATGACACGTGAGAAATATTTTCCAACACATTGAGTAAATGATTGATACTGGCAGGTGTCCAAGACTCTATGCAGAAGTTGTATCAAATTAGAATTATGATTAGTATTCTGATTGAGATTTATTACCTTTATTCTACTTTATTAATTATTGTTTCTAAGTAATTTCCTTCAGGACATAATAATTAGCATATGTTCACAGAGGCACTTAAAAGTAACCAAAGGAAATAGTATAAAAATCAGCTGATGGCTCGGTTCATTTCAGAGGTACTTAACAATCCATGAATAATGTTGCAAAACATCTGGTGAAGATGCCATACAGCTAAGTTGGCTCAGCATTAATTAGCACCATTAGAAGGGAGCTTTCTCACAGGTACCCACTCACCTCTTCACAGTATTTCAAGTCAACCGACTTGCCATCACTGCGAACGCAATCGAGCATCCGTGTTTTGATACCACTGCCACAGACAGCCTTCTCGCTGAGCTGACACGTGCTCCAGTCTGCAAAGGAGGAATTCATTAGCACTGCAGGCTTTCAGATAGAATTCATAATGATCCAGTCTCCCACCTAATTGTGATGGCCTAAAATAACCCTCACAAGCAACTTTCACACATGCAAAGGCTCACAGACCCCAGATGCTACACATTTTTGGAAATAGTGACCATTACTGCAAATAGTCAGTGTCATGGAACCTTCCTGAAAAGTGCATATTTGGGTTTTTTTCTGTATGGATTTTTAGTAAATCAAAAAATTATATGAGTAATACTTTTCCTGGAGTTACAGTGTGCACATTTCACACGCAAATTCTCAATGTAATATTTTATCTGAATCAAACAGCCTGAATCAGCTTTCAGTACAAGTTCCACAGCTGCGTCTGGATAAGAAAATCCATCCTGTAAGGTGAAGGGAAATGAACTGTAAGATGTGGTCCCAGGCTGTCACTAGAGCATAATAACACAAATACCTGTCACATTGTAGTCATAGTGGTAGCAGTTCTTGTTCAAAGTGCAGGCTTCTGCCTCAGTGGCAGCAGGACAAGGCTTTCCATCATCTGGTTGTCTTAGGCATTCAGCTGACCTTTCACGAACACTACTTCCATTGCATGGCTTGAAAGTAAGATTGGAAACAGCTTAAATATTTTGGCACCGATACCTCTTTATGCAGCAATACAACAACCTTTTAAACATTCCCTTCACAAATCACAAGTGTAAAATAACCGGTTCCTGCTAAGAGAAACCCTTTTCTTTAACCTAACTTGGTAACACCATTCTATTTTCCTAACCAGTGCGTATTTCAGTATTAGTACTTTGGAACTATTTCACTCAGAAACAGGATATTGAGATGCTCACTCTCCAAATGTTATAATGTAGTGCACCAAAGCCTCTCAGAGGTCCTGAAACACTTTTTGGTGGATTTTTTTTTTTTTTTTTTTTGACATTTCTTTTTGAAACTCCTGTCAGGAAAGAAGGGGAGAGGAAACCCAAAATTACTTTTCTACACTCAGTCTTGATCTGCAGACTTCATCACTCGTACCAGGATAGTGACATTTTTAGTTCAGTGACTGTGCTGCTATGCAGAGACTCAGAGCTAGGCTCAGAGACAAGCTGACAAGCCACTGCCAAAGCTATTCCACCACAGAGAAGGCACCCCACACTGGGAAGAGAGACCACTGGGCACATTTTAGTTTGTGTTCTGGAAGAATTTAGCTTAATGGAAATTACCGTCACACTTCATTTGCAGCCAACACAAAACAACCCTAAAAATGACACTATATATAGATATTTAAAGGTGTAATCAGTTCAGCATCTTTGCAAAACATATCATACATACACTTTTAAAGTATCCTCCCAAAACTATAAATGTGGCACTTCAGTATACTTCTTACCAAAGAACACTGAGACCACGATCCCCATTCAGACATAACACAGTCCTCCGGACATGGCAATGTGCATTTTCTAGCACCAAGTGGCATATCTTCAGGATCACACAGATAGTCTTCTACTGTGTCAGAAGGACCATCCACAGTGTTTAGCATGCATCTGGAAAAAAGAACTGCACATAAACTTCATTTGCCATGGATTTTGTATGGTATGTGTTCTACAGTAGTCTGAGACATTTTAACATTTTGTCAGCACATAAATGAAATAAGTATTGATCTACGAATACCCAAGAAAAGCTGAAGAGTCAAAAACAATCCTTGTTTTCACAGATGACAGCAACATAAAGGCATGCACATAATTTAGATAATCCCTATCAGTGATTTCCTGGGAGCCCCTGGGCAGGTGATTTGCTTGTCACTACCTTACCTCTAAACCAGAATAATGCAAATAGTCTATGGTTTAGACATATTTTGTGCACAATTCAGATGATAACTTTAAATCCAGAGCTAGTAAAACTTCAAAAATTTTATATTCTTAGTATTAATCCTTAATTTATACAGATGGCTTTTAATTACCAATAGATTAAATTAGGAATCAAGGTCTATATCCATAACATGTACACAGAGTCATATTGCCCTCCCTGAATCTATTCTGATTTAAATCAGCCAGGGTCCAGGTCTGGACTCAACACTAGGCATTACACAGAATTACATCAAATTAAATACAGCCAATACTGAAGGTGAAGGTTCTTTAAAGTGAAGGAGGAACAAAACTCTTTTACCTGACTTTCCTTGTTTGAACACCTTCTCCACAATTCTCTTTTAAGTCCACATTGGTCACCTTGCAGACACTCCAGGGCTCAGTAACCCATATGTACTGGCTGCAGTCACTGTGGCAGGGAACTACCTCATACACCTGGAATCCACATTCAGTGTCAGTTTTGGTGCACGCAAGCATGATAAACATGCAAAGTGATCATACAGAAAAAAGCATTAATGCTCTTGGGAAGAATAAAAAATATGAACTTGATGATTTAGAAACTGTAGTAATAATACAGATTAAATACTTGCTAGAAAACTACTGAAATAACAAAAAAACAGAAGCTATTGAATGCTGGATTCTCTGGTTTTCTCTGTCACTAAGCCCATGCTGTGCCATTTCCACCAAAAACATCAACAGAACTAACATAAAGTCTGTAACTAGGCTAGCTCATGAGTACAACTTTTTAAAAAAATGCTATTAAAACTCTGCTAGCACTTTAGCTCTGTCCTTCACATCTCTTCTCTACAATTCCATCCCACTATTACATTATTATCCCGATTATTAGTTGTGGTGGTTTTGTATTGCTAAGGAGAGGTGACCTCAAGAGAAATTATACCAATATATATTGATTCACTTTATTTATTCATTGTGTATACTTAAAATCACTCTAATGTATTTGTGTACCAGAATTACTATTATGTTTAGATTTGAATACAAATTTTTAAATGGCATCTCATAGAGCAATTTTTACAGTGTTCCATGTTCTGACTCAAACATACATTACAAAAAATAGGACAGACAGCACACGTTGAGCAAGAAGCATATGTTGAGCTTAAATCTCTATTTCATAAACACGTACCTGTGCCTGAAGAAAGTATTTTCATGAACCCAAAAGAAAGCAAAAAAGCAAAGAGAAAACGTTAGAATTGTTAAAGTGAAGCATAGGTATTCTAATGCAATCAATTTGGACACAATTTTATTATAGACAATATACAATTTTATTATAGACAATATTCTGTTACTTCTGCAAAGAAAAAAACATTAAATGTTTCTCTTGGACCTCGTTTTGATGTCATAAGGTAATTTTCAAGATGTTTGCCCTTGGAAGAAAATACATTTTATAAATCACAACTGGTGGGAAGAAACTCTATATTACCTAGTCTCTTGGTTAGATAGTTGAACTGTTCTCCCTTTTTGCCTATAATGAGTATCAAACTTCTACACAGTAGAGAATCCAGTCTCTCTTAGATAAGATAAAATCCTCAGTGTTTTTGGAGGGCACTGGACTTCTCTATCAATTGAAATTCTTCTGACAGCATTAAGTGCAATAGATTCAAAGAAATAAATGAAACTGTCAATTCTCATCCTTCCTAAGTTCCTAAATACTTCATGGAATATCTTAATTATGCATAAATTACTTAAAGCCCATTGCCTTGAAATTATACCAGCTAATCTGACATATTATTCTAGGTATCAAGTCAGCACAACTAAAACTGCTGGATAATCTAAGACTTGTCTTAAACAAGTTCTTGATTTCTTTTCAGCAACCCTTCTTGCGTAGAAAAAGATTACTGATGGTTTGATGGTTAACCCACAACAAAATACCACAGGAAATAGAACACCTTGAACACTAAATATGTACTCTGATATCATATCACTATGCAGCTGATCAGCCCATGCACAAGACCACCAGCATAGTCAGCATACTTGGGCCTTCTCTGAACTACATTAACAACAAAAGGCATAAAAATGTGTGGTGAAAATGCATGTTAAGGAAGGTACTGGACTCTGTTGAAAATTTGTTATTTAGAATTCTTTTCCAGAATTTCCAAGATGAGAATAGGAAAGCTTTAATTCAGGGAAATGTCTATATGTCTGACTCTGGTTATCATAAGAAGAAATACATAAACCCACACACTCAACAGCTTTTGCAGTAACATAAAATTTGGATATCTTGACAGAAAGCCAAAGGAAGACTTTATACTGCGTTGAACATGTGAGTAGTGTTCTCCTGACCTTACTGGCATTTTTGTAGCTATGACTGCAGGCCACAGCAGTTGGGTGGTATAAGAATTGCATACTCATCCTGCTCCTGATAAGGGGAAAAATAATTCTTGTAATCAATGAAAAGATGGATGTCCTTAATTTCTCTAACACTCTCAGATTAGTCCCTTAATTTGAAACCATCTTATGGCCATTGACATGATTTTATATCACACCTGACCCTATTATTACTGTAATTATGATGTCTTTTAGCCTACTGAAGTGAGTACTGAGCAAGCTTTATTCAGCTGGAGTGTGGTTTGGGAGCCACCCTGGCATCCACAGCCCAGGATGAAAGACACTGAGTGATACATCCAGCTTTCACTGCGCTCAGTCCTTCCTCAAATCACAGGCACACATGTCAGCCTTGAGAGACACTGAACGACTTCTTAACAAGGTCTTAAGCATTTTATTTCAGTGTTTCCCTAGCCTTACTAGAAAGTTTTCCCAAGGCTTAACCCAAATCTGCTTGCAGCAGTATAAGCCCACTGCTTTTTATCCTACCCATGATGGCCATGGAAAATGGATTATTTCCTCCTTCTTTGCGACAGCCCTTTATGTATGTACTACAGACTGCCAGCATTCTCCCTTC
Source organism: Anomalospiza imberbis (assembly GCF_031753505.1). Classification (NCBI taxonomy): domain Eukaryota; kingdom Metazoa; phylum Chordata; class Aves; order Passeriformes; family Viduidae; genus Anomalospiza; species Anomalospiza imberbis. The sequence continues at coordinate 125,141,544 of NC_089681.1, read as the reverse complement.
CATCTCCTGTTCCCTGGGCTAGACAACATGTTGTAGTCTTTCCCCAGGTTCATAATTCCTAGATGGCATCTTACAGCATAGTTCTTCTGTAAATCATAGTACACATACTTGTGGGCACCAAAGATCCTGTTTTACCACTATGGGTCATATGTATGCAAATAAGAATGTTACATATATAAGTAATACATATGTAACTTAAACACATTATATTGAATTATTATTTAATGATGACTCTGAAAATTCAGTTCTTTTCCAGCTGAATGGTGGATAATATTTAGTTTAAATAACTAATTCAAAATTGGAATATCTATGTATTTCTCTGCATGTTTCTGAATTGAAAGGGAATGTATTTAAAAATGAAAAATAAAGGATCTATATTTTTTAAACATCGTTGTATTATCTGTGGAACGTCCTTCTCATGAAAGTACTATATTTCAAATTTTTTTACAATAATTATACTTTGAATCAACTATTATTTGGCAAATACCATGTAGCCACACATCAAATGAGTCAAAGTACCGGCAGAGGGCAATAGTGTTGCACAGAATGGGCGAACAGCCCTCCAGCAAAATCACCTTTGATGCAGAAAAATACAAGCCTATTATGTACTACATGAATATTAAAGGAGGAAAAAGACTTTTGTATAGACTATAATTTGCTCCTATTGAAATATGTTCCTCCTAATTTAAAGGATATTTACATGCTGACCCAAATCCTGCAACCCTCATTCTAGTATGTATTTTGTTAAAGCAGATTGCAAACTTGGTTTAATAGCTGTGGTTAAACACTTATGATTTTCTAAATTAGAACTAATTACATCCCCTAAAGTAGAAAATTAGATCAACAAGCCATTTCATTTTGTTCTAGCAAAATGTCAATAGGATAATATTAAGTACATGCATTTTTATTCAAATGTAAATTGAGAGCACATTTATTAAAAATCATTGAATATTTACAGAAAAGACCATGAGGTTGTTTAATATGTCTCTGCAGACTAAATTAAATTCAACAGTAGTATGAATATAAATCAACTTTGAAGAGCATAAGTTAATTGACAAGGAATGTTTATCCTTTCTAAAACTCTCCATGGAAAGAAACTTGAGGGTTTAACTTGGGCCAGTGCTAAACTTGGTCCCAAAGACTAAATGCTTGTTAGCAGTCCAAGCATTCCAGCACTCCCAGGGTGCTCTTGGATCACAATTTATGGTTTAGTTTCACTTGAAGAGGATCCAGACTCTATGGTCAGACTGCTCCATACTGCAATATCAAGTGTAGTTTGTGGGACAACTGGGAAACTGACTTCAGAATTGTATTTGTGACTGGAACTGCACTGTCAGGGCAAGCTTACCCAAGAAGGTCAAGCTCCAGCTTGAGGAGAACCCACTAAGGGACACTGGGATGACTGTTTGAGAGTTTTGTTTTCTGACCTAAGATGGTCAGGGAGTGACACTAAAAATCTTGCCAGTTTGAGCAACTGTAACGAGACATTTTACTCCCTGTCATATATTAGAAGATTAGAAGATTAGAAGGGACATTAAAGATCATTTAGTTCCAAGCCCCCTGCCATGAGCAGGGACCTTCCACTGGACCAGCTTGCTTAGAGCCCCATCTAACTAGACATGGAACCTTTCCAGGGATGAGGCATTCACAACTTCACTCCATAACCCATTCCAGTGCCTCACCACCCTCTGAGTGAAGAATTTCTTCCTAACATATAATATAAATCTACTCTCAGTTTGAAGCCATACCCCCTTGTCCTGTCACTACATGGCTCTGTACAAAGTTTCTCTCCATCTTTCTTGGAGAATCCCTTCAGGTAAGAGATCTTTGGAAACACAGTCTTCAAAATCTGCATGTAAGCATATTTTATTGTCTGCAATCTGCAGTTCACGAATATGCAAAATTCTTGCAGATGAGGAAGAAACTAACACAGATCCTTTACTGCCTGAGGAATTCTAAACTAACACATACTCCTTCTACCTCCACCTGCTCCTTATATTTTACTGTTTTTCTACAGCAAAAAATACAGATAAAAGAGTTATTTGAAGTTTGGAAAAAGCTATCTCATTAATGTAAAAATAAAATCAAATTACCTGATTGATGTGATCTAGCTTTGGACAGGGTCTTCCACCATTGTAGGGTTTTTCACGAAGCCATTTAGACCGAACTTTTACCCCACTCCCACAGGATTTACTACAGCGAGACCAGTTGGACCACTCACTGAGCTTGCAGTCTGAGGGACATGGAATAATACAGGCTTCCTCAATATAGCCTGCATGAACGGAAAAGAAAGTGAAATCTCTTTAGCATGTCAGTTTGCAACTTCTCCCTGAAGCCCTCGTCTGCTTCATTTAGATTCTCCAAAGTTTGACTTGACAGGACTGTGTGAATAAAGAGATTTCTTCATCATTAGGGATAAATTAAATTCTGCAGAAAATTGACACATATAGCTGGAGACTGTTAGAGTAGCAGCTGAGCATCCTCACTGCTCATCATCCCATCTGATTAGGATTCACACTCTCCAGATTTCAGCATTCAAACTTTCTGACAGCTACAGTGTAATTGATACTAACCATCTCTTGGTGGCATCATTCTTACTCTGCGAAGTGATATGTGTAACTTTTTTAAGGAAAAAAGGTTTAATTAAAAGATACTCCACAACTGTATCAAGTAATTCAATTGCAGTTATACATCAAAAATCCAACAGAGAAGAAATGCATCTTGCCAGCCTGGAGCAAGGGAACTTAACACCTTGTGACCTTTCTAAGGCTAGAAAGAGAGAGTAGCCTGCCACATTAATGATCTGCCGATTAACAACCATCTGCCCCCAGCAGCACACTGAATAATTGCACTGAATGGAAAAGCAGATGTTTGTTTTGCTTAAGTCATTGGTCCAGAGAGGTTGGAAGGGGGTATGACATGGTCTGCAGGGAGTAACATAAGGCCTCAATTCACTGAATGAGTGAAAATGGCTTTCTTTCAAAAGCAACATATGCCATAGCTCTACAATATGTGTAATTTATTCCAATATTTAAGGTAGAAGCTATAATACATCAAATAAAAAGCTGGCCTTAACTGCATGCTTACTGAAACTATATCCTGAACTCTCTTCTTCCCTTTCCTGTGTCAGATCTGCAAAGTATTGACCATTAGCAAATGTTCACTTTATAGATTAAAAACCTGGATGAATTTAAACTTGTATTAAAATATTTCATTAAAATATTTAATGAAAACAGTTGCAAAATTGGCACATACTTGGCTAAGATCATCCTCAAAAGATGGTCATGGTTTGCTAGACTTCAAATGTTTCAATTGTTTGTCAGATATATAGATATTTTTAAATTCGAAAGGGATCAGTCTTTTAATCAGAGCTGAATTGTTTTTAACCTATGCTTCTAAGTAAAGAAGTTGTTCTGTCTCTTCTAAAAACAACCAATAACAACAAATCTTAAGGTTAGTAAAGAATCAAAACACTTACATTTCAATTATATATATCTATTTCTAGTCAATTTGTTGTTTTAGATATAGGTATTTTGTTTTAGATGTAAAGAAAATAAGTTAAAAAAAAACCACATACAGTAGCATTTATAGTATTTTATGGTCAAATTCAGGTGATAGTTTTATTCTGTATGGTTTTACTTTATTTAGAAGTGTTAAATATTTAAATAAATATAAAGAGCACATCCTGGACTTGAGCACTGTGAAACTACTGCTCACCAAACATATCTTCCTTAAAATGAGTAATAATAATAGTATTCCAATTATTACTTTGAATATCAAGCATACTTATTAAATATCTGCTGCTATTTGAGCAACCAGTTCAGTGAAAATATATGAAGGGGACACTGTGTTAGAAAAAAAAAAATTGAGGCTCACATCCCTGCATATCAGAGATGCTGACATAGATTGCCCTGCAGTAGTAGATGCAAAATTGATTACGTTTCACCTTACCTGACATCTCTAAGTCCTAGAAATCTGATGCACCCTATCTCAGAGCTCCAGCCTGCACTGAAGTTTGATTGCATAAATACCAAAGTCTCTACCTGCACAGAAATGAGCTTTCAACAAGTCCTATACAAAACCATGTACTCACACAATCAGGAAGCTACCGAATGAAAATGGAAAAACCCAAAGCAAGTTAAACAAAACAATTCCCTCCAAACAATAAGTGTTTAATGATACTCTCTGATAGAACTAAGTGAAGATTTCATTGCTCTATTAAATTTCTTGTGATTCTGAAATGCTGCTTTTACTTTCAACATAACTTCTGAATAGTGTTTTTTTCTGGAGAAACCTTTCTACTGTAACACAGTTATGCCATTTACCATTTGTTAGAATTTCTATCTCTGGCAATTAAAGTCTGAAAAACCCAAATTCAAGTTGTTTTAAATATATTGTACATCCTTAAGCAGGTAGCCTGAATTAGTACAGACTGCTTCAGGAAGACTTTTTTTAAGGTCCATAGACCTCTGAGATTGTCTTAGTAACTCTCAAAGAGATCTTCCCAGTCTTTGCCAAGATCTTCTCTATTATCAAAATCCCAAAATAACATGGTATTTTGGCATTTTGATAACACTTCATAGCCTACCAAAAGAAGCCTGTGTGGAACATACTAAACTAAAATAATTGACAAATTAGAAATTATTTTGTTTCGTTTCCCTTCAATTCATCCAAACAAGGGCAAAAAGTTTAACAACATTATTTAGAAACTTGCAGACAGAAGGTGTATCAAATACATTATACTATATGCAATTGCCAGGTAACATTTTAATTACCCTGAGCTATATTTCAAGTGATTCCATAAATTATCAAATGAAACCATATCACTAGAGCAACCTTTATACTATTCATGAAATATCAACATTGAAGTCAGCCACTAGAACTGCCTTACCATAGAATGCAAAAAAGGCAAAACAGCATCCTACTACAGATATAGAGTCTTATTAAGAGTTATAGCATGGAAAACTGCAACCTGCTGACATGTTAATGCATTTTGTAGAGGATGCAGTGTCCAGATGACACTACCCACATACTCTATAATGAAAAAATACTGAAGTGCAATCTTATACTGGGTACTTAATCCTGCAAGCTTTATGGAATGGCTTCTGTTCACCATACAGCTCTGTCCCGTGTCATCTCCATGATATCTGGCCTATGATGCTCTCCTCTCCCTCTTTCCTATTTTCTCAGAAAAGTGTCAAGACCCAAACTCCACATATGAAAGTTAAACAGCTGAACAAGAAGAATGGAAAAGATGTTAAGAAGAGAACAAGAATGGAGTCAATCAATGAAAGCACCAAAAAGGAGCTCTAACAAGGTAGGATCACTTGGAGATTCTGGAAGTGTGAGCATTTTTGGAAAGTGGAGAGAAAAACACTTATTCTTTTGTAAGATGCAAGACAAGTATTAAAAAACTCCAAACCACTGGTATACTAACACTGTTAAGGGAGTCCACAAAGGAATTTCACAGCTTCTCAAAAAAAGAGAAAAGACAATAAATAAGTGAAGAACACGAAGATTAGATTATATATTAGAAAAATGTTCTTCACCCAGAGGGTGGCTGGGCACTGGAATAGGCTCCCCAGGGATGTGGTCACAGCACCAAGCCTGACAGAGTTCAAACGTTTGGACAATGCTCTCAGGTTCATGGTATGACTTGGAGTGTCCTCTGCAGGACCAGGACTTAGACTCCGAGACCCTTGTGGATCCCTGCCAACTCAGGATACAATTCTATTAAGTTACTTTTCATGGCAAAGAGTCAGAATTCAAAACAACAGAGAACATGCAAAACAAAAGAGGGACTAAGGAGGAATAGAGGAAAGGGTAAGAAAAGACAGTGTGAGGGAAAGGAAATAAATGGCTCAGAATGAAAAGTCAAGAGAATTGTAAGGAGACACTACATGGAAACAAAGAAAGAGGAGAAAAGAAATAAACAACCTGCCAAAAGTAATATCTTGGTGAAGCACAAACAGAACAAAATGCTCTCGAGAGCTTATGCTGGCATTCTCTGGCCAGAGAGTGAAATGTAACCAAGAATGTTTTCACAAATCAAAATAGAGGACAAAGGGAAGAAATACAAACACTGTGCTCTCTGATTTGCATTCCATATGTAATTAGTATGCAGAATGAAAATGACCTTGTTATATCTGACATCAAAAAGTTTTTGGCATATTTATCCCTTGGCATATATTTCCTCTCAGGGGCCTCAGTATTTTGCTCAACAGACTATTTAACATTTAGCTATTCTACTGGACTCCCTTAGAACTGAAGAAGAAGCACACTTCAAATTGTTTACAGATAGCACTTTAGTCAAGAAAGAAGAGTAAATTAAAAAAATAAATTACTTGCTGAAAATTACTTGTTCCACTCCACTTACTGCCTATCAAATGGTACTTTTCAGGAAAAGATTCTCTGGACTTGTCATCACCTCAGATGCCTTTTTTTGTGTATGAAGTCAGCATAACTTTTAAGGTGATTAAGGATGATCTCCATAAGTTCATAGCAATCCTCCCTCAAATCCAATAAAGCGGATGTTCAAATACTTTGAAAAGTTTACACTTGGTTGTTGTTGTTGTTGTTTTAGTTAAATTTCAGATGGTTTTACTTGTAAACTGTTCACACTGCAAAAATTTTTGCAAGTGAGAAGACAGAATGTTGTTATATAAAGAAATTTTGAAATGCAGAAACCAGAAATACTACATGCAAATGAGACTGGTGATGCAGATAGATAGTTTCTGACATTAAAAGGATGTGAAGGAGCCATTTTTAAACTTTCAGTGCTGTTTTCAATTTGATCAAATCACCCTTGAAAAGGTGCTGCTTGTGTTAGACCAACCTTGTGTATGTGTTAGTACAGAACCTTATTACAGAAATAAGCCTCTAGTGTGTGGGTAAGCATCTCTATGGTGGAATGTCACCCAGTTACATCACACAGACTGGTTGGTTAATCTAATTGCACCAAAAGTCATACCAGAACTTTGAGGTTCAAAGAACAAGCAAGAAATACAATAGATGCAAGAAGAAAAGAATGAGAGCAGTAAAATGTCTATGAAGAAGAGCTGAGAAGGTGAAGGAGGGACAGTGAAATAGAAACCAAACACTTTAAGGGCTGAAGATATGTTCTCTGGACATCAGCAGTTCACTTTTTGCCTGCTATTTCTCATCCTGACTGAAGTGTCTCACTGCATGCTTCTTGCAGGCTTCCTTCTCCTCATGTCATCTGAGGGATGTCAGAGAGATGGGACCATGGTGTTCTGTGGCACAGGGTACAGGCCCTGCATGGTCCAGAGAGGTGTTGGAAAGAGTTGCCTATATCTAAGGGCCTGTGTCTGCTCCCAGGGCAGTAGTTTCTCAATTATTTCAGCTCCTATAAGGCTGTGAAATGGGCAGTTGTCTGTCATGAGTGAAAACATGGCTATTCTGTCATTAAAGATTACTGAACCACAATTTAACAAATGGCTTTGAACCACTAGGAATATGAACTGAACTCATTAGTAAAAGGGAAAAGTTTACTGTCCCATTGCTAATTGGCTATAAAATCTGGACTCCTAGAGCAAAATAATTAACAGATGTGATGGATAATTTATAAGGGAGGACCTTAATGGACTTCAAACTTTCTTTAATGACAAAGCAGGATAAGTAGGTGGATATAAGACTTTTCCCCACAAACTGCACGTGCAATGTGTAGGAACAGACTGACTACTCCTGTTGAAGGGTGCAAATATAAACATCTCACAAAATGTTTACATGAACTCTTGTGTCCCTAGGACTGACAGAATTATGCTCCTACTTGCATGACTAAATGTCATGCTACGTTTCAAAGAAGAAAACCTGCAATGTCAAAATGGTTTATGTTGTTCTCATAGATTTTTTTTCCCAGGAAATACAAAGTTCATGGATCTCATCTTCCAGGACAAAGAAATATACAAGTATTTGCATTTCATTTTTATCAGAAGATATGTGTTTCTAGAGACTATTCATATTTATGTTGATCCATGGAAAAATAGATTGAACACCATAAGATTTTTTTTTTCAGGATTACTCTTCAAAGGCTCAAAATCTGAGAGCAATTGTTCATGCCTAACTATCTCCTGCATCAGTAATTCTTCCTCTGGTGAACTAATTACAGCTCTTTGGACTGATGGATGACTGCTTTAAGACTGATGTCCTGTAAACAAGGCAGATATGGAGGCACCAGAATTCAGGGGCCTAAGGTAGGACTTCTGGTGCAGGGCAACAGGTAACATATTGCTAGAGAACACATGACATAAATATATATAGATTTTGAAAAATATGAGAAAATATATAGAATATGAAACAGTAAAGTCTTTGAATAATAATTTGAGAACCTAGGCTTACTACCATACTAGATTAGAATTTCCTAAGGGAAATATTTTTACTTTTGAATAAACATTAAACAGAAAGTCTCAATTAAATTTTAAAACCTTTTTTTTCTGTATAAATTTGCATTGCTTCAGGTTAGACTATTGAGAGTGAAAAAAGCACGTCTAAAAATCCTAATACAAGTGGATAAAGCAAGCTGTGACAAACATCTTGGACTATATGGACTTTGTTATACCATACAAGATTTTATTTTATTGCACATATAAGCAATTAAATACAAAATTCCTCCATTCACACTGATACTCCTAGCAGCTGTTGCAAAAGTATTCACTGATATGCAGATATTCCTCTCTAATCCTCCACATAAGCCTTGTAGCCACAGAGGGCTTCGTAGAGTCAGCACAAATCAATGCATCTCATTTAATTAATGCTGAAGGGGGAAATAATCTCACACTAATAAGGCAGCAGACAAACTATCCTGACTGCTTGACTGTGCCTAAGGTCTTAACAGTAAACGGACATGAATTAAGAAGAGTAATACGACCTATATAAAAATGCTGCATCTGTCTGCCATGCCACTCTGCCTTCAGTAGGCACACACAAACACAAGCACCACTCAGCTTATGTGGGTCATGATTCATAATTTATATATGGTGGAGAAGAACTAAATACTGAAGAGCAAATAGTTTAGTTCATAATCATGGCAGTGGCTTGCTTTTGATTTTTTGTCATCAAAATTCCAAGGTACAATTTAAAGGAACAATGAAGAGTAGCTCTCTCAATTTTTTCACAAACACATGGAAACAGATTGTTGGCAGACACATGTCATTATCCACAGAGCTCCAGTACACTACTCATGGCAGGGATAAAGCTATGAAAAACAACTGCAGCTTTTCTAATGGAGAAAAAACCCTCTCACACTTGACTAACAAAATAAGTTTTTATATTTCTCCAATAAAATTATCTATGTAGTATTGAAAAGCAGGAAGCAGAGAATGGGCAATTTATGTGTCTTCCACTACGGGAAACAGATAAAGAGCAGCTCAGTTACCCCTTTTAGCTGATGTTCCCACACCTGCTGACACCAGGAAGCTCTTAGCTCTTGCCCACACTCTGCAGAACTGGAATGGATGAAAAATACCAGTGGCAGAATATTCCAAATGGCCGCTGAATAGTGTAAACTTTCTTACTAATAAATTTAACTCAAATGACAAACAAAATATTTTGAAAAGGAAAGTCAAAATGTTTGGCATATACAACACAGATATAAAAGAAAGTAAGGAAAAAACAAACCACCTTTTCTCTCTGCAGCTGAAACTTAGGCCTACTTTCAACTGTTTGTTCGAGATTTTTTTTAAGCACCTGTTAAGCTACAGAAAGCTAAGGACCCTCTGCAGAAGGACTTCTGCCCTCTTCTTCCCACAGTTCTTACCTAGCAGTACCAGTAGAATTATTTAACTATATTCTGCCTCTCCTTTTCTGACTCCTGTCTTCTTGAGAAACTAGTTTGCACTTGGGACTTTATAACTGCACCCAAATTTCAAAAATTCTCACAAGAATCCTCAGACGGGTGTACTGATTTAGGGTGGTTCTTGTGTCACCTCTGTCCTTTAGGTCCTTGGTGTCTGTGAAACAGTCTGTTAGTTAACTCTTCTTAAATCTTTTGAACATGAGATATGCCAGGCAGGAAAGAGAGCCCTGAAGTATTTATTCTTCTGTTCTGTTTACCTTTTATTTTCTGAATAAATCAACTGAATTGTGATGATAAGCAAGCAACATTTTGCAAAACAAGCAGCTTATGAATTTTTTGGCACAGCAGAGCAGGTCTGTCTTCTCATTTCTTCCACTCAAAACAACATGGTTTGCAACACCGACCTGTTCGTGGCTTTGTAAATTTACATGGTAGTATTTATTTACATAAAACTTTTGAAAGTCTCACAATTTGAGTTTCTTGTGTCATTTGAATATATCACAAAACATATCTCATGATGTATTAATAACATCAGTGTGGGTGCAGTTTGTCTCTCTTGTCAGATTTAGAGGTTGCTGTCACAGCTGAAGAAGTTCAATTATCTCCATTTCACATTTCAGGATTTCACAGTGAGTGAAGACAACAAAAGCTCAAGTTGGATACCAGACAGGAAATATCTTCCCTTAAATGTTGGTCTTATTTTCCCTCCGAGTACAAGATAATTCGCCAAATCATATCCAAAAAAACTGCAATTAAATAATATATTACTTGGAAAAGAAAGAAGAGACCCACAGGAACTAAAACAGGTAACACAGAAGAAAAACCTGATAGCCCTTCAGTTAAAAAAATTAGAGAAAAATCCAGTGAAAAATGAGTTATAAAATTAGTGAAAAATCATTGCTGTAGGGAAATAAGCACCTCTGTTAAAATTTACAAAAATAACCCAAGCAGGCTTGAATTATGTGTCCTGTCAAGTTCTGCTTAAAAAGTCAAATGCAGATTGATGGGAAGCTACAAGGCACTTTTATTTTCTAGCAGGTGAGGTACTATTGTGATACTAGAGAAGTCCCTTGTTGATTTGGCATCATATAGCTTTTATGTTTGTTCTTAAAGAAAACAAAACAAAACAAAACAGAAAAAACCCAAACAACAACAATTACAAAAAAAAAAAAAACCAAAACAAAACCAAAACAAAACAAAGAGCACACTGAAACCTAGAGAAGATGCCAAACTGAAGAACTGTCATACAACATGGGCATGAGAATAACAAGAAAAGCATTGTAAATAAATACTGGGAAAATATAAAATAAGATTTAACTGGCAAAGCAGCAGTTTGTACACATTGAGAAAAATAAAACAAACCATCAGAATGTAATCTATGAATACAAAGTAGTTATTCAGAAAAGGCAGTAAACATATACCAAAATGAGATTGAAAAAGCTATACAATTTGCTCTAGCCCCCTTGTATTTGCAAAAGTATGCCAAACCTGGAAAAATGCTGAAGGCAGACAAAAAATTAAGTAAGCTTTATGTAAGCCTATACTATATGTATGTATAATACCCGTCAATAACACAGGATCTACTGGAAAGGAAACCATAAATTTAATGATGTATTCATTAGCATCAGTTTAAACATTTATCATCAAAATCATGTTAGATACTTCATTCCCTGTGTATGTGAAATTCCTGTCAAACAATTTTGGGAAAGTAGAAGGAATACAGGATTAGTTCAATATGAATTCCAAGCTTCATCTGCTCACACATTACACCATGGACTAAGTTAATGTGTACTCTCCCTCTCAGATGGAACTGATGAGAAAACACAGACAGGAGGGGTGTCAGGTGGAGGGGGTGTAGTGGAATATCAAGGAACCAGACACCTCAGTGAGCTGATCTAGAAAGAAAGAATTCAAAAGAAAACAACACCTAAAAATAAAGGGTTCAGGCTTCCCAACCTACAATAAATACAGTAATGACAAGAAAACACTTCAATTTTACAAAGTTAAAAGAGACTTGAAGTTTCCCATGACAAAAAAAGGATGGAACTTGAGAAAGAAAGAGCACAACAAGGCAATGCTATATTATGTTTTTGGAACGATGCCTGTGAGTGCTAATAGCATATAAACAACAGCCCTGGCTACAGCAGGAATAACAGTAACACATTGTTAGCAGCTTTTCCACTGGATTATTATTCATTGTGGTCACTGTGAATGTAGGCCACATTCACTGATAAAATCTATTGGATCAGAAATTACTACCATGAAGAGAGAGTTATGTCAGGGTAAACAATGATGGTTTAGAATATAATTTTTTAATACTTTTTTACTCCTATTTCTTTTATTATTGTAATGGAATTGCACCTCAAGATGCACTGCCAGGGCTTGAAAGCAGCTACACCCATATTTGTTCTACACAAATCTTAGCAGCAGCATGTTACTTACCACATACAACATCAACAACATGTTCTTGGACAAATATTTCTTTCCTTTTTTTTTTTTTTTGACACAAAAGCTGGCAGTGCCCCATTCTTCAAGTCATTGAAAACTGATTGGCAGTGGGCCATCACTTCCCCTAGTTTCCTACATACTGAAGTGCTTTTACAGTTTTCCACTTTTCAAAGGTCACTCTGAGCTTAATGCTGAAAAGTGCTGTAGTCCTAATATAGTATATGCTAACACCTTGACTTGATATATTGAATTTCTAGCTTATCATATCTCCAAACTGGAATAAATAGTGTAAATTAAAATTGCCTTATTTAATTCAATCTCTTTGATTAGCTATTTTAAATATATCCAAGTAAATAAATGAAATTTCTGCTATCTTAATTTAACATTAGAGAGTAGAATGCATATGTGAATTAAACTTAGATTGACCTTTTAATGGCACTAACGTCCAGCTTTTCATAACAATTGCTCAGATACAAGTTTTCACCACAAACAGGAAAAAAATGATCACAAAAACTCCACTGATGTCAATTAGCATATTTCTGGCTCACTGAAAACCAGAAACTGCCAGTTTTGATCCTAATGCTACAGATGCATCCCCTTTAGGAAAGAACACTATTTCTTCCTGGAGCAATGTAAATACAAAGAATATAAAGTCTTTAACAATCCTAGTTTTGCACATGACAGATTTACACAAAGAAAAAATGCTGTATGCTGTTGAACTCAGGTCAATGCATGCCTGTTAGTTAAGGTGCTGAAGAGCAAATGGTAGAGATAACGCTATTTAAAGGTTTAAAGCTATACAAAAAAATCTGTGGAAATAATTTTAGCCTTTTCAAAATAGTCCTGTGTTTGTTTATTTTTTGTGAATTTGCTCCTTCTAAATGGCTTTATTCTCAAATTTCTAGGTACAGTTATCAGGAAAAATAAGAATATTTTATTTTTTTCAATTAAAATACCTAGTTAGTAGTTTACCCCGATTTTACTTAATCTTACTATTCTAAAAGTCAGCAAAAAATGTGCTCGGTTTGAAGGTGTGATGGGATAAAAGGCAGCCTAACCATAAATACTAATCTTCTAATTCTACTTGTACGTATGTTAAATTTAAATAAAGCATATAAGCAAACAGATGAAAGAAAATGGGTTTGTAAATACCATGACTGTTGCATCGTGATGTTTCCACAAGTCGATTGTTTTGGTCATAGCATGCCATGGCCTGGTAACGATAGCCTTGTCCACACTCCTTAACGTCTCCTTGTACCTTCATTCCCAGCAATACTTCCATTTTACCCTCTGGCAAAATACAGTCTGACCAATTTCCCACAGGCTGAGCACTGTACTTGTCACATGGGCAAAACTGATTCTCAATCAGAGGATACAACTGAGAATTTCTACATTTGTCCTTTTTCTTACTTTTTCCTAGAGAGAAGAAATAGTTATTAGCAAGTTTGTATCAGTTTACAGCTTATCTCCCAAAAATTTCATTTAGACTTCTGTAACAAGTGTTTGCAACTACATACATACATCCTCCTAATATCTGTTACATTAATCGTTATTAAATTAGGTTATTGACTTGAATTTCTAAAGTAGTGGAACATACAATTTCCACAAAGGCAATTTCTTTTTTAAAAAGAAGATGTAATTTATATTTAATTCGGATAAATATGTTTCAGGAGTAAAGTTTGAAAAAGTTAGCAATTAAACAAATACACTCCTTTCCTCCTCTTTCATCAGCAGTGTGCAGTTCAATAATAAGATTTCTATCTGGATCAAGCTTTTTCAAGTTGAAGGAAGAAGTCAAGAAGAACATGCATCTTTGCTACACTAGTACCTTCTTTCAAAATGTCAAATTTCTTTAATCACCTCTTATCGTACATTTGTTCATAATTACCATTCTTCCCCTCTAATAGTATAAGCTCCTTCCCTGAATTTTTTTATATTCAGTACTGTTCTCGCTTTCTTTCCCGAACTGGAGCATAGCCATCCACTCAATTTCCCCTTTCCATTAAATATATTTAAACCTCCTCTTTGGTAAAGTTTGCTTAGTTTTCCTTTCCATAACAGTTTATATAAATTAATGTAGTAGTCTTTGCAAAAGTAGTGGTTGTTACTAAGTAGTATCTAAGTAGCTGTTACTTAGATATTACTGTAAATGTAATATTCTGTAGCATTTTCCTCAGTATTCAAAACAAGGCACCGGATGTTGCAGCAGCCTTAGTTCTTGTATTTGCTACTGTCTTCATTTAGAATAGGAGAATAGTAAATGGGTACCTGGAGAAAAGTTTCTCATTCTTTTGACAACACAATTTCTTACTAAATGTATGCTTCTCCTCTGGAAGTATTTACCAGGAATAATAATGAATTTATTCCAAGTCAAGCATTACGAATTAGTCTGGGTAACACATTGCCATAGAGAATACACCATAGCACACATCACAGAGTTGGCAAGTTTGAAGGGGTAACTCGAATGAGGACAGAAAGTATCACAAAGTGTTAATATTGTGGTAGGAAGAATATGTACTTTCTTGCTCTGTTTTTAAAATAAGGAAAAATTCTCACTGTTAGTCAGTTTTGTTCATTTTTTTCCCTTGTGGAAGCAAACCTGACACAAAGCTTACTGGAATTATTAGACAGTCACAGTGAGGCTTCTTGAAGATCATGAATTATTCATTTTCCACTGGTCTTCTGATTTACAGGGGGATAGATGTGGGGAGAGGGTTTGGATCCTATGACATTCTTTCTGAGCCTGCTAATGGGCACCCCCCTTAGCTAGCTTTCCTGTACCACAGACAATACAGACTAATTGGCAAACAGCGCTGTGACACAGGCCAAGCCTCACTCTTGAGGTTTCAATTATAATTTGGAAGCAGGGCATGGGGGTTTTTTCACTTTATGCAGAAGAAAAAATAATTTTTAAAAATCCAAAACCAATAAACAGCAGATTAAAAAGAAGTTGAAGAAAAAAATGTTTCAAAGTGGAACAGTGTCCATTATGTACAACTAGGACAAGTCTGTGGCAAGGCCATCATTGATAAATCTTTTTATTCTGCAAAGGAAAACTTAAAGATGCTTCTTGGGACACAAAATAAGAGCATTATTACTTGTCTCAAGAAATAAGGCAAAAAATTAGGCAGTGTATTGCCTCATGTGGTCTGTGGTGCTGGATGTAGACAATGAAGAATGGTGAAAGAAAGAACTGGGAGAACAAACATTCAGCCACAGAAAGGACTGGCTTAATCATAAATCCGACATTCAAGACTGCAGCTAAGTCCAAAAAAGGCAAGCCAAAGCTTAAGGCTGAAAATGGTGATCTATAGCAAAATGCTGAAAAACACTCAGCTGCCATAGTAATTCTAAATGCACCAAAGAACACCAGGAGAGAAGGATGTCTGCTTTAGCCGAGAGCAGGTGTGGAAAGAGGAAGGCAAGTGGGTTAACATCTGATCCTGTTAAGGTGAGATGATCACTGACTTGTCTGTCAAAAAACCCACAAAGAAAACAAAACAAACAAAAAAAAAACCACCCAAAACCCCCCAACAGAACAACAACAAAAAAAAACCCCACCCTACTATGTGCACTGTATTTAGGAAAAAAAAAGTATTCTTCTATGTTCTCCCATCTTCTCTCTAGCTACTTACCCATACCCAAAGTCTCTGACATATGGCACAAGTCGCTACTCCTGGGTATTGTTCCATCAGCAGTATACAGAACATGACACTGGATCTGCTTTCTGCCACTATGAAACTTGTCATAAGGGAACCTCTGAAGTCCTCAGGTTTTAAACAAAACATTATCAATAATAAATAAAAGAAGCATTATTTTGCTTGATAGTCTTACCAAAAAGAGTGCGTTTTCTTGTCCTGACTCCTCCACAGTCCCCATTACAGGGAGAAAATTTTGACCAGTTCGTAAACTGACAGTCATCTTGGCAGGGAATCTGGCACATCTGTGTTAAGGGTGGTAATGGGCCAGAGTATTTAAGGCACTCACTGATGTCAGCTTGTCCTCCATCTTGTCTGCGACAAGTAATTGCTGGAAATAAAAAGAGATGGAGTCTAATTCACCTTTTTTTTTTTTTTTTTTTTTTTTAGGAATGTCTCTATTCAGTTAAGTAAAGACTACAACATTTTATCAGAAAATCACACTGAAAGCTCAGAGTACCTATACAACAACTTAATATCTGCCACCAGTTTTACCTTGAATGAATACATTTAACATTTCTCATTTAAGATTTTGTTTAAAATAATTTATCAGGACTTAATAGGAAAAAAAAATTACAGACAACTGTAAATATTATAAAGGTTGCACCATGTTATCCACACCTGTTACACCACTTTACATATAATTTCTCCTGATATCACTGACACAATCTACAACTCAGACAGACATTAAAAAACTTGCCATATTATCTTAAGTAACTTAATTGTATAAGTTATAAAATTTTATCATCAGATTGAATTTTGAAAGCTGAATATTTGATGGATATTTGAGTTCTGGATACCACTTAACCCTTTACAACAATATTGCTGCCTGATGTTCTTCAGCAATTTCTAGTCTTGAAAAAGATTTGAATAATACAGCATGTTTCCTAGGGAAAGATCATCAGCCAATAGGGGTGCAACTTTATAGAACAGGATAGCTGTGTCCTGAATAAAAGCTTCTTACTTAAGAAGAAAAACAAGTTCTTTAAGGAAACATCAGGTAACACAAAAGTAAGGAGTTGGAACATAAGGATTTACAAAGAACAGGGAGGGAAGTTTCATTAATATAGTCTTTAACAATCATAGAATGGTTAATGTTAAGAGACCACTAGAGGTCTGTGCTCAAGCAGGGTCCTCTAGTGCACATGGCACAGAATTGTGCCCAGAAGGCTCTTGAATACCTCCAGGGAAGGAGGCTCCACAACTTCTCTGGGCAATCTGTTCCAGTGCTCAGTCATTCTCACAGTAAAAAAGCTCTTCCTCATGTTCAGGTGGAACTTTCTGTGCTTCAGTTTCTGCCTGTTGCCTCTTGTCCCAAAACCTGGCACCACCAAGAAGAGCCTGGCTCCATCGTCTCGACATCCTCCCTTCAAATACTTACAGGCATTGATATGATCCCCTCTGTCTTCTCAAGGATGAACAGGCCTAATCCTTTCCTCACAAGAGAGATGCTCCAGTCCCTTAATCATCATTGTCACCCTCAGCTGGATCTGCTTCAGGAGCTCCATATCTCTCTTGTACTGAGAAGCCCAGACTTGGATACCAGGTGCAGCCTCGCCAGGACTGAGTAGAGGGGCAGGATCATCTCTCTCAAGCTCCCAGCAATGCTCTTCCTAATGCACCCTAGGACACCATTGGCATTTTTGGCCACAAAGGGAATTGCTGGCTCATGGAAAGCTCATTGTCCACTAGGACCTGCAGGCCCCTCTCCATAGAGCTGCTCTCCAGGAGGTTAGTCCTGGTGCATTGGGTTATTCCTCCCCAAAAGCCAGACCCTGCACTTGCCCTTGTTGAATATCAGACGGTTCTTCTCTGCCCATCTCTCCTAACTGTCCAGATCCTTCTGAAGGGCTACACAGCCCTCTGGGGTATCAACCACTCATCCCAGTTTTGTATCACCAGCAAACTTCCTGAGGAGGCACTCTACCCATTCATGAAAGTCAACAATGCTCTATAATTGTTTCTCAAGTATCTTTTTTTTAAGCACCATTGCTTGTATATTCTAAGCTCAATAAACCTAACTTTAGTTCCTTTCCCAAAACATCGTAAGACTTATTATACAGTAACAAGATAGGAAACTTCTAGTTATTTGTTCACACAATAGAATTATATTTATGCTTCTTGGCATCTGATAGCACACAGTAGATGCAGTAGCTCGACTGTAAAATAATTTGGGTCACTTATTGTTGGAGTAGCATTGCCTCCAAATATTCTGTATTCATATGAAGGAATATAGCTTTTTATCTTACACTCCATAGTTTAAATACAGATCTTCAATTGTGCTGACAATAATTGCTTTATTAGCATGAATTGAAAAAAAAATCAAGTTCAACTGTTGGAGAAAAGGAGAGTATGAATGCAACACTTCAAAATAAAAGAGAAAACTGACTATAAGTTGGCAAGAAGAAGAGCAGGTGCCCAGCTCTTCTCTCTGGTGACCACTGAAAGGATGTGAGGGAATGGCCTGAGACTGTGTCAGGGGGCATTAATTTAGACCTTAGGAAAGGGTTCTTCACCCAGATGGGAACTGAAACAGACTTCCTAGGGAAGTGGTCACAAGCCTGACAGAGTTCAAAAAGCATTGGGACAACACTCTCAGGCATATGGTGTGACTCTTGGGGTTGTCCTGTGCAGGGCCAGGTGTTGGACTTCGATGATCCTTTCAGGTCCTTTCAACTCAGGATATTCTATGATTCTATAACTATTCCTGGAGGAAAACAGGAAGTATAGTTAAGGGAACTTTCTTATTAGATTGCTTTAAGGTAATTGTGGTCTAGTGACCTATGATTTCTTAAAAAAGCTTTTTAGTCTGATAATTCTAAACTAAATTTCTTCCTCATGATGACTTAGGAATCTGAACTTGATAACCCATGTGCTCCATTTCAAGTCTGTGTGCCTACTAAAACATACCCAAAGGTCCCAAGGGAAGTGTTTTTGCCACACGTCTACTGTGAAACACTGAAAGGGAGGGGGGGATGTTTTTCCTGAGATACTGAGCAAACAACTTCCCTGATCCTTGACTGCCCTTTGGAGCAGGGCTGCCAGCACTGTTTGTAATAGGCTCAGTACTGCATTAAGTTGTGCTTATTGGGGGACTGGCCAGATGCACACTGTCTAATACAATTATTCTGTCAAATCCTATTACTATTAGTATAGTTTACATGAGGTAATATTTTTTTCAGATATAATTACAGTGATTCAGTGAGAAAAATCAAATACCTAAAATTTGAAAATCTATCATATCAGATTTCACAAACATTTTAGAAAAACACAAGTCAAACTGCTATCTTCCAATAGAAGCCTAGGCTATAGATTTGGATTCTTGTGAGAGGCTCTTCTCTGCTAATAGCATACATCAATATCCCTAAGGTAAAAGCATAGCTCAGACTACTTTTACCATGTGGAAATTCACAGAGGTTAAACCTAAATCCTCTGTCTTGAGTTTGGCCTTGCTATACACAGACATCAGCAAAACTAATTGCATTATCTTCATTGCATTCTCATGGAGATATAGGACACCTATTTTAGCAGTGAAAACTATACCTAGCCAAGGACTAAAAGACAGTCAACTTACTAGCCAATATACTTTAATAACTTTTTTCTAAAGTTTAATACTCATTTTACATACTGCCTCTCCATCTAGCCCTTGGATAGGATAATAAACATTGTCCACCAAAGAAGATTCTTTCTTTCAAGCTAAATTGACTTTTTCTAAAACCACTATTTGTTCCCTCATCTTTCCTAGTTATAAAACATTACTGCATGAGAAGACACCCATTATGTCAGACTTCTAATAATGCATCTAATTTGCATCTGGTAGACTCAGGTGAAAAGCTCCCCTGAGGATTAACACTTTGGTTTTTTTCCAGATTAACTGTCAGTTGTACCACAGCAATCAAAGAAGGAAAACGTCATTCTTGAGATCTAAATATTTCACCGTAATAACAACACTAATTAGAGGACAGCGTGGCATACTAAATCAATTCCCAAATCTTAATTTTCAGTGCCTGTCCATAACTATTCATGCTACTTCTAGTTGATAAGACTGGGATGATTTGCTCTATATTCCATTTTCCTATTGTTATTTTCCAGATTCAGGAAAATATTTTATTATTTTCCATTGATCCAGGTATCAATGTGAAAGGTTTATACTCCTTATGACTGCTGAAAAGTGGGTATTTTCCATTATTAGAAGCAAGGATTTTTGACAACTGTATACATTCCATTAATACATTCTTTTGGCCAGCTAACAGTCTTGACATCTGAAATGCTCTCACTGTTAGAAGAGCTACTTTTTCCATTCACAAGCTAATCTGGGCAAGCTCATCCCCTGCCTCTTTGTTCAAACCTATGGGTGTTTAAGTAGAGGTTGCTGAGATCGATTATTTCCTCACTATACAGAGAAGTGTCTTCAACTACTATAAAGATATACCATACCAGGCTAATTATCTTGCCTATATAACCACATTATATTTATTACAGACATTAACTGTAAGTGGAAAGATCATGGTTTCCTCCATTACTGAATTAAAACACAGTAATTATTAAGTGGAAACATAAAACAAGAGTACAGCTAACAGAAAAATCAAATTTAACATAGAAACCATTCACTTATAAAATTATTCTGGTATTTAACAACTATTAGCTCCCAGAAGAAAGGTATTAAATAAACAGCACTCTAAATTTTATAGACAAGGGACCTTGATGTAATTAAAACTTTGTCAGATAGCATTGTTTCCACCAAGTCCCCACAGGAGACTACAGGGTAATATATTTCTTGTTGGCATAATGGAACACTGAGACTGTATTTTAGCAAGTCATGTCATGGGTGAGTTCATATAAAAACCTTTCCAGTGCTAGCATCATTAGCATACTTCACTGACATTTCACTAAGGTGTGGGATTCAGTGCCTCCTACACATAAAAATTTATTTTTAAATGAAGGTTCTCTATTGTCCTTTCTTTTACAATACACTTGTGATATAATTTTTTCAATTGCTAAGTATTTTTAACAACAAAAATTTTTTTTTTTTCAATTCTATAAAACAAGAATTATTTCAGCACATTAAGTTTTCTTATGCCTTCTATCCATGTTGTCTAAGCTGTGATTTCATCTATGTTTAATTCTTTCTTTGTGGGACACAGGTGACTAGACACAGTGTGACAAAATATTCCCACCACAAAGTATCTTAAGAAGGAGCATATGCCTATAATATTGTGAAAATACAAGAACGAGTGCTTTTCATGTTCCAAAGACAATAACAATGTATTTCTGCCAATCAAAGTTGTATGGAGATTGCGGCTCTTTTTTTGCAAATAAAAAATTAGGTTCTCAGGTAAACACTGCTTTTGGGCAGTTGTCCAAATTCTTACTTATGACTCCTGAAGTTGGTCACTGTACTTTGCAGTGACTAAAACACAAACCGGGCAATAGAGCACTCTCATCTGCTAAAGCTCAATTACATTAAAATAGTAGTTTATAGCTCCATGAAGAGCAGCACTCCATGATTTTGACTTCTTTCCTGTGCTTTCAAAAAGGGCATGTAACATCCATACAACAAACTCCCCTGCCTCCATAAGCAATGCCTGCAGAGGGAGGCTGTTGTCCCTGTTTAGCTATGGAGGAGATTTTGACTGCTGGTTCTGCCTTCGAGCCTCCCCATGGCTCTAACAAGCCTGCCGGGCCCCTCTGTGTGCCCATGGCCATCCTGGGATGTTTCCTCCCATTTCTCTGTCTTTCAAATAACTACAAACACCCTGTGAATGAAGAATTGTGAGAGCTCAAGACCAGATCTTTAATAAAGGCCAATTCCCAGTGACATAAAGCACAGCTATTCAGGCATTTTCTCTGACAGCCAGGTTACTTTAACTTCTGTTTAAATTTATAAAAGAACCTTCCTCTTGCTATTACAGAATATGCTGACATATTTCACAATTTTCATCCCATTCCTCCCACAAAACTCTGAGGAAGATTCATGGTGGCAAGGACTGCAGGCTGTGCATCCTTCTGCAAATCTCTTTTCGGTCACTGGGATGGCTCTTACTATGTGCATTCATCCACACACATCACAATGGGATTCAGTTATTGCAGTTTGGGCACTCAAGCTTCTCGTCTGCTACATGGCCTCTTCATTACCATTGGGATGCAGCCCAACAAGACCTATTTAAATTTGCAGGAGCTACTGGCAAAACAAGTTATATTAACTTTCTTAGGTTTTCCTATACAATTCAAAAGGGTTTTGAGCTGCATTTCTAGGTTCCTTCACTGAAGCTGAGATTTACTAACACAGATTTAAGACATGAGCATAACACAATGCATACCTGCCTAAGTTGTTTACAATTTCAAACTTAGTAGCTTGGGTTTACTAAGAATTTATTCTGTTGTCTAGTTTTTGGCTAGTGGTTGTTTTCTTATTTTTATTTTCTTGTGGGGGGAGGGTGTATTTTGTATTTGCCACCACTGTGCCTCTCTCTCCTGGACTTCAGGTGACACATCAATATATCTGATCAAATAATATTGTTAGTTGAGAAACAGCTTATGAAAATAAACATAAATTTTGTTGCAGTCAAATATGGCTTTTCTCTGTATTTCCTTTTCTTGTTGGGAAGGGTCAAAAGGAAGTTTCAAACTTCTTGCTGATACACACATATCATCTCCTCTTCAGGGTTTTGAACAAAAGACAGAAGTCTTAAGTTGCTTCAGTTCTATAATACATTCCTGCTCTGCTTACCCACTGTTAAAAGACATTTTATTGGTGGTTCAAATTCAGATTTTCATTCATCATAGGAATTTAATACAATTGTCATGACCACCAACCTTCTTTAAATAAAGTTCATGATTACAGCAATGAATTTGCTGCTCAGTATTAAATGCTATTTTACTGTGCTTAGGATTAGATATAAATACTTGCCCATTATTTGCATGAATAGCTAACAAACACTTTTTAAAAAAAATACTTCTAGAGAAAATCCTTTTTAAAACAAAACCCAGAAACCACCATCTCTTTTATTCTCTTTCCTCTGCATTGACCCAAGTTACAGTTTTACAACATTCATTTAACTTGACATGATTTGCAGCAAAACCTTCATTATACAAGACAGACAGAAGCAAAGCTGTCTTTAACAATGAATCACAATTCTAAACTTTATGATTCACCCAAGTATCTCTTTTGCCAAGAAGGAAGAAATGTGATAAAAAAAGCTGAAGAATGGAAGTGTAAATAGTAAAGCTGTGATATAAAGGAAGGCATACAAATGTTCTAGTTACACGCAGACTCCTAAGATCAGACACCTAACCAGTAATTTTTAATGATTTCTAACTTCCAGTTTTTCCTTCAGATTTAATTATCTTTCTAACTAAAACATTAATAGTACCAGACTATTTTGTTCAAAATAAACTGCTAATGAATGCATGGTCAGATGTGCCTTTGCCCTGGTGTACATTCTTATACTTTCTCATTTAATACATTTGCTGATAATCTATATGTTACAGTGTTTGTGTGTGGGCAGTCAGATCAGAAATAGGACAAGCTGATAGCAATGGCAACATCCCCTTGCACTGAAAAAGAGGAACTCAGAACTCTTTCCACAAAGAAGAACGGAATTACTTGCTCTATTGAGTATCAACACAAAACAAAAGGGCAGTGCATGGGAAACCAAATGGCAGAGATTATTTCTAAAAGAATATTGTTTCACTTTGTCATCAAAAGCAAATTGGCACAAACAGATGGATCAATGTGTGATTTCTTTATGCATGAGCACCAGAAACTTGAAAGAGAACTCTTTCTTAACTGGAAAAAAAACCCTGGTATGTCAACAATTTTCACAGATCGTCAATATTTGTACAGAATTCACCAACAAACAGTTAAATGTACTGATCAAAATATCTGTATTACAGTAGCAATCATAAATGCAGCACCAGAATGTTATACCAAATGGATTACATATTTCAGTGTTTAGCATTTTGTGATTTTGGGGTGATTAAAAGGAGTTGCACAGTAGTAGCACAGTCATTTCTGTATCTACATCACAAAATAGCCCTTAGAGAAATTATTTATGGTACAGGATTTTTTAGTGACATATTATTATACAAAGTATTCCACAGCCTGTAGAAATTTTATTTAGGAGTAGCCAAGTGTGCAGATGGGAACCAAGAATTAACAGGGAGAAGAGATAAAACGTCTTCTGGAGTCTTCCTTCAGGAACTGGTGAAATCTCTCTAATACTGTTCAGTGCACAGCTCAGTCAGGGAGATGTTTGCTTTCAGGTCAGCCTCCCTTCAGTGAGCACCTTGCATGAAATCAACTCTTGTGCAGGGGGCCAAACAAAATAATGTGTATCACTTAAAATTCACACATGGCTATTTTGATGGCAGAAATTGAAAGGTAAGAGGGGATAAAGAACTGATGCCCTGTGTAGGACATAAATTATATTATCAAATAAAGGACACTATTCATGTTCAAAAAGCATTTTTCTGAAGTGTGAAGTAAAAAAAAACTTTAGCTGATAATCTGTAAAATTAGAGAAGTATGTTTTCCAAAGTGAAATTTACTTTTGTGCAAAAATTCAATTTGTACTTCTAAGTCATATTCATTGTAAAGGGAAAATATTTTACTTCTGTCAATCCAAGAAAAAGCTGTACTACTGTGTTTAGCTCCCACAGATTATCAGTTTACATTTCTGAGTATAAAAGATATGGTCAACACATTGTGAGGTATTACAACACCGAGACATGATACATAAAAAACCTTAGTTGGAAACTTATGTTATATGTTAATTTACATCACTTATATAAATGGGAAAAAATGTTGGCCAAAACCCCCTCTGTCTTTAATGCCTACAACTTTCACCACTGCAGCAGCCTAAACAACATTTAGATTCATATTTTGATATCTGGACTGAGGTACAAATAAACTTCCGTTTTCCAACTTGAATAATTTGCTCTCTGAATTCTACAATGGAATTTATACATGGGATAGACCTGACAAAAAGCAGCAGTAGACAAAAATCTTCCTTTCTAACAATCAGTCTCAGAAACATTCACAGAATTCTATCAAAACCACCAGCTTTCTTCAGGCTTAGCTGCTCCAGGGGATCCTAATTAAGGATTATTCATCCTACCACTTGACCACATTACACTGGAGAGCTACTTGCATTTTATCTGCTTGTGGGAACAAGATTACTGCTTGAATACATCATCTTTCACAAGATCGAACTCTGTAGTACCAAAGGGAAATTCTGCCAGTCTGTTTTAACAGGTTTTGAAAACTACATGGCCATTAATTTCAAAATCATGCATTATTCTATACATGTGTGCCCTGTACATGATTGGAATTACATTTAAGAAAATATAAAGAAACTCTCATGACACAAAACAATAATAAAATCCAATCTGCACGCACTATTATTAACTATCTTTCTTTTAACTGACTTTGAGACAATGTCAAGGGGTTTAGGTACTACCACACAAGCACAGAAGACAACACTTTTTACAATTTGAATTCCTACCATCAAAGACAGAAATCTTATTTTCTCAGTGTGTAATCTGAATGTATCCTCCAGAGCTGCTAGAAATAGATTCCATTGTGATAGACCTTTGAAATAATTACCACAGCCAGAAGTCTTTTGTATTAGCAGGCAATGCCTTAAGGTTTCATTTTGTGGTAAGCTCTAAATTGATCTCCTGTGACACTTTCTGAGTAAGTGGTAGGAGCTACTAGATTAAGATTTACTCCATAACTTTTTAAGTACACCATGACCTCCTTTAATACTGCAAGGAAGTTAATGACCTGAACATTTCACTTCTGCAGTTAGCAATGTCCTTCCTCGGCAATGGCACAATCCGCTGAGCCAATAGTGCTTTAACAAATAGAAGTTTGCACTCAGAAACAACAAAGGAGAAAAGCCTTCCTAGAATTCAAGGTTGACCAGCAGTTCAAAGCAATTCAATTACTATAAGACAGTAAATAGGAACTGCATTTATTTTCCTATTGATTGTATTTAATGCACCTAAAAAAGCCCTTATCCTGGCTATATTTAACAGTGTCACAAATACACAATTCTGTTAAAGCCACAAAATTCTCTATGAAGACAGGTGACAGTAAAGCTGGATTTGGATGTAAAAATTATTTGCTATATAATGGAAACGGTGCAAAAATATCTGGATCATTGGGCTCAAAAGGTCACTGGCTAACCAGCAGCTGGTTAATATTGTTTCACCTCAGTGGTTAATTCCAGTCACAGTTCTGTTTAGTCTCTTTAAAAACCTGTACAGAAAACATGCTCAGCAAGTTTGAGGACAATGACAGTTTTAGCAGTCAGTACCTACCTGGAAGGACTGCAATTCAAAGGACCTTGACAACCTGGAGAAATAGGCTGGCACTGATCTTTAAAGTGTTAATCTAAAGTCTTGAATCTCTCATGCTCCCATTGCTCTCTGTAACTACCTTAATTTGAGAGTATAGAGAAGAAATTGCCAAAATTATTTCAGAGATATGCAGTGAAAGGATAAGGGGTCAAACACACAAATTGCATCAGGGAACAAGTTCCAGAAGAGTCTGTAAGATCTCCACACTGCCAGAGACTCCAAACATACTGAGACATGGCCCTGAGCACCTTCAGTATTTTCCTTTGCTGATGCACATAAAGATAGATTAAATTAATGTTAGGTTACAAGGTCTAAAATGTAAGGCATTTCCCACATCAGTGCATCTATAGATTTCTGAGGAATAAATGACAGAAACAAAGGGTCTAACCTCTTGCTTGTAGCCCAGGTCCACAAGTCTCCTGTGCTCCCGGACTGTCTTGGCGTACGTACCATGGTACCAGCTGGCACCTGCGCCATTTGTGTGTCTTCCACCTGAAATGAGAGAGGAAGCAATCCATCTAAACCTTCTAGCTACCAAACCTCAGGCACCATAAGTGCTAGACAGTGTTATAAACCACCATAAGCTGTTGCTTATTTTTACTAACTGGTCACAGGCAATTCACAAAAGAACCAGTAACAGTACTATAAACTTATCCCTATTCTGTTAACTTTTTTTTCTTCTTTTAGGATGAGACCACTAAGAACACATGGAAGAAAGGAGGAAGCAAAGGTGGAAAGAAAAAAGAAGAAATAAGAAACAGAAAGGAAAGGTAGCTGCAGGAAATTATTGGGACAGTGGGCTTGAGTGATTGCAAGGGTGCCTCAGGAAATTCCTGAGATCTTGGGTTGCTGAGTGGCAGCACCTTACAAATGTGGAGCCAGCTAAGAAAACCAACACAATGGGTCCACCATATCAAAAATAAAACACAAACAAAAAGAACTTGCAAAAAAAGTCAATAACAAATGCACTAGAGCACTGCTTAAATTATTCTATCATTAATATAAACTGCTATGAAACTTTTATTAAGTTCCCTGGTAGTGCTGAAAAATACCCCAGCCCATAAATATAAAAAATCCAGGCAAGTCTGTTTGTTGTCACAACTCTAAAATAATCCACAGCTCCAGCCATCAGCAGTTTGCATGTTTTAAACTATCTCAATGGTTTTGCACCTCAAGTTTCATTGCAACCTGCCTCTATGGGACAGCAACCAACTAAGGCATGAGCCAGCTGAGTGTGTGAGTCCATCTGTCACAGCATGTGTGCAGGTCAGAAAGATGCTAAAGGAAATACATGGAACATGTGTTTGGTATTAGTTCGTGTCATTAAATATAAATGACCTCATCTACCACTCTCTAGCAACTCTTCTTTCTTAAGCTCTGCGCATTATCATCTAGCTCAGATACTGAAGATACTAAAGAGATGAGGAACAGCCAGCATTTTAAAAGATAAAACTCAGACTCTTATTTTGACTATAAGAAGTTCTTGAGCTCTATTTCTCTGGTGTTTAGAGTACTGATTTTAGTAGCTTGCCAGTGCTCTTTTCAATCTTTTAATATCTTTTAGTTGCATAGAGTGTGATCTCCTAATGAATTTGCAATGATAATTCTTATGTGATGATGAAAGCAACACATTTCTTTAATCTCAATTTATTTTCATTACACTAAGCTTAAATTCTATTTGTACCTCTGCAACAGATAGTAGTTTCATGGGAGTTATTATTCATTAAAAAACCCCTTTTTTATTATTATGTCAAGTGAATCTAACAGGATCAGAATATTCTAAACTTTGTCTCCATCAACAATAAGATCTTGTTGTAAGTCTAGACCTTCCCACACACTCAGATAGATATTACAGAACCACCCAAACATTTTCTTAAGCAAAAATTGTTCCATCTTCTGGAATAGTCCTCAGCATTCTGTGGTGAAGATCAGGGCAATGCAGAGGACACAGGGCATATAGGGGATATCTTCAGCTCTGGACTGTCTCAGGGCTTACAGGGATAGAATAAAGAAGGCAATGGTAGGTTGAAGAGTGTGGTAGAAGAAATCAGCTCTCCTATTCTAAATATAGAAGCTTGAAGTTCATCATTTTGAATATTTTAGAAAGATTTGTTTTACATGTTTAGAATGTCAAAACGGTTTCTAGGAAAAATTTATTCTGGAAAGTAATTCTTAGTTCTTGCAATGTTCTTTCAAAGGATCTGGAACAAGATGAACCAGTCATTCCCTATGGCCCAACTGAGTCTACATACCTGATGTGAAACCTCGATTTAGATGTGATTCCTGTTTTTCTAAATAGTGCATGTTAGAAAAACAACTACTGCTAAATAATGGAATTCAGCAAGCTCTAGAGGTAGTACAAGTTTAAAAATCATGTCTGAGCTGTCTCTGATTGATTGTCTCACATACCTGTAGCTATGACAGACAGGAGAAGCTTCACATTCCCTTTCCTCAAACAAAGAGTCTGGGCACTCCCGACCACCATTGGCAGGGAGCTGGATGATGACTCGGTGACGGGACTGCTTCCTGACTGTGACACCCCCTGCAAAGAGTAGAGTAGCTGGTGTCTGCTGCTGCTACTTAGAGTTGAAACTAATTAGGGTGAAAAAAAGATTTTTGAAACAATTGCCATAATATTGACATGCTATTTTGCCCATAAGCAGAAAAATCAGGCCTAATAGAAAAAAAACACTTCAATTTCATCTCAAGGCCAGAAAGCAGAACCATACAGAAAGCAATACCAGCAACAATGAACAAATGAACAGACAGCTGAAATGAATAAACAGTTCAAGAGAACAAAAATTAAACCAGCTCCATTTGCTGTTACACTTTACAGTTTGAAGGTGTAAGCTTGCCCTAAACATTTGCATGTAAAACTAGAAACAGAAATTCCACTCTAGAATTCCTTTACAGTTTGCAGTTTTTAATTATTATGGTCATCCATTATTAATGATAAACAATAAATAGTTCCTGTTGGAATTTTGATTTCAGTCATCTTCAGGTATCAGTTCTTCAGGCAGAAAATTAAGAGAAAAGCTACAGATCTGTATTAGTTCCATAGCAATGCCTATGTTAGGTAAAAATCTTGGAGGGCTTTTATTTTTTTTCACAGAGAGCAGTTGAGCAGACATTTGGCTGACTGGGTTGATATCAGCTTTGGGTGGGTTATTACAGCAGCTGCAGCTTGTCTGATCACAGAAGCGTGCTGGAGCATGGCCAAGCAATTGTAATTAGGAGACAGCAGTAGGAGAATCCCGGCGGTGGCTCTCCACCACCTGGCCACTCTTCAGCACAGAGGAAACCCTTCACTCCTGAGTCAAATAGCTCCAGGAGATGCCAGGGGCTGGCACAAGGGGCAAGACAGACATACAGCCCAGCAAAGCTACTGACCTGCTTGCTGGAACAAATGGGAAAACCCCATGAAATAAAAATTGGTTTTGTAGTATAAAGAAAGTTTGACTCACTGAATAGACAAAACACCTGTAGTTCACAAATATACTGTTTTATAGAAGCCTATACAATAGTTTGTGGTGAATATTCAGGAAGATATGCTCATTGCATCAAGAACTTTCTTAAAACCCACAGAAATGGGAACAGAAAACTATGGCATTCTTGCCCAGTATGATCTCCAACAAAAATATTTCAGAAAGAACAATTAATACTGCTGTAGAAAAACACATATATAATAATTAATATCTATTTCATAGATTCAATGCCCTGCTCTTTTTCAAAGGTTATTCATTTAGTCTTCCTAACCATTTTTTTTCATTTGTTAACACTAATAGCTATTACTGCAAAAATGCCTTTATGCTTGTGTCCTTTACCAAGCGTAAAGAATTGGCTGTGACAGCCCAAGTCTGTATGTTTGATGTAACTATATCTTTTACATTCTGAGAGTAGCTGTGAGTCATCACCATGTCCCACACAGGGATTAGCACCCTGTGGAAGAGGGAGTATTACAGAGTCTCTGTAATAGTACACATTAGAAAAATGCCTCATGTTAAGCTTAAGAGGAGAAAAAAAACATAAAATGTTGCTAATATTAAGCCTGTCATCATGCTAACTTCATGTGTGATTTCATTGTAATAAAAATTCAGGGCAGACCTGCACTGCTTTAAAGAGCTTTGCCTAGTGTATTAAAATGGTGTTGGATTTTATGTTTAAATCAGACCATTCACATCAATGTAAAGTCTGTTGATTTTTATTAACTTTCCTTCAATACTCCTTGGAGTAGAAGCAGCCAGACAAAATTACGTACAACTGCATCTCTACTTATCTCCTTGTATATAAAGACTCATGTTTTTCTGATGAACAAACAGCATAGACTTAGGAATTTCCAAACCCAAAACCTGTCCATTTTATAATCTGACAATTAAAATGCTAACACTGTATAAGTATTGATGTTAAGATGATAGGCTGATCATAGGAACTATGTGTCTACCCCGTAACTAGTTATCTCTTTATCAGTGTAAGATGCAAATGGGAGTTTGTAACTTTAGGCAAAATGTGGGAAAAAATCCAAACAGATGCATATAGAAAATGGATAGAAATAACCGCTCTTTTCAGCAAAAACTCTGTGTCCTCCCTGCAGCAGCTGTAGCAGGTATTACATGTCCTCTGTCAGAAAGAGATGTGTATAAGCATTCTGCCAAATGTGATTGCACATAATTGACTCCCCATCTTTTACATTCTTAAAATTTATTAGCATGCAATGGATAAAATTACCTTCTTGACATGAGGAAGGACATGGTGTCCAGTCACTGAATGGAGTCACAATGCAGTCCTTCCTACAGGGAAGCAGACAAGGTCTCACAGTTTCAGGTCGAAGACTTTCAGGGCATCTAACAAAAAAATTACAAAGATGCATTATCAAATAAACAATCACTCTGCAATGAAGTAGTGAATCGTGTGAGGTACTCAATGCCTGCAGGCACATGAGGACAGTGCTTGTTGCCCAGAATTCACCAGGATGCACAGATATAAAAACTAGTAGCAATTAAAATACATGTGGTGAAAGTAAGCCAAATCTGGTGTATTCTGCGCCTCAGGATTTAAAGAAACGTCATCCCTCATTCACCATGCTAGACTCTGTCGTTTCAGGGCTATTTTCAAGCTTTCACATAATTATGAAGAAAAGCCATGTCATTTAACTTAGTAAAATACATTTTCAGGTCTCATCACTTTATCATAACTATGAACTTTGGAAGGAGGCATATTTAAAATAAATAGCACTGCTAACCCAGTAACAAATAGGCATAAGCTGGCTGTGATTATTAGGGAAACCAGAAAAGGATTTAAAACTGCCAGATCAATGAGACTGAGAAAGAATGTCAGAAAAGGCAGAAAACCTTACTTGTTTTAGGAAGAGTCTTGATCAGCATATAAAAAGGATTATTGGACTGCCACATATGGGACTCATTACCCAGGTCATTTTCCTCATTCTGTGGGGATTCTGTCTTTTTTCATAAAAGAAAAACAACTCTCTATGCCACAATACTTGTTTCAGAATGATACAATAACTCTCGCAGAAGTACTGAAAATATTTGAAATAATTTCAACATTTCTATTGCTCCAAAAACATACAGACTGTGGACTGTCTGAAGAATATGTAAAGATGTAAGAAAAACATCACATTCAGGTTTGACAGCTTTTGGAACATTACAGGAAAACATTACTATGACTAGCTTTTCCTCTTTTCAATGCAAGGCAACCAGGACCAGAGAAGTAAGAGAGGCAAGTGTAATGGCAATCTATCAGGAAAATCTAGTCTCCATGGTCAGCAGAGAACTATGCCTGGGCAATGGGAGTAGGACAAAAGCTGATTTGCAGTTTTACAGGAACATGCTCTTCAACAGTAATGCTTTACAGGAATATACTCTTCAACAATAGTACACGCTTTCCATCAGTTGTCTCTGCATTTTCCTGTCAATTCACATATTCTTCTCAATACATGATCAATTACCATGAATGAGCACCAATTCCTTGGTGTCCTCTTAAAATGGAATCTCCATCCTTTTTCTTTTTTCCCCTCCCACCAATGTGAAAAAACATGAAATAATACACCTATAGCAACACAAATCTCCATCGCCCCTCTGTAAGTTCTCTCTACAATTTTAAGTCAACTTGTGCCTTGTACTTCTCTGTGATCCATAAAATCAGATTCTATATGCAAGGGTGTATTTAGATATGACTAGATGCACTTTTAAAAAAACTCTGCTTCCAATCACATATATTGATGATGTTGTCAGAAATTTTCTTTAAGATTAAAAAATGTTTCTAAAAAGCATTGAACATTGGCTTGCTAATGGTTTTTCTTGTATTGGCTTTTCCCTTTAAAAACAGGAGAAATTATAAGCATACAAAACAGTCTGGAATATACACATTCACCATTTCACTGACAGCTTCATCTTTCAGGAGTGCTAAACACTACAATTGCTCTTCAGATACTTAGGCAAGGCAATTAGTTCAATTAGAACATCATTTCTATGCTTTATATTGTTTGTATTTACTATATATGGCTTAAAGCAAAGTATTGATTTTTTTTCAGTCCTTACTCAAGGTCAAATTAAACAGAAAAGATACATGCTGGAGTCTGTAACTTGTGAGGCAGATAAGGCCAATAATATTGATTGTATCATACCACAGTAATCCTTTTTATTAAGGGGAGTTTAAAACAAGGTTCCTATTTACATTTTCATGTTAGATGTCTGGGTCTTTAAAAATGATTCAGTGATTTTGATGTGACAATTTAAAGGTACAAACAAGATCTCTTTTCATTTCACATGATTCATTTATGAAAAAAATAAAACAGTCCTCCTCCCAGAATTTAATATCAAATCAAAGGTAGAGGCATTTACAGTAGATTTTAAAAGGATGATAAATCATTAGAGGTTTGTGGGTTTTTTATGTAAATGTACCAAACAAAAGACAATTCCATCATGACTAAAAAGAACAGCGAATTAATACAGATACACAACAATCTAGATTACTGAATGTGCAGACATTACTGCCCACATTTCCATTTAAAGTAAATTAGGCTTAAATCTACAGCAGAATAAAATAGGAAATAGTAGGCATCAAGTAAATATTTTGCGTGAAAATAGCTGCCTCATGAACTTTCTAAATGACCTCTGCTACCCGTTCTTAGAGTTTTGACTCTGTTTTGAGTGGGATATATTTACAGACTGCAAATCCCTACAAAGATATTATCAAATGCATTTTACTAGCAGCTAATCTGTATTTAACCCTGGTAACAATTAAACTGTAAAACCAAATCATTGGGCCAAAGGAATAACTTTAAAAACCACATAAATGGGGAAAAACATCACAAAGTTAGTCAAACTAATGTTCAAACTAATGTTTCAAATTAATGTCATGCCATTTTCCACGATGCTACAGCTCCTTGGTCAGGTTCTGAGAAGGGCTTTAGTGTATTTAGATTCATATCACTATTTTTGAGTGGAACTGCACTAATCCATACAGTGTGTTGCTTGTTTGGAGGCAACACAAGGATCTTGGAAATGGTGCTGCTCTGCATTGCACACACATACTCCAAGAATTTTATTGTGACTCAACCTGATGGTGGTAAGGAGCCAACTGGATTTATTTAGCTGTTAGCAGAACCATCACTGTAAATATCACCCACTGAAATCCATACTGAAAAAGGTATTATCTAGTCTTGCTGTTGTGCCAGTTTTGTATTTTTAGAAGATGAAATGTCCCCTCATGAGAACACAAAGAATAGGGTCTTTTTGCATTTGCAAGCAGTCATTGGTGATAAAAATATAAAGCAGTAAAATCCAAACATAATTACAGCATGAAGACACTCTTAAAGATCTTTACTTTTTTGGGCCTACTTGTCCCACGTTGACTCTCACACAGATGACTTTTCTTGTCTGCATCCCCACAGAACAGGTGGCCTCCCCGTTCCAGCTGGCAGAGGAGTTGAAAGCAGAGACAGACGTGTCCTCTATGCACTGTCCCCATGGGCCAGTCTGCCAATGATACACAGTGCAAGAGTGCTCATTACAGCTGCGTGT
The DNA here is from genome assembly GCF_031753505.1 of Anomalospiza imberbis. Taxonomy (NCBI): domain Eukaryota; kingdom Metazoa; phylum Chordata; class Aves; order Passeriformes; family Viduidae; genus Anomalospiza; species Anomalospiza imberbis. Next base: position 125,107,180 of record NC_089681.1, on the reverse strand, counting down.
TTCCTGGAGGGCACTGCTGTTTGGGCACTGTATTCCTCCTGGAACAATAAAAGAGGGCAAAAGATCCTTCACTGGAAGGAGATACAATCTGTATTTAAAATAACACATGCCACAAACCCACTCTGGAATTTTCTTAGTTATATATTATCAGCTTGATAACATGAGAGAAATGCTGTTTCCTTTTCCTCCTCTTCACATGCCCAATATTGACTTTGACAAATTTCGGTCAACAAGCCTCACAGAACAGACTGTTCATGGACAGTATGTAAGTCTTTACCAAAAGGATAACAAAATAATCATAACTTCTATAACACTAATGTGCTTGGAGTGATCTAGCCTCATTATTTCAGGATTCTCTAGAAGAGACTGCAAGAGTTCACATAAGGATGTATGAAGGCTGTAGACAGAAGAAATGGTTAATTATTCTAATTTACATGTGTAAAGACCACTGTTTATGTCTAATTGACAGATGAATTGAAAAGATTTTTGGAGCTTTTGTCCTAGCTCCCAGTGGATGTTTATCCATATTATGTAAACCAAAGAGGATGGCACAGCTGGCAATTCCAGGTCCAGATTAAGATAACAAAGCCTATTGCAGGTTAAGATTAAAATGCAATCAAGTGTCAATGATTGTGCAGAAAAGCTCAGATAATGCTGTCTTTGTTGTGTTTAGTTTCTTTGATAGTATGTTCAGTTCATTATATTCAAGCACTTCAAACCTTCTTTGGCCTCCAAGTCGCCCAGGAGAAATGAAGAGGTCTTTCCTACCAGAGGTGATCACAGGCTATTCGATGTCCAGCCCTGGGAGCAGACATCATGCCCGCTAAATATCTGCTGTTACTAGACACACAGAATCTAGGTGTAAGATTCTGGCCTAAATTAACAATGGGACTCCTATCTCCAACAGATGGAAAGGCAGCAAAAAATCTAAGCAACGTTTTAGCCTCTCCTAAAAGACAGAAAAGTAAGAAAGATAATCGAAAGAGGAGCTTTTTATTAGTTAATGCTGATGATCCATGCGACTTTTCTCTAAAATGTATGCTCCCACCAAATGCACGTTGTAGAGTATATTATTTATACCCCAGTACTGAACTTCAGGTTGACTGTCTGCTCTACAGATATTAGGGAGGGAAGGGGTTTTAAGCACTCATTGTTGAAATTAAACAAAAAAAGTAAATGTAATCAAAGAAACAATGGATGCTTCAAATACTCCAACACAAGAAGATCAAGTTACCAGTATAAAAATACTTTACACTTCAAGTTGTTCCGCATGGTCTAAATCTGCAGCAAACACGAGAAAAGGTTCATTCTAATGAAAACACAAAAAAATCATAATTCTTGATTTATTTCTCTAGGAATATTTTTAAATTCTGGCTTTTTTTCTAAAAATATTGATTTAACCAAGCAACATGAACCATCATATTAGTTGAGATGTCATGTCACAGACAAGTTAATCTTAAATTTTGCAAAGGGGGATTAGAAAAACCTATAAGAATGTGAATCTAATTAAATAACTTGAATTTTTTTTTTTGGTTCAAAATGGATGTAACTTAAGTCTATGAGAATTGCTTAAAATATATGTCAATGTGCAGAGCATAACAAGAAAATGACAGATGTGTTTTCTTAAAAAAGGAAATTTTGAAAAAATGGTAAAATAAAATTATGATTATGTGATAAGTTTCATAAAGTTATCTAATCATCATCTGTCAAGAAAAAAAATCAGTAACACCATTCCTATCAGAAGATAGGAATATAAGCAAGTAAATTAAGAAAGTGAGTGTATTTTGAATAGGAAAAAAAAATAAATCACAAGTTATTTGTATTGGAAGAGAAAATTGATCCATGTGTGAGGAGTCTAGACATGTTACTCCATTAAAAGGGTTAAATAAGGAAAATTTAAGAGGTATAGGGAAGGTTAATAAATTAAGTATTTCTATCTGATGTTAGCTCAAGAAAAAACACAAGGGAAACATTTCATGAAATTCAAAAATTAAAGAGTGCATGTGTGGGAAAAAATATTTTGCCAGAATTGAACGCCACAGGCACCAGTTCCTAAGACATTTGAGAATAAAGTGACAACTTGGGTTCAGTTCTGGCAGCTATGCAAGAATATATATTCAGGGAAAAACAGAGATTGACATTGACTTGTAAATGAAAAACATTGGGGCATGAATATCTGAGCTCAGTGGGATTCCAGTTCTGTTCAGATTAAACCAGGAGTTAAAAAGCATGCTAAGATGGAACAAAATATGGAAATAATACTACTAAAATAAAAATCAATGTGCCATTCTGCCCAGGAAAACAGCAGTCTCTTGAGATTCCTCCAATTTAAATAGGTACAGAAAATGCAGAAAGGGTTGGAAAACTGGCAGTTAGAGATGCCCTTTACAACATCTGTGTAGGGGTAACAACTTTACGAGCATATCCCCAGTAGAGGACAGGTTTGACAGGAACATAAAAGTTAATGACTAACACAGAAAAAAAAATAGTCATTTGAATTTATCAGAATATAGGAAAAGGGACATACAATAATAAACACATCCTTTAATAATAAATGATTGGATGACAGTAAAGAACTGCTTGGCAGTACTAAATATAATAATTTCAAAGATACAAAAACCAGTTGGGGCTGAAGCATTTAGTTTTGGGTTTGGATTTTTAAGCAAAGTAGACTTGGAAGGGAAAGACTAGCTTTGCAGAGGGACTTGCATATTGCTCATAAAATAGCTGACAGAATTGTCATACACTTAGATTGCTTTTCTGCCTGGGTTTGAGCTGCTAATGGGTAAGACACCTTGCTCTAGGATATTCAATGATTGGATTTTATAAATATTTTTTGTGTATTTTTTTTAGAAATATTTTTTGTTGACTCAATACCTTTCGAATTTCAAAAAGTTAAACATTTATTTAAAGCATTTAGGATAATTTTAATTAATCATTTTGATATCACTTCTTTTTGCAAATGCATATAGTTTTATAAATGCATTTCAAAACAGCTGGAATAATCTTAAAGTTTGAGAAAACAGATGTGACTGAAGTCCCTCTTGTATTCTAGAGAGTGAAATGGGTGTTACTCATTTCTTTGCTGTAGGCAGGAGGTAGGCACTTCTCAAGGAAGCTGCACTTCCTGAAGACAGACACAGTCAGAACCAAGACTGTTCCTGTTCTGCAAACATTGATGCTTCCTCCCCTGGTTTATATCAGTTTCACAAACCCAGCAGACTGTGGGAGTCCAGGACATCCCTCTGGCTTCCCTGGCTGTCTTGAGACCCTGGCAGGGGGCTCGGAGACCTTGGCATGAAGTCAAAAGCACCTGTGGCTTCGATTTTAGCCCATGGAAAAAGCTGCCAACTTTGTATGAGGAATCACAAGACACAAGGGTTTGAGTAGTGTGATAGTTGAATTCACGCAGGGTGAAAAAGTAGAATTTTGGGGCTTTTTAGAATGGGGTTCAAGGGTACAAGATGGAGGTATATTTGGGCATGTCCTGACCTTCTTCTCCTTCTTTTTCTCCTCTATGTCTTGGTGTGATGGCGACACTTTTCTATTGGTTTAAGGTAGAGACACACTGTCTAACATAAATTATAGATATTGGCACATTATTGTAAACTTATATAGTACACGTAGTTTTTAGTATAAAATGTAAACAGTGCCCTAGAGGTCAGACAGAATGCCATGGCCAACTTGCTAGACAGAGCTCAGCAGGTCAGAGAAAGAATGTTATAGATAATAAAAAATAAACAACCTTGAGAAGCCGACCCTACACATTCAGACTTCTTTGACTGTGCGGGCTGGGAAACAAGGACTTTTACACTCTCGGGGTCACCTCGACACCCAGACCCCAAGAGCAGACCTGTCCGAAATACACAACAGGTCAGGATGCAGAGTGGACTCATGGTAAATGTGAAGTCTGTCCTCAAGTTTTTCCAGGATAGAGTATGGACCCCTGACCCCTCACTGCACTCAGCAATCTGAGTTGATTGGCTTCTGAGCAAATAAGCACAGTAACATAACCTGTCCTGGCTCACCTTTCTCACACAGGTGTGAGGTTACTTAGTAAGTCTTGCCTGAAAATTCAGGTTGTGCAGTTCCAAAACTACGTGGGTTTTTAAATTCTTGTTTCATTAAAAACCTCATGTTCTCCAAAACTTATTCTTCTGTGAATGAGCAATTTGCTGCTGAAATAAATACTCAATTCTGTGCTTTCAGATTTAATTACCAAGCACTCTTATTTCAAGTCAGAAAAATACAAAAATTAAAAACAATAAGTGTAGGAAGAGTAAATACATTAAAAAACCCTAAGCATAACTTCTTGTTTGCAGCTATGAAGTCAAACTGTACTGGAATTTAACAGGAATAAAATTTTTAATTATATCAACAATAATGTGTTAAATATTGATAAGAAACTCCTTTGATCCAGCTATTTCTTACATATTCAATAAATCAGAGTTGCAGAGAGATGAGAAGAGTTGTTGGCCCCTGTCAAACAGAATATCTGATGAGATGGACAACTGATAGTCTATACTATCTAACTGTGCTATAAGGTCATGCCAAATAGTCCTTCTGGCATTACACTTTGCTGATCTATGAGCACGTAACATTCAGCAAAGCACTGCTGCACATATGCATCCCTGCCCTAAGAGAATAATAATAAAAAAATTTCCCTTCCCTCTCATTTTAATAAATTACGCTTTTAAGCCATCTTATTTTCCTCTTTGCATTTGACTTTTGGTTTTTTTGGTTTTGGTTTGGGTTTTTTTTTGGGAGATGGGGTGTTAAATCTTTACTTTTCCAAAATTGGTTTGACTGATAAAACTTAGGATGTATCCGTAACATTGGTGTTATGCTGTATTGCACCAATTTGCCAGTCTATGGCAGTGTCTATGTTTATAATCAAAACAGAATCAATCTACATATTTATTATTTACTGAAAAACTAAGATTCATTCAGTACTTTTTAGTCTCAGGTCCAGTAGTAATGTGAAACCGTCTTAGTGGACACTAATCATTATATAAGATTTACTGTAAGCAGGGAATAAAAAGAAGAACAGAAATATTAAACAGAATACAAACCAAAAGTAGACACACCCTACATTTAAGAGATAGGCTGAGCTGTATACGATACATTACTAAATTTATGCAGAACAACTGTGTGAAGGATCAGGTAACATCACTATGTCCTTTGCTGTCGTATATTTTGAGACAGTGACTTTTTTGAGTTTCTTACTGTGCCATGAAGATATATTTGACAGTGACACAAATGAGCACTATAGGCAGTCTCACAGACAGGCAAATTTATAAATCACTTTGCCTTTCAAACCTTCAAGCTGAGGACAATGATCTCAGAAAAAATTAAAAAAATGGTTATCGTGACACTCATTTCCACATAGAGTCATCTCACAAAGCACAGTAAGTCTTTATCTTGTGAAGAGATTCCTTTCTCTCCACTGAATGCAAGTAAATAAGCCCATCCCAGATGTGTATGACCACACCGTGCTTGAGGCTCTGCAGCATGTGGTTTGACCACATGAAAAGGGTCTTGTTTGGAATGAGGAAATGATGATGAGAGGGCATACAGCTGAGGTCAGCTCCTGGCTCAAGCAGAAATCAGTGTGGTGCTGGAGGGGCAGTTGGTATCCCTGAGCTCATTAGAAAACTTTGTCACTGTTGTAATTTACATATGGCTTATATTTGTTGCATTTTATATGCAGCTTATAGTTTTTCCATGAACCTATTCTTTACACCAAGGAATTATTACAATACTACTGAATTATTCCTATTCTAAGTCATAAAAAATTGATTAGACTGTGGTTGTTTCCTGGTTGCCAGTCATGTTAACTTGATGGTTTCCTCAAACCAATTCAGCAGCAGAGATAGATGGGTAATAAAAGGAAAAAAAAAATTAGGTGTGAAATGACATAGCTCTATTACAGACAGTTATATGCCAATGTTAACAAGAAAAATGGCAGAATATAGTATTTTTTATTTCAAGGAGGAGAGAAACTGAACAATCACAGACAATACTTGATAAAAAGCTATCTGAAAGCCAGATAAAAAACCTATTTCCCATGTATCTATAGATCCTCAAAAAATTCTCGGGGTGTTCATGTTTAAGTACCCAAATGAATGAGAATTAAATATAGCAGATACTTTGAAGGATTGCAGCATTCATTGCCTACGTAATGCCTGCAATACTTTGATCTTTCTAGGCTTGTGCACTGAATGACTAGCAGGAGGATATGTGTGATCAAGGACCCACACCTGGACTCCTTATGTCATTTTAGAATACAAATTTAGCCTTATCCATGGATTTGCAACAGTCTTGCATATTTTTTCTTTAATTAACATCCAGTCCTGATATATAATAGGAATAGTATATATTTATGTACAATATATTTGTCCTATTGTATTTTGAGTAAAAACTCAAGGCAACAGGATACAGAAATTACTATGGAATAGCTTACCTAGCCTGGTCTGTCTCTCATACCAACAGCTCAAGAAAAGGTTCAGAAATTCAAAAGAAAACTTGTGTGACTGTTCACCTGAACAGAACCCACAGCTGTTTTCAGAACTCAACTATAATGTGTAGATAGAATTATTGGTCTTACATTTATGAGACTTGGAATTTTTAGTTTTACATGATGCTTACAGAGCTTCCATCTACAGTCCTGTGCATTTTTTCTACGTTCTGAATAGAACTGAAAACTGCATGTTTTCCAAAAAACGTTCAGGTGAAGTTTCCTTTTATATCAGTGGAATACAGATGTTCAAATACATCCATATATTCTGTGCTCCTAGAACAAGAAATGACCTCCCAGCACCCAGTACTTTATGTTTTGGGAACACAGCTGATCTCAGTAATGGAATTCTGGAGGTGAAAAGTCATTTAGTTATTTGTCATGTAACAAATGACTCAGACATAATAACAGTATGAGGAGAAAGATGACAATAACTCTAATTCCACTGAAGCATAAAAAAAAGTTAAACTGATACATTTTTTAATATAATACAAGAAAAGGTGAAAAGTAGTTTCCAGCTAAAGTTGTAAAAATACCCTAAGCCTTGGAAGGTTCTTTCATTTATTTATATACTTTCATTCTCTGTAGTTAGTATGGAGTGCAAAGGAGAACTGTATTGAAGAGACCTGATTTAGATGTGAGTGCACTCCTGGGTAAGCTGGGTAGACCTACCAGCTTGTATCCTTAAAAAAAGCACAGAATAACTTTATCTGAAATAGCGGGAAAGAAGCCAGGGTTTGAGCAAAGCTGAAGCACTACAACACCCAGGTAATGAGTTCGCTTTCTCAGCCTTATTTTAGGGATTTCTTCACTACAACCTCTGTGGTATGAGATCTGTCACTCTTTGTGATCACTCTGTGCTGATTCTGATTGCTGATTCACACACTCAAAATCCAGGTAATGCTGAACAGCTTTGCTGCAAGCATCTGCAGCCTTGTAAATTTACCTAGGTTGTAGTAAGTATCAAAGTCAGAATAAGGAGTACTTTTGAAGATTAAGCATAAGAAAGTGGATTTTTTTCAGTAATTTAGATTTTTTTAATTTTTTCACTAATTTAGGTTTTGACTTCTATGTCATGCTTGTCAGGATTTAAATTTCTGTCTCCAGCAAAATTACAAAAGTATATAGAAAATCTAATGTCTTGACCTACATGGACAAGCAAAAAGTAAATGAATATATGCTTATTTGAATTATATAGCTCTCTGTTTCCCCCAAATGAGTCTGTTTGACATATGGTATGAAAAAAAGGGAAACCACAAACCCAAATTTTTAAAAGTTTTAAAAGTGTTTCTACTTTGTTACATTAGATCCATCAAAGTAATTTATTATTTGCATCACCTACTAAAATAGAGTTCCGATTGCCACTTAAATTTCTAGCAAAGATTCCTTCCAGAGAAAAGTTTGAAAGTGCTCTGCTATATTTTTTTTACAAACACCCAAATTTTGCCAAATACACGGTACACTTTGAATGTGAATGTTAGCTGTGTCTGCAAACAGCAAAGTGTACAGCTATTCCATTTCACTGCTTCCATACCTTGCAGCTTTCACTTTTCAGCTAAATTTGACCTTAAGTAATAAAATGCTTAACAGTTTAAAAGAAGAACTAACACATGCATGTAATCCTTTTATATTGAGGCATTTAACTTTTCTGTCAGTAACACATGTGAGTAAACATCTTCCAAGAACTCTTTGGTGGCTATGTCTCCTGGCTCTTGGTGTTGCACAAGGCATTTTATTAGATGGACCCTGGCACACTTGATATGGCCATTTTTGAACCATATAACTATAACCATATAACCATAACCAACGTTATATACAGAATATATTTCCTCTATAACCCATCCACTCCACCAAATACTTAAGGCCAAAACAAAAAGAGCTGTGGAACCATGGAAAATAATCAAAGAATAGCCATGAACCTGTATCTAAAATCTGTTTTGTCTTCTGCTTTATATTCCAGCTATGTCTTCTCTTTGCATATGCTGCAGACACTGCACAAGGATCATTTGAATAAATGGAAACCATTCCCGAATGAAGACTGGCAGGGCAAAACCCAAAGTTTTCCTACGAATAACAATGTTACTGGTGTAACATAAGTTACCAATTAGAGAAAAGAAACTTCAAAACCCTTTTATTAATTAAAATTCTCATCTTTTCAGCATTCGGGATATTTATATCTTTCCAAACTGAACACAAATTAGTGTTGCTAATCTGTATCAGATGCACTGTTTGCCTTGTTTAATTTTAATTAAAACAAGAAAATCATATATCTGAAATAGAAACAGTAACATTAGACACACTAAAAAAATATACTAACATTAACTGAAACAAGCAAAATAAACTCCCTTTAAAACAGCTTTAGGTACAAGGAGTAAATGTAGGATAAGCATTTAAACAATTTTGCAGTATTTAAAAACCCACAATGTGACCTAATAATTTGTTTCTGTCAATCAAGGAATTACTTTGACATTACAAAGGCAGTTGAGGATTGACAATCCAAGAGGAGAGTGTGAGCCCTTACCTTCACCTGCATAGGCCAGGATGGAGCGGGCACGCATCTGCTTCCCTTCTGTGGTTTTGCCGGAGCAGGTGTGCGAGCAGGAGGACCAGGCAGACCACATGCTGAGCACACAGTCCTTTGGGCACGGCGCCTCGCACACCACCGGGATGGGGTAGATGGCATCTCTGCACAGCTGCCTGTCAACCTCTTCTCCTGGGGAAAAAAAAAAAAAAAAGACCAGTAGCAGTCTATCATTTGCTAAATTAACTTAAAAATGAGCAATCTAGTCCAGATGGGCACACAAATAAATTAGATTCTGTTCTTCTGTATAAACAAGGTAAATAGATTTTTTTATTACTTGTCTCTTCTGCCTGGATTCTAGAAGAGCATACTTAAACCTAACTTGATTCGATTCTCTCGTGAAGTGAATGCCAGCGTGGGTGGTCTTTAGGGTTTTGTTTTGTAAAACATACTTGATCCCACACAAAATCCAAATGAACGGAGTATATAACATCCCTATGGAAAACTGTGTACATAGAGATGCATGTATAGAAATGACCTAGTTTTCATCCAGATTTGTGGGAGAAGGGGAAAAACATCCTAACTTAGCCAGTTTTATAATCCACAATTCATCCTTTGTATTGCAGCTATCCATCAAAATATTAAAAGCTGCAGTAAATTACAATCAGAGTGTTGTTTGGTTAGAAAGATCTTCATTTGTTAGCAAATCAGCAACACATCACTCTTTGTGTCATGGAAGTATAACAAGATCTATGCATTTGTATTCTGTAGGTACACATTTCATTATAATAACAAGATCCAGGCTGGTGTGAATTGCTTAATGAAATATTAGCTAGTATTTAAGTAGCAGGGTTGCTTTTGTTTTCAATCAGATAATCGTGGGTGCACTGTGTCTGAGATCTGTCCAAACAGCACCTTAATCACAACATGGATAGTTTTGTGAGGTGACATGATTTCTTGATAAAATAATAAATATTAAGGGGGAATGAATAAATAACTACATATTCTGATATCAGTAAATATCATGATAAATCTTCATGTTGGAGCAAATGATGGGAAAAAATGAAGGCGAGAGAGATTCAAGTCCAGTTTTTAGAATTCTAGCCTTGTTAGCACAACGTAATGCCTGTTATGAGGAACTGAAAATGTTGCATCTAAGAGTACACTGGACTTCTGAGGCATTGACAACCACATACAATTAAGGCATGAAAGAGCCAGCTCAGTTGTAAACATAAAGCTTTTTTTTTTTTTTTAATTTTCTAAAAAGAATAACACTTCAAAGCATCTCAATGCCTTTTGTGCTATATAATCTTTGCTGTACTAGGCCTTCTGTTATGATTCATCTATTGAAACACTCTTGAATTTTACATGATCCTGACAGGACAAAACAGGAATTGTCTACATTATGCATGTTCTAAGACCCATCACGTCAACCCCTTTGTTTTAATAGCCAATGTCAACAAAATGTCTTATCAATATTTGCAAATGAATGTAAATCTTCAATACAACAAAATATTTGTTAGATATTTTGATCAAATAACCTGTAATTGACTCATAAAGGCATCAGTTACTGTTAGTAACTACCACAATGGATTCTGAAAGCTAATTCAGTAAGAACTGAGCACATTATAAATGAAGCTAAAGATGTAAAAACTCTGCTTAACTGAGTCTCAAATTAGACTTTATTGCTCAATAGATGTATAATAATAATTTGATTCAAATACTAATCAAAATAGAAACTACATAAATGACATTTTTTGTCATTCAAAGTTTACAGTCTTTTAAATAAGAATCTCTTAAACTGAGTTCCTGAAACCAGGAGGTGTTTTGGTAGTAAATCAGATCATGAGACCCAGACGTGTTAGCCAAATTCAATGTGAAAGAGCTAAAGATGAAGGCCATCCTTTCAATAGTAGATCCTTTTGAACAGTGCCAAATATTTTAGTCATACAGAATATTTAGGCACAACAGAAGTACAAACTTCAATCTTCCTTGGTTCTGAAAACCAGGGAAAATCCTGCAGCTCATGTTTTTAAAATAGCCTAAAGTAGTCATACTCATCTGAATTATAAAGCCCTTCGAGATCAAGTCAGTCTCAACAGCTGTATTTTCCCATATTAAAATACAAATTTGAGCCCTGCCAAAGGCTTCATGGCTCTCCCATGCCAAGTTCTGCTTCCCTCACTGGACTCAGTCTTTGCATCAACTGCTCTCTCTGTTATATTGCAGGTCATCACACCCTGACACCAGTGCAGGAGGGATTCCTTTCTGCTTCCTAAGAAGGGCATTTGTTTGGGTTCAAGGACAAGAGATAGAGGAGAGGACTGTAAACTTCTTTTACAGACAGGAAAAAAGCTAGAAAAGTGGGGGAAACCTACTCTCAAATTGTTCCATTGCTAGATAAAACTCAATAAGGCAAACGCTATGACACATGCACACTTTGCAAGAAATGCTACTATTACAATAGTGTGTCACAGTATAAACAAATGACACTATACTGAACTTACTTTTCACTTACTGGCTTTTAAGTTTAAACTCAAGCTTAATTTGGTGCCACAATGAAGAATATTTTTAACTTAGTTTCCATCTGAGTTTATATCTCAAATGAAACCAAGCCTTCACTCTCTCCCAAAATCAAAGGCCCTATTTTTTCTTTGCTTTCACAGAGAAAACATTTTAGAGATATTTATCTTATATATTGGCATTTCGTTTTTGTCAAGTGTCCAATTCTAATCTGATGAATTCAATAGCATAGAAATGTAGTTGGAAGAAATGTCTTATAATGGGTACTTCTTATCTTCAGGGAAATATTTTATTTATACTAAATTGTTCCTGAAATTTCACTAATGATTTTATGAATAACTTAACCTTTTTTGCCTCCCTCTTTAAAGGGCATAGTGTAGTCAACCACCAGGAACCACTCAACCACCAGGAACCACTCAACCACAAGATGGGAACAATGCCAGCGTAAAGACTACTTAGAAAAAGTCCCATTTGAAAATGTTTGCCATTGAGTGCTGAAGCAAGTCCCGAGAAGGGCCATGAAGGTGAGCAGAGGCTTGGAATATGTCTCCCATGAGGAATGGCTGAGAAAATTGAAGTTGTTCAGCCTGGAGAAGAGAATCCAATGAGACATTATAGCAGCCTTCTAGTACCGGAAAAAGGCTGACAAGAAAGATGAAAAGGGGCTTTTTGAATAAGCATGTAATGATAGGACAAGGGGAAAGGCTTTAAACTAAAAGAGAGAAGATTAAAGAAGACATTCTTTACTGCAAAGGAGGAGAGACACTGGCTAAGTTGTCTATATCCACATGGTGGATGCTCCATCCCTGGAAGTGTTCAAGACCAGGTTAGAGGGAGCTGTGAAAAACCAGTTTTAGTGGAAGGTGTCCCTGCCCATGGCAGAGAGGCTGAACCTAGATGATCTTTAAGGTCCCTTCGAACTCAAAACATTCAAAGATTCTATGATTTTATTTGAACATTTATGGGTATAAATTTATGTTGCAAAAGTATTCAAGACAGAACTCCAAAAAAAAATTACTGAAAGGCATCTGCCCTGGGTTACTTTAAACAATAGAATGACAAAAAAGTAAAAAGCAGAGAGATGAAAACAGCATGTGACATTTCTGTCAAGAGAACTCTTCACCACTTATCAGTTGACTTGTTTATTAAAATCTAGCAATGGAATCTGGCAATATTCCATATTTGCAAACAATGTCTATGTTGTTGAATTATATTTCTCTCTTAGAAACACACATTAGAGACACACATTTTGGACTAAAATATCCAAATAGCACTTAAGGAAATGACAGCACATAAAAATGGCAGGAGGCAAAAGAGGTTTGAGGTTTTTTTTTTTCAAAAATTTGAAATGTCAAAAATTGTTTAAAACTTTCCTGGGATTTTTTTTTTACAGATTTACATCAGTGAGGAGTGCTGATGGGATAGTCTTTTGAATACGTGTCTCTTTATCAAATAATTATGCTGGATCCACCTGAACAATCAGCAAAGCAAGTCACTACATTAAGATCTCCTTTTGGCCAACTTCTTTGCTCAAAGACTTCCTGATATGTATGCCCACGTGAGAGCCACTATTGAACTACACAACTATTTAGTTGGTTTAGAACAAACAAACAAAAACAACAAAAAAACACCAAGCCAATCAAGAAAAAAAAAATCCCAAACTACAGAATAGGCAAATTTTTACAGATCAGAGAGGTAGCTTGTGAATAGCATTCAGAAGAAACTGATTAATAAATATCAATATTCATATCACCATTCTTGTTTTATTATATTCTCAAAGCAGGTATTGTATCTGTGAAAATTTAATCTGGATGCTAAAGGTTGAGCTAGACCACATTCTGTGGTTAATGTAGTTGAATCATGTCAGTCTTTTGTGGTTTTGTCTACTCATCTGTAAAATGTGTCTGATATTTAAGTTTCTTGTAAAATGCTTTAAGTTCCAATGGGAAGCATTCCTAGAGATGGAATCACTAGAGAGACATAGTAAAGAAACCCTCTTGCCTATTGTGCATCTTTTAACATGGTGCATGCTCCAATGCACAGTAAAAATTTGCTGTCAAATTCTGACCTGTAGTAAATGGGAAGGCAAGCACTAAACAGAGAGCAAAATGTTTTTTAAGCCTTAAAATGAACAGTGAAATCACTGCAAGATTCAATGAGGTACAGAGAACAACTTTTTAAAAAATCAGCGTAAAATAAAATTGCTGCTGGAGCCCTACGTAATAAGTCAATGAGTCTGGTCTCAGTTCTAAATGAGGAAAACAGCTATTGTTTCTGAAAGAGTGACCTATAACCTGATATAGACTAAGTAAATTTTGACAATAAAATAAAAATAAGTGGAATTAAATCAAGAGAGTGTTTTGAACTTTAATAACATTATTCTTATCATGCCTGTGTAATCAGTAAAGGACAGGAATATCACACAGTGGTAAAACAAATTTTACAGTTGTATTTTAAAGTTCATAAAAGAAGTAATGATAGCAACTGAGCCCAAATGCTAAAACTGAACTGCAGACTTCATATTACTTATTGTTTGTTTCAATATGTTCAAATTTAGTATTATATCTTCATCTTGAAAGAAAAAAGTCTCTTGTATCAGTATCTTGTACATGATGTATCATCCATTGGAAAACTGCTGGGTAGCTGAAATGTTTGGAAAAGCACTCCAGAGCTCAACTTTCAATGTAATTGTGGGTGAAGGAGGCCTTGTCATTATTTAACTGCCTTCAGTAATGGCTCTAAGCATGGAGCCTGCAGGAGAAAAATGCAGTATTACTTCACACAATAGCAAAATCTGTGCTGTTTACCAATGACGGATTCCTTCCTTTCCTGTGTAGTAAAAGAATCAACAAGAAAGTATTGAACTGCCTCTAGTATGAGCTGTAAAGGCTGAGATGGCTGTGAATGTTCTTTATCTTGAACTCCTATGCAGTTTCCCATATGCATTCCTTTATAAGGACCTATACCTATCCTTAAACTGACTCCTTACACCTTACACTGACTCCTTATACCTCCTCCTTAAGGACTTATACCTGTCCTTACATTGACTTTGTCAATCTCAAAATGTGTCAGACTGGCTGAGGAGCCAAAAATCCTGTGTGGACTCTGTCCATCAAGAACAAAATATGCCTGTCTATATTCAAAACTTACTAAAACCAGATCTGTTCTCTGTGCTCAGTCCTGTTTTCACTTGGAACTAACTTTAACCACAGTCACAGTCAGTAAACCATATCCTTCTCCACAAGAAAGTCATCAGTCCATAATCTACCTGCCTCAAAGTTACAGGAATGTCACAACTACACTGTAAGAGTATAGAAGCAGTGTTAATGAGTTTAAATGTAATGATTCTAGAGACAATTTTTTAAAAATCAAGAAAATCACTAAGCAAGAAAATGTAGAAATTTATCCAAACATGAAATTCCATACTAGATTTTCTTTAGTAATAACCTGGTCAACACATTGTATAATTAGTCTAAAGTACATGGAAATTCTTCACATTACAGAAAAGCTATCAAACTTATAAAAACCTCATACATCTTCATATACCAGGACACCTTATATCTGCAAATGAGCAGACAGTATTCAATCACTAGGATAAACTGAAAGTATTGTTTTAATTTTTGATACTTCTGCATTTCTTTCAAATCACTAATTGATTACCAAACTTCACCATAACAGGAAAAATTATGCCTGCCTAGCATGAACATTGACAGTAAATTATGTTTTCCTTCCAAACCTAGAAGCTCCAGAAATAGTGCCATGTCTTCCTTTTAAAATGATCAGAAAAGGACCCAGGACTAATTTTTTTTTATTTTATTTTCTGACAATTCTTTTTTGTTGTTTGTTTTTTCCTTTTACAGGAGGAGCTCTCTGAGGAACACTGTCTTAGAGCACATGTCTCTAATGAAAATGTATACACAACTTCAAAAAGCTGACCCAGATTTTTCAGTAGGGAGAATTTAGAAGTTAATCTCTGAAAACCTAATCAAATAAGCCCCAGAAAGGAGAAACTGTAATATTTACAGGAATTTCATCATTTATCATCTTGTTTAGCTCAACAATCTTAAAAGTATTTGGAAGAAAAAAAAAACAGCATGTGCAGCAGTATCTGACTGTCAGAACAATTTTTGCCCTTCAATCAGTTCAATACTAGCAAACACCACATATTTTGATACATTATAGGAAACTTTAAATGTTTTACTAATACCACTATCCTTCATATGATGTTAATGGTATTTATTCATACCTGCTCAAAAAAAAACCCCTTTAATGTTAGCAAAATGGTAGTGTCTCTCCAAACAGCAGCAACAGAGTATTATCTTAGTAATTATTTTCCATGACAGTTCCTGAATCAGCTGTCCAAAAATATTGAGAAAATTTCAATATTTGGAACAATATTTAACCTCTCTAATCATCAAACATAAAGTAACATAAACTACAGATTACGACCTCAATATGTCCTAATTCGTTGACTCTTATGTTTTTCAACAAACTAAATGTGAAAAGATTGTGTATCTTTCCCTCGTATTATTATTATTATCAAGTGAAGATTTTATATTAATTTCTAATGCTTAGGTGCCTAGCTGGTAGCTCCAAGTGTTAAATCAGTTGCTAATTCCCTAATCACATGCCTTTCTCTCAATCGCTTTTGCTAAGTAGCATTTGCATTTAATTAAGTACATCTTAATTAGTTGATGGTTAATATTCTTGAAGTAATTTTCTTCTAAGAAGCCTAAGTAGAAACGGCACTGATTTCAATGAAGACAAATACACTGGTTACTCACATCTGTTCATTATGCAAAAATGACAGAAAGTTGGTCTAATAGTTTAATGATATGTAAACATTGCAGGATTGTAAATTGTTTGATTTGATGGTTTGTGTCTGCAAATTTACTGAGGTTTAGCTTTCAGTGTAGTATCATGCAGTCTATTCCTTACTGAAAGAAAAATAGTAAACATGATACTTAGGCCACTTATTCAAAAAACCCATTGTGAATCTCATAAACATGTATGTTTCTATTTCTTTCTTTTTTTTTTTTTAACAAGAAACTTGATAGCACAGGCACAGGTACCATCATCTTATTTACATTTTTACCCTTCCTGCACAGATAAACCAGAGACTTACAGAAAAGGCCACTGACTGTTGTCCTTTGCCTATGCAAATATTGGAAGATATATATACCTTTCAAAATAAAACACTAAATTTTAAAATATTATTTTGACTTTTTTAAAGCAAACATTTGCAGTTACAAATGACTGCTAATGACAGGAAGTAATAGTATACAAAAGGAAAATACCTGGAGCTTAGAAACTCACCATATCCAGTGATATCAAAGATAACAGCATGTTAACACACAAGAAAAAAAATCATTATCTTTTTATTGTTTTCTCTTCCTTAATGAGATGAAACACCACATTTTACAAGCAATAACTTCTTGTTAATGACTCTATGCAAATTTCTTCTTTATTCACCTTATGAGAAAAATAATTCTGATGAGTGGGATGGCACTGGCTTCAAGAACTCCCAGATTCATGCAGAAATATAATTTCAAAAATAGTACCTGAAAACTTCAGTTCCTTCTCTGTAACCAAACCAGTAAATGAGCTCAGTTACAGCTCACAGGGTGGCATGTGTGTGCTAGCCTTTCCCACAACACATCATATTACCAGCTTTACAGAAAAAAGGCAGAAGCAGGTAACACTGCAAGTGGTTTATAGGAAAGCTGAAAGATGTGAAAGCCATTCTGCTCCAGGGGTAAGACAGTTCTGGTTACAAGGTTTTTTCTCTGTCCTTAAATTCATCCAAATTTTCAGTCACGTAAATTTCAAAAAAAGTGAGTCACTGATAAAAAATTCAGATCTGTACTCCTTAATACATCAGGTAAATATTACATTAATACATCCTGCACTATATACAAAACAGTTACAGGAATAACCAAAATAACACTCCATACCTTGAAATAATGGTAAAAATAAAGGGAAAACTCTGACACAAAAATTAAGAACATATTTTTAGGATGGATATTTCTTGCTATAATTGCTTCAGATGGAAAACATCTTTGAATATTATTTGGCATTAACTTAAAAATAATGGTTAAACATAATGAACTAACACCTTTAGATACGATGGTAATGCTTCCAGTAATCCCATTCTCATGTTTGGTAATAACATAACATATGTACCTTCATTTATATTAGAATCATCGATAAGGATTACAGTCATGTAGACAGAGGCTAAATTTGCCAGACACAAATAAAACCAGGGAAAGAAATAGTATTTCTTTACCTAAATAATATGTTTTTATTTAAAACACAGTGAAATTTGGCCAGATTAAATAACAGTATGAAAAAATAATATCCCATAACTATGCTAAAATAGAAATATACAGAAAACTGAGGAACAAAACCCCCAAAAAATAAAATCAAAACCAACGGAACACTATGCTTTTTCCCATGAAAGGGAAAACTCTTTTGCGCTTGACTTCTTTACTCATTGAGATTGAGAAAAGTGAAAAACAACTGTTCTCTTTTTGCCATCTTAAAATTTGTGGTATCCACTTTGAAACTTTACCACTTATGCCCTTTCTAAATTTTCACTATATTTTGCTAGATTTATTCAGGTTGAAAACCTGAGTTTGCTCAGAAAGTATGGAAAAAGATTTTTCCAATTCTCCTTCTATTTCTAAGTGATGGCAGCCAAAGTATCAGTTCTCCCAAGCATTCAGCAATCACTTGGCTACCAGTGAGGGTCTCAGTTAAAAAAACCAAAAAAATTGAAAAAAAAATAGATACATAGATGAGGCAAGTTCCTTCACTACACACACAAAGGCACACTGAGGGTGTCCTGTAGCACTAACTATGGCTTAAAAAATAACACAGCCTTTTTATTTCTGGCACAACCCTGTAAGATACTGAGCGCGTATTTTGTATCATATGCATCAAAGACCAATGGAAAACTCTTCTTACAGATGATACTTCTTTGATTCTTCACTACTTCTGATAGCACTGACAGCATGAAATAGGCTGTATATGAATTACTAAATCAGTATCTCTGAAAAAGCCTGACCTAACAGGGATATTGAAGAATTAATCCAAATTAATTAAACTGGGACTTTGAAGGAGATTAGTTAAACTGTATTAGCATTTTGTATGGCTATCCTTATTGAGAATGAAAGAGAAAATTCTTTACAAATAGAATTAAGACCACTTTAACTTTGAATAAGAGGATTCACAGACACATTTAATATAGTTTAAGTAATTATTTTTGCAGTTAATTTGGATCAACTTTGGAAAGTGTCTTCATTCATATAAGCAAAGTAAACAAAAACTGAAACATGGTATGCCTTTAGCTGAAAATCTCCTAGTCTTTTAACTTGATGCTATAGTAGATTTGTACCACAGGAATAGAAGTTCAATAATTCTAACAAAGACTCCAGCAGAGTACCCAAAAATTGCCTAACAACAGGAGTAAAATTTTCCTACTGCTTGACAGGTAGTTGAAGCATTTTCATGGTTCATTTGCTAATGTAGTCTTACTGAGAATGATAAGGAACAGAGAATACAAGTGTATTGATCATAACCAAGCAGAGTTGCCTTCTAGTGTCAAATAAGCCAATCAAATGTCATCATGATATGAAAGAAAAAATAAGTTTGATGACAGGCTACGGTCCCATTGAGAATAAAATCAATATTAGTCATGGGACCAAGTGGGATCAATATGTCAAACCAATAGGCCATTTTAGCAGGATGGGGAAAGAAGGGGAAAAGTGCTGACAGAGCTAAAAGGAAAAAAGAAGACAGTGAGTACCTTGAGGATGAGATCACTTGAAAATTCACACTGTATTTCTAAAAACATTTGTCAAAAGTACCAAGTCACCTTAAAAAGATATAGCTAATTCCAAGATCATCCGACCATTCTCATACACTTTTCCCAATCAAGCCACAATTCATATAGTGACAAATTTATATACAAATATGACTTCCAGAAAAAAAGATTAAAAATACTTCCTCTATTTGTTTTTAAAATGTTAAAGAAGCTCTACTGTGTTTAAAAGTGAAGAAAAATGTTTTCACAGACTTTAGAAATAGTGATGGTATTATTTGAATACTGGTAACAGTAGGATTTAAAATACATGGATTTGAAAATGCAACATGCATTTATTGCAATGTGTCTTTTCGATTATTTAAAAAACAACATGCCTTATTAATCACAGAAAATTATTGTACTACTTTTTCACTGCTGAGTATTCTCAGCAAATTTTTTACTCCATCATATATGGACACATAGACTGTTGTTACCTTTCAAAAGGTGTTTCACAGGTAAAGCCTTTTCACAGGTATTGTAAGTGCTACTTTATGCATTTCCCCCTCCCATCCAATAATGTCAAAATAACCTGGAAAACAAGTTCTGGAAAGGCAATGGAATGTCAATGACTTCAAACCAGTTTGATTAGAGAAGATATTTCTGATGTGCTGATCTAAACTAGATTAACATTTAGGGATATGAGTTAGGAATAGAAGCATAAAAAGGAAATAATAGGCAAGAAAAGCAGTAGCATGAAAACAATGTGACAGTTCCACTAATGTCAGCAGAATGACAGTGCTCACCACAATTCTTTCAATGATTCCCTACACTGAGGTACTAATCTGCATATTTTCAGCAGCTACCATAAATGGCCTAGTTTTTCAAGAAACAAGACTTTCGCTAACTTCAAGCTTCTCATTTTCAGCATAAACATTATCTTTGGTTAATAAATTTATATACTTAAGATAAAAAACTACAAAAAGTTGCATCATAAGTGGGTTCATAAATACTCCAGCAGTGCAGTATTTTCCTAGAATTTGGCCACCAACAGAGTAATGTTATTCTTCTCTGTAATGCAAAATCTCACCTCACAGATGAAAAGAATGATTAATGGTCTGCACCTGACAGAATATTGAGTGAATTTTTCAGTTGGTCAATTATCTAGTATTTTACCACTATACTGTGAATTTGCAGCAAGTTTATAACTGTGCACTCATATACATTGTCATAACTCTTGCAACACAAAGACACATGTAACTCAAAAGGGGGTTTAAGAGAATAAGAAAAATTATTTTATATGGCAAAAGATAATTGCAAACATTTTCTTTGCATTATTCATCCAGCTGCAGCTAGTAAAGAGTAGTCACCCTCTATATAATCTGACAGCTCAATTCAATCACAGTTAAAACATAGGACCCAAGAGGTGTAAGAGAGATCACTGCCACTGTCATGTTTACACATTTCTGAGTAATGGTTTTTAAATTAATTTCATGGATGCTTTTGTCTGTGTCCTACTACTGGCAGATAAAATGCAGTCTTTGGAGAACACCTTTTTATCCATCTTGCAATGAAATCTCATTATTATGAGTGGAAGGCACAGCATGCCTTTAGGGAGCTCAGACTGTGAATTAATCTTCTCTTTTGGAAACATTTTCATAGTCTTTCTCCCAAGAAGACTAAAACTAACCCATCCTTTTGACTTTTCCTTTCTCCTAGCCTCTACGTGTATGGATTCAGAGAAGGAGGTGTGAGGAAAGCAACCAGAGGTAAATACCACTATGTCTTATAAACCTACTCTGTGGAAGGAAATATATTAGCATTGTCGCAAATAAACCAAAAAAATCCAGGAACACCTCTGCAAGTAGAGGGACATTACAACTTCTCTACTCTGTTAATAAGTTATTTAAGATAATGTCCCAAAGTCACAGAAGTCTGAGAGATTTCATTGTAGATTGACACCTACTCACAAAAATCATACCCTGAAAGTAAGGTTCCCTTTCACTACTGGTTTTCTAGAAGCTTCCCACAATATAGAAGATGCTTCTAGCTTATGTAACTCTTCCTTTTCCCCTGTTTAAATAAAAAACCTCAATTCTGAGGCATCCAGAACAAGAAATTTCATGTAGTTTCTGCTTAATATCTTTTCTCTGGAAAACACTAATGCAGCAATTTACTATTCAAAAATAGTATCAGTACCAATAAAGGATGTCTAAATAAAATTAGAAAAAAACCTCTGATAATTCCTAAGGCAAGATTTACATACTTAATCAAGAAGTTAATCCCCAAAAACTATATCAAGAAACCAAAGAGTAAATGCCAAAATGAAAGGTGCCTTTGTATAATGCAGTTTTTCTAACTGCATAATCACATGCTTATTATTTTTCCACTGGGCCCTTCCTCCTTTAGTTCACAGATTGGAAACTCCTTAATGGGGAGATATTTGGTATTTTTAGTTTTATTCTCTTTGTTCAAGTAATGATCCAATGTTTTATTTACTACATATTAATTACAAGTGTTATTAAAAGAGAATTGGCATTTTTCCTAAGATCTTTCTGTCATGACTATCAGATGCCCACTAGCACAGCATTATTTTCAGAACACTGAAGATGTGGGAGGTCAGCATTATTTATATTTTGCTGATGCTGAACAAAAGCAGAGCAAAATTAAACCCTGAAGAATAGGACAACTAAGGTGAGTTATTTCACAGATATTGCATTCATTACTACAAAACGCCCACTTAATCACCAAAGGAGATATATCTGTGTCACAAATAAGTGGCAGATTCTGTGGAGAAAATGTAATGTTGGCACAATTAAACTCTTCCTTCTGATGTATTCACATAAGGACCGGACAAACTTAATTTCCTAATGTTTGAGGGCTTTCTTTTGAAAACTAACATATGAAATTTTGATGTAATATTTCTTTCCAATTTTCTAGTTTAAAACAGAAGTCAAACAATAAAATAGTATTTCTGCAATAGGTGTTGCACTGATGCTGGAAACTGCTGCTCTGTCTGGTGATCTCATGAGACAAAAGCAGAAGCAGACTAAAATTCATTGCGTTCCAGCCCTAGAAGTTATGAATTTTCCTTTCCTCCCCGTTCTCTGGCTTCTTATCCAGCCTTATTTTCTTCAGACACTATTCCTAGTCTGTCATCTCACTGTCCTTTTCATCCATACCTGCCAAATTCTTTCCAGCTGCTTGCCAAATCCTCCCATGGGCTGGCCCTTAGCAGATTAAATACCCCACCAAATTCATTCCTAATGCTTGTCATGTAGAGACATTTTATAACTTTGGGTTCTTTACTTGGTCTCAGAACATTGCCCTGGAGGAAATCGGGGTCAAATCCTACCTTTCCCCAGATTTCAACCTAATTGTTTGGCCAGAACAAGTTTCTTTCTCTTGTCTTGCCTTTTTTTGCCAAGTCCCAGGTACAAATCTCTATTTCCCTCTGCTAGGGTTGTGGCTACGTAGAGCCACAAACACCTGCACTCCAACATCTGACAGAGATCACTGGGAACCTTGGAGAGACTGGTATCAATTGATTTTGAGTAATCATTGTGTCTGAGCATGTTTTAGTTTGAAGTTTCTTAAGTATTCAGTGCAGATGCTGCTTGTGCTGTGCACAGGAGTTGCAAGAATTGCAAAATGACACGTATCATCTTAAGGCTCTAAGTGGCCACTGGAACAGTTGTCTTGCGAAATCAAGTATTTTTTGGCAGATAAGGGTGATTTTTTTTTATTAATCAATACTCAACACAAATTATGATCTATAAGAAAGGTCAGACAATGACTTGTTCTAGGCTGGAAGTGCTGAGAGTAAAATTCCTATTTATTCTGTCTCAACATGAGTAGCTCACAATGATGTCTTTATCCTCACCATTTATCAACACAGTGGTTTCACAGCTTTGAAATTTGGTAACATTTATCTAGAAAATGGACCATAAGTATGCAGGTTGCTGTAAAATATAAATAGGCCTGTGCAACATTTTCTCACATGGAAAACTGACTCCCATCCAACCTAGTGAGAATACACTGTCTTAGAACATTTTATCATAAAGATTATTGACTAGTGCTGTGTCATATAATCTTCTGAGAAAGTGGTACTTAATGTATAGATATATAGCATTATTTTTATATATAACAGAATTAGATGCAAAATTATCTCTTCTAAATATGTTTTGTAAAAATATTTCAAA
Organism: Anomalospiza imberbis; assembly: GCF_031753505.1. NCBI lineage: Eukaryota > Metazoa > Chordata > Aves > Passeriformes > Viduidae > Anomalospiza > Anomalospiza imberbis. Next base: position 125,083,616 of record NC_089681.1, on the reverse strand, counting down.
TATTTTCTGGGTATGTTCTAGGGAGTTAACAAGTTGACACACAAACCCAAAACCAAAGGAGTTCAATACAGTTCTAGAAATCCTATTCCATAATCCATCCATAACTCCCTAACCCCCTTTTTCTTTCTTGCCTCATAATAGCATAATTTGAAGTCATAAATGGAAAAACTGTACCACATTGAATTGACCTTCCTAAAGAAATCCAAATTGTTATGAAGTGTATCTACAATTATCTCTCTCTGTATTCCTACCATGATGAAGCTTGGAGTCTAATCAGAATTGGGTTCCTGCGTCGCTGAATATCACACAAATCAAAATGCATGCATCAAAATCCCTCCCTTCTAATTTAGTCATACACCATTCTTACAGTATCCTACTGGTTGTGCCGTCAAAAACAAAATAAAGGTATGAAGAATATGGATCATATAAAACATTGCACTCTCTCAGATACATTTTCAAAATATTTGCACTTTCCACTCCAGCAACCTCTACTCTGAAAAGTCCAAAAATTTTACACGGGTGCAGCATTACACTTTAGAAGTAAACTGGTCAAAATACACCAAACTTGCCTGACCAGACAGCCCCATTATGACTTATTACACTAGAAAAAGATTTTGGTAATTAGGTTGGTGCACCTGTTTTTACATTAATTATATTATTTATAGACATTAATGCCTCAATAGACATTGTCCATACCAAATGCAACTCTGTCTTCAATCATACATGATAAATTGGAAATAAGGGTCTACTGCATTAAGTGCTAATTGTTTACTGGACTATGCAGATGGAATACTGGTTTTGTTTTATTTATCCCTTTAACTGAAATCATCACATCAAATTACAGGAAAACTATTAAAGATATGGACTAAGAAAGTTATGTATTTAATTCTTTCCATATAATTAAATTATTACATGTTACATAAATACATAAATACTAAAAGCATCCATTCCTTTATGAAATTCAGTAGTGACATGTCACTTTCCTAATACCAAGATGAGATAAAAAAAGGAATTGGTGTCATCAATTAAATGTGACTTTTTATTGACAGAAAATTTATCAATTATCAAACTGTTCTGAGAGTTCAGTGAGATAGTTTAAGCAGTATACTGCACTCTTGTTTTTCCTTATATTCCTTTATATTAAATAAAGCAAATCTTCTTAAAAATAAATGCCTTAAAAATCCAATGGTCTGAAATATCATGGCCTGAGAGCATCAGTTTTAAGTTCCTTACAATTCACTGTATTTTACCCTCACTAAGAAATTTGTAAATATACCAAGCATCCAATAAATCTATTCAGTAGTTCCTTATGTTAGCAGAAAAATTAAAGGAAAGGAAGGAAGGGCTTTGATATAAGTTTCATAGCCTATGTGTTTACAGTGAGGAACAGAGTATGCATCTTACATTTGATATAAATGCCTCAGATGGTCATCCAAAAAGCTGTCAGCAGCAAAGAACAGTTTAAAGCAATGCTGTTATGATATTAGCTAGGAAACAAATATTGGGAAATGATGACTACTGCCAACATAAGCAAGTTCCTGTAAGCAAAAGGCACTATGAGCTCAAAGGAACTGTCATTAGCTACTGTATTTTTCTGCTAATTGACTGCTGAGCATTGTCCAGATTTTGATCTGGGTTTTCTTACAGGCATAACTGAATAATTCAATGTAATTTGAACGTGAATCTGGCTCTTCATTCTTTATTAGAAATTAAGTCATAAAGTGACACAAAGTTGCATTTTCTTTTCTAAATAATCATCATAAAATCCAACCAGTTGGATGGTTTCTTTATTCAATGCATAAAGCTGCACAATAGAAATGTCAGAAAAATAGATTCTTTACATGTGGGCACACCTATAAAATACCTGTGCTCAGGTCCATTGAATTTCTTATTGTTTCCCATCATGAAAATAAATGATGACCAGAAGACTACTCAGTTAGCATTTGATTCAAACCATAAATATACAGAAAGAGCCAATTCTGAAACCAGCCAAAATAATTTAAATAAAAATTGTTGCACCAGGAAAACTTCAGTTTTTCCTGAAATTTATTCTATGTATTTCATTAGCTGCTTATTGTAAGATGATATAAAGCCACAACCAAAAAATTAAGGAAGGAAATTGAGATATTGATCAGGAAACTATAGAAGAAAATTTAAACTAGATGAAAAAAAAAATGTAAGATTTACTTTAAAGAAAACTCAACAAAAATAAGAGAAGAGGTATTTAAAAAAATATTTCTAAACTCTTGAGAAAAACAATAAGGCAAATAAAACATAGGATGCTTTATTGCTGAAGTATGGAGTCTTTTGTTAGTCTCACTAGCTGAGAATAAACACAGATAAAGGACAGGTATCCTGGAAATGTCCTCTGTTCCATTTTGGTCAGTATAGTGTTTAGCTCTGACAAAGTAGCTAAACTATTTGGTTTGCAATGTGTCTAAACAAAACAGACTACTCTACCTTCTATATATTTTAATTAATACCAACACTACTGCTTTGCCTCCAGTATTGCAAAACTGGTAAAATCCTCACATTTACATCAGAAAATACTGATGTCAGTGGTGTCAGTCTCAGAAAAAAGAGACCTGTGTCACCCACCTCCATACAGGTGCCAGAAAGGAACTTGTGGCACTCAGCTACATCAGCATGCACCTCTGCCTACACAACTTCAGCAGCAATTTTGCTACTTCATAGAGTTGTAGGAATTTGCATATACACAAAGAGCCTTGATTGTTGCCATGGCTCCTTCTTCCAAGGCAAGTGACTCTCAGCTGTGAGGAAGAAGAAGGCAATGAGTCCACTCCTGCCTGTCCCCTGTAGAGCTACCATAACCAACAATTAGTGAGCTCCAACAAGATCTGGAAGAAATCTGCACTTCAAAAGTGAGATCTGTTTTGTCCGGAGTAACACATGAAGCAGTACAAAGCCCAGTATGCTATAAAGGCTGTAAACCAATTTATTATTTACAAATTCTTAGAAAATGAGCAAGTCGTTTCAGATGTCTGTGTAAGGATCAGAAGTACACTCCAGCCAATGCCAGTACCTGAGCTACAGCCTTCAGCCCAAAGAAAAAATGCAAAAATAAGTGAACAAGCATTTTAAGGCATTTCATCAGCAGTTAATATTGCAGATTTTTATGTCAGAAATTATATTTCCTTATTACATATGAGTAGCACAAATATGTCTGTTAACAAAGTGGAGAAGCAGCCAGCTTTCCCACTATGGACTTTAAATAATGCAGAGATATTTTTGAAACGGTATTCTTCACAGACTGTCATAGCTACAGAGAAATAGAAAAAATTCATCTGTTCTAAAATTTCTCTTCTGTGTGTGAACTGTGTTAATGCACTTAATAATAAATAGTATGTACATAAGTGTGTGTGTGCATGAGTGTTTGTGTATGCCTTGCATATATTACATATACAAGAAAAATATTAATATCAATTTATTTTTTAAAAGTCATTCTAGCATTACCAAAAGTTAATCTGTAGAATGGAACATGAGCAACAGATGTTATTAAAATTATGTCTACAATGAAGGAATTCTGATCACTTTTTTTCATGTCTGGGAGCTTCCACAACCAAAAGGTGTTTTTTTCACCTAAAAAACTCCTTTGTAAAATATCCTGGAAGATTTACTAAGAATATTTATTCTGAAAATGTTCTTTCCACAGTAAAAGACTGAAATTCCATTTATATAATAAAATACATCAAAGTTAATTATAGCCTCTGCAATGACAGCCTGGGGAATGTCATTTTTTTTTCAGCATGGATGAAAATTCTGATTACTGCCATCCGCTGTGGAAAAAGTGACAATCACAGGCCTCCAGCAATGAGACGGGAGGATAACCTATTGTTTGCTGTTGTCTCAAAGGCTGTAATGACTCTTATCTAAACACCAAAATGAAGAGAAAAGCTAATTCCAATTATATTAAACAACTTCACAAACATTGCTGCTTGATTCTAACTGAGAAGCCAAACATCCAGGTCAAGACATATTACCCCAATTAATCATGCTTAAGATATATAGAACGATGCAACCATGCACAGAAAGAGAAGCTACTAATCAGTGTTGGTTTATATTACATTAAAGCTACAGAGCTTTATCCATCTAGGGTACAGTGCTTAGTCTGAAATATCAGCCTTTTTCAATTTATAAAGCAGAAGCCAAGGGCACAATATGCTCTTTTTTTGAATATATTTAAGTCCCTTCATTCCAACCTTTCCTAACCAGGCATTTTAAAATTTAAGGTTGGCTTAATACCTAATAATAATAAGAAGAAGAACTCCTGAAGAGATGGAAGATAATATTGTCAAGCAAAGATTAGTTTAGTTTGAGTAACAGCACTCTTATGCAATAGTTAATGCTTTCCATACTGTTTTCTTTCAGGGTCACTTTTACCTGTAAAATTGAAATTAAATTCCCTGTGTGCTACTAAGATCAAAAATATGGCAACACATTATTATACCAATTAGGTACCCTGTTAATCAAGGTACAGTACTTAACTGCCAGTCAATGCAGTCTTCCCCAAGAAGTGCTCAAAGAACAGCGAATATCACAAATTTCTTATATAATTTTAATGATGATGTTTTGACAATGGAAGAGTAGCATTCTCCAAACTATATTTTACTGGAACTAGCTGGAAGCTATGGGGCTTGAAGCAAAACTTGCTTGACTGCAAAGTGTTGCTCTCGTATTTTGCACAGCTGAATCTAGATGCCTGCAACAAGTGTTTGCTGAAGGACACCATGGATATTCTGTTGATTGCCAGGGTAAGAGGCCAAAGTACAAGATAGGAACTACCTGGGAAGAGGTGGTGGTGTTTAGAAAGTATCTAAGAGCTGTCTACACGATTTCTAGTGGGTTGGTGCTGTGGGAGGCAAAGTAATAAGAAGCTTGAGCAGAGTCTGTACTGGGGGGAGATTGCTGAGGTTGGTGGGTCTTTGTTTGCTTCTACTGCATCATGCTAATCCTTCTCAGGAGAGAGCGAAGCAGAAGATACTTGGTATTACTGGTGAAGTACACAGAAGTTTGTTTACTAAAGGAAGGAATTTCAAAGAAGGAATTTCAAAAGAGGAGCAGGAGCAGTTCATTACATTACTCTCCATTGCTTTTGCACTCTCTCAAACGTAACTGAACACATGTTTTTGTGACTGGATGACCAGGTGATCTGATCTTTACAAAACAAGATATAATTGCAATTTGTTTTCTCCTTTCTTTGAAGCTAAGCCCACAACTCTTTAACCTTAAAGACTGATTGGCCAAACCCTGACTTCTCCCTCTTTCTGAGGCAGATTACTGATATAGGCAATATATAAGGCCATATATTTACAGCAATATATAATGCCATATAATTCAGAAAGACAGAGAGACAAAAAACAATATAGGGAGTAATAAAGTTAAACAAAAGTCTTCAAAGTCAAATTTGGCCAAAACCAAAGCCCATGAAGTGCCAAGAGCAAATCCTGTACTTTTCCTGTAAATTTCAATAGAAAATATCATATACATAAAAGACATCTCAAAGTTTAATGGATCAATTTCATGTTCCAAATATACAATAAGTTGTAGTCAATATAAATTACTATATTACAGTTTAGAAAGAAATTATATTAGATGTGTGAAAAAACACAATTCCTCAAAATAAAGGCAAGCCAAACTAACCATAATCTAGTAAAGCAAAAAAAATAGTCTTTTTGTTTTACAGATTTTAAAGTGTCTTCCCAACTATTTAGGAAACACCTTGATATACAAGGAAAAGGCCATTTTTCATCTGAATATGTATACAAAAACCCCTGCAAATAATTTCAGCACTGTTGCCAGGAAATTATCAAATTGCAAAGGGAAATTTTTTGAGTTAAGGACATAGAATATGGTAGATTGAATATTGTAATGCTAGGCTAATCTCTTTCTGAGCTATAAAAATGGCTACTAGTTCTCTTAGGTGTATGCAGAAAAATAAAGCTTGCATTTTAAATCAAAGCATTTCAATTTAATCCTCAAAAGTCAATTACAACTAAAGGTCTTCAGCATGAAAGCTCAAGATTTAAATATCTCTGTAATCAGTTCTTATTAGTTCTGACTGATCTAATTTCAAGATATCTTTTGCAGCTGTTAACACTCATCAGTGTCCTCTTACTTATTTCTCTGTTGGAACTTAGAAGCCGCTTACCATACTACACTGTAGTCAATACAATTATTTTCATTTATCTGCTGCTCTAGACTATAATATTGCTAATGAATAAAGACTATTCTCACAACAGTAACTCATGAACCTTCAGTAGATTAAAGTATTCTGTAAGCAGCTTTCAAAATTGGCTTTTATGACTGTGTCATGCAAGATCTGTTTTGTCTCACAGAAGATAATTGAATAATGGTTGTAATTTTTTTTTTACCTTTTGAAGAAGCAAGACAGCTTGGACTGTCAACCCAACTCCGTAACGCTAATCAAACCATCCTTTTTAATAAACATATTATTATTTTTCTTCCAGCTATACTGCAATGCATCTTTCTTTGCTCACATTTTATTTGTTTCTAGGCTCAGAGGATCAGCTTTGTTAGTTGGATTACATCAAGGAATTCAGTCAAGCCACTGCAGGCATGAATCTGATCTACTGGCACACAATAGCTGTATTCTATTTAATTTTCTCTAAGTCATTTTCTGAAGCTTTGAAACCTTACACAGTGGAGGTGAAGGAGCTTGGTCCTAGAGCAACTAGAGGTCTTATCCTTCCCCTCCAGTATTAAGGGACAATTATATCTATACCAGACAGCTTAGTTTTAAGGATCAAGAAAGCTGAGAACAACAACTAATACCCTTTTGGACCACATTTTAGTATCTTCACTCTAGCTGGTGTGGGCTGTAGGAAAAAGCATCCATCTTACCATCACTGTTGATGCAGACGACAACAGGAACCTGTGTACCAGGGCCACATGGCTTTTCATTGTCAGGAATGCATTCTTCCAGCCCCGTGATTCTCCAGTCATAGCAAGAGGGCTCTTCACATGGGATGGCTTCCAAAAGGTGAGGGCAGTTTCCTGTTCCTCCTGTAGGCTCATTGGTGATGCGACGTTTCCTCAGTTTAAAGCCTGAAATATCCATGAAAATAACAACTCTAAAATCTGAAGTGAAGCACTTTTTATCTGTCTACACCTGAGTGAACAGCTCTGTTTCTCTTCTCTGTAAAACATACCACAGACACTCAGCAGAATAATGCATTTTAGATAATTGGGTAGAACTCAATAAGAAGGACTAGGGATAAAATAGAGAGATATAAATATAAATGGAGAGATATAGAGATAAAATTTTACAAGTTTCAATGTTTTGAGCCTCCTCAGGAGGCTTTGCCTTAAACCCCTGTTTATCATAGTCATGCATACTCCAGGAAGGAGACAGGATCATTTCCTGAGCATCACTCTTGCAAGATCCATCTCATTTTATACATTTTAACTACATTGCTGGGTTTCCATTTCTCAAATATGTTGTTTGTTTTCTTCTCAGGAATGTTCCAACAGAAAGGGATTATCAAGAGAAATTAGCTTACAAACACTCGTTCCCCCTCCAACCCTCCAAAATAAAATGGAAGAATAAAAAGATAACTTGTGAGAAAAAGAAAAGCATGAAAATAAGCTCAAGTCCTGTGAACACATTTTCAGTAACAAGCATCACAATATTCCCTTGCAAGTATCTAAAAATTTCCTTAAGACTACCTAAATTCATTTTGGAATGGACTAACTGATGGGCATTTATGCAGTGTGTCATCTACCAAGTCAATGCCAGCAACCAAAAGCAACCCACTCTCTCCTTTCAGGATGGCTCATTGAAAAAAAACAGACTAAATACAGTCATAAAAACCTAACCAAACTAAATGGATTCAAGAAATAGTTTCTCTTTTCACAGTCTCTTTTGTTTTATATCAGTATTCAGGCAAGTTAGTAATATACAGATATTTTTTATAAAATACTACATATAATATACTCTGCCATTTCTACCAAGACACAAACTACACAGGAGAGTTTTCAAACACACATATGCAAGAACTGATTCTTTGGAGATATGCCTCTTAATTCAATAATAGTAAATATTTACATTAAAAATACTTTTCCATTTATCTTCAGTTGCTGTTTGTTTTCCTTTTTTCTAAATTGAAGAGTTAAGCCAAATTGTGTGCAAAAGGTTTAGTAAGCCTGACACAAAAGGCTGATATAATTTGAAAAATAAAGAACTCCAATATCTACAGAAACATAGGATACAAATGATCTGGAAATATGTAGAGAGACATGCTGCTAAAAATGGGAATGTCTGTACAATTTTCACATCATTCTCTCAGAAGAACTGTCAATGCAATTATAAAATAAAATGTAAGAATTTCCAGATAAGAAGAAAACATTGGCAGTTGAGAAAAGATCCCTGTTCATGCGTGCAGGAATAAAGGCTTGCACAAAGTACATCCTAATGTATTTCTATTAGACAGATGTCCAAATCAGTCTCACAAACCTGAACTTTACCCCTGAAAATGTAGCAAATCTTTCAGTGATGGAACAGCAACAGAAATAACAGACTACTTGACAGCTGTACTCAGACAAGACTTAATCTGATATGTTTGCACATTGAACTGCTTTTTCCTTCTTGAACTGATCAAGGTTGGGTCAGAGTCCCACAAAACAGCTTTGTAAAACTTGTATTACTGCTGCCCAGACAGAAGTGTAGCTGGCAGTATGCCAGAAATATCCAGCTAAGCAAACATAGTAATCACAGTTACTCCTTCCAGTGGACATATGTGGCTGCCCTTTCTTACGACTGTTTTCAATCAAGAAACCAAGTCTATATTCTCAGTTTTACCAGATAATCACTTTTGAAGCAAGACTAGGCCAGTTTTTCTCATTTACAGCCAGAAGCCCATAGACTTCTAACATGAGGTCCCTGTCACTGTATTCTTGTTTTCCTGTTTTGATGTCAGGTTACTACAATCTGTTCTGCATGGCAATAAGTTGTAAAACATGATGAAAATTAAACCAGCACATATGTCATAAGTAAAACAGCATCATGTATCAACAGGGAATGGTGCCATCTCTTTGCCAGATCATGCTTTACGGTCTAATGGTAAATTCTTAAGCGACTACAGAACTGTAAATCTTTGAGTGCCTTGTACGCTACACATCTCAAAGGAGGTTTCTGTCCTTTTGAGACAGTGCCAAAGTTGTGATTTGAACACACAAACTATATCCCTTTCAATTTGGTACGAAGGTTTGAAACTGGAATTGACCTATAGAAACCCAAACTGATCTTGAGAGTATAGTAAACCGGCTACATATTTGCTACCTTTGGCGTAACAGTGGTGTCAAATGTAGTCCTATTTCAACGACTTTATTTTGATGCCCAGAGGCACTAGATATGTACATCTCAGTACAAAACTTAGTGTGCTTGCATAACCTAGTGACTAAGGAATAGTAAATATCACCATTAAAAGGCTCTGCTGAATTTTTACATACCCTTCTTGGCCTGAGGGTCATCACAGTTTTCATAGGTGCATGGTCCCCAGGCTGACCATGCCGAGGTCTCGCACTCTGTAGGACAGGGAACATGGCACAGCTGGGAGGTGCTGGGAAGAGGTCCTGTACACAGTTTACGGTCTACTGGCCTTGAAGCTGTCAAAACAAAGTTAAAATATTTCTCATATATCAGTGGTTATAATCCTAATCCTCAGCTCTAAGTGGACAGAACCATCCTTTACTCAGAAAGGCTGCTATCTCATCATTTTAATCTGATGATGTGATGGAAAAATGCCTGCCTTGAAAAAAATTGAACAGACTTCAGTTTTCTCTTTGCATTTACAAAGTCAAATCCCATTATGTGGAGATGGGAAGACTGGAGATATTGCAGCACCCCCTCAGACCCAGTCCTTCCCTTTGAGGGGTAAATTATATTGCTACAACAATTGTTCATTTTGCGTTTTACATAAATTTGTGTCCTGTTATCTCATTACTTCTTCTCTTAAGAAACTGAACAAAAAGCTGCATAAACCCCTTTGCACTTGTATATGTAAGCTATATGATACTATAACTTCAAAGGCCTGGCTAATTATTATTTAAAAGATTATTTTTAAGCTTTAACCTGAAACACAGCTAAAATTTTGGCAAAAACTTTTTTCTTTTACTCTAAAGACTATCAAATGCACACTCAGCAGTAGGATTTGTGCAGCAGCAACTTTAGTTCAAGAAAGGCTTTGTTTCAGATATATACATGGTTTGCATTTGCTATATATATGTCTATAAATATGTATACATCATGTATATATGTAGTTGTAAAAACTGCACAGGACATGTTTTTTTAAGTGTTATTTATCTATAGAGTCACATGTGGAGGCAGTCTTCTGTTCTTTAAAGATCAATAATTTGGGTGAAAATCACCCTTCTCCTTTCATACTTTATTCTTTTGACTTTCCAGGTAATACAATTAACAGGACAAGTGTATAAGGTGCCAGAGTAAGGCACAGAACTCTAACTCATTATGTACCATTTCATTGAAAGCGAGATTTTAATTCTCTTTCATAATAAAGGACTTGACAAAATATTAAAGTAAGCAGAGAATATCTGCTAGAAGTCTGCCACATTATTTCACTTTGGTTGATTGAGGAATAAAATTCCTTAACTTAAAACACTCCTTCTAATCAGGTTTTTTTTTCCCCTGTGGGAAGTTACATAATTAATTTTTGCCACCACTTTTGATGGAAGACCCTCAGATTAAATAGATACAGTTTATGACAAAATATCTGTCTGAAAGATAAGATCAATAATCACTTACGGAACGTGAAAGTAAACACCAGGCTGTTAAAGTAGAGTCAAGCTTGTAGACATGTGTGTATGTCTTTCCATTCAGATTTTCTAAGCAAGTGATCTTTACAGTCTTGGAAAAAGCATCCAATTCTCACTTTTTTAAGGGGAAAATGGAATGAAAAATCCTCACCCTATTCTGGTTTTCAACGTTGCCTCCTTTGGCACAGTTTTCAATGTGTTGCTCCACATAGTGAAGGCATGAAGGTGGCAGATAGTCATTTAATATTACTGTCTCTAACTTACCAATCTCTTGAAAAAAAAATAACATAAAGCCTAATATCCCAGCATTTGCATAATGCTATATTGAAATTAAATTTTATGACATATCATTGAATTTTACAGCAATTTTGACATGCACACCTCACATGCATGATAATCAACATAATATGCATATTTGGTGTAGAAAATGGATATAAGTAAACATAATTTGCCTGTTGAATTTGTATTGGATAGTTTCTAAAAAAAAAAAAAAAAAGAAAAACAGTAAGTAACTGCTATCTATATATTTTTAACCTTTATTTAACTGGGGAATTGCCCAGGTGGGACAGTTGAAATTAAGGGCCAATCATACCCTTGAGACACAGTCTTGCTTCAGGGAATAGAGAAAGTGCTCTGAGGAATTCCACGCTTTATCTCTAGCCTTCATCATGATAAAGAACTTACCATCACACTAGTTCAGGAAATTTTACTCACAAAAATAACAAAGATCTTTTATCAGGAAGCTTTTAGCAGTAGCAGCTTTTTCATATCACAGGTATCAATAAATCTTTAAATATGCCAAAATGCTTTCCCAATGCTGCTTTTAGACCCTAAGTGATGTACAAATGCTATCTCTTATATTTTGCTTTTACAATAAAAGAATTCAACCATAGGACAGAAAAGTTGTATTTCAGGTTATTAAAATTTTTTTTCATCATTGAGCACTTTAGGATGAATTCCATGCAGGATTACTCAAAATTCTTTTCTTGAGATGACAGTAAAAAAAGAAAAGCTTTGCCTGGGCATCTTATGACCATCTTGTTCCCATGAATTTAAATTCATTTCTTTCAGCATCACAGAAGTATGATTGAGCAGAGGGTTTGATGCTTATTGTTTAGCAAAGACACTGACATAAGACAATACTGGATGCATATATTTACAGTTTAAAACCTTGTCTTATCCCCGTCCTTTCATACTCTCTTGTGTCAGCAATAAAGATTGTTCTTTATTCCTTGGAAGTAATGTTGAATGCCGATTAGACTGTGTGTAATACTACAAGATTTATGTGAAATTTGACCAAATTTTGGGCCAAAAATAGAAAGAAAAGTTAATGCATTTTGATAATCTCTCTTTCTCTTTCAGTCTAACTAATAAATTAGATTCAGTTTTTAAGGAATTTTAGGTTTGAAGCTAGTAACCTAAAAAATAAAGTAAGATTTAATTATCCATTCCTCAAATCATCTTCTATATTAGGAAATTTTAGCTATATTTTATATTTTATATCATTGGAAAACACCTCCTTGAATTACTGCATTTTAAAAACAACTGAAAAGAAAAATAACAGTTTTGCTTTTATGCATTTTCTACGTTTATCAAGATATCAAACTCTCCATCTTTCCCTAAAGACCCTCAAGAGACTAGTGCCCAGGAATGACCAGGCTGGCAAAGAGACTGAATTTGTATGTGACTGTATCAGTATAAGCAGACACAATTTCATATTTCTCTTTCTGGTCATTTGCCACACTGGTTTCATAGAAAAAAACACAAAGAAATTTCTCCTAGTACTCTCACTCAAAAATCCCAAGAAAAACCCAAGCCCAAAACACATTATGGCCAACAAGTAAATAACATATTTTCTTCTCATTTTCTATAATGCTGAATTCTCTCATCAAAACACATTAGATAACTCAGAACCTTACACTCTGAGAAATGGCATAATTCCACACCTGTAAGCAGTTTCCCTGTGTTTAATAGAGCAATGAATGTGTATTTGCAGATGTAGAATAAATTTGTGCCCATAAAGATACTTTCCTCCTCTTTATTCTACATCGAGGGTTGTAAAGGTACTCAGAATAAGATGAAACAGTCCACCTCATATAGTAAAAGAAACTTCATGACTAAACCAGTTAAGTAGGTGAACAGAGATGAAACAATTCGAGTCAGTGGCAAGTAAATGGCAGAATGACTGTGGCCTCCAGGAAACTTGATTTTCACTGCTTAACTACTACAACCAATGCTCCTTCTTCCTACTGACCTGAATAGTGTGAGGGATTCTGGTTCAGCTCAGTATTGGAAGTTCAAATTCTTACTGGAGGCCTAACGTGGTGTTTTAAATCTACAGAAGGGACTGGAGACAGCAGCTATGATGAAAACTGAAAAACAATTCCCAATGCTCAGAAGTGAGGGGAAAAGCAGTCTCTAGCTAAAACAGTTCAGGAGTGGAGCAGGCAACTGTTCCATCATCCCAGCTGGCTCATGAGCTTCATTAGTTTGAATTTTGGCCTGTCACTTTCAAACTGGTCTAAAATTTCCTGAGAATGCTCAATTCCATTTAACTATTTCAGAGCTGCATAAACATGTTAAGTGAACACATATAGCAAACGAGGTCCCCCAAAGGGGTGTCGCCTCCTTTGCATGCTCTTAACCAAGAGGTCAGGTTGGAGGCCTTAATTTACCTACCTGTTATTTCAAAAGTGATTGATAGCAGAGGTGCAGCACTAGCCTTCGACTTGCTCTGTGACTGACTTTCTGAAATAACAGGGAAACGCCACCATGAATATATGAGAACAGAGGTCTTTAAAGCAGCCTTACCAAAATAGCATTTGCTACAACCAACAGTAATCTACACTGAGATGAAGGCGTTTCCCCACAGCATAATCTGGTGGGTGTGTGCCCTGGTTTTTTCCCATTCTCAAATTCCTCATTGTTTTCTATTCTATGAGGAGAGAGAGGGGGAGGATGAGCAGAGCAGCACCTCTTCTGAAAATCTGTCCCCTAATGTGGAAACAGCCCAGAGCTCCTTTTTAAACTAAGAACCACTTCACTCCCAGTTTGAGCTCTTGAAAAACTGTTCTCATGTTTATGCATCCAAAGACTAGTTACATTTTAATCAGCTTTCAGGAGCCTGCAGAGATTACCTCCTGATGGGCTCCATGTATTCCTGTCACAGTCTGATAAGGGTAAATTTCACACACGCCTAATCTGGCGAGACTTCACAGCCTACCAAAATCCTAATCATCATTCTGAACAGTAAGCTGCCACTGGTTTTATTGTTACCTCTCCTTAGCTGGGAGGTTTTGTAGCTCACACTACCGCATAGGCATCTAAACTTTGTTCAGCAGAGGCGATTTACTAAAAGCCCTTGGGCAGAGCTGATTTGCATAAGACAAAGAGGCTTGAAAGCTTCTTCTTTAATAAATACAGATGTGGGGCTGTAAAGCTCACAAGTCACACCCTACTGATCTGAGCAGTCATGCTGAAATGGATGTTGGCATTAACATTCTCCACAAACTCTACCTCTACGGCAAGTTTGAGAGTACCTTTAAACCACAGCAGGAACCTCACTAGTCTGCTGTTTGGCCAGCCCTAGACAAAAAGTGGTATTATGTGGGATTTGCATATTGATGTTGTTTTTCCTGAAGTATATGGCTGTAATGTGTATTTGTATGAAATAGGTAGAGGATACAATTTAATTAAAAAGTTAAATGTTAAATGCATTTAGCTTAATTCACTGATTTCTGAATATATAGCTCTGCACTACTATACAGAAGTAGATGAAATGTAAACTACTCAAGTGCTATTCTAAAGCATGTAGACGACCAAATGAATTAAAGATTTTGTGTTCTAAGCTATTCTCTCTTTTCTTAAGAAGCTGTACAGGCTTTAACAGTGACAAGGAATAATCTCTTTTCTCTTTCAGTTAGGTAAATAAACCCATGAAATTATATTGGCTTGAAGACCTGAAAACTACTTAAAAACTTGACCAAATTAAGGAAAAAAAAACTCCTTGCAAATTAAATCTAATAATATTTTTACATTTTTCTATATTGAGCTTATGTGCCAGAATTGACATATTCCATATGCATGTCAAACAGCACAAGTTCATCACCCAGATGAAGGACACACAGAAATTTACAGTAGATGAAAAAACCAAACCTGGGACTTCTGACCCACTTTTTCATGTTCTTTCTTATGGAAAGGTATCCTACACAGTATTTTTCAGTAGACACTAAGAAATAGTAATTTGTAGGAATTTATATTTGGAATCTATATTTGCAGCATAGAGAATGAAATTTCTGCTACAGCAATTAAGCATTTTCATCTGAATTAAAAAATAGCAGTAACTCACATGGTAAGGAGGCGCTCCTGACAGAAGACAATGGAAGCTGCGAAAGAGCTCTGGAATGCTGACATGCTCTGATTTCAACTAATTTCATTGCAATTGAATCAAACTTACCTTCTTTATCCTTGAGGGTATTTAGGTAGGAAAGGAGATTTTCGTTAGCCTGCACACAGTACACCTCCCTGGTTTGAACGCCACCTCCACACAGTGCTGTCTGATTTCCTCGCCTCTTGTCCTGCTGGCTGAGGAGAGGATCGACGCGGCATTCTGTCCACTCAGTGGTGCGCCAGCCATACCTGCATCACATTCCGTTAATCAGATCTCTAGAAATCATGAAGCCATTTTACACAGTATTAAATTATACAAGCTGAAACACCTTAGTACCTCATTAATTCCATAAAAGGCCTGAGCACTGCAATTTCTCGCACACAAAGGTGCATTAAATCTCACGTTTTATGTGTATGGGAACTTTTTTCCTATTATTTAATTTTTAAAATCATTACTCTTTAGGAGGGTCTTGTCTGTTCCATTCCTGAAACATACCACAGATATAAATATTTTATTTGAGGGAAGGAAAACTTGGTATACAGAGACATATAGTCCATGTTCTGGTAACTTTCAAGACCATGACTCTCAGCATTTGTTTAGAGCTTGACAATTTACATAAATAAAATCCAAAATACGAATGAGATATAAGTGCTGAGAAACATAAGAGCCAGAAAATGAGGGAAAAACCTCACAACTCTTCCTCCCCTCCCCACAAATAACCCAAAAGACTATTGTTATCTTTGAAACAAAAGTTTCTTCTGGATATCAAAGTGAAACAATAATTGTATTTCTTTATTATGACTACAGAAAGACTTTTCAGTAAGTTCTCTTTTTCACTTCTTTTAAAAGGAAGATCATTCTGCAATACTGAAGCATCCCTGCTGGGTACTGATGAATGATGAGAAGTGGGAAGCTTCCTAATCAGTGAATACACAGCAAAGAAAATCTTTGACTCACAGTTAAAACCCCAATCGGAATTATGAATTGAAAGAAATGCCACAGAATTCCCTACCTAACATGTACTTTAAGGCTAAATAAAGCAAAGGGCTTCCAAATGCAGCTGGAGATAAAGAAATATAGTATTTCAACTCTTAAATGAAAAATATATACCACAGTCAAAGATGCTTAATATCAAGTGACATTTCTCCAGACACTATTCTTAGTTTGATAAAGAAAAAACACAGTTGGGACTTCAATATTAATTTTGATTAGATAAGGATTACAGCAATCTTGAATCATAAAGTGGTCACTGTCATTTAACTTTATTTGCTGTCACTGTTAGCCTCTCCGACTTCCCATCTAGGGCCTTTGCTGGGCTGAATACAAGTCTCACTAAAATAGTCTGTTAGCTAACCAGATGTTTATCGCCCCTTTTCTGTATTCAACACTTGGTCTGCAAACAGACAAGAAACTCAGAAAACAACGATTTTGGTAGAAACGTTATGTAGGGAAAAGATCACTGACAAACCAATACAATTAATTTATTTTCATCTTGCCTGAATCTGCATATGTTCAAATATTGTCTTTTAAAAACTGAAATGAATGAAAAGAAAATATTATTATTCCTATACTTACGGAAGGAACTGCTTACACTACAATGGGAACTATTTGCAGACTTTGGGCTTTCAAGAGCACTGAATAAACAGGGATAAAGAAAAAAGGTAGAAGTCCTACCTATTATTTCTTTAATAATGGTGTGGTTGCTATTTCATTACCAGCCTTGTACGCTTAATTGAAATTGCTTATTGTAGTAAGGGAGAACTGAAATGAACCAGCTTACGTAATGCAGGGTGCTACGCCGTCTCCTTGAGAAACACACTGCTCTGCTTCTTCTAATTGTGGGCATTCACTCTCACTGCCAACAGGGAGCTGCTTAATGGTCCGTGATCTTGTACGATTCCCTTTAGGGGTTGTCATGTCAAAGCAGGTTTTGGAGCAGGGGGTCCATTCCGACCACTCTGACACCTGGCACTCCTTCGTGATCACACAGGACTGAAATGTGATGGGAAGCTTTTCCTGATTGCAGAAGCTGTAATAAGACAGCGTTACAGATTTTACCACACACATCCACAGTCATGAATTCCTACAGCAAAAGCATTGTCCATGGTTACATGAAAGTCAGTATATATTTTTAAATCTGTTAAGTTTTACTCCACATTTATTTTATCCCAAAAATTTGGCCAAAAGGGCTTTTGGCGAAAGTGACTCAAACTAGACAAATAAGATTTTCTATACTAAAAAGTTATCAGTACTGCCATATCTGTGATCAAAATATTGCCATATCTGTGAATAAAATTAAAATCTAAGCCTTCCTACATGTATGGAAGTATAACAGAGGAAATACATACATTTTTCATTTCTTATCTTTTATTTTTAGGTATACTCTTTTTTTTCCTTTTGGAACTATGTTCCAAGTAAGGGAGAATTCAAAACTGAGATAACTAAATGTGTTTTTGCAGAGAACAATATACTCAGTGTCATCTTCTCCTAATTTCCAGACTATAAATGGTTTAAAAACACAATGGCAAACATATTGAATGCTTGGTCGCTAATAACTTACTTTGCTAATAGTTGGTATATTACCACAGTGATGCCTCATGGTCCAAACAGGGAATGATCTCTAATCTAAAGTGAAGTCTTCCCTACTACCCTTAGTACTTATTTCCTGTTGCTTCTGAAGGCCATAATTTAATCTCCATTTTCTATTTGATTGCCCTATTCATGTATTACATAGGCTGTCAGCAAGATTTTCTCCCTCTAAATCACTCTTAATTTTAAATTTTATATTCTAAGTATAAAATAACATTTCTATTTTAAAGTTTGATTCACAATAGAAAAATGAGAAATAGAGAAGGTAAACTACAGGTAAATAAAGCGTAACTTTATCTTCTTAATTACAATTACAACATAGATTTATTTTTTTATCATGTCTGGGTTGGAATAAAAATCTGGCTTCTGAAGCAGTTAAATAGACAGGAAAAATATTTACTGGTGCTGCAAGAAGCACAATGAAATGCTCTGTTCAACACCAGGCCTATAAACTATACTACAAAGGTTTTGTTTTTTCCCCTTAAAGAACACAAAATAATACAGAAAAATGAATATTTACAAGTATTTCACTGCTATACAAAACTTGGCCCTACTCATATATCCAACATAATTTCGAATATCTATTTACAAAATTTTGTAATAGAACTAGGGGTACTTGATGAAACTGAGATCTATAAAAACACAATAATGAAACCATTTTATGCACAAAAAACAGACCAATTCTATATCTTGCTAGCAGAAGATCCTGGTTATGGAGGCAGCGTCAGCATGTTCAAAAAGAGGTTGATGAATCTGTGAGCCATCATCCCTAATACATTTACTTTGGATATTGGAGAAATACAAAATGAATGGACTGCAAAAGACAGTCAGATGTCATATTTTTGGTCTTTAAATTGCATCTCCCTCTACCACTGGAGACAGCAAGGTGGAAACATAGCTGAGCTTGACAGACCATAGAGGATTACTCAGAAGGAGTTTCCTAATGTTTTTATTATGTCGAAGGTAGTGGCGATAGGCAACCCTAACACTTGATAGTCAACTTTTATTCTACTTTAGGACAGAAACTACATCTGGTTTATGGAAAACACACTCAGAGTTTTTGGGAAAATTGTTCTTTAATAATGGGCTTTTTCACCTACATGTAGCCCCATCTGGCAAAGGACTGTGGTACTGTCAAAATCAATAAATCAATTTCTGTACCTTTGACAAAACATATAGACCCATTGATTCCCCCAAAAACACATTTTAATGACTGGAGAAAATATATTTTCCTTATGGTTTCTAACATGGGCAACATTTGCAAATTGTTTTGTAGAACAGATTAAATACCCTCCCCTTCCAAGTTCCCAACCAATGTGACACCTCTGAGGGCAGAGTAAACCAACCTCTTCACACTCACTGTGACTGAGGCTGAGTTTAATTATAGATGCACATTGCCAGGGAACATGCACAAAATTGATAACACAAAGTAGCTTTGGTGAGGAGGGAAGAGGGTAACTAATAATGTGTAATAGTCTCTGTGCTTTGTATCTGTTTCAAAACTTATTTGGGAGAAGTGTTATAAGAGAAAGGCTGATGTTTGTTACTAATTATTTCCATATGTGGGCATGAAGAAGACCCAAACAGAATTGTACCATGTTACTAACTTCATTGTTTATTTATGATCCTTAACAAAAATAAAACAATAGAGTTAAATTATGCCTCACTTTAAATACTTGTAAAATAAAATAATTTAAAATTAAATATAAAACAACGATGTTCTCAAGCTCTTGTAACTTGATCGTAAATATTATTAGGGAGACAAGCAAGAGGTAAAGTGAGCTGTATTTATTTCCTTATTTGCTTATTAAAACCATGCACCACTTGCAGTACATAAACACCAACAAGAAACTGATACAGTAAGTCACTAGACAACTAGACAAGATCTTTTCTGTTATGCATAGTGTTATATTATTTTCTGAGGAAAGAGATAACTACAGTTAGAAAGAGCTGCACAAGCAAATTAGCTGCTGTTTGTTCTTTTAACACTTGGTTTTCTTTGAGCAAGTTAGAGAAACAGTGAGAGCTAACTGGAAATGGCCACTATCAAGAGTTTTCCTTCATATTGCAGGCAGCAGAAGAATATGTGTTGTACTTTAACCAAGTAAGAAAGGGAAAAATCATATACTTCAAACTTTATTTTACCAGAAGAAACAAGCAGACTGATTCTAAATCAAAACCTGGTGATATGTTTGTTAAACAAAATAGTTTCTTCTGTGTCTGGTATCTAATGCTATAGATTTGATCTCCACAAATAACTGAAAGCAAAGCTTACTTTTATGTAAAGCTCTCTGCACTTTTTGATGGATTTATGTGCCTTGTTTAGTCATGCAGAATCTTCTCACAGGAAAAAAGGCAAATGGGCAAGTAACACAACAGAAAATAAGAATAGACAATTAACATTCATTTCATGATACTGCCCAACTCACTAGAAGTTCTGCACCAAACATCTCCATGCCCTTGACTAATGACACATTACATGCAAAGTTAACCATTCAAGAAGCACAGAGAGGACACAAATAAGTCCTCACTATGAATCCATATAGTTTTGTCCAGATAATTGCTTGGAAAGGTCAAAGAAAAGCATGAGCTACATGAAAATGCTGTTAAAAGTCAACAGAGCAGACTGGATACAGGAAGTAGCATAGGGGTAACATGCAAAGTCAGCAGCATCTTGCTCTTAATCCAGTGAATATATTCAAAGGACAATGCCCCAGGTTTTTTGGCAGGGAAGAAGGAATTATACAAATTGAACTAAGGCTGTGGTTTGAGAAAGTACCATTTCAGACAACAGATATAGTGGGGAAATTAAGCTTAAGGTATAAAAGAACTTAAATGACACAATGGAAAGAGAAAGCAATCCCAAACAAAATGAAGCATCAGAGGGGATAAATAGTCTCTATTGCTATTAAGTAAACAATAAATCTATTCCTGACCTCAAAGACATAGATTATATAAAATAAGTAAAGAAAATGCTGGTTCAATGGACAACCTACAGAACATAATTACTGCTCAACCTCTTCTGAAGACATGTGGTCAAGAATTTGTGTCTACTCACGTTCTGCAGCCTCGTTTGTGCTTCTACAGCAATAAATAAAAACTAAATATCTTAACTTAAGAATTAATGATAGGAAGGTTATGCCTACGGATTTCAAAGTAATTTATGGGATGATAAAGGCTAAGGACATGGGGAGAACAAAGGTTGACATAAGCCTCCACATAAGCCTGGAGCAAATTACACCACAATACCTGTGTACAAATCAGCAAGTTATGCAGTTGAAAGAACTCTCCTCAGTTAAAAATAAGCTTTAAAATATGTTAAAAAATTAGATTAGTCAAGAGGAAAAAAAAAAACTCTTTCTGAGGTATCCTAAAGATCTATTAGAGAATGAAAAATACTTCTACAGCTTTAAAAAAATCAGGAAAACTTGATTTTAAAGTCCAATGGCTTATATGAGTGTTTATAATCTCAGTCTCAAAAGTTGTCATTTAGGTTGTGTAGAAAAGTCATGGAAAAGACCATTGGAATTTCCTCCTCTATATATTCAAGTAGACAAGAAATGGGGCTTTCTGATAAATTTTTGCAATCAATTAAGCTGTGCATACTGCATTCATGAAGCCACTTGCATGGAAATGCATGACAGCAGAACTGATTTTTAAATTCATGCAAGATGAATAGAAAAAATAAATAGGTTTTAAGCTAGGTAGTAGGACTCTGCTGCATGAGCATACTCCATTTATATATAACTTGTACAACTAAGAGATTTTCTGCTTTTGCTGGTGTTTCATCCATATCAGAGTGGACTAGTAATTAGAAAGAAGAATTAATGAGAAAAGATGAAGAGCAGCATCAGAATGGCTGGGAGGTTCTAACTATTAACTAACTAATAATGCATGCAGTTGGAAACCTGCCTTGGCAGTAGCAAATGGAGGGCAAAATGGAAAGACAGCAAGCACTCAGTCACACTATCCTAAGATACCCTCTGGTTTTCCAACAAATTATGGGTCACAGACTTTTGGAACACAAGCGGAATCTTTGCACTAAATAGTTTATAGTGTTCACCTCCATGAACTAATATAAATGCATCCTAAAACTAGGTGAGATTTTGATATGTACATCATTTTAGAAACAATGCCTTGCACACCTTTTCTACTGACCAATAACTATAGATAGTTATTTTTGCATTAAAAATGCTCAGTTAATTTCATTTTCTGACTTCAGGTCTTGTGTAAGTATATTTGCTTTCTCTGTGGCATTTTTGAGCTTCAACAATTCTGCAAGATCTTTCCTTGATGATCTCATTGTTGGGTCCAAGAGTCCTCTTTCACTGTTTTATTTGAACACAGTTATATCCTGCAACTACACATCTTTCTACTCTATGTACATCTTTGAGATGAAAACTGGTCTGGATTTGAGGACTGTTCAATATTCATGCTGAGGACACTCCTAAAATGTCTGTACATTACTATATTTCAACAATCTGTAAGTCAATGGAAATAGGAGTCACAAACACAAGGTATAAGGAGACACCATTTTGATTTTGTGCTTTTCCTGATACATTTCTTTTCATGCTCAAATGTAATTGAGCAACAATGTGAGGTTTGCAATTTAAATCTAAAATTGAACAGTGAAGAACATGTTCTTCACAATAAATTCAATTAATCCACTCAGTACTGATATTTAACAAGAACTGCTATTTATTGGTTTTGACTATAATGTAAAGTAATGGAGTCCAATTGGCAAGGTTAATGCAAGCTAAATAGTCTCTTCAATAACTTTTGTCTGTATTATTTTGCCTCTATTCCTTCACCATTATCAACATTCAACTTTGGTTTCCCCATTATCCAAGTTCAGCTTTGATTTTCATTAATGAAATTTTCACAGTTGCTATTCCTTACTTTCATTCATTGTAATCATTCTCCCAGAATTCTGTTTTTTTTTTTTTGTTAGCTGATTTTCCATTTGATTACATGCAGAGATTTCCATTATTCTGAAATGAATAACATGGCTACGGTTCAGGAGATTGATGCCAACATAAACTCTTGGCACTCAGTAGGAACAAAAGACAGGGCTTTGACTGAAAAGGACTTAAATGATTTTTTTTTTTTTAATTGAAAACCGTGATTTTTTAAATCCAGGTTGACTATTTGATGTAGCAGTGGATTATGTCCATAGGGTCTTTGCTTCTGTCACTCTAGACTTTGTATGTGTTCCTACAGATCTGCCCAGTTGCTCCAGTCCTGGCACCACTGACCTACCCTCGCCACTGGTGTGGAAAGCAGGCACAGAGACTGTCAGAGAGTTCAGCGCAGCTGGCTTCATTGAGACACCCAACAGACATCTGTATTGTCAGACACCACACACAACCTAGGGAAAAATGGCATTCTTCCTCCTCTTGACTCCCTCATACTAAATAGTGTCACAGTGATGAGATACCACATGCCCTTCAGGATCAGGAAGAGCTGTGGAGTCAGAACTTGTTCTATCTTCCTTTTGGGAAGGAACTTCTTTATTCTTTTTGGAGTTCTGCTTGCATTCTCCAAAGCAAAACCCCAGCAACAGAATCCAATTATGTTTTGAACAAACAAGACTGACTGACTGAATTAAAAACTTTAGAGGACTGAAGAAGATGCAACCAAAAACTAGGCTATCTGCCTGGAAGAAACACATGCTGAATATCATAAGAGGAGGTTCAGCAGTTCAGAAGAAAAAGGTAGCTGCTTCTGAAGGTTTCAGATCAAAGGACAATCAACATTCTAAGGAAATCCAAAATGCTTTAACAGGTTTTTAAAAAGCTTCATCTAAATACTAAGAAAGAAAAGCAAGAACTACCTGGAAGATTAAAAAAAAAAAAAAAAGCCCACAGTGGGCTCCCTCAGAGCAAAATAACTTAACCATTTCCTAGACATGAAGTCCTGCACACCATCAGGTATCTCCCACATCAGCTACATCCTCATGAACCATGAGATTTTCTCTTGAATTCTTGCTGATCTCATGAAATATTTCTTCATTGAATACCATTAGAAAAATGGTTTCCCACCTTTACCTCCAGCCACAAGATGAGAACTGCTGACATACAAGCACATTTCACCAAACTCATCTGCAGAAACACTTGGAACAATAACTAATTACTTGCAGAACACCAAAACTACATGTTAGTTTAGCACTTGAAAACCAAAGTTACACACATACACAAATACACAGAAGCAGGCTTGCAAAGGCTGACATTTTTGACTGAAGGGCAAACTAAAACTAGAGGAATCCTTTGGAAGAAAGCGAATTTGTGTTTGAAAATAGCCATTGTAAATCACACTGGAACAAGCCACAAGGCTGGGCAACATCCTTGCAACACAACCTACAGGCATGCATGAACATTGGCCCAACTCCCAAAGAATCCTTAAGGCAAAGAAAAGAATTTAAGGTAGGAGCTGAGTATAAACATATTTTACTTTTCCCAGTGGAGACAATATCAGCAGTTTGGACAGAATTTTTTTTTAAATCTTAGTAAATTGCTACAAGACTAGAGACTATAAGGAACAGTTTGCAAAGACCACATCTGCTCCTCATAAATGTAACCTCACAGTAAAGGAAGGGGTAAAATCTGTACCACACCACTCATTAGCATTACATCCTAGAAAAGCTCAGGCTTAAACTGCTGGGAAATCTGACGACCCATGGGCAGACCCATAGCCTAGATGCTCACACCCTAAATACATCTACCTCGCAGAAATGATCTGGTTAGGTCAGAAGGTCAAATCAACCTTTGAATTATAAGGACCCATGTGTGCAATTTTCTACTTTGCAGTTTTAGCTTTGAACGATCACACTCATGGGCAGGATGCCTGAGGAAACACAGCAGTATTCATGCTGAATATTAATCCTTTGCATTATCTGGAATTAAATCCAGATCTTAATATTGCATGTGGAGTGTCTTCTCCTTGCTCTTTATTTGACCGACAGGGAACCTTAAGACACACTCAGTATGAGTAAGAAGGATTTTGGAGTTATGGATACAAGAATCAAGCACAATGTTCTGATGTGCTGCAACAAGCTATTTTCCATGCAGTGTTCTCCTCAGAGTTCATACAGCTTGTTGGATGCTTTAACCTCCGAAGTAAAATAATCAAATTAACTCTGTGCCATTCTTGGACTGCAAGTATAGCTGGATTTTGAGAGAGACTGTGATAAGTATTTCACCTAAAGAAAAAAAAGAATGTTTTCTCATAAATAAAATCAAATTTTAAAAAAATATATATTCAATGTGCAGGTACTAGACAGCAGGAATAATAACAGAGTGATTTAAATCCAGAGCGTAGATAACCCCCATGATCTACTCTGAAGACAATAAATGCCATTTGTGAAGTCTAGTCATCCTTGAGAAGTTCAGTTTATGGTTGGTGCCAACTTGTTTCTTTAAGGAAGTCAGTGAAAATACAGTGCCTGTACTTTTTCCTAGTAGAAAATGACATAGTCCTCATTCATTTTCCACACAGCTGCACTGTTTAGTATTGGTCAACTTGCACATTGTTCTGAGAAACTGTTAGTACCTCCCGGTATAATGGGCCATTATAATCACACAAACAATGAGTCCACTTCTATTCATTTACAATTCCAATACTGTCCACCTAAGTGTTTTTCACAAGACTATTTTCCCATGATCCTTTCACAAGTTTAACTAATTCTGCCAAACAATTTTGAAATAAACAAAACCACTCAGGCTTTCTACACTACAGGAGAAGTTAGAGGTTACATACAGCTACTGTGTCAAGAAAAAATACTGGCAAAGCAAGGGGTGCTACTCTACCTAAACAAGTGTCAACAGCTGCTGTGGGGCTGTTGCAGATGCCATGAGTGTCTGAGGAGACAAAAAAGCAAAAGTGTTCAGTGAGAGTGCTATCTTTCACAGTCCAGTGATACAGTGACATGCATGCACATCTCATGCTACAGATAATTTTGAAATTGGCAGAGCAGATTATTTGGCAAGAATCTACAGAGATGACTTATAAAAGCTTTAGGGAAGAATTTCCCTTTGTCAATGGGAATTTTCATTACATAGCATTAATCAGAATCTACTTAGACCCAAAATAACAGCTAGATTCACAGGGTTATCAGCAAAGAAAAAATAAACAAAATGCCAAACTTTGTGAATTAAATTTTGCAGTATTAACATTAAGATATAAAGAAATATATTACTGAAAAGTATATAACTACTATTAGTTGTGTTTCAGGAATTAGTTTAGATTTGGTTCCTGTACTGATGCTTATATTTGGCAGTATCACTGGCTCAATTGCATTGTCCAGCATTTGGAAAAATGTGGTCAGTATTAGGAGGTAAGACACACATTTTATTTCCAGTGGGACTGCTGAAAGTTAGGCACTGAAATAGCCATTGCTGATGTTCTGGGGAGTCGTGTGTGTAAGCCCTGCTCATTTCCACCTTGAGGGACAATATGTCCCAGGAGGATGCTCAATTCATGTTCTCCCACACCATAATTTTGTTAAGCTGACTGAGAAAACAAGGGCATACTCTAAGCCCCAGACTATGCTTAGCAGTTTAATAAAAAACCCAAACAAAACCAAAACACAAAGTAAATCTAAAAAAGTAATACATTCTAGTTTGTTCCCTGTAGGACTCTTTACAGATTATGATATAATACCAATACAGGAAATCAAAAAATTTTAAAAATACTCCTTGATTAACATTTATTTTGTCACACTGAGGTCAATTAATATTAACCGACAACAAGGCAGAAAAGCTGCATAAAAGTAAAGTGTAGGAGAATCTTCATTAAAGATCCCAGTGTCTAATTCAATTTACCACTGTGCAACATAACCTCTAGATTGAAGCTGAAAATTCAACACTGCATTCATTCAAGGAAATAATTTATTCATTCATAGGATTTATTGCCACAAGAGATTATCAGAACATGGAGTACAACCCTCATTACATTATAGCCAATTATATTTTGCTAAGAAAGACAATTATATGTATTTTAATAAAAACTATATACAAGAAAGGCACCCAATCTTGATGATTTGCAGAGATATATATGAATGTCATACATCTAGATGACAGAACAACTGTTCACTGTATGAAAGGAGTTAAAATATGGTGTGGAAAAAGGAATCATTCATTGCTGTTTCAATTATTCAGCACGGTGTGTACGTTTCCATCTTAAATCTAGATTTGGGCATGGTATGTCAAATGTGTAGCAATACTGACAAGACACTGTCAAAACAGCAGCTTCAGTAAGATGATGAAGCAGGTACTTAGAATAGAAAGGAACACCCATTGAATAATATTACACATATCCACAGAAATTACTGTCTCCACCAAAATCACCTTAAAAAAACTACTGGATGTTTCTACTTTCAAATTTGTGGAAATTCTAAAGGCATAATGGAAAATTATAAGAAAACAGCATTTGCATCCTGTTTGTCTAATAATAATTTACATTTTTATTATCCCAATCCACCTGAAAATTAGCCCTGTAGTTTTTAGTTATCAAGAGGTTTTTCATCCAACATTTCTTTCTTCTTCCCTGTTCTCCATTTGTTAACAGAATGTGTTCTAAATAATTCCAAATTAATGAATCAAGATGACTGTATATAGCTCATTATTCAAATTTGTGATATTTACAGGTGCTCTGTAAGTGAGCCACTTATGGCTTTTAAATTCTCACAGTATGATGAGCTTGGAGGCTTACTCTACAAACAGCAGTAGAGCTGCCTTTGCAGTAACATAAAAAGCAGGGGCAGACATACATGCTCTCATCTGGTCCTCAGTGACAAACAAAAGGTTGCTTATGCTCCATCTCCACAACCCATCCTCTCTGCATTGCTACTTTCCTCACCTTTCTGCAGCCCATCTCCTTGAAGTTACTGTACCTTAACCACTGCCACCTTCACATGCATCCCCCTTTCTGCCTGTTGTCTCATGGAGAGGCTCAGAGATGCACAGAGAATCTCTTAAGATTTTTTTTCTAAGCAAGGGATACATTACAGGGTCCCACAAACTGCACTGCTGTATTGTGTGTCTGAATCTTTGTTTGCTGACAGCATATTCCTTGTCTGCTTTCCAAATCAATGGCATAAATAAAGCAACAGGCTTCTGATGGTTTGGCTTGTTTTATTATTTTCCTCCTTCATACAGTTTATAATTTATCGGAGTGAAAGTCCATAAAGTGAATGCAGACGTTTGTTTTATGATTCGGAATGGGAGCACTGGGTTAAGTGGTTTCAGGACCTGGAAAGGAAAACAAAGCTAAAATGCCGTTCTAGAAGAAGATATTCTCTCTTCTTGTTTTTCCTGACACTATCTTGAGTATTATTCGCTCATCAGTCTAAATACTCAATTGGCCATTCCCAAATTCCTTAGTTTCTGGCTACTCAGCTTAACATCTGTGGCCAGTAGTGAATATCGTGACTCTGCTTAAGCAGATACACATCTTTGTGAAGTAAGATGAAAAATGAAGCTTTACGTATGCCCAACATCAACAAGACCATTCAATAATTTTGGTCCTACTGCCGTGTCTCATGTCTCAACTATAGTATTGGAATAAATAAAAGCTCAAACTCTTCAAAACTTGAAATTTAGTAAAGCACTGCAATAAGATTATTATGAAAACTTCCAAAAGAGTTAAATTTGTTACAAGATGTGGATATAGTTTTCTAGATATTTAATGAATGCACAGAATCAATGAACAAGATGAAAATAATTGAAAAATAATTACTTTCTCAGATGAACAGAAGTGAAACAAATCAAAGATGATCATATGATCAAATGCATTAAGGCTAACACAATCTGCTAAATAATTGGTTGCATGTCTTAAATTTTGGATTCTTTTCTGCCCCTTCATTTTGTTCCACGATTGTAATTGCATATGGTTATATTCTAACAAATAAATAAAAGCTCTGAATATTTATAAAATTTTATTGTTTCTTCTTGAATTCTCACTTCAGGTCATTTAGGTCACCAATAATGCTCATCTTCACATACAGGTCTCTTCCACAGTGATGCTGCCAAGAGAGTATTAACCATTTATGGGGAGTGCAACCAGAGTTGGTGGGGATGCTTTCCTACATGGTCTCCTCCATTCTTCCCCCCATTCAGAGATGTTTTGGTCTGAGACTAAGCAAGATAACAAGCTGTATCCAAATTATGTAGAAAGGAAATAGTGCAGAAATTCCTAGGATTTTTTTTTTTTCAAGAGGAAGTTATATCCTTGAAGAACTGCTTTAACTACAGCCTCCTTTCCAGCCATTTGAGTTAAGTGACTGTTAGCAGTGACAGGCTGTCCCCATACTTATGGACCAGATGCTTCAGGGGAATATGATGTGCTTTGTCACTGGATTTCAAAATCTTTGCTGAAGCGCAGAAACATACATGTCAAGATATACTAGTTCTGTTCCATGTTCTTACAGTTATAAATATCTCTGCTCAAGTCCTTCCAAATTTCCCAATCTAGTGGGGTCCCAAGAAAGCATTTAAGTAAAAAGATTGTATGAACTTTAAAGAAAAAAACAAAACTTTTCTTAGGCTTCTACAATTTGTACAAACAAACCAAACATTTTTGTTACATTTTCCCACTAAAGTCTGCTCATAAAGAAAGTCTATATTAAAGCAGAAAATTATAGGCTTAACATGAGGCATAATCATCACAACTTGTAATAGGACAAACAGGTTTGCAACTCAAAATTAGCTTCTTCATACATTTTATGTTTCTCTACATTGCCAGTTTTTTGTCTAAGAGCTCTCTTTGGTAAACCCCAATTTCATCAAAGAGGAAACATTTCAGACAATCAAGTGTTGTCCGCTACACTAACAGCAGCAATGTCTAGATTTTGTTAGCTCTCCAGACAAAAGTCATTTTATAAGTCACTTTTCATTACTGAATTTGTTTTTCCTTCAACATTTCTATTTTTCAAATATTTTCAGTGCACCAGAATTTTAGACTAAGGGGAACATAAAGCAAACACAGGCCATGTAACACATACATTGTTGCAGAACAAGCAACACAAAATTCAATATTTCATCCCTTAGAGGAGACTAACTATTGTTCACTTGGCAATAAAGTATATAAATTAAACTTTGATTTTCTTGTTTCACTTCCCTTTACCATGCCTAGTGTGCTGATATGTCAAGAGAATTTTGCCGTTTTGAAGTTTTGCTGACAGCATTACAGAACCATTTTCTCTGTAGCACCCTTCTGAAAGTTGTTCTTTTTTAAAACCCTTTTTATAATATATCAATTTTGCTATCTCTGCAAAAAATATTACTTGCCTGAGGGTTTTTATTCTTCTTTCAGTCATGCTGCCAGGGGGCTGATTGTTTCTGATTGCTAAAGTCAAAACTCACTGAAAATGGACTATTTAAGCTGAAGAGCATTTCACATGAGAACGGCAGGTTTTCCAGTCACCTTACTTGTCTATATTATTTAGTAACACAGTTAATATGTGATGGAGATTATAAAATCATTTGAGCTGGCTGCATTGACACCCTGGGCAGAAAAATAATTCTTTTGTTTCAGATTCTGGAATGGCAGTCATAGAATAAAGCATTTGATTGCTTAGTGAAGGGTGCAGCATAAATGATACAAATGCATATACAGCTAATATACATTGGTCTCTAAAAGCTATGTTACCAGCACCAGAATTTCTCGCACGAGTCATTTCACCAAATTTTCTTGTTTATTCTATGTAACTGGAAAAAAATGTCTACATTAAAATTGATGTGAAGACTACTAAAAATCCTTTGTGCAATTAAAACATAAGATCTTTTCCATTAGACATAAAAATGCCCACTGCATCATTTGTTTAATTTTCACCTCTTTGAAGAATTGATCCTACATTGTATTATCTATTGTTTCACTGCCTTAGGCAAGAGAGCTTCATTCACTTCCCTGCATCAGCCTGAAATTGCACAAGACACTGTGGTATCTGAACTTAAGACAATGCTGGTGATCGAAGTGAATTCAAGAGTGAGTGTAAAGATGATGAGTAAAGTATGCCATTGACTTCCAACTATACTTTTACTTTCTTTTACCATTTATCAGAGCTTTGGCATGACTGTGTCATTCTGCCCTTTTTATTACTCAATAATTTTCTTAACCTTTCAAAAACTTAGGGCCTTTCAAAAAGAGTGCCTGGCTGCTATCTGCTAGCAACTGATGTACAATAAATTATTCCTTGTATTTAAAGGATAATGATGTTCCAGGGCTCGGCACAGTGTGGGCTGCATGATGTGAGGCTGGAAAAGGAAGGAGTAAAGGCAATTTTTTGCTTTACCAACAATGAGATTGTGCCGCAGCCAACACCTGGGACTGCCTGAGCTGCTGATTTTAAGATTTCTTGTGAAGACCTTCACTGAAGTGTGGATCAAAATCTTAAAGAACTAAAGAAAATCAGACCTAGAAGAGACTGCAAAAAGACTATGCAGTCAGTCCCTCTTACCTAATCAAGAGCTACTTCAGGTGTGTCATCACTGACACATGCATTTTTCTAGCCTTTGCTTACAAACCTTTGAAGATGGAGGTGCCACACATGGCCCAAGCAATTTTCTCCAGAGTCTCACTGTTCCTGGTATGGAGAAGAAGCCTAGCCTCATTCAGCACTGCTGTGGTTTGCCCACTACTGCTTTTCCAATATATCCATAATATAGAGAGTAGATTGTTCCATTCTTCCTTGTGACGGCTTGTTACATACTCATAGGACTTCATTCACATCTTCACCCATATGTCCCTCCTTCAACTAAAAAAACCAAGCCTTTCAGTTCTTCCCTTAAACAAGGGAACTTATCATTTTCCTCTTTCACTGCTGGATCATCTCTTGAAAGGAACTGTATTCAAATAAAAGTTTTCTACACTTGAAAAAAAAGTGTATTACTGAAAAAAAGGTATTATTTGGTTTCTAATTGAAAAGGTAGAAGCAATTACATGATCTGTGATAGAATGTTTAAATGGCACAACAAAAACTCAAAAGTAAAATACCTTGAAAGAAGTTCCCAAACACTAACATAGCAGCAATGATTGTCAGCCTCATTCAGCAAGATATCCTAGTCATTTCACAGTTGAAGTAAAATTGATTAATCAGGCATTGAACTAGAGAGCAGGAAATAGAATCACAACAAAGAAAAGAAGACTAGACTGAAAGCAGATTTTTGAGTTGAATAAAAACATTCTGGGGGATAGGAAAGAAATACATGAGCTAGCAAGAGAATGCCAGATAAAACAAATCAAAGATAACACAATTTTAGAAATGCATCCAGAAGCCTGTGGAAAGAATTATCAAAACATCAGTGATTGACAGAACTCCTAAAAAGTAAAATAATAAATCAAGGTATAAAAATAAGTATCAGAAAAAACACAGGGCAGACAGCATAAAGGTACAGTTGAGAAAGAAACAGAGGAAGTACATGGAACAAACAAAGAGCTTTTACTTTCAGTCTCCATTTCAGAAATTTTGACACAGGAATCAAGAGGTAAAAACAATGTTTCATGCTCATCTTTTAAAAAAATACACTGGAACAAATAGCTGCTGCTTTCTCATGCATCCTTCTCTCTTGTTTTATACTTTTACTGTAAGTCTGACTCAGTCCAGTTTCCTGTTAGTCTTCGTGCCCATCATCTACATCACCTATTTCAAAAATGCATAACTTGTTAGAGAGCAGACGCCTGCCTGAACCCACAGAAACAGAGCAGACATTTGACATGTCTCTTCAAGCATTTGGGGGAAATCTATTTAAGAAAACAGAGGCTAGGGACTAGCACAGTTTAACAGTGCACATGTGTGTGATGCTTAGTATGATCATCAGCACAGATTGCATGTTTCACATCACAGAAAATACTTAAGCTTGATGATGGATGTAGAAGTAGAAATAGCATGAGCTCCATTTTGAGATTTGGGTTTATGTAAAAGAATCCACTTATGCATGTTTTACTTTAAACAGCTAAAAATTAAAGTATGCAAACATAAATAGTGATTACCTCAGAGCAGCAGTTTTCCCATTTCTGTGAGTACACGTGACCTGCCTTGTTTGGTACCCAATTTGTATGTCCCAATATTTGTTCTCCTGTCTATTCTGTCTGTTACGATTCCTCTTCTTCTTAATTAACTCGCGAGCCTCAGGATCTCGAACTGTCTTTTCTCTGTCTTTTTCCTTGTCTTTGTTCTTCCCTCGTTTCCTTGCTTGCCTTATTTGTCTTGAATGGGGGACCGAGCATGCGCTCCATGGTCCCACATTTAGGCTGTACAGGCTTTCCTCAACAGTGCATGGGCTGGACTGGCACATCTGGAATTCAGTGAGGTTGGGGCAAGCTGACCCGCTGAACTGCGGCGGAGCCACCACGTGCCGAGTCCGATGCTGGAGCCCATTGCCGCAGGTCTTCGAGCACTCGGACCAGGGCGAGAACTCGGCCACGATGCAGTCCTGCCGGCACGGGATGAGGCACGCCTGTTCCTGCCGGGGCTTCGGCTCAAAGTACTCACAGATGACATCTTCAGCTGGAACCCCGTTGGACTTCTGTATACAGGTGATGTCCCTTGTCTGGATCCCTTCCTCCCCCCTGAGGCACTCCAGGGGCTTCTCATGGCTGCGGAAGAGGACAGGCCGGCACTGGTTCCAGCTGCCGATCTGCCAGTCGTACAGCTCCTTGTGCCAGTCACAGACACGGAAACAGCTCTGCTGGTTGTCCGGCCGCTCGGGCTGCTTGCAGTTTGTGGGCAGCGTGGTCCAGCCCTCCACGTGGGCACACCACACTGCTCGCGTCTGGATGCCTCCTGGACCGCATTCATCTCCCATGCATCTCCCCCATGGACCTGGAAAACAAGAGAAGATGCTAACATTGCTCACTTAAGTTATTTCTCTGCCATATTGCAAAAGCATGCTCTCAGTATTTCCTGTATATCTAAGAATTTCATCCTTGGAGAAACTCAAATTTTGAGAACACAAGCACGGGATTACTCTTCATCTACTGCTTTTATGATTAGAGATACATTTCACATTTTATCCCAAAGAAACTGAATGTTTAATATTGAATAAGTCCTGAACATACACATGAATTATTCACATTAGAGAACTATGAACTAAGCAATAAAATTCACAACTTAGTTTTTCTGCCAAGGTAGGAGACAAAGCTCTCCCCTTGAAGGCATGAATTGGATCTCTATCATCCACCTGAATAGCTTTTCATGGACTATTTAATTTTTTTCTTCACATTTCTACTGCACTACACTTTATGCCTTGATCCAATTAATATTTTGTTCTCTTCCTTCCATATTGTGTACAAAAATGAAAACAACTACACAATACATTTTGAAAAACAGTGGTGATTTGAAGTAGCCCACTTCTAGTCTTTCCTTTATTATAACTAAAATAAAAATTAAAATCCAGATAAAAAATGTTCATCCCATACAATCTGTGATATTATTATTGTCGTGGTTTGACATGGAAGTGATTTTTTTTTTCAGGAAGTTGGGTCAAACCAATCAGTGGTCAAGTTTGGATATTGGCACCTGAAGTGACCACTGAAGATAGGGATACGCCTCTGAGAACACAGGGGGTTAAAAGCAGGAACTCCCAAGAGCTCCAGTCAGGGTGCTGTGCAGACCTCCCCTGCCCAGCCATGGGGCTGGGTGGGGGAGGGGGAGCCATGAGGCCTGGTCGAGGTGAGCTGAGGGGTAGAAGGACTGGAACCGAGCCAGCTCCTGTGGACGGAAGGGTGGAGAGAAGCGGAGATGTCTTTGTCATTCCCCCCCCACCAAGAGGGAAGAGATAGAGAGTCCGGACGGCACCTGTAACTTTGCCGGCGCAGAGGAGAAGGAGTGGGGGGGAAGGCGCCCAGCCTTGGCCTTGGGAATCGGCTGCTGGGCAGAGATATCAGCTGTCTAGGGAGTCTGAACTTTTAACCCTTTCCTGAGAAACGAAGTCTTTGTAAAATATTACTCCTCCTTGATTTGAAGTAGAAGAGAGACAGTCTGGGATCCGAGATGATGGAAGAAGAAATTCTTGAGTTGGAAGGAGATGATGGAGTGGCTTGTGGCTGGACTTCTCTTGTTAGCCATAGACTGAACCAAATTCTCCTAACAGAAGTTGCACTTAGGGTGGTGCGTTGGTGTGCCAGGAGACCTGTTTCAGTGATTACCAGCAGAGGCGTAGAGAGAACAGAGGAGAGTTGGAGAAGGTGTGGAGAAGCCCTCTATCTTCAAGGAAGAAGAAGAGAAGAAGACCTCTGTTCTTGGACCCTCAGCCCCAGGGGAAAATGGGGGGGGACTGTAGTCCCAAAATGAGAAACTGAACTGTTGTCTCTTTTGGTCCATGGCAAAGCATCCTTAAAGGAGCCCTATGAGCAGTCTGTCCATGCACGGTGGTGAGAGCACTGTGACATGGAAAGGAGAGTGTCACCATGGCAGATTTTCTCCGGGCGGTTGCCATGTGTGACATGGAAACACAAGGGTGGCAATTGTGTTTCCTGGGGGGGGTCTGTGGCACAGGAGAGACTCCTGTCTCCCTTGAAAGACTGAGTATTTGAATATCTGAAGAGTAGCAACTTGATTAAGATCCTGGGTAGTGTCTCACTGTTAAGTTTGTTTAGAAATTAGGTGGGAGGAGGAGGGGTGTTTTAGAAAGTCTTCATCCAGGATTTAGTGTTTGTAGTTTTTCTAGTAGTAGTAGTTTAATAAAGTTCTTTCCTTTGTTACTAAGATGGGCCTGCTCTGCTCTGTTCCTGATCACATCTCACAGCAATTATTTAGAAAAGTATATTTTCATGGGGGCGCTGGCATCGCGCCAGTGTCAAACCATAACAATTATAGAATAGAATAAGCTCTTGAAGACAGAGACATACCAGGTGGTAACTCTCCAAATAACAGCAGCTATTGAATCACAGAATCATAGAATACTGGATTGGAAGGGACCTCAAGGATCATCTGGTCCAAACTTTCTGGCAAAAAACAGTCTAGATAAGATGGCTCAGCACCCTGTCCAACTGTATCTTAACAGTGTCCAATGTTGAGGAATCTATCACTTCCCTGGGGAGATTATTCCAAATCCTGATTGTTCTTATTATAAAAGTTTCCTCTTGTGTCCAATCGGAATGTCCCCAGGAGTAACTTACACCTAGGAGTAACTTGTTCCTACCATTTTCTTAAATCTCCAAGGTCTATGGTAAATATTTGACATGTAACATACTGTTATAATAAACGTCAACAAAAATAAATAGAAGGCTATATACTTGAAATATGATGTAGTTGCTTTTTCCATTATTAAAAATGGAAATATTCACCCAGTTCAACATGAAATCCACAAGCCAGAGGTTTAAAACTCCAATATTTTTCAGGTTTTTTAAGATGTCCCTTCATACACACTGTGAATTGACTTGCCACATAAAGGCAAAAGAATAAGCAACTCAGAAAAAAACCCTGCAACTATTTATCAAAGAAAACCTGTCTACCTGCAAACACTTGATCACACAGAAGACATTTCCTCTGACTGAGGAGTTCTCTGTCCTATGAAGAAATTGGGGCCAAGCTACACAATCCTCATTCACCTGAATTACCCCAGTACAAGACTATTTCTGTGAGTAAAGCTATTGCAGAAGCCAGGCTGAGCCTTTACTATTTTCAAAGCAGGTTAATAGCATAATTTTGGTACTGCACAGGAATAAGGAATAAGTGAAATGAACTATGGCGGATACAAATTATTTACAACATCTTCTCATTGAATGACTGGAAGGAATATGTAGCCACGTCTTATTACTGATTCCCATGAGCTTTAAAACTCTCATTGGCTTCCCACAATTTTCATCTATTCATCCAACATTACCTTCAGTACCAGTTTGGGAATAGACTGATGATGCACTTAGCCTCTGCTCCTCATTGCCTCTTTTTAAAGTGAAAACTGTGGCTGCAAGTTCACTTGTAATTCTAAAAACCCTGAGAATGAAAACTAGCTGGCTGAAAATAGCTGGCAGATTCAGCCCATGGAAACTCGCCCATATTTTTTTGCAAATTAAGTTTGAATTATAGTTGCCAAAATCTATCTAGCTATCCAGACAAATTAATGTATGTTAAACATAAACACATTTCAATTTCCATTTCAGCAAGACTGCACTACTTTATCTCTAACCAGCTTTCCGCAAATGACATAATCATTGTCGTATTTCATTGGAGTGTATTTACACTAGATTGAGAGATACCATTTCCTCAAAACACCACTTTGAACACCTGCCATTTTTTAAAAAATAAAGACTGAAGAAAATCTTCAATTAGAGCAGAGATACAAAAAACACTCCTAATTGAAATAAATTGTTCATCTTGCAAACTACAAATTTCTACCTTACCATGTCATTACACCTTATGTATGGTTTGTGTATTCAATGAAGAAATCCCTCTTTCTAAATATCAGGTTGCTACTGTAACCCAGATGAAAATATTGCCCACTTGGGACTCTATCACATTTCCATTCATCAATAGTCAAAAAATCACATTGTACCTAAAAAACATGCTTGTCGTCAAAACATCTTCAATCAAATTCTAAGACAGGTTTACACTATTGAAAATTATAAGAATCTCAGTCTCGATGCAATAAATATTGCATTTGGAAGTGTAAACATGAAAAAAAAAATCTGTTATGTGACTGTGCTAACTGGACCAAAAAAATATGTTTTTTCATTAGGTTATAAATATGCTGTTTTTAGAACTGAATACAAAACAATGATGAGATGCACAGATAGACTCATGTAGTAAATTGCATTATTTTGCTTGTCCTGTGAAATAGTAAAACATTTTATTAAATCATTACAGGTGAGTACTAACAAACCACATTTACGACACCCTTTGAGCAGACTACT
This sequence comes from Anomalospiza imberbis, assembly GCF_031753505.1. Taxonomy (NCBI): domain Eukaryota; kingdom Metazoa; phylum Chordata; class Aves; order Passeriformes; family Viduidae; genus Anomalospiza; species Anomalospiza imberbis. Next base: position 125,045,977 of record NC_089681.1, on the reverse strand, counting down.
GTTCGGTAATCCTATGTTCATGTGCATGTCGACACAGAGCTCTCAGTGATTATTCTGACCCTCCCTCTTATCTATGTTAGGCTGATTTTTAAGTTTAAAGACAAAATAACCTGCTTAGAGAAGAAGACTAAAAGCTTAATTTTTCACTCTACTGGACACTTCTTTATATGACTATGACAGGGTCTAGAAGCTTTGAGGCACAGGATTTGTTTAGGCTTTGTCCTCAGTGAGCTTCCTCAAAAAACTAAAGTGCTTCCACACTTGACCAAACCAAATTTCATTTGCACAGAAAATTAAAATTTGGGGCAGGGGACAGGTGTTAAAGAAAAAGCAGAAAACAAACCAAAATACAAATACATTATTCTTCCCTGCCCTCTAAGACTTCCCTGATTTTAAATGGCAGGAAACTGCCCCGTGCTGTCTGGCCTCCAGAAATGCCTCTGGCCCTGCAGTCCTGGCCACCCACTCCCTGCCATACCCTCCTCTCACTCAAATGGTTTCTCTTTCCTATGCTCAGGATCACAGGATATTCTTAGTTGGAAGGAACCTACAAGGATCATCAAATCCAACTGTTCCATGAATGGTCTATCTGGGGTTCAAGCCCACAACCTTGGTGTTACTAGCACCATGCTCTAATCAACTTCTTGTTTGTGTTTCTTTTAACCTGGAAAGCTTTAATCACAAACTCAAAAACTTTTTTTTTTTTTATGTCTAGGTGATAGAATCAAGGATGAATATTTGGTTTTTAATGCATGCTCTAATATGTACAGGAACAAAAAAAAAAAAAAACCAACTGATACCATTCTTCACAACTAGCTATATTTCCCTTTGGGATTATGGAATATATAGAAAAATAAAAACATAAAGAAAAGAGACCTCTATGAATATCCAAGTAATTTCAACAGCTTAATTAATTCATCTTATTTAGTGTAAAGGACAATCGGTATTTCATTTCTTTCTTTAGTTTTTAAAGAATAAAAAATTATGATTTCTGTATTTCTAGCTGTATTAATAGAAACTTGCTTTGACCAAAATTATACCAAGAAATACCAATTCTTTTTTTCTTTTGAAAACAATTTTTGCCATCCACATTAACCAATATTCCTGTTATTTTTCAGTTGTGCACTTCAAAATCTTCAGTTAAGTTACCCTTTAAATTACATTTCCCTGTACTCATAAGTCACTGTAGTCAACCTCAAGCATTTGCTGAGGAATGTTGTTGCTACGCATTTGTATGTGGATGTCAGGAAAAGAGAGGGAGTGGTTTCTCTCCAATTTGTCTTATAACTACCCATCTTTCTCCCAATTATCAAGAGCCTACAATAATTCACTTCTAATTTAAGTAGCCCCAAAAACATTGCAAGCTTCAAGGTGAGACACGGCTGTCTTTTGAAATTAATCACAGGAAAACAGGAAGATAAATTTCTCTGAACTGAGTAAAGGGGCTTTGTGACTTTTCCAAAAAAATCAAAGAAATGAATCCTAAAGTATTGCTAATCCACTTTAAAGTTTTGAATAATTCTCAGAAGTATTAACAAATCATATAGAGGTTACCTGCGCTATGCTTTTTATATCGTATCATTATTATGGGCAGTACATTTACCACTGTGCTTGTAAATATGAAATTTTGGGATAAAATTCATTTCACAGAAACTAAAGTAGCATACATATGCAACTCAGAATGAAAGAGTTCAGCAGAACACAGTGCAGAGTCTCACCCACCATTACTTAAAGGCTGCAGGAGGTGAGGGTGTCTGCCCTTTCACAAATCTTCAGCTGATGTTAAGCACTAGTTGCAACAGGAATGTCTTTAGGAAACCTGTCAAGCCTAATCAAGGCTTTACATAATATTTTATTTTGGCCTTTATGAATATTCTTTAGGTTCTCTCTTTCCCAGTGAAGCAGTCTTCACACAGACACACTGCTGTCCCTGCTGTGTTGATCCAGACCTGCCTTGCCAATGGGATGCATGTGCACTCAAACCATTTCACACTGGGGAAAAAAGGCTGCTGCTGTGAATGCAAAATAGCTTTTCTTTGGATTTGCTGTAAACATACTTAGATGAACTAATCATACTTTGCCTGTAGTGAGCTGAACTTTTTCCTGAAAACACTATTGCTTATCCACTCTTTATTTAATCAGTGTTTTACAAATGGCAGTTACAGAAATAAATAGGAAGCTTGCTTCTTTTTATTCTGGGAGTTGTCACTGAAGTCTTAGTGAGTTTAAAATGTCATTTGTAATTCTTTGTCTTCTAAAGAGATTACCGTAAAATACAATATTAAGATTCCCTCTAAGCTTCTGAAGGATTAAGATTTATTTTTTTAGAGAGCAGGAACATAAGTGAATTAACCATTCCTGCAAGTTTGTTTGTTTTTTTTAAATTTCAGGGACTGACCACAATGGAGTCAAAAACTGAAAACTAACCCCCCAATAAAACACTGACAGTTCTGCAGCTAAGAACAAAGTAAGCTATCATGGTATTGACTATAGCATATTTAATATAGTAAATTTTAATACTGTTTGAGGTATTAAAATTATCTCTGTTTTAAAAAGAATTTTGATCCAGGACAAATAAGGCTATGTGAAAATCCCCTTGAGCTCTTCTCCTCATACAAATACAAAGAAAGACAAAATACTCCCCCAACTATCCTCAAACAAGAAACTCCAAACACATCTTAAAGCATTGAGCAGGACATTACTCGCATTTTTAACAAATGAGGGTTGCACTGATTTCAAAGGAATTTTGCTGTACTTTCTGTGAGAGTTGGTTTTGACCCATTTTGTGTTACTGGTTTGGCGTCTGTAAGTAGCATTAACAGTTTAATGCCAGGAAGAGAGACTCAGACTGCATGAAACAATGAGCAGCTTAGTTTTCAGTATTTTGAGAGGATTGTATTTAATGGGACTGTTGGGAGACTGATTAGCAGAAATCTACTTTTTCTAAGCTCAGAAACAAGCTAACCTTACCTAATATTTGAGACCTCAAATTTCTTTGTATCATGAAACAGTTGTGAAGAGGGCAAAAAAGGTTAACTGGTTGATACAGGGCTGAGTCAGAAGGACACAAGTATTACAAGATAGAGTTCAATCCTAAGCAGTAAATCTCAAGAGAGGTCAAAAAGACACAGCTCAAGAAGTATTTGAAGGACTCAGAAAATGACACCAAATGCAAACTGCAGCTCCTGATAGTGGAGCTGGTCAAAGAGCTGGATGAACAGCAGGTCACTAAGAATACAGCAGCCTCAGAGCTTTGCCAAAATCACTTGCAGATCTGCTTGGCTGAATTAAAATATAATAAGCACATCTATAATGTGATGCAGTATACCTGTATTATCTGTATTTGCTTTACACAAAGGAAAAACAACCACTGCTGCAACAAAGTATTTACATCACAGGCAGTAGCTAATTGTGGAAGTCTAAACAGGGAACAGTCTCAATAATTCAGACACATTGCCTATCACACTGGCAAAAAGTAATACAGCAAAATGCTGTAATTCTAGATAATTTACTGGTAACTTTTTGTTTTCTTTTTTTTTTTTTTAATAGAGAGTCTGTCATGCTGCCAACACCACATGCTGGCCACATTTGGACAGACAGATTCTATAATTTATACTACTGGGAGTGCCAGCACAGTAGAAGAGCACTGATAGACAAAACCTCATTTTTGCATCTTTCCCAGCCGTGGCAGGACTCCCTGGGTGCTGTATGACTTGCTGCCTGCTCTGTTTGCCAGCAAATTTTCCCCTCCAGGAGTGCTATGGATCACCTTGACTGCTGTTTCTATTTAATGCTTTTGTCTTTCTTGTCTCCTCTTTCAGAGGTTGAACATGCAAGGCAGTGTCTGCATCAAAGAAAAGGGATTTAGGATATAGAAGAGAGATAAAACCAGAAAGGATTCTTAACATAATAAAACATAACACCTGTGATTCAGATGAATATTATGAAGTATCAAATATGTCTACAAATTTTTTAACCCTTAGATCATTTTTTTTATTTTCTAATAGCATAAGGAAGAGTGTAAGCCTAAATGCAATTCAAAGAATTTCAGAATCTGAAGAAAAAGTTTTTGAAATTTCTCAAAGTAACAATGAAATATAAAATACTACCATTAAAAAGTAATGAAAATTAAACTAATTATAAATTGCATATTGTTTCCCCAGCTTTCCAGAGTACTTCAAACAGTGGAATAAAGGCAAATCAAAACATATAAAAATCAGCCTCTTAGTTATCTTTCTAGGTGTGCACATAATTATTAACACACATAATAAAATGTGGGCCCTTTTATTTTTTTTCCTCTATTAATATCCATTGGGAAAATACATTCACACATGTTCCTGATACTATTCACGGTATGGTAATTAACATTATCCATCTGTTTTCCAATTTCTCTAAAAATCATGAATGTAACACACGATACAAACCTAGGAGTAACCATACCATTTTAAATTCTGACACTGACATCACAAAAGGCATAACACTTATTCAGTGTTTCCCTATTAGCACTGTCATATTAGAACCTCACAATTACTAGAACCAAATATTTATTTTCCTCCAGCAAAGAGGAAATTAAATGTTATACATCAGAATACTGGTGAGTCTAAGACAAGATTATATATTCCCTAACAAAAGTGTTGAATGCAACCTGCTTTCCCAGTGTTGATGTGGTTTCTTGTGCTGTAACTCATGGCAGTTTTAATACCACATTTCACTTGGTAGAGAGGTTATTTGGCTGCTCTGGTTTTTTCTGTGTTTTAATATTGTGACAACTATAATAGATATTGACTCTTTTTTCCATTTGTTATAAACATAGAGAGGCTAAAATGTACCTATTTCTACAGTACAAAAAAACAAAAATTAAATGGTCTCAAAATTTTTAATATAATGCTAGTTCTTCATCTGCCCTAGACAGCCAGGGCTGAGATCCTAATTCAATACTTGTATTAGAAAACCCTCAAACACCTTCTTATATTTGTCACTGTTTAATATTTATTTTGTTGCTCTGGCTCTACACATTCAATTTTTAAAATAAACTGCATCAGGATCCACACTTTTCATAACACATTTCTGCCCAAAGTAATTTGACTGTACAGTGGTGTAACACCCTGGAAATTGCTATCTGCACCGAAGTTATCAGGAGCCTTCAGCTTGCAGTAGCAGTGCAACATGTTTTTCTGAAGTATATACTGACACATAAAGAAACATGAAAGCTTGACAGCTCACAGTGCAGAACATATCTGGCTTTGTATTGTTGTTATCACCTGGAAAGAAATCCTCTCCTTTAGGCTTATTATAAACTTAAGCTAATTCCCAAAACATTATTCAGTTTTAAAACAGTTCTTCCTCCAAATTTCTTTAGCACAAATTCCTCCCACTGTTCATTTTCCCTCTACACAGTATACAAGTAGCAGACAAAATGAATATTAAATGAACACACAAAAGGAATATTTAATTGAAGCAGCATGGTTTAAAGAAAAATTCAGCTTCTATGTTCTACAAAGCAATTACATTGCTTTGAGCTTCTAGTCATGTTGGAAAAAATACTTCTGATATTGAATACAGTTTCTTCTAGCCAACAGTCTGTTTACATATAAAGCTGGTTCATAAATGTTTCTTAGTTTCATTAGTGGTGGTGTTAAACCATCCTAACATATTCCTCACATTGCTCTCCTTATGTTGCCTCTCTAGTCACGCTGCTGGCTGAAAAGCCAGATAACACTCTTCTGACAAAATGATGATTCTCATACATAGCAAACACTCTTGCAGGCTTTGTAAGATGGATGAAAGGTTTGATTAACCTTTGCTTGTATCTCTGCCACATGTCTGTTTTGGTTTTCTTCTGATCATCCACAGCTGAAAGCTGCTCTGCCTCTCCCCTGTGAGGCAGCCACACTGAGTCAGGCCAAAGACCTACCTACCCCAGCAACAAAGAACTGGAGATTGAAGAAGGTACAGAAATATGGTGAGCAAATATGATGTGTTCCCTGATACCCTCCCAGCTTCCCATCAATTCCAGCTCACACACCACAGCAGACACATTGGTACAAACTTTCTCATATAAATAAAACTTATACATGGACATCAGATAAAGAAAATCCATGTGTTCAACCACCTTCTAAGATCAGTTTTAAAACTCATACTAGAAACACCTAAATTTACTTTTCTTTTTTCCATGCCACTAGAATGTAATTATAAAAATGTATGTAAATAGCAGAAATTTAATGATAGAAAGTACATGGAATTAACCTATTTTTTTTTTTTTGTATACTGTGGGCAAAGAAAAACAAAACAAAAACCAATCCCATGAACAGCAGGGCCAATTACAAGTAAATCCATTAAATCAGCAGTTACTCCCAATTATTATTCAGACTGTAACCATGAGTAAATATTATCATTTTACAATGAAAGCCCTATAATAATATGTGTAACAAAAAACATCACCATGAATTATTCTTATCTGTGTCCCTGTAGACTTTTACAGCTCCGTCTCTGTCAGAATCTGATTTTAAGAGATAGGTTACTGAGAAAATCAATTCAGAATCCAATGCCTAGTAAAGAAGAGAATTTGATTTATATAGATTAAGATGAAGTTTTCTCCTTGGTTTTGAACAAAGATTCACTGTTTTCTTCCTATAAGCATTTTATATTCAATTTATCCATAAATCTTAAAGCAAATTTTAACTGAATCTCACATTACCTGAAAATCTCACTGTCGATGAGTGTTCTCACTAAACGTATGAGGAAATGCAGATTTTTGCACTAATTTAACTAATAGTGGCTTGCCTTCCACTTTTCATCAGAGTGAATCCCAACTAGATCTATTGTAAACACACTACTAGTCCTTGTCATAACACTTCGGGCATCAGCATGTGTTGCAGCACCAATTTCTTGGTAATCTTTGGAGAGTTTATTTTTGTGCAGTCTCATGTAATCAAATGATAATTAGTCATATTGAACAGGTAACAGAGACTTTAAATCAGATTTAATTTCTACAATAAATAATTTTGCAATTCAGTTTGTTGAATGTGATTTTCTTTTGTGCACACAGACTGATGCCTTAAACAAAAAAAAAAAAAAAAGACAGTATTTCTGTTTCAATTTTCATCAAGACCAAGTGAATGCTTTTATTTTTCTGCCTCTGTTTCATTTTCTGCCCTTTGATTTCTTTCCCTTGTTCATCATAGCCTCCTGCTGTGGTGCTGATGGCCAGAAGTGCTAGTTGTGAGGATGCTGCAACCACAGGGTACGTCCGTCAGCACAGGCCATCATGCTTGTGCCAGCCCAGTGGTTTGTAATTCCAGGCTCTGCTCACATTAGCCAAGGGTAAACAAGTCAAAAACCTCCTCCACTGAGAAATGAAGAAATTCACTTATACAGCTTTTCAGAAACTGGCTACAGCTTTTCAGCTAGGCTACCAGAATCATAAATCAGAAATTAAATGTAGTATCTTTGCACACTGACTTGTTTAAAAGGTCAGACTTCCTTCAAGGTATGATGTCAGACAAGATATCCAGAAGCTGGTTATAAGAAAACACTACAGTTCAGCTGCACGAAGTCATAAATAGATTTAGGTGCTCAGTCCCACTACTACTAGCCTGCAGGATGATCTATGAACACCACTTCTGTCACCTTGCACTTCAGCTTCTTCACTGAAGAAGCAAGGACAACAAGCAAGCAAGCAAGCAAGCAAGGCAAGGACAACAAAATGAATTTTTAAAGCCCATTATAGGTATTAACAAAAAACTGTGTGCAACAAGTAAATAGCAGTAATAATACATGTTCTGTTGTTTTGTCTCTGGAAGCGCACACTTTACTCAATATCTTTCCCTGGAGTTTTGCTCTAAATCCCAGTTGTGTTGAACAGTGTGTTTTAATAAAAAAGCAAGAAGCTCAGATGATAAACTAATACTTTTTCTTGCTCTTGACGAAATCTTGTACATGGAGCACAGCCTGTATACTTCTTATCTGTGTCTTCCCTCTGACTCCTTGGCCACAAGAGAGCTAATACAGATTTTCAAAGATCAAATAATAATGTTTCTCATATCTCTTGATTCTTTATAGCATTCTTTGCCACTAATGGAATGAAATAAAATAACAGATCTGAACTTAATGAATATCACTTAAATAATGCAGTGGACCTGTCATCCTTTTGGCTTTCTTCTAATTCATTGGAGCAAAGAAAGCTTAATGAAATTGCATATACAGAAAATTATGCAAAGGGTCAAATGTATATAATTATCTTTATTTACCTTTAAATATTTCATTATTTAAATTGCCTCATTGTTGGACTGAAATAACAATTCAGTCATAACTCTTCTGAAGTGCACTAAGACTTTGTGTCTTGCTGAGATATATTCTCCCAAGCATATCCTCTGTTCATTTATTATTCATTATCATCTGCATTTTGCCAAATTCCTTTGAAAGTCATTTTCCATTTTAAATGACAACTTTCCCTTAAAACTGTGGTGCATTCATCAAAAAGACATCATACTTAAAACTCTGTGAATGCAAGACAACTAGTCTTGTGGATATGTTCAAAATACAGGTGCCACTGTATATCAGATAAGAATAGATCTATATTAGTTTTGAAGAAATCTCATCAGGACCATATGACACCTGTCACTGCAATGTATGCAAAATCAGCAATGTCTTCATCTGACTGCCCTGTAATCAATCATTTTCATTCAGACATAACTGGGACAAATAATTAGCTCAAGAAACTGACTATTACTTATTCACTTACTTCCATCTGGCAAATGTGTTGCAAAATTATATTAAATAAGCAGTTTTGTCTATTTTTCTGACATTGGAAATATATCTTTAAAAACCCCTTTGGTGTAAGTACTTTTCTCAATTTCTGTTTTAAATATAAGTAATATGAAATATTAGTGTAGGCAGTTATTTCAGTACCTTAGACTATATCATAACATTGACTTTTAAACAGAAATCCCCATTAATCACAGCAGGGACTGCTGCTTAAAAATATATGAACTTGAGCTGATGTTATCACACTGGTCTGTCACAAGAACCCAAGATGTCCTATTTGAAATGCAATGAATGAGTATTACAGAAAAATTAAATATACACAAGTTTTTTAAGGACTGCACCAGAAAAATACTCTCAGAAATATCTAGAAGATATCTTAAAATTGCTGTCATCCATCAAAGAAACAGAAACACAGCATTCAACCTTTGCTTTAGTCTTCTCTCCTAGCATAAAACCCACCTACCTTTCCACTGCCAGTACTACATCTGAATTTTAGAGTTACTTCACAGAGGTTATTTTATAAGTAACAGCAGAATCTTTTAACAGATGCTCTTTTTTGCTCTTTCTCTTGACAGGTAATGTTTTTCTTTATCATCCTCTTAAACCTTCTGTAGACTTCGATAGATTTATTTGATTACTATATTGGGAAACCTCCCAGTTAAGAGAAGGTGAGAGGCAAAGGATGTATTAGGAGACTTCACACATGCAAAGTTACAGTATCAGGGCAAACTGCATGTTTGTCTCCAGAAAGGCAAAACCAAGAAATTAATTTTTGTCTTTTCTAATAATCTGCTACTTCTTCGAAAATTGTGCTAAAGCAGTGAATTTAGCAGTGAGGAATGTAATTGATTACTCCTGTGGTACTACCTTTTGTCACTACTATTCTCCTGTTAGATCTTCATTCAGCCTTCAAGAAACCTGCAAACCTTATATTTTCATCAGACATTGTTAAAGTAAAATTTGACATAATAGGTACCATGAGGTAGTAATCAGATATTTACCAAGGAAATTCTTTCAGGTTTAATTTTTGAAAGAAAAAAAAAAGAAAATTTATTTTAAAATTCTGACAACATGTAGGTCTGGCAGAATTCTAGTGGAGATTGAAAAAAAAAAAAAAAAAAAAAAACCAACAAAACTCTACAGGAAAGAGAAATTCTTCCAGAGAATTTAGCATAAAGTAAAACATAGCAGGCAGTTATAACTGCTATTAAAACAAGTAGAGAGAGGGAGAAAGGAAATAATCCTTTGGTTTCTGCTCTTCCAGAAAGCCAGCCACGATTCTAGAAGGCCATCCAGTAAAGATGATAAACCATACAGTATTTCTTCTACCAAGTATATCTCTGTGAAAGGCATGCATATTCAAGTAATATTCACATTTCTACAGGATTTTTAAAGGCACCCATTTAAAACAAAGAATGTTTTAAATCTGATCTTGACTGTTGCCAAATTCTCATGGTCAGCAGAAACTTAGGGACCATTTCATCAACTATTGAAATAAAACTTGGCAGTACTCAATGTTCCACAAAATAGGAAGACCTGAAGGAAAGGTGCAAAGAGGATGGAGCCAGGCTCCTTTCAGTGGGGTCCAGTGACAGGACCAGAGGTAACAGGCACCACCTGAAACACAGGAGGTTCCCCTGGGACATTAGAAGGCAAGTTTTGTCTGAAATAGAGTTAATTTCCTTCACAGTTCATAGGAGTTCACATGGGGTTATGTTTTGGATTTTGCTGAAAATAGTGTTGATAATCTAGAGATGTTTTCATTACCACTGAACAGTGTTTACACAGTCAAACCTTTTCTGCTCATTACACCATCCTACCAGCAAAGAGACTGGAAGTGCACAAGTTGTTGGGTGGGAAGACAGCTGGGACATCTGAACCCAAAAGATCCAAGGGACGTTCCACACTATATGGCATCATGCTCGGCATTAGGAGTTGGACTTTGATGATCCCAGGGGGTCCTTTCCATCTCAATATATTCTATGATTCTGTGATATATTACTGGGGAAGAAGGAAGCCCAGAATGTTCAGAACAATGGCGATTGTCTCCCCAAGTGACCCTTACCTATGACAGAGCCCTGCTTCCCTGGAGATTGCAGAACAACTTCCTGCCCATGTGAAGAGGTGAATGAATGAATTCTTTGTTTTGCTCTGCTTCTGCATGTGATTTTTGCTTTACCTACTAATGTCTTCATCTCAACCCATAAATTTTCTCACTTTTCTCCTTCCAACTCTCTCTTCCATCTCAACAGGGAAAGCAAGCAAGCTGCTGTGCAGGGCTTAGTTGCCAGCTGGGGTTAAACTATAACAGTGAAGAAACTCTTTTATTGTGAGAGGGACTGAGCACTAGAACAGGTTGTCCAGAAAGATGGAGAGTCTCCATCCTTAGAGATACTCAAAAGCTGTCCTGGACAACTGACTCTAGGTAGCCCTGCTTGAGCAGAATATTTGGACAATGCGACCTCTGCTGCTCCCTTCCAACTCACCTGCTCTGTGATTCTGTGAAACACACATATCAGTTTGAAACTCGAAAGTCACAAAGGCAGTATTTGGTTGTGCATTTTCCAGAATCTCCTAAATTTTCTAACTTCACTATGCTGAAGGTTAAAGCACTATATGAAGTCTTAAAGACATTATGCATTTATGAAAGTAGATAGCAAGAAAATGCTCTCTGTTAAGGTTTGGAATCCATGAATCATTGGGCTTTTTTTGGTCTGTACGTTTCTAGAAATGGCTATTTAATTCCATGCCAAAGAGTCTGTATCAGAAAGCTGACAGGAAGAACAATTCATTATGAAAACCATCTATAGAATTTAAAACTTAACTAATAGACAATTACCATAAATTTAAATGTGCAACATGTGCTCACACTTCATTAAATATTAACTACATTAGAAACTAATATTTAAATGTTTTTTGTAATTATTACATCCAGTTGAGTAGAGAAAGAAATGTGACAGATATAAAATGGCAGAAAAAAATTAAAATTACACACTGAAAAATCTTAATAATGCACTTTTTATGGATTACCACAAGTGCTAAATCTCATAGTTTAAGATTCGTTGAGCAATTTATACTTCTCTTCATGCTAAAAACCCTTCCAGTACTTCATAGTATTAGACAAATACTCATTTTCTAAATAGTGAAGGATCAGTCCTTTTGCAAATTTGATTTAAGTGAGAAAATTATTGAGATAATAATTTTCCACAGAATTCAGGTCATCAAAACTGCTGAAAAGATGCTATGCTATCAGGTCAATCAAATTTCTAGGTAGGTAAATAGTTTACTTCATATTCTTCAATTTTGCTGATGACTGATTATACCTGAATGCCTTGTGTAACTTAAAACAGAGCTTCGAGAAAGAGAGAAAGTCCAAGAGTGTCTTTTTATGGTGTGTGTCTTTTTTATAATAATATTCTATTACAGGCCATTCCAGAAGGCAACAGTACCTAAGTGGGAAGCTATTGTTGCACATCCAAGGAAGTTTCACTAAACTAAGTAACAAAACCTATCCTTTTAAAAGACTGAGATAACATTATACCACTTCAGCACAGCTCTTTTGGCTACATCACTTAGGAAATTAAAAATGTCATTCTCTATTTTAATTCACCTTCAGGAAAGAAGGTTAACTCATTGGCAAGGAAATTTTAACAGGTCAGATCATTCACAATCAATAATGAACTGCACTGGAGATATCTTTCCAAAGGGATAACTTCAATTAAAACAGCCCTCACCAGAGATAATGAGTAGAGAAGGAAGGTTAGTGTTGGACAAAGAAACACTGGCCCCCTTGCCAAGTACATGATGCAAAGATACTTATCAGCCTGAATTATGCAGAAATATCTTCAAAAGGCCCTGAAAAATAGAAAGGTCATTTTCTCTCAAGGAGACTCTCTACAAAGGGGTAAGAGTGACTGAGAACCTTTCCTAATAATTTTTAAAAACTTATCAACATCAAAATGTTCACTGGGCTGAGAAACAAAGGAAAAAACCTGTTATGGGAATTTCAATGTCACAAAGGACATTTACAGTGATCATATGGTCACTGTTTATTTTTCTGGAGGATGTACAATAGGTAATTATCCATCCAAGCTACATTAGCAGTCATAAAATCTCTCTCACCTTCTTCAGATGCACTATGGAAGAAACAATGTGTTCAAGCAGGGAGACATCTGAATTTCGCCTCAGTCTCCATTATAATGTAAAATTTGATTCAATTCCAATTTTACTGGAGAATTGGAGAAGCTCTTGCTTCCTTTTGAAATATAAAATTTATGATTGGATAACAACAACTGCCTCATGGGGAAGTATAATAAAACAATTATAAATCAAATGCAGGAGCCTAAATTTGTCTACCTTGACCTCATTACTGAATTTTCGATTCAAATGCTTTTTGTCCCTCTTCTTAATTTATAATATTACTATTTAGGATGCTTCTTTTCCTTGAAGTGAAAAACAGTCACAGTCATCTAGACAATGATCACACTTTAAGAAGGACACATTTATTTATTCAACAGCAGGTTATTTGAAAGCAAAGGAAAGTTCAACCCTGTATGAGCTGAATCACTGAAAGAAACTAAGGTCATCTGGGTAGCAAAGGGAATGAAATATACTCCCAACCACAGGAATCTTATTATATGCAAATCACAGCACTCTGTTTAATTAGTAAGCTCTGCATTTTTCCTTCCAGTTTAGATTTTTAAAGGCAATAAAGATATTCCAGAGTAGGAGGTTATAGCAATAAGAAACCTGACTTCATGCCAGTAAAACAGAATTTCACTAGTTTAGCATAGGACCATGTCCTATCAGGGAGGGCATTGTACAATAGAAAAGGAACTCAAATCAGAAAGGAGACTTCTTTCAACCATTCAGACAAATCACCAGGAAGACAGAATTCTCTCCCTAGAAACTTTGAGAATGAAACTAGACATTTTTCTGGAAGATGCATTCAGTTACTTGCATTCATTTTATTTTTCTATGATCCAAACACACCTGACCTTACTGTGCCAGATGTTGTGTGATTCCAAAGACTTAGAGTGTCCAGGTGCTACTCCACAGAGCTCCCAACCGGACTGGGCTCAGGAGATGCACTGGCTACACTGAGATATGTACAATGCACATGCAGAATAAACAACTTGATGACTGTAAGCATGTTAGTTGGACTAATGTTTTTCTTTGATTGCTTGCTTTGCTGGGCTTTCCTGGGAATGTTTATGTCAAACAGAAAAAGGGAAAACTGTAGAGAAGAGCCAATAAGAAGTGTGAGTGGAACTTAGGTACTGCAACAATAAGAAAGGCAAGAAGAAATGTCTCAACAGTCAACCAGAAAAGGAAAAGAAATAAAAACACTGGATTTCACAAATTAAACCCCCCTAATTTAGTTATCCCTGAAGCTGCTACTGCAGGTAGCAGGCCTTCAACTCTCTCAAAACCTACTTGCTTCAGTTAGGCAGGAATTTTTAAATATTTTCAAAACAGATAGTAATCGTGCAATCCCCACCAATTAGTGCAAGATTTTGTTGCAGAACACCTAAAGACCTTCACACAAACATTTGCTCACTTAGCCCTGACACCCTGCTTGCAGACACCCCACCCTGACCAGTGTTGGCAGTGCAGGCACACTGCCCACCCCCTGCCTGGCAGCAGCAGCGCAGGTGGAATGCTGCTCACGCTACTGATGTGAGATTGGACTTCCTCCAGTCACACCGGCATTGCTGCAGCCAAGGAGCATCCTAACCCTGACCCACAGGCAAAAGGCATTTGCAAGAGTGGCTGTTGCTGCCAGATGACCCATACTCCAAGCATCCCTGGCAGTTTGCCACAGCCATGCATCTCTTATGACCCCGTGTTAGGTATTGGTGATTAAGTGAGTGGCCATATGGGTGCCATGCTGCTCATCTTTCCTACTGTCTCCTTAAAGCTGTGGTTTATAAGGTCTTGTCAGATCCCATTACTGTTTGAACCACAGCACCTGACCATGCATTAAAATTAAGACACCTGTTGCAAGTCCAGAATTAAATTTAAGTTAGATGTTAATTCAGAGTAAAAATACCATTACTGGACCAGGAAGCATTTTTCCAGATAAATTAATTTGAAGTAGTCTATTAATATTATCCAAATAATTTGTTGTGATTGTCTGAACAGAGTAAAATATGACATAAAAAGCTGTTTGAAACATGCTAGTGGGTGAAATTTCTTTCTTGCCTTTTAAGGGAAGGTAAAATAAAACACATGCTATCTACAAACCATTATTAATTTAAAGCTGCAGAGATCACCAGTTTATGAAGTAACTGAGAATACTGATTCATAAATTTGAATTAAATTTGTTTAGATCAGTAGCTCTTATTGAATCTATGTTTTGATTTTTAAAAAAGGAGATTCACATTACAGTGAGAGATTTGAAAAAAACCTGGCTCTTTTAGTGCTTTGTGTTTTTAATAATTCAAACACTAATAGCTAAAACCCAACAATAGAAATTCAGACAGTGATTCTACTACTCCCTTGGTGGCCTTTAAGACCTTGGTTTCAGTCGCTAATCAAGATACTAACAGACCTTTCTCTATTATTGGAAATTATATCAGGTTTCATATTTTCTCTGAAAGAAATGGAACACTTATCCAAGTAAATTTAGTAATTTTTGCATGTTTCACTTCAAACGCTCTTTATAGCCAACAGGATTTTCACTATCAATATCTACCCAGGTCAACTGTATTACACAATCTGCAGACCAGAAATAGGAAAAAGTCTCAAAGGCGATGCAAGAGATTTCCTATAAAATTACCCAATGTTTTCTTTAGATAACACAAATTATCTGGAATGGTTTGTAATAAAATTATTCTTCTAATTATTCTCCAGCTTCCTTTTGTTTCTCTGAAACTTTCCAAACATAAAGGTTTGAAAACAAAAGAATAATTAAAGATATTTCTCTAACATGTGATGTCCATACTTCTGTTGTGCTGCATCAACCATCAGGCTGATGCCTTTATTTTGGTTTGCAAGAAACATTTGCAAAGCATAAAACACTTGCAAAGCATAGAAAGATGGACCCATTGTCATCACATAAAACCCTAGAAGTTTCAAGAACAAAAATAAGGACGTTTCCCTCCCCACCCCATTATTCAGATACATGCTCTTTTATCAGATGGCACAAAGCATTCCCAATAAATGTACTCCATGATTTAAAAGAAATCTATAAATAACAACTCTGTCGTAACTGAGGCCTTACATCGACATTTCAATATAAATGGCATATATATCCCCTCTTTTGGACATTAAAGGGTTGATTTCTACCACACATATAATAGTAGCAAGGGAGGAAGGCTGTTTCTGTTACTTTGTGGTACCCATCTGTTCAATACATGCAGTCTACTTCTATTCAATGATGCTTACTTACTCCTGGCATTACTCTAGCCTTTAATGAAGTTTTAATACATATGGACCTCCTAGGGTTTTAACTGAAAACATGGTGAACACTACAGGGAATTATTTTACAAATGGGAATGAAAGTGTTTTGGGGCTACAGTGTTTGGAAATATTGAGATTGCAGCTTGGCAATCTTGATGGGGAGCAAAGAAAATTACTTGCCCAGAAACAACGATGTCGTCCTGAAGAACACAAGATTATTTTTTCCTTTCTCCCACCAATATCAACTAGAAGCACTGGAAAAAGGTACAGCTGCACACTAAAAAAATCTATATTCCGCAATACTGTGAACTAAGAATTTATTACATCTAACAGCACAGCACAGAACTGGATCCTTGAAAATTTGCTGCAACACACAAAATTCAAAAAATCAGTGACAAAACCAAGGGCTTTCACATTCCAGCTCAGTGCATTTTTGGTTCATGGGAAATACGTATTGCATTTCTTTGACACTGCATTTTGTGTCAGAACTACATTCAAAGTCAAGATAATACAATAAAAGTTTCCATGATAAATATATATCGAGAAAAAACATTTCAAAAGACGTTTCATATTTTTAATGGCATTGTCAGTTGGTTAAAAATATTATTTTCTCAATCAAAGAGAATTCCTTTAATACATTTTAGAAGAGGCACAAGACCACAGCTACAATCCACTGGTTGCAACCATCAAAGCCTCACAGGAGCACACATATATACACGTATATGCATATATGTGTATATATACACATATATTAAAATTTTACAGTCTAGTTTGCTTTGGTCTGTATATTTCAAGAGGTCCAAGATGCTGGATGATTAATATCCACACAGGGAATGTTTTCTTGATCTGAAATCACATTCTTGCAGAGTACTAGAAACCAACTAAAAGATTTTTTTCCAGTAGTTCATGGAAAAGATGGACAAAATAGATAGGTCAGTCATGTTCTCAGAAGTTAATCCCAAGCCAATAAGTACACCTCCATCTTAAATACACAACTGCATTCACAGTGTGACAAAATGGAATCTCTTGAGACCGTTCAAGATGAAAATTGATCCAACAAGCCTTTGCCTCCTTTACACACATCCCTATACCACCTAATGCTGCCAAAAGACCAGTGGCTTCAGTGTTCACATAATGTTCCTACTGAGGCATCTAATGACAGGCTAACACTCCTATAAAATGCATGGCAAGAAAGGAACTGGAGGCTTTGTGGAGAGAGGTGATGCCATTCAATGAGTTTAGCTTTAGAGACATTAAGCAGCAAACACTAGTCAGTGTGAGCCACCCTCAGGTGACTGAAAACCTCTACAAGCTCTGGGCCCTTGATTTACAACAGGCAGTCGAGAGTACTGAGCCACATCTCAAAGATGCACACCCTCCCTCAAATACCTACCCAGAAGATATTCTTCTAAACATACATCTCAGAGAAGACTTAGGCCATTTTGTTTTCATGCATATGGAACCATGACAACTTTATTTTCCTTCATTCTTTAACATCCCAAACAAACCCCTTAGTCAACGTTTCATTGCAGATTTTGGATTGAACAAAAAAGCTTCCTTCAACTGCCAGTAACAAGCAAAGGAAGCAACTGAAGTGATTGCATCATCTCGGGCTTTCTCTTCACTCTTCTGATCCCTTAGGGTTCACTGTTACATCACCTCTTAAAAGTTTGGCTTAAAACAGGCAGATCTCCAACACTAAGGGAGCTTGGGAAGCTCATCACCCAAACTTGCCATATCACATTAGTGATGACACCAGCTTGACATAGTGATGTCACCAGCTAGTGATGACCCAAACTTGCCATATCACATTAGTGATGACACCAGCTTTTGAACCACTTGTAGAAAATGTCCCAGATGAAGTCCAAATTTGCAATCCAGACAAGCTGAGCCCCAAAAGATACTAGCAGGTGGCTGGACAGTAACAAACAATGACTAAGAAGCAACTCCTGGTAGAGGCTTCCCTGTATTTTCTGCTGATGTCCTCCTTCACAGACATGAGAGGAACTGCATGCTCCTCTACCCTTGTTATTTTAGAAATGCTCTGATGATCATGCCAAGGTCAGAGTTGTAACCTAGAGAAATCCTCCAACACCAGTCCAAAGAGCACAGTAGGAGTACAGCTAGTAAATCAATCTGCTTCACAACCGTAAATTTTATCATTGTCCTGGAAGCTGTGGCCTAAATAAATACACTAAGGCTGTGGGAAAACAAAACAAAACAACTCAAAACCAAAACCATACCAAAGAAAACAAGTGAAAAAACAAACAACTCTGGGCACAAGAGACAATCTATATGCTCAGACTGTCCCTGTTCAGAGTGTTGTTATGTTCCTGAGGTCTGTTCCCCGTGAAAGGCTTTTCTGGATTACTAGGTGGGTTATCAGCATATCAGAATTTAACATTTGGTCAGCCCTGAAGTGGTCAGGCAGTTAGAATATATTATCTTCGTAGAATGCTTCTATTCTATATGAACATATTTTATCTGTGATTGATCTCCTTAATGAATAAATACCTATTTCTTTGAAATCTATTAAGCTCTTGACCTCAACAACTTTATAATTCTCTCATGTCTGCTGTTTCAGAAGAGTTAATAATGCCTAAAGAAAGGAACTTTAAAAGCATTTATCTATTTTACTGTTTTCATAACTGCACAATATTCTTGTGAAAAACTGCATAGATCTCAAGTGTTGGATAACCACACTGGGATTAGCATTTACACTTCTGCATACAAATAAAGTGGTGGGAATCCATGATGCTAAGATTTGGATGAGCCTCCTTTTTCATGAACTGATTATTTACAACATTTTCTAATAAATGAAGGAGGATTTTCAAAAATAAGTAGAACTAAGTTGCAATTAAAATCAAACAAAACAGGATGTTTCTCACAAAACATGTAAAAACAACTTGGAAACTTCTTGTGGTAGGTGGTTGTGTGCAAAGTGAAGCAGGACATGGCTAGAGAGGAAAGAATTCACAGTAGTTATTACACAGAAAGAGATTACCATTAGCTTAGAAAGACACAATTTGCTGGAGGCAAGGAGAGTATTTAGAGGTGGTATCTGTACATAAATGTCCTCATTTCATACTCTTCCCCAGGCATCCAGAAACAGGCAAGGTCACAGAAAGGATATTACATTAATTCACCTTTGTTTTGATGTGATATGAATGCTCTCCGTTTCAATTAGCATGTATAAACATCCACACTGATAGAATTCTTCCTTCTACCCCCAAATTATCATGTATGTTTCATCAAATCCGGCAAAGCCCATGCTGCCCTGTGTGTCCCAACTGTAATCATACTTAACACAAGGAACTCCATAAAAAACAAATTCTTACTGAACTTTGAGGTGGAAGAGCATGAAAAGACACATCCTATGAAGAAAGTATTGCTTTAGAGGACAACCAGTTGCATATAGAAACTCCAAAGAAAGCCTAAAAGAAAAAGGAAAACCTAAAAGTTTTTATTTGTACAGCCAGAGCTACTCTAGGCTTTCTTCTCCTTTAGTTCTGGATATTTCAGTAAATCATATGCAAGAGAAATACTTGTATAACAGTTTTCTTCATTATTATGCAGAATTAGATTAAACATCATTTTAAGGACTGCTCTGCTGCTTCCTTTTTTTTTTTTTTTAATACATTTACACTTGTGGGCATATGCACCTATCGAGTAATTACAAGAAAACATAAATATGCTATCAAGTTTTGATAAAATTTAGTTTACTTTTAGTGTTGCATACACAAAACACCAACTGATTGCATATATCCTATTAATTACGGGAGGGGGGGCAAAAGAATGAAAATTATTTAGGAAGAAGGCAAAAATTCCCTCTGATCTAAATACTGGAATTATTTATTTACCACTCTAATCAATAAATATGAAAATAAACCTCACATAGCTCTACCTACAATCAGAATCTTGATGCTCCATAATGTAAAAACATTTTTGCCAAATTGTTCCTTACTCAGAAAATAGAAAGCAGCTCTCAAGAAGCAAATCTTTAAGGAGCCTGAATATTTTTCCGTTTGAAGGAAAAAAAACCTCTCATCCCATGACAGCAAGACCCCATTATAGAATGTGCTAATTGGCTTCACCCTTAGGGAGCTCAGCACACTCCACCTCTTACTTCAAGGCTGGTACTGCACCTCAGTGTGAGGTTATCACATTAGTCAGTCCCTGTTGTGAAACACCATGTGTGAAACTAGAATGGAAGTGCAAAATGACCGAGATTCACTCTGACTTCAGAGTCGGCACAAGGTTCTTGTCACATGCCACTGAGTGCATGTGATGTGTCTTTGCCCACCTGACTCATACAAGTATCATCGAAACTTTTCAGTTTGGATACTGCTGTCACTTTATGAATGTTTGTTGTTACTTCTTTCATGTTAAAATGTGAGTACCTCTTTGCACAAAATAAGTTATCATCTGTTTTTATTAGAATTTTCTTTATCAGCTTTAGGAAGGCAAAAAACCCTGCAACAGATCATAATTTTCGCCCAGCCTTATCCCTGCACATTTAAGTATTGAGTATTGAGTGAATAAAATGGTGATTTGAGTATACTCAATACTCATTTGAGTATTGAGTATTAAGTTAATAAAACTGAGATAAATGTGCATCTGAAAGGTATTCCTGTGTTAACAGAGGCTGCACAAGCTGTCATTTTGAAAGATGGAAAAAAAGATGGTTGAAGAAAATCAGGAAGGCATCAACTTTGTTGTCCATCTACTAACTACTGTAGAATGATCAGAGTAAACAATATTAAACATTGAGATTCTTCACTGTAACAGCTTAATGAGAAACAACTAAATTATACACACACATCCAAAAACCCCTTAAAGAATGAAAAGCCACTGTCTCTCCTTCCTCAGCATATGAAATGCCAGCCAACTCCATGTGTGAAGCCTGGGCATAAGCTGAATAGCATCAGTTCACATGCACTGAAACACCCAGATGGTACAATGAGATGTCTAATTCTTGTTTTATATTATACCAGGAATCACAAACACATGAATTAATTATATAAAACCTTTCTGAAAAACATCTTTTTCAGAAAGAGGAAAAAAAAAGAGATCACTTTTATCAAATACTGAAGCATTCCTTATTTCTTTAGCTACATAGTCTGACATATGCATGCACATTCCCATTTCATCAAACAGACAAAAAAAGTGGGGACAAAAGGCTGTTTTTTAATACCTAGGTTTGATTAGGTTTGTTTTACCTAAGAAAACAAACCTAATCAAACCTCTAAAATGTGAATCTGCATCTCACATTCTCTCTATGTCAGTTCTGCTATCATATTATAAGCCCCAAATACTTCTGTTGCTTCTTTCCAGTTCAGGACACTAAAAAAAAAACCCCAATCTACATAACCAATATTAGAAGCCAAACTAAATGCACACTCATTGTTCCCTCTTCCACAGGCTTCTGAAATTCCAAAATATTGAAATCAGGCACAGAAATAAGCTTCTGCTCTGAATTATACGAAGTAAAACTATATAGTTAAAATAATGAAAAAATTAACATTAACAAAGTCTTTTATGACATCTTCATTTTCAATCATAGTGGGTACTAATCAATTCTTTATGATTTATAAAGAATTGATTAGTACCCACTGTGGTTGAAAATGTGGCTTCCTCTCATGAATGCCTTGTCCAATACTTGCACAATGCCACTGCATGGGTGGCACTTATGAAAAACCCAGATATCAGAGTATTGACATCAGAAATTGATCCAGCCATATAAATATTTTAGATTTTTATTTTTCAAACTACTTTTTCATTCTGTAAGGAGGGGTTTTTAATATTTCAGGTACCTTGTTATATTAAGACAGAGAGGAATGTAAATAAATATAAATCATTCACAGTCTTGGGAACAAGAGAAGAATGAGGCAGCTGAACACATTCTCAGGTCAGTGGATATGTCAGGCACTGCCATCCCTTAGATCTCAGTTCAGTTCATAACAACTCAGCTTCTACTTCCTAAGCCATAAAGACATTTCTGATAATATTCTCCAAATTTTCCGTCTGAATTCAGACTTTACTACTCTTTATGAAAAACTAAGAATCTATTTAGTTTTGGAAAAAAAAAAAAAAGCCTGCATCCCACTTCAAAGTGCCTATGTGCTACATTTCTGCAAAATGTCTTTATGGCTTAACACCATGTATAGCTTTTATTATGCTACTTCATTTCTCAACTTTCATTTTTTTACAGAAACTTTTTTAACAAGAAGAATTTTATCACTTCCATGAGTTTCTACTCTGATTTTGTATTATAAGCATTTCACCTAATACTTCTTTCTTTTTTCATTATCCTTATACAAATTCAAAAAAGTTATCTTCAGGATTAGAGTTATTCTGGAGATTATTCTAAGTGATTACATCAATGCACATTCCCTTTCTCAGAATAATGATTATTTGCTAAAGATGACTGCAAGCCTGTAACAACATTTGACCTTTCATGAGCTCATAAAATTTATACTGCTTTCTGCATATAGCTTCTATTTAAAAGCATTAATAAATATATTTGTAAATCCCAGATCAGCCATTCTCTTTTTGTATTTAAGAAGGCTATTTCTTTCACTGAATGCTTCTTTTTTTCTGAGTGAACTTGGAAACATAAAAGTTGAAAAAAATGAGAAGAAAACAGTTACTAAATCAGTCTCTAAAAGGAAGGAATAAATAGACTGAATAAATTATAAGATTATTGTATCTGAAGAAGAGTTTCTTCTTTGGAGTAAACAGGAGCTTTGTCTATAAATCTGTATTTTTTCATTTATTAAGTTGCAATGTCCAAGAATCATATGTGGAGGAAAAGGGGGAAATTAATAACAGTTGTGATGTATTTGGTTTCTGAAAGAAAAAGAAACTCAAGCCCCAGTGAGATTTCTACTATAGAAAAAATATTAGCCATATTGAGAAGAAACACTTCATGAACAAGTTTTGACAGTAAAATAGGGACTAATGAGATCATAATTAGCAACAGTCAAAGACTGTTGGAGCAACAGAATAGATTTCTGAAGTTATTAGTGTACTACTTAATTAGTTGCTTCTATGAGCCATAAAAAATGTTGATACTTAATCTACACAAGAAGAATTTAAAGGACAAGTCTAAGTGAATCTGCTGATATGTTTACAGCGTTACTTAAGCCTATTTACAAAAAAATTTTGTACAACTGTAGTGAGGAAACCATAAAAAAAAAACCCAGGTGTGTTTAACTGACACTTCATGGCTATTAAACAGCCTTGAAAATATAAATCCAAGATTTTAAAAACTTATCAGCTGAAGTAAAATGTACAATGAAATACACAAAGGAAGACCATGATAGAAAACAGTCAAGATAACATTCTTTATGATGAAAATACCATGGACCAAAATTAATCCTTTGCTATGGAATATATCTATTTCTTGACAGTAATGAATGATTTAGGAACTTCCTGTAATGGTGTAATTATTATACTGCTACAGTTTTTAGAGGGTTTGTTCAGAAGGCACAGAAAGAAAGAAAAGCCTTTACAGGCTGATTTGAAGGCAAGGAGGGTGAGCTACTACTCACATTACAATATGAGCAGTAGGAGAGGACTGTGGTTAAACTGCAGCACCAACCAGCTTAGATTTTAGGAAAAAAAAATCTTACAAAAGTGGTAAAGAAGTACTGAAATACTTTATCTCATTATATCACAGGGTTCCTAACTCTGGAATTCCTGAAAAACAAGTGATAAACACCCTTCAGGATGCCCATGGTCAAATTAGAGGACCAACTCACTCTCAACATGATGATTCTATGTTTATGCAGTGTAAAATTTCTGTGTAAAATGTAATTCCTGTCACCACGTGGCAGCAATTTAAGTAAAACTCCTCAAGGGAGCGATACTGGGAAGGCAGGTAGCTAAGGCAATACTGATACAAACATGGGGATTAAGGAAGGGATCAGAAACCTGCAGTTGAAATAGCAACTGGATAACTTAGTTGACCAGGGAACAAAGCTTAAATCATTCTGAGAAATCAATGAGGAAATGCAAAAGGCACTGGGAAGGTGCCACAGTGAGAAGGGCCAGAAGCAAGAGGTGCCATTCAGCACAGCTGTGATGGATGATGCTGAAACTGTTGAGCAGATGAAAACACAGAGGAAGAGAGAAGAGGGAACATGTCAGAGAACTGCCTTGTGACAAATGCACTGCATTGAATCAGCCTCTTCAATACTCTCTAATTGTTAATGTCATCTTCCTTTCAGAAAAGGGCTCTCTCATTTGATAAGCTGGGCAGTGATATTCTGATGTGCAGGGACTTTCTAGGCCTTTGTACAAGGGGAAGGAGACAGGTACACAAGAAAGCAGAGAGTAAGTGCAGATATATTTGTCAAGGGATTTCTTTGTGGAGCTATGGCTTAGCCTATATGGAAGATGCAAGCACAGGCAAATGGAGTTACTTGGAAAAGGTGCTACTGATCAGCATACTGGGATTCTGGTTGTCTCTGTGGGTAATGTAGCACTCAGCAAAGCAGCAACAAAAGACGTAGTGGTGAGCACAATTTGTGTTTCAAAGCAGTTATAGAAGCTCCAAGTCTCTCTAGAGAGGCTCTATAGCACCCCTCAAAATTTTGAACCAAAATTCAAAACAAAATATAAAACCTGAGGCATTAATACAACATTTAAATGACAATTTGTTGCTTCTAGTTAAGGTAGGTGCAGATTTCCTTGACATCCAAAATAATTTTTTTTTTCAATCTGTAACAAGGGGGTAAGAGAGCTGAAACAAGCCCATTTGTGTCATCATTTAAACTGTCTTTTGCTCTAAAAGATTTCTGAAATTTATGATGTTTTCTGAAAAGAATTAGGCCTTTTAGCCTAACTGCTACTACTGGTATGAAAACTGGAAACCTGTTTCCAAGTCTTACTCTCCATTTCTATTTGTTACCATACATACATATATATATAAGCACACACACATATATACATATATATATCTATTTTTCCATCTTCAATCTATCTGCTAATGCGCTATTAACTGTTTCTTTTTTCTGATATTTTCCTTTTTAAATGTTTTCAAGGATAACATGAAATACATTTTCTTTAAAGTTTCACTTCCTGATTGAGCAAAGCCGCCTCATTTAAGCTCTTCCTGCAAGGTGGGGTGAACATCTCCTTGATGCTCAGAAGTACATGTTTTATGCACCAGTCTTAGATATTGAATGGTTTCTCTTGGTTTGATTTATGAAGAAAGAGCCTGATTAATACAACTGTATGGCCATGCACAATAGAAACATTTTAGCCTCCATTTTAATTTGACATTTTCAGTGGCTACAAGAAATCTTCAAGTCAGATTCCTAACATTTTGTTCCTTCAGCCATAATCCTGAATTTAGCAGCAATGAGAAAAAATTCCAGCTACATAATATATTCAGAAACAATTCAATGTACAAGAACTGGTTTTGTATTCAAATTTTTTGCTACACTTGAATTTTTTCCTTTTTGGAATAGCCAAAGCCCCTCAAGCATTATTCTTTTGCAGCTGCAACAGTTAAGTCTATTAACTATTTTTTCTTTTTTTCCCCAAACATCAGAATTTTGATGGTGAAATCAATCTAAATATCAGATGTGATATCTGATTAGATGTTAAAATGTCATAGCTGTGTTATATAAGTTTTTAAGAGCTTCACAAGTTCCTCATTTTGTATTGGAAAAAAAATGTAAATCACTAGACACCCATCATTTTTAAAATATTACAGTGACCTACTTATTTAGTTCAAAACCAGACACAATGTCAATCATATCACAATATCATCATACCCAGATGTCTAAATAAAGGAAAAGTGACGTGCAAAAATGTTTCTTTACACATAACATTCTTTTCTGGCATTTCTGTACTCATTAAATATTGTTGCTTGCACTTACTGCTAGCTTTCTGAGATCCCTATTTAAATCTTAGAGAAAAATATTCTGATTTATGTGACAATCAAAATGCAGATCTTCAATGGTTTACAAGCACTACCAAAAAGGTGGAAAACTATGCTGGTAACATAGTTAAAAATGCTGAATTTGGGAGCAAAGAAGGGTAAACAAGGGAGTGAGTCATATATCAGATAACAGTGTTTGTGCAGCTTTCACATAAACAGTAGTGCTGTGATCACTCTCGAGCTCTGCATGTGTCAGCCTTATGCTCAGAAAGCATAAATGCATTTTCTCTAACCAAAGAAAAATCAAAACTCAACATCAGCAGTCATGTTTTTTTTATATCAAACAATGCTTCAGAGCTCCAGTACTGAATCTGCACAAGAGGCTATGTTGAATCTCTGTAATCTGGAGAGACTTCTATTAGCAAAAAATATACTCCAGAAGATGACTGTTACATTTTGATTTGACAATCAGCCTCTATCCCAAAGGCTATGCTCAGTGCACTTGCAACACAAGTTCAATCAAATCTGTACCAAGCTAAAAAGTAATCACCTTCTGTGAAGACCATTAGCAGATTAAGCTTCAGATAAAAAGAAAAAAAAAAGTTACATGCATTTATCAAAGGGCAGAAAACCAATAGCTTGTACATAAGCCATCTTTTCAATTGTATTTAGGTAAGTATTAGTCTTCCTCTTATCACTATCATTTGACTATTTGACTTCATTGTGGCCATACTGTGACCCAAATACAGTAGATATATCAACAACCAGATCAAGTCTGATTCCAGCTGCAGGCTTTTTATGTCTACTGATGTATTATGGACGGTAGCTCTCTTGGTTTTACTCACAAATGAATCATTGAAATTAAGTGCATCTATAGGAAAAGTAAAGAAATTCCAGAAATCATTTTGTTCTACCAGCTGTAACCATCAAAAGGAAAACAGATTGTGTGAGTGAACACACATTTGAATCCTTATAGTAAGGATTCAAATACATACAGTTAGCATACTTTCAAGGGCTGCAGGATTATGAAATTATGCATTTCAGGACTGGGTTAGGAACAAAAAACTGTTACATTACTAATAACTTGAGACCAAATTTGGATATTCTGGAATGAGCAAAACTTGCCGGGCAAATGAAGGAGATGAATATTGTGAGGTTTCCATGAAGATTTCCACTGTCATTTTGTTCAAGAGAAGCCATGAGGATTTTCCAAATTATATAGGCTGTGATACAGTGTCTAAACCTCTAGATCCTGTGAACTCTTTGAAACAGAAGCCATCTGCCACAGAAACTTTGTTTTCACCACTTGTAGTATGCGCCCATTGCTAACCATGCCCTTTGATTTACATGATGCTATCAGAGCTTTTCCTGCCATTACTATGAAAATCAAAAGGATGCAGTTCTTGATTAATCAACTTCAAACCATGAAGTAAGACAATATCCTTCTCTCTCTGACTGTATTTTTACAGTTGCCTTATATTCCTTTCTTTGAGGCCTTCTTTCACCCTCTAGTGTGTATGGTAAATTTTCATTTATTGTACTCTTTACAAGTCCCTCATTTTTCTCCAGTGAGACTTTTGACCAGAGAAATCTTTTCTCCTACTTGCCTTTTTTTTTTTAGCACCTGGCAAAAGGCTTTTTTTCTTTTTGTACAGTTAGTATGCTTGCGCCATAGGCAACAAAAAACTATTTCTGCTTTCTTCTAGGGCACATATTCTTGCTGACTTCCACCTCCCCCAGTCTTGTAAAATAAGTAACCTTTAATATTTTCTCTGGTAAGAGCCTTAGGACCTTGCTCATGCCATGGACATTGACTTTGGCTGTTACAGAACAATAAGAGTCAGTAGATAAAATGGATAGATAAATAGATAAATTTCCATTTTTTTTCTAGACTCTATCAACCAGTCTAATTTAGTCCAATTGATGTGATGGCTATGGAGTTTGTTTTATGTGTTTGTACCATTTTTTAGAGTGCTGAGGTTATGAACCCTTAAATGCTTTCCACCCGTTGGTATCTTCAGCATTCATTAAGGATCTGGCTGTGTCACAGTCTCTAAATGTACGTCATAGACTTACAAGGCTAGTGAAGTCTATCACATTTACTGTGTATTTGTTTTGTACTGCCGTTACATCTGGGACATCTCAGTTAGGCTGTGTTTGGATTCAGCATGTTGAAAAAATCGACATTACGTCATCACGGGAAAAGAACTGTACAGACCAGGAGCTGTGTAGCCAGTGTCAAGCCCTTCACCCTGCTGAGTAGTTCAGACACAGCTAAATTTCTGCCAGGAGTATTCTTGTCTTATGATTCAGATCTCCAGTTTAGGTAACAGCTGAAGCACATACATCTGCCCACATGCAGCTATAATTAATACTTAAACAGGAGATACAGAAATTCAAAGAAACTCGTCAACACTTAACTCTTGCCTTTGTCTCTTTTCCATTACTTCTCTAAAGCACTGTACACAATGGGCTCAGGATCCCCAGTCATTCTCCTTGGTTAGTTATTGGAGACACCCATGTGAAAACGTGAAGTACTCTTCCCTTGGTGTATTAAAGTATCTGTCTGATCCTTCTCAGAGCCTACTGTACTCCTTCACTGACCTAAGTTCTTGCTCCTCTCGCAATTCCTTCTTAAAATATCAGACCAGTGATACTTTCATCCTATTTTCCAGATTATACAATTGCAGTTCACTGCAGAAAAGTCAGGATAAACAGGCTTTGGAATGCAGTTGTGTAACAAATGACACCTGAATGGATAAAGTACTAGCATCTGACAGATACATGACATCCACTTTTATTATTTTATGCCAGGCTTTCTACTCATTAAAAATTTTAGTCCAAAAGCAAGACGGAACACATATTACAAATCATTTACTTCAAAATTTTAATAGAAAGACCAATCAGTAAATCCAATGCAAGGAAAAGGTCTAAGCCCTCAGAAAAACAGCTTGGCTATAGAATACAATTAAGATCAGAAATTAAATTTAGAAAGCCAAAAAAAATCCATAACAAAATAAACAAAAACCCAGACTCCATACCTCGGTTGAAAGTTCAAGAAGATCCAAAAATCTCAAATTCCACAGTGGGCTGACACAGCAGAGAACTAGCTATTATATCATCCAAGTGACATACACATGCCTCTATAACTATTTTTCAATTATTATTTTTCTATCACAGCTTGACTTAATGAAATCAATGATTTGTGACTTAACCATGATGCCATTTGGATTCATTCCAAGTTAAAAGTTGCATGACAGAGGTTAAAATTATAAAAGATGAAGGTTAAAATATTAGAAGCAACAGAAAGTGGAATCAATGGAAAAGCATATAATATATGCATTTATTTTATGGGCAACAAATATTAGCTAACTCTTTCCATCCTATACCCTACCTGCCAGTAAATCTTCCAAACCTCTGATAAAGAGTTACTCTCAAATATGGAGTTCTTTCTCCTCTCACACTTCTACAAATATTAGATGACCCAAGGTCAATTAGGCATGTTAGTCACTACTGGACCAAAGTCCAATTTATAGTACAATATATCATAATTTTTCAGTGTCAAAAAAGTCAGCACTGTTATTTGATTAGCCAAATCCATTTCAATCTGAAAATGCCCCTGGCTTCAATATTCTGACAAGACTGTCATCTTACTGAACTCTAAACAATACAAGCAACGACCCCTGAGAGAAAAGGCAGTTTAAGTTGTGTGTGTGATTTAAGGGAGAACAAAACCAGGCATGTAGCAAATATATATATATATATATATATATAAAATTAAATTAATCAGACTATCTTTGCATGCATGTAAACAAATACCAAAGCTTTCAGACTGCAGGTATCAAAAATATAAGTCTCTTAGCAGGAATGCATTTGTGATACATTATGCTGCCACACATCATTTATTTCACAGCAAGGAATCTGTTTCAGTGAATTTCATGTTTGCAGCTCTATTAAAATTAGAGATAGAATGGTTTAGAACCATTCCCAGGGCACACCAGAAAGGAGGTAACAGGCTGTAAGGTGCACCAGAGGACACAAAGGTAGATACCTTCAGAAATGGGTTAACCATCACCACACCCTTGCCTTCCAAGCCCATTGCTTACCTTTTGTGGCCTTCCCTTCTCTGGGATTGCAAAGGAAGGTCAACTTACCTAAAGTGATCTAAAGAATAGCCACATAAATGAGCTTTTCCACCAGTAGGATCAAATTAAGTTTGTTTAGTACACTGATAAATAGCAATGTTAATCAGACTGAAATCAAATAGCAGCAGATTTGGGATGTGTTAATCCATTGTTTGTCTGAAACTCAGATGCCTGATTCAAAGCACCTCACATAAAAGTATAATCTAGCACTATAGTTCAGTTTTCAATTATTTTGGTCTTTAGCCAAAATAATGAGGGAGAAAGGCTGAATTTCTTTTCTTGGAGAAAATATAGTGATGAGGCACTCTCTCAGATATATGGCATTTCACAACAATTGCAAGTTATACACTAGAAGAACTGGTAAGCATTTGTCAGCCTACAGCAATTCACAAGAATCTGATCTATGCATATTTAAATAACTTTTGGAATCCTGCCAGACTGACAGCTACAGTTAAAGGAGGCCAAAAGTGTTATGTTAAATAGTCCCATGATTACTTTTTATCTTCTTTATTTGGAATAGATGCAGAATCAGTCCAGCTGCAAGCCAAGCATGACTTTTAAGTCACTGACCAGAAAAAGAACATGCTAGAGTTTGCTCTTTCTTTTCAACTCGAAAGACTTTAAGCTTCTATCCAAAACATTATCAGTAGCAACTAGGAAAATAATTAATTTATTTTTTTATCCAGTTAGCTGAAAATAACAACAGTCACATAGTCATAATTTTTCCCAAAGCATTAGTGGAATATTATTGGATTTTATAACAGTGGCCTAACATTTCAAGTTAACAGCAGCCCCTTTGTCAAAAGACCCAATACAATTTTAAAAAGTGAATGTTTAACAGCATGCATGTGGTAGCTGCACTGAATGGATGGAATGAGAAAAATGATTCTCTAATTGAGACAGGACACTATGGACCATCCTCTTCCTTAAAAATAGCACTAACTGTAGCATATCCAGTGAGTTTTACGCCCATTGTTCTCTAAGTGAAAACCTCAAGTTTGAAATCAGTATCAAAGTGTGCAGAGCAGTCTAGTCTTTCAATTTTTTTACAAGACATATTTATATTGCCTTGGGTTTTTTAATCAAAGCTACAGCAGACTCTTACACTTTTCCCCTAGATATAAAAACAACCATCCTTTGTCTTTTATTTACATTGTGTTACAAAATACAGCTTTGTTTTGGTGTTGGAAGATTGGAGGGTGAAATAGAGGTCACCCCGTTCCCTGAGGTCAGCCAGCACTAATAACAGCAGCCTCTGGAGAATGCCAGCAGTGTCCTGTTTCTCTCAAGGTCAAGCAACTGCTGTAATCATCCAATGAGAGACTAATAAGACAATTCTCAAGTCTTTTTTATTCAGGGGTAAAGGATACAAATCCATACTGTTCCAATGGCTTTAAAATAATGGAAACAAACTTTCGTTCACAGAAAGATTTAAAAATATGGAAAATATGTGCAGTAACTTCAGTAACAACCACTTGGAAGCAGTATTTTTTTTTTTTTCAATAGAGATCAACTAATAATTAATAAGTATAGATAACATATAAAGAAACCTGTGCACTTGTGCCTTAATTCAATGTGAGGGAGTAAAAAAGAAAATCAATGAAATATGTTAATTCATTTATTAAAACTATGCATATGGTCCTGCCCTATGCAGAATCTTGGTTATACATGCAGATCCTGGCCCTGCACATCACACAGCTTCTCCATCCTCATCACTCTTGCAGATCCACTTGAGCCAGCCTCTTCCTTCTCAGGGCTTTTCCCAGCCTTCCTTTCACAAATCTCAAGGCAACATTCAGATTTAAACTGCAGACTCCCTTAATCCACCAAACACATTTTACCTTCTCATCTCATATGTGCCTCCCTATGCACAGGATATTCAGATACAGACTTGTTTTTCCGAACAGCCATGGACAGACAACTAAACAAATACAAATGGGGTGTGTCCATGAAGGAAATAGGCAAATGGTAGCCTCAACTTCGGATATCAGTAAATCCTGCACCCACTTCTAAGCCATGTAATCCACTTCAGTAGAGGTGGAATAGATCAAACCCAACTCTCTGTACAAATTATTCTTATCCAAAAGTTTTGGATAAGAAAAGACTTATCCAAAAGTATTCTTATCCAAAAGTTTACAAAACTCTGAAATATGTCCAAGTTATTATCAGTATCACTTGATCTAGAAGTTTGTACAACTAAATTTACAAAAGCTTAAAGAAAACAAAGGTATGTTCCTGCCTGTTTGATAAAGTTAATGAAGTATTTATTTTGTTAGTGATATTTTACTTTTGTTTTGAGGTACAGTACCTTTAGTATGACCACTGCTGAACATGATGTCGGACAATGATTAAAAACCCCACACTTAGAAATAAGAATATTGACAAATTACTTTGCTATATTTTAGTTTAATGTACATACATATCAAAATGGAATGTACCATGCTGTTACACAAAAATACCCTACAATTCCAGAATCTGGGAATAGCACTCTGAAGCAATGCTACAGGAATCCTGAGCAGGCATAGACTTGTTTTTTGTATAAACTGCAAAAAAACTCCCAAGTTTCATTACATCCTTTTATGACAGAGGTGTCAAAAATCACCAGGAGTTATAAGCAGCTGTATGTCAAAACAAAATACTGGTATTACAGCAAGATGACTTTCAAATTTGGAGCAAAATTGTTACATTTTCTTTCTCTCTTGAAAAGTATTTTGCTTCTTATTTCGCTGATTTACTTGAAGCTTATGGAGAGACTTTTGAGCATCTCTGTCAGAAGGCAATGACTTTACATTTGTGCTCTGAAGAAATGTATTGAAGGATGGAATGAATTATTCCAGTCAATATATGATTATTTGCTTGGTGATAGCTCAATCTTGCAAAGAAGAAATTTTCTTCACCTTTTACTTTTTATTTTCTACAATAGATAGCAATTCACATTTTTACACTTTCACTCTTTTTAGTGCAATGCACTTGTTTAAAGAGAAGCAAAGAAAGCTCATGTCAATATGCTAAAATATATCAAAGATCTGCAGATAAAATGTTTTTACTCTTCTGTTTTAGATACTTCTTTTGAATTTTTTTGTAATGATGGACATAACAACAGTAGTTTGGGTGCTTTTCAAACAAAATGGTCAGCACAACAGAGAAAACTATAAGTCAAGTTGGTGTGTTTTAAAGGCAATCCTAAAATGACCAAAGAGGGTTAAATGTGGATAGAATTAACTATATATACATATATTAAAAAAAAAAAAAAAAAAAAAAAAGAGGGATCTAAGAATTGTCTCCACAGTATTAATGATTTTTTAAAAGTAAATGTTACTGTTAACACTGTTCTACTTTATGTCCACATAAGCAAAAAGCACAAATCCACTCTGAGGAAATACACGCCACAAGGGGACAACATATTATCTGCAGTTGGAGTTCCTATCTCTCTCAAGTTCCTAAGCTCACTTAACATGTTAAAAACGTGGCTTTTCAATGGTGTGCATCCACATTAGGCTATCTAATTCTGACCCCCCATGACCATTCTCTCCAGGGCGAGGTAATGGGCCCGATACTCTGCTACTTAACCTCAACCCATTCCACCTTACTTTCTTGAAGTAAAGGTCAGACATGGTATGGTATGTTGGTTGATATTTTGGGGTTTGAAACTGGGGGCAGGAAGATGCATATGAGGAACAGTTACCTTATTGCTTGAAAATAATTGAAAGTTTTTGGGTTTTTTGTACATACAGACACATATATAGTAGTAACTATACCAAAACAGCCTTACCCTATAGAAATATCCATCTTCTAAAGTATTAACTAAAATGTTCAAAAGATATGCCTTCTTCTCACATAAGAGAGTTGAAAAAACCTCTCATCAACATATTCTATTATTAAAATTGGGCAGTATAGTTACAGAAAACAATACAATAAAATTAAAATATTTGAGCACTATTAGATCATAAGACTAGATAAGAACTTGCTTTTCATCTCACCATCACTGCAGTTTACCACATTTTAAAATTCTGGGACATCAAGCAAAATGAAAAAACACTGATGCAAAAGAAATGAAGGATTGTCACTACTAGAAACAGTCACCATGGGAAAAAGAGCACTCAACATAAATTAATTTTATAATTTTCAATAATGCAAAGTCGATGGTTAACTACAAAGCTTGAGCTAAAGCTCCTGTAAATGTCTGATTAAAAATCATTCTTGTCAGCTTCACTGATAATTTGCCAGTAAATCACATCCTTCCATATATTTTTGAAATTCTTTCATAGTTAGATGAACTGGACAAAATGAAAATTTACATTTCAAGCACAAATATTCCAGAGAATAATTTCTATCAGATGGCTGAAAGGAGGAATTATTCTATTTTACTGCTGGCTTTTGATCAAGATTAACCATCCAGTTTTGAAAACTTGTTTCTGTTTCTCTGTACTTGGAACTAAAATAATATTTACACTGACAGTGAACATTTCACAGTTGCTTCCGAGTCTAAACCATTTCTGCTTATCAAAACCATGTATAATTATGACTCAGACATCAAGCTACAACTGTAAACACGCTAATCCAAAACTAAAGGTTCATTACTCACATAATAGAAGACAAGTTGAAGCATTTCATAATGACACAGAATTTCCCTTTTGACTACTTTTGATCTTCAATCTATTTTGGCCTGAGGTCAGCTGGCAAACATATACCATAGATTGATTTCTGTGTATGTGTGTTAATGATTCCCCTTTCCATCCTTTGGCTTCAAATAGTCCTAAATTGGCATCGACTATGATGATATTCAGAAAATAGACTCCATGGAATTACCTCAGTGCTGGTTATAAATAAAATTTAAGGTTCAAAAGAAAAGAGTTCTTAATACACCAAGGGAATACTGAAATTGACCCTAATACTATTTAAACATGCATAGTTTAACTGGGTTCATCACCTCTGATTTACTGCATTCCCCTTTCATAAGTATAGAGAAACATACTGTTCTAACAAATCCAGGTTTTTCTATAAATACTGGATTCTATTTCCCTTTCAAAACTAAACACAATTCACTCTGAAAGAGACCAGCCTAGGAAATTTGAGCCTGAAAAGGCTGACCCTTTTTCTCTCTTAGGATCGGGCAGTATCACACAGTCAGAATGTTTATTCATGCAGCACACGAGATAATTAAATTACTCAACTTCTGAAAGCGTTTTTTCCTCTTGCAATGTTAACTCAAAAATGACCAATACAGACATGACAGCTCTCTAGCAATTAGCTGGTCAGAGTGTCTGTAAGGGAGTGCACACACAGAGCTGTGCATACACAGAATAAAGTTTACTCTTCCCAACAGTCATGAGGAGTTTACTTTAGAGAACTAGTGAATAATATCAACACAAGCATGTGGCCCATGCCCAGATACTATAAATCTACATGAACCAAATTACAATCCCTGTGTGAAGCCTTCCCTAAAGCAAAGAACTGCTGGGTTTCACCACAAGTAGTACAGGTGCCTGGCTGCTGGTGGACAGAGAGCTGTGCCTCTTTTCAGTATTACTTTTGCAGCATTGAAAATAAAATAATAGACTACGTGACTGTCTGGTGAATGAGCAGCCAAATATGTGTGTTCCTCTTACACCAGCAGGCATGTTACAGCAACCTGGTCTGTGCTTGGAGATTTTTGAGACACAGGAAGGCAGATTTCATAGGAAACTACTCATCTGAATATGAAAACTACCCATCTGAATATGAAAATTCATAAACAGCCAACTAGTACATTTTTTTCCAGAAGCCAATTCTTCTGTATCGTAAGTGAAATAGCAAACAAATTGAACAGAATACTTAAATAGTTGTGATTTAAATCTTGGGTTCACCTTCGGACTTAATCAGCTATCTTTTCTCATTTCATGTTGGAGGACACAATCTTCAGTCTCCCTATATGTATCATAACATATTTAGGCATTTTAATTTCCAGATTAAATCAGCTCAGGCATATTTACATATTTATTAGGAGAAAGGTTAATACAAATCATTCTGTTTGGATTCTATTGCAAGCTTTTTGGGTAGGAGCAATATAAGTCAAGTGCAGCCATTGCTAAATCACTAATAACCTCCTGAAAGCTTGATTTTTACTATTCCAGTTTCATATGCTGAAATAATTACAATGATAAAATGAAATGGAACTTTATAAATGGGCTTATTATTATGATTTACAAATGAATAGAAAACTTTTGAATTCATTGTTATATAGATTGTAACAATAAAGGATTTTTACTATCATTACTCAAAATTTGATGAACTTCATTATTTTCTTGAAACCCTGCTTATCCATTTTCACGGACTTGTCAAGAAAACAGAATTATGTAACTGTCACTCAAATTAAATGAACTTAATATATTACTGTCTACAATAAAAATGAATGTTTACCTAGGAAGCTTTTCCTTTTGTAAAGAAACAATAAGAAACCTGCAAGGCATTCAAAATATTATTGGAATGATAAGAGAAGGAATAAAGTATTAAAATATTAATATATCTTTTAAAAGAGGTATACAAAAGAAATATTGACCTAATAATCAAGTGAAATATTACCCTAATATTCAAGTTAAGTGCTGAGTGCTGGACACAGATGCTCTATATTGCAGAATTGGCTGAACATACTAAAAAATGTTCACAAATTTCCA
The DNA here is from genome assembly GCF_031753505.1 of Anomalospiza imberbis. Classification (NCBI taxonomy): domain Eukaryota; kingdom Metazoa; phylum Chordata; class Aves; order Passeriformes; family Viduidae; genus Anomalospiza; species Anomalospiza imberbis. Next base: position 125,009,117 of record NC_089681.1, on the reverse strand, counting down.
AAACAAGATGTGCTCTATACAAAGTACAGCCCAACATGTATAGGCTGTATATGTGACATCTTTGAAATGCACTTACTTAAATACACTGTCAGCAGCAAAAGCAAGATCAAAGAACTGGGTGGGTTGGATGCAGGCTGGTTAGTGAAAGATGATATGGGAACGACTGACACAGTTCAACAAAACTTCATTGTCTTGTTCTGCACAGACCATAACAGCAAGGTTTGGGAAGTGTGACAGTCCAAACTGGAGAGTAACAAACTATAAACTACTTAAAGAAACTGTAGATATGAAAATCCATAGAATTAGAGATTATTTAGGTGTGGGTGCTGAACACAGGCTGCTGTGCCTTCAAGGCCATGTCTATGATTAAAAAAAAAACTGGAGGGGGATAATGGGAGAAGTAGTAACAGCTGGGCAGATCCAGGGACCCAGAGGCCCGGCCAGCCCCAGCACAGTCACAGCCAAGGTCATGAAGTACGTTTCTGAGAAATTACTCACAACGACAGTAAGGATAATAAGACAGTATCATGGAAGTTCAAAATAGATTTACCAAGGGAAGATCATTCCTGTGCATGAGGAGAAAACAGTGCAATATAACTTGATTTCATGAAGACTTACGTTGACTCCTGCAGGATCCTCATTAACAAGATGAGAACTGGACAGACTTCTAGATGGTTTGAAAACTGTCTGGACTGCTGGGCTCAAAGTCTGGCAAACAGTAGCTCAAGTTGTAGCTGGTGTTCACTATGAAGCACATTACCCCAGGGATTAATGCTCGGGCTCATATTGTTCATACTGTGCTGTATTTTAAGTAAAGTAAAGACTGCTATTAAGTAAAGAAGACACATTGCTTGACACACTGAATTGCAGTTTCAACTCACAGGCACCTTTAGAAAATTGAGGACCACTCAGTGTGTCAGCCAGCCCTTCTAATTTACCTAAGTGCACTTATATGAGTAACAGCATTCTGTACCTGTGAGTTTCTTGTTTTTTCTAAAATGAATTTAATACCAACTAAATACTGTTCATGTTTCTGCATGGAGAATAGTTGTGCTAGTGTTTACATCATTATCTAATACTACAGAAATTACAAGATTAGATTCCCTACCTCAAACCGGCAACTCAGAATCACTGAGTAATTTCTAGAAAAGTTTTCAGCCAATAAAACTTGTTTCCCAGGGCTGTCCTTGATTTATGCACGATCTGAAGTCAACTAAAAGGACATGTTTCTCGTGAGTGAATTGTTTTATTAGATAAACTGGTTCTTTCCCATTCCAAAGAGGCAGCTAAAATCAGATCTGTAATAGAAATAGCCTTCTCTTGTGGTTGTTAACCACATTTGAGTTCCAACTTGGAAAGAAAGAAAATGATCATAAGTCTATAAAATGTGGTGGCATTCTCTTGCAGTCACAGATGAACAGTCACACACTGAAACCAACCCAGACCAACTGGGGAAGGAAGTAACATGTTCCCCAGTAAGTACAAGTAGATGTTTTGTGTATTCTACATAGTAGGCGCGCAAACATTTACAAAAAGTGACAGAAACCCCTCAGAAACCGAAGTCTACTATGATCATGGAATTCCTCATTCCAGTCCTGTATATGCTACTTTTATACAGGGTGGAACTGAGGTTCCTAAGCAAGCAGTGTCAATGTAGCACAGAAATACATGTTTTCAAGGACTAGCTCTGGTTTCATTCCATGGACCAAATTCCATTTAGGAGTAGGAGACAAATCCCACTGCACTCCCAAACAGCACAGTTCAGCTTAGTTTCACCCAAAGGAATCTGATATGCACCCAGTGATTTCCAACATGAAGGGAAGCACAGAAAATGGAGACCAATGCATAAGTCCATGCAAAAAACCACATTCCTGTCCCAAATCAAAACACTAACGCAAATGTACCTTAGGCATCTTGTAGTAACAGGCCTGGTTAACAGGCGTCTTAAGAAACAAAGGTCTCCCAAGCTACCATCCTCAAATTAAAAGGTTCAGAAAGGTTTACAGAAGACATATGTAAAATCAGAATTGCTTATAAAGTTTTCAGAAAAGCTAAATTTATCCTATTTAGCTATCTTCTGCCCTTTCACAGTCTTTGCTTGGACTTCTCATTGCAGATGTGGTAATTTTTCAGAAAAATAAAAAGTCAGTGCCAACAAAAACTCTTTTTATAAAAAAACACAACAAAAAAAGAATTTTTTTTTTTAATAAAAGACGAAACCTTGCACAAGCAAAAAATTAAACCAACATTTTCTTTTACTTTCTCTAAGAAATAGAAGAGCCAGACCATTAACTAAAAGTTCAATCTCAATTAATTCTTGTCACAGAATTACTGCCTCACATTCCCTTTTCCTCCTCTGTCCATCCAGAAGTGTAGACAACCTGCCTATAACCAAAACCCACACCACTCCTGAAGCCAAACCCAAAGATCTAACACCTGAACGTTCCCTTCAATCCAGGCAAATTTCCTAGCTAGCAGGAAACACAAATTTCAGATTTAAAAAAAATCTACACTTCTACAGTGTCATTTGCATTCAGAGTGATTGCAGAGAGTGCTGAACATTGTTATTAATAAGGATCCCTGCTGTTATTTTACTCAGTGATTTATCACCTTCACATCTAAGAAGGAGGTCAGGCTGCAGAAAGGAAATTATTCATTCAAGGTGGCATTTCTCCTTCCATTGTCAGCTGCTGAAAAAAAATTAGCAATTTTTTCATACTTAAAGACTGCATAAAATGGAAGCACTATCCTGTTTATTCAGGTTCACAATAAAATGTGCTGTCCAAAACATATTCTTCTGAGAATACAACTTTCTAATATGACTGATCATTCTTCCTCAGTCAAATCTCCAACACATACCAGTAAGTAATACTTCATGTCTTTTATTTTATAATTTATACAGAATGATGGAATTTCATAATTCATATTACTGCTAGAGATTATCACATGTTCTGTGACTTAAAACACTAGGGTTGCTGTATTTATTTACTAGTTCTGGCTTGATAATTGCTGTGAAAGTTGACCAACATTTTTATGGTGCTGATGGATGTAACAGTCAGTAATCAACCACAATGCTAAGTGTATAAAGCAATGGAAATATTAAATGTTATAGCATTAAAATACAATGCTGAATTGACAAGTAATACATTGTTGCCTATTTTTCTAATGAAGTGGAAGTAATCAATCCTTCAAAGCATAGCAAATGTGTCATTCCTCTTCAAAACATTTTTCATAAATCTCAAAAGTTTTTCACTCAATACCAGCCAAATTTGCAAAACTCTCCCTGACATGTCTTTTTGTTCTCTGAAAACAGTGGCCAACAAAAAGCAAGCTCCTCATACTTATCTAGATGTAATTTGCTCCATTTTTTCCAGCCATAGACTTTTCCTGATAGCATTATAGGACATTTCCACAGAAGGTGGATTACAAAGTGAAAGACAAGATATTAAAATGTCATATCTTCTAGAAGCAAGCACGGAAAATGGTTTCTATTTCCTGTTTATGTCACTCCACTCCCCTTGGCAGCAACATCAACCAGAGCATGGTCTCCCTCTAAACTCTAGTTTTATTTTCCACTCTCTTGTGCTTTGTGGGGGTCAGCTGTCTGCAGTAACAGACTGGGCTGTTACACAGCATTACCCACAAGACTCTTAGTTCTGACAAAAAGGCTTTGCTCATTTTTATGTTTACATTCAGAATATCAAATCAAATTAATTCTTTTGTTCTGAAATGTCTCAGATTTATGTCTTTGATTTCTGCAAAGAGTTATCTCGTCAGCTATCATTAGAAGCATAAATCAAATTACGTCATGCAAGTAAAGCTTATTTAGGACTTCTTTCTACCAGAGTTATTGCACAGACTCAAGAGAACAAGGATAATAAGGTCAATACCAAAAAAAAAACCTACTGTAAGGACTAAAAAAAAAATACTATCTTTGGTTTTAAAAAAGACATAATTATGGCAAAACACACTTCACAGAGGAAAAAGTTTGCTTCATGGAGAAAATTAAAAAAGTTGTCCATGGGAAAGAGCACAAATAATTAATTTCATTTGCTTGCCGGAAACTTAGCTTAGACATTAGGAAGTTAAAACACTATAAAAATTAAAGAATCATATAAAAGAAAGACAGTTGACATAGTATCAGATTGCCCATGAATATCATGAAACTTCTACTAACATAGGTTTAAAACCAAGTAATCTTTCCAAGGCTGAACTAAATGATCCTTCTAATTCAATTTTCTACAGTGCTTTGACTTTGCTCCCTAGAACTGCATGTTCAGATACTAAAACAGAATACATTACAAATATCAGAACTGCCATCACAATATAGTTTTAATGAGCTAGAAATTAAAATACTGGGCTTTGTGAAGCAAAAAAAGTCACACCAGCTGAGCTTTCACTGTAGTCTGATAAAGACAGCCCCTGTTAAGAAGTATTGTAGAGAAGGGTTTGACAATAATAGGGATTCCTATCTGTTCAGCACAATACAAGAATGATGGCTGATACAAGCCAAACTTCAGACAACCTGGATAAAAGATGTGTTGTCACAGTACAGAAGGATATTGAAGGAACAACAAAGTGGAAGAGAGAATTGACACTTGCATACATCTCATTAGAATGAAAAATTTGATTGAATACTTCACTAAATGTAACAGATCTTTCAAACAACAAAGCTTGCAATTTAATTAGTCCTATCTCAAACAAACAAATGAGGAAGATTTATAACCATACAGAAGAATTATAAGCCTGACAGCTGATGGCTTATGAGGAAAAACAAATGCACTGGTCAGGAAACCAAAATGTATCAAGTGTTGCCATGCGTGGCCATGTATGCACAGATGTGCTATACATAAGATGCCTAACATATTAAGTATTTTTCACATTACCAATTTTATATAGTATTATAATAATATGTTGTCTATAGAATATATTTATCATATTGGCAATATATATAAATAGTAATGTGTTATATAGTATATTAATATTGATGGTATATAACTAATTCTTAATATGTTATTTCTATGCATACATATATATACACATACATATTTTTGTAATGTGCATCACAAAGTTTTCAGATCCAGAGGAAAACACTCCACTAGATACATGAAACTCACTTAGATCAGCCACAGCTTGTAGTGAGAGTGAATGCTTTGTTTTCAACTCGCAAGACTACAATAGGTAAAGCAGGTAAGGCAGGGACTTGATCATAGATTTGCCATATTTCCAATACAGCCTACACATCTGAGGTCACATCATACTTCAAATATTTCTACTCCTTATTTGCATTTATTAAATCTGCATTTAATGGTGAATTTGCTTTTTTACTTTACTAACATATTGCTAAGACTCTGATCTAAAAGTAGTCCTGTTGTGCTACCTATAAATGGGGAATGTGCTTATTTTCTTTAGTTTGCAGCTGGGGAGATTTGTCATAGTGCTAAAATAGCACTAGGGATTCCTGAAGAGGATGAGAGACCAGTAAATTTGGAACAAAGCTGGTTACAGCAAATTAGAAATAAATTCTAACAGCAAAATCTTAACCTCTGCACTGGAATACAAATGCAACTTGCAGTCATACTATTTTATACACAAATGCACACACACCAATATGTAAAGTTACATAGCGTTATCTACAGAGGATACATAAACTATGTTTGTCTTCTTTAAAATCAGTTTAAAATCAGCAGTTAATTGACTATGCACTTAAGGGGGGCTTTGTGGTTGACAACAGCAACATTTTTCTAATCATACTTCTCAGCTATAGTAAAAAGATTTTTTAGCATTCTTACACTACTTTGAAAAAGCATCTTTCTAAATTACAAAATAAACACTACTGCAGATACAGTTATTTTTGTTATTCTCTGAATTTCAACATTGAAATAAATAAACAGAAACTCCTTGAAAACAGGGAAAGAGTTACACTTCAATTAAGTGTCTTCATTTTTTTCCAAGGCAATCCTTTGGAGCCGCACAAAATCCCATTCAACAAGCATTCACTTTTTCATTGAAAAGCATTAGAAAGCAAAGCACAAATTAACAGCAAATAGACTTTTTTGAATTTTCCTACAGACATATTTTTGCAAGAAATATGCAAGCATTAAGGAAGGTTCTCACAGAGGAGATGCTCCAGACCCTTAACCATCTTTGTGACCAGAGCCAGACACAGCACTCCAGGAGAGACTTCACTGGTGTAAAGGGGAAGGACCCCCCTCTTTGATATGCTGGCAGCACTCTTCCTCATGTATCTCAGGGCACTACTGACCTCCTTTGTCCCGGGGCATGCTGCTGGCTCGTGTTCAGTTTGACACCACCGGGAACACCAGCTCCTTTTCCGTTGAGCTGCTTTGCAGGTGGGTATCTCAGCAAATACTGGTGCCTGGGGTTGCTCCTCCCCAGATGCAGACTTTCCACTTATCCTTGCTGAACTTCAGGAGGTTCCTGGCAGCACATTTCTCCTGCCTGTCAAGGTCCTCTGGATAACCGTGCGACCCTCTGGCACCCTAGGCACTCCTCCATGTTAGGTGTAATCAACAAAGTTGGTGAGTGCACCCTGACCTATTACTCAGATCATTAATGAGTAAGACCGGACCCAGTGTTATCCCTGCAGTACACTGCTAGTTCCTGGCCTCCAACTACAGTTGTAATCAGGATAGTAGTTTCAGGGTCCTCTTTTGCATTATCTTTGTAGTTGTACCACAGAATGCTATAGATGTCATGACATGCCAACAGTGCCACTCCTATATTTCATGACAACACTAAGAAAATTAACTTATCCATACTACAGTAGAATAAGGCATAACTTATGGGTATAATTTCTATCCAAGAGTCACCTAATTCAAGTCAGTATCTCCATGAAGAGCTTAAAAGAATTTGCCTCATCACGGTATCCACATCAAAAATCCAAACACATTGGGACTGAGAATTTATCCCTTTTTCTGTACCTATCAGAGCAAAGCAACTCTAGCAGCCTGAGGGGTCAATAGATTGAACAGTAAATTTTTCATTAGATTTTTTTAACCCTCCTCATTCTCTCTTTGCTCTTCTTTTTGTATCTCCAAATTCCTGTTTTCCTTTGTATCTAGCAATTATCTTTCAGCAATCAAATGCTTTGGCCCACTTCTGATTGTCTCTCATTGCGCTCCCGTATTTCCCCTGTCTCCTAGATCTGCATATATTAAAAATCTTACCTGCTTCATGTTACATTCAAGTACTTGGATATCTGATTAAGAGCATCCTGTGAATAAAAGTCTGTAATTAAATGGATAACAAATTTTGAAGCCAAAACCATTGCATTAAATAATGTATTCAGTATTAAGCAGTATTTTATATGTTACTCAGGATTTAAAGTAAAATGTCTTCTTATATCTCTCTCTCTTATACATGTTTCATTAGTGTGACCAGTTTTTGACAGCATTTTTCTCACATTCTGTACATTGCTCTGTATTTGTAGAAACGTAGGATGCCAAAACCTGCTGTTTATAGTCAATTAATTGTATCTTAAAATCAGAAAGGAAGAAAAAACTTGTTCAAACATCCCAAATGTCTAACAAAGCAGATCACTGGCCGCTGCTGTTATCAGTCTCTTTCACTACCTGTGGGCCTCTAAGCAGAGTTTAGATTTTGGGAAGATGGGGCAGAGGAAGATGTCATGCCACTGCTGCCAGAAGTTTCATAGCAGTTATTTGCCATGACTCAACAAAACCTATAATTTCTGTAAACTGGTATTGGAGTTGGGGACAACAACTCAAGCACAGAGGAAGCCTCTCTTCCAGAGCAGCAGCAATTTACCAGTCATGTCAAAGCACACAATATGCTCTGACAGGCTCTCCCACTCTGTTCACACATTGCTGAGTGCCCACTATAACTATTTAAAAGCTTGGCTTGCACCAGATTCTTAACAGAGCCTGAAAATCTAGCAGACAATTATATAATGGCTCAGGGAGGGAGGAGGAGGGATGCTCTGCCCAATGCTGCCAGCACAGGCACCGCAGCCACTGACAGAATTACTTTTGAGTAATTTGAGCCCAAATGACACTGATGAACTGGAGTTCATGGTGCCATGATCACTCAAGAGCTGGCACTACTCATCAGTGTGGGCACACAGCAAGCAGAGCAAGACTCCTCTCTGAACTGCTGTTTTGCATCACAGATTGCAGGTCAGGAATTAAAACACTGGGTTAATTTTGAATCAGGTCATACACTGAGAAGAAATATTAAAAATTACTAGATATAAACTATGAATTTAGGGTAAATCTTTTATTCCAGCTGTAGGATGGAACTTAGAGACTGATACAGAAGTTTGATTGGTTTTGAGTGAAAAATGCAGAAGAACTGATATGCAACTGAAAGAGGATGTTGAAGTGTGGCCAGTACATGAAAGAGTCATTTACCTGATTACCCTCAGTGGGGACAGTAGTTTGTGGGTTTTCCTCCTGAATATTCCCATTTACACAATTTTTTAGGAAATATATTAGTTTCTGAAGTTCTTCCAGCTTTAAATTTTGCATTTGATTATTTAATGTAATTAGGTCCAAAAATTACAGAAATGGATAACAACAGAAGAAACACATGCTACAAGAAGCACTGGTTTGAGGAAGGAAAGAGAAATGTAAAGGAAATAAGAGAACCATAGGGCAAGGCAAACCCATTTGGTTATTCTGTTCAAGGGTTTCTCTTTCTAACACTTTCTCCTGAAAATAGAAATGTGCCCAAATAATGGTTTGAGATCCAGCACACAAACACATGGTCCACAATGGAGTTGTGCTTTTATTTGTCTAAGGATTCACTTACTATATATTTTAAATTCTTTGGCCACTTTAACTCCAACATGACAAAAAAATTAAAGCTTACTAAATATTGTTACTTGAGGAGCAGTGTAATGGATAGACAAGTTTAAAACAACATCAGAGCAACATTTGCAACCAAATTCAAAGTAAGTTTTAGTAAGAAATAGTAAGTTCTATGTATTATTACTATGACAATGCACTCCTTAAATTTACAGCATATGTTATGTCCTCCAGTACCACTCATTATTGGAGTAATCTATTACCAAACTCCCGGTAAAGCCTGCCTGTAAGAAAAAGAGCAGTTCCAAATATTTGTGTTTTTACAAGGACTGTATGCATACTGGTATGGTAGGAGTCCTGTAGTTCTATTCTGTATTACTAATACCCAGACATTTCTTATTTACTACATTATTTCAGTCATACAATAAGTAATTAGATGAATGTGAGGAAGACAACTAAGATACACTTACTAAGAATAATTCCAGAAGCCCTTTGACACATGGCACAAAACTTTGCCTTCTGAGAGACCTTGGCTTCATTGCTAGCACTAACAGGTGAAAAAACCAACAGATAACAAAGGAATGATACCCATTTCCCATCCAGCCCTAAGCTGCTCCCTAACAAACTAATGATGCTTTAAAGAGTGGAAAGAAGCACCAGCAGCAGGACCTTGAAAGTGAAAGCTGCAGAGTGCACCTTCAGCACTGTGATAAGGGTGACAAAGAAAAGCAAGGTCAAGAAGCAGGAGAGCACAAGCCTGTGTCAGAGAGCAGCCAAGCTCAAAGAGAATGGGACCATATAAGCAGAAGACATTAGGACTAGAAGGCGAAGCCCCCTAAACAGTGCATTAATATACTCCAGACCAGTCAAGGAAAACATCTGTACAGCAATTAAGGAAATACAATCTCAAATAAAACCGTTCTAATTTGCTGCTAATGTTACACTAAATGTTGCTAATGCTGCTTCAAGACTGTGTCAAATTTGTGATAAATGGGGAAGAAAAAAATCCCTTGAGTGTTAGAATTATACATTGGGACTAGAAAACCATCGAAAAATATAAAATTTAAGATATTTAGATAACTGGATAAAATAACAATGTGAGAACATCTAAAGATATTTGTTTATTTCTCCTTGATTTTAAATGCCATAAACATGTTCTGAGAAGAAAACATGAGAATATAGCACTGTCATTGGAACATTTGGCTTCAGATTACAAAAGCAATTCAAAGAGCACCAAAACAATCACTATTTTCCATTAATTTTAATGGGACATTTTAAGCCTTATAAAAAAATACCACTGATGAATTCAAACTGAAAACATGAAGTACAGTAAAGACTGCTGGCTGATGCAGAGAAAAGGACAAAGAAAAGTCTTTTCTGAAGAACATTTATTTATAACAAAGTAAAAAAATGTGTATGAAATTGAACAGCTAACAGCATACTTTTCTGTTTAAACACTGTCTTATGTGGTCTCATCACCTATAAAGTTTAACTTTTTATAAACCAACTTCAAATGTTTGGATGCAGATCCATGGTTAATTACAGCAGGGTTTATGATTTTTCAAAAGATATTCTACTTTACCTTTTACAAAATCCCAATATGCTAAACAGTTCCAAATTGCCACATTGTTCTGCTATTAATAGATCAAAAAGAAATTTCTATTGACACTGCCCTGGAAAACAGTACTAATTGATTTGTCTTATTCATCTACATTTTAAGAAAATGATGAAAAAAACCTTAAAATCTGAACTGTATGTAATTGTATTCAAAGTGACATAAAACAAAGAACAGAATGATAAATAAAAATATACATAAATATTATTCTTCTGAAGTAAGTAATAGCAAATGTAAAAAAAATTCTCAGTTTTCAGACAAAACCAGTGATGTTACACTGATATATAGGCATTGGGACATCTCCACTGGCAGCAGTAATAGTTTGGATGTTGAAATTATATCTTGAAATTCCTAGTCTACAGTAATAAACCAAAGTAAGATAGGCAGACAGGTTGATAGGAAGCATATTTGCAGAAATATTTTCTTAGCATTATTTTAAATATTGGAAAAATATTTAATTTTTTTCTAATGAATAGGAAGAGTCAAAGTAAAAAAAAAAAAAAAGTGTATTTTCAACAGGGAAGTATTTCCTTGAATTATCTATTTGCATCTACCATATGTTTTTGCTTTCCACAAAACTATCATCAACAATATTTTCTGGCATGCAACTTGGCTCACATTTTTTTTCCCTCCTGGAAACAAAACCATACCTTTATGTTTCAGTTTATTACAGAAGATGCCCAAATGTTTTTCTGTGAGTACACATGTAATTCTCAGAAAGAAAACAACCTTGATGGAAACGATGTATTATGTATGACAGGGGTTCTACTTTGGAGTTGAGCTGGATATTCTTCCCACAGTTCTGGGGGAATCACTGGCAGAATTTCTTCACAGATGGAGCAATACTACAGCTGTACTTTACAAAATGGGAAAGCTTTTGATCCACTTCTAAGATACCAACTGTCCCCATTCTCATTTCCCTTCTGTCCTACTACTCTTAGGTAAACTGCATAAACAGATATTTTAAAGATACATCAGTAGGATTGTTTCTCAGCCTTGTCAACTTTCTTCACCAAACACACTTCACCATTAAAGATGCCCTGTACAGGTTCAGAAGAGAGATAACTCGTGTAAAATAATAGATTATTTCCATTAGAATTAAATATGAAGAAAAACTTATGAGCAAATTCAAACTGATTAGCTAAGTGAAGAGCAACTTCTAATATTTTGACTGTTAACTCCTACTTTCTGTGATGGGATCCTTATTAGAGATGTATTTTCAAAGAAAAAACATCCCAATTCACACATCTCCTATGGTGGCGATTCATCATGCAAGCTGCTGCCTCATGCTTGAACATTGACAGTGGCTGATATTCCAGAGTATCATCAAAAACGTTTTAAAAAAAAAGCTACAGCTAATGTTCAGCATGTAATGCTATCAGTGATGAGGAGCAACTCCCCATCATGAGCTTGGCAGTACCACTGGCTCTGATCCTGCAGCCTGCAGGCCCAAGCGATCGCAGCTTTTATGATCGGATTGGTCTCTGACCCAGATACTGCACTGATTATTGAAGCTCTCGCTTGGCAGGAGTAACTCTGACCTACTGTGCTAATAATTTTGCTGATGGGAACTAATTAACTTCCAGACAGTCTACACAGTCTCTTTAACCTAGCTGTTAACAAGCTTGTAATGAAACTTCAATCAAGTCACACTGTGCTCTGGGTAAATAAGCTTGTTCACACACATGCACATGTGTCTACAGTCCTATGGAATGAGTGAAAGTAAATTAAAAACATTGTAAGACAAACTCAAGTGCCCCATGTTTATATATATCAGTGGCCAAGATATGGATGAGAAATGGAAGTGGCTCTGTTTCTACCTCTAGGGTACTTCATACAGGTCAAGTTAGGACAATCCCAAGAAGACCTGAATCTCACAGCTGTGTAAGTATAGCCCTTCTCTGCATTAATGCACCAGTGCTATGGAAACGCACACTGAAATTTACCTAATTAAATACAAAAAATAAGTTTATTATAAAATATCAATGATTTGAAGTAATTTGATATCCATAGTTATTGTTCAAACAGACTAACTTCTAAAGATATTAGAAAATTGGGTGCCTAGAGTGAAGAATTGCACATACATTCATGTTAGAATAGACTTGGTCACTTAGATGATTGTGAAATAATGATTGCGTCTACTTAAATGTTGGTGTCACTCTGCCAACCCCCAGGATTCACAACAGCCACGGTTAAGACTTAGAACTAAATGTAACAATTAAAAAATTATCTCCAAATGCTTCAGGTTGAAATGCAAAAATAGAACTAAAGAAAGAGGTAGTGAGGGGGCATTATCATACATTGCAGAAAGTCCCAACATACTACACAATATTCTAAGTAGACAGCAAATTCCTGTGCACTCTGTATGCACACATCACATCTAATGGACTAATGTGGTCAGGTTAACAGAGAAAGCAGGAGGTAACAACCAACATCACTGTGCTAATATTCTCCTGCTAAAACACTCCAAAATTCAGAATAATCAAACAGAAAATAATCTTTGTGGATTAGAACAATATATGTTGAAGGAAAAGCATGCAGATTGATTGTTCATTTCCCTTTGACAATTTTAAGCTTCAGCATAGAAGTGGTAGTCAATGCCATTTGAATGAAGCAAGTTCTGAAACAGCAGCAAGACTGCAGAAAATAGCCTGTATAAATTAACCAAAATATCACATTTTAACAGATCAATATCTACCAGATTTCACTAAAGGTAAATATTTGTGTCTGGCTCTATGAAATATCAACTATATGTACACAAACTTTACAATATAACTAAAAAATTAGATGTCATCTGTGAAAATTGAAGACAAGTCTAAGTCTAAAACTTGTATTTTGTTCTGTCTAATGCCTATAAACTGACAGCCTGGATGACACTCTTTAAAATCTTCTATGCTACTGGTTTGCCTCCACCAGACTCACCTACACTGGACATAGACACTTGGATACATCACGTACTTTTACCTCCGAAAAAGAGCACTACAATTAAACAATCTTAAATCAGGCTCTTTGACCTTTTCTGATTACTAGTGTCCACTCAACCTTTCCAGGATGAATGGTAGATATCTTCGTCCAAGACAGTTTATGCAGCAATCACAGTACTTCCTCTAAGTTAGATAAATTAGGTAGTCACTTAACAGGGAGAAAGGCCAACATCAATTGCAGCAAAGGTCACTCAGTTCAGTTATCATGTACTGTATTAAATTGTCATCAGATCTGAACAGCAATTTCATCAATAACCCATCCAGCCAGAATGACTGTGAATGTTTGAAAGTATACACCCACTCTGTGGGGGGCAGAGAGCAGTCAGAAAACTCACACGTAACTCTAAGGCAAGGATACAAAAGGCCACAAAATAAACACCTGAGGGGAACAAAGGTTCTCATCCACTAGTCTGGGGCAAAAGAAGATTGAACACACACTAATATACTAATGATATATAATATAGTCTGCCCACTGGACTACGAATACCACCCTATCTGCTACTACTTGAGAATACAAACTCCTTCCTTGAATCTTTGCCTCTCAAGTTTCTTTGGGTGTTCTAACAGTCACTCTGGGAATACTCTGCTCTCTCCAGCATCCAAAACCCCTGCGTAGTTCTACTGGGACTTCTTCACCATCAAAATGCAATAGAAGAAATACTGGAAACTTTAATAAATACATACGAATTCTATCCAACCTCTGATACAGAAAACTGTTTTGTTATTTTGATCTAGTTACTAACGAACTTCTAAATGTCAATAAAAGCCTCTTAGCATTTACCATAAGCAAGTCTTTACATTACTGAGAAAAGCATTATTTCATTATTTTAATGCAATTAAAATACTTCAGTAACTCTAAAATCCTAATAAATGCGAAGCATTCAAGCATGAAAATTTTATGCAATGTAGCATTTATGCATTGTATGCATTCATATGACAAAGAAATGTAATACATGAAGTCTGACTTCATACAAGGGTTTGATTTTTGGTTTACTTTTTTAAAATAGATACAATTGATTACTTCTACTTGTGCAACTTTGCAAAAAAACCAGCAAAGTTTATGCATTACAAAAATGCCATGCTTTTATTTTGCATATAAAGTCTCAAATTGCTCACTGAAAATACTCTGACTTTTAAACAATATTCATACTTGGATCCCTTTCATATTTTCAAATAAATTTCAATCTAATTTTCAGATAATCCATCCTGAAAACAAATATGAAAGTGAATGCCTGAGTACTTGCAGATGAAATCTATACAGTCTACTCAGGAATCTGCAAAGTAACAGCTGGTGCTACAGCTGTTACATTCAATCAGGGAAGACAAGCAATACCATATGGCACGTTTTTCTAATGCAGTTCTAAACACTGAATATCCAGGATACTATGCTTAGGGGGAAGAAAGAGGGAGTTGAAATGCAACCATTACTAATAATTAGTCCAATTCATCACAAATAATTGCCAAAATTATTTACCATTAATAATTCTTTACTGAGGGAATGTTGCCCAAAACAACAAAAAATAAAGTCTCTTGTAAGCTTTGTATTTTTCATTTAAGAATCACTTAATTACTTTTCATTATGTAAAACAATGTTATTTCTAAACACCAGGAATAAAACTAGAAAGTATCATTTCAGGCTGTACTTTCAAGCAGGGATAGCATCAAGAGCTTTGAAGAAAGATAGATGAGTTCAGGAATCAAAATCTATGATGATGAAGTTAAGGCTCATACTTGAAGGCATCAAGGTACCAAAACAGAAACACACCTAAAAACGCAGGTTTAATCAGGAAAATGTTTATTTTCTTCCTGTTACCTAGAAACTTTGTTTTTAACAAAAAACAAAATCCAAACTTTTAAAAAGCTGCCAGGAAGAAAATTTTCTCTACACTTCAAGAGAAGAAGCTAGTTCTGGTTGACAGAGATATGTATCTATAGAGAACGTGATTTTATCTCTATATTCTGAAATGCACTTTTAACAACCTGTCACCAAATCCACTGAACTAATGGCAGAATACTCTGACACAAAGAGAACATGCTTATGAAAACAACATGTTGAGAAAGTAGTATTAATAGTGCTGTTAGTTTTACTTATAACCAACCATTGTATTGACAGCTTTAACATATGGGCTTCTCAAAAAAAAAAAAAAAAAAAAACAAACAAAAAAAAAACAACCACAACTCTCTTTTGCATTTAAGAACCTGGCATATATAAACAAATATTTTTTTGATATAACTTTGTAACAATGCAAACTCTTCAAAAAATATACTTTCAGACAGTTTGTTTCAAATGTTTAGAAAAAGTTTAATACAAGCAATAAAATATATTAATTAATATGTAATCAATTTGAAAACCCACAGGAAAGAATTTCCTTATTTAATACATTTATTGCAAAATACACATATCTGTTCCCTCATTTGTGCTCAGGTGCTTATCTTTCCTTAAACAAGGTTAGTTGACCTCCTTTTGAAAACTGTAAAGGGCTTTTGTAAAAAGTGGAATAAAATTGTCTTTTTAACAAATGAGGATTTTAAAGACATCAAAAGTCAAGTACAACTATCAAAATGTCAGTAGCACTAGCTGCATTTCACAACAACATTTACTGTTCCAAAGAACACTCTTTATGACAACTCCACTGAACAGGGTGAATCCATCTGCCCCACTATTAGTCCACAGCTAAGAATGAAGCAGATAAACGCCAAACTTTCAGTCTGAGTTCACTGATTAAAGATCAAGTCTAAGACCATCTGCTGAGTTACAATAATCTGTCAGATGTCAGAAATTCTGTCACTGACAAATAGACAGCAAAGATCTTTCTGAAGAAAACTACATTAAGTAATTCTGTAGCATCACTACAATGATAGTCATTTCCAAGAGGCTTAGAATCACCACAAAGTATTTAGGAATATTCTGAAAACACAAAAGCACCAGATTATATTTGTGAAGTATGTTCTTACAAGCACATGAGTAATATTAAAATAGTCTAATAATATGCAAAGAAACTCTTAATTACAGTAGGCAGAGCATAAATATTGCATTTTAAAATGCCTTATCCAATTTCCTGTTTGTAAACAAACTACAAAATTATCTTGTTAGCAGGTGTGAATAGTTGGATGGCATTGGAACTGCAGGCAGTCTTAGAGCTAGAAGAATACATTTGTTACCTCCCTGCAGTTGAAAGATCCTTTACCTTTCCAAATTGTACTGAAAAGCTAAGTAAGGCTATTAAATTGGAAAAGTAAAATCATCTTAATACTTCACAAAAACAAAGGCTAACCAAAATTATCAAAAACTAATGACATAATTACTAATTCATCAAAAGGCATTGCACAAGCATGACCTTTAAAATCAAAATGGGCATTGCTTCTGTGCTGCTGGGATCAATTTCTGTATCTTTACCAGCACTGCAGATTGATGCATTATTATCAAGGCAGATAAAAGCAGGAGCTTGGCATCATTCTGAACTGCCTGACTCATAAATGGCTACCATGAAGTAAATTTCAATTTGAAAGCTTTTCCATTATGAAGGTTTTTAAACAACTTGTTCTCATTTTGAAACTCTTCTTGAAACCAGTTATTTTTAAACACATATAGCATTCTTTGCTTTGGAAACAGAATAGCTGTGAAAAGCTTATTTAGACACAAAATCATTGCCAACAGCCAAGCCACGGGTACTCACCAGATTTCAAAATTATGGATATTATACTTGAAAAATTTAATTCACAGACACTTCTTTGTTATTGCAAGGAGTAAATTCCTTTTCACCTACACTGCATTGAAACTTGATTTTTTTTCCCTACAAATCCAAAGAACCCCAGAGGTGATAAGAACCAATGAGCAAGTAGCATTTTTCATTACTTAATTCCATAGAATATTTTTCTTGGTAGAAGCAAAAAGGAGACATGGGAGAAATGGGCTGTGTACATAAATCAGAATAACTAAGTAAGACCATGAAACATTAACTATAAATGTACAGTAAATATAAGAATTATCAAAAATCTACATTAAACTTCCCCCTCACCTAAAAAATATGTCCTTCATTACAACTGAAAAATTAAAGGATGCTAGACTATCTTATTCATATCTTATCTAAAACTCATCAATTTGTTTTCTTATCATGTCTGCTTGATAAAGCTACATTGGCATTATGCTCAGAATAGATTCCAACAGTCATGCATATTCCTGAAGGACAAGGGAGTAACCTTTTCTAAAAATTACTCTAAACCAAGAGGAAAAACTGCCACATAAGTCAATTTCATCTTCTGCTTCCAACTCTTTCTGATTCAAGGATTAGGTGTTATTCCTTAACTAAGGCACATAGGCTAATCCACCTAATTGCCAAGAATCTTCTGAAAAGGAAATAAGATCAAGACACACCTCATAGCTTTTTTTTTAAAGTAGATTTTAACATGGTTGTTTAAACACAAGAAAATTGGCACTGGGTATTTTGTTTGAACGGATACTGTGTCAGCAACAGCAACTAAGACATAGTCCTTTAAATGAAATAGAAAAAAAATATAAGTAAAGTGCACAAGCTTCTGAAAAGTTAGGTGTAATTCCAACAAGACAGAAGAAAGTTTAAGCATGCCTCCACGATGGGGAAAGCCCCATCATTGTGATCTATATTAAAATTTAATTGATGTAACAAAGGAAGTCTCAGTGTATTGAGTTGCACTAAGAAGGTGATACTACAAAATACATATTAAGTAAGATTAATTTTTATTTAAAAATATAAATTAAAATACAAAAAGAAAACATCTAGGAATGTCTCATGGAGACTCTTTCCTCCTTTACTATCCAATAAAAATGATGAGCACTTGTACTGTTACCTTGAGACATGACATTAAATACACAGGAGATAAATGCATCATGTTAGGTTGGACCAAGAAATTTTATCTTCCCAATGGAAAAATCAGATGCACACTGTTATTACAACAGTTAATTAGATGAACTAAACTTCCTCCTAGAAAGATTCAAATTTATCTCTCTCTTGACTGTGATGAAAAGAAAAAAATTCATACAGTTGTTGAATGAAATGGAATTAGGTAAAAAGCAAAAATTCCTGTTTAGAGAGGGTATAGATATTTGTCATATTTTGTTTATTAACCTTACATTAAAAGTTTCTCACTTAAGAAGTGAGGAAAAAGTTGTGATCTCTCAATGTCATATACTGGATGATATCATGAGTATCACATGTGACAAGGTGGCTCATAGCCTGGGAAGTAGAGCACAGCAAACGACTGACAGCTTTATCAATTTCCTTATCTGGCATTCCAGGTTATCTTTGAGGCCGCAGGCTCCAGAGAACAGCAGCCTTCTGAAGCACCAAATGTCTCTACAGAGAATACCTGAATAGTAAAATCCAGTTTTGCATTGCCATCATGATGTGTCTGATATTCAGGGCATGTAACTTATACAGATCTAGAATATCATTAACAAAAGCATCCAACTGGTTCAAGCTTTGTCTTCTAATTTCAATTCATCTTTGATAAAAATTTTTAGATGTTGACAGCATGAGATGAATACGACCATCTTCACGGTTCACCTTTCTCTCTGGATGTACATTAACACAATGCAACAAAAAGGATGAACCACTATTTATTGATGCAGGTAGAGGCCTATGGCAGTAAAAACACGTTTCTTCTCCAGAATACCGAGCAGTTATTGAACAGGCAGCTGGAACAGACCCAGGTCACAGCAACAAACCTCTCATACAGCATCCATTAGCCCACTGAAACAAAAGGGTAAGATATGGAAGTGCTAATATAAGCCATGTGAGAAACTGAGATGAGGACTTAAAACTATCATATGTATCAAAAATAAAAGGAAAAACAATAAAAGGAAAAACAGTCTGAAAAATTAGTAAAACCTCTGTGTTATACAAAAACCTACTGTTTTAAAGAACTAGTCTAAATGTTTCATATCTCATCTATCTGTACGTCACACAGAGTCCAATATACTTAAGAAAATAATGCATAACATATCAAACTGATGGCAACTCAGATTTCAGAGGAAAATGTCCACATTGTAGGTTTTGTCTTTTCTGTTTGTGTGCGTTGTTTTATTCTTCTTGGTTGTTAACGTTGCACATTTTTTTATTAATAGGTTATTTATGAACAAACTTCCGTGTGGTTCATAACTTTATTTAATAAGTGATTAGGAGTGAACTCAGTGAGAAGAAAGTGTATTTATTTGGGCAATGATCACATTCAGAAGGAAGTAATTCTCAGCCTGAGGTTGGAAGTCACATTAAACCAATTAGAGTAACCATTATGTAAATGACAGATCCTGCACGGCTTGGTGCAGCACTAGTCAGTGGATTTATCAGGAAAGATCAGACTTCATGAAGCACAGTTCAGCTAACTCATAGCTGAGGGGCGTGATAACTGACAAACACTCTACTTGAGTAATCTAGCCATGAAGGTAGAAAGGATTTAAAAAGAAAAGCAAACTAGCTATAGTGTGACATACAGACAATAGTGTAGTCTTTCTATTACAGCAATAGAAACTCTATGGCTTAAAATATTTAGAATATATGGAAAGCAGAAATTGGGAAAGACATGACAATTCAGGAAGAAAGAAGAGAGAAGAGGTTAATTATTCAGCCTCATTAAATTTTTCATCAGAAGCAGCAAACTATCATAGCTTGAGCATTTTCTTTTTCATTAGAGTGCTTTTTAATATTGACATCCAACCAATTATGTTCAAACTAATTCCCAGAATGCTGTGAGACTGTAGCTACTTTCAGAAGTTCTTCCACATTAATGAACTGTATTATTTTTTCATTAGAAGCTCCAGTGTGCTCTGAGACATACAAAGTGGGGAACAGAAAACCACCCTGAACAGAACATATTCTCCAAAAAGTCTTTGGCTTTCTTAATGAATTTCTCTCTTCAGGGAGCCTTCTTCATCTTTACTTTAAAAATTCAAAACCAAAAGCAGCACTTCTACTTCAAGAGGACTCTTCCTTTATAACCAATTGCTGCAAAATATGCGAACTCTGTGCCTCAGCTCCAGACACAGGTGAAGTGATAGAACACAAAATATTTATGTATTTTTTTACTTGACATGAAATCTTTTATGGTCTACACTCCATTTTGTATATTTGGTGTTGTTTCATTGTTTTTTTTCAGATATGCCTGACTAGCTTAAACTACTTTAATAACATTCTGAAGGTTTAATAAGCCTTAGCTAATGGTAGCTTGTTTCTTTTTTACATACTCTCAATAGAAAAAAAAGCTAACAAAAAGGCATTATATTATTTGATTCACTATACAGAAAGCAGGGCATGTTTTTTATGGCTTCTTAATATATTTTGTCTTTTCTTTACAAAATAACTCTCTCTGGAAATATTTGCATAAAATGTGATGAATGTCTGTCCTAAAGGGGAGTGAAATTGCAACACAGAATTGCATTAGCAATTAATATAGGCATGACAAGACTAAAAACTAATTATTTATTCTTCCTTTTAACATTTTCTCTTTAATTAAATTGCACCTTTTCTTCATCTCACCTTCCCCTTAAACCCATATTTTGTTAATAAACACCTGCCTCTAGTTGTGCTACTTATCACTCTCCTGGGATTATATACAGAATGTATTCCATACATAGACAAATTAATAAATAATAATAAGTTTCTGGATAGCAGTGTGTTATACTGTCCAAGAAACAACATACTTAGAAAGACATGGGCTTATATACTGAAGAATGCCTTTAATTAACTAAACCTGCAAGTTCACAAGGCACATGCACAACCTTTACAAAAGATACCTAAGTTACTTTATAAGCAAATTATCTACCATTTTCTTAAATGGCTTACACCAAATAACAGCATCTATATGAACAATAACAACATGTCATTTCCTCTGAGACACAGGTTCACTGGTTTGTCTCTTTCTAGTCTCAAAATAATACTCTTCTCAATTTGAGAAAACCTATTTCTTAAATAAGAGTGATGGAGACATTATGTAAGTAACAGATTGCTATTTACAGAGACTTTTTTCTACATGCATGGCAGTAATTTTTAGTTCACTGAATTGTCACTCCATTTCTAATCATCAATTTCCTTTTATATGTGTGGCTTCAGCAAAATACACCTATTTTAAATACCTACTTCTGCATCCAAGAAGTAAAATCTTTACTACCCAATTTTGGCTTCTGTGAACCCTGACCCTTAAAGACTGTTACTTTCCTGTTAAGAGAGAAACTAAACAGTATGCTGTTCAGAAGAAACTATGAAGCATGTAATCTAGAAAATTCAGTGATTTCAAGAGAAGGCATTCACTACATCACATCCTCAGAGCAATAAAATAAACTTCTTGCAGAGTTAAGACAAAAAAAGGCAAAAAAGTGATACTAACTCAAAAAATAAGTTGTACTATAGTTTTACAAAAACTCACAATTTTAAATTTACTTTCATCACATGTAATTGGCAGTGTACCTGGTAGAATAGCTCAAATCTGTACTGTGACAAAAGAACCCAAGACTCAGTTATAATCAGTACAGGTACTCATCTCCTGGATTCCCTCCATAAAGCTTTTAAAGTATATTTAACACAGAGGGGAAGAAATATAGTGCTTATCACTAGTAAATATCTAAATCACCTATACAAATCTGTCATGAAATGCACTTTGTGAAGTTTCAGAGAACTCAGCACAGACAGTAACATTCTCCTGCAGCTCCCTACAAAGATGTGAAGTACAGCACAGAAAATAACCTGAATTTCCTGGCTTTATGGTTCAGCTACCCAAAGTACTCCTAAGGTGTTGAAATCCATATATCAAACTGAAATATGGAGAGCCATGAACATTCACTCATGTCAAGTTAAAGACCACAAATCTTCCTTGCATGCTTTGTCACTTTATCACTCTTCCTCCTCTTCCTTTCATTATCTCCGGCATGGCACCAAGCACATCCTACAGGAACAAGCCAGTCTTTCCAATGCTGCCATCTAAAAAGCAATGCTGACTGTGAACTTCATTTAGGATTACAAAAACAAACAAATAAGCAATTAAAAAAAAAAAAAAGTCATTTCAATGACAGCCCTCAAAGTATACCCCTTAAAAATAGCAAGCTCAGCAACCATGAAGGTGAAATTTCTAAAAAGGAATTAGTTGTATAGAATAAATATACCTCTTATGAGATATGAGCACTGATTCAAGCTGTGCCACTGTTCAGGAAGAAGAAGACTTAGATGATCTGTTAATTTTTTTAAGTAGTTCTATTGGACTGTTAGCACTGTTCAACAGTGCCTTTAGATCATCACATAAATATCACATGCAAGCATGCACACAGAACTATATAAGGCATGAAAATAGCTTCCAGACTGATTCACTAGAAAAGTCACGTTAGTTTAAAAAGTCCTTATCTGTTCATACAGGAATTTGCCCCTTCACTCAGATCCCTGAGTTTTTCAATCTATTTTAAATATTTGATTTTAACAGAAAAAAAAAAAAAAAAACACCACAAAAATCTGCTGGTTGCTTACCCCATGCTTTTCATGTTTGAATTCTCCATTCATGTTAACTTCTTTCTTCCTTTCTCTCAAGTGTCCTGGTCTTCTGCACTACAGCCATTTTTGCTTGCATATGCCACATATTACGAGCGTGCTGAAGCACTGGTACCTTGGGTACTGTCTAATAACTGTATCAAAAACCTCAAGACTCAAAGTTTCTTCTGTTTTGTTTTTGCACAGACCTACAGAAAACTATATTCATGTAAATGGCAATTTACAGACAAGCAGATTCCCAGTATCACCACTGCAAACCATGTGCAGAGCTGAGACTCGATTCAAGATCCAGCCTCTTTACTAGCTTATAATGCAGCTTTTGAAAATAAGCAAAAAAAAAAAAAAAAAAAAAAAAAAAGCATCCCTGTTGCAAGATGTAACAATCTTATGACTACCTTCATGGTTTTTTTCTCTTCTTGCTCCACCCTCTTCCTCTAATTTAGGAACTATTTTGACCGAAAACCACAGGAAACTTAAATCAAGCAAAAAATTCCTCACAACCTATATTTAATTAAACCACCAGTATAACACTGCAAAACAAGCAAATTTTACACAACACAAGTGATCTTTTAGGATAATCAAGCACATTAATACAAAATTCAAAACAAGAGTTTTGTTACTTGCAAGAAGTAGGCATGACTCCTGTATCTGTGAATGCAGAAACACTAAGTAACTTTCACAAACATTCCTCTTCTTCCAATAGCTTCTCCCAAAAATGCATTTTGCAACTATCACACAGAGAATCAGCTTTCCAAGGTTTTTTATAATGTTATTTTCTTATGAAAACAATTCTCTCCTCCACTATCCTCTAGTATGGCATCTTGATATCAGCTATTTGAACTACTTTTGGCACTTGACATTATTTGGATGCTCCTTTAGAATGTTAATTTATTATCTTCAGGTCTTTGTAAACAGCATCTTTAACAAGTCATTATTATGTTGTTTTGTATAAAGCTGTGGAACATAGGAACATCAGCAAATGAAGATAATTCAATTGTGCTAGGCACTGTACACAAGTCATTATAAAACAATCTCTCTCTGTTCCATTCTCTATTTCTCTAATGGCTCGGTGGTAAAATAGCTATTCCCCAGCACACATAAGGAGAGTTATACTATTGTTCACCAATAAAACATTTCATTTTGCATAATACAGGAGGTAGAAAGTAATAATGTGTCTCATTAAGAAATTTCTCATTGGATTAGCGGATGTCATCAATCTTAAAATGTTTGTCTCACTACATCAGAAACCTTTTCCAATTAATACCCTTAAACACACTGTATATAATACACATTGCGAGGAATGACCAGACAATCTCTTTCCCCCTCAAAATATCTATGGAAATCTCTTACTGGTATTTGGACATTGGAAAGCTTGCTTTCTAGCAATGTCATTCACAAGGGATCACACAAGAAACCTCCACGTGAACTGCTCACTAAGTCTTGCATCTCCTGGCACTCCTCCCCTGAATCCACGCAGACACACAAGATTTTCCTTCCCTATTCCACAGATATGAAATTGCCAAAACAATCTTGGCAATGCTCACAAAGTACAGAAAGCCACTTAAAAACCTCCAGCTATTGTGGTCTACTGATGACTTTGAGCAATGTCAGCAGCACCAAAAATCACGGTGCTAATTAATGCTGAGAACGTGCTGATTGCTACAATAAATGGCTGTTGGATTTTGTTTGAAATCCCAGACACTGATAAGTTTAACACTGTACAGCACTCATATGAAAATGGTAAGCAGTGGGATTTCCTAGGGGAGAATAATTTGTGCTAGCAGTAACAAAAGTGCTAGCATTAATGTTCATTTGACTAAGTTTTAATATCTACATAGTGCAGTTTTTTTAATTGTGATTATTTAGAAAAACTTTTACCCAATAATATGAATTTTTAGGATTTCTATATATGGTTCTCTCTTCTAATTGTTCCGTTACTTTTGTAACTCCATATATTTTTTCTGCCTTACTAGACAGAAACAGACATAAGAAGAAAGAAGAATCCATAAATAGAACTCAAGCCAATGCTACTGCTGCCTCCCACTGTGGGCTCTGTCAGCCCATTGCCTTCTCTGAGGTGCTACACAAACCCACCAGATCTTAAACTTCTGTTACCGAGAATTTTAGCATATCTCTACCCACCTAAGGAACACACCACTTTTTTCAGTTTTACTAGTCTATGAAAGAGAAACAGAGATTTTGACTGGACATGCATCCAGAAAAACGGTCTTTCTGCCCTGTTCCAAAGAGAGGACTTGTTTTTGAAGAGACCACAGAAGAATAGAAGAAGCAGAAAAAAAGACATGTGAATCCAGGATGTAAACTTCAATAAACAGGATAAATATATGTATTTTCCTTTACGCCAGAAATTACTCACAATACAAAGTTTAACGCAGAATTTAATTTATACCATAGAAAATTTTAATTCACTCAAAGTATTGATTCCTACTTGTCTTTGATAATACTATACTTTCTATTATGGGAATTGGGCTTTCTGTTAAATCTGGAGTTATTGTGTTAAAAGACACACTTCTGTTATCTGAAGAACTCTGTGGACATGCAGAATAAAAAATGACATCAAGTGAAATAGGGAACTGTAAACTGTACCTGGTCTATAAGCTATTAAAACACCTGAACTAATTCAACACTGGATGCCAGCCTGCAGAACAAAACCCATAGCTTTTGAGGCATTCTTCTATTCCAGCATCTCTATGAGCTGAGGGATTGAGCTGATCCAGTTAGCATAAGCACTTCAGGGCACTTGCTAAAAACAATCCAGACATCCTCTGCTACCAGTACATTACCAGCTGCCATTTTCAACTTTTCTGACAGCTTTAAAATGCCATCCTCCAAGTGAAATCAACCATTACCCTAGCATATAGTACTTGTTTATCCTAACTAGAGGTTTATAATATCAGCCATACTTTTCTATTTTCCTGCTTGAAATATGGCAAAGTAGATGCACAAGAAAAAGAATTTCACAGCACAATATTTTTATCCAAACATTTAAATATTTACTTTGATTTTGTTAAATAAGGACAGAATACTAAACAACATTTATAAATAATTTCCTTAAAGAAACCATTTTCTGCATCTCTGCCAAATATTCTGTTGCCAGGCTGCACTACAAGTCTTTTGCATTAATCAAAGACTCAATACATGCTTTACAAAATTTCTTTTGAATAAAGTATCTGAAAGGATATTTTATAAATGAGGGCAAAGAGCAACAGTGATGAAAATGCCTAATGAAAATGAATATGTCCTTATTCAAGACCCAGATAGACAAGCCCCATTTGACTACATTAAATGGGATTTAACTGGGAGATGACAGCAAAGAGTGTGGTTTCTTAGATGCACATAACAGAATGTGATAAAAGTGATAAATTCTAATTAATATGAATTTATGCAGTGTATGTGTAACCAACACTTAATCAGATTCCATCCTGGAGGATCATTTATATTTAGTAGTAATGTTTCTTTAGCACATTTTGCTTGAATAATTTTTATTCTTTGAAAAGGTGATGAAATACAGTTTTTCTTAATATTCCTTTTATCTTATTCTGTAACTGAAGACCAGAAAATCAAAAAGATGAATCGCCAAAACCACTTTTTACAATCAATGACAGTTTAAAAATCTTGACAGACCTCTCTCCTCATGGATATGCAGGCACCAGCTGAAGTTCACCATGCCATAACTAGGGCTTTATTTTCCCTTGAAGAGGTCCTCACTGTCCTCTTTCATCATCATATGTGAATTCCCTTCCTGACAGTTAGGCCTCAAGATAAAACATCTTTTTCTCATTTAGCATTTTCCCTAGCCTCTACTCCTCCTCTTCAGATATTTCCTTATAATCTCTTTAAAATCAGGAGTTTCCTAGTTACTGACACAGGCTTATCTGTCTTCAGTCTCAAGGTGCAATTACTGCGAGTCTTTACTCAGGTTTTAAAAACAACAACAACAAAATTAAAAAAAAAGAAATAGTGGAACAAATGGAGGTGGGTTTCACCTATGTAATGGAACAGCTCCGACAGACAAGATGACACAGCCCTTGAAAGATAAGTGCTTTAATCAGAGGTTTGGTTAGGTAATTCTTCTCTTTCCCTCATCCCTTCTGATAATTCCTGTCAGTGTGTATTTAGGTACATTTTGAAATGCCTGCTGGATTGCCAGTCCTAGGAAGGACTTCTGTCCTCCTCAGGCATTAATATGAGACAGGAACACTCAGTGCAGTGAAAATAGGACAGTCCTAGGGTCACACAGAGGGAAAATAAAATAGACTTTTTATTCAGTGATTTTATGGGTTATAGGCACCAAAAATGTTAGAAGTGGAATTTCAGAACTGTTGAAAATTGCACTTGTGGAACCAAACTATTTTTAAACTAGATTTGGCCCTTAAAATGTAAAACCTGACAGGGATACAATGGTACAGATGTTGTATTTCTTGCTCTCTGGGGATAAGTAGGAAACCAGGAGGTTGAAAATCAGCAGAGTATTGAGACCCAAGTTTGTATCAAGCAATGAGGTGTGATTTGGTTACAAGATCCCAAAGTAACAGCTTGAAACAGGAAGTATCTGTTTATAGGCTCTGGACCTAGGAGGCCTTTGTGTAGCCCTCTTGCCAAGGCAATGGAACAAGGATAATAATACAGATGCTGTTTGCTGAAAAAGATCAGAAAGTGATTAAGAAGAGCTCTTGCCTGAAGAGTTTGCAACACCCTTCTAGCCCCAGTGGAAACCACCTGCCCCCCTAGTTTCACTCCAGGCCTCCACTACCCCAAAAGTATCTATGATCTTCTGTATGTTGCCTACACACATATTATTGCCTTTCCTCTGATTTTTGACTGCATCAAAGGTTGAGCAAGTTATCATCTAAGAACCAATTCTCATCTAGGAGACACAACATAAGCAGGAAAATATAGATACTTCATTGCTCTCTTCAGGAAACAATGCCTTTTTCCTTTTTCCACTTTAATTTTAAAACAGCCCTGTTACCCACAGAAAGCCTATTTCAAGTTCTACCCTTGTTAAAAAGAAGGGAAAATGTCCAACTGCAATTGTTATATCAAAGACCAAGTCTCGTTATCGACATTTGCAGATATCTCAAATAATTCTATAGAGCTATACCTATCTGTACTATCTGAGATCTGACCAAGTCTTTAAAACAGACAGTAATGGAAAAGGCATTGCCTCCTGGATTGTTTTTTTCTTATAACTTCTTTTGTTACTGAGATATTAACCAATGCTGCATCTTCCTCTTCAAAGGTGTAACGTGCACTACTTCAAGGCTGTTGGAAGATGCAACTTTAATGTGATCAAACTTTGCTGATTTTGTGCATTCTTCAGTAATTAATCAGCATATAATATATATTATATATATTATGTATATATATTTATATATATATATATATATATATATATATATATATATATCTTAGTAACTGTAGGCAGGCATAACACCCAACACTGACAGCACATCACAGATCAGCATATGAATTTATTTAACAAAAACATATGAAGGAGAGGGTAGAAAGAAGTAAAAGAGGCTTCTGATGGGGCAAGAAGCACCTATGCTTAGTCAGTTGTGTAAAGGAATGGTAAATATATGTCCTGCATGATGACATGACAGACTAAGAAAAATATGCATCTTCATGTAAAGGGAAAAAAGTGAAAACTTCATGGGTGTCCTCATTGAGAAATCAGCAGTCATCTCTGTTCACTGCAAAACTTACAGATACAACATCTTAGCTCCTGGTGGGCTGTGTCACAAGATTATAAGGTGTCTTTGAATATGAAAATCACAGAATGGGTGAGGCTGGAAGGGACCACAGTGGGTCATCTGGTCCAACCTCCCCACCTAAACAGGGTCATCCCAGAGCACACAGGACAGGATTTCATCCAGACAGTTCCTGAATATCTCCAGAGAGGGAGACTTCACAGCCCCTCTGGACAGTCTGTTCCAGTGTATGGTCACCTGCACAGTAAAGAAATTCCTCTTTGAATTCAGATGGAACTCCCTGTGCATCAGTTTCTGCCCATTGCCTCTTGCCTTATTGTGTGGCAACACTGAGAAGAGCTCCATTCTTGACAACTCCCCTTCAGATCAAATTCAATAATATTCACCAAAATTCTAAAGCAAATCATAAAAGTTAAGGTAGAATAAAAATGTCATTTGAGAAACTCAAAGAAGTTCAATGTAGCAGTGTAGAACCTGAAACAAACAACTGGTCACTGCAAATAGAATCAGTTAAATCAGAGAAAGGAAATTACTTATGAACAAAACATGTCATTAAACATCTTTTCAGCATAAATAGTTCAACACTTGGCAGTTTGTGTCAGCCCCACACCAATAGAATCACCAGTCCCCAGTTTCACAATTTCTCTTCCATGAGTGGATAAAAGCTGCTGCTGTCTAGCTCAGATCATCAAGCAGATACACACCATGACTCAACTCTGGAATCTTGCTGTTTCATCACTTTTTTTTTTTTTTTTTTTTTTTTTGTTTATGTTAAAAAACCAAGATGGCTTTCCCAGTGACCACACAAAATGAACCAGCAGTGTATTTCTAACTGAATAATATGCATACACCAGGTCTGCACAGAATGGAATGAGACAGTTTGGTGAGAAACCTAGTTCAATCACTTGTACCTATAATCAACTATGCTCATTTAAGTGCCATTCAAAACTATGAAGGTCCATTAAACACAGCAGAACACTAAATACCTATTCTCTCAAGAGATCAAAAAGTAACAAAAGCCAAAGCTTCAAAGCAGTTTCAGCTGGAAAAGTAAAAATTACTCAGTAATGGTGCCTATATCACAGGATGGGTGGAGATTAGAAGGGACCTCTGGAGATAACTTTTAGCTCAACCTCCCTGTTCAAAACAGATTATTCACGATATTGTATATGTTGAATCAAAGATAACTAAACACCCAAATGGTTAAACTGAGTATTGCAATAAACTCAGATTTTTATGGTAGTAGACAGGAGGATGGTAGTAAACAGGAAATCAGGTCCCCTGAGAGCCTTTCATGGATTGAAAGCAAACACTTGAAATGTGAATTAGAACACTCCTCCCTTCTTTCCAACAAAACAACAAAAAATCCTTTCAAACCCCATAAACAAAACAAACCAAAAAAAGGAAACTATTATTCTTTAAAACAAAGCATGCCTCATCTCAAACCTCATAATCATTGCAGATTATTGTCAAGGGCATCCTTAAGAAAACATAATGCAGTAAAGCAGTATAGAAGACACAGAGTAGCATACACCAAGACATTATTTGAAAAACGTTTAGAAATAAAAGCAAGACAGATGGAAGTCATGAACAGCACTTACAAAAGCTGATTACAGACTAAATTCAATACAAAAATAGCATGGTTCTCAAAAATGGACCTAAGAGGTCCCAAAAGGCATATAATCAAGCTGATTGCCTTGACAAAGTCTCAGCCACACATTCCCCTGACCTCTCTCATTCACAGAAGGAGAAGGAAAATATCATCTGAAGTGCATGAGCTCACTACTGGTCAGTTTTGCTTTTCTCTCGGATACTTCAGCTGAAGTCTGTACATCCCATACTACATGTCACTTCAGACCACTGACCAGCAATTCTTCCAGTTCACTTTCTAGATCCTCCCACGACTGGAGGGGGAGAAACAAAAGAATTCAATACACAGCTAAGAAAAAGAGCACAAAAATGTAATTTGGAGCCAAACAGAGATGCAGTGTCTTATTCACTGCATCTTGTCTTTCATCATCTGAAAAGAGCCACTCTTGTTTTTCATTACTTGTTTTTCATCATGTTTCCATCTCATCACTGATGTTATGGCTGCAATATTTCTTATTGTAGGCAAAAGAGACAAGAGATGTCACAGAAGAAAACATGAAGGGAAGGACTAGCTCTTCATCAGGCAAAGTAATTGGATCATACCTGTCCTTCACAAAAGTTTCTTAAGAGCTGTCTTTGCCAGGAAGGGAGAAAGGGGGAGAAGACAAAAGCCAACACAGTTTCCTTCTTCCTGGTTTCAGAGCACGTGTACTATATGCAAAGTAATTGGAGTTAAATCCATAGCAAACTCATTGCACGTGTTCTTAAGTAGTAGTTCACTAGAATTATTATTATCCTCAAACTATGTTACTATTTTAACATTTTTAAATACCATCCATTACACTGTTAAATGGAGACATAAAATGCTGGAGAGTTTATTCTACTGGCGCCTAGCAACTTAGGGTAAATATGAAATGCTTTATGAAAATGTTATATTATTATTGTGCCTTTGCACAAACCTGTGCACATATATCAGCTCTTCTTAAGTGTGTGTTGAACATTTACAGATCTGTAATGGAGCTGTGAACTGTTTTTAATTTGTTAATTGTTTAAAAGGAAAAAAGGTCACTGTCATTGTGTAACCTGTCTTGCAGTCAGAAGTGAAAGTTACAAAGGATTTTCCCTTCTTCAGACTTCTCTTTCTGTTATTGGAAAGCTTGTCTTCTTGTTTAAATGAATTTCCTTTTAATCTCCTCTCTGAGCTGCTGGATAGATGGAGCCTCTTAAAAAATTCAGGATATCACTGCAATTGTAAATTGATCTGCTTTCTGTGGCCAAAAGCAGTGTCCCTCCATCTAGGAAAGTGACTGTCTTCTCAAAGTTATTTTTCAGACAAATTATTAATTTGCAATCTCTTATTACTGTATTATCCTTTAATGAAAAATCACTTTTTAAACAAATCTACTACTTTTTGGATTGTTTTTTCCCAGGCAACATACAGGAAAGGAAGCTAACTGCCAAAGCCAATGTGAAATATTTCCCTGTCAGAAATTTTTAAATTTCCTAAATGAGAGTTCCTACTTACATAGGAACTACAACTGTATCAAGACAACTAAAATGCACATATTCATCACTGCTTGAGTCCTGAATTAATGTAATATATTAATAGACACAGGAAAATTCCACACTGATTTTTAATGCAGAGTTAAGGTTTAAACACTGTTATGACTATGCAATCTTTAAAACAGACACGTAACTCATTAGGATCAAAGTAGGGGAAATTATCCATCTACTGTGGTGCTGAATCCACATAGCCTATTTGCCTTTGGCTCTTTGGTTATGAGATCTGGCATCACTTGGATTATTTCACCTAATCCATCATTAGCTTTCACGTGTCCTATATACCGTGGAATAAACCTAAATTTAACAAACCCAACTCCCCATCAATTACCACACTGACTATATTACATGTCAGCACAGGACACAAAGATTAGATGTGCTGAATCACATCTTTCATTGTGAAAATTCAATATGTTTAGATCACTTCTAATGATGCTAACTCCAATTGCAATAGTTGTTTCTTCTCACTGCAGACAGGCACTAATGCTCTGACCTTTATGTACGACACAGAGCTGATAAACAAAACTAAAAACCTCAGAAGACACAGAAAATATGTAAGAGATCCCAGTAACACTGCCACACTCTCACAAACGTGGAGTTTTTTAATTGCAATATTTGCCTGGATGGTGGAATCCTGTAAAATGACCTATTTTTCCCCTATAATCCTGCCAGTAAACATTAGTTATTTAGATTAACTTTCTCCCTCCACATACACAAAGCACACAAAAAGGTTATTGCTTACAACAAAAACTCAAGACACTGTTGTTGTGTTATCACAGCACCCTGACTTACCAGTCTTCCACAAATACACGGATGAAGTTTGAAATTCACTTTGTGCACGAGCGTCCCAGATCCCCAGCAGCAGCAGAAGCCCGAGGACTCCCACGCAGTGAGCGGGCACGGCAGAAACCCCTGGACCACGGCAGAGAGAAGCGCTCCCCTGGCTCAGCCCCATGCCTCCAGCAGCCTGCTGCTGCGCCCAAAACCCGCAGCACCACCTCGAAACCTTCCTCAAACGATCCGCCCCTCTTCACAATTTCTTCACGGGGAGAAAGGGACTGGAAACCTCTCTCCCGCCGTTGTGCATGGCAGTTGCAAAGGAAAAACTGTTTAACACCAGGGAACAATAGAGTCCTCGCTCGCTCTTGCTGCTGCAGCAGCAGCTCCTCGTGCTGGTATGGTCGCTGCTCCACACGCTTCCATTCAGCGGTTATAGCAGTTTTCCATCAGCTAAAAGCGAGACAGCTGTCCGCAGGGGGCTCCAGCTGACTGAGCAGGTTATCTTGCTCTGGGAGGCA
This sequence comes from Anomalospiza imberbis, assembly GCF_031753505.1. Lineage (NCBI taxonomy): Eukaryota > Metazoa > Chordata > Aves > Passeriformes > Viduidae > Anomalospiza > Anomalospiza imberbis. The sequence continues at coordinate 124,976,040 of NC_089681.1, read as the reverse complement.
GCAGCAGTCATTTACACCAGCTGGAGAGAGTGAGAGACAGAGAGAAACAGGGATGAGGAGAAACACAAATAGCCCAGCGCTGTAATCTCAGTGCAGAGAGTGACTGCAAAAGGCTGGCTTCCCAGACACGTCTCTCCCTGGAATATCCCAAATGATACATACTAAGAAGAAAAGAAGAAATCATCATCAGACATGCTTCAGAAACACAAGTCGTTCAACCAGAACAGATATAAACAGAACAATATATAACAATTAAGAGAGCATCAGACATTTGTCCTGGTAATACTATGTACGCTGCATTAACCATTTTGTAAACAAAAAAATAAGTGATTACAAATGCATTGAACAAACAATTAAGACCGTATGAAGAGAAATTGAAGAAAATGTAGGAAAAAAATTAAAACCACTACTTTGTCTTGCATATATTTTTCAAATCTATTTCAGGTAATGGCATACTGCTCTGAGGTAATGGCATATCTGCTCTGAGGGAAGATGAATATGTGTGTATGATAATGTGTATGTATGTTTAAGTCCATCACCTCTGTGGTAGATGAAGTGTGCACATAATATATAACACAAGATAACATCCTTTCTTATCCAGAAAGTATGTACACATATATACATGCATAAACGTCAACTGCGTAATTTAAAATAATTTGAAGATCAAGTTATCAATCATTTTACATATGAAAGTATGCAGGATACATTAGGCTGTCAAGATGGTACAAAAATGTGGAGAGAGACAAAGCTTTTTAAATAGGGATCTTTATCTCTCCCACCCACTAAGCAGTGAACAGACACTGTAACAAGCCTAAAGACTGGGCTTCTGACACCTATAAACTGGGAAGCAAATGAGAAATTTTCAAGAAAACCAATATCATATTCAGAAAGTTTCATTAGAAATGCAAACAAAAATACACAGTAAGAGCACAGGACCCAGAGTTGAAAAATTATGGAGCTATTGTTGTTTAAAGAAGAAACCTTCAGTCAACTCTCTTGGGACGCCTGTCATTTTGCACATCCTTCCCAGACTCAGCCTTTTCACATGCATTAGATTAAAATCAGTTGTGATCAAATAATTCCCAAGTCCTTGCCTGTTTAAATATTCTGACATCAGAGCAAATTAGCAATGTTGAAGGTTGCAAATTCGTCTTTGTTTACTTTCCACTCTGTTACGCCTCTAAGAGGGAATTAAAGGCTCAGGGAGCTATAGCACCATGAGGCTGTGATTAAGAGAGATAAGCAAGTGTGGATTACTGTTCCTCAGCTGTTGAAAAACAGGCAACAATCAGGAGATTATAGGTTGATAAGGGATACATAGAAAGCCATGATCTTAACAAATTTATAGCATCCTGATCCAGAACTTGTACCCTCAGCTAAAAGCACTTCAGGAGATACATTTTATTCACTTCTACATCATGCAGTATTTGCTTTAGAAAGTATGGTTTTCTCTTCAGCCTTTGCCTTGTATTAGAGAGAGCACTGATATAAACCAAATTTTTTTCTGAGTTCATTGATTTACATCAATCTTGAAGCTACATCTGTGGTTAGGTTAATCACACACACATTATTTAACAGGCTGTGCAGAGGGACTTGAGAATATTCGACATAATAAAAATAATGCCAGCTTCACAATTTATGAAAAATAGGATTAAAAATAGGATTAAAAATCTAAGGGTTTAAAGAAGTTTTAAGAACCTCGGGAAATCTATAGCAATAGCTGTATTGACTTGCATACTTAAAGCATATGTAGCTTATATATTCCTTTGAAAAATTAAGAGTAAAATGTTGGCTTTTTATCCAGAGCTATGCACCAGAGGAAGACTCAAGTTAATAGAAAGACTAAGAGAAAAGGCACCCTTTTCAGAGTTATTAAATACAATGGATTCTACCTGGAATTTTTAATGAATGTATAAAGAAAGCCTCTGAGAATATTTTGTACGTGACTCAGATCATCTGGAAACATCATCAGGGAACAGATCATCCATGTAGTTGGCACAATGAATCAAAGTGGGTTTTGACAGCAGAACAAAGCAGCATCATGAGAGAGGGTAAGCACATGCACACAAACACTCAAATATTTTCTTTTATTTATGCAATTATAAAACTGCATACTTCAAAACCACTAAAATACAGATTATCAAAGTAAAATATTTTCACACTACTTTTTATGGTTTTTTCAATGAACCACAAAAGAATAATTCCACTTTTTTTTTGTCAGAAGATATAATGAATTAAAACTGTTCAGAAATAGGTCACAGAGAAAAAATGGAAGGAATATTTATTATGCAAAAGTATTTGTGTGTCTGGAAAAAAAAATATTTCTGAAGAGCTGGTTTTGGGACTCACTCAGTCACTTACACTGTACATGCACTCATCTATTACTCAGGATGGGGAAAGACCAGTGATTCCCCAGGCCAAAGAGCAGGCTGGTGCCTGAAGACACAAACACCAACAGCAACCTCACCAACCTAACTGCAGCAATTAGACTTCTCAAACAAGAGGGAATATATCCTGATTTTAAGTTTCAGTTGCTGTCAGCATGCCTTTCTCAGAATGCTGCTGTTAGCTATTTCCAGTGTATCTGATGCCCTATTATCCTCTCCCATTTGCTACAGTAAACATGGGACCTCCCTCCAGTAAACAATGCACTATTTCCAGCCTACTGGCAATCTTCTAATATATACTTAACAATCATAATTTATCAGTTGTTTATGGCTTAGACATTCCCAAATAAATGGTTAAGTATTTCTGAGAAGAAGCTTCTAGACAAAGCATAGAAATAAACCACAATTGACATTAGCATGCATATCACAAACTAAATGGTGCAATTGTTGTCCCTTAGAGCACCAACATGCGAGCCTCATGAGATACAATTATATATTTAGACGCAGAGGTGGCACTTGGGGGTATGGTTTAGCGGTGGACTTGGCAGAGATAGGTCAGCGGCTGAACTCCATGATCTTGGACATCTTTTCCAAACTAAATAATCCAATTATTTTATTTGAAGCACAACAGCTACAAGAAGTCTGTGAACTACTCAAACTGACAACTTAGCACCTTTTCATTTTTCTTCAAAAAGTATGACTAACCTCAAAGACCTTTATCAAAATGACAAAGTGTTAGTCATGAAATATTGGAATAACTTTGCCCACATTTCCCAGCATTAAAGAGAGGCTAACAAAGTAAGCATGAAATACCTTTTCTTTTTTGGAGAGGGAAATGATAAGATACATATTTCAATATAGAATCAAGCTGGCAGTATTCCTCTGCTGTCAGGCAGTCCCATGCTAACACCCTTTTCATTATGAAAAGCCATGAATTACAGCTTCAGGATCACATTACCTTATATCCTGATGATGTGGTATTTCTACACATAGTAAGGCCAAAAGGTATACAAAGACTACTAAATATATACACACATTTGTTGCTAGAATAAGCAATACACAACAAAGAGCAGTTTTCAGCATCACTTTCATCTGCCTTCAATTTCTGACTGGTCAAGCCAGAAACCTTAAGAGAAGTTTCAGTCAATTTTTGTAGATCTATAGAAGATGTTTTACAACCTCTAAAACTGCACCCCACTAAGCACTCTCTGCTGCATGAGTACTAGACTAGTACAAAAAACCCTACAGAATGAGTACTAGAATAGCCCAGATTCTAAAGAGTGAAAAATGTTTTATTTCTTGTGTAGAAAAGTCAAAGTCCTCTTAATCTGAACTGTGCTAGTTTTGATTGATCTCTAAGACTTTTCAAAGACTTTCATACTCTCTTAGTGTGAAAGTCTTGGAAAATACTCTCTTAGAAAATAACAAATATTGCCAAAAACAACTAAGTCACCTATCTCCTATTCATTTAGCTCTACGGTTATAATGAGTTTATTATAGCCAATGCCCACTGAATAATAGAGTAGCAAATACTTCTGGTAAGTATTTTAAATTTGTAACATGCTGATCTGGTTCTGTTGCTGTACGAGGTAGGATGCCTTTGGATGCCCCCATTTCATGGGATGTAGTGACATGGTTGCCCCCCTAACGTACAGAGAAGTTAGGAAGGTTAAGTTTTTTTCCCTATGTGTATGTTTCCTTCTAATATCCATGATCTAAATAATTCACATAACAGTTAAAAGCTTTTGTTCTCTTCATTCCCTGACAAACTCACAGGCCCAAATTCTAGTTCTGCATTGTGTGAGAGCCTGACATTCATGAAGATACTTCACTACAGTCACAAGCATATTGTGATAATTCTCTTCAGATGGGACCTGCAAGAACTTTATTAGATATTGAGTACTTCAGGATGGAATAAGCTGCACAGGGCTCTTTTAGTTTTTGCTGTACAGCATTAAGAATTCTACCAGATTCAGCAGAAAGAGTCTCTTATTTTTCTTTATATCAATGCTATGGATCCTAGTCAAGGAAGACACAAAATTATGGTAAACATGAAAAATCTGGGAAAAAAATTATGTTAATTTTTTCAAAATATGCTTGCTCCAGTCTTTAAGTCCAAAATTGCACGTGCTGTGCAAAACTTGCAGGTGAAGTTATTCTTTAGGAATCCTAAACATATGGCCTCTAGGTGTCACACTCGACCACGTCATAATACGCTCTAACGGATTTCTCTTTTGCAGGTAAGAGGTCTTGATTTTACCCTTTCAGGGTTTTTATGCCACATCCCCTTTGTATACTTGCAATTTTTAAAACAAACAAAAGCAACTCAACCTCTTTCATACTAGTAGTACAATTATTTATGGTTTTCCCAGAATAACTGTTTTTGCAAACATTAGAGGTATCATGATGCCTGTCTGTTAAATTTCTTTCGTTCCTTTAGATTATGGATTTGAAGAACAAATTATGAACTTTAAGAGTTATATGTGTGAGCTGCAGAGAAGTAAGAAAGCATTACATGCAAAAAGTGACTGGAGTATATTAATAATGCACACTTAAATAATTACTACAAAAAATTGCTACAAGAAAAAGTTATTTTTGAAAAATTAATGAAGATTCTACTTACATGAATTATTAGAAGCATCTCTTCATCTATTTCTGATTTTATAAATTCTTTGCTTTCATTAAGATAGCAATTCTTGGACTGATTAATCTTTTTTTAAGGTTTTTGTTTTATTGTTTCACTATAGTGGGGGAGGAAGGGTGGTGTTTGGTTTTTAATCTATTTCATACCTGAACATCTTCCTAGTCATTCTTTCATTGGAATGGGGTGGGTTTTTTAACTGAAAACAAAAAAAAATTGTAGGCAACAAGATCGAAATTCTTGGCATAAAATACTCACAGAAAACAAGTATTCTTTGTAAGGAGAGCACGCTCAGGCACAGCCAGGAAGTATGTCTAGAACTGCTTTCTGGGAGATCAAGCTAGAGGAATTCAAGTAAGAAATCAATGAATTTATCAAGGAGGGCACCCAACTCTGGATCAAGATACATGATGAAAAACTGTATTTATCATCTTTGTTTTCAAGAAAAATATTAGTTTTGACTTAGTAATGTAACCAAAGGCTACTGGGCTAAATAGATCAATATATGTGAAATGCAGTGGTCCAAGAATTGAAGAAGGTCAGATTAAACTCCCTAATTTTACTTTCTGGCTTTAAACTGTGAATAAACATTGTCCTTTCTGCCCAGATTACATTGGCTTCAATGCCAACCACATGAAGATGATTCTATCCAAAGATGAGAACTGGCTGAGAAGACACAAACTGGCTCCATGACTTTTCTGCCTTAATAAACAAAGGGCAAAAAACTATGAATGAGGAAAATGGTAAATTTTTCATTTAAAAGCTTTTGGTAAGCCCTGTTTTGGGAAAAAAAAACTTAACTTCATTTGTGCTGGGAATGATCAGTGTGCTCTTACCACCACAACCTCCAAAAAGAAGCCTGCACAACCTAGAACCTCCTCTGTAATTGTGATACCAGTATGGAGCTGCTTACAGAATGCTGAGGAGAAACAAAATAAGATTGGGTGCAAACATGGAACATAATGGTGGCCTCTAAGTCATTAGGATAGAAAGCTTGGAAAATAGTGATAGCAAGAGTCAAGAAAAAAGGCTGAAATCAGGATAAATAACCTAACCGGAGAAAAAAAAAAGACTGCAAGGAAGTAGTGACATCCAGAATTTGTGTGGGTGTGTTATGTATTGTTTACTTTTTTAATGCATTAGTCGAGGATCTGCAGTTTGTGACGAAGATTGCACACAGAATGGAGTATTTTTAATCTAACTTTAGTTACATCAGTTTTAGAAGGCCCAACAGGGACTTCACTAATGGACAAAACAAACCAACCCAGTTGACCATAATTGCCATTTAGTTTTTAACTCCAAGCCCATTATACTAGATTTTCCAAGAGGTAGCCAAAATACAGGATTTTAATGGATCTTTCCAAGTCAAATCTGTTCCTCCAGTGCGTGCATGTACACTTGAAATTTGTGTTCCTAAAGTCAATGGTAACAGCTAGCCCCCATGTCTAGTGCGAACTTAGACTGAAAATAAATGTTTATCTAGACAACAGGCTCACTGGAGAAAAACAGTAGTTAAAACTCACAGTTTTAAATGCAAATAAGTAAAATTATTCACAGGACCTGAAGAGCAGGCAGGGAGATTTCAAAGACACAATGGAGACATAAATACTGAAATCCCTGGCAAAAAGGGAACAGAAAGAGAATGAAATAAACAAAGAAAATCAGTGCCCATTATTGCCTTTGAAAACCCTCTCCAGGGAGAGCTTAGTAATATGCACATACCAAATCACCTTAAACAAAAGCCACCTTCAGTCAATTTTAAAGCTTTTCCTTATTAAAATCCTATTGATTGATCATTCTTCATCTAAATGTCTGACAAGCCAATTTCCATTTTCAAGGAGGGAAATGTTGGTCTCCTTTTTCAGGCCACAAATCACTCAAACATTCTGTTATCAATTCTCAAATTAGTTTAATAACAGAAATTAATGAGAAAATTAAACAAGACTAATTTCTTTAGTGAGTTGTTTCATTGGTGCAGCTTTTTTTAACTTAACCAATACATTCAGTGGTTTCCAGAAATGCACAGACTCAATAGCACTGACAAACACAATATAGGTGGGAATAACTTTTAATAACTTGTTAACTTCTTAAAAGTCCTAATTTAGCTGGCCAAAAGTACAACTGTGTGTTTTGTGCTGGCTTCAGCAGACCAATAAACAAGAGGAGTGTAACTTCAGTAAACTAATTAATGTACCTCACATCGTTTGGACACAGTGTAAGTTGAGGTGAGATTTAAACCATTCTAAATTAATAAATAAGGTTCAACTGGGATTTGCTAATTAAATAAACCCTAAGACAGAACCCCATTTTATCATTAACAATAATGCTCTGTAGAATCATAGGTTAGAATTAAAATTACAGCCCTAAATATAGTTAAAATTACAGCCCTAAATATAGTTAAAGCCTTCCCTTTGTAATACTATGTAAAACTTCACAGGTCTGTTCCATCTGACATACTTCCATTATATGGTAGTTGCTTTAACTGGGAGATGGAAGGCAAATCTGTTCCTACTGATCAATCTTACTATTCAAAATTATAGGTCACTCATTAAAGTCAACTCTGGAGCAAACTACAATGCAAAAAGTAAATCTCAATAAGGAAGACCCCAAATTTAGCAAATTCTGAGTGCATATTAATCAAAGCAAGTTGTCATTTCAAAACACACAGTCTGCAAAATGCTGAGCTGTTAACAAAACCTCCCATTCTCCTAAGCGGTGCCTCTTCTTCCCCCTCTGCTGCTGAGCACCATCCTCACCTCCATTTCATTACACCAATATTTCTATGGAAAAATAAAGCAAGTAGCCAAACCTGTGCACCAAGATACCTGATATCACAACTACATATAATTTAATTTTCTGCATATAGATAACAATGCATTTAATATATTCTGTGTGCTGCTGAAAAATGTATCCTAAATTGTCAGCATTAGCATTACAACTAAAGACTCATTAAAAGGGATCAAACCAAGCTTAAGGTGATGTGACACTTTCAGGATGAGAAAAACATTCACAAAATTGGCATCATTGCTTTTCCCTGTGATGACAAAAGACAATATAGTGAGTTTTCTCCAATCGTTATTACATTTGTGTATCTGAAAATAGGATTAAAAGTTTTCCAATTAACTGTTAGTGTGAGCTCTGGTACATCCACAGGTTTTTCCCTTGAGACTCAAAACTGACCTTGGTCTAAATAACTGACAGTGGCATCTATACACCCTCTGCAGAATGTAAGACAGCTTCATTGGATATACCACTCACTGAAGGAAGAAATGGTGTGGAGGAGATTCTCAGTGACTCAAATATTATTGAAATATTATAGAAACCTGCAAAGCAGTTGTCTTTAGATCAGCATGCAGTTCAGTTGTTACCATCCAGTTAGATGAATAGAGCATGATTTCCCTGGGACAAGGAAATTTATTTTACACAGATAATGTGAGGTGGAGAGCATTAAAAATTTGAAGCATGACTTTGAAACCACAATGGCAATGCTTGAATGATGTTGAGTTCAGGTAAAACAACAACCTGAGTTCAGGTAAATAGATAGACATGATTTACCAGTGGAAAAAAAAAAAAAAAGATACATCATGTATAAAGCAAAAAGTCAAACTTTACATAAAAACCTGTTTCCTAGATGTATCGATAGGGGAAAAAAAGTTATTATGCTTTCATATTAATGATTTAAATGCACATATTAAAATTAATATGTTAGCTAGATACTAAGACAATTTATGTCAGCTTGAATTCTCTTAGCCCCCATATATAAAAGCAGATACACGATGCAACTTCATTTGTCTGGCTGATATATCGGTGCCTAAGTATAAGGTTACTTTTCTAAGACATCCTACACAGTGAAAGGAAAATAGCAATTTTTGCAATATGTTGCTAAAATACTCTCACCACCAGGTCCACCTCCACCCACTTCCTGCAGACACTTCTACATATGCTCAAATATTAATGTCTCCATCAGACAGATTGGCTCAGAGGTATTTTCAATCCTTAAATATGTACAAAAGCTATTACTAGTATATTAATATTTAGTATTTTTCTTTATCTACTCCAAAACCAAATAATTCAGACTTTCACATGAAGAAATATGAGGAAAACAAAAAATATATTCTGCTTCCTCCAAAAGCTCTTAGAAAACCATTATAAGCAACCTGCTTTGGAAACCTTGGAGGATAACTGAATGTCAAATCCCCAGATCATTTTAGTCCTTTCTCCTTTCTACAGATATACAAGCAAAACCATAACATATGTAGAACTTTGCCCAAATCAGATTATTGTGTATGGTCTTATCTAAAGGAGGTAAATATCTTATGGTCTTTGATCACATCTTAAATACTGGGTCTCAATGAATAGCAGGATACATTTTACGTCAGTAAGGCTTAAGATCGGTGCAATTCAATAAATTCATCTCTTGTAAAGCTACAGGGTTGCCATAGCAAAGTAATATACTGACAGGATTCAGGAAAGTGCTCCATTATGTCAAACACTTTAAACATGCATATGCCTACACCAAATCCCCTTTCTGTCAATAACTGGTTGACTGGCAGCCAACAAAATGCTTGCTTTGCAACCTTGTGGATCAAGATTTTTTTTAATGTAAAACTTAACTATATTGAGTTATTTGATTGCAGTGATGTCTGAGAAAAATTATTCTTGATTTGCAGATAGGCAGTTTGACAGGGCTTCCTCTAAACTCCCAATACTTAATTTTCGTATCCCTGCTTCTGTTAAGAGTTCAGGCTTCTGACTTCATATCCTAAGTTTTCTAAGTGCATACAAAGTTTTGACACAGGGAAGAACCACACACCTTGAACCTTTGGTGGAAAGGAGGAAAAAAATCTTTCGATCTCTCTTACATGTAAGCACAATGAAAATTGCTATTGTTTTTGGTCAGGACAAAATATCTTCTTTCCACCAAACATTTAAAATTTTCAAGGAGATCTATTACAGGGAGGTTTTCACAGTGCAGTCTTTGTAAGAAATTCTACAGAGAGAAACATAATTGAAATGTTAATAGGGGATGGCATTTTCACTACATTCACGGTAGATACATAATTCAGAAATCCACTCTCATTTTTTTCCCATTTGAAAAAAAAAATTGTACTAATTCCCTTTCTCTTCTGTGTTTCATAATCTGTTTCAGGTTCCCATGCTTATGCTAATCTATAATTTGAAGTAGTGATCTTCACATGATATCACAATGAAACAATCAAAAATGAGTTTCTTTGGCTTTGTATAATGGAATACAGAAGACTCTATTCATTTGATTTCAGAACGGATCATTAGCCACTGTATTCTTAAACCATTTAAGAGAAATAATTTGAAATCAAACAATAAATAAACCTAATGCATACCTCTAAGCAGAAAATAATTAAAACAGATAGCAAACATTTGCTTTATTGTTTCTTTTCCCCCCTAAATTATGATTTTTTGCAACAGTTCTTAAAAGGCTTTCACTTAAACTGCATTGCAAAAAATGAGATCATATTCATTGTATGCTCTTCATTAACTCTACTGATGGTGTTTTAATTCCTACAACATACAGAATCTGATGTTATTTTTGCAATTTGATATAGCTAGTGTGTGCTGAGAATAATTAGCTTCACTATTGCAGAACAAATTGTTTCTTTGCAAAGCACACACACCATTTTTTAACAAAGATTATTGGAAAATTTTGAAGGTATTCCTTGTCTTACACAGAAACAACTCTTTCATTATTAATTAACTTTTCTGTATCCTGATTTTCCCTAATTAACTAATAATCCATGTTCTATCTACTGGTAAACACTGAGAACTACAAGATGACACTTAGCACATGTGTTATGTCTGCTCTACTGAAACACATTAGATTATAAATAGTAAATGCAATTTAAAAAACTAAGGATTAACCAGAGAGACAAGCAAGGAAATTCATTACAACTTACCAATTAATTACAATTTTGTTACAGATTATTAAACTATGATGGCATATTGCCTAAGACTCCCCATAGAAAGCCAAACACCACACTTATAGTTTGGTGAATGCATTTATGTTAACATATGTGGGTATATAAATGATGTTAAACAGTTACAATTTTCAAAAATATTGTTCTACTCAATCTATTCTCACAACTACAATATGGTATCCATGATGTGACATCTGGAAAGGTGCTTTATGTTAAAATGTTATGAACATCAGTACAGGCCATGAATCAGCAAGCCAGTAAAGGTGCAACCTGATGGCACTGTGGGCTGATTTCACTGGTGTTCTGTGGCTGCCTGGCTAACACATACAAACACACAGATTGTGGGGAAGTACAGGTTAGACACAGGCTCAGTAGCTTGCAGATGCAGAGTGCCCAAATTTGGACAAGTGCAGGAGGCTGTCGCTAATCCACTGCCCAAAGCCTGATTCTGGAACCAGCTAGAGAGAACTCTGCCTTCTCTCCTCTCCCATCTCAGTCGTGCCAACTCACTGCCGTGCTAAGTGGGACATGTTCAGGTAACTTTCAAGGTATGTATGTTTGTGTTTGCACACGTGAGATTTCCTGCACAGAGCCCATCCCTCCATGTTTGGTCCACTAACAAATTGAGAACAACAGCACTCTATTGTCTAGAGTTCAACTCCTCCTCTCCCCATCAAAACACAGTCAGAATCTTCACCCCAAATGCTGGTATTTTTTTGTTCCCCGTGCCAGAAATAACATTTCGACCTTAATGTATTCCCTTAAAGCCTAAAGCAAGACAACTAATCCTACAGTCCAAGAAGAACCACTGGAATATCTTATTCCTTATTCTCCGCACCAATGATATATCCAAGGTGTTTTTGCAGAAGTAGAATCATTAATCTCTTACTGTAATAGTGTCACAGTGTAGCCCCCATGAGTTAGACATAGTCATTGGCACTTAGGCCAATCACTCCTCCTTGAATATCACTCAGATGGGAGAAGGCAGTTACTGTGATCTTCAAAAATACATTCAATGCTAATGTTGCATCCAGAAACAGTGATTGGGGTGAGTTTTTTCTCTGAGTAAAATATGAGTATCATTATCATGGGATACAGCAGTAATCCCAGTTTATTCTCATAAAGTTTCAAATTACTTGGGCAAGAACAAGAGAAACAAACTCCAATAATAAATAAATGAGAACTACTTATAGAACTGAATACAGTCTTCAGAACTCCTATGTAAAGAAACAGAAACATCAACCTGAACTAGGGACAGTAGATAAACTGAGTTGACAATGTTGAGATGTAGCCATCTGTACATAAAACTAGCAAACTAAATCTAATTTTTCTGTAACACTCTAAAGACCATGTAAGAAGTTTAGAAACAAAACCAAGACATAAATGAAACAAAACCAAAACATTAAAAAAACAACAGCAACAAGAAAAACGGAAACAAAACTTCAAAACCCAACCCAAACCTAAACCAAAGGCCTGTAAACCCCAAACCCACCCAGAATATAACCTTGAGACAAGCACAATGGTGGCAGGTGAGCACAGTCACCCACCTGAGCCAGTCCCTCAGCACACGAGGTAGGGTCCCACAATGCTGAGATGAACACTAACCCTTAGCACCTTGGACAGAGGCTTTGGAGAAACTGTTGATGACAAACCCTTTTCTGTTTCTATTTGTTCATTTAATGGAACCCAAGGACCATCTTGACAGCTTACTCCTTATTCTTACATCAACATTTGGCAGTTAATACACATGCACAGCTAGTAAAACACAGATGAACCAGGATAAGCTTTAGGTCATCCATTCCTTGGTACAGAAACCATCAACGCCTAAGATTTTGCTACATTTTTTTTTACATACATCAGAGAGACACTGTAAAATTATAACACTTAAAACTTCCTAACTATTTTACAGGAAATAAAATATTGTCTTTGAGCTGTAGCCCTATTGTCCACGGAAGTCAAATTATTTCTTTTGCTATTTGTCCTTGATACGTCAGAATTCATACTACCAAATGAACACAAAATAAATTGAGCAGCTGGATGAAATTAATTCGAATAATAGAATCACAGAATACTCAGAGTTTGAAGGGACCCACAAGAAGCACTAAGTCCAACTCCTGGTCCACAAATTACACCATATGCATAAGAGCATTGCCTGAAAGCTTCATGAACTCTGTCAGGCTTGGTGCTGTGATCACTTTCCTGGGAAGTTTGATCCAGTGCTCACCCTCTTGGATAAGAACATTTTTCTAATATCTGGCTTAAGAACCCCCTTACACAGTGTCCTGCTATTTCCTTGAGTCCTGCCACTGCTAACGAGAGAGAAGAGATCAGTGCCTGCCCCTCCAGTTTCCTTCATGAGGATGCTGCAGACCATGATGAGGTACTCATACTTGATAAAAATCAATTAAGAATACAATTGTTTTAGCGGTGAGGTGAGAATAATATATACACTTCCATCCTGATTAATGTAATAAAATATTATCAAAGTTGTGAGAGTTTATGGAAAGAGAGAACAGAAATCTAAATCAGCACCGTATCAGTGAGTCCACCTTTAAAAAACAGAAGAAAAGCCCAACATTGTAGAACAAGATTGTTTCCAGGATCTTCCCTTGGATGGCAAAATTTGTTACATTTATAATAAAACATTACACTACTTCTAAGATGAAAGGAAAGGGGGAAAGTGTAGCGAAAGGGAAAGGGAAAGTTATGGGAAAGGGAAAGTTATTATTTTAACAATATTAAACAATTATGATTTAATTGACCCAATTTAAATTGTTATTCTTAAAGCCAGCGTAAGCACAGCTAAATTTAAACTTCTAATTATTATGTAGATTATACTTAGATGAGACCTAGGAGAAATTTTGTTCATGTTCACTGCAAGAAATCAATATAAAACTAAAAGAAAAAAATATTTCAAAGATGCTCTTAAAAATAGACTTAAAAATTACTATTTGGATCCACCTGCAGGCCATTTCAGAAATACTGTAGCTGAGGGGATGAGACAGCAGGGAAACCCATTCAAGCTGATCCAATTTAGATATGCAAATTTTATCTTGTGTGTTTGAAAAGAACATTATGGCACAGGATAATTTGCACCTTGAGTTCCAAAGAATAATATTTCTAATCTAATGAAAACATGCCTCCATTGTTCACTTTCCCACTCTCCAGGTTTAGGCCAATCTACTGCTTTCCTACCTATTTGAAACTGCTCATGATTTTTTTTTTTCCATATTTGAAACAAAAAAATTAACACTAAAACAAAACAACACCAAACCCACAAAACAGGGGAAAAAAAAAAGGGAAAATAGATATTCATTTTTGTAGTTACCTGAAAAAAGCAATGTTACAAGTGGCTGACTGATGAATGATACAACCTACAATAGTAATGGGCCTAATGTAATTTCCACTCTAGGGATGAAATGCTAAATGAAAAAACTGCAGTTTAACATGTTTGACACAGTGTATTGTTAACTTTATTTTGTCTTTATTTTTCCAAATAGTGATATTAGCTTAGTGGTAAACTTTTGTAAAAAGCTGCACATGGTTTGGGATGTTTCAGTGGGAAGACCATTTCTAAATCACAACATTAACAGACACATAATTCATACTGGAGCAAATTAAAATATGTGAACTACAGTACCAGAAGTGTAACTTGTACCTAAGTAATACTTATTATTATCATACAATTCTATTATTTAAAACCCAAAAAGAAACATGTTTAAATCACTCAATTCATAAAAATTAAAGTGTAAATTAAAATGTTGAAACAATTGAAAAAAACCTTGATTTTTGTGAAATTCACATTTCAGATGTGCCTTTAACTTAAAAGGGCAACAATGCAGCTACACTATGTTAAGAAGCGTATTTTGAGGTAAATTGAACATCTTTGTGGAACCCCTCCCACTTCAAACAGGTAAAAGACTTATCTCACATTCATCCACTCTGGTCACAGTGGTAATAAAAGAACTAACACTAAGTATTACTGAAGGTAACAGTGACAAGCCCTTTAGCTATTAACCCAACTATACCTGACAGTCCATTAACAAAGTTTAAACATTAACAAAGTTTAAAAAAGAAAAACAAAGACTTTAGAAAGAAGTTACTTGCAGACATTCACTATATAGACTGACAGCTGGTCAGACTGACAGCTTATTAAAAACATAGCTCTCCAACTATGAATCCCAAACAGGAGAGATTGGTACCAACAGAAATATGGAAACTTAAATTCCAGGAGTATGTCTGCCTCCATCACACTGCCTCTCAGTTATTTAGCAAAGATCAAAGTAATTTTGTAATATGTAAACTTCATAGTTATATTGTAATGACACCATAACTACAGGTCGTGTAAACAAAAATACCATCAGAAGACAGACTAGCAAATAAAAGGTTAATCTGCTGAAAATGAGCTTTATCGAGGACTCCTCCTCTGCTCCCCATCCAAAACAATTACTGGAATGGCCCCAGTCCTGATATTAGTGGGAGCTGGCACAGACTGTGAATCAGGAAATCAGCACAGGAAAAGTGCAAGACCTACACTTGTACTGTCCAAAACAGAAGAGCCACAAAAATAACTTAGTAACAGTAAGTTTGAACCACCCCATTAAACAGTGCAAAAGAATGAGAGTTCTGAGAGTGCTGCGCTGCCATGGCTTGTGGGACAACGAAGGAGCTGAAGGGGCTCAGCAGCAGGCAAGAATGTGGGCTGTGCTAAAAAAGCCCTCTGTGGGAGGGGGCCTGGAACTGGAAATGCATCAGGAAGCCTTCCACTGTCCATCAGATTACAGCCAAACCTGCAGCGTGTTAGAGAGGCTGGACCTTGGCTTTAGAGGAGATACTGCTCTACCACAAAGTTTTATTAATAGTACATTCATAAAATGTTTTATTAATAGTACCTTCATAAACCATCTCTTTATTTTGTGCCTGCTTCCAAATTGCTACCTTAACCATAGTGGAAGTCTGATAAACATGTGAGGAAAACTGAGGAAATTAAAATACCTCAAAATTGATGAAGTCATTCAGAAATTTTCACACTTTGAAAGGGCACAGAGGAGCTAAGTTGTAAGAGCACTCCATTTGTATGGGTTAAAGAATTCACTTGACATCCCTTTGAATCAAAAGCACTTAGCCACATGGTTGTAATAAGAACTACCTTCATCATTCTAGCATCCCTCAACTGCTGTCTTCCTCACCTCTGCCATTAGATTGCCTTCAGCTGGGACTCTGGCTGGGATGCAGGATTTTGAACACAGAAATGCTTAGGTAAATTAATAATTTCAAAAATAAAAAAATGTCTTTTTTGTGCATGTTAAACCTTACAAAAGATGAAAGTTTCCAGATATTTCAGTCAGCACTAGGATTCAAAAACTACCAAAATAACACAACATATTTATACAACCTGTGAGCTGCATTACCAAAATATGTATCTTACTACATATCACAATTTGCATTTCTTCTATTTAGAAAGCTCCTTGATATAATTTCATTGATACAATAGGCTAATTCTGTATAGTAATTATATTCTTCAAAATCCTATTACAATTAACACTTTCCTACTTTAAATATAGCCCTCCCTTTCCTGTTAAATGTTCTTTCCAAGTAGATTGGAACATTAATTCCCTCTATATATTTGTCATAGGACAAGGGAAGAGTAAGACCCAAGATTTAAAAACAAATCCTTTGACAGGAAACAAACTCCTCAACTGAATTAATAGGTTACTTAAATTTTATTATACCAACTTATGTAAGTAGCAAAACACCAAACCACAGTTAAGGGGAAGGAAAATTCCTCTGGGGGGAAAAAAAAGGGTGAGGAAAAAAATCATCTTTAAAACAGATTTCACAGATCCACCTATTACATATTAGTCTGTGGTAAAAATAAAAGAAGGAAGGTGGATGCAGAAGCAGACAGATTTTCATGAATTCCAACTGTATTCTGTGTTTCAACATACATCATGAATAAAAAAGGCAATTCAACACATTCAGAGTGTTTCTAAACAAAGCTTTCATTTACTTCAATCCTCTCTCATGTCATTTAAAAATCATCCTTCTAAGAATAAATCCTGAAACCTTTCCTTGAACTCCAGGGAAAGACTTAGTCCAAGGTGAAAGACAAGAATTTGAATTAGGTAAGTCAAAACTCTTGTTATAGCTACTACTTTGGTATTTTATGTGGTTCTTAATTCAGAATAGCTGTTCACCAATTCAAAATAACTGCTCACCATTGCCTTTCAAACCTACCAGATTATCCAGCCATAAGAACACTTGCAGCCCAGTAAATATTTGCAGAATAGCCTCTGTTTTGGTGATTAACAATCCATAAAGAGATTTTAAGCAAAGCTGTCAGTTTAATCTAGAAGGGCTTTGCATCCGGTATGCCAGACTGAGTCCGACAGTTTTAGTAGCAAGGCAATGATGCAGTTACAGCATCCGAACTAAGGCAGTGCATTTTTAAGAACCCAGGGGAGTTACAGCCCCATTTACTCCATCTGTGATACACCATGGGGGAAAGAGAAGCAAGGTTTACGATGTACTTATCTACAAAATATGTTGTAAGTGGTTATTTTCAGTACACAGAAATAAGTATAATGTTTGGAATGTGTATAAAACATCTGGCAAATAAGCAATATTTTCATATTCTGACATGAAGTGTTTTTATAACAGTATTCAATGATTCTGTGTAATTTCTGACACCAATAGCTTTCATTAGAGCTGACAGTACATTTCTTCATAGTGAAGCCACAAAGGTTTGCCCCTTTACAAATAAGCAGACCATTGAGGCCAAACCAAGATAAGACCTCCAAGATCATTCATACCAATGTCTGGGTGATTCTTGCCCTGCTCTAGCTTCTACCTTCTGTTTTCCATTCACTATTGCACTAACACAGGGTTGAATATAAGAGAAGTTCCTCCTGCCTTTATCAAGCAGGGCTTCACAACACTTACATATATACCTTACAGTACTCCCCAGCTAAGGACTTCTTTCCACCTTATCTGTGCCATTGGTGAAGGGTTGTACTACCCTGGCAGCAATGTGACCCCAATGGACAGCCCTCAACTCTTAGGGTGACAAACAACAGAACTTGATATATACAATACATTTACTAAAGTAAAGCAGAGCAAAACCCTTTTTTCATTTAATGTAACACAACTACAGAAATGCACAAAACACAATTCTTACCTTTTACAATAAGCTTGAAGGTGCTCTCCCAACATTAGCAAAGGTGATGAACCCTAAATATTTTCAAATTAAATTTGTCATCAATCTGTTGGCAGCAGAAAGACAGAATTCTAATTTAATGAAGTCACAGTATATGTCTGAATTTTACCTATTTTCTCCAGATTGAGGTGAACATGGTATGTTTAAGTAGACTGTTTAGATATTGGCTCTAATACCCAGCAAGCTCAAGTAAATATGCACAAATAAATCCACAACAGAAAAGCTGTGTTATAGGAAAGTGAACTGATCTACCATCATATCTCAATGTTTTCAGTTTGACATGACCCTATAATTTTTTTTTTACCAAAAAATAATAGACCATCTGAAAAGAAAGAGACAATGAGGAAAATTAACCAAAACAATGGTTGAAATAACCTTATTTTTGTGGAACACCTCATAAGTTGGTCATAATATTGGTTATTTTTGGATATTTTTACTAAAGAGGCTGACCACTTCCTACTTTCCATCACAGCATTTTAAAATTTTACTGAGTTTTACAGTGTACTCTGAAGAATAAAAGAATGTAAAGAATGTTCAATTACTGGCAAGATTAGTCTGAACACACATCAGATATTGTCTTTCTGAAATCTAATACTCAGAAGATTTACTTTTTAGACCTGTAGTTCATTGATTTTTCAGCAGGTACAACCTATGCAGAATCAACAGTGTTGATTCTAAACTGTGAAACTGTGTTGTGGAAGTTCAGGTTTCTAACATCTTCTGTAGAAAAAAAAATTAAAAATACAGTGGTTGTCCAAAGTTTGCCTTTTAAATGCATTTATTTATTTAATTTTAGAACAAAGCACTGGCCTGGTTATTAAAATGCTGTCTTGAGCTAAAAAATAGAACAATCAATGTTATGGTAAGGAAACTCTGAAGACAGAAAGATGCTAAGCAGCACTGGTAGTTGTTCAGAAATGGGACTTCACAGAAAAGACAAATGCCTTGCACCAGTCAGTGTTGCTGCTCAGAACCCACAATTTTGCACTACAATAAAGTTTATGTTTACTGAGGATATCTGTATAAAGATACATTGTTTGTAAATCCATAGTTTCTAATTATTCTAACAAAGCATCTCAAGAATTCTGACCACACACACTGAAATTATATTAGCAATGTTTCAATCTTCAGTCATTTGAATCTATAGGTTACTGTTTAAGAAATTAATATATGAGTGGCTTCTACTGTTTTCAAAATGATAATAGAATTTGGAATAAATGCACTGTTGCAAAATCTCCCAGTCATGGTCACTAAAGTTATTTTAGGCAAAATTTGTTATGCAAAATGTGAGAGTTCTAAGCTGTAAATGACTGCAAAACTGACTCTATTAAGTGCTTGAAACTCTTATTAACTCATAATCATAAGTTGCAATATTATTACTTAAGTTATGTCTTCTCTATAAAACTTATAAACACTTTCACTAATATGTAAGAGCACATAAAAATTAAAACTGATTCATATAACTACATCATTCCACCACGAGTTTGTTGTTGGTTTTGGTTTTTTTTTCAGTTTACAGTTTAAGAAAAATACCACACAGTTCAAGTATGGCATTATGTTAGTCCAATGTTTTCCTGGAGAGTTCTCATACTTATCTCTCATTGTTATTTCAACATCTATCATTTCATTTTCAAGACTGCCAGGGAGGCATGAAAGTTAATGGAACACATGTCCTAATCCTGAAAAGACAGATTGACACTACAACTTACAGATAAAAGCAAAAGAGGAACATATTATAAGACAATGTATTGTAAGAGGTACTGGGAAAAAAAAACACTAAAAAGAAATCAAAATCCATACATATTTCTTGCTAGTGATGGAATGTCTATTTGTAGTCCTGACTTCTATGATTTTACTGAAAAAAAAAAATATATGAGCACCAAGTCAAGGAATCACTGTAACACAGAAAACAAATTAAAAATACAGAGATTGATTTATTATCCATAAACCAGAAGTCCTACAGAATTATATAGTGCTTTAATTAATTTATAGTCCAAGCAAACTCTATCCTGAAAGTGATAAAGATTTAATTTCATTACTAGCACCCATGGACATGCTTCTCCTTAAGATTCGGTTATCAAACAGTGTGCACGTTCTTGCTTCATGGAGAAAAACAGAAAAATAATGAAGCTAACACGAACTACAAAAAGACACCACTAAATATTACCAAAGGAAGCAAAAGTAAGACAACTCAATGTTTAACTTAAATACATATGTTTCTATTCATATGGTAGACCTTACAACAGAAAATATTTAGCTGTACAAGAGAGGTCTGAGATTAATTACAGACTGAATATGTATAACAAATACCTCAAAAGCTATTTTGTAATTCACCCTGTATTGCAAGAAGATATTTTTATAATTTCATTTTCCTGGTTATTCCCCTGCATTTATATATAAATGCATGGTTCCTGTATGTAGGCTCCTCAGAGAGGCTAGTTGGCAGACATGGAAGCCAAGCCTAAGCACTGAAAAACCAATAAAAGGAAATATTATCTGAATGGGATACTTCTATAAAGTGTGCTCAGAAGTAGCATTCTCAATCACTATATGAAGGCAGATAAAAGCTGGAAATCACTGTTTGCTCGTCCTTCAGTGTGTACCTGCCTTATTTCTAAAACTAGCAAAACAAAACCAAAAAAAAATAAGCTTTCAAGAATAATTTCAAACCTATTACAGATATAACATGAAGACGCTAATTTGGATTATACAATAAAATGTCAGCTGAACTATCTTCCTTTGTTTACACTTCCTTGCATCTTTCAATAAAAAGCTTTTAGTTTAACCCTTGGAAAAATATATGCTCTATCTCTATTAGGCCTTCATTCTACTTTTCTCAATTAGTTACCAATTCCAATTATTTACCAAAAACTAACTTACCTTATGCATATTTAACAAGTTTACACATGTGTTTATAAATACAGTGCTTGAAAGCACAATTTTCTGATGGACATGTGTGAGGAAGGGTGGCGGCATGGTGAGCGCTGTGGTCACCTGGCCACTGAGGGAGATGCTGGGGAGGAAGGCACCGGTGATGGCTTTCAGGGCATCAGCATCTGAGGGTGATGGGGCATGTGACCAGGCAGCACGCCTTGGTCAACACCTGAGGTCAGCACTGCACCAGGAGCAGATCTCTACAACAACCAGAATATCCCCAGCAGGGCAGGAACACACCTGCAGGCTGAACATTGGCCACCTCAGCCTTGTGCCTCAAAGCTGCCAGGTGCACTCATGTCCTAGGAAGCACAAAGCTCTTGGCAGCTCTGGTTGTTTGCTAAACCCTTCAACTCTTCCAAACTTCCTTACACAGACAGGATGAAAATTTGTGCCAAAGTACACAACAGGACTCCTCCCTTTTAATGACTAAACATCTATTCATTTGTAAAGGGAGGTTAAATACTTGAGAGCTATTGAGGGAGATAATGGTGCAACATTTCAGTGTGCAAATCTAGTGCCAAATCCCCTTCTGTGCATATACATGTGTTACCAGTACATACAGCAAGCAAAGTTCCAGGACTCAGCACTCCTGTAGAATCTGGAATAAGTGCATGACCTTGAAAATTCCAACAGAAACTATATAAAAGCAGGAACAGATTAAGAAATTGCATCAAACTACAGCATTTGAGCACTTTTAATTACCAAAAAGGATATCTTTTCCACTCCTAATTACTGTTCCAAATAGAAACATGAGCTGATTCATTAACAAGTAGCGTTATCAAAGCTCTTAAGCTTTCAAAACAGTATTTCTGTGGAATTTTCAAGGAATTTCCATGGGTCAGGTGGATACATACCACAATGCAGCACTTAAGAATTTTCCTTTGCTCTCTCACATAACAGTAAACATATCTGAATTGTTAAATTAATTATAGCATCTCACACATCCAAATAGCTCGAGGTGTTAAAATGAATAGTTCAAAACAGCAGAGGAAACCCAAGTGGTCAATACATGCCTGATCACTTGGGGCTCACATCCTTTTATTCTATTCAACAAAAGAGTAGAAATCAACAGAAATTATTACTCTCAAATTCTAAAGTTCTCTGTTTCACCTCCTACCATGGACACTTTAAAACTACCACAACCTGTCCATTGATGTTATCACTTGTACATTTCAGTAATATTCTTTCAACTTCTTCAGTCCTGCATTTTGAACTTTATTGACAGTTATATTTTCCACAAAATTGCAAAGGACACAGATACTTCAATACTTCAATATTATTATAAAGAAGAAAAAAAATCCTTTCCTTGTTTCAAGACTGACCAGAAAGACTTTCTTCCATGCATTTTAATAATTTCTCTTAAATTTTAAATGTGTTGACTAAAAACTTTAGGTGATATAGAAGCCTACTTGCCAGCTGATACTAAAACACAGTGTTCCTGGCAGCTACCAGTATCCCACTGCTTATTTTCACTAAGTCACCAAAGCTCTATTATATTAATAGATTGCATATTCATGGTATTAACACTTCAACTCATACAAAAGTTCTCAATATTCTCATTAAAGCGTATAAACTCATTAAATTTCAATACCCAAAATATATTAAAAGTAAAAAACAACATAAAGCTTTTAGAAGTTCACCATTTAATCAAATAACTTTAACAAAGGTGAAAAGAACACTGTCTAGTTTAACCTGGGTATGTCAACAGTCACTTTAAAATACTTGTACCTCCTGTAAGATTATTTCTTTGAAGCATATAAATAAGCCTCAATATCTGTGTGGAAAGGTACATCAACAAATACAAAAACGAAGCTTAGGCAAAATACTTCTGAAGGGGAGAAAGTTGAGGAAGATGGGTCACAACCACTCCTCAGAACTTATCTCCCCTCCCTCCAAAATACCAGTTAAAAGCTTACTGCAATTTATTAGGACTGTGGTTGCTTTTCAAGCCTACATTAATTGTATCCAGGATAGAAAATGGCTAGAGAAATCTGCTCAGCTTTTGTTTGAAAGAACTGTTTTCTTCATATATCTGTTCAATCACATCTGCACAGAATGTTCTGAAACAGAAGTTACACAATCCAGTCTGACCTGCAATCTGAGAGTTCAAAGATAAAGAGCATTTTTCAGCATAAATCAGTCAAACATACAATACATTTGATTTCTTTTTCTCTATTAATCAAGTGCATGAACTTTCATACTGCTATGCTGGGAAGAATGAATATAATTTTCTTTCAACTATTTCAGAAGGACATGCATTTTTGATGGAAATGTGCAATATTGCACTGCCTGTGATGTTCTGAATACATATCTTGAATAGGATTCATCAGTGTCCATTGTTGCTAACTACATTTCATCTGTATTTCATTACAGTCAATAAAGACCTAGTCAATAAGATACAATTTATCTTGCCTGGAAGAATATTTCTAAAACCAGTCAGAATCTTACCTTAAAATATCAAAATACATTCTGAATATAGAAGAAGTGCCATATTATGAACTCAGCTACAGACAGCTAAATTAGATTAGGCCCATGTTATCTGGCTTCCAGACTTGTAGTATGTTCCTTCCTTCTGTAATAAAAAAAATCTTATTTCTATGGTAATTACAGTTCTTCAGCACCTCCATTCATAAAGCATTCCATTCCCTGTTCTCATGCTTTTCATAGGCTTCTCTTTCAGCCAATCACTGTTTTAGACTGAGAAACATTTACAAAATTTGGACCATAAACATGTAATAGTTTCCAAGTCATCTTGAAGCTTTCTTATGTTTCCAGTACGACGCACAACTGTAGAGATCTGGCTAGGCAGAGAAGAGAACAGCCTCTGCAACCTGCCAACAATAATGAAATACAGAGAAACACAGCTGCCACAGCCAAGCAAAAATGCTCTGAATCCAGGCTGGAATGTAGGTTTGAGAGCTTAGGGTTGGGCTCTATGGGATAATATGTGCATATTATCACCCAGCAAGGCAATGACTTTTATTATACTAAATGAAGTTATTGTCATCATACATAAAGCTTCCCCATTTGACCATAACCAAAGTGCGTAACGCAAGATATTTGTCAGGGATGGAACTTTCCTCACCACCAAAAGCTGTCCTATAACTTTTATAAAACGCTCCCCTTCCAAAACAAATCCCATCAACTATTTCAAAAGGAAACAAATTGAAATCATTATTATTTAAATAATTTATAAATCAAACTCTTCACTGAAAGAAGAGATTTATGGAATTAAAATTATGGAGTTACAAAATCTCAGCCTTGGAATTATCAAATCCCAACCCAGTTTATCTGTGTCCACTACTACACAGAGGAACTTGTACTCCTCACACCACATCTCTGACTACCTGCAAAATATGTTGCCTCAGAGACATATTCCTAGGATTTACTGGACCAGATTTTGCTTATTACCAAATTTAAACTCCCACAGATATTTCCATATTGCTACATGTGCTCCATTCCAGTTCTCAAAAACACATTTACTTTAACAGAATATTTTTAGCCCCTAATATTTATTCCCTGTCTGAAGGAATTTATGCCTCTTATACCAAGTAATACTGAAGATTGCTATCAATGAAATAAACAGGGGGTTTTGCAGTTTCCTCAAGCAATATTTATGTGATGTTTTTCTACATCTTCTCTACTATTTTTCTACATCTTGCTCTTCTGCAAGCTTTTAAACTATCATCATCAATCACTGAGAACACTTCCAGTATTGATTCCACAGATTAAAACATGTCTTTTAGTCTTTCTACTAAATGCTGACTTTTAGTCTTTCCTGCACTATTCCACAGCCAGAGACTCAACTAATATTTGTCAAACTGGCTGCTATTGAGGAGTTACTTTTTCTTCTCCAACTCCCTAAGCCCACTCTAGGGTCACCGTTTTCCCCAGTCAAGAATTCACAAGCTCTCTGAAAATAAGGCCTGCACTTCTGGTTTCTAGAGGCATCATTTTGACTTTGTTAGACCAAATCATACTTTAACTGCATAAATCCATATTACCAGCCAGTCCAGATTATTCTGCAACTCTAAAAAACAAGTTATCAACTGCAAATTTCATGGGCACTGATTTTGAAAATTAAAGTCAGTCTATTATGTAAATTATAAAATATCACTGTTTCCTAAAACAGGTCTGTACAACATAAACAGCACAATTCAACAATGATCCCAGGTTTGCTTTTTTTGCAGTGTGACCAATAACAGACTTTTCAGTTGATGCATATTCTTTCATAGTTTTTTTTTTATTTCTCACTTCTAGATAGATACTAAATTTCTATTTAGAGTTCCACTAGATATTTCCCATGTCTTATCAAAGCCTGGCCACTCATCTTTATCAGATAACATTAAAATACTTTAGAGGGTACATACAACACTTATAAAATAGGGTATAAAATACATAAAATTGAGGTTTAACTGGACCAAATTACGGTTCAGCATCTGGGTGCGGGCAACCCCCAGTATCCACACAGGCTGGGAGATGAGCACGTTGAGAGCAGCCCTGATGAGAAGGACTTGGGTGTCCTGGTGGATGAAAGGCTGGACATGACACAGCTATGGGCACTCACAGCCCAGAAAGCCAAACGTGTCCTGGGCTGCATCCAAAGCAGTGTTTGCAGGAGGGCAGGGGAGGGGATCCTGCCCCTCTGCTCTGCTCAGACCCCACCCACAGTGCTGCATCAGCTCTGGGGTCCCAGCACAGGAAGGACAGGGACCTGTTGGAGCAAGTCCAGAGAAGACCACCAAGATGATTAAAGGGATGATGCAGCTCTTCTATGAGGAAAGACTGAGAGAATTGGGATTGTCGAGCCTGGAAATGACAAAGTTTTGGGGTGATCTAATTGCAGACTTCCAGTACCTGAAGAGAGCCCACAGGGAAGTTGGGAGAGAGACTATTTATCTGAGAAAAATGTGACAGGACAAGGGGGAATTGTTTCAAACTGAGAGTAGGTTTAGATTAGATATTAGGAAAAAAAATTATTTACTCTGGGGGTGATAAGACACTGGAACAGATTGCCCAAAGAATTTGTGGACACCCCATCCCTGGGAGTGTTCAAGGCTGGGTTGGATGTGGCTCTGAGCAACTTGGTCTTGTGGAAGGTGTCCCTGGCCAAGGCAGGGGGCTGCAACTAGATAATCTTTAAGGTCCTGTCCTGGTTTGGGACACCCCAGGACAGGTCCCTTCCAACCCAAACCATTCTATGATTCTATGAAAATACAGAATTAAAGACAAGGTACAAAGAATTTTCAGTCAATATATTTCAATGGAAAATATGTCCCATCAAGCACTTTTTAAAAATCATTATCCTTATTACAAGCATTCAACTATTATTCTACATAACTCTTGGCTCGTGTGATCAGCTGTGATGGTAAGAGAACATTAAAAACATTGGAGATATTTTAGCTCTGGAAAGGGAGGGTGGGGAAAGGCACCATATTCTGATTTAATGTGAAGGCTGATAGAGTTGAAATTGTTAGCAGTCAATCCTGTGGAGAAGCGTGCAGAGTTCAGAGATGAAGTACAATCACAAAAAGAATTAAAAAACCTCAAACCCTCAATATGGTAGACTCAAACCAACAATAATCTCATGCAATTTTTTGCCCAGTAGGATTCACAAGGGTCTTAGGAAAAGTGCTACAAAGAGCCAGCCAGCACAGAAGTAGGTGCTGCTAAGAGCCCCCAGTGCTCAATACACAGTGGTGGCAACAGCACACATAGACCACAGGAGAACCCTGTCCCTGGCTGCAGGCAGGGACAACACTTGGGTACACAGTACACAGGTACACAGTACTTCAGGTACACAGTAACCCCACCTCCACCTCTCTGTCAAAGAGGAACTCAGCTCTGTAAAGGCCTAAAGGTAACAAATTAAAAATAAAAAAAGACAAGAAAAAAAAATTCCACTGCTGAAACACTTCAACTGCAATATCTAATACTATTCATGATGAACAATGGTCACAATTAAATACATATTAAATATCTTTACATTAAACAAAAGTATCTATACCAATCAGATTATATATTGACATTCATGCAAAATCACATAACTTTAATATAATCACAGTGTGAAATAATTTTAAAAGTGTCCAGCTGAAATAATACCAGACAAGGTGTATATGCAGTCCATCACTGTGGATTAACGACAGCACATGTCTTTGCAAGTTACTACTGTTAGATTTTTATCTTACAGACTCTTTAAAAAGACTCTATCTTGCAGTCTTATAGGAGATGAGATTTTAGTCTTCAGAAATAATATTTTTGTAACAGATTTTCAAAACAGCTTTATTTCAACTCTAGCAGAAGCCCTCAGCCAAACTCCAGAATAGATATGCTGAAGAAAAATAAGTAAGCAAGCAAATCTAACAAAATTATCAAGTGGAAACAGTGAATCACAGGTTTTAATGTCAATGTAACAGCTTAACTAATAGCTCCACTGGAATGGAGGAATCAGATCAATACATAAACTTAGGTAAGCAGGAAATACTTCAAAATGAAAAATCTGCAAAAAGACTTTTTTTTTTTTTTAATGAAATGAATATTTACCTTCAGCATTCATGAAGAAGAACAAACAAAAGCAATGTTAAATTTCCCATGATAGGTGAGAAAAGCACATGAAACAGACGAATAAGAAATGCATCAGCACTAAAATCTACCAACTGATTGCATCCTCCCACCAACCACGTCCTCCAAGAGAAAGAGAAAACCATAATCCTATTTTTCCTATAGTAGCAAAATAAAATTATTAGAGACTCCATAAAAATAAAATTATGTCTTTTGGAATGTTTCTGTAATGTATATAACAAGCTTTGCAATTAAAATGTTAGTCTTAAATATGAGAGTTATGCCTGTGTTTGATATTAAAATTTCCATTGAAAAAATATATTCTAGTTGATTTTTACTATTTCAGTCTAGGTATTCTGCAACCAAACATATTCCTCGGGGTGATTCTTGTGGTCATGATTTTGGGTTTGTTTTCCCTGGGTCCTACTTATGGAGTGGGGAATAAGAAGTTAGTTCAAACAAACAAAAAACCAGAACACCCACAATTTAACAAATAAACATCTGCAAATTAACTCCCTAAAATTACTATTGTAATACTTTTTCAAGATAGAGGAGTTTGAAGTTTAGCAAGATGAGAATGTCTGGCATCTTTTGATCTACTCAAAAGAAGAAAAGAACTCTTAGAATTCTAATAAGAGTTTAAGAATCACAACTCATGGAATTCCTAGCAGAGGCAGTAATTGCATATCAGTCAAAGATTTCATTACACCAACTGCACTCCACATTCTGTATGAGACTCATTACACAGGTGCAATTCTGTCAGCATGAGAAGCATTGCTGCAGCAACCAAGCATGGACCTGCCTGGCACTTAATTTTGTCACTGCAAGGCAGACCTGGAGCAGATTCCCTTTTTCCCACAACTGTCTCCATAAACACACATGATGGTAGGTAGTAGAAATAAATTTCCAGACTAGAATATTAGGTAAGGAATTAGAAAAGATGAACTTGGACAGGAAAGTGGTTTGAGGACAGGAAGGAGAGGAAAAACTGTGGATGATATTGATATTAGCTCAGGACTGAAACATTTCAAACTGTATCCTACCTAAAGCAAAAAGACCAAGTTTCTTATGCTATGGGAGCGCCCATTCCAAGGCTTCCAGTACCATAATCTAACACTTCATGAGAGAATCAGGGAATTATTTAGGCTGAAGAAATCTTTATGACCATGGAGTCCAACTGTTAATATGGCACTGCCAAGTCCACCACTAAGCCATGTCCCTGAATGCCACAACTGCCTATCTCTTCAACACCTTCAGGGATGACAACTTATCCACTTCCCTGGTCAGCCTGTTACAATGCTTGACAACCCTTTCCAGGAAAAACATTTTCCTAATATCCAATCTAAGCTTCCCTTGGTTCAATCTGAGGCCATACTATGTATTTTGTCCAAATTTTTATTCAATTCATTTGAAATACGTTGTAGTTCCATATACATTCATTTTAACAGCAGAGCCAGTTTATGCCTTATTCTTTAAAATGTAGAAAATCTCCTTTCAAATGCACACTGAATTCTATATATTTATAACCTTATCACCATGGTTACACTGTGAATTACACTTCATTTTTACACTTTGCTACTAAAGGAAACAATTCTAGTGAGTAAGCCAAACACTGTCTTTGGAAAGATTTGTGAAGTCTAGTGTGCTGGAAGCTGTCTCAAAATATTGCACAGTAGCTTTAAAAAGACAAAGTCCAGTTTCAAAACCTGGTAGTTTTGAAAACAAAAGTCTTCAATTATCTAATCACAGATTTCTGAACATGTTAAACAGCTTTTATTTCCCCTGCTAAACTACACTATGCTCTGTGTCCTTGTAGTCTGTCCTCAGTTGCATTCAGTTACAAAGATGTACAGAGCAATGATGGACATAATCTGAAGACAAAGCATTTTTCCTGAAAACTGTTTCTCCATAATGGTCTTCCTAATAATGCAGCTGCTAGCCAGGATTTCAATACACTGTTTTTTAAACTATATTGGGAAGCTGGGTTAATAATGGGGAAAAATGTCAAATTTCTCTACTCAAGTAAAATGAACAAAAAGAATTTTGATTCTGCTGAATTAAGGAAGAGCCTCTTACTTTTTTTACATCCAATTTCAGGAAAAAAGAACTATTCCACTAAAAAAGCAATATGCAATGCCTTTCCAACCTCAGGAGACAATTCCACTGTTTAAAATATCATATGGTATGGCTTGAATAGATTTTACACTTAGTGAGTATCCATTACATAACTTTCTTCCACTGCATTTAATTACCCCATTAAGCAAGCTGGTATTTGCATTTGCACTTACAGCAGCTGCACTAGAGCTGCAGGGCACAAGAATATAAAACCAAGAAGAAAAATTAATAAAACATTATCTTTTCCATTTAGCAAGTTCACTTTCTTTTTAAATGGAAACATTTGTATTAGTAGACTACTTCAGCACTGTAAGATAATAAATCACATAAACCTTGTATTATTCAAGCCAACTGAACTGCCAGATAGAAGTATCATCACTCACTAACGGCACAACTTGCCCTTAAGCTTTTCTCATTTTACGGTATTTCTGAGGAGTCACTTTGTATCTGAAATTGTTTTTCAAAACATAAAAAGTGGTGCAAACGTAATGCAAGAGAAAGCTCTCTTGTTCTAAACGTTTTACATAAAAAATAATTTATAAATTTATTTTAATGTGTTGCACATCTTTAATAATCTGGACACATTCTGAGTAAACAAGGATGAAGGTTTCAATTAATTAATTTAAACATCTGCAAGTCATTACACATTCTTAGAAACAGCTTCCAAGTTTTTTTAGCTTCCATTTATTTTTCAGCTAGCCTACGTAGTTTACAACACATTTATTAAATATTGCAATAATAATTATTGCATAATATTGTAATAATTAATATATAACTGTTAATAAATATGTTAATTATTACATCCACACATTCCATAAAGCATATAATAAACAGTAAGAAACAGAGCAATGAGAAATATCAATTTATTCATGAAGAGCCATTGATCCTGAAAAGCCAATTCCAGAGAGCTGGTTGCTGCTTTACTACTTCCAGGCACATGGAAGCTCTTTTCCTCAGCAAATAGGTAATCATGCTTCTACCATGCATTAGAATACTGACAACCTGTGTATGCAGATGAAGGAAGCAAAGTAGTAGTTTTGATTTTGACCATGTCCTTCATTTTTGAAGTCTTAATTTTGTAGCTGCTACAAAATATCCTATTTCTATAAAAGTATTATCCACGAGAATCTCACTACAATACTTTCTTGTATCTGGCAGGAATGACCCTATATTTGGCTTTCTGCTGTCCCCAGACTTTTCTCTTACTAAAAATTAATCCACCTGAGATCTTTTTCAACCATCTCTATTTTTCATTTTAGAGCAAAGCTAAAGCACCTATTATTAATAAGCAGAAAAACCACTATTTTAGAAACATGAGACGCATATTACAGCATGGACCAACAGTCAATATCAGTTCTGTTGCCAAAATTCAAATATTAACACAATGTGAGTATGCTTAATATCCTAGAAGTTTCCCTCTCACACAAAGCATTTGTTTATAAAGGAAAAAAGTTCTTAAGGTCTTAAAATTACCATATGATTATGTATGTTACAGCAGCTGTATACCTTTAATAATGTCATTTTCTCTATGACCTTTTTATGTCAACAGAGGATAGGCCTAAGATACACTGGTTTAAGTGCTATAAACACTGGCCTAAATCAAATCCTACTAGTATACCATTTTTCATGAGCTGGTTAATCGCATTGCTCATGGAGAATTGTAAGGGCAAAGGAAATGTGATTCAGCTTAAGCAGCACATTTATGCAAACCCACATAAAAGTACAGAGCAAAGAATCAGAGGAGCTGAGTATCAGACATGTCACACCAATAAGAAAGAAACTAAATTAACATGCAACTTTCACAAGCCTTAATCTGAATCTCCATTTCAGTTAAACAACTGACTTAGCAATATCAAGACTTTGGGCACAGCTGCCAATTCCTCCCAGCTGAATGAGAACTATTTCTTCCTTTCTTTCTGAAAAATTTGACATCTAATTCCCATGAAGCATCTCATGCCAGTGGTTAATTAGGGAACATTTTGCAAGAAGAATTAAAAATTGTCAGCAACACAGCAGGCAAATATTGACATTTTTTACAAGCCATGCCACTTAATTTCTCTTTCCAGAGCTCTCGCAGGCAGGCAGCTGCTGCCCAGACAAGCTGAGAACCTGTACACTTACTGCAAATCCCAGATTTCAGATACTTATTCAAACAGGCAAGAAACATTCCTCCTACATCACTTTCAAACATTTGACAGCCTGGCCATTCATTAAATGCATCTTGTCGCAATGTCCATGGATAACTCTATAATTCTTCCTGCCAGCAACTGAAAAGTAATGTGATAGGAAGGTGGGAGGACTCCCAGGTCTCAGAGAACCTGACAGGCAGGGGGAAAGCAGGAATAAAAGCAGGGTGAATGCGGTGAAGGCACAGGGCTGATGTGAGAAGGCCAGCAAGCGATTACACTGATTAATGGCTGGACAGGAGATATCCTTCTTCACTGAGCAGCTGGAGAGCAGGGTTAGCTGCTGGTCAGGAGGTAATCAGATATTTGCAGTGAGACTTGATGCAGCCTATGGCCAAAATCATGTCACTCAGATCTGTGTAAATGCAACCCCAATGGCCACAGGCTCCCAGAGAATAAATAAGAGAAACTGGGGAAAATACAAAAATAAAGAAAAAAAAAAACCCCACAACAAAACCAAAACCAAAAAAAGGCAAAACCAAAATAAATCAATAAAACAATAAAATTCCTTTATATCCTTTCTTCTCCTTTTCCATACATCCTACTAAATTTAAGTAAAATTCCACTTTCACTTGAAACTTGAGATCCTTGTGCCAGGTGTGGCAGATGTGATTCAGTAATGCCATCTTCCTAAGATGGAAGATGGGGCCACAACCACTGCAGTGGGTATAGACATACATATCCAATTATAGGAGCAATTAGAGAGGATAAAAGACAGATTAGGTCCTCCCTCCAGAATACATACCCTGCCAGAGGAGCTGAGGCCAGGGAAAAGGTGGTAGGGGTTAATTACCAGCTGGAACACAAAAGCTTTCTTTTTTGATTGTTCAAAATGTAAATCTGTCTAAGCGCCATAATTTTAGCCAAGCACTGACACATACACATTTTAACAGAAACATCCAGCTATTTCAGTTATTTTCCCTCTTTTCTTAGGTGATCTGAAAATGAAAATATCATTTTCCTTTCATTTACACAACACCTACATGATTAAAACAAATTTAAAAAACCTCTCAGTATCAAAGACCAAATATTTACCATAGCCATATTCAAACAGTTTCATAAACCTGCCACTGATCACACTCTGTTGAAGACATTGTTCTCTGTAGCACAAAGAAAAAAAATCAAAAACTTCCATAACATAGGAAAACTGTTGTTTTACTATCACTGTAACATGAGCAATTCGTTTTCAGCCAAAAGGTCACCTTCAGCAAACACCTCTTCATCTTTTAAGGGCTAAGACTGGAGCATTTAGCCACACTGTTTTGGCTTTAGTTCCAGCAGCCCAAAATGCCCCGTGCCCACCCCTACATGGCTGCTGGGGACTATGCGGGACACCCAAGGCAGCTGGATGCCCCTTGGACCTCTCTTGTTGTGTTCCCTTTGTTGTGAGAGATCAGCTGAGGTCAGATGTATCAAGGACTGAGCAGAAGTTTCTCTCATTAAGCAAAAACTGTTCCCATTCCGAGATTTTCTTAAACACATATGTACATTTGACAAGTTATCAGATGATGTTTTCCAGCTCCATATGTCCATCAAGATGACATTTTTGCAAAGCTTTAGCTGAATCAGATCAGCCAATTGGACTCAGAAAACAATAATTGCTTTTGTAATGTAAGACACACACACTGTTTGATTTTCTAACTTTACTGGCAATTCAACCTTACATCCAATATTTATTTAACATGTAGAAAATTTAATTAAAGCAAAATGAGATACTGGAGAACTTAGGAAGGAGTATCTTTTAACTATCACAACAGTTTTACATAAAACCCAAACAAAACATTCTTGTGTTAATTCAGCTGGTAAAGTTTTGACTTTATACTTCATATCCTGTTACATTGCCAGGGACTGTGAAAAGAGCAACACTGCTTAATCAACATAGTTTTTTTAACACATTTATCACCATGCCTTCTCTATTAGGAAATTGAGCTGGTTGCATTAACTAATCAAAATGCCTTTGAACATCCATTAATACTGCTCAGTTAAATATCTATTGGGTTTAGAACCAATGTGAAGCTCATTTAATACTCTCCATGTTCTACTGGCATAAATCTTTTATACTACTTTTTTTTTACCACTAAAAGGGCAAAGTAAATGATTCCTCTTATTACAAAAGATTTAAGAGACAAGACAAACAACCAACACTCATTGCTGAAACTATTAATGATTTTCATTAATGACCAAAGAAACATTATTTGAACCAGAATAAATAATGAAGAGTTCAGTGCTTCAAAATATAAACACTTAATAGAAAACATGTTTTTCTGCTATAAAAATCCTAACTTTTAAGTTCAATTTAAAAATATGCACATTCCATCATAATATTGTCTTGAAAACAGCATTTTTACAGAAGTGAAATGGAAAACAAGGAAATGTAACTTTTCATCCTTTCCCAGTCCATGGCTCAATATGGAACTCCCAAAACAGATGGTAAAGAATATGCAATACAGTGAAGGTCCTCTGGGTTTGATATTCACCTGTCTCTTTTCAGCAGCACCAAATTCTTTAATCTCAATTAATATCTGTCAGAATCAGTAAAGTGATACCCCTCTACTGTTACTATTATATTTTTTTGACCTTGGTACCATGAACATGAATGTAATTATGATAATCAGCCAACTATTTTCTACAATATAGAAATCAAAAAGACTAGTACTCCCTCCCTTTCTCATGATAATACCTGAACATTCTGGCTTTATTTCATCTTCAGTTGCTAACATGTAACCACTAACATGTTGTTTAGCTTTTATTTCTTATTTCTAACATGACAAAAAAAAGCCCAAAACAAAACAAAACCAATCAGTGAAGTTTCAGAATATTCATAACAGCATGTTAGAGGTATGATTTATGGAGGATAATAAACAAATATTTTAATGTTTGCACTATTTTACTGGTTTTACTGGCATAAATTTTGAATGACAGCACATCTGTCTGTTAGGACAACTAAGTGTCAACAATGCATCAGCTACACCATACACTCTGCATATTTTATGTAGTTAATATAAAAAGATTGTTGATGATTTTTGAAAGGATTTAAGCTTTTTTAGTACTTTTAGACAATCCAGCCATATCTGCCTACCACAGGATTTTTGCCCCATAATTTCCCCACGTTTCATAGAATTTTGTCCAAAATTTGTTGAACAAAACCAAATTATTTGGAAAAATAGAGTGGCTTGCAGATTATGAAAGTAATATGTACACTTTACTGTGAGGTCAGATCTGTCACAGCGGAAAAGTACATAAATTAGAAGCCACTGTGTAAAAGTGACTTAAATAGGTTTGGACAGACTGAAGTATAATTAGCACAAAACTGTTATCTTAGTCACCCTATTGACTGTTAAAATAGCGACTCCGCAAAAAAAACTCCGGGCTTTGTTTCTAAAGGTCATAAACAGACTAAAAATCAGGCTATTTCGGAGGAAAGATTCTTTCATATCCTGGTCAGAAATAAATCTTTGCAACTTTGATCATTGTGGGATTTATGGTCAAACTATACAGACAAGTAAGTTGCAGATGAAAAGAACATTATTTTGTTACCTAAAATTATGCTTTAAGTCAAAGATATGTTAGCCAAATAAAGGTTCACTTATGATGAATTCCACAATTTCACAATCATTTTTGACTTGTGAGACAAGAACAAAAAGTGCACAAGTGCACAATAGCAAGTTAGCTATTAATTCCTAGAGACATTCCTAGTTTTCTTTACTCAGACATATTTTTATAACTGGAACAAAAATATAAACTTTAAACATTTCATTGAGATAAACTGCAGCTCTCTGATATGCACATAAGAATCATGTCCATTTTAGCAGTCTACTTGTGGAACTGCTTCATGCAGATTGCAGCTCTATCGGTAAATTACATCTTAGGCAAAGATAATTGTTATTGATTCAAGATATTTCAAATTTTCTGGAAGAAGAATCAAAGGGGGTTTAGGAAAGAAACAAGCTCCACATGGAAAGTAGTGAATAGCACAAATTAAACGCACCTTTCTGCCACACCAAACATTAATGCCAGCCAGGGACTTCACAACCATCATGACTCCAGAGATGTTAAATCAATACCATAAGGATGGGAAACGTCCATGTAATGAATTCAGAAACAACCTATAAATAAGAAGACAAAAGAAGGCAAAAATTGAACAAATTACCCATATGAGTTCCCCTGAGGATTCACTAAAGGAGAGGTAGTGATGTAAGCCATGCAAAAGTGATAGTTAATTTGGCATCAGTATCTCTGTATAGCCAAGAACATTTGAAGATATTTGAAGCATATTTTAGTAGCTCTCTACATTTCAAAGTTTACTATGTCCCACGTGCCCCTGGATACTTTTGAATTCCCCTAAGTAGCTCAAAGTTCACCTCTCAGTTGTATAATCATGTCTAGGACATTCCACACATTTTTTGTTTCTGTGAAAAACTGCCGCCAGGGATCTGTTTGGGACCTTTTCTACTCCCATTTTTTTTCCTATTTATGCTATCTGAGCACATTACTTATATCCATCTCAAAGTTCTAATTTAAAAGGACATTCCTCTGAATCATGGCTTAGTCTTGTCCATTCCTTTCCAAGTCTGTCAAAAATATTTTTATTTTCAATCTGAATCTTTATTTAAAAAATAAAAAATATACACCATCTTTTGCCTGTCAGGCCTTCCAGCCCCAAACAATGTAGATTAAATTTTTACAGAGGCTTACTAAAATCAGAAAAAGTCCAACTTTCTGAAAAATCAATTGGCCCAGCAACCAAGTGATACAAATGTAATCCAGTAAACTAAGTGCAGAACATTGGCACCGGTAGGCAGAATGATTCTGCATTTATACAATCACACCTCCAAATTTCCTTAGATATGCCAGCTAAACAGAAAAAATAGCAACTGTTAGCCATTCTCTTCTGCTCTATTTGCTCTATGTCCCAATTCCTTGTTTTTGGAGTTCAGTGAAATCCTCAGCCTTAAAACTAACATCCTATTCTATCTTAAGGACACAGAAAAATAGAACACGTTGAATATAAGAAGATGGACCACAATCAAGACTCTTCCCCTAGCTGCACATACTTGCCTACATTGAGAAAATTCCATTATTCTATCTAATATCATTTGAGAGTTTCCAACCCTATTTTAGCTTGTCCTGTTAAAAATCAATAAAGATAAATCAGGCTCGGGAAATGTATATGTAGTCAAAACTTTAGGCAAAGAAGTTTTAACAAAAGGCAGATCTTATTGTAAAAAATGCTCCTCCTCTCATTTATGCTGTAATATTATGGTTGTATATTGATTACTGTAAAAGAACGGCAACAAGAGGAGATAATCATGTCCTTTGCACAATCATGACTGTGAATAAGAACACTTTATTGAAATCCCACATTCCAAAAAACGTTTCCCTTTTTCTTCATGAGGAAATTTTAAAATAAGGAGCTGTCTGGTATTATCCAAAAGCAGTGCTGGTCTGTATATAGGTATGCCACCACCTAGTTGAGGACTTAAAGCAAGAAGCCCATTGGAAAACAGAATGAAATATCTTTTATGGTTTATTTTACATCAGTGGCAGTATGAGTTAGATACCTTCATTCAGCAGCAAATCTCTCTCACCAATTAAAGTTAAAATTCATCTTACTGGGCTTTTAGTCTTCTTTGAATTAACATAATGTCCTGGTTTGGGCTGGGATAATTTTCTTCATAGTAGCTCATATGGGGCTGAATTTTGGATTTATGCTGAAAACAGTGTTGATAACACATGATGGCTTCAGTTATTGCTGAGCAGTGCTTACACAGAGTCAAGGCCTTTTCTCCTGCTCATAAAGCAGGAAGAAACTGGGAGGGCGCACAGCTGGGACAGATGACCCCAACTGAACAAAAGGATATTCCATACCATGTGGTATCATGCCCAGCCATTTATATAAAACTGGAGGAAGAAGGGTGAAGGGAGAAAGGGACTTTTGGAGTGATGGCATTTTTCTTCCCAAGGAAAGGTTAAACATGATGGAGTCCAGCTCTCCTAGACATGGCTCAACACCTGCCTGCCCATGGAAAGGCGGAATGCCTTCCTTGTTTTGCTTTGCTTCTGCACAATGCTTTTGCTTTACCGATTAAACTGTCTTAATTTTCAATCCACAAGTTTTCTCATTTTTACCCTTATGATTCTCTCTCCCATCCCACTGGAGGAGTGAGCAGCCCACCAGATTTAAGCTGTAACACACGTTTACTCTGTTTCAGGAAATTTTAGACCAAGCTCAGCTGGAACAATAAGGAAGTCCATAGATTAGTTATATCCATATATTATTTTTTATTTTCCATCCATAACAATGGCAGCCATATAAAGTAAACATTCCAAGAGTTTCACATAAGCAGCACGAAACAGCCAGTTACACACAAGCAGTAATTTGAGTGATGCAGGCAGCGGAATGGTCAAAAGAAACAAATTTCTTTCTGGTTGAACCTCTGAATTATTCAAAATGAAGCCAAATTCAGCCGAATTTGACAAATCAAGTTTATCACAAGGTTAGTATTTCACATCCAGCTTTTCACTTAAAGCAAAATTTTATAACCTTGAAGAATGGAATTATAATAAAATGCTGATAAGCCCATACCACAAAACAAATTTCTGCTAGAGGGTGGTTTCTCTATTCTTGATATTTCAAAATAAATGGATCAACATGTGAGAAATAAAATACAATTCACATTCAGTAACTAACTCTTCATGGTTTTTTTTTTTCTATTTTATACATGGGAAATAATTATCTACAAGAAAAAGTTCAGATTCTTTTCTGTGGATGTGACAGCCTGGTCAGAGTGTGAAAAAACTACATAAATTTTCCCAGAATTGGCTTGTGAGACTTTAGGGAGTTGAAGATAAACAATGATAACTTATTATTATAAAAAACCTGCAGGTGGTGTTTTCCTAGTCTCTGTTTTCCTGTTTTTCTCAAAGATTGTTTATAAGAAAAAGCATTTTGTTAATTAACCAATCAGGTGAAATTTATTGATTAATTGACCAATTTGGTCTGTCTGTATCAGAAGAGTGTATAAAAAAGAGAATTTAAAAGTAAAGCAGGATGCTGTGCAAACCAGCCTTCTGGGGAGTCTGTGTTGTTTCTTACTCAACAGCAACACTTTTCCCTTCCCAAGTTCAAAGCTGAAATTCTTCAGAGTTCATCCATAAGGCCAATTAGGTCTATTAAATCTCATATGACAGCAGTACTTAAAAATGAGACGTATCATTTGCAAAAGCAGAAGGACACATGTTCCTGTGGCTCAATTCCAACCCTTGTGACTTAAATACAGCTCCAATGATTTAATGCAACAAGCAGTTCATGTAGATTTCTCCCTCCTGGTGCCACATAATTGAGCTTTAACTTTTTTAAAAAAAACAAAGCTACTTCTGAGCCTTCCACTAATAAAGAGTGGTGCCACTAACAGCATTCAGAAGAAATGCATAACCAGTGAAGGGCTGTCATTTGCTGTCATTTACAGTAAGAATCTGCAACAGATGGTACAATGAAACACCATGATACCAATACAGCATCCAAAACTTATAAATATGAATATGAATCCTGTTGACTTGCAAACAGATATGACTATCAAAAACAGAATGACAGAATATCATAGTTTACTATTCTAACACACTGAAGTTTATTAGTTAATATGACTTTTAGACTAAAAATTTAGACTTTAAATTTTTTTATTACTGTGATAGTTACAATTAATAAAACATATAAACTCAGGAAACAGGGATCTTCTACAAACTTTTTTAAAGTAGTCTTGATGTTATAACCTCCTGTTTACAAGAGGATATGTTCCTTTGCAAAAGGTACAGCTTTTCATAAGTAGCAGTTTGTTTTAGTTGTGCTTGCTAACTTTGTAATCAGTTTATGTGAAAATACCTGTAAACTACAAAGTAATACCTTACAGTATTTTGCTGACAGCTGATAGACTGTGAAACTAATTTCAAAACTATTTTTACTCATTCTAGTTTGCTTTTTCTTTTTTTCAGTCATCATTTGATAAACCTATTTTCAATCAAAACATAGTCTTCCAATGTTTGTTTGACTCCTATCTGCTAATTTTCAAAATAAATGGTTACTGCTGGGTAGTTCTTCTCCATACAATTTTTTCCACTCATGTACACTGCAGTTTTGAAAATATTTTTTTTCAAAATACCTTGTTCCATAACAACTGTAATATCAGCAATATTATCAATGGCACACTGTTGCATTCTGTAACTGTTATGTAAATCTATTAAATAGTCCTAGATTATATCTAGTGTTTTCACCTTCCATAGAGCTGAACGGTATGAATACATACAGCTAATGCAATTAATTTTAACTAACCGCTCTTGACAGAAATCCTAATGCTCTGAGGTAAAATATATCCAGAGCATGCCCCCACACACACAGAGATCATTTTCAACAGCTCCTCTTCTCCTTTTCCTCTTTTGGCTGTAACAGAGTTGGTGATCTTTTGCATTGCAGTTGGGAATACTCTGGGAGAAGTTTCCAAGCCTTTGGGTACCTCATCCCTAAGTTACATACAATAGACCTGACCAGCTCATCAGAAGAATCATTTATGTAATTAAACCCAAGAAGTATAAAGTCAGCCCTTCATCTCTTAATTTTGCATATGTTAATCTGTCTTGAAATTGTGTCTCAGACATGTAAGCAGTCCAAATTCACTTTGGCTCTTTTCGCTTCCTTTTGTGTCTTTTCTGACATTTACTATGTGTATATACATCTGTATCAAATATTCCCATCTGCAAATGTACTTTATATCATAACACACACATATATCAAAACAGAATAATAATAAGCTCAGAAATAGCAATTTTACAGCAAGGCTTACATTAAATACGTAAATTCAAATCACAGAATCCCCACCACAGCTATGAACACTTTGGCACTGGAAGGTTTTCTTTAGATTTATTAACACTGTCTGTGACTCCTTAGGCCCAAGCAGGCCTAATAGGGACATTACTGGCTGCCATACCTAAGCATCTTTAAATGACATCAAAATGAAAAATAATACAAATTTTTAAAAATCCATTATAAAATATTTTTTTAGAGAGATGAGTTACTCTGAACAGGGAGAGATGACAGCATGGCAGATGAATGAAGGTGTTACATGAATGACTAAAAAGGTAAAATAAAGTCAATGATATGTTACAAGTATTTCAAGGTCCTGATGCAACTACTGGAAGTAAACTCAAAGGAAGAAATGAAGTTTTATCTGTGTTCTTCATAAGGAGAAGGGATAGGGATTTTTACTTCTAGCCTTCATTAGTGGTATTATTTCATTCCTACCACTATGCAGAGAATTTAATTGCTATCATTTACAGCACACTGTGCCCTTTGCCTCATTTAAAGAAAATGAGCAAAATATTCCCCCATATGAAAAGGAGATCTGCCATCTTTTTATTCTTTCAAGCAATTTATAGCAGGCGGAGATGCAAACATATATCAGTATGAAAATTCACAAACACCACCATCCCAGTTACTTTAAGGGTCAATATACATAAAGGAAGAGGGCAATCATCCAACTCCTGCTTTGGTGTTTACACAAGAGCATTTTATTGCAACTCCCCTTTTCCTCTTCCTTTCCTGTAGTTAACCA
This sequence comes from Anomalospiza imberbis, assembly GCF_031753505.1. NCBI lineage: Eukaryota > Metazoa > Chordata > Aves > Passeriformes > Viduidae > Anomalospiza > Anomalospiza imberbis. The sequence goes on along the minus strand of NC_089681.1, from coordinate 124,934,444 downwards.
GAATAATGCTATGAAATGCTTAATTCTTGTACTTTTTCATTTCCTCACATCATTACAATGCCAGATCATTATCTCATCTACTTTGTATCTGGTTTTGATGCCACTGAATGCCTGGCTTCAGGAAACAGCAAAACCATTCCCGTGGGATTTTACCTAATGGTTCCTTCACATTATGCTTCAGGGATTGACACAAACAGAAAAATCTTGGATATTGCCCTCTGAAAAATACACTCACAGCAGGGCAATATGAATGTAATTTGGAATTCACTAAGGACTTGGATAATAATTTATATTTGCCAAATATATGTTAATTAATTCTAATGACTTTAAAATAATCTCCCATTTTGGTGCTATCATACTGCAAACAGAAATTAATAAAAGGCAATTAATTCTTATTATACTTTATTTCATAACACCTAAAAGAGGCTTTTAATTGATCAAATTTAACAATACTATTCCATGAAAAGACCACAAGAAACTCTTCAATACACCATGAAAATCAATCAAATTAATAAATTAGTTTAAAACATAAAAAGGCATGTTCTCAATAGTTTCTAAGCTAATTTGCTTTAGGATATGGTTATTAGTAGATAGGGTACCAATAGTCAATTTATATTTCGATTTTATTCCCATCTAGATTCAAAGGATTCAACAGATCACTAACATTACATACAATCACTTTCATGTTACTTGATTTAACTCACAAAACAATGAAGGGTTAAATGCTGACATGTGGCTATGCTTAGCATTAATGATGCAGGAGTACACATACACACAGATATGGCTTAATGAAGCCGCAACAGCAAGTGCAATCTCTGTTATTGTACAGCCATTCGTAGACTACTACAAATTTATGACCTCAAAGAGTGTTTAAAAGTTAATAACAACATATTACAGTTGTGACCATGTCACAAAAGTTCCAAACTTTGTTGTTCACAATTTGTGATAGTACTTCAAACACAAAACAGTGTCTACAAATCATCTTTAACTGAGCAACACCCTTACAAGTGCTTACTGTAACGAGTCCTGCATACCATTCAGAAGAAAAATTAAAAAAATTTCATTGTCATTTTTCTTAACTTACTTGACCAACATCTGTGTATAGATGGCTTAATGGTTTACATGAGTACTGAATTGAAAGCATAAAACCTGTGTAAACTTAGAAAACATATGCTCATCAAGTGCTAAAATAAATATTCCCATTCACACTGTTCTGTAAACTGAGATGAGGGGTTTTTTACATGGCACACAGGAATTTAACTGCAGAATTCATTAAGATGAGTGGAAGGAATACAGCTAAAATTTACTGCCACTGAAAGATTTATCTTTAGAATATATCTAATAAAATTTAAGTATGAGCTGCAGTACCTGAACACTTTAAAAAGTCATAGGAGAAAAAAGTGGTTGTGAGGCTGCAACATAAAGCTGAAGGAAAAGAATCTTTATATTGTCTTGGTCCAGCAACTGTGGTAAAATATTATACACCTCTTGTAAGTATCTAATTACTGATGTCCTGGCGTTTATTTCATTTATTTTGACAACCTAAACTGTCTCTAAAGTGCCTATCTGCATTTGCATTTTAATGAATAATAATTGCTATTTATTCAGCACATTATATTTGCATCTCAGAGGTTCATTTACAGATTAATATTCTTATTACCTAAAACAAACTACGCATAGATACTCGGGTTTGGGAATTACTAGCAAGCAAGCAAGACACTGTGGGTAGCATTATAATTTGGTCAACCTGTTGGCCTCAGCTTTGGCTTTTGCACTGCATTAGGTGTCAGTGGTGTCTGGGAATCCTGGTCTCCAAGTTGTACTGCAGTTCTAGGGAGATAAAGAATTAGACTTCCCACTGAATTCCCTAAAGGTTTTCAATTTATGCCATTTTTGATAAAGTAAGTACTGTAAATTGCCCAGAAGAAATTAGTAGTACTCACTGCTTTCTACAATCACACTGATAGTAAAGAAAAAATTGGAATATATTAGTACATCATGATCAAAAAGAAAACCAAAATATCCAAAAAAACACAGATACCCAGGCTTCTATAAGTTTATGAACCAGACTGATACATATTTTGCCTTTAACCATGCAAATCCAAATAAGAGCAAGAAAAAGGTCCAGAATTGATTCCAGAAAGTGCATTCCACCTGCATTAATTTGATTCCTGATTGTGACGGTCACAATTCAATAGTCACTGCAATGATTTCCTTACTTTGACACAAAAAAAAAAAAAAAAAAAACAAAGCAAAAAAGAATAAAACCCAAACTTTACTGCTGTAGTAAATTTGATTGCATATTTTACAGCTTTGGATATTCACAACAAAAAGAAACAAACCCACAAGCACAAAAGTGACATTTGGATTTCATATCCATGACTGGTTCTCTGGCAGATCACGTTTAAATGTCAAGCTTCTGTGAAAAGATTTACCCCCCAGCATTAATCTTTCTCACCCATACATTCTTATCAGGACATTTCTATTCCAGCATCTTAGAAAGCACTTGGTATTCTTTGCTATATATCTCCCTATTCCCTGGGATAATGCTGAACCTAATCTAAACCAAGCACTCATGCAATGGGCTCCCCTAAATTTTAAAACTGTCAAGTGAAGGCTGCACTCTCTGAACACTCCTGTCTTCAGATTAACCTTTTATCATACAAAAAAAATGTATTTAAAAATAGATATAAGGTAGATATCTAAGACAGCCTCCTAGGCAATGCAGCTTATGAACAAGACCAAGACCCTGGAAGCAGACATCTAGAAAGATGAAAGATACCTTGAAGGGTCTCTTTGTCTCCTCCAGCTCTAGGTGGTGCTTATGCTAACTCAGTGATGTACACCAACACTGCAGGCAACAAAAACAGATCCCTCCTTATGAAAGGCACTAAGACACAATTATCAACTCTGAAAGAATTAGCAATATTTACATACAGACTTTGCAAAGGCATTCTGACTTAAGAAGGCTGCAGATATGGGACTGCACTTTAAACCTAAATCCAATAACATAATGTAATCAAGAAGGACATTCAAAATATTTTTAAGAGACTTGTAGGAGATGAGGAAGAACATTACTATATGATGTGGAGTGGTATAACCTCTGGAAATAAGAATAATCCAAAAAGAAAGCTACAATCATACCATGCTATCCTTGGTTAGACAAAATAAACATTCTCAAACAGCCTCTCCTAGCTATTTTCTTTATATATAAAAACAGAGAAAGCATGATTCTCATAAAATTTCAGCTCACACTGACCAAACTCAAAAGCTAATGTCTACTGCAGCTGATAAGGAGATTAATTACTGTTCAGTTAATACTAAAAGAACTATTACTTTTATCACATAGCTATTATTTTATATATATATATAGGTTTGTAACTAAGTATTCACGTACCCAAACATCTATTCTAGTGATGGTCCCCACACATCATTCCATCAGACCAAGCAAGACTCAAGGAAGGATCCCCAGTGGTCACCAATAAAGAGGTGGTGTGGAGGCTCCACCTCGAGATGCCTGCCTGAAATCCACTCTACTGTAGCAAAGGCAAACAAGACTTATTGTGCTGAGTCTAACTTGGTAGGCACAAACCTACAGATTTGGCACGAAGCAAAATATGAGGAAGAGAGCCTATATCAGTCCTTTTTCTACTTGTTGGAGGTTTCTTTTCAAGCCAATGTGTTTTGCTGAAAACTTAACTGTTACAGGTCTTGCTCTTTTCTAAACTACAAAGATGTTGAAAGTTGAAGAGTTACAGATTTCTTTTTTTTTTGGAGATGTGTAAACATTACTGTCTTAGGAACACCTGGATTACCTAAAAATCTTTGAGTTTTGATGTAAGAAACTAAGGGAAAGAACAACTTCTATTCTAGTGCAGCATTCTTTTTAAAATCCTAGTCTATTTACAACATTAATGTCTTTCCCACCTAATTATTTTTAAATAAGTGAGAAAATAAGCGAAGGCTGGCCCACCATGTTTCAAGTAATTCAAATCACATGGTTGATAATGAAAGAGAGGAAAGAATTAAGGTCAGTCTACAGAGCAGATTTAAATAAAGCATATAATCATTGCAGAGCATAAGAAGGCCTCTGGGCTGCAATCAGTCAGGAACCCTCAGTAAAATTATTACAGTGATACAATGGAGTGTTTCTGGCACAAAAATTAAGAGTATTAATACTGAGTGAAGTCAGTCCTTGCCCCATTTGATCATAATAAAGGATTAAGGCAGAGAGATACATGGCTCCCTACAGGCAGATCCCCACGGCTTCACACAGTGGTTCTGGGAAACCAATGTCATTGCGGTTTCAGGACAAGCCCCCAGCAACTTTTTTTATATGCTAACTCTGCTAAAATAAGAATGGAAGAATTTAAGATAAAGATCATGATGTCTGAAGACTTGAAGACAAATAGGACTTGAGATTAGTAAAGATAAGTCAAATATATGTAAGCCGACAAAAATGTTCTTTAGCTAGCTAAACTTGATAACCATGAATACAAATGAATCTGAACATTCAAATACAAAGGAAAATTAGGCCTAAAACTAGTGATGAATAAAAAAAGTTTAAATCCCATTTTTAGGTTGTCTGAGGTTACTGACAAAGTATGGTTATTCTTTTCTACAGAAGTGGTACACAATACTTATCTCTAGGGGAAGCATTTTAGAACATTAAAATTGAAATAAAGTAAATTTTCCAGGAAGGGGAATAACATTAGGCTAAAAAAACACAGGTGACAGAAGGTATAAAAAAAAATGGGCAGGGAAATGTCAAGGTCAATTAAGTCTATTTAAACATCCTTCTCACGTAAATTACACGTTAAGAAGTAAAAAAATCTGCAAAAGACCAAGGGCTATGACTGGAAATGGTAAAGATACACAAGTTATACAAAGTCATTTATGCCACACAGGAATGACCAAGAACTCTAAATGCCCAGAAATCTGTCAGGAGCTGGAGGAACTCTTTGGTCTTCAGATGCAGAGTAGGGATGTAGCACTGAAAAGATAAAAAAAAGAATCAACCAATTTTGAGAGAGAAATTTATGATCTGTAAGTATTCTCATGAGCAGTTCCAATTAAATGCATTTGTGTCTAAAATATCAAGTACTGAAATCCATTCTAGAACACTGCTGGGCAGAGAAGTTCTCTTTATATACACCAAATTCCCAAGTTTTCTTCAAGGAAAAAAAATGCAGACACATTACTTTGAAATTACAGACATTGCAGAATGTTTCATGCTTTTAACTGATGGATGCATGTTTTAAAAATAGAAAAAATTCCTTCTTCCTGTTCCACAGCTCATCTTCTTCCCATTCTCAAAATAAATAGAGACCCTCAAAGCCTTACCTATACATAAATAATTTCTAAAAAAATCCCAACTTTTAAGTAAGTGGTCAAAGCCATATACATTGCTTTACTACAAACTGATTGTGTTTTCCCATATTTTTTCATCCTTTTTTCTATATGCTGTGGTATTTTTTTCATTTGAAGGTCTGCATATTGCTATGGCTTGTTTATTGACTATTTATTTAATGATTATTGCTGAAAAAAAATCTATTGGCATTGAAAAACTTTAAATTAATCTCCACTTAAGCATTCTTTGTTTGTGCTTCATTGTGCTGTATTACTTTTTTTAAAAGCACAACTGCATTTAATCCTAAAAAACACTGGAGAGGGGAGCAGATATGACTACAATAAAGCATTTTAAACAGCTTAAAGACTCTCATTCAGCCAGACTACAGGGAAACAGCATACAAAATAAATTAGCTATTTCTTCAATTAAAAGATAAATTTAAAAACTGCCAAGAAAAAAAATCAATGTACAATACCATGGACAGACAATCATTTGAATCTAAGGATTTTTAATTCTATCAAATGATCACATTATTCTCCACATTTTTGGTGTATACTTCTGTATCTAAGTGAATGTAAATCCAAATGCTAGTTGAGCTTGCAGAAGTTCTATTTTTAAAAGTAATGAAACTTCATATAGTGTTATATTCCATTATCCAAAAGTAAGTAAAATTTGAAACCATATTTGAATGTGTGGCTCAGCAAAAGACCACAAGAATTTGGTGCACATCTGAAAGCTGATTAGTGTGAGACATTCAAAATAAAACAATGAGAAGAAATTGTGGGTCAAGGGTCATTTGATTCTATTCTTCTATCAAAATAAAAAAGATTGTTGAAGTTAGTAGAAATTGTGACAGCACCATATAATCTGTGCAAATGCTCAGGCCAAATAATAACAGAGCAGTGCATGTTTTCACTGACAAAAGCAAAATTAGAAAGTAGAAAGACATTGCAAGGACATTTCTTTTTTTAAGGTCTAAAACGGCCTTTTCTCATTTCTGGAACTGAATGAAGCCAGAAAAAAGTGTAGGTAATGACAAAATCCTGCTTTATGTTCCTGTAATAGACTACTACTGAGAAAAAGAAAAACCAGAACACCTCTTCAGTAGAATTAGACTGTGTGTTACCCAGGGTTCATAAGAAAAGCCCTTCTGAAGCATGATTGGGACACACAACATACACCCACCACAGAGTGCAACAAGTCCTACACCCAACACATTCATCTCATTGCAGCATTCCTAGAGACAAACAGTCATTTCTGCTTCACTGAAGAGAAATCTAGCACCCACTTTGGCATGTTATGGGCAGGCTGGAAATACTGAGCACATGAACTTCTTTGCAAAAGCAGAAGGACCTGGAATTCCAAACTACTTCTCCATCTAATGTGCCAAAATGTCAGGAATTTCAGACAAAAATTTCATAACAGATGCAGAGGAACTAATGCTGGTAAATATAGATGTGTACACATACAGAAAAAACTGAATGCATCACTCATATATAATTTTTACCTTTGCTTTTCTTATTTAAATAGGCCAAGTATTCAGCCTCTATCTGGCAATAAGAATCCCACTCAAGACTGGCCAAAGTGTATCCCAAAAGGTATCTCATTCTCAGGGCACTGTTTTTATCCTCTTTGAACATTTTTGCTCTCAATTTTACTTGAAACCAAAAGTGTTTTGTTTGTTCACTTTCTAGGGAAAGTTACACCATTCCAAGGGGCCACCTTCTCCCAGTGCTATCAGGCAGACAGCATTCAGCTACATGTCAAGAGGAACGTGCACTTCCAGACCCTCTGGAGTACGGCAGATATATCAGTATGAAGGTATCATTTACACTTTCAGTGCAGACCCAACTCACAGCTCATGTTTGAATAGAATACACTGCTTCAGCTGGAAGGGATCTGCAATGATAATCTGGTCCAACTGCCTGACCACTTCAGGGCTGATCAAGTAAAATATGGTTTTAAGGGAATTGTTCAAATGCCTCATAAATACTGTCATGCGTCATGTTATCACCAATCTCTCTACGAAGCCTGTTCTAGTGTTTGACCGCCGTCTCAGCAAAGAATTGCTTGATTAAATGCAAGAGTTTAAAAAAAAATAAATTAATTATGTACAGCACCTCTGGATATAATTAAAACATTCAGCCATTTCAAATAATAAAGCCTGAAGTAAGTTCTATGCATTACCAGTTCATCATATACCTTAGTTTTAATAATTGATACTGCTTCATGGCATTTGCATAAGCATTTCCTTCTGTTTCATGTAGAACATGTTAAATATTTTAACTTATCTTCCATCCCAAGATTATCACTATTCTGGAAGAGAAACACGATTTAGGGACTCCTACAGACAACATATTTTTCTCTCCACTGTTTCCTTTAGAGGAAAACCATCTCACAGGAGTCCATATAGCTTTTTACTAATTACTGCAAAGATAATGCACAGTAAAACAAAGGGCAACACGGAGTATGTGCTGAAGCACCTACCTAACATCTCCTTAAGTAGGGCCATCTTCTGCAAAAGAAATTCCTGTCACAAAACATTAATGCCTCCCTGGAAGCTTCTGATCCATTAAGATCTTTACATTAACATTCAGAATCTACTGCACAAAAAAAAACCAGGTTGTGTTCTACGAGCTGCTGTAGGAGCTGTATTCCCCTGGAGCAGCAGAGATCAAAATCCAGAGTCATTCACCTGAGACCTTGCTCAAGGAGATCTGGCCAGTTTTGTAAGGCAATACTGAATATTCACTAGAGGAAAGAGCAAGAATGACTATCCCAACTACAATCAACTAATCTCTTCAACTTTAGTATTTTATGCTGTAGAATGTTTCCGCAAAGGCAGAAAATATTTTTCCGGTAGTCTTTGCAATCAGAACTATGGATACAAGTCCTCTGGACAAGAACAGAAGGCTTATAACTAAAGAAAAATCTTTGAATCACTGGTAAATTTGAAAGCAAGGATGGATGTTCCTCTAGTTCTAACTCTTCCATTTCCTGACATCTACAAGTGCACCAAGCTGAAAGAGGATGTCCTTTATTCTATGAACAAATCTAAAAAATAAAACCTTAAATTAAAAATGGTTTTGGCTGTCACAAAACATCACCTTGAACAAAACACACTAATAGCCATAAAAATAACTTAATGAGCTTTAAACGGAAAGTATAAATTCCATTTCTTCAAAACTTCTTTGAATCAAGACCTGAGTACGACAAAGCTTTCTGCTATCTACAACAAAGACACACTGTCAAACCACTTGCAACCCTGTTCAGCTATCTTGCATGGAACTGTTGGCCAAGGTCCCTGAAACCCACGGAGGGTTTCATTCCACAACCATGGTGCACAGAGAAAAATTTGATACCAAATAGGTCTTGTTGACACTGGAATTATTCCTGCAGATTCTCTCCTTCAACAAATCTTCACTTGCTTTAACAGGAGTCTTTTTAAGTCTCTCAATGATGACTTCATATACACATTCTAAGTGTTCTAACAACAAACTGTCATGGTAATTACCTCTCAGAAAGCAGGGAAACCACTGCACAAATCTCTCACACAAGATGCATTCAGATTAGGATTCTGCATGCATAGTTTTAACCCCATTTTCATTTTCACATTCTTTTTATGTACAGAACAGTCACATTTTGTTTAACAAAATATGTTAGGAACTTATGTTAGTATCCTCTACAAGAAATTTTATATAAAAGCAAGCATCTGTAGAACACTAGTAAAGCATACAAAAACAGATGTTTGCCTCTAAACCCAGATAGCTCAAGTATTAGTAAAAAAGAAGCCTGAGAGACTCAGATGAGTACTTTTAACTTTGGGTGAGAGAATGCTACCACATCCAGTGCCTCTGCAGTGTTTACAGTTTCTAAACAAATTGCTAATTCCTAGAGCAGAGGTTCCAAACAGGTGTTGGAAAAGCTACATTAAATAGGAAGAAATTAAAATGGATTTTCTCTTTCTCAGAATGTAAATTTAGGCCAAACGTCTTCTTTTTTCCTCTCCCTAGGGAAGTCTTAGAAAATCTTATTGCCCTATTTTGCCCTACATAATTTTGCCCCTAGCAATTTTCTCCAGTTATGGTGGGTATCTGGTATTGCTCACATCTTCAGGCTAGTTACTTACCTTACTGGAATTCCTTTTAAAATTAACTGATTAGTATGAGCATACAGACTTACTCTGGCCTCAAAATTAGCATACTCACCCAAATCAATTCTCCCAGTGAGAGGGGGTTTTGTTGGGTACACAAAGGACTTTATAAATCATTCACTAGGCATGAAAAAAAATCCCATAATGATCATTTTCATTACACACATCCTTGTGATTTCATGAAAGCAATGGATAATACAATGGGCTACTATTCTCAATGAAAGAATATATGCTAATAGAGCATACTAAACAAATTTTCATCTCTACTGTACCCACACAATCCTGCTGAGTGCACTGAAGCTGACTGAATGACCATGGATATACAGTTTGGCTCATGAAGGCTATTCACACTGCCTAGCTAACATACATAACAAAAGTAAATCTCCTCTAGGGTGCAAACCAAAAGCATCTTCATTAAAAGTTAAGTTCTCAACTTCAAACACAGTAGATGAAAAAAATACTAAATGCAAGTGATGTGAATATTTCCCAAAAATCATACATACTGTGGAAAAATCCCCACCCTCTTACATGAAGCTGGTTCTAGTCAAAGACCACAACAAAATTTATTAACCAACTTTCACTTAGGTATGCCTGCAAGATTATTTCAATAGTTCTGTGATGAAATTGAACACCAAATTAAATAATCTGCTTCAGTGGCATGACAGAGTTCTTGGATTTTATCTTTTTTTTTCTTTTACTTCATATGAATTATTTTAAATTCTATTTGCCTTTGTCATCATAGTAATCTACAACCTCCATAACATGATATACATAACATTATCACAAATAGCTAAGAGGCAACAGAAGATAAATTTTACTCACAGATAATCATTTATTATCTCTTAAATGATAGGCATCTCTTATTCACACAGAACATATAAAAGTAGGAAATGTAAATTCTATCTTACCAAATGTAATACAGAATATGACATGAATTTGTAACAGAAACTGCCAAACAGAAAACACAAACAGCCCTAGACTTACCATGGCAAAATCCCTTGAGCTACTTAGAAAACTTTAGGCAATTTTCAAATACCCTAGAGCAGGACTGTATCTTTTTATTGTTTTTTAATTAAGAGGAATCATTACTGAAGACATTCATAGTATGCATCTAAAAATAACTTTAAAATAGTAACAAAAAATTACACAATTCCATAATTTTCATTAAAAATCTCAAATTATTTACTTATTCCTGTAGAAATTGCCTACCATTACAAATGTACACAGTCCTTTTCCACAAAGTGCTTCATTATTTTAATCTTTCAATGAGATTATTGACAAGTTTGATTGCTAACCATGAGAATGCAAGTCAACCTTCACATCATCCAATAGGCAACTAGTGAAAATGACAACAAAATGTTTTCTGTTACTGTACTGCACATGGCTCTATACATACCTTGCATTTAACCCAATTTCTTGACCAAGCAAGCAATAAATGACAAAGCTACATAATTCAGTTCCTTTCTATTACTTAGGGTTTGATATATCTTGCATATAACCATGTTACCTGAAACACTTCCAGGGAAGGGAACACAATGCAACACAGTCTTATGCTTGATAGCCTAGTAAAGAAACCATATAAAAGTTTCAACATGACACTTCAATCCTTTTAAAAAGGATATTATTATAAGGATATTCAAATGCTCAGATTGAGACAGACTGAGGGGAAAATAAATCTGTTTCATTCAACTATAACAATTAAGAGATTAATCTATCGCAGAACAAATCTTATGCAATACAGATTTAAGCCACAGTTAGGATTCCACATGGAAGAAATCCAAAAATGTCTTGCCATCAAAGATTTTTTCCAAGAGCTACCTCACAAATACAGCCCTAATATAATAAAATTCTACTGAGTGACACACTAGTCGTGAATTGCTGGAACAATCTCTAAGTCATTTTAAAGTCATGAAGAATGTGAATGACATAAAAGGTGGTGTTTAAAGAACAAATGTGGTGCCTGTGAGCACTGCTGGCTGCCAGGCTCAGACAGGGTCCTATGCAGCTCCCTCACTTTCCAGTGAGTTTCAGGCTGCAACAAATGAACAGCTATGAAAATTGAAACCAAGGGCAGCATGAGCTGATGTGTACAATGTGCCCTTGCCTATATACCACTGTGGAGAGGTCTTTGAATGTTCTACTACATGCAAATTTATCTTTTCAAACTTCCTCCAGGCCTTCCATTTGCACATATTCACAGGAGTAATCTTTGTCTAAAAGCTACGTAGACTTAGTCTTAAATTACAAAATGGTAGTTCATGTTGCACCTTGCTCTCATCCTCACAGGATTATCCTGTTCAGTGAATTATTACTACCATATTAACACAAGGAAGAATCAAAGCTTTGCTTCTACCCAAATTAAGCATTCTTTAATGAAGTTAAGCTCAATTGAAATAGACCAGACTGCAATAAAATAAAAGTCAAGACATACTGTTACCTTTTATGAAGAAAAAGAGACTATAAGTAGGAATCCAATTAGATGGCTTTAACTGAATATAAGCATTTTATTGTTCTAAGAGGTTAAAATAATCTATCCATATGGCCACCTAGGAGCATATCTTTTAAAAGAGCTGTTTGAAAGAAACCATTGAGACACACTGATTTTTGTGACTGATTTCAGAAGTTCAATTCATAACGAACAGCACTGGAAAGAAGCATCACTTCTGAAGAAAGCTATCCAGTATATGACACACAGTCTCTTGAAGCATCTTTGCCAGGGTGCTGAAGGAGATTAAAACTAGCTCAGTCTTACACTGCTGCTCTGAACATAGTCCATGAAGGCAGAAAACTGTATTTAGGAACAAGCAGATCATCAAGTCATGGAAAAGTTCTGGTATTTTTCCATCTCCAGCAATACAACCATCAAAGCTTTGATGCCTTTCCTAGTCAAGAAACATTGCAAAGAGGGAGCCACTAAAAAATTTAGTTTCTCTTCAGCTCACGTAGCTTTTACTACAGAAGCATTTCCTCAGAGAATGACAGTCCCTTACAATGGCCCTGTCCTGGCAGGAAAAGCAGCAAGTCCCACTCTCCAGATCTATCACCCTGCCCCACTCAGATCTCCAGCCTTCCTTTGACTTCAGCTGGCATGAAAAGACAGGATGCTGTCTCTCCTCTAAAGGGACCAAACAGAGATTTACCCCACCACAGCAAGACTTCACCTTACAAGTCTGGGATGTAAAACAGAGACTGAAACCTTGGCTCAGGGACAGCTATTTTAGCACTTACTAATATCTCTTTTCCAGTAAAAATGTTGAGTTTTGAAAACACAGCAGTGATCAGAATAAGGGAGGAAAAAGCAAGAATTTTCCTACTGGTGATCTATTTTGGACATGCTATGCCAGGTAAGTGTTAAAACCTATAGAATAAATATGTAAGCTCAGGCCCAGACACAGCTGGGCGAGTTTCTGTTCAACCTGTGCCACATCCCTACATCCCCTCACTGTGCTATGCTGTCAGAAACTCAGGGAAAACAACACATCCTCCACAAACCCCAAAGGTGATTAGTATGTCCTCCACACCTTTCAAGTTTTGTCACAATGTCATTTCTCCTTCAATGCTCCATCACCCATGTGCCTGCCACCTCCTCTGCAGATACTGGAAGTAGAATCACTCCATGGATTTTACATACAAGTCCTGCTCCTCTGAACTTTTGGATCAAAACTGGCATTTGGGTTTTCCTGGTAAGCATGTGAGTGTTTGAATAAGCTGCAACTAGACAGGCTACTTCTATTTCTATCCTCCCTTCACTTTTGCCTTTGCTCTTCTCCTGATTTTTTCCATTATATGTCTCTTATCTTCCAACTATTTGTTCTGAGCATACAGTCACAAGAACAAACCATGCCTTTGGTGTATGGGATGACTTCAAAAAAGGTTATTTAGCTACGAGCTTATCTCCACTTGAAATTGCAGAGAAGATGTAGGAACATGAAAGGTCCATTAACAAAAATTAAAAGGCAGACAGAACCCAAAAAATACAAAACAAAAATCAAAGCTCTCAAAAATCAAAACAAAAAACAAAAAGCTCTTATTTATCAACTCACATTGGCCTGGGAATCAGATGCTGGAAGTGCAACTCAGAGATAGATATGACAAACTCAGTTTCTCCTAAAAGTCAGTGATTAACCTTAGAATCTCATCAGGTGATTGCAGTGACACTAAACAATAAAAAAGCAAATGCAGAAATTATTTTATCAAAAAGAACTTCACTGCTACAGTATGGAGAGGGTGGATTTTAATAATATCTAGTAAGCTACATCCAGAGGAAGTCACAGTGTCATCCATTTGTCTTCTGATACAAAAATGAATAAAAATCAGTATTTATAGTTAAATTATATTGAAAAGTTTATGTCTCCATTAAAATGCAGGGCACGAAAGAAGACAGCAAATTCTGATTAACCAACATTCAGGACAGCTTTTGTGTCATATGATAATTTTTCTTCAATTACATGTAAGTAAATATTAAAAAAGGATGGAGAAGAGGACAAAGTATTTAAAACTTAACATGTAGTATTATCACTGCTTGTTAGTTCAGTGTTGCTAGTACTACATTCAACAACTAGCCCCTTTTCCATCACTTTAAAATTTATTCATGCTGAACCATGCTATACTTAGATATATAAACATGCAAGAAAAAAAAAAAAAAGCAAACATTGTGATTTAAATTTTAAAAAATCAAAACTCACAACCAAAAAACCTGCTGCCTCTTCTCTCCTGTAGCTGGCTGTTGTCTAATAACTTCTTTTATTCCAGATCTTCAAAGTCAAGCAGGAATTTTTTCTGGGACAGCATGTCCTAATTAAATTTATTTGTGGTGGCCCATTTCTAAAGACTCAAATTAAACATTTTTTGGTAGCTGAATGACAGTCTCTAAATTCATTTATTAAGCAAGGAGAGTTCTATGTGGACAATAACTGGAACTTCTGTAAAACTGTATTGACAAACACTAAAATGTAACTTATGCTTCCCAAATTTAGCTATAAATAAGGTATGCAAAATCACCTTGCTCCTGAATGACAACAGAGAAAAATGCCTCAGTTTCACATGAGAACTCATAGAATAAGACCCTTCCTCAAAAACTTCCCTGGATGAATTTCAATCCCAGTCAGGAGTAAGCACATACAGTAGCAAACCAAGTGTTGCAGAATATCATAATGCAGAAAAACACTTTCTTTTTTCTCTTTTTGAACATCAGGGAAATCATACCATGGCTTACTTGTTGACAGGGATGGAAGAGGATTTAGTAAAATCCTATCTTTATTGGTAATTTTCATATGTTCTGCTTAATCCTTACACTGCTAGTTTTGTAAAATTGTCAGAGACAATTCCTAATTTTGTAGCCGTTTTTTTCTGCTGTCAAATTCTGCTGTCTCTCAGTGTTGCATGACAGCCCCCAAATCTAAGACTTTACACCAAGATGCTTAAAAATAGCAGCTGACATCAAAACTAATTTTTAATAATCCCACATCTGCAATGTGGATTCACCTGGAGACAATTTTCTTTTTTTTTTTTTTTTTTTTTTTTTTTTTTTTTTTGTTGGAGGAGGGAGGTTCTGGAATATAAAACTAAATTATTGTTATGAAGCTTAAACACTGTAAAGCTCTGGCTCTGTGGTTTTAGCTTTTGCTGCGGTGGAATGGAGCAATTGTGTTTTACAAACCATTCACTGCAATTTTGCAAGTGTTTGGAAATAGCTGTCTGGTAGAGAAGTTCCACAACTGGAAGATATCACTGAAGAGTGTTATCTTCAGTCTGCAGAGGTCAGAGACATTTCATTCCACCTGTCTCTTGATGCTCTCTCTCTACAATTGCTGTTTTATCTTGGGAAGACTTGGTCACAGAAAAACCAGAGGTGTTCATACCTTTTCGAAGTAGCCGAGGAACTGCATAAGGACAAGCGATATCTGCACGCGTGCACTCCTCACAGGTGCCAGCGCTGCCATGGAAGCAGTGTTCATAGGCAGGGGGCTTTGCTGAAGACACGGAGGTGCTCTGTGGGGTTTGTGGATCCTCACCTGGGGGAAGTTTCTCTGTCTGGTGTGCCCTGCACTTACATAGCAGAGCAACTGGGGCTCGCTGGCAGCTGTGGGCAGTCCCTGGGCGTGTGGTGAAGGGGAGGGTTAGAGCCAGGTCAGAACTGCTCACGTGCTGTGAAGGGTTATGATATGAAGTATCTTGTTGTCTGTATGCAGTAGTAATGCTGCTTTGTGTCACACCTGGAGCCTGTCAGATACTGAGAGGGCTCTATCGGTGTTCCGTGTGGTTTGGATGTGCTTCCACACTAGGAATCCATAAGCTCATTTAGCCCGTGGTGGGTAAGGACATCCTTGTTTGTTGTTTTTCTTGGAGCTGAGGGCAACAAAAGAGCCTCTGTTTGTTGAGTAAACTCAGTAAAGAGTTCAGCTGTGTCTGAACAATGGTATTAAGGAATATCAGGCTCTCCAAACAACCCAGAAAGGATTATACCATTTTTCTTTTCCAGCTGAGACGCAGAATTAACAAAATAAAGAAATTGAAGGAAAACAGCGACCTCCTTGCTTAAATAATCTTGGAGAGTTTTTTGAAATGTGTTTGAAATCTGGATGTCACATTTAAATCTAATTAGACCTGGAAAGATGCATGTGAGATTGAGCCAATGTCTCCCAGTCAGACTTGCGCTGCAGTGCTTCCAGCAGAAAGTTGTTGCAATGAGAAGCAGAGTTTGGATTAATTTCTCTTGCTGTTTTCTTTTTAATTTTATTTATTTTGGGGTTTGTGGGTTTTCTTTTGTTTGTTTTTTCTTCAGAGAAGTGCTTCTTAAATACTATTTATATGCTGTGACCTCCTGTGTGATATTGATTATAATTAATGTTGAATTAGGGTGCATCTGCATTTAATTGTGAAAAGAATGAGCTGGAAGGCATTGCTTAGGCTTGTAACTGTACTTTGTTTTCATGCTAAGATATGTTGCTTCTTGTTAGGAGAAGAACCAAATGTTTGTATGTGTCTTGGAATGGTCCCATTTATTGGATGTGAGCGCTCTTATATGAGTTCAAGTTTAAACAGTGATGGCAAAGCATAGTCTGAAGATTTTTGATAACAGTAGGAATTCATGTAGGAATTATCTTTTCTTGATTTAACCTTGCCTGCCAGCTATGAAGAGTTGTGCCTTGTGGTTTGCTGTTTATTAATTAGCTTTTGTCTGGTAAGCACAGGATGGAAAGTTACTCTTGTAAGCAAAGTCAAAACCTCAGAGGGCTGATGTAGTGCCAGTTCTTATCCTGGCCTCAGATGGAGCCAGGATAAGCAAGCAATGTTGCCTGTCTTCTTCTGTGATGCTATTTTCTCTATAATTCCTCATCTGAAGGCAAAATTGCTGGGAAAAGTAGACAAATTCATATGAACTTCAGTTTCTCTTGTCCAAGAATCTGATTTACATGAGAGTACTTTTTGTTTGTTGATGTTAGAAATAATTAAGACAGAGGAAGACTCTGTGAGTGTTTTTCTGTGAGAGATAATTAAAAACTAAACCAGTGGTTAAAATTTAGTATTTGCTAAATTATATTCAGTTGGGTTGGTAAGAAGAGGAAGGATCTAGCATTTTTATTACTTTTTTCCTTTTAATTTAGAAATTGTTTTCCTGTATGGATGGGCATTTTTCTGCAAGAGGTGGTTGTTTCCCTGCATTATATTTCATATGGGCTGAAACAGACTTGCTTTTCTATGTGCCTCTGCTTCTTTTAGCCTTACAAAAATGAATACATCACTTGAAGGTACATGATGACACATCCTTGAGGTCCTTTCTACATAGGATTAACATCCATCTTCACTTTTAGTCAACCAGAAGTTGTACAGAAAGTGCTGTGCACTTGTTAAACTCTGGATGAGACCTGAACTACTTTCCATTAGTAAATTATTCTTGTTACAGGTTTTCTCTGGTTTAATACAAAATAGGATTAAAACCTGCTGAACTTTAATCCTTTTATAACATTTTGTTACCTCATGTGGTTAGCTGACTCCAAGTTAAGTATTCTGTGACAACTTTGCCAAATTTGTCCATGGCTGGTATCTCTCAGGGGCCAGTGTTGCACCACTGGTCCCTCTTCAGCCCCTTGCTGTGAAAAATGTTTCACTTTCTTGGTAGCTCTAAATCATAATTCCTTGATTTTAGCATTTTTGTTGTCCCGTTGCTCGTGGCACTTCAAGAAGTTTCTGGGGCAGCACATTCCCCACGAGCCCTGTGTTGGAAAGCCCTGATCTGCTCCAGTGCTACTCCCCTGCTGCTGCAGGACAGATCTGACTGAGGCAGGGACCCTTGCTTCGGCTTCAGGGGGCCAAGCAGTGGCCAGAGCTGCACTTGTATTACAGCTCAGTCACCTGAGCAGAGCAGGAGCCTCTGGCAGCTTCTGCACCAGCTCACAGGCACTTGAGGCAGCTCATGAGAGCGAGCTGCGTGTTGTGTACCCAAGGGTGCAAAGCAGTGCCCATGGTGTGGCCGTGCTGTCCTCCCTGCGGCTGCCTGAGGTGGGGCCAGGACCCTTCAGGGCTGCCTGTGCCCCTGAGGCTGGCAGAGATCTCACTGCCATTTAACTGGCATCCCGTGGCTGGCTGCCTCCGCTCCTCATGCCTGCAGTGCACAGCACATCCCTCTGCAGTACCACACTGCCCGCAACTTGTCGTGCTGGCCTGCTGACACGGACTGTGTCCCTCTGGGGGTCCTGTCAGCAGCGCTGTCCTCAGGATTGTTTTTCAAGACATGGTTTATTGGTTTAATTTGCTTAAAATTTGCCATAAGGAGAAATAGGCAATGAGGTCTTTCTTCCTGGGAGGAATTTGCACCAGGCAAAACCTGTCACAGGGCATTTGCTGCACACTATCACACAGTGCTGCTAAGAAAAAGAGCAAGTGAAACTAAAATCTTTTATGTCGCTGTTAAAATTTCACTCCATTATTCTGTATATTACATGTGCTTTTAGGAAGACCAGATTCTTTAGGAACCAGGCTGGTTGGTGCTTTAAATCCTGAAATCTCAGGTCTCTGACACCTTTGTCTCTACTGTAGGTAGTTTTGTTGCTGCATAAAATCATTGGGGAATTCCAATGGGAAGTAAGAAGAAAAGTAGCTCTCAGCATATGGAGAGCCTTTCCCACAGCGTGGGAAGCCATAGAGTAGATGGATTTAATACATCAGAGTGAACTTACTGACCCTGATACAGACTTTTTCTGAGCCCTTGAAGTCATCTTTAATGATAAGATCAGTTTTAATACTTGGTGGTGGTTATGCAAATTTAGAGACTGAAATAATGCATAAGATCTAGAGCCACTGTATCTCATACTTTTGACTAGATCTAGCATGAGATAAAGTTTGCCTGCTTGGACTTTCTAAAAGCACTGTTTGTCTGCTACATGCTGACAAGAGCTAAGCAGTCTTTAGTTTTCCCCTGGAATCTCTTAAATTACTTGTTCTTGAATCAGTTCTGGGGAAAGAACACTACTTCATAACAGAGAGAATATGTTTTTGTTCTAACGGGTAAATATGTGGGTTTGAAACTGTCTCTCTTTGAAGAATTTTCATCTAATATTTAGTACTCAATACAAATTTAATAACTAAAATTAATTTTGTTTGAATGGGCATCACACCAAAAGAGTAACACAAATAACGAGTTATTGGTGTTCTATAGGAGAATCAGGAGAGAGAGGATCTGTAAGGCTTGGGATCTTTTATTGTTTTCTTCTTTTCAAATCCATGATAAATCTGATGGCATACACCTTAGGCAGAGTGTGTTAAGCTGCCACCTGATCAAACCCTATCACTGTTTACTGTAAAGCAACTTCATAATTTGCAAATATTATGAATTATTAACAGTGATTACTTTGTTCTCACTTCTGGATTCTACAAGGATTCATCACCAAAAAAATTCCAATACAGCAGTACTGTTTAGCAATTCCGTGTCTGAAGTTCTGTTTTATATTTGTTCACATATTTTTGATTAAAAAAACTCATATTTTATTACATTAATCAGACAATCTAAAAAGCATTTCAATTACTGGCTGTTGAGTTTATGCCTATTTTTATGTAATTGCCTGTATTGTTGACCTTTCTGTGACATTTGCAGAATCAGTGTCACACAGAGTACAGATCTGCGAGTCATCTTTTTTTGGTTATCTGGTTTTGTTTTAAAGGCACCATTAGCTTTATCATTCTACATTGTTTTACTTTGTAACTGTTTGGACCTTCCCTTTGTGAAGGTAACACTGGCGAGTTCTGTTGGCATTTTTAATACTTTGAGATGCATACTTTCTGTTTCTGAAGATTTAAAAATATTGTACAAATGGTCACTATTTAATAACTTATTTTTTAATAACTAGAATGTAATAATCACTGTAAAACACTGATACATCATTCTACTTCCTTTATATGTGGGAGAGATACCTTTTGAATATTTCTATCTTTTGTCTCCTAAAGGAAGCTTTATCAAAAGATAAAAGCTTTTAACTCTGAACTCATTGCTTAGTAACTTAGGTGCGCCTTTTATTTAACTGCCAGAGCATCACCAGAGCATGTGAATTCGTGAAAGGTGATACAGTGATGCTTTCATGACCAGACTAGCTAGAAGAGTTTCAACCATAGCCTTAAGAATTACAGTTTGGTTGGAGGGGTTTTTTTTGGTGTTTTTTTGGTTTTGTTTTTGGGTTTTTTTTAATGTGTAATGAAGCTTGATCCAAATAGATTTGTGTTTGTTTAAGTGTAAATTGAGCCATAATTCATTTTCTCAAGTCTAGCTATGTTGGTAAATTGAGTTTTGTTCAAAACTGGAATATAGAAAGAGTAATGTTGAAGTGTTTTAGGATCTGCTCTGTGAATTCTCTTTGAGGTAATTAGAACAGACAGCTCCAGGCCCTGACATCAACCCAACTAGAGAAGGGATTTTGGTTACGAAGAAATATCACAGCGATAGAAATGTTTCCTTTAGAAAACAGATTGGCTCCTCTTAGTTAAGAGGAGAATTTCTTTAAAACATTGCATTTATTTTAAAATGGGTAATGTGTATTCTGGTCAAGACCCTGTGGATATTTTCATCACATTATCTAAACATTTGGGAATTCTTAGGATTGTTGGAAATCCTAAGAATTTAGGATAAATAAGAATAAGAATACTAAGAATATAGTAAAGTTTACTAAGAATATAGTAAAGAAAAACCACTGTGAAATAAATCAAATAACTTGATGAAAAAGAACATGCCAGTTGGTCAGAGCAGGGTGCTGATAATACCATGTCATCATCAAAGAGTGTTTACTCATCAAGAGTAGATCTTATGAAATCTCTTATTTGGGGAGTAATTTAATTATTTGAGTAATATAGCTGTCTTTGAAAAATGTAATATAAGAAATTGCTAAATATTTAAATACTTAGACATCACCATTTTGAGAAATTTTGTCATTATCTGTGGGACTATGGGTTGGCATAAAAACATTTATTTGATCACGTTGGTCTGTAATGGGTTTTAATTTATGAGGAAGCCTCAGTGAGCTGTTCATGCAGCAGTACCTATTAAAATGTTTCAGCCCAAACTTGCCAAGTCTGAGATGTGGCACTGTGTGTCTTATGGTAAGCTCTTTCAGAGCAGAGAGAGGGGACCCTGGGAGGGATCATCAAGAGGAGGTGTTGGGGTCAGTGTGGGTTGGACTGTGTGGTCCTTGCTGCCTGCATGGTGCTACTGACAGAAGCCATGCAGGAGGCAGTCGCTCCAGAAATGACATCTCTCACACAAACTGCTTTCAGGTGATGTACTGTTGAGATGCCTTTGGATCCCTGGTGGAACTGCTTGGCAGGGTTTTGGGCTTTGTACTTTGAAGACAGAAGCCCTTTCTCTCCAAGGTATAAGTGACAACTGGTATTGAGGCAGAGCCTTCAAAAGTGTGTTTTGTTCATCAACTGTCAGAAATGTGAGGCTTCCTCCCTTAACAAATGGTAACAAAACAGATAAAAGCCCTTACATGGTGTTTGATAACATCTTGGAGGCCTATTAAGAGCTGGTTATCTGTGGGATTGTTTTCCATATAGTCCTTCAACAACAAAGTTACAAAAATAAATCCTATCAGTTTTTCAGGAAGGAACATGAAAATTAAAGTTGCTAAGAACCTGTGAGCAGTCTGTTATAACAAATGAGAGCCAGGAGATGTGGGCTTGCTTCGGGGTCTTTGCTACCACAGAGCATTTTAAGACAAGTATTGTAATTTGATCATAAAAGGAGTAAGTTGAAAATTGTATCAGAAATCACAGAGCAGTTGTGGATGTTATTTGTGTTTCACTGACAATATACCAGGGAGAGAATGTAATGATACATCCTTGTCATTCAAAGGCTTTATTTTTAGTCTTACCTTCATAGCTGTAAATCATTCATACATCATAAACAATTTAAGCTGTGCATATTTGTTCCTGAAATATGAATTGCAGTATAAAATTCACATTATCAATTTGGTATCAATTTAATACGTACTGGTATCAATTTAATACATACTGGTATCAATTTGTCCTTAAGCCCAAATTCTATTTGACTCTCAAGCTGTCTCCTAGGTAATTAGCAGTATGAAATGATACCTTATTAGTGACTGAAAGACTTTCAGTTTTAGTTTAACTTAGATTTTATTATTTGATCCTTTAATATGTTCAATCTTTCTCCTTTTGTTGCTTTAAAACAAAGGTGCAACAATCTGGATTGATATGAAACCTTACATGAATTATCATCGTTAATACTGCTGAGTCCTAAGGCCTCCCATGATTGCCAAAAAGTTGAAAGATTGTTTGAAGTACAAGCTTTGTCACAAAATGTAAAGCAATGCACAATTGATTTTGAGTGCTTAAAAACTCAAAAAAATCCCTCATTACAACATATCACATAAGTATAAATATATAATATGGATAAATGATCTCTAAAATATATTTAATTTGTCTATAGACAGATATTTACACTTCCACATGTAAGTGAAAAAAAGTTAACTGTTCAAAAATTGGTAATGAATGAAAAACATACCTGCTAATAATTCAGAATGATCAAAGTTGCAAAAGGCTTTCACAGAAGTGTGGAAAGTCGAAATACAGGTGAAATCCACTGCCTATAAACATAAAGTGATGCATTACAAAAATATACACACACAATCCCTATCACATATAGACATGGGCTCTATACCAGCTTATAAGAATGGCATTTTAGAGTCATCAAGAACAGCAATCTGAAAATGCCTCCTTGATGTCCAGCAGCAGAGAAAAATCTGTTCATTTTGGCAATGAGACAGAGTGGAAGGAGATTTAATTGGAAAAGATTTAAATAGCAAACCAAGAATCCTCAAAATGTGACTTTATGAAAGTAGCTCAAATTCTGGTTGTTGTTTGTTTTATACCATTACAGAGAAAAGCTAGAAAAGACATTAGGGCATAACAACCTGGAATGCTCAAGGATTATGCTGTGACTTTTATATTTAAAAAAAGTATCTTTCATCATGAAAAAGAAATGTACACAGAATGGTTAGAGCAGAGATCCATAAAATCAAAGGTATGAAAGACAAATTGAGGCTCACAAACTAGAGGCCATTTAATAAAATTACTGACAAGTCTCAAATGCAAGTAACAGGCTTTTTACAGAAGCTTCAGTTTTGTGCAATTCATTATCACAATATATTCTGAAGGTCAAATGGTAAAAATGAGAATTACAGAAGGCAGTAAAGCATAAATCATTAAATACTATGAATGTGTTTCATATATTGAAGACTGTCAAATTATTCTCTTCTTGTAGTCTTTCCACACATTCTTTTCAATTGGAGAACGATTCTTCAGAAATATTACACAGGTAACTAATGGCTGTTAGCTTAAAAATGGTTATTTAAATTATTTACTAACAGATGTCCTTTTGAATTATTAATTTCACTTGGAAGTCTATAAAGCTTTATAATGAGACTAGTTAAATAAATGTTTTAACTGTGACCTGAGGCAGAATTTTTTTCTAACAGCATTCTTCAGCTGATAAACTTGAAACCAGAATCTCGGTTCTTCTTCTTGGTACTGTAACCCTCTTTTGGAGTACATAAAGGAATTTTCTACTCATTAGCAGACATTTCCATTTATATTTCCAAAAGAAAGTCTCCTTTGTTCATAAGGAAGAAGCAAACTAAAATGATAGAAGGTAATTTTTAAAATGCCTCACAAATTGATTTTATCCAAAGTCACTCTTCCCACATCGCATGCAATGAATTGCAATTGCCTGCCTGTTTAAGCTGTGGTTCAGTCCATATAAAGATATAACATTAGGAAACTGCTTGTAGGGCTAACCACAGTATTACACAGAAAAACTTATTAAAAAAAGATAAAATCACAGAAGTTAAGCAACAAAAATGTTCTAATTGATTTAGTTGAATAGCTTGATTTTTCTTTTACATTATTATAGTAAGCATTGTTAGTCTTCATTGTCTGTACTTCTTATTTGGAAATTATGAGAAAAAAACAGGAAAGGGCTTTTGTTTCATCAGTAGCACTTCTATGACAAGTTATGCCTCAAGCATACACAAAGACCCTGCAGCATTCAGATGGGAGGCATGCAATACCACTGCTACCCGTGAGTAAAACTTCTACTCTGATAAAAATAATTGCCACTAGAAAGCTGATTGGAGCAAAACTGTGTAAAATACTTGCTCTTTCCCCCAAATAAGTTTGCCTAAAAGGAATCATTAAGCAGTTAGGTCACCAAATCTACTGCCATCATAACAGAGAGTTAAGATGTTCTCTCCATGTCTTGACAAGCTTCTTTTGGAAAACTGTAGAAAAAAGTGATAATCCCAAAGTGTTCCTAAAAACTTGAATGGGGCAGGAAAAACTGTACCTGAAAACCATTACATTTTTCTAACACAGACGCACAAAAGTACATTTGTTATAATCTGTTACTTGGAAGATGTTTGTCTAGAAAGCAGCATGATTTAATGCACTGCAAATGGTGTAAAGAGACTATAAAGTGGTCCAAAAGGACCCCATCTAGAGTAAAGTTTTACAATGTCTCTGGTATCAGCTGATCAGATCATGCCATAATTTTCTGTGTGCTGGATGATTTCTACATCCACCTCCCTCAGTTTTTAAGTGGTCCTTGTACATGCTCACGGGAAGCTTGTAAAGCCTCACTATGTCAGCATGTAAAAAACTGAACTACAACAGAATACTAGTGGTAGTCAGTGCCAAAAATCCCAAGTGTAAATCTATTTGAATACTACAGGTGTCTCCTATATAAGAAAAACATATAAGGCCATGCTTTTATGCAGAAATCTTAGCAAATAAGAGCTATTGGGACTTAGTAGAGGATTTTGAAAGGCCTGGAAAAATTAGGAGAAAATCTAGATCAGCAAAAGAAAAACTGCAGTAACTAAGGATAAATACCTCTTCTTTCTCAAACTCTTTTGTATTCTGATGGCAGTCTTTCCACTTGGGAAAAGTAGAGACAATAGTTTAAAAAGCAATACACCAAGTCACAACACTAGCAGGCATCCCCAATGTCATGCTTTTATACCAATACTATTAACAGGGGTTTTTTTTAAATTAAGAATAGACTGAAAATTCCATAAATCTTTCAGACTCAAAAGTCAGACAATTTGTGTCTTCTGTGATGAACAGGTAATAGCACAATAGGCAAAGGATCTGGACTGCGATGCGTTTTCTGAGAAACTAGCATATTAACATAGCTGGAGGCAGAGCTGAAGCAAAATACTATTGGAGACTCGTGACACCAATCAAAGCAGCAGCACTTTGCAACACAGTATCAGTTCTGTAGCATTCTTAATCTTTTTAAAAGAAAAAAAAAATTAATTCTAAAACACTCAATCCCATTACTGAAAAAAAAGCAACAAATCATTAAAAATCAGAAGGCATCACTTTTCAGACATACAATACCCTTTTAATAGACACATGCCTGGCTAAATGCAACTTGAGCCTCCTCTGCTTTTACACAGATAAAATTATAATGAACTTCACTTAAAACTCTCAGATAAGGAAATAAAGCAGCTTCTAACTCAGGTGCATATTTAATATATTAATTCTTAGAACAAGATTAAGTCAGTGTCCAAACCTCAGTATTTCCACGCATAGAAAGAAGTTTACAAGATTCTTCCTTCAGCCCAGTTTCTAAAGTCCCAGTTTAAAAATATAGGTCAAGTTACCTACTGCCTTCAAACTTTCTCAAAGTCAGCTCAAATAGTGCAAGCCTGACCCATTTTGAGTGGGCTCTTCAAAACTAAGTTAATCAGGTGGCTGCATTACTTTTCAATAAATATCTTTTTCTGCATTAAAGGTCTCGCATATATAAATATATTAGCATTTGAATTCCATACTCGGAGAAGAATGATGTGAAGAACTCACAGGCATTTGGGGCTCACTAGTCAGCTCCAGGTAGATTAGTGCTTTATGTGTTTTATTTAATAATTGCTGGAGTAAACAAGTATTAATATAAAGGTTGAGCACAACAGAAAAATTACTATTTTTTCTGATCACTATCCATTAGTTTCATTGAAGGAAAACAAAAACTTCAAAAATCAGAATATATAAATTTACTATTATAATATAATTAGTATACTAATTCCTTCTTTTGACAACCTAAACAATGAAAATTAACTCAATTCTAGTATCTTATTAGTACTTGAAACAGAGGAATGGGGAGCAGTTGGGAATAAACATTCCCTACTTAGTAAAACTGCCCCATACACTATCCCACATGGGAGTGTCCATTGGAAAATCATCTTGCAAATTCCATCCAAAATATTTCAGTAAGATATTTCTACACTAAAAGGCCCATTTTCTGAGATATTTTTTAAGTAGCTTCATTCTGATTATTAAGCAATATTATTCTGAAAATCACTTATGAGGGGTTTCTGATAACTTGTTGTCTTTTTTTGGCTGAGCCTGCCTTAAATCCAAAACAAATTTGCATAAAATTGCAAAATAATTGCAGCAAAAGGTGGCATATATTAGTCCTCTCTATATTTCTGCTAATACACTTCAAAGTCTTATCTCAGGTACAAATAAGGCGAATTTTTTAATATACCCACCACAGATTTTCTCTGAGGATATCTATTATGAGAAATTCAAGAGAAGTCCACTGATAAGAAGAGCTGCTCAGGTAAAAGGACTGTAATAGCCTGAAAACTGCTATCTATAATCTTGGCACTTTGATCTCTCAGAATATGAACTAATGTATCTGGAATGTAGCTCATTATTAATAGTTAAATATCTTTAAATGGAGCAGCTTTGAAGATCACTTCCAATATCAATAGCTTGCATTTATATAGAGCTTTCATTTTCAAGGACAATGGTATATGGTCCCTGAATGATGCACATGCACACGGACACAGAGTCTTCTATTTGCATTCAAACACATCATTAAGATTAGAAATATGTATCCATTTAAAAATAAATATAAATGCATAATCTATCAACTTACATATAGTTTTTGAGACTTCAATATATAAGCCTAGGTGACAGCCTAAAGTATAATCACAGATATCAATGCCATTGTAGCAATTAATTGTGGAGAACATCATCCAGTGTTCTCTGCAGAAAAAAGTTATATCAGAAGAGGACTTCTGTGCAAAAAATAAACAAAACAACCTTCATTTTTTTAACAGGTTCTGAAAATAAGGGGGAAAACTTTATCTTCTACAGAGGAATCTTCTACAAAATACCATTTGCATCATTTCACTTAATGATACCATTTGCATCATTTCACAGGATAGACATTTCAGTCAATTCAGATCTTTACAGACTCACTTCTGTTGAAAACTTTTGGGTAAGATCCTTAAAAATTTCCACGAGGTTATTTTTAAATGAGATACAGAGGCCAGAGATTTATACCAGACAAAAATCAACAAAAAAAAATCTATTAAAGACAAAAACAAAAAGTTCTGCTCAAAGATTTCTGATACAGCAAGCAGCACTAGCTCCCCTTCATTTAAATTGATTATACTTGCTATGCAATATTCCAAAGGTACATTGTCGTGTAATTTACTTCTTCCACTTGTACTTCTCCAACTGCACAAATTAAGTTTCACCAAAACATCTAAGGAAAAGAGTCAAGACAGAAAAGAATTTACCACTTAAAAAAAACCCCAGAAAACAAAATGAAAACAAAACAAAATCAAACAAACAAAAACCTCTCTAAACAAACATAGGTTAACCTTTTCCTAAACAAACATAGGTTAATCTTTTCCTAAACACCAGCTTATGGCTTCCAAACAGGGAGGGCAAAATCCCTCCAGCAGTGAAGCAAAAGGGAACTTCATTACCAACTTTAATGGTAATAAAAACAACTTTTTGTCGGATATCACCTCTCAAACTAAGGAAAGCTGAAAGCAGCTGAATTCATTACTTATTTAAATAACTAATCTTTTAGCAGTTAATCTGCTTTATTAGACACTGCACCTTTGTAAAATATTATTTTCCCATAATTACTGTAAAAGCCTTCCACAACCCAACATTTGCAGTATTGCATCCTATTTCCAAGTGTAATGACCCTCAAAATACAAGATTGATTTTGGCTTTATTCTGATCAATACTAATCTCCAAGATCTATTTGACTTCGCACTGACCTAAACAAAAAGGTCACTATCTGCATATTAGTCAAGCTCCAAAACATTTATTAAATTAATTTCAGAGACCACAAAAGGTGTATTGTTACAACTGTTTCTATCTGGGATTTCTATCCATCATCCTTAGTAAGATTTACATGCAACTGATAATCCACATAATCCCATTGCCACTGTAGTGGATTTCTCAAAACGTCTTGATCTGTCCGCAATCATTTTAAGAATAATCTTTGTATTTATCTAATTGGAGGAACACCATCATATTATATAGTTACTGGACTACTAGAATCCAGTCTTACACACATTAAAGTCAATAGGAGAATACATCTCCCTTCAGCGACAAAACTGATCTCTTAAGGACTTGGGGGGAATATAAAATACTGCATTTATACTTTAGGTCCCCCTAAAAGTAAAGCAGGAGAAGCCTTTTGAATCAAAGTACTTTGACCAGCATATTTTTAAAAGAAAATTCACAGCACCCAGAAACATATTTCTATAATGCTCATTTTTTTAAAATATAGATTTCTGATTAGCTTTTTTAATTTATTGGCTAATTTCAAAGTAGGACTATAAAAACTTTACATGCATTAAGGCAGTAGATAACATAATAACAAAATTGTTACTGACTGATCTGGGGTAGGCTTCTCCTCACTTTTATTCTCTTTCCTCAAACAAACAAACAAACCAAAAGCATCAAGTTTAGAAAAACATAAAGAAAAGAGAAAGATCAATAAATATAGGATAAAATAGTTTTTTAAATTAAAATCAGTAAATTCATTTAATGCCTTTTTTGGTTTTGTTACAAAATGCAGTTTTGCCTCCCAAGGACATTACAAATTTCAATAGAACTATTTGCATTTCTGACAGATAACACAATTCAAACTTTGCGTAGTAAAGACCCCATATAGTACATTACTTGAGGCAAGAACCATGTGTTTATTTCCTCCTTCAGGGAATTTACCTTAAATTAAATAATTTTACAACCTAGCTAAAATTTTAAGCTAAAGTAATATTAAAGACTCCATGAAATTTCTGTCCGTAAGTATTATTAAAAACAAAGCACTTGTAAGTTACCCATGTTAAACTTCAATATAATTCTATTAGACCCTATACACTTAGAATTTTCACCCAGCAGACACATTTGCTTAAAAATTCCAATTTAAGCTTTCTGCTGCCTCTGGAGTTGCAGACACTAAAAGACATAAGAGTAGGTGGAATAAAGTGAATAGCAAGTAAAAGGGAGATGCTACTTAAATAAAAGTAAAACCAAAAGAGTGGACAGTAACCAAGGCTATGGATGCAAAAAGTCAGAGAGGAGGCAAATAATTTCATAAACATAATGAAAAAAATCATACAAGTCTCCTAACCATGGTATAAATATGGGTCTCACAGCTATTTTCACTCTGGCTGGGTTGAACATGCCCCTATTTCAAACTCAGCTGTTTGATGACTTTTAGACTTCCACACTGCTACCACCATCACTGGTCTTGGGCCAGGTAAGAGACAAAGATTTACCTTTCTTTAGCTGGAATCTACTTTAAATTACCCATGCAAAGTATCTTTCTACTAAATAAAACTACATTAGAAGTAAACCTTTCTCTACCTAAACAAACAAGTGGTCCCAAAGTATACAGGTTACTTAAGGAGCCTCCGAGGAACAGAGCAGTGTTTGCCAAACTTTGACATCCTGACTTGAAGAAGGAAGAGTACAGCACATACTCTGCTATGGCTGCTAATGGATTCATCCAAAAGACATCTCTAAGGAACAACAGAGAGATAAACAGAAGCCTGTGCTATTATCTGAAATGTGAGCAGTTCCACCAGAGATGCTTCCATGCTACACAAAAGCAAAATTACACTCTCTTACACACAACATAAACTGAGAGACACAACAAGATTCAGCAGATTAAAGCTCTTTTAAACTTGTATTTTATTTTAAAATTCTCTCATTTTTAGCAGAATTTCAGCTCCACAAGCTACTACATTCACTTTCCTCACTGCCCTTGGTATGTGAGGGTGAAAGAAGAATGTCTAAAAATGTCTACATCACCCATTTTTTCATATTCCTTTACAAAACAGCTCTCATTTGAAAACATTTTGAATATTACGTGTTTTCAGAGGATATTTATAAGCGTGTATAAGGCCATCCAGAGGAAGATCTAGACCTAAGCACAGGCTGAGGAATGAGAGAGCAGAAGAGATTTATGTCCCACTTCAGACAGCCCAGAGGCTGCTGAAGCAAAGGCAAAAGAATCAAGAATAGAAAGGCAGGCTGCACACAATGCAGCTTTAGCCTGCTAAGGAGCAGCAAGCAGCTTAAAGCTGACATAGAAGAACAATCACTCAAGAGGGGTTGAACAGTGGCAAGCAAAAAACAATGAAGAGTTTCTTAAGCTTCATTATAAACAGCCTGAAAGGAGAGCTGGACTGGCATGCCACATGGCATGATATTTAAAGCTTTGACACAAGCTAAATGCAAACATTCCCTGGGCACATATAATCCCTTCTGGAAAAATAGACAAACTCCATCTCAAAACTCCTGCAGTACTTCCCAACCACTCTCTGCTGCTACTGGGTGTTCCACAACCCATGTGTTCCTACAGGAGGATGTTCTCCAAATTTCTGCAAGACAATTTTTTCAAGGGTAGTACTTAGTTCTCCTGACAGCAATACTCTTTACCAAAAGCCTCTGCTTCCCTTCTGTCAATGCTCTCCGGAGTTTGCAGATGGAGTCCATGTCCTACATAGCTTTCATTTCACTTGGTCAAACAAATCAGGACCTCTTATCTCCTTATAACCAGACCATCCTATTAGCCCTTTACAGCACCTGACCCAATTTCAGTTGTTTCTTCCTGAAGATGAGTGATCAGAACATTTCCTCTCATCATAAAGTGTGAGTTTATACTATTATTTTTATCAAATATTTCAGAACCCTCTCTACACAGGCATCATAAGGTTAGATTTTGCTTTTCCCACTGCTACTTTATTTTGACCATCCAGGTGAATATTTCCTTTCTTTCTTCTCCAAGTTTCTATCACAGAACAAATCTTATATAGGCTACATATTCATATATGAATATGAGGAGTAATGAATTAATTACAACAGCATTCAAAGACCTCAACTTCAGCAACTTGGATATGAACTTGGACATCAATGCCAAATATATAACAGAGGAGATAAGGACAACTGTGGAGAGACTTGGTTTTCATACATAAATTTCAAGAAAGCTACTATATATCCACACACCATCAGCCAACCATATGAAAGTTAAAGTGGATACTCATATATTACAAAAGTAATTTTCTACTTGTAATATGCAAATTATTTCCAAGTGGTCTAATACACACAATTAAGAAAAACTGGCCTGCTGAAACTAAAATTTAAATGGCAAATTGATTGTACTGTAAAATTACCCATGGTCTGTGAATGAAATAAATGTGACAACCACTTCTTATATATTTGGATACCTTCCCTGTGTGGTAATTTGAGCTGAGGACACAGTTCTGACAGGCATTCTATGCTTATGATAAACTAACCGCTCAAAGAAGATATTGAATATATTTAGCTCATGAATAGTTTTGCTTTTGAAAGGAAGAGTAACTTTTACATCAGCACAATCCATCATAGCAGACTGAAACCTGTGATCTGTGTGAGTATTAGCATTCTAGCTCAACATTTCCTGCATCTCCTTCACAAGACATTTCATCCTGGTTTCAACCTCTGTCAGGTAAAAGTCTTAAGTACAAAATAAAGTAAATGAAGAAGAATTTTTTCAAATTATTAAAGTAAGAAATTCTAGGACATCTTTTATATTATCTACACATTTACTTGTCAGTCTAATGAAATAGGGCTGGGAAAGGTAGACTGCTATGGTTAGAAATCAATTTAATACAGTTTTGCAGCTGTTAAGAACTAATTTTTTTTCCTGATTACATTCCAAATACACTTGGGATATTGATTAACTATCGATTAAGTGTGATAAACCAATGACTTACACTTTTAAAATTTAAAGCAGTCAGGAAAACATAAATGAAAAGGTATTTCACCTGACACACGTTGACCTAAGGAATTACAAAGAATGGAAAGCCTGAGATTGTACTACTTCAACTGAATTCTTTAATTCAGTAAAAATTTTAGTGTCAAGTACAATCTAGTCAATAAAGTTATCCCTTTTTCTACTGCCCACATTAGTGTCCTAATAGGATCCAAATAAAGACTTAGTTGTTCTCTTGTGGATTTGGATGGCAGGCCTGACTGCAGCAATCCTAGATCACTCCCTCCAGCACTTATGGCCAGCTGTGACAGATACACTACATATGATTGCTGTAATATATGGTACATTGGTGTGATATATAGCCTGTAGAAGTGCTATGTCAGAGTATTATCACTTTGTCAGCCTCCCACTACTCCTGCTTGTCATAAAATGCACAATGTGGGAAGATAAATGTGGAATCCAAGTGCCTAACCACAGCTGGAATTTCTGGTATTTTGTACTGCCCAGGAAAATGAATTATAAAACATCAGAAATAATGTGGTAGTTGCAAAAGATGCTGTAAGTTACTTAGTCTACAAAAGCAAGCCCCTGACAGCATTAAGACTTAATCTGTTCCAAGGAGACAAAGTAGTGATGAATAAGAGCCCGTACTATCTCACCAGAAAACTTGCATTACTCCAGAGTAGTGCCATAAAACCAATGAAACATCCGACAACTTAACAAAAAGAAACATCTCTACAGTCCTTCTGTATCTCAAGTCAGAACAGGTCTCACAAAATTAACCAGTCACATTAATCTGGATTTTTTAAGAAAGTCTTCAAATATTATCTCTTGTTATACCAGTGACCTTAAGAGAAAGTGAGTCATTCCAAAATAAAGCCAACAGTATAGCTGAAACAGGAACAAGCCATGGACAACTCATACCTAAGAAAATCACCTGCTCCCAAAGCACAGCATCATGTTCTCAAGCAGCTTTCATAACATTTGTCCCTGACTGTCTTCCAGATACTCTCAAAGAGACCTCCTAGAAAAAAAAGGCTTTTTCAATAGAGTCTTTGGAAAACAGAACTAAAGTCAGGAAAGGACAATATAGGTCCTGTGACCTATACATAAGCAGCAAATTATTTTAATATGTTATCTTACATACATTAAAATTAAAGGATGACCTGGTCAATTTTTAGAAAACAGACATTTTAGTGAAGTTTGATTCTGTTTAAACCAGCTTTCTTCAGTGCAGCTTCTTTAAACTTAGTGCTGATTTATCAACTGTTAAATGTAGCCACATCAGAAAATTCACTCAGCATTAAGCCTCCCAATCTCAGTGTTAAACATAAAATAGTGCATACAACATAGAAAGCCACATCCATAACCCAGAACCACTTTTTTTCAGTTTCTATAATAACAAAGATTTACATTTCACTTAGGCTGAATTATTAAAAGAGACTTGAATTTAACTTTATGCCAACAGCCTTTACTACAAGAGTTATTTTCTTTTTTAATTATACTTTGTTCTTTACATTCCTTTTGGCTGTTTAAGAGAGCTCAAGAAGTTGTCTAACCGTACGAGATATAAGAATGTCCCCATGGCCTCTGGTCTCTTTACAGATGCCGCTTCGCTACTCTTCCAACATCAGCTTCGCCGGTCCCGTTACAAAACGCAGCATAAGCGCGTCAGGAGCAGCACTGAGCGCTCCCAGGCACGGAGCGGTACTTCTGCGTGTTTAAAGGGCGCAACTACAAGCCTGCTCTTACAACACGCACAAATTAACCTGACAAACGAGAGGCTTCTTCTAAAAACAGCAATTATTTGCTCTCACAAAGCACCCTGACAGCTTCAGTCCCGGGCCAAAGGCTCGCTCACAGGGCGCCGGACAAACCCTCTCGACGGCCTTTTTACTTTTTATAGGCGTGGCTTCACGTCATGCCTTTTTGCTTTGCCTCCCCACCAAGAGTGTATCCACAGCCAAGCAGCTGTGCTGAGTGCTAAACTCTGCGTGACACCTACGAGAACCCTGCGAAAACAGCTTTCCCAGCCGCCCGCCCGGCCCCTTCGCAACTCCTCGTCGGGAACACTCCCGGGCGGTCTCAGCCGCGCCGGGGCAGCCGGGGAGGTGGCAGCGGGGCAGGGTCCCGGTGTGACTGAGCCGAGCGGCGGGGAGAGGGCAAAGGGGAGGACGCAGGTGAGAGCCCGGCTCCGCGGCCACCCGCAAGCAGCTCCCCGCCCCATCTCCGCACCTCCCTGCGGCGGCTCCGCGCCCCGCCGCCGCCCGCGGAGGGCGAGCCCGGGCGGACGCTCCCCCGGAGCGGGAGGACGCCGCAGCCCCGGCTGCCGTGAGCGCCCGCCCGCCGCACTCACCGCCCCTCGCCGCTCCGCTGCCCGCGCCGGGACGCGGCGGCGGCACCTCCCTCCTTCCCTCGTGCGGCGGGGCGGAGGCTCCGCGCCCCCGGTGCCCCGCGCCGCCCACGCCGCCTTCCGCGGGCCTTCACCCGCCCCCGGCATCACGCGGCCGCCCCTCCCCGGGAGCCAGCGGCTCCGTCCGCAATGCAGCTGCGGCCGCCCTCTCCTCCTTCTCCTGTCCGTCCTCCTCCGCCCGGCCCGTGCGGGCACCTGCCCGCTGCCCCTCGGGTGCGGGATTACGAGCTGCGCACCCGGGCCCAGCCCCGCGGTCACCGGGCAGCGGGCACCGCGCCCGCTCCCACGGCCAGGGAGCTCCTGGCTCCGGTGCCCCGTCACGGGTGTCAGACAGCGACGAGAGGAGGGAGCGGGGGGAAAAGACACACACACACACAAAAAGGAATAATAAAAGAAAGAAGAATATAGGGGGGTGGGGTGGGGGGGGGGGTGAGGAAATGATGGAAAGGGTGTTAAAGGGTGTTCTTTCCAAAGAGACTTTTGCGGGTTGTTTCTACCCCCCATAAACCTATTACTGTGGTAGACCCCTGGGACCAGCCGAGATTAATTGCTCTGTGTTATGAAGAAAATGATAGATGACATTAATCAGGGAAGTTGTAAGTCATCCACGTTTGTAGATGGAATTTGGAGATTAGCTGGGACAGATGGCAGGCAAACACTGCGCTCTCCAGGTCTGGCATAAATCATCAATGTCTGGAATTATTAAACAGCCAATGACAAAACCTCATACATTTTCCTGGAGTGTATCTTAGAAAGATGAATATTCACTTCATATCATGAAAAGCTTTTCCAATCATTTTAATGTTTCTCTTTCTAAATAATGGAAATATTTGGTTTTCCTTTCTGGATGTCAGAAACTTCAAGCCCAGAAAAGAAACTAGATTCTTCACACTTCTTGTCCTTCAGGACATGGATGAGAAGCAAAGCCAGGCAAATGAGTACTGAAACCATTGCTTTAATGCCTTTTCTGAAATAAGCAGAAAAAGTTGCTGGTTAATAGGCTTGTCTTGATATCTCCAGCAGCTTTATTTTTATTTGCAGTAACTACTGCAGCAAAATATTCTTTATTTAGGTTTTCTTTTTCTTCATGCACTTTGAGGAAAGGAGTGAATCGATGCAACTTTTTATTCATAACTCCTAAAGGAATATTAGACATTCTGTGGAATCTAAATAGTCCAAGTGGAGAGAAAAATAACTTTTTCTATTTGTCTCCCCTAATTTTTTTTTTTTCACATAGCAAAAATGAGTTATGGTATGATCAACTTCAGTAAATCTTTCATGGTATCATATTGATTGATAATGTCAAATATTTATGTAAATATAAGCTTAGCCCCAATACCTAAGACTGAGTAATTGTAAGCTTGATTGCATGTCCTGCAATAATGTGATCAATCTACAGCAACATTCAGAATTTTACAGAAACCTGCTCCATAAATCCAATAACAGCATCTGTTCTATCATATTAGCAGGATCACTGTTCAAAACACTGAGTTTATAATAGTTGTTTAAAAAATATTCAAATGTTAACTACTTACATGTAAACTATATGTTCACCAGGCTTACCAGTTTAATATCCATTATTAAAAACTTACTTTAGAAAAATTTTTGTGATTTTTATTAGATTTAGGAAAACTGATGTACAAAATATCAAATGTGCCTTCTTTTTAAAAATCTACATTTCGATTTTTTGAGCACTCTACCCTGAATCATCTTTAAAATGCTTCAGTATGTAATGTAGAAACATCCTTGCACACACAAATTGCCTTTCCTAACTTTTCTGCAAACTCTAGGGGAAAATCAGGTTTAAGTTGTTTAATTTTTAAATCACAAGGGCAAAGCTAATACTTCAAGTGGAGAACCATATTATTGCTATAACTTAGAAATATCACTGTCTACAATCAGCAATATACTTAATATTATTTAGATTGATAAGAGATGATCTGGTTCAACTCCCTCCTCAAGGCAGTACTACTTCAAAGCTAGATCAGCTTCCTTAGCACCTTGTCCAGCCTAGTTTCAAAAATCCCCAAGAATGGGGATTCCAACTTTTCTGAGGAAATTTTTTCAATTTTGACTGTTGCTTACTGTAGAGAATGCTTTTGTTTTTCCTAATAAGAATTTCTCTTGCTGCAGCTGGGATCTGTTGCCTCTCATCCTTTCTTGGGGCACCTGAGAAGAGTGTGGTTCTGTGTCCCCTGTAAGCACTCCCTCAGTAGTTGAAGATGGCAATTACATCCTTTACCTTGGCCTTCTTTTCTACAGACCTCTCAGAAATATTATTAACCTTTCATGAATTCACTACTCTTTCCTTATTTCTTTTTTTAATAAATCACCCCAAATTTAATATTGTAAGGCAAAACTCTTATTTTTGGGATTTTTTCCCCTTATCTTTCAGAGTATTAAAAATTGATAGTCAAAATGACTCGTCCCTCTTCTAAATGGGGTACTCATGACAAATCCTACAAAAATCAGCATGGTCAAAGTAAAACTTCATCCTAAGTTCCTATTTCTATTTAAAAGGGCAAAGATAAAGATCAAAGTAATTTCTATCCCATTTGGCCATACAAGTTGGTCATATGGTAACTCTAAGGGTATCAGCAATACCTACAGAGCAGACTGAGTTTCCCAAGCCTTACCTAAAGAAATGTTTAATACCAAATATTAGGATTTTGCTCTGACCATAATAACTTTTGCCTGAGATGAAGTTTAGCTATACTTGAAAACTAATAATATTTCTATGCATGTGGCCTGTGCAAAGCCACAGGGACTTGTTCTGAGATAGGCCATGAATTGAAGCTGTCAGGGGCAGTAGCACAGAGAGAAGCTGAGAAAGGGAACAGGCAAAAAGGGTAGCCTAGGCTGAAACTCTTCCCTTTCATTCACAAGAGCTCTGATTTGTCCTCCATCTCAGCAAAAGAGAAAACTAGGATTTCTACTCATTGTGTTCATCTTAAAGTATTTGACACGTTTACCAGTATGGTCCTTAACACTATCTGTATTTTAACTTTTTCTCTATTTTTTCACTGCATAAATTATGTGCTCTTTCTCTATGTATACACATATATGTATCTTATAAAAAATACATATAAGGTAAATAATCTTAAGCATCTCATGATACAGACATTCTTGTTTGAAAGAATCCTCATTTCACACTAGAACCAAGCGTGCAGCTATACCTGAAAGGTAATATTCTGTTAGGATGCAGAATCACCATCACATTCTAAACAAATATATCAGTCCTTGCAAGGTAGGCTTGTAATTTGTTTTGTGTGCTTTTTTCAGACCCTTTAGAGCAAACTAAGGATGAAATCTGAAAAGAAATTGGTTGAAGTGTTTTGTGGGACTTTAAAGAAAAATCTTCATAAATCTGAACTTCTGAAACCTTTCAAAAGTTTTGTAATCATGCAAAAAATAAATGGTGAAAAATTTATCTCTAAGAGACTTGGCAACTGAAAATACATGTTCATAGTCAAGGAACTAAACCATCCAACAAATTGGAGTGCCGTAAGGAAGCTCTTGCCTCTGTTCAGCAAAGCTGTGATAAATTGACTGAATTGTCACTATTTTACACATCCTATGCTTTATGTGACATTAATTAGTTATTCCAGTGTGCAGAAGTCTATGCAAGAAATCACCAGCACAGCAGACCCTAACTGGCATTCCTGTTCAGTCTGGAAAGCTTTAATTTTCTAGCACCATGTGGACACAGACAACACACACAACTACACCCCTGATTACAGAGAAGCATTTAAGGCAAAATTGATGAAGCACAGACAGATTTACATTGTCCATGCCTAACATGCAGCTCAGACTTACCTGCTCTTTTTCAAAGCATTGTCTCCTAGCTTCTAGGAGCTCCTAGCTGGTAATTTCTTTTTTTATTCACAGACTACTCCTTACAAATTTAAGCAATAGGGCATTTTGAAAGCATTCCCTTGGTATTTTGGCCACATGTCCTAAAACAGAAGAAACATGAAAGAATGCTTATTTTTCTGTCTATTTATAGATGCTTCTGGTTTTGCCTCAGAAACAAAAATGTCTTTTGTCATATCTGAAATATACAAATTGGGAAACCTTCCATCTTTTAGTTTTCCTAACAAATTAACATCTTTAAAAAGGCTTCTGCTGGAGAATTTTCTTTTCCTAGGACATCATTTGAATGGCTAGCAGCACATTTGCTCTACTAGAAATAATTATAAAAAATATATTTGAATGAAAATAGACTTTTGACATTTCTGTTCAAATCCAGTTTTCTGTGTATTCTCTAAAAACTGAATACCTGAAAGTATTGGGATATAAACCGGTCATTGAGGAAAGTCCTGCCCTGCCATAAAGAGAGAACTTATGGAGTTCTCTCCTTAGGAGAACTGATACTTCAATCAGCTATTAAGAAAGATATCAGGATATTTTATATCCACCACTAACTCCAGCAACGATGATCAGAGCAATGAATATTTACAGCTATCAAGAGTAAGAAACATGGAAAGCTTTGGGACTTTTCAGGATTTCAGGATCTTCTCTGTCCCTTTCCTGACTGGAGACACCAGGCAGGAAAGGAAGAAAGAAGGTCCTGAAATCAGACTGCCAAGCAATATGAAAGGGCAGAGAAGCAATGGGGTGCACAAAGGGGCTGCTGGGATCTGAGAACAACATTTATGTAAGTGTAGGAAGAAAATGTTTCAGAACAGAACTAGATAATATTTAATTTTTTTAATCCCCATGGGGATTTACATTCTGAGGTAAATTTATTTTGCCTAAGGCCTGCAAGCCTTGCTGTTAAAAGCTTTATGCAACAAGCAGTGAAAATTTTATTCATATCAGTGAGGTTAATGGAACCATTCCCACACTGGCACTTTAAGAAATTGAAAGAGGAAATAAAGTTAGGAGCATCCACTTCAATATTTATCTGTGATCCTCTGTGCTTGCCATGCCATTAAGCACATTTGGTCTCTTGAAGGAAATCTAATTTTCATACTGTCTCTCCCAGCAATGTATTTTGAGTACATTCCTATGAACAGGACAGGATGGCACAGAGGTGCTGCAGGAGACTCACAGGAATGTCAGTTGTCAGCAAGATGGGAGATGAGATGGGGCAGCTCAAAGTCTACCCTACCTCTACTATTGGAGAAATGTTAATTTCATTAAGATTTCAATGTATTTTTTTTTCAAAGGGATGTATGTCCCTGATCATATATGTTCCACAAAGGGAAGAAAAGAGATTGTTTCATCCCAAGTCAATGTCAATATTTTAACTCACTTCTCTCTTGCTTTATGCTGAAGATATAAGAAGTGTGAGGAGAACATTCTGCTCCTGGATTCACACTCCTGGAACACACTCTGCACTGGACTTCCTGCTCTTCTTTCACAATTACTTGCATGGAATTTTGAAGCTCTATCATTCACTCTACATTAAATATATACTAAATAAAAGCATATCAACTTTAGCATTATAAAATCTGACAAGAACCTTTATTGCACAACTTTACTACATTTGTAATGCCCATATAAAACACCAACTGTATATCACCTTTATTTGATAATAATGAACCTTCTTAACATTAGTTATCTACTAAATAGAGAACTTTTTTGCCATTTTCATGTTTACACCAGCATTAAACTGACAAGGAATAATTTACTGAAACATTCTCTTTTCTTTGCTCATTTTTTCAGTATAGTTTGGAGACTAGAGAAACTCCAGGGAGCTGGCAATTTGAAAACTAAAGGTCAATTTCTGTTAACAAAAGCAGAATTTACATAGAAGGAGGAAATTTACATGAAAAGCTGGCCCTCTGTGAACTAATTGCTCATTACTCTCATCATCCCTTAGGAAAGATGTGGATAATCCTATTTCAAGACATGTAGCATAACTGAAATTTTGACAGAGTGAACAAGGCTTGAATCTACTACAAAGGGCTCCATATCAAAGGCAGAAAGGACACAATTCATAGCTAAGTCAGGAACTGTAAAATCCAGTCTTGTTGAAGTAGACTAGGGTAAAATTTTCCCAAATTCCCCTGTAGAGAGCTAAAAATGTATCCCCAACAGCATCCTTAAGTGTCCTGGCAAAAATTCACTAGTTCATCAATAAGAAATGTAACATCACTCAGTGAGCCCTTCCAATTAACTACTTTTCTTTCAAGGGAATCCACTTATTAGAGCTATATGGAGTAAGATCATGCTATTTGGCCCTGGGAGTAGATGTGGTGAGAAAAGTTCATGTAGGTTTTCATTTCTTTCAATTTTTAGCCATAAAAATTATTTTTTTCAAGTGGAGAAAATACCTGATGCCTATGCAGATGCTGTATAAGTGGCATGCTTTACATAGAAATTTATTGCATTTGGTCTGACAACATAAATGTTTATGGGTTATGGGTTAAAAGCAGGTTGGATGGGACTTAGGACAAGCCTTGCTTTCTCCATGGCTTCTAACCTACCCAAGTCATCCTGTCACTAAGACATATGAACTGGTCATGACCACTAGAAGTGGTCATTTTTTAATGCACTACAATTTTAAAAATTTCTAATTTTCTATTTTAAACTTCATATGTCCTCCCCTGGGTTGCGTTGCTCAAGAATGGCCAAATGCAGGCCACATCTCACTGTGATTTTGGCTCCAAAAATGGCTCATTATTCCAAGGGACACAATCAAGAGATGGTGTATCTGTCAAATAGGAATTATTTTCCACAGTGAGTTTTTCATTTGCCCTTTATTATCAATTTCACTGTGATAATACTTTTTTTACAAAAGATTACCATTTTCTAGTAGACTGCAATGTTGCATACCATACACAAATACTAATTTTGTGATTTTTCAATAGAGCATTATTCCAATACCTCAGAAAATAAGCCACGTTGTCTAAGCTGTCTTGATCACTGATACAGCATAAACTGTCATTGTATAGAAGGGTCAATAAAGAATTATTTTGGAAATGTGGATATGGAGTACTTAGTGCATTTTTTAGACTATGTAGAATATAAAAACATTTTTTGCTGTAGTATTCAAAGACATTTTACTGTCATACAGAGTGCTGTCACGCTTTAAACTGGTATCACAGAGGCATTATCAGAAGGGTATATCATTATAAAAATTGCCCAGCAGAAATGGTTGCAGAGCTATGTTTGTATCTGCTAAAATCCCTTGGGGGAAATAAGAACTGTGCATGTCTATTCTTATGACTGGGTCTTCTGAAACCTTAGGGAATTTTCCTTTCCTGACTATAGAAATATGACTTTCCTGACTATAGAAATAGAATATTTGGGGGTGGTTGGTTTGTTTTTGGTTTGGTTTTTATTTGTTGGTTTGGTTTGGATTTTGTTGGGGGTTTTTTGTTGTTGTTGTTATTGGTTTTTTTGGTTTATTTTCAGATTTTATTCAGATCAGAGGTGGGCTTGTTTGCTTTGAAATGAGGTAATAAGGTCACAGCATGTAATGAAAGGATAAGTGTAGCTAAGAGAAAAGTCAGGAATAACTCATCTGCCTTATCCTACACAAAATTCTGTTCACAAGCACTACAACCAAAATCAGTAGCATTGTCTAAAATTATCTAAAGTGTCAAAAAAGGGATTTATAAAACATAAGTAAATAATAAACAGCCTCTCATCCTTAGGGTTCAAAGCCAAGTTTCCTGATTTGATGAGGATATTAATTCTTTGCTGCCATGTCTGAAATGCCCTGGGATTGCCTCAGTAGGTCAGAGCATGGTGCTAATGACACCAAGGTTCTGGAGTCAATCCCCATATGGGCCATTCACTTGAGGACTCAGTGATCCTTGTGGGTCCTTTCTGACTCACAATTCTGTGATCCTTTGGTTTGCTCCACCAATTCTAGACCAAAATCTGGCTATATTTTTACCTGTCATCCCAGGCTTGGTTCTAGTCACTTCAGTCAGCTCATGTAAATATATTTGCACATTTGAAAGCCAGAAATATTGGCTGATAAGCCACACAGATGTTTATAACCTAACTAATAACAGAAATTTAATTTCCGAGCTATAAACTCATCGAGAAACTTAATTATTGTCTAGTGTAAGGCTCAAGACCTTAGAAGCTAGAGTTTGGAATTTTTTGTAGTGTTGGTGTTTTCTAGACAAATTAAAAAAAAAAAAAATCCAAAAAGGTTGCAAGACTCCTAGGTTGGATAGGTGTTGGGACAAGCCTTGCTTTCTCCACAGCTTCTAACCTACCCAAAACTGAACAGTAATCACCCACACAGGAAAAACAGAAGGGAAAGGAGAGAGGAGGATGAGAGAGGGGAAGCAGAATCAAAGCAGAAAATTGTTTCAGTACCTGTGATCTTCTGGGATTTAGGACTTCAGTTACAGGTTTTTAATTTTATTCCACTGGATGCACGTCACCTATGACAAAACTGATAAACCCAACCAGAAGCATCTTTATAGGCTTTGAGGTACTCAGAAAATTATGTAATTATTTCTTCTATTTTTTTAATGAAAGCACTATTGACCATTATATATTCTAAATAAAATTACTTACAACTTTTATTCACCTTTGATGTGGTTTAAAGTTATGTGCATGGTATTGGCTAGAAAGTAACAACAATATTCAACTTTATATGTTGTTTTTTCTTATTTTTCCCTTCTTAGATTTACCTCAGAGCTTAAGAAGTTGTTTATGGATGTAGATAAAACTCACATCAACCCCACAAGGCAGAAAAAATCCTCAGGTGACAGGAACAGAGAAGCATTAAATGGGATCTCTGTAATCCGATCTTCTACTCCACAAAGCATAGTTCATTATATTTTAGGTTGAATGTATTTTTAAAAACCTCCAGGGCTATCAGTTTGTAGCTCTAGAGTAATTGTCCTAATACAATATGGAGAGAAGGCAAAAGAAAAGCTCAGGAACCAAGTTTAAATCCTATTTTCAAAAAGCACTTACAATGTCTGACTGAAAACACATTGAAAAGCCATATGTAAACCCTTCTGAAAATGAGAAAATTATTGCAATATGTCTAGGCAATGGCTTGAATTTCCAGAGAACTATCTGGCCTGATCAAAAGCTGTTGTTCCCCACCCCCTTCCCTGTTCTGTAGCTGCACAGTCAAGAGTATGTTTCACAAAGCCCCTAGTGGCACTAATGATGCTATCGCTCCTTTCTGCAGAGCTGTCATTTCTCCTAATTATCATTTATATTGGGTTCTGCTGCTTTCTGATATTAATATTACCACATATATACTTTAATTGTTAAGCAACCCTACAAGGTGCTTATTCATAAGAGAATTTCATCCCCCTTGAC
Organism: Anomalospiza imberbis; assembly: GCF_031753505.1. Taxonomy (NCBI): domain Eukaryota; kingdom Metazoa; phylum Chordata; class Aves; order Passeriformes; family Viduidae; genus Anomalospiza; species Anomalospiza imberbis. The sequence continues at coordinate 124,890,691 of NC_089681.1, read as the reverse complement.
TTCTCTGAAACCTTGAAATGTTGATGATGTCTTTTAAGATGGTCTCTGCTTAATCTCATTACCAGGGGAAGAGTTAGCTATCCATAAAACCTTTAATTTTATATACACAATTGTCCATTGTTTGAGAAGAATGGATAATTGAGCATCCAATTAGTGAATACCTGCTTGCCATACAATTAACCAATTTGCAAGATTAACCACCCTGCAAAATGGCAGTCCCTTTCATAGGTGACTCCCTTTGATCTCTTAAGTTTCAAGTTACTGTCCTCTTCCAGAGTAAATGTAGGAAGGGAATTATGCAGGTTTTGGTTGGGGTAGAGATAATTTTCTTCACAATATCTAGCATGAGGCTCTATTTTGGATTTGTGTTGCAAATGCTGGTGATTCAGGGATGTTTTAGTTATTGCTGAGCAGTGCTTACACAGAGCCAAAGCCTTTTCTGCTCCTCACTCTACCAGAAAGGAGTCTGGGAGTGTACAAGAAGCTGGGAGGGGACACAGCTGGGACAGCTGACCCCAAGTGACCCAAGGGATATTCCTCACCATATGCTATCATGCTCAGCATATGGGGGAAGAAGGAAGTAAAGGATGATTTCAGTGATGGCATTCATCTTGCCAAGTAAACAATTATGTGTGATGGAGATGGACGTCAGCAAAATCTTCCTGTTAAAAAAACAAAAACAAAACAAACCACCCCCAAAGAAACAAAAAACCAAACCAAACAAACAAAAAACCCCAAACCCAAAAACAAACAGAAAAAAAAACAACCAAACAAAAACCCTCCAAAACAAAACAAACAAAAAGAGAGAGAAAAATGGATCCTGGTATGCCACAGCTGTTTGGCCTCTCTAATAGATCTAATTACAATTAGAAAACATACTTAGCTTTGAAGAGCGTGTATGAGATTCTAGAGTACTCAAAAAATCTTTCTATTTTAGATTCTCTTAAGCCTTTGTAATGACTGGGTTCCTTATAGCATTATAATGATTTTATTTTTTTCCCCTCCCAGAAGTGGTGGGAAGCATCTATTATATTTCGTGATTTAAAAAGTGTAATGGACACAGTATGCACATCTCTGGAACAAATTGTTGTTTAAAGTAAATTTTATTTATGAAGAGAGGTGAGGGGGCAGATACTATGTTAATTAGTATGAAAGAGAAGTAGAGTTTCCCATAACTTTAGGCAGTACTAGGATTCACTCATTTTACTAACCTGATCAATTCTAATTCTGTGTTCTACAGAGATGAATTTGCTGATTACCTTTGATTTACCTGTGAAAAACTAAGAAAAGTAAGTCAGCTGACAACATTACATATTGAGGAACCTTCTGAGTTTCTAGAATTACTTTTCTTTTTGTGAAGCTTAATTCTGCCTTTATTTTCTGATTTGTAGAATTAGAAGTTGCCTGAAGCAATTTCCCAAATAGCTATCCTTCAATAATGCTACTTAAAATAACAGCTTTTAAAATATATGTGTATATATATCTGAAGACATAATTTGATTTAATTCTGCGTGGTGTGTTTGTTTAAAAAATAAATTAAAATAACATCTACAAACTAAGCACTCAAGATTCCTACTATAAAAGGGTGTTCCTACTATAAAAGGGTATTCTGTCCCTTTAAAACAGAACCAAAGGGATTCTGTTGCACTTAAGAAACAGCTTTAGGGGAACATAAACAGTAGAAAGTGCCAAGCAGTCATTTTCACTAGAAAGTCACCCTTTAGCCATGAGCAAATGTATTTTTATATGAGGACAACCTGTATTGCATCTGCTAAGAACCAATAATGAAATTAGTAGCTTTAGTATATCAAAGATGCTGCTTCCATATTAATGCCTTCCATTCATATACACCTGTTAGCAAAAGCCTTTTCGTGGCTTAGCAACTGGTTTCACTTACTTCATCCTCTGTTTTCATTGCCAGGCTTGGCCACTTATTTTTTGCAAATTTTAAGAGTGTGCTTTTAAGTCCTGGAATCTTAATGGTGACCACATAATGCATAATATGCCAGTGCAGCAACTTTCATCTGGCTTTCTAAATTTTATGTTCAGCTGCTATTCAGCTCAACCATTTTGTAGTTACATAAATCTATAGTTTACCCAACAAACTGCAAGTAGAAAATTGTTGCTGGTGTAAAACTTTGAAAGCCCAATTATTTACAAGGGAAAAAAGTGGTTCCATATAACATTTCAATTACCAAATTAATAAGTATGAAAATCTAATCCACCAGTCTCAAGAATGTCACTGAGTGCCCCTGAACTTTGTAGTCATGTCCTCTAATTGCCCGTAAGACAGTTATATTTTATTTCCATGTTGGGGTTCACGTAATTCCATCCTACTCTGCTGCTTTCATCAGAAATAAGGTTTGCCTTTGCTTGTTAAAAAAATGAAAAATAGGAAAAAAAGATCCTGAAGATAGGCTCTTTTCTAAAACCAGTCCAAAACCCCCTGGTTAAAATACTGAAATATGTAAGTTAGTTACACTGCAAAGGACAGTGTAACTGTCATTTAATAATTAATAATTCAAATTATTAATTTGATGGGACATGGCTACTACATGCCTTAAATTATTATTTGAGTATTCATATTTGCTTTTTCTGCAGAAAAAAAAAATAGCAGTTTTCTGAACAGCCCTCCCCTATTGTTTCTCACAACATAGGGAGAGTATGTCCTTATCTGCACTGCTATGGGCATTACATCATGCAATATACTGCTCAAAAGACAGTCTATTTAGAAACTTTAATCCCTGGAAGTCAGTACTATGTGGTTTCCTTGGAACACTAACCCTGCTGTGAGGCAACATTTAAATAATTTATAACCATGCCTTCAGTTCCCCTACAACTGGTTCCTCCTTTTCAAGGCAAATCTGTGTTACAAATATTGTAGACATGTAGTCTACATGTGTAGACATGTGTAGGAATTGGAATTCCTACAATGGCTAATGCCATTGTGGTTATTCTGAGACAGTAGTGATAAACCAGAAAAAAACAAAAAAAAATTTTTTCATTACTGTGAAACTTTGCCTATGCTAGATCATCTTCCCTTCCAGTGTCAGCTGTAGCCTTCCAGACCCTCTGAGAGTAACAACAGCAGAATTAAAATGTAGTTTAAATAAACCACAGAAAATTTATCCTCTCATGGTAACACTGTGATTAAAGAAGGCAATTGAATTATAGAGGCTTAGATAGCATGAAATGAAAGCAGAAATACATCAGGAATCACTGTTTCATGCAGAAAAAAATCATAAAAGTGTGTAATGGTACACAGGGTAATATTTATCTGGGAATAGATGACAGAGGACTTTATGAGACAGAGCTATAAGGCATGAAGGATATAAAGTTCAATAAAAAAATAATAAACTCAGCAATGCTTATAAAGAATAGATATCCAAATATTAATCCCCAAATAACTGACACACCTATCATTTGTATTTCAAAAGTAAATATTTTTATCTTAAATATTGCAAACACCTAAGATGACTCAAAAATAAATAACCTGATATTTAAATTTCTTTTGAATACTAAAATTAAATGTAATTTCCCATCGCCAAAGCTGAATTTATTATCTGCACAATCTACTTCATCTTTCAATTCATCTTTTAAGAACAGATTAATAGCTTTAATAAAACTCAAAAGGAAACATATTACAATATATTTAAATTTGTTTTTTAAGAAACTCACCTAGCGATAGCTGTTAAGACCTTCTTCTTGTTTAAATTTCCATCTATAGAGGAATGCATAATTACTGAATAATATCAAAAGAAAGCACCATCTCCATCTGTGGGCTATTGTATCTAACTGCATCTCCAAACCATTTCAATCCCCTGAACTTTCTGCCAGTTCCGAGAGATGGGCTGCCCATTAAGTTACAACATTTAAAACCGGTCAAGGTGAAAATAGGTCAAATCCTGTTAACAGTGTTGTTTAAAAATATGTGTTTCCAAGTGTGATTGACTAGATGGCACAATTCAAATGCATAAAATATGTTTATAACAATTTGTATCATTGAAGTCTGAGGTCAGTCAGCATACTATTTTGTAAAATATTGAAAGTCATTTTGACTTATGCCTAACAGCCTATTTTTAAATCTTCAAGATTGAAAATGTCATCCTTGTTACTACTAGACCACTAGAATAATAACTTTAATATCTCTAAAAGAATGTATAAATTATTTTTAGTCAAAATATTCAGCAATTATTTTTTCTTCTTGTTGTTTTTCTTTTTGAACTACACTAAAAGATGTCTTGGATGCACATTGTCTGTTCAAGACTAGTTTTAGTTTTCTTGAATGGTCTTTGTAAACTGAAAACTGGGCTTAAACCATAGCTTTCAAAGGCAATTAATTGGAAGGTTGGTCATTACATACCATTCATGTCTAGACAGGAAGGTGGCACTTGTTTATCCTTAAATGAGTCAGGCCCATTTGTTAGACTGCTGTTTACTGTGCAGTCAAGGAAAATAGAATAATTGAGTCCCAGAGAAATAAACTTCCATCTTTTTGAATCCCCAGTAACAAGAAGTAATGGTGTCTCATTTAACCAACAGCTCATTCCTGCACTTACCTATATTAAATTATATATTCATTCATGTTACCTACTCTGCAACAGTATTGTATTAAATTATCTCCATATTTCTATTTAGCTGGATCATTTTATGGTTGTAACATTTCTACCTCTTAAGAGATGGGATAAGCAAATCCCATGCTGCAGGCTCCAAAGGAATTGGCACGGGGAGTCCCTCCCATCGCTTCGGTCAGCATCACACATTGAGGTAGATCTGGTCTTCCCTCTGCACCTCATCTGTCATTAGCAACAGCAGGTGACAAGATCCATCATTTAGTAGGTATTTAAGCACTTGAGACACAGCATAATGTCCCAGTAGAACATGCTTTTGGGGTGACTCCTGGAGGAGCTGAAAGCTAAAAAAAAAAAACCACCAAAACACCACCCAAAAACAAACAAAAAATTAAAAGGGAACAGATTCTGTTTGACACTGTAAGAAAAGAGAAATGCTGGACTCAAAAAAATGCATTCACTTTGTCTCTACTCTGGCACCACATATGTATGAACTACAACGAAGAAAACATTTATGCTCAGGCCACGTTAGCAGTGCACAAGGATGAGTTCACACTTCATATCTCTTCCAAATGAATTTGAGTTCTCATTTAAATGAGCTCAGTGAACACTGAGCTAGAGGCTGGAAAGAATAAATCCAGTCCTATTGCTCTAAGAATTGTGGTCACCCCAAAGTCAAGACATCTTGTGAGTACATCCCTTTCATATCCTCTTGACCACAATATCACGGTACTTTCTAATTCCTCTGTTTTATCCATGTGCAGAGCAGCTTCTCACTGCCACTGGGAAGTACAGTATTGCTTACAATATACTCATGTTTAGATTACACTAAAGCATCTGTCAAAAAGCTTTTGTCTTTCTACACTTGTGTCATCATATCAGCATACTGACTTGGGCTAATAAAGCATTATTTTTAATATCTTCTGTTTCCTGGCTGTTTGGATTCCTAATCAGATGCTGTAGCTCCTTTGTGTCTATTGTGGCTCTAGAAGAAATGCATAGGTAGAGACAAGGGCCTGCTGCCCAAGGCAGAATTGGGTTGATTAGAAAAGGGATGAGAATTTTCCAGAACTATGCAAACAGTTCACTGAGGAGAGTTGAAGCCTAGAAAATTTCTGCTCTTCAGCTTTCATAACACAGGATTTCTCTTGGTTGAGAGCTGTCTGGAGAGGCAACCGCCTTTCTTCCCCCCTCCCCGTCGCACCCCAGGACTGTCCTATTTTCAGAATCTATAAGCTGGAGAATGCCCTTTTAAGCTCTGGGAAGGCTCTGATTAGTTCACAAGGTTACACAGCTCACCCATATGTTTGATTTATGGTGTCAGGAGTTAACCTGACACTACTTAGATAATTTGCATAACTTGAATTATTTAGTTTGCTAAGACCAATAATTAAAATTCCTTCTTTGTTTTGGGGCATTTGGTGACCTTTCTTTTTCAACAGGCTCTCATAAACCATGATGCCTGGAAGTGTGAACCCATAATTTGCCTCACTTCAAACCTGATGTCCCAGAAGTCACCTAAATGTTTTGAAACTGCTGTGACTGATTAAAATTATACTATAAAGAGATGTGGCAATGACTGAAAGAACTCAGGTTTTTATTATTATATAAATCACCACCATTGCCAAAGCTACACCGGAGTTTCTAACATCTAAGAAAAACTTTAAGCTTTCCAGCAGAAAGGCTTAAGATTTGCTGCACATTATAGTACTGCAATTGGGCTTAATAATTCAATCTCACTAGTCTCATCCATTCAGTTATTATTAATTATGATGAAGTAGTGTACTTAAATGACTCTTCCCACATAATTACCCTTTCCAAAACACTCTCCTGAAAAACAGGTTCTTACTCCAGCAGCTAGATCCAAACAGTAGCCTCCTGCTATTTGACAAAACCCAGGACAGACAACTGCTCTGCAAATTTACAGGAGTGATATAACTCTGCATGCTTGTCTGAAGTATTCACAGCAGCTTATTTGCAAAGCAGGCTTGTAGTTGGACTTAAATCTAGAAATGCTGATTATAATTCCATTATCTTCTTGTATATAACCAAAAAAAAAAAAAAAAAGAAAAAAAAAAAGAAAAAAGGTAAAGAAATACATTAGTCAGAAAATACTCAAAAGTAAGCAGGGCAAAGTTCCCCACAAAAAAAAAATTGTTAATATTTTTAGCACCAAGACTAGTTTAACTTTTTTACTAACCTACACATATTTTTGAGAAAAAAACTCATCTATCTCTGCCTAGTGACTGCTGTTGGTTTCTTGTAGTCATATATCAGACCACTGAGGAAGAGGATCCTCTCCAATTCACATTCCTGGTGGTAAGGGGCTCCCCCCTGGAGAAGCTGAGGGTTGCTGCAGACACAGGATTGAGGAAGAGAACCCTGAGAGTGCTGAGCTGCATCTGCTCCTCTACCCTTCACCACTTCTCCACCAGAGGAACCACAAGCCAGGACAGCACCTCTTGTGTCCAGTTCTGGTCCAGGAGGTCCTGGCTTCCTTCCTCCTTCCAGCTGAGTAGTCCTGAGGCAGTGACTGCCTCTCCCTGCTCAGGAAAGGAGCGTGCCCCAGCCCACTCCTTGCTGTGGGTGCCAACGTAGGAAGTCCCTTTGAAAGGAGTTCCCAGGAACTCCCTTCCTGTTGCAAGGAGCTGCAATAACAGCTATATTATTAAATTCAATGCTCTTGTGCTAGCAGCTCAAAAATGCAATGAAATCATCTAGGCCATTGTATTTGGCCAGGTCAAAAAGAAATGAATTACATAAATAGTGCCAAGAAATTGGCAGGTTAATATTCTTTTTATTAATAACCTAAAATGTCAGGACAAGTGAGTGTAAAAGTAATTTTGATAGCATCCTTTGAAACAGGATGGTAGCATTTAAATTTTGGTAGCATCCTTTAAAACAGGATGTCATCACACAGGCCTGCTGCAGGCTGTCCCGCTGGAAAGCCGAGCAGCAGAAATACCCCTTGATAAAGAGCTGGTTTATGGATTTGAGACAGGTAATGCTAAAGCAAAAGGCTTGTCAGTGATCAGAAAGCCAGTTCAGAGGCTTTGATTATTTCATTTTGGATTTTGTGATTTTTAGATGCTTATTTTTCATATCACTGGCCCAAGGAGAATTTTTTTTTAAGGTAAGCAACCAGCAATTAGTTAGTTTCCCACATGGCACTTTCACAATACCATTTTCTTTCTAAACTGTTCCCTTTTTCTTTTGTTCACTAACAACCCATTGCAGATGAAACTATATACCTGTCTTCTGCAGTTTAAACCTTTGCTCGTGCACTAATGAATCTAACTAAGTGTCATAGCAGGCTCTAATGAGCATCACTCGCTTTCATTTAACTCTGCAGCTTGCCATTACACACTTTAGAAGATCTGTTGGTTTATTCATAGCAATCACTAGATATTCTTTTTCATTAGATAGAAACTTGTTTTCCCTGTTGTGCCTTTCATTATTAAGGAAACTATGAAATGTTAATACTGGCCTCAAAACCCAGGGCAAAAAAATGCCCCCAATCCTATTTGAAATGCAATCGCTTGTATTGCAAATGATCTTACAGATCTGAGCACAAACAGCTTGAATTTTTCTTCATTATTTATGAAAGAATGAAAGAAAGAAAAATCAAGAAGGTGGCTCTGTATGACCCACTTGTCAGATTTACCTTGTTAACTGAATTTTTGTAGTTAATTTAAGCAACAGGACTGCAATTATAAAAGCATCCATAAACAACTATTAAGAATTGGCATATTCCCACCCAGGTTCTTAGCTTAAATACTTAAATTTTAAACCCAGAAATGTTTACACTTTTCAGTTTAACTGTAAATCAGTTTTGAGAAGTTTTTTCCCTACAATCTATTTTTGTGCTAACAAAAATATTGCAAAGTAGCTCACAGCAACCACATTTTGATAATATGTCAAACAGCTTCTATGAGACTTTACATAAAGCATTTTAAAAAAATATATTATCTATGCAGCTCTAGATTTAGTAGAACTGTTTAGCTCTGTTCTGATCAAACATAAAATTGTTATTTAAGTATCCTTCAGACAAAAAAAAAAAGGCAAACAGATCATTTTCCAGAGTTTACAGAACAAATGTCATTTTTCAGACTATTTTATCTCGTATTTGCACCTGATTTAGGGTGCAGACCCTAAATTAAGATAAATGAAGTCATTATTTGTATTTTAATTTTATTATTCTGTCACTTCACACACTGGAGATGATTCATTTAATTTGCTTGACTGTCACATCATCCTTGTATATAATCTGCCACAGATATTGTATCCCCAAACATGTCCTAGAGCTTCAATGGACTTCAATTAATTTATGTTACTTCCTAAATCCTGCCAATAAACACTTGGCTAAGCAGTATTTTTAGTGTATTATGGTGCTTTAATTCCACTAGATAGCCATGCTCTGAGTACAAAAAGAACCTTAAAAACACAGGAAACATATTTTTTCAGTAAGATTAGTGAATCTAAAGGGTAATAATGGAAATTATCTTCAGTCCTGTTTAACAATTCCTAAAATAAAGAATATAACAAATTCCTTATGTCTCTGTGTAGCAAGAGATGCAATCAGTCATTTCCCTTCCAGCCTTACTGGTTTAGACAACCACAGCTATTCCTGAAACATTTTCCTCTTCTGTGCTTGCCTTGTTGAATGTGAACAGAAAGCATACTGAGTATCAGAGCCCTTCAGATAACCAATTGTAATAAGTAACCCATGCCTTCTGCTGATTGCAACACACATAAGGATTCTGCTACAGCAAGAGGAATTGCTTAGGGAGAAGGTGTAATTCACGAAGAAGGTGTATCATATTGGATGAACACAGATGTTATGTCACCAGTTTCTCACAGTGGAAATGAGCAATAGGAAAGTTCATACTTGTTGAAGAATTCAGTTCATAACACTGTGAATATGAAATGCAAGAATTCATCTCCTCATTTATAAATCATTCAAAAATATTTTTCAAAATTTACTTCACAAGCTTCATCTGTACATGCATGTGCACTAGAGAACTGCAGATAAGTAGAACTTTGTAGAAGGCATTGGCCAGAAAATTCACATTCACTGCAGGCTTAAAAAAAATCAGCTGGTTTCTCAGGTAGGTTAAAGATTTGAAAAGACAGTAAGAAATACCCTCTCTCCAACTTGAGGTGGACACAATGTTTTTTCCTAATTTTTTCTAAATCAGTATCTGATCTAAGATTACCTTTCATTCAGACCAGAGTTTAGTTCTTAAAAGTTCATTAGATTTATTTTTTTCCACAAATAAAAATCATTAAGGTGGAAAAACCCTCAAACCATAAAGGCACCTGCTAACAGGCAAAGTCAAATCTTCCCTTTGCAGCCTCCCTTCCATTTTCTCTTCCGCTTTTTAAGCGTGATTTTGTTTCTGTTCAGAAACTGTTAGCTTTTAAATTTAATATGTAATCAAAAATCCAATTTCAACTCAGAGGAACACACACAAAAAAACTAAATTTGTTGCAGACTATGGAGAAATAGGAAGGAAAACACCCTTCACTGGTGAAGCCTTGGTTATTTATAAAGCCTTGCAGACAATCTGAGATACGACTCTCAGATTGAGCTGTGACACATCCAAGGCTGAAGAACCTAAGAAGTCCCTCAGTGGCTTTTTTAACTTTTACCTGAAAAATAATTGAGAATTAGAAGACAACTTGGCAACTTCTGTGGTTCCTTCTTGTTTACCACCATAGAACAGGAACTTGTTTCTTTGACATAAAATTGCTATCAGAAGAACCCATTAACTCACTGAGCTTTCTATTAACTCCATATTGCTTTCTCCGTATTTTCTTTTCCCTCCCTATAATAGTAGTTATACCAATATTTTTTTTTTCTGATAACATAGTTAAAAGTTCAGGCATTTTTTAAATTATACCAAAAAAAATCCCCAAAAGTTCCTTTCATATTGTCTCTGTATATATTTTATTAGTAAAGCCATATGCCAAGAGGGTATTATAGATACATGCAAATTGTTCTCAGGGTAGTTTACCTTTAACGGGAGTAAGGGAATAATCACATCTTTACTGCAATCAGCTACAAAGTAAAAATAGAAGAATTATAAAGAAGACTAAAGAACAAAGACTAAGTAATTCTCATGGTGTCACCTTGCTGAGAGCCCAAGTGGTTTTTAAAAACTTGGCAACGTAATTTCAAATATTGAATAAAGCTGTAAATATGAAAACATTTAGCTATTCCAGAAATTTATTCATTTCTAATTCACATTAGCATGCAAATATATAAAGGAGTTTTTTCCCCCCCAGGAACCTTTTTCACGTGTTAATTACTACTTTGCCCTTGGGCTCCTTCGTCTTTGGAATGACTGGAGTTTTGCATTTTAGTTTAAATAAGAATATCAACATTGAAGTAGTGTGTACTTAAAGTTACAGACAGATAGGAGGAATATTCCTTTTTATATGCAGAAAAAAGCATTTTGCAAGAAAGTATTGTAGAAATTTCTGAACAATAAAGAATTTTGAAATATTTTACATAGATAATTTTATTATGTATTTCCTACTTCTTTTCACTATGCTTTTCTCCCAACTACATTTGCCTCTTCATCTATGTTCTGTTACTCTATTTCCCCTGCACTAAGAGGGAAAAGATTAGTGGATCAATGAAAAATAGTGGAAATGAGCTCTTAACAGAGATAGTCATGTTATAAATCTTCCTATTTTAAAGAGATGCCAAAATTTTGCTATTCTCCCAAACTGGGTGCAGAAGTATATAACTACAAAACTGCCAAATTATTGAATAACTAAATTGCTGCCATTAAAAGAAAGAACCCCTACAGACAGAATCACACAAGCACCAACAAACCAGTCTTTGTTCTCACACAGCTGCTTCACTGTCACCCACCCTGCCACACAGAATCCATCACAGCTCAGAAGCTGGCAATCTATCAGCATTTAAAGGTAAAATAACAAGTCTGGGAAGGGAAGGGGTGGGAGGGCAGAGATAAATCACCCCCAGGCTTACACCTGAGATCTAAGCCTGCTTCTGCAGGTGCTGCTGTACCCCAGGGGGCTGATATCTAATTAGGCCCCCTGCTCATTTAGTGAGGGGGTTCTAATGAAACAAGATTTGCTAATTTAGCTGAATTATACGTTGAAAGTATTGCATGTTCTCAAAGGAATAAACTGGAGACCAAAAGTCACTTACTGGGCCTTCAGGAAGGAAAGGCCACACATGTGCAGAAAATGGCCTTTTAGTCCTAACATAAGTTATGCTCCACCTCTGAGGAAGGAGGAAGATTTGTGTAACATAAGAGAACCTGAAAATCTATTTCAAAAAAGTAAGAATAAACAAAACCAAACAAAAAAATTTGAAAAGCCCCAAAAAAAAGAAAAAAAAACAAAACAAAACCAAAAAACTAAAACCCAAACCATGCTAACTCAGGCCAGAGAAGAACTACAGTGAATTAGACCATGAAAATATTCAAATATTCATTTAGTTCAATTATCGTTACTATATGTTTCATGAGAATGCATAATAAAAGGAATAGTAGCCAGAGCATGACTTTCAAATTAATTTCAAATAAGTCTAAAAATAACTATGTGTTAGCATTTGAAATTTTTGGAAAGAAAAATGGGCCCATTAAGAGGTCAAATCCCATTTCATCATTTCCAGATCAGCTCAGACCAGAAGTAAACTAGAGCTGATATGAAACATTACTCACTGACCAATGTAAAATGAGTTGTTGGTCTCAGGCCAGACCCTAACAAAGAGATATGTACCACACAAAAACATCTGTGCTAATTGCTCCCCTGAGCCTTGATCTTGCAGATGTTGGGGCAGTTTTATGCACATGAACATCGCTGACTCAAAGCTTTTCAGGTTTTGGCTTTGTATTGACACTAACTTCTCACATACCTGCAGATCAGTACAAGTGTAAGCATTTCAGTGTCAGAATACAGGCTAAGAGCCTGGGCAGAACAGTCTGAAAGGGAAAGGAGATAAAAACTAGACTATACATTCTCCTGTTTGTGTGGGACTTCTAAATCTTCATGGAGGAGCTCTGATGAGTCTGAATCAGGCTGCGTGTCAGCAGGCTGCCACTGCACTGTCCTTGTTCTGTGGATAAGATATGGAACACATCCCTTTCCTTTGAAATCAGATTATGTAAATACTTATTTTTACCAAAAAAGAAAAACAAAAACCCTCAAAACCAACCAAGGAAAATGTATAAAAATATAAATAACTTTATTATTAGAAAGGCTTAATTTAAAAAAAAACAAACAAACAATCAAACAAAAAAAACTAAACAGTGAATTGCTCAATGCATGTTTCAATGCTTCATCTCACCCCATTCTTTGGCTTTCCTTTTCAAGACATGTGATAGAAGCATTTACCACTTCATTAACTCATGGAGACTGTAATAATGATGCCTCTTATCAAAGTCAGATTGACCAATAAATGAAAACTCCACACATATGTATGAATAATGATTAATGTCCATTATAGCAATGAACAGATTGCATTGCTCTGTGAAAACCACAGGAACAAAAAGACCATTTTGTCACTCTATCTGTAGATACATGGGCAGACAAAAGTGATCCTCAGGAGGATCTACAGCTTATTCTACTGCAAAAGGTCTGCTTTTGTAGCTTATAGAAAGTTAGCTAGATTACACCTATTACAATCTATTGGCAAATCAGTGATGGTCATGTCTTGCTAGTGCTAAAGGAAGACCATTACTACCAGATCTTATATTTTGTTCTTTCTCACTGCATACAGGCATCTTTTACTCAAACTACAGCTATGTACCAAACAAAGATAGAGTTCTAGCACAGGGGCAGGTGAAGGGTGAGGCCTCTGACCAATTTGGTGCTGTGAGCTGGATGTCAGTCTGGGGCACCAGAACTGGCAGTCACCTCCTAAGCTTGGAAAACTGACAAGTCTACCTTATAAATGTATTTTAAAAATATAGCATTGAAGATGGTTGAGTGATTCAGTGTTTATGTAAATTAATGACTGGACTTCTTTTTCCATCAGGAATATGAGATTTCATATGCACTGGCCATTGAATGTATGAGGAAAATCTTATTCCCACATCTTAGAAGCAAAGTGAAAAGAGCACTTCTAGTGTATGAATCAGAGTTCCCATTACACATTTTAACTTGGCCATAATATCACAGAAATGGTACCTTCCTGTACTTATGCCATTGTCTAGAGGATTGTTTGAAATAGAGGAAAATCTTGAAATAAACCCATTATTGTAGACAAATGGATGCTGAGCTAGTCACTCATTAGGAACAACAATTTATACAAGGAATGCAGATGCATCAGCAGACACATTTCAGGCAGTATTGATTCCCCATTTGTTCCTAAGGGGGAACAGTGCTGTACTTGACAGCTCTCTATATTCACTGTTCACCTGCAGTGTAGGATCACAGGTAGGACTGAAATCAAGCCACAGGAATCCTGGCCATGCAACTGGTAAAGGAAAAGAAAGAATGAGCTGTATCCTTTGTGAGGCTGAGGAAAACCATAGCTGTAAATTATTTTTAGTATTTTGAAGTGAAACTACCTTATGTTTTCATTCTGTGGTATTTCTGAACTTTCTGAGCTGTGGAGGTCATTATGGTGAACCTTAATGTTCCCAGAAGCAGAGCTGTGGTACTGCTGCTGACAAGAATTGACTATTATCTAGATATTCTCAGGAGGAGAATACCATGATGTCCATTCTGTAAGAGTTTCAGTTGATACTTAGTTCATCTAAGTCCATTACCTAAGTATCTTCCGTTTCAGTAGGTGCAGTCAATCTCTCTCAAGCGACGAATCTCTGACTCAGTCAATAGGATCATTACATTTGCATCATTCTTCATTGTTACTTCATGCTGCTTGTACTTGATAAAAGGTGAAATAACTGGTAGCAGCCAAACTGAGTAAATAAATATAGAATAAATTTGATCTGACAGCTACATGTACATTTAATTGACATATATTGATTTACAATTGCTGGTAGGCTTTAAAGTGTTGTCCAAAGCCATAATCAGACTGCAAAGAAAACTCTTCTCTTTACATGTGTTACACAGCTCACTTTAAGGGAGCTTTTTATTACCCCAAAGCAAACATAATCAGGTTTAAACAATTTATGGCTAAAAAGTTAAGGAATACATTGTTCATTTAGCCTTAACAGCTTGAAGAAACAAACAAAAGAAAGATAAATTCACTCAGTACATTCAATTTGAGGTATCAGTGACTATAAGCCACCAAAATGCTGAGCTGGAAGAGGATTCACAAGTGCTAACTGGTTCAGCTGATGGCAATGATGAGATACTCAGACAGGGCACTGCAGAAGGATTCTCCCTCCCTCTACTGAAGTCACCCTAACCTCAGGCGGCAGAAGTATTCTGCTATTGCTTAGCCTGCACTTGTACAGGCAGACAGCAGTTAGTGAATGCAAAGGGGAGGGATTGTTATAAAGATATAAACCTGTAGGCTCTTGGTTATTAAAAGTTACAAAAAAAAAAAAACAAACAAACAAAAAAAAAAAAAACCCACACAATGCAAGCAGACTTGGTCTTGCATCCTCTATTAATATCTTCAAGTTTAAAAAACAAATTTCAGATTGTGATTTCAATCTCCTTCTGCTTGCTCACCTTCTGAGATTTTCAAAGCAAACTTAAACTCTGAATTTAAAAAGTGCTTAGAATATTATCAATATCCAAAAGAAGACTTAGGCTTCATAATGCACTTTATGTCCAGAGCCAGCAAGGCCTGCCGAGCACCACCTGCTACAGCTCTGAGTGATGTCTGGTGCTCACCAAACATCAAGTGTTTGGAGCAAATTCCAAACTACTCTTCTTGGGAGTTCAGAATTTACCCTAATTTGTAATCCTTAGTAAGACCTAGAAATAAAATAAAATAACTTAAACATAAGAACAGGTGTGTGCTCAGCACAGCTGGCACTCAGCTGCAGTACTGAACCTTCCACAAAATACTTTAGTTAGTGCTTTATTTTAAAAACATGATTGTAAATTTGTATTTTTCACTACTGGGTTATAAATTTCAGCAAGATTGATACCATCCCAATGAGATCATAAAACATCTCTGTTTCCTGACATGAACTCCAGTGAGCCAAACAATACAGCTTCTCTTTAGCAGGTCAAAATGGAAAATATCTGTCCTACTGAATGAAGCAAACCTTTTCCCAACACTGTGGTTGGTTTTGATCCCTGTTTAAACATTCTTAAATGAGACAAAATATTCAGAGTATATTCATGTCTCTTTCTTCTGAAATCTGTTTATTGATCTGTTTTGGGGAGAAATGGCACATCTTCCCTCTGATCCCTGATGCATGAGGCAGCTAATTACCAGAAGTGAGGCTAATGCCCAGACAGAGACTGGTGACAAGTGCTGTCCCTCAGGAGTCCCTGCTGGGACTAGTACTGTTTAATGTCTTCATCAGCAGCATGGACAGTGGGATTGAGAGCACCCTCGGCAAGCTGGCAGACAGTACAGAGCAGAGTGGTGCCATCGACATGTCCAGGGGATGGGATGGGATGGGATGGGATGGGATGGGATGGGATGGGATGGGATGGGATGGGATGGGATGGGATGGGATGGGATGGGATGGGATGGGATGGGATGGGACGGGATGGGACGGGATGGGACGGGATGGGATGCCATCCAGAGGAACCTGATCAAGCTTGAGAAGTGGGTCCATGTGAATCTAATGAGTTCTGCACATGGGCCAGCACAGCCCCTGGTATCAATACTAGTTGCAGCCTGAATAGCTGCTAGTAAAGTCCAGGGTAAGAAACCAAAAAGAGCCTTTGCACAGATGTTTAATTCAGCCATGTGGTAAGATGTTCAGGGACCCGGGCACACTCATGGGGAGACTCCACGTTTCTTTCTGCCAAGGGACCTGGGGGTGAACCTGGTCTCTGGCAGTACAAAGATAAGGGCAATCAGGGAATAGGGAGGGAGTGGCTTGGGGACATAGGAACAGGGGAAGGAGCCTATGGGGTCTTAACAGCTTTTTGAAGGAAGCTTCTTGTGTCTCCCTAACTTAGGGGATGCCCCTCAGGGTCTCCACAAATACTAGGGATGTAGAGACTGAGAGAATCACTGCAGAGGAAGACTTGGGGATACTGGTGGATGAAAAGTTGACATGACCCAGCAAGTGAACTTGCAACCTAGAAAGTCAAACGTGTCCTGGGCTATACCAAAAGCAGCGTGGGTAGCAGGGTGAGGGAGGGGATTCTGCCCCTCTGCTCCGCTGAGACCCCACCTGCCGTGCTGCACCCAGCTCTGGGGTCCTAGCACAGGAAGGGCAGTGACCTGTTGGAGTGTTTCCAGAGAAGGGCCAACTAAGTTGATCACAGGGATGCAGCACCTCTCCTATGAAGGCAGGCTGACGCAGTTGGAGTCATTCAGCCTAGCGAAGAGAAGGCTCTAGTGGAAACCCTTCAATATGTAAAGGGGCCTATAAGAAAGATGGGGACAAATTTTTAGTAGGGCCTGTGGCAATAGAACAGGGCATAATGATTTTAAATTAAATAAGAGTAGATTTAGACTAGATATAAGGAAGAATTTTTTTTATTATGAGGGTTGTAAGACTGACACAGATTGCCTTGAGAATTGGTGGATGCCCCATCCCTGCAAATATTCCAAGTCAGGCTGAATTGGGCTCTGAGAAACCTGATGGAGTTAAAGGTGTCCCTGCTCACTGCTGGGGGGGTTGGACTACAGGACCTTTAAAGGTCCATTCCAACCTATATTATTCTATTGATTCTATGATTAAAATTATGAGTCTACAATTCTACGAAATTTGGCTTCTTTGAAAGGCCTTCTGACTTTCTGACACAAAAAATCCTTTCAGTGTCTGGGAATTGCTTTCATGCATTATTGAAAATTTCCCAGTTCAAGGAGGTTGAAATAGCCTTTTCCAGGCACTCCGATTTCACTCTCCAAATTGTGGGGGAAACTATTCTCAAAACATAATTAGCTGCTCATATATTGAGACCTGAAATCATGTATTTGTCTTTTCTTCTAACCCTCTTACCCATCTGTACATTTTTATTGGTCATCAGTTACATTTTACCTACAAAATCTGTTCCATCATTTGTTTTCTTGGAACAAGGCAGCCCATTCTCACCCAAACTCCAACCTGATCAATCATCTGTATATGATCACACTTAGTCGTGGAATTAAACATTTCCAAACCTTCAAAGTCAGTTTCTGGGTTTTTCAAGATACAAAACATGTTTCTTCCCATCAGGAAAAATACAGCTTTACAGCAAACTGATTTTAAACTGATATAAATATTTGGTATATACAGACATAAACAGATGTAAAAATAACTTGGGGTGTAGCAACTTCAGTTTTCCTTTCCTGGTAAAAAAGCCTTATAAATTCTGCTTTCATTTCAGCTATCCTTTTCCCGGCAAATACAGAAAACAAAGTCTGTCTTTTTAGTTTAGGTGTCCCTTCTTCTAGTGCAGCACTGAAAAATACAGAAACCTGTGGAGAAAGACTTTAACCCTTCCCTTCCCTTATCAACAGAGACATGCGAGTGGATTTGAAATACAGGAATAAAATTTTTATTACTATATTCTTGCAAAGGAAGAAAAGGGGATGAAAAATATATACCGTTAAAAAGTGCAACATTTTCTAAGTCAAAACTCAAGTAATTTTCTACTTAATTTTAGTATTTTTTCTAAATGACACTTTTCACAAGCTTATGATTTTCACACTCGATGTCAGAGAGTATTGTATGTTTGAGAGATTATAGCTAGCTCATTTTGTCTGGCTGCTTAACTCTTGAGCCATATATAAGCTTTGAGGTGTCAGCTGTCACAAATCAAGTGTCAAAAGTGTACATTTGGGAATAAAAATGAAGATAGAAAAACAGCTTTTCAGTCTGATCATATTGATGGTAAAAGCTATGTCATTCCCAGAGATCCACAAGGTGGACTTGAAATAAGACATCAAATCAATGTGCTACTGTAATATATGAATAGGGCTCCTATAAACACACCTACATTTCAGACAGTCATTTCAGACTTCTCTGCTGCACTGGCACATTAACTTCAGTTATCTCCAGAAAGTTTTCAAATTCTGGGACATATGTATTTTTACAAAATCATTATCACCACCTCTGAGAATGAGCTAAAAAGCAAGGCCACAAATTACTGACAGACTGACTTCTCCTTTTAGACAAGTGCATCTGCCAACCTGCAACTCTTATCTTGGTGCAGAGCCAAGACATGGTGTAGTTACACAGATGCAGGGACACAGAGCTGGCTGTCAGGGTAAGCTAAGTCTGGTGGGTTGTAAGACCCCAGGGCATTTTCCTGCTGCTGAGTATGCTGCCGTGGCCTTTCCCAGGTCCAGAAGTTTGGCTAGGCAGGTATCCCAATTGTGCACAGACGTGCACCTGGCAGCACAGAGCAACCCAAGGAGATGGCAGTGGCTTCACTGGCCCCTGCACACCCACAGGTTGACACCAAAAGCACTAACATGAACACGAACAAAGCCGGCGGCCTGATCATGCCTTCCTTGCCAGCTAACTGGGCCCAATACTTGCTTGCAGGCTTGCTGCCACCTGTTCCAGGTCTATGGTCCCTTCAGTCACCATCAGACCCCCAGCCCCTCCAGTGCCAAGCTCCCAGCCTTCTTGCTCAATTCACTGGCTACTCCAGCTGTGCTGTTCACACACACACACACACAAATGGGCCCCTCTGCCCACGGACCCATCTCTCCAGTCACTGTCCCCTGGAACTGTGGGCCCCGCCGACCTGTGGCTTCAGTGTACATGTGTCAGCACCCTGAATGCTCATCCCAGCCACCAACTAGTCTGTTGTAAAGCTCACTGTTGATCAGACACATCCAAATGGGAACAATAGCTTAACTGCATGATAAGCTACATGAGGCAATCCTCATGTAGCCCAAAGGTTTAGCCAGGGAACTGTACTGGCCAGCAGTTTATTTCATGACTGATGCATTTTATTCTCCTCTCCTTTTTTCTGCTCATTCCTCTCTGGTTCTTCACCATCTCTTCCTTTCCCTGCATTTGGCCCCTTTTCTATATGTGATATAATAAATTTTGTTCATTCCCTCAATCTGCCTTAGTAAGTTTCGCAGAACTTCTGAAGTCCCTTCAAATGTTCCGTTAGAAGCTTGCACCTCCCCATGAGCTCTATGATAATCTTGTTTCTTGCTTTCCTTGTTCTTTCAGCAACAAATTTCTGGTTGAACCTCTTCAAGGCCATTTTTCAGAGGTTCCTTCAGTGGCCTTCAGTCAGTGTCCAAAGGACCCCTGTATCTTATTTTCTTGCTATCTCCTCTTCCTCAGTGTTGCTGTACCAGTGTTTAATGCTCCTCTTGCTTCTTGTCCTTGTTTTTCAAGGTGACTAGTTGTTAGCTAGATATCCTCGCCCACCAAAGTCCACCTATCCTCATACTGGCATGTCCTGCATGAAGAACATTTCTCACAGAGCATGAAATTACATGAAAGAAAATCAAATAAGCAGACTGGAAAAATGTAAGCCAACTTTTTCCATATGTTTAATTCAAATAGAGAGATAAAATCTTCTTGCTCTTCACGCTTGCTAACAGAAATGTCCAAACACACTACTTTGCACATAAACATTCTCAGAAACACAGATTTCAGTAACTGTGTTACATCAGTGAAATCTTCACACTTTCAAAATCAGCTGTGAACTCCTTAATTCATAAAATCTGTCCTTCAAGCATTTCATTTTCCCCCCACTTTCCAAACAACCTAATCAGTAATTATTTCTATTTTAAACACCTCTAAGTTTTATTTTCTCATTGTGTAATCTAGGCCAATTCATGTCATCCCCTCTGCTGTCTGCCTTATGCAAAAGCATAAATGTACATTTTTCTTTGAATGGTCAGGCTACCTGTATTACAACTCTGGTTCTAATTTCAAACAAGTTAGCTCTTAATTGAATTGCTTGTAATTAGTCAAAGGGGTATTTTTACTATGGCTAAAACCTTCCTCAGACTTCATACCAATGTTATACAGCTGTTTTTCCATTCACAACTGGTATAAAATTATTTCTGATTATTTTAGATTACTTCCCAGTTACAGTGACACTATTTAAGATATGTGTACACATGGGAAACTGGTTGTTAAAAGATTACAGGACATACAACATACTAAACATCTAGAAATTAAGTGCATCATTAGATCTACTAATTCTTAATGCTTGTTGCTTTATCTGAGACACCAAACCTTTAACTGCAGGTTTATAATCCTGTTACTGGATCCTTTGCTAAGACAACACTTAAAGTCAACCAAAGCTCTGTGAGGCTCATAGCTGCAAGATAAAATGGAAATTCGCTAATCTAATTTAGCTAATTTGCTAATCTATTTAGCAACAAATTCATATTATTTATGCTATCTACCACTCAAAAAAGGAAGGAAAATGTAGAAGTTAATTTTTGAGATCTAAAGTCATAGCAGCAGAGAAACAATCAATTATGAATGAATAACACTCTATCTAGAATCAGGGATCTGTGAGCACTATGTACGTATTAAAATAAGCATGGTTCACTGGAAAAAAAAAAGAGAAAAGCTCAATGTTTTTCTCAATCAAAGAAACTAAAGTCTGTATTCTTCAAATCTCCACTATGCCATGCAACAACTAAAGTTCTATGTATTACAGAATAAAAACATAAATAAACACACAAATAAATACATAATAAAACCATAAATAAATACATGGATAGTTTTATATGGTATTATCATGTTTAGGCAGGAGGTGCCCCAGGTGCCTGAGCTGGATTCCCCTGCAGCCCGAGGTGTAGCCCATGGTGAAGCAGCTGTGCCCCACAACCCACAAAGGATCATGGGGATGCAGAAATCCACCTGCAGACTGTGGAGGAGCCCCACCCTGGAGCAGGTGATGCCTGAGAGGAGGCTGTGAACCCATGGGAGACCCTGCTGCAGCAGGCTCCTGGCAGGGACATGAAGACCTGTGGAGAGAGGACCCCATGCTGGAGCAGGTCTCCTGGTAGGACTTGTGACCCTGTGAGGGACCCATCCTGGAGCAGCCTGTGCCTGAAGAACTGTACCCCATGGAAAAGTGACCCACATGGGATGGACTCACACTGGAGAAGGTCACGGAGGACTGTCTCCTGAGGGAAGGACCCCTCTCCCTGAGCAGTGGCAGGAACAACATGTGATGCCCTGAATATAGCCTTCCTTCCCTGTCTTCTTTCACTGCTGGGGGGTAGAAAGTGAAGCTTCAGAGGAGGTAGAGCTGGGAAGGAGGGAGGGGTGGGGGGAAGGTGTTTTTAAAATTTATTTTATTTCTCATTATCCTGCTCTCATTTTGTTAACAGTAAATTCAATTAACATCTCCAAGTTCAGTTTGTTTCACCCGTGACCGTAATTGGTGAGAGAACTCTCCCTCTCCTTATCTCAACTCACGAACCTTTTGCTATATTTTCAATCCTCTGTCCAGTTGTGGAGGGGACTGATAGAATGGCTTTGGTGGGTACCTGGCATCCAGCCAGAATCAACGCACCACACTGGCTGACCTACTTTTGCAGTAAGATATCACACAATAATAGATTGATTAAATTATCAATAAAATATTTCAATGCAGTTCTCATGACAGTAATGAAAAACATTTTAATAGGATCCTATTTTGAAGAAACGCAAAAGTGGACAAAAAATCAGACATAACAAATTATACTTATTAAGATAATCACAATGCAATTATATGATCATCTTTTCTATGACAAATTATTTTGATGGTCATGATATGTTAAAATATTAATTTCTAGTTCCATCTCTTCTATATGTATTCCACTAAAATATTGCAGAGCATATTACAACAGAAACATGAACACTATCTCTGATAGGACTTTGGCACAGTAAATATCCCAACTAAAAATTATGATCAAAATATTTTTCTAAAGAAACAAAATGAACTTTAAAGTATAAACTTCAGCTGAACAGTTGCTTAAAACAGATTTATTTTCATTTACCTTCACAAACTATGATGCAGTTTTTAAAATAAAAATGTTTTCTAATATAAAACCTTTAAGAGATGGACATAGGAAAAAAAAGAGCTTCTGTTTATTAAATGAAGTATTAAAGCTAAAGACCACCCGAGTGGGCAAGAATGAAAAATTACCATTGCCATTATGTGGAAGATCCTGTTAAGAAGTAAGGGAATTCAGGGTATTCCATTTCTAAGACAGAAATTTCTAAATCCCTTATAAAGCTTCTGACTCTGGTCCAGTTAGTAATAAGTAAAAATTGTAATTGCTGGAAAGCTAAATCTCTAGAAATCTAAGTAACCTCTGTGAACTAGTTGCCTCTATCTATTTTCCAAGAAATAAAAACTCTCATCTCCTGGCACCTTCACTTGGCAAACTTGCCGAAGAGGCTGCGTGGGGCTAGACATGACCAGAATGACAAAACCATTACACTGGTAGTGTTTTGAACAAAATTCCCAAAATACCACAGCTGGCAGGCTAACAAAATGTGATTTTAATAGTTGACCAAGCAGTTTTTCATTTTGCTACAATGGGCAGGCTATCAAAGATGTCTTGACATATGCTACTGATAAACATGATATTTACTGCTGCAATGCATACAATAAAGAACACTTAAGCTAAAATGCCAGGAACAGGCTTTAGGCTGTATGTGAAATATTTTCCTCAATGTTATCTGTTCACATTTTTGCTCCTGATGCTGCACCTTCTGTTATCACTTACTTATCTGTTACAGGTACCATTTCTCATATTTTGTGGCTCAGAAAAGTACTTCATGTATCTGTAAGACTGATGCCATAATCAATATCTTTATATAAATAATGGAATAAACTGCACAGAAGGTTGCACACATTGACTCTTGAGTCTTACAGCAGGTGGGAGAGTCCTAAATGAAAGATTGAGAACTTAATACCAGATTTCTCCTAAGGTGTTTTAGAAGAACAATACAGGAACTTTTTAAGTCAAAATGGATTTTCTTGGTGTGGATCAACTTAAATAAAAATTTTTAAAAATAGCAAACTCGTGTATTTATTGCATTGTGACATACTGATTTGTTGGTAGTGAAATGAGAGACAGTCATCACCACTCACTCAACTTTCCAACCACATGAAACTAGATCTTCTCAGAGGTTTATGTAACTCATACATATGTCATTACTTTTCACAAATATGTGTTGAAAACCTATTATTTTAAAAGTTAAATAACTTTGAACACTTAAAGGCCAAATATTCCATTGGTGGTTGAAGTCTTCCCCTGAGGAGCTACACAATTTTAAAAGCCTCTCAGTAATAGGTTTAGTTCCACAGAAAACCAATTTGAAAAAAGCTAGACAAGTCATGCATTAGAAATAATAAAGATAGAATATCCTTGTTTGTACTTTCCTCCATCAGAAACTGCAGCACAGATCACATGTAAATTAGATGAGCCTTAGATCAATGCGACTGCTCACAATATTTTTCTATGCCCATATGCATGGCTGAAGGTGGCCACATCTGCCACCTAATGCCACTCCTCTAAGGTAAAGACAAATGGTTCTGCATATAATTTATAAAAACCTTGTTCTGAAAGAAGCTATTCAAAAGCATTAAAAGTATAATCACAAGGACATTCACTCAGTCCAAAGATTTATTATTTGACTAGACCTGTGGATTGTTGTCAGTTTTAGTTTTTCTTCATCAATATTCAGCCAATATTTTCTCAAAAAGAAAGGTGAGAATATGTAAACAGGAGAAATAGGGGCCATTTTGCCCAGAAGGTATAGAAAGCATGTATTGCAGCAAATGTTACACAGTCCTTATACAGCATCAGAGTTGTGGAGGAATGGGCAAAACCCATGTTCTTACCGAATACAATCATCTTATTAATTTGTCATCTAATGCAGAATTTAAGGTTTGTGCACATGTAATGAACAAAGAGCAACTATAAAGTATAAAGAAGCAGAACTATAAAATATAGCAGAAGACTGTGGAGTGTTGCAACAATGACAGCTACTTGTAGTTTTGCAATATATCAGAAATACATCAGTTATAAAATACTGCTTATGTTTTATTCATGAAAAATAACTCGGTGCTCAGGCCCCACCATCAGAAATTACAGAGCATTGAAAGTATCTCTGACAAATTACATCCAAGTATTGCGTCTAAAATATTTACCATAGAATACCATTAAAAACAGCAATTCACAAGTATAGCTTATATTTTAGGAGGGAGGAAAAGGATGTTTCAAAACTGAAATTTTAAAAGTCTAAAATAAGGCACTGGAATATGGTTTTAATACACCTTAGTATAAGACTTAATGTACATTAATATTAGGTTTTGTTGTTTGTTTTTGGGTTTTTTTGGTTTTTTTGAGGTTTTTTTTTTTTTTTGTTTTGGCCTGCCTGTGACTTTACCTGCCCTTCAGTGATGAAATTTAGCATATTTTGCAAAACTGCAATTAAGTCACTGTTGCAAACCCTTATAAATCAGTCTAGTGCATCCTGGGACTAGGGTGACTTGCAAAAAAAAAACAGGAATAAAGGGTAAATTCACTAAAAATTAGGTTTCTTAGTTTTGTCTGGTCAACGTCTATGTCTTTTCCAAAATTTCTTACTTAAAAAAACTGTAATATAGGGAATGAACATTTTCTCTCAGGTGTCCTCATTGACTAGAGAGAAATTTAGAAAAAAACATGATCTTTACAACATGGCAGCATAAGTATTCCTTGGACTACTTAAGGTGGAGGAGGAACCCAATCCACACAAACAACAGTAATAGTTCTGCAAAGCCTGCTTTTCCGTATATACAAAACTCCCAGTGAAGTAATGATGAACCTAAAGTAATTACAGGAACTTGTAAGTATCTTCTCTACCACTATCAACAGACAAATGGACACATTCCCCTATTCTTTATACTTCAGATGAGATGAGGATTACAGTTTTCATATTCTTTTAGATGAGATGAGGATTACAGTTTTCATATTCTTTTGTTTGTTTGTTTTGTTGTTGTTTCTTTGTTTTTCTAGACTTGGAGATTGCTTGCAGATAAAAAAGGGCTCTGTTCCCAGCTCAGCATTCAGATACTCAGCCATCCAATTATAGCCTGGTAGGCTATGTGAAAACCAAGTTTATGCAATCTCTGTTTCTGTCTGTCCCAAGTTCCAATAACCTTGAAAGCATTATCCAGCCTCAGTGGAGTTTGTGAGATAATATCATTCACAGAAATTTCATAAAAATAGATAACCAGACAGGAGACACAAGGAACTGAACATTTAGGAGCCAACATTAAATAACTTCCTATCCAGTCAGCAAATTTCTACAAATTTCCACTTCTGAGCATGGCAGCCTGCTCTTTGCTGTCAAATGCTCTGCAGTAGATGTTCAGTATATGCAGTCATAACAGAAAATATAATTCAGGTAAATAATAGCCAACCAGGAAGAAACTCCGCAGAAAAACAGGCTAATTACCTTCAATATTCACAGAATTAGTAGCTTATATTCCAAAAGGATGAAATAAATGTGGACAGCCTGAAGTTTTTTTAGTTAACCAATGTTAGTAGATTGCTATTCATCGTAGGAGAAAATTAGAAGTAACTATAATTCTTTACTGGTACTTCTAGGGTCTAAGTTTCTTGCTCACAGGACCTGGGAGGCTGCACACTGGTGCAATCAGCTCCTTGATGGATTGGCAACTCCAGACCTTTCAAGGCCTTGACTCACTTATCATATCCCAGCCACAAAACTCAACTTGAAAGTAAATTCATTGCTTGGATTTCTTTACTGATGTACTATCAGGCGTATAAACTGCACTCCTTTAGTGATCTATGAGAACTAAGAGCTCATATTACTTGCAGCTGTCCCATAACTCAGTCCAAAGGTGATGATTTCAGCTTCTCTCCTTCTGCCATCTGAGTATTTCTGTTTCATACTCTTCCTACTAGCACTAGTATTGCATACCACCCCTCTACTATGTATCTCTGAACTTATTAATTTCTGTATTTTGTCTAAGCATGCAATCCTCATCTAGATATAATGTATTCAGTTCATGCAATACTGATGTTGTGCATTCTGTATTTCTTTACTGCAAAATACTCTTTCACAATCACAGGAACCCTATCTTGATTATTCCAACCTCAGTCTCATTTCAGTAACATTTTAAGTACATACTTAAGCACTGCTTATAAGTTCTACATCTTCTCACCACATATTTTTCTTTTTTTTCCCCCAAGACTATGCGGTTGGTGTGACACTTTACCTATTATTGTTTATTATGGTTTCCTTGAATTATTTTAGCTTATACCAAATAAATTATATTTAAGGTGACCTTGAGTATTTATGGCTGTGCTTGATCCTCACAGTGTTTCCATTTCTCTTTCCACAATGCTATCTTTAACATGTACTTTCAAAGTGAAAATAACACAAAGGAAACAGATAGTCAGAGATATGTTCCCTTTCATCATGACAGCTGTAAAGAGATAAAAACCCCAAACCATTCTGTTTGTGTCAAAGCTATGGAGGAAGGGCTCTGCCAAGTAGTAAGTCTTTAACCAGAAACATGTCTATTTACTACAGTAATGGAGAACTATCTCTAAAGCCTTTACTGATATCAACTATTCCATCACATCAGGGGAAAAATCTCTGTCCAGCAGTCTTATAATATTCTTGCCTGCATGGGGCCTTATAAGTTAGTTTGAGGTCTGGAAGTATTGGATAAAAACTCCTGCAGTTTAAGGTGCAACATTCTGATTTGATAAAAATTGCCATGCTAATTACAATTTATTAGTAATATTTCTCTTGAAAAAATTTGTATTGAGAAAATTTAGCTGCCAGAACTCAGTGGGATCTCTCAAAGCTACTCCAAAAACCTTTTTTCCTGACCTTTTCTGGCACATCCCCTGTTGTGTGACGATTCAGGTCAATGTGATTGGCTGCCACTATTATTTCAAACAATGTGAAAGGCAAAGACTTGGTGCTCTTACTTTCTGTTTGTACAGCTGAAAGCTATGAGTATTTTTCACAGTCCATTTTGTGCTCCCTGGATCAATGTACAGTTGAGCCAGTTCCAAAAGCTAATGGCCAGTGAAATTACTAGTTAGACTTGAGCCTTGCAAATTTGGGATTTGCTGATGTTTTAAAGCGAGGCACAAACTCCATATTGATCCTGAGCATGCCAGGCACCTGTTCAATGTATCTGACACATATGGTTTTGTAGTTAAGAACTCACAAAATACCATGGTCAATCTTGCTGTATAATGGATATGTCAGGGGCCTCAAACAGTGATTGGACAAAGGGTCAGGACGGTATCTACCAGAAGGACATGGAATATGCCAGCTTTTGCCAATATTGCCAAGAGCTTCACCATGATAAGCTAGATAAGTAGAGCCAAGCCAGCTGCAATGCATTACTTGAGCTGGATAATGAAAACTAGAGACTACTGCAAGCCAAGACTTCTAAAACTCCCAGAAAACACCAAGAAGTTCCAAGGAAAATGAGAATAAATGGGCTGTCATTAGCCTGGTTATAAATAAATGAAGATTTTTTTTTCTCTAAGCACGTGCCTGGTTGGGAAAAAGTTCTTTTCTGTGCTGATCATATGCTGGTCCCACTACCAGGTGCTGTGCACACTACAGGCACGGCTGTACTGCAGATGGCCTCAGAGCTGCACCTGCTTTGGGTGACTGCTGGAGGCAGCCTGTCTCGCCCCAGCCTCTGGAGCAGCCTGGCACCATGCCCCAGCCTCATGATCACCCCAAGCAGTCACAAGAACCTTTCTTCCTCATTCTCTCCTTCGAACCCTGGCCCTGTGCTTGTCCTTGCACTGCAATATGTGGTGTGAATCACAGAATTACCCGCAGCCTGATTCATTCCTGCAGCTGGGTCGAGGTTCCCAAACCAGGCAGAGCTTCTTCCTGCTTTCCTTCTGAGCTGTGTCCCCTCTGCACAGATCTCATCCCTTTGGTGCTCACGCATCCCCACAGAGTTGTCTAGAGCATTTCCAAAGACAGCGGGCAATGGTTTTTGTGAACAAGAGGCAGACCCATGAAGAGAAGGGATCACAACTTACTTCCAAAGCACCTCATCTTGCTCTGGCAAATGGCTGGGAGAACATCTCATGCCCATGCCCTGGATAAACATCTGCTGTACAAGCAACATTGTATAATGTGCTGCGAGTGATGAAAGCACACTGCACTCTCTTTTTCTGACCTGCCACCGCTTTGCTTTGCTCTCACGAGGATCTCCTTTCTCCCACAGCACAAGGGGGCGAGGAACTTCCGCCAGAGCTACCAAAGAGGACACAGAAAATAGCATGGTGCCACAAGGTACCATGAAGTTGAGGACAGAAGGAGGGGGCGGCTCGTAGCTGTGGGCAGCATGGCAAACTAGCAACAGGACGAGAGGACATGGGTTTAACCTGACCGCTGGGTTCGGTTGGACATTAGGAAGAATTTCTACACAGAATGGGTGATTAGGCTTTGGAATGGACTGCCCTGGAAGGTGGTGGAGTTACTGTCCTTGGAAGTGTTTAAGGAAAGACTGGTCGTGACCCTTGGTGTGTTGGTCTAGTAAGACATGGTGGTTCAATCATAGATTAGACTCGACAACCTTAGAGGTCTTTTCCAATCTAGGTGATTCTGTTATGAGGATTCTGAACCACGGCTGACAGGAAACCCGGGATGGAATCCTGCTCTTTCCCCTTTAGACCCTCTGCCGCAAAGCGGGGATGCGCGACCTCCCTATTTTCCTTTCCCCGACCCTTGATCCCACTTCTGGATACGGGATCGCCGCACACCCCTCGGGACGGCGCCATACGTGCCATGCCCGACCCTTGGGCCAACTGAGCTCAGGCCCGGCCCGAGCAGCCAGGAGAGCAGCGCGCAGCCGGCTCCGCCCGCCGCCGGGCGGGATGGGCCCGGCTCCGCCCCGCGGCTGCGCACACGCGCGATCCGGGGCTCGGCGCCGGCCGCTGCGTCGCTCCCGGAGCCTTCGGTCCTGCCGCTGTGCCGTGCCCGGCCCGGCCCGGCCCGCGGAGCCCGCGCCGCAGGTGGGGACGAAGGGCGCTCCCGCGGCGGGCGGGGGCTGCGGGGCGCTGGCGGAGCTGCGCGCCGGGCGGGGGTCGCCGCGGCCGCCCCTGGGCCTCGGCGGGGCCTGGGCAGGCCCGCGGCGGGGCGGGGGACTGGGCTGGCCTTGCCTTGCCCTGCCTTGCCCCTGCCCCTGCCCCTGCCCCGGGACGGCTCCTGCGTCGAGACCCCAAGCCAAGCGGGGACCGGGGTCCGGCCGGGCAGCGCAGCAGCAGCCGAGCTCGCCGGGCCTTGGTCCAAGGCTGCCGGCTGTAAACTTCGCCATGTTTGTGAGAGCAGCTAGCGCTGATGGACGAGAAAATCCCTAAACCCCAGGATTTTTGACTCCTTTAATTTGGCAGCGCCCGCCTTAGCGCTCAGGCAGTTCCGAGGCGTGGGTCTGTAAAGGCGTCGGGAAAGGCAGCGCTGGTCGTGCCCACCCGAGCTGGACAAGCCTGTGGCTGCTAAGTCACTGCCTTACCCTGCCGCGTCCCCTGCTTTGGAGGAGTTTGCGATGTTCGCGGTTAAGGCGCAGATGATGGGGTATACGGTGGTTGCGATTTGAAATCTTATGCTGTATTGAAAAAGAAGTAGGTTGGTAATTTCAAGTTTATATGTTTGCATATAAAGAGTAAGAACATCAACCTAACTTGCTGGAGAAGTATAACAATTTAGTTTGACTCTATGAAGTTTCACTGAGTTCATAAACAAAGTTCTAGTCTTGCATGTAGCTCAGGATGTGGTGGTTCAGTCTGTCTTGTGACACTGCGTTTTGTCCATGTACCATTGTGCTGCAGTACGCAGAAAGTTGAAGGGTGCGATCATAAACAAAAGCCGCTTGTCACATTTTTAATTTACTGAACCCATTTTAACAAACTGAATTCATGGAAACCCCAGCTAAGTCCAAGGGGAATGTAACATCAGTTGCAAGGGAGACTGCTGCAGAGCTGTTCATGAAGTAGGATTTCTGCCTTTGGTGACAGTATGGAAGCTGTGACATATGGAGATGTTATATTTTCAGAGTTGCTACTGTTTAGCCTCTAAGTGCTGAATAAAAAATCAACATGTTTTTGATTTGTGGTCAACTGTAATAAGGTTCAGGCTTGGCTGGGGGAAAAAACGTGTTGGTGAATCCAATTTTGCTTGAAGATGGTTCTGTTTTTTCCTGTTTGCGAACTGAGTCGTTTCTCCCTAGTCTCTGTCACCATTAAATTCAGTTATTGAAGCTCAAGTACAGTTGGCATTGAAGGATGCACCTGCATTAGTACTTTAATTCAAATAAAGGATGTGCTCTTGAAGGAAGTTCCTAGTCATCCTTGCCTACTGCACTTTGGTTCATGACAGTGAATAGTGTGATCATGGAGTGTGTGAACTTCTCCTTCTGGAAGAAGCTAAAACTAGAAGGTGCACTTCAGTTGTCAGTGGGTGTTGAATGAACTGGTGGCAGAACAGCATGATCCCTAAGCTTTCAGATTTGTAATTGTGACAGCTATTGCCTAAGCTGCAAGATTCAAGTTCAGTAGCTTGAAGGCTGTAGGTCAGCTGCAAGGAGAAAAGTAAACAAAAACCCCATGTGAAATAATTGCCAACAGTGTCAGCAGCTTTTTCAGGATTTTTTGTTTTTCAATAGCTCAGTAGTTTTAATTTTCAATTCAACAATTTCCATTATTGGATGGCTCCCAAACTTAGAATTGTTTAAAAAGTGCTGTAGTAGCAGAAGGGTAAATAGCTTTCCTGCTTGTAAGGGTTTAATGACATAAGTGGAAAAAATAATCCTGCATATTTGCTGGGGCAGTAACAGGGACTAGTTGGCATTTGTTGACTTACTTTCCTTCTCCCACATTCACCTAGCCTTTGTGGCAATGTAATGAATTAGTGTTGTGTTTGCATTGCCATCAGTATTGAGATATTTCTGTTCTGTCTTCAGTAGTTGGTTCAAAATATTCTGACTTAATTACTTCTTTTAATCTTCCTCTTAGGGCTTTATTTTAGTGAACCAGCATGATAATTCCTAGCTGCCATTCTAAAAATACCTCTTAATGGACAAAAAAAAAATCCCATGGAGTTTTGCATATTCTTTTTTAATCAGTTAATTAATTGATTAATCAATCAATTTTAATCAATTTTATTCCTAAAAAATTGATGAATTGAATGACTCTGTCTCTGTGTGTTAAGTAACTAAAATGGGTTATGTGGATAGGCTGAACAACTCGGTGCCATTGCTGTAGAGGAGATTTTTCTCTTGGAGATTTTTTCCCACGTGTTGCAAACTGGGGAGGTTTCTGCTTACTGCACTTTTTTACAACTTTAGTTTCAAATGTTATGTGCTTCAAGGTATTTTCAGTGTCATGGCTGAAAAGCTACAGTAATGAGGAAAAATTAAAATACACCTAGGTAACAAAAATGTTTTTGTTAGTGATACTCTTTTTTTAAACAAGTCTTTATAAATGCTGTGTATTGGCAGCTGCTATGTTTAAGTAACTCCCATTTTTCACTTGACTTCCCTGTGAACTAGTCCTCTTTTGAATTAAAGGGAATCATCAGTTTAAATACCAGGTGATCTGTATTTTTAGCTTGGAAACTAACAGCCAATCCTATGTTCTCAAAACAAGTCGAGGCTAAAAAAATTACTAAAATTGGATCTGTCGTGTGTGTAGAATTTACTCAGAATTGCAAAATTGCTTTCTATGGCCCAGTGTTGATTTTTTTTTATAATACAAAGATTAGTGTGTTGTGTTAAAGCCTGTACAGTAACAAGCCTTTGGAAGAGCTGTTGCAGCTTTTGCCTGCAGTTATACTGTACTAACTTTAAAGCCTCTCATTGATCCCCTTTCAACCTGTGCATATTGGAGAATCTGAACAAAGCTCCCAGTTAATTCAGGTTCTTTACAGTTTGGAATTGACTCCAGCTTGACATGGCCTTAGTGCTTTGCAGGTCTTAAGGGATCTGAACAAAGGAGAACTGAGTCTTGTCAGACTGTGGCCACACACTAACAGTTACTTGGTGCAGAGAAATAAATGCAAGCCATGTTTGAATCATTCTTCCTGCAAACATCCTTCTGACTTTTTTTAGACATGGGAAAATCACTTTCTCACCTGCCTATGCATACATGCAAGGAAGATGGCTATGATGGAAGCTCAGTGTCTGATAACGTGAGGAATGGTTTAGTTCACTCGGAAGTGCACAATGAAGACAGCAGATGTGGAGATGTGTCACAGTTTCCCTATGTGGAATTTACAGGAAGAGACAGTGTCACCTGCCCAACCTGCCAGGGAACAGGAAGAATTCCACGAGGTAAGTTTCCTTGTTTATTATTTTTATTTCTTTTCTTAACCTGTAAATTTACATCATAACCATGTGCAATTGTAATAATTTGTAACAAATTGCTTTTCAAGTCAAGATAAAATTTTCTCATCTTTTTGGCTTTTTATTAGCACAAAGCATTTTGTTACACTAGATGAGTGTAACAAATTGGGTCAGCTGTTACACCTGGCCTGTTACAACTTGGATCTCCTTGTCTCTACAATGCAACTGTTTCTTCCTCCTCAGCTTTGAACCCACACATAACCATAGCTCTTGCAAGTTTAATTAGCAAACCTTTAGTTTCATGGCATTTTATTGTATCTTTTTTTAACTACTATTTTAAACTATTTGAATCAATACTTAACTGCAAAAATGGCAAATACAGAGATGGAAAAGTATACCTGGGCTGCAACACTTCTTCCCTGATTTATAGTGATTTTTTTTGCCCTCTCTGCTGCCAGTGTCCTTCGTTTTCATTTTTCCTGCTTTTGTCCCACTGGTGCTTGCTAGGTGGATAACTCCAGCTTGGAGCTGAAAATATGGGTTCTTTGGCTGCCTTGGGAAGGAGTAGGCTACAAAGCATTAGTTTCATACCTAACTGTTTTGTTTGCTTTGCCCTTGTCCTTTGCCTTTCCTCTTGGTAAAACATGCTCCTTTGTTATGCTTCTGTCCTAAATGATAAGCTACCTAAATATTTATAAAAAGACCTGTGAAAGGAGAACATGGGATATCTGAAACTGGGTCGAAGGAGGGCCAAGTGGGCCAAGGCTCAGCCTTTTGCTTCAGCTGTAAGATTTTCCCTTTGACTGGGGAATAGCTGATGACATGATTTCATGTTTGAGTTTTCCTTTACCAGACCTCTTATCCACTACAGATTATTGGGTGTAAAGCCTCTTGGAACTGATTTTCACCAGCAGCTCAGGCAACTTGAGTGATGTCTGTGCCATGTTGTGCTTCGGTGAGATTGGGGTATGACACAGTTCACAAACACTTGCATCTCACCTTTGTAGAAGGACCAGGGAGCATAGAATATCTCAGTGCTTTGAAATACCATAGGAGATCTGTGTTTTAGCTGTTAAACTTTCTACTACAACGTATTCTTGGAATACCTCTGAATTCAGCAAATTTCACACCTGGAAAAGCTATGAAACTAAAAATTACCTTAGCCAGAAAGGGTAAAAAAGTTTGTTCTGTTAACTTGAAATGCTTTAAATACTTGTTAATATCAATCGAGCGTTTTACTCAAAGTGCAGAAATAGCAGGATTCCAATGTTCAAAAGCTTCTTATTTTCACTGTAGAATCCTTGGATCTAATACTTAAATAAATGTTAGTTAATTATTTTATTAAAGATTTTGCAGTAACTATAAAAACATGCTCATTGTCTATGCATTGTAATGAAATAATGTGGTTAAACTTAGAACTTAAAATGAGTTATTAGAGCTAAGAGGATTGTGTTTGTAATCATTCCTTAGTATTTTAGAGGAGAAAAAATGTCACGTTTGGAGGTCATTTGAGGGGAGAGGGGAAAAATTAAGAATAACATCATGACTAGTAAGACTATAATTGATACATGATATGATGGCTAAACTATAATAAATCTATTAAATTATGTTTTGTTACTTGGACAACTTTAGCTTTTAGTATGATGTATGAAAGGAGGACGTGATGCTTCACTGATGTAGAGATGAAAATGTGTTTTAAATTGGTAGAGGCTTTTTAGAAGGTTGATGTTTTGCATGCTGCTGTATGCTTGGCTAGCACGTTTTGCTTAGCTTAGTGATTCAGCATGGAATCATTGCCAAGCACTTGATTAGTTAAGTGATGATCAAATTCTGCATTTGGCTTAAAAATTGCAGATTTGACTTGGCCTTGAGGCCTCTGTTCTCATACAGTTCCACAACAAATAGCAAAAGCTCTACTGGCAGATGTAGTACACGTATTTTCAACTACTCCTCTGTGCATGCGCTCTTTAGTTCTGCTGTTAAGATACCCCCTATAAAAATTCTGTCCAGTGACATAACTCTCATGGAGAAATTAAAGTAGATAGTTATTTTGACTTCCAGGGTGTTGTAGCTCAGTAACACCATGATAAATTGTACTCCTGATTTCCAGAATGCAGTGTATGCATAGCTTGTGTTGCCCAGATCACCTGTATTGTTAGCTTTGGTGGTTTCTGTTTGGGCTTGTTGTTTGTTGGCATTTTTTAACCAAACCTGACCTCTGCTTTTTCACAAGAGTGCATGCAGAATGCCTCCTGGATCAGTTCTTACTGCTCAAGCTTCTGAATGTTTTGTCCCATGAGTTCATATGGTCTGGCATAAATAGCTCAGAGCTGTTCTGCATCTCTTTTTCTCCAGGAAGTGGTGCCAGAAGCAGTACTGCCTCTGGTCATGTGTGCAGCACAGAGGCAGAATTTATTGCTGTTTTGGTCCTCGTGGACTTGGTGTTTTTTCATCTTGATGTTGCGTAAGCCATGCTCTGTTTCAGAAAGTGACATCAGCTACAGTGGCATTCGACCTGGGTCCTTATCTGGAATGTAAATGTTTATCTTTAGTGTTTATTCTTTGATGCCACTAAGTTGTAACGGTTACTCTTTGTTTAAAAGAGCTGCAACAATGCTTATTCTTTGTTTAAATTCTGAAAGGGTGTTTTTGTTTCCAGGGCAGGAAAATCAGCTGGTAGCCTTAATTCCATACAGTGATCAGAGACTGAGGCCAAGAAGAACGTAAGTCAATAGCTGTTTGTGATACCTGAATCTACAGTTAATTATTCTCTTCTAGTTAAAATTCAGCAATTCAAATGAGATAGTAATAAGAAGAATCAAGCAAAAAATCACTGGAATGCGTTCTTGCATTCATTATTGGAAAAACAGGGCTTGTGGGTAATATCAGCCTTAACCTCTAACTCTTGGTGAGTTATTTATTAACAGGTGTGCATACTTCCATCACAATACATCTTAGCTAAGTACAAAGCTGAGGAATACTGTATGACCTATTCATGTTTACAGTAATGATGTATGTCTTAATCTCTGTAACATCCTAATTGATCTAAGCAGATACATCTTCACTGTTAGAGTTTGAGTTAATTGGTAGCATCTTAAGAGCCACTACTACAAAATAAGTCACCTTAAATTAATTTGTAACATTCTGATTTTTGCAGCTAGAAAAATCAACAACTTATGATACAGCATATTTAATTTTTTTTTCTAGGATCTACTTGGGGGGTTCACTGCAATACTCTTCTTTTTCTGTCATGTTTTCATTTTTACTTCATTTTTTTAATGTTTTGATATTTTTGAAGTAAACAGAAATGAGTGCCAGGTAAAAGAAATATATTAGTTTCACATAATACTATTTTGGATAATATATCTGATGTAATGGTAGTGCACATATGAAACATATTACTTTGGTGTTCAAATCTTGACAAAATTGAAGCTGAAGTAGATCCTTTTATTTGTGGAGGGTTTTTTTTATTATCTCTCACACCACTACCACCACCCCACCCTCCTATGCACGCGTGCACACACACACAGAGCCACACCCACACAAACACACTGTTTTCTATTAGCTGGGTTGTGAATTTCCTGCTCCTTAGCTGAAGTCCTAACACTTTCCCTGGAAGTTGGGATTCTCTGTCATAAGAGCTTTATTTTGTGTTCTGGGTGTTTTTTGTGAGACTTCCACAAAATGATGGAAGTTGTGCTATAAATAAATGTTAAGAGGAAGTGAATTTGTTTCAAAGAATATAAATATTTACCTCTTCCATTTCCCTTTGGCAGTTACAAATGGTGGGATAACCACATGATTTGAAGTGTGATTTCTGATATTTACGCAAGAGTAACAGCTGTTTAAGACATAGCTGTGAAGTGCAGCATAGGTTTTTTTTCCATTTTTAGAAGCTAATGGCAGCTAGAAATAGACTGAATTAATTGTATTGACTAGTCCTGCTCCTTATCACTTAAAATAGCATGTCACTGTTTTTTAATGTGCTTTTGACTCTGAATTGTGTTTTTTTTTCCCTCCAGAAAGCTCTATGTGACTGCTTCTGTAACTGTGTGTTTACTGCTCTCTGGGCTGGCTGTATTTTTCTTGTTTCCTCGCTCGATTGATGTTCAGTACATTGGTGTGAAGTCAGTATATGTCACTTATGAACAGGAAAGGCGGATAATCTATCTAAATATTACGGTAAGTCTGACTTTCTGGGTGTTTGTAATGCATGAATACAATAGGAGCTTCTGCTTTGAGAGTTTAATGTACGTAGAAACTGTGGTCTGGCTGAAAAGCTTAGTTGGTGCCTTAAGAACTAGAGTCAGTGACCAGTTTGAAAAATGTAACTGAGCCTGCTGTGGCTGGTTCCTGTAGCTATAGCTAATAGAGATGTAGTTTCAAACTGACACTGGGTATTCTGTTTTTTAAGGGAACAGTAACTTTGCCGTTCTCATTGTTACTTTTGGAATATGTCTGAAGTGTAGTGTGTGTATGTAGGAATGCTATTTGCTACTGCCCTGATATTATGCCTCTGTCAGAATTGGTGTTGAGGAAAAATACTTTCTTATCCACCTTAAAACTTATAGGAGGTTTTCCCAGATAGTTCTTGATTTCTTCATACAGGTTTGCCTAAAGACTTTTGGTAGAGTTCTTCATTTTAAATAAAGCAAAGCTGCTATGGGAGAAAGAGGTCCTTTGATAGCTAAATTTCCTGGAAGGAATAATTGAGGATAGGAAGGAAATGCAGGATTTGAAGTGGAGGGCTGTTACCAGGAAAGTTGTGCAGAAGTTTGTGTTACTCAATATATTCACTAAACAAACTCAGAAGTGATGGTGACCCTACTCCTCTCTGCAGTCCTCACAGGCAGGAAAATCTACTTGCAGAATTTCTGATATTGCTGTCTCATGTACGAGATTCAAAATACTTGCTTATCGAGATACACAGAATGGATAGCTGTTACTGTTTTGTGGGGTTTTTTTCAGAACACACTTAATATAACGAATAACAACTACTACTCTGTTGAAGTGGCAAATATCACAGCCCAAGTTCAGTTTTCAAAAACCGTTATTGGCAAAGCACGGTTAAACAACATCACCAACATTGGTCCGCTGGATATGAAACAGGTAAGTAGCTTAGGCTTTCAAAGTTAAACATGTGTTAATCTTCATATATAAATCTACTTACTGGTGTTTTCATTGTTTTTTTTATTGTGGTTTTCTTTTAGATTGATTATATGGTGCCCACAGTCATACAAGATGAAATGAGCTACATGTAGTAAGTGTACTCACTTGTAAATATCACATGGATCTTTTAAAAAGTTGCAGTGCTGTTAAAAAACAACTTTTTCCAAAGTTAGCAGGAATCTGTTTGGAAAGATGCTGGGGCATTTTCTTTAAGTTTAGTAGTACTGGAAGATAGATAAACCACAATTGCTCGATTAGCATGTAGTGGCTTTCTGTACCTGCCTAGAAGCCTTTTAAATGGTATCTCCGTTTCAGTATTTTAGGCCTTGGCACTAGTTAGAACTGCTGCTTTAGGGATGAGAGTGCAGTTGTGTTCCCCTAACAAATTCTCTAGCAACTTTCCCACAACTTTCTCTGCAATAGAAGGAAATTTGTGTTTCGTGGTATGCAAATTAGAGGCTTGTCTTCACATGTTGTGTATATAATGGTGAGCAGTGTTTACAGCCTGCCCTTTGAGTGGTTTTATTCATAGCTTCTGAAAATACATTTGTCCAACAGACTGTTCCCTCATTATATCTTGGTCACAAACCCCAATTTTGGTTCTCTTACACTGAAATCAAGATTGAACAGAAAAAGTTAACTATTGAGTCTTGAGGTCTGTGTGCTGTTCTAGTGATGCCAGCTGCTTTGGGGTGGGAGAAAACCTTGTTGCTTTGAATTGTTGAAATAAAGTGAAATAGGTGTGTAACACTGAGAGGCACAAACTTCAAAAGAAAATGTTGAACCTCTCACCTTTTAAAAAAGTATATAAGGTAGCTTTATGTAAACACTGAATATTGTGAATCTGCTCATACTTTGGATGCATGAGGAATAAATAAACTTCATAAATAGGCTTCATAGAACTCAGGATAATGTTGTATTTTCTTAAAATTTGGATAAGCTGAGTTCACTTGTTGCTTATATTTTATTTTTGTTGGTTCAGGAGGAAAGAATGACAAAGGCATGCAGATATTGTCGGTGGCTGCCAAGAAATCTTACTGCACTGCTCACATGCTTTTCATTCTAGAGCTGATAAATACCTGACCAAGAGCAATGATTTAAGAATTAGGGATTAAAAGTATGCACTTAAATAGTGCTCTTTAAACTGGTATGTAGACATGTGTCAGAAAATGTAAGTCTGAAAAGGTTATCTTGCAAGAGAACAATAACCTTGACTTTGGAATCTCTGTATGTTGGTTAAAGGTTACTTGGCATAATATAGAAGTGGATGAGTGCAAAAACAAAGGTGACAAAGTGATACTGACAGGCTTTAAATGTAGTGGCTCAGGTTTACCTTGGTTAGCTTCTGGAAGATGGAATGAACGCTTTCTGGGGACACTTGTGTTGGCAAGCATTACATGAAAGCAAACACATGTGAAGACAGTACTTGTGAAAATAAGATTGTGTATGTAGAAGTGGGTCCAGGTGAGCATACAGTCACTGGCAAATGATTCTGTTGCCCTTGACAGCAGCTCTGTAGTCTGTATACAGACAGCAGGATTTCCAGTTGAAACTAGAAGTCTTGATTTTCAGATAATTACCCTGGAAAACTTTGATGTGAATCTAACAATTGTTATTCTCTTTTGCAGTGACTTCTGTACTTTACCATCTATCAAAGTACATAACATAGTAGTGATGATGCAGTAAGTATGGTAGTCTTCCTATGTGTGAGAAACAATTTCAGAAGCCATGTAATTCTCATTAAAATAATATTCAAATACTTGATCCTGGAGTCTTTGCATCATAGATAAAATGAAGTCAACTTGCTTTTTAGTGTAGTAGCTTTATAGTTACAGAAAGTAAACTGTCTTTTGACAGGTTCTGGTGGTGTAAAGACTGGATTGTTACTGTATCTGCTGTGCAGCTGGGCTGTAGCCATGGAGCTACTAATGTCTCAAAAACTTTAAAATTACTTTGTGTATCAGCCACTGTTCAAAACTCACTGAGAATTTTGATCTTGAAGGAGTTCATGGTTTTAGTACTCTGCCAGAGACTGCTTTGTGACAGTGCTTTTTTGTGACTTTGCATAAATTTCAGAATGGTGGGGTCTTTTGTTGGTGAGAGACTGGGGCGTATCTTTAGAGTAGATACAGCATGGCTTGTAGTTTAAGCCTTAAGGCTTAAGGCTTTCTTATCACAAACAAGAAATATTATTTGTAGTAATAAACATTACAAGTAAATCTCAGCTTTAGCATCTTTAGGAGAAGGAACCAGATGTCTCTCATGTGGTAAAAATCTATAATGGTAAACCAGTAACGTTCTTAAATTTATTTAGAACATATTTTGTTCCAAAACCTTTTCCTTAATAACCCTAGTAATATAAACACAGTGATTTTTAGACTAGGAAACTCAAAATCTCTTCTCTTCTGTCTTTTTAAGAGTGACGGTGACAACCTCGTACTTAGGCCACCCTGAGCAAATATCCCAGGAGAGATACCAGTATGTGGACTGTGGAGGAAACACGACCTACCAGCTGGGCCAGTCAGAATATTTAAATGTCCTTCAGCCTCCACAGTAAAAGCACCTGTAGGTTGGTGTGGAATGACTGCAGTTGGTGCTTGCAGAGATCCTTTGGATAGAACTGGTGTTCCATGGAGTGGAGAGTACATGCGATGTACATCATAGCAAACATGGAAATCAGTACACTTTAGATGCAAGGAGGGAAAGGTGCAAATTGTAAATAGGTGCACTTGTTAAATGTTGTGTTTTCCCCTTCAGTTTGCTTTCTGTTACTGTAAGCACTTCTGTCAAGTTGTGTGGTGGGGGGGAGAGGGAGAATATCAGATTCTTGAACAGAGCTGGGACTTTTCCTTACAGTGTGGTACATCAACTTAGAGTAACTGTGTGTATGTCTGTGTTTAGGTGAAATGTGTCACTAATGAGCATTTTTAAAAAGTAATACTCATAAATTTTCAGTTTATTCTTCAGTTCTTGATATTTGACTATTGAAAATGCAATGTTACTACTTAAATAACGAGATTACTTTGAGGTGTCTGGGTATGAAATTTCTATTAGTAACCCAGTGGCAGTAGCTCTTTATTTTGGGATTCTACACTTTATTTGCTATCCATGGTTAGAGGTGACATGCAGAATATGAAAGCCAGGAAAGCTCTCTTGGATGACACTATAGTTGAATGGGCAGAATCTGGCACCTTTTCATTCATATTCCCTCTTGCTACCTCTGGAATGTTATAAGGAGAATATATTTTGTTGGATTTAAAGCTGGGTTTAAAAACTAAACAAGAAACAACCCCCACAACAATTACTGACAAAGGAAAAATGCACGACTCTAGAAAATAAACAAGACTTTACCAGTCTGTTTTTTAGTAAGCTTTTTAGAACAGGTATTAAAATCAAGATTGCGCAGTTGGAACTAGGTGGGAAGCTTTGAGCATGGGTTTGGAGAGCTTGGTGTAAATTTTTGTGAATTTTTACTGTTTTAATATATTATGTACCTAAGCAACTTTTAAGTGTTAATATGTTGGGTTGTGTTTATTTCTTGCGCAGGCTCAGTAAAGCAAATGCAGTAGTTATCTGTACCTCCAGAGCACTTAACGGTCACATCAAAGATATGTAAGGGAACATGAAGAAATTCTTTCTGTAGGAGTAAATGCTGATGTAATTGTGAGATTACTGACTGACAGCACAAAATAGTTTCTGTAGCACAGTTTGCACATGCGAATTTCTGGGGTAGTTGTCAATCATGATGATTACAAACTTTGGATCCAAAGTTGTTTGACTCGTGAAGGCTGACTGTTCTGAGGGCTAACTTTTTAATTAGTTAGATCAGGATTGTTTTATTTCTGAATTATGTGAGATGCAGCTGTAAGAAGGTACTATTGAGACTGTTGCATTGTAATGAATAATGTATTTTTTTAAATGGGTATTACTGTTTTTGTGCTGCCTATCTCCTGGAAATAAGCTACACAAAATGAATTGGCAATAAACACAATAGAAAAAGGCTTCTGAGTAACTTGCCACTAACGACCTCTGATGCTCCAGTACTTCAGTGAAGATACATGTCTACATTATTCTCTTCTTTGCTGGCCTCCCTTAGATGGACCTAAGGGGGTGGGTGGGGAAAAAATGTGGGTGATGTAAGACTGATTTAAGAGTTGTTAAGTAACCATAATAACCCCCCCCTCCTCTATGTGAATTGCTATGAGCACTTACTCTAGAGTCTGTGAAAACCTTTGGAACCTCAATTGTCATATAGCTGTTGTCATATAGTTGTTGATAAGATGAAGACTTCGTCTTTTGCCTTTAGAGAACTTCTGTAACTAGAATAGTCAATTGAGATGACTTATTGTAGTTATATTCTGAGGATTATTCTTAATTTTGGGCCCTTAAAAGTAATCATTCTTTATTACAGCTTACAGTCATGAGGGACACTTGTCCACAGCTGACTCACCTTTCTAGAGTTTAGATGAGGTTCAGTCCTGTAGCTGCTAAAATGCATTTATAAGCTTGTCTGATAGCCTGAAAAGATACAGGTGATAACTAAAGACCAGAAGAGTGGGGAGGTGGCTAGAAGCAGAAAGGTAAACTCATGATACCTCTTGTATAAAGGTATGCTAATAATGGCAAGTAGGGAGCGAATTCTGGTTTAAATAATATCAGAACTAAAGTCTGCCAGCAAGTGACACAGGCTCTTTTCCTCTAGGCTTAAATATTTACATACTGGAGTGTAGTTTTTGTTTGGGGGTTGTTGTTTGTGGTTTTTGAAATAGAAAAAGGAGAAAACAGCTGTAGGCAGATAGTTATATTGATTTAAACCAAATTTTTCTTCCAAGGATGAAAAGTAATCTAAAATAACTGGAATCGCACAATGATCAAATTATTTGGTGACAGTAATGAATGCTGCTTTTGCACAAGCATGGCAGGGGGTAAGTTAACTTTATGCAATGTTGAGACTCAAACTGGCTTTTGAAATTTTGGTGGACATGCTGAGCAAAATCAATACTTAAATCTGTGGTTCTTAACCTTGCATGAAGTGCTTGGCATTCTCTGATTTAAGTTGAAGAATTGCGTGGAGTTACTCTTTCCATGTATGTGTTGGAAGAAAGAGGATAAAACTCAGTTTTTTTCCTTTAGGATAGCTAAACATCAATTTGTGATAGACTTACTGAATGATGAAGAGTTCTCATCTTAAGAAACAAACTGTGGGTTAAAAATCCTATTGAATTCTCAAATTAAGTCACTAATGAGAGAATAAAAGGCTTAAGGCTCCAAGTGCTTGTATTCCCTTGCACAACTGTCAGCATATTACTAACCAAATAAGGCAAGTATTTCAAGTCATCTACTGATTTTAATATATGATCCCATCAGATAAACAGGTAAACATCTGTGTGAATATTTAACTTGTACTTGCTTTATGTGACCAATTTTGGAAACATGCTAAGGGAGCAAGGGAACTCACTATTAGCTTATATAACTTTGTAAACAAGGTGTCAGTATAGAACCACGTGCTAGACCTTTTGTTCTTCACATTTATTTTATCTCAATCTTAAAATAAAAAAGGCAAACCTTTCATTTCAGTTGTAAATCAATAAATATTATTCTCTCCAGAAAGCTGACTTGAAAAAATATTTTTTTTCTTGGTTTTTCTTATGTGTGTCTTCTGAAGTGATTCATATTTCACTTGTAACTTCCTCTGGTCATCAAACACTCTCAAATACTTTATACTGGTATTTCAGTGTGCTTATTTCTAGTAGAATTCTTTTCACTTGACTACTTTGTAGCAATTCCTTTACCAAAACCTGTTGCACTTTAAAATGGAAGCTCTGTTAGTAATTTCTTAAAACAGTAAGATATAGTCCAGATGTTGCACTGTAATGGCACTATTGAAAATCAGCTTAATGTATTATGTGTAACTATAAAATTTCAAAATTTTAACTGAATTAAGTATGGAACACTTAAATGCATAAGCATGTTGACTATTTGACTGTTGGAGAACAAAGTTACTGTATATTTCAAATACACTGCTTTGAAAATAAAAGAGTGAAGAAATAACCATCCAAGAGCCAAACCATCAAAGATCTAACCATCAAATATCTATTTGGAGAGATTTAAAGGGAAGCACTCTTGTTAAAAGATGAAATACCTGACTTTCCTGAATTCCTGGTGTGGGAAAAAGCCTGTAGAAGTTCATTCATAATTTCTTTACTCATCTCAATGTCATAGGGATGGTTGCTTAATTCCCAATCTTTTGTGAAGACAAACCATAAGTATCTTTTTCCTCCTCAACATTAAGAACTTTGAAGTTCTTAATGCACTTCTGGTGTGTGCATGACCTTGATATTAACATTGTAGTGTTTATGTTTTGCAGCCTGATGTTGGCAGATTTGAGTACATGTTTTAGTTGAGTTTGCTTCAAATTGTCCTTGAAGTTCTGCAAGTGAATATATTCTTTCATAGTAGTGCATTGCAAACATGCCTGGGCATTTTAGCATGTGGTTTAGAAAGGGAACCATTTAAACACCAAACCTAAGTGCTTGGATTTAACCATGAGGGTCTTTAACCTGACTGAAGTGTTGTGCCCTCATGATGGAAAGGATGGTGCGTGGAGTGGTATGAGAGATATTTCTATATTCAGAAAATGTTAAAAGAGAAATAGTGCTATTTCATATTCAGCA
Source organism: Anomalospiza imberbis (assembly GCF_031753505.1). Lineage (NCBI taxonomy): Eukaryota > Metazoa > Chordata > Aves > Passeriformes > Viduidae > Anomalospiza > Anomalospiza imberbis. Next base: position 124,845,924 of record NC_089681.1, on the reverse strand, counting down.
TTTAAGGTTTCCCCTTGTTCTTTCCTTTTTTTTGAGGGGTGGTTGTTGTGGTTTTGTTTTTCTTCCACCCCCTCCAATCTATAGCAAGACATCTGTCTGTTCCCAGACGGCACCTTCTGAAATGGGTGACTTGTCCCAGAGTTGGGCAGCTGCAGGAAGCTTCACGTCAGCTGAAATGCACTTGTAGAGTTAAGAGATTAAAAAGACCAGCAATGGTACCTCTAAGAACTAAATTTTTTACTTGCCTGTCTAACAAAATGTCGCAACCCTAGTAATGCTTCCAGGCTTTCCACTACTGAAAGGGAAGGATAAATAATGCAAGTGCAACCTATTTCCTTCAGCAATGGACTACTTGTAACCAGCAAAATATTTGTTAGTGATGGCCCTGGTCATGACCAAAACGTCGTTTTTTTCATTTGGCCCAGTAAAGGAGAAATAGGTCCCAGACAAAAGATTGCAAAATTGAGAGCAATTATTTAGCAGTGGCAAACTGCCAGTGTTTGTTCCACTTCAGAAGTCATCTTCCTGCTTTATGTTTAGCTCAGGAATTCTGATCATTACCATAGGGTTATTTTGGGGTAGTTCTACCTACAGCTTTTGTCATGTAAATCTGCTTTTCCATGGGTAGGCAGGCCTGTTGGCCAGGAAAACCAGTCTGCATGGGATCTGCACACTTCATGTGGAGAGCCCTTCAGTCTAGTGGGAGACTGTTCAGTGGGAGTAACATCCTGATCCTCATACTCTCCTCCAGCCATCACAAGGGTCCTACAACTTGGATGCATGTGTTTCCTGGGTACTGAAACTGCTTTTGCTTTGCATGGGCAGGGATGTTTAGTACCACATGTGTAAGTGTATTATGGTGCCTGAGTATTTTGGGTCTGACTGACTGTGATTTAGTTCTTTTGTTTGATTTAAGGAAGTGAATTTAACTGCTGTTAACATCCAATGTACAGAGTGTGCATATAATAGCTTGAGATATGTATAGAAATACTAATGAGTGATAACTATTTTTGTAACTTCAAATGTTCTTGTAAGTGTTAGCAAACAATCTATCCAGTAAAGCATGATAAACACTCTAGAAGTCAAAGAGTATTTTGGAATGACTTGTAGGACACAGAAGCTATGTTAACCTAAGCTAACTGGGGCATAAGGGATCTTGTTATTCAGAGGTTCAAAATCTGGACCTAACTTCATTATGAATATGTTTCTAGACAGGATTGTTTGACTCAAAGAATGAAATTAAATTTTCTATTTAAAAAGCTTGGATCACGTATATATATTTTTTAACTGACTTAGTATTTTTCTCCCCTTTTTCTCTGTCTCTCACAAGCTTTCCTTCTATCTCACCATATTTTCCCACTAGCTTTCATGTATTTTCAAGTATATGACTTCAATTTTTGTAACTTGGCATTCCATGATGTGAAGACTTTGCAATCTACTTTTTTATACTATGTTTTATTGTGTTAAGTCTGTAATAAAATTGAGTATCTGAAAGCTGAACACCATATGTGAATGAATTAGTGTTGTCTCACTGAACTACTGAAGTAACTGAGTCCAAACTTGGGCTGTTGTGGTGGGTCAGTTCCTGCCACCAGGTGAGCCCCCACGCCATTGCTCGTGTGCTCTTCCCTCCCAGTAGGATGGTGGAAAGAACTGGGACAAAAGCAAGAAAACTTGGGTCAGGACGAAGACTTTTTAATACAAGAAGCAAAGCTGTGTTCACAAGCAAAAACAAAATAAGAAATTTATTTCCTTGCAGCAGGCAGGTGTTTACAATAGGAAGATATACCCATAACCCTGGTTAGCCTTCCTCTTTTTCCTGAGCTTTTATTGCTCTGCATGATCCCATATGGAATAGCCCTTTTGTCAGCTGGGAGCATCTGTCCTGCTGTGTCGTCTCCCAGCTTCTTGACCACTAACAGCCTAGGCCCTGCAGGTTTGGGGAGACACAAAGCGGGAAGAGGCAATGAAAAAGGAAACCTCTCGTGCTATGTGAACACTAGTCAGCATTAGCCAAAACATTGGTATGTTATCAGCACTGTTTTATCCACAAACCCAAAGCACAGAGCTGTATGGCTGGGATGCTATAATGAAAATTAACTCCATCCCAGACAGACCCAGTTATACCTATCTGCAAAGTTACTTTAACTAGCCATCATTGCTGAAAAAACCAAATCTTTAAAAACTGGGCAACAAATAACATGACTTTGGAACATTCAGAACATTCATAATACTCAAATGTTACAAATAGCCTTACACAGACGTTTTGCAACAACTTAGTGGGATATTTTTAATGTTTGTCTTGGAGAAAACTATTGGATATTCATGAGTGCTACACCTGTTTTCTGATTTGGATAATAAATGGTGGTCTTTGTGTGTAGAAGGTTTTTGTTTCAGCTTGTGGATCTCTTTAGAAAGGATTATTTTTTTAAACTAAGTTTAGGTGGGAAAATAACTACAGTCATGCTTGCTATTTTCTTTTTCATGGAGTCATTTTTCCATCCCAGAGTTGTCATAACCATTGTTACAATTGTTCAAGTCCTGTATGGAACACTGTAAATGGGAGAACAGCAACCTTTAAGGACTACTTTCCTTTGTTTAGATAAGAGCTTGAAGAGATGGAAAGATCTGGTTCTGTCTTGTTCTACTGATCTGGAGATGGATTGACAGAAATATATCTTTAATGGTGAACAGTTTTATTTGATCCAAAAATGTCAAACATGATTTGGATTCCTCTCCTGTGCTTTGTGGGGTTTTTTTTGTTGTTTTTTTTTTTTTTTTTTTTTTTTTTTTCCCCATTCAGATCAGATAGGGGACTACAAAGGTGAAATTCTACCAGGTAAATTTGAAATGCCACTTTGCTTGTCTGGAGAGTATAAAGAGCATTAAAAGTAAATAAATGCACTGACAGATGAGAATAGATTATCAAATATGAATTTGGACAATTTGAAAGACCCAGAAATTCTTTTTCTGGAACACCCAAAGCAGATGATTTTGAGATCTAGCTACGGAAAGATCTGACATCTTGAAATAGACTAGTTTCAAAGACCTAACTGACAGAACCTTCTGAAAGATTTTGAAGTTTCTCTGGCCGTCTGTACATTGCTTTCGTTTTACTTTTCAAAATTTCATAGAGATCTCAGCATAGCTGTGTAACTGAGTGCATACTTGGGATGTGGTTTTGGGATATGTTCACTTGAGAGTACTCTGGGTAGACTGATTATGAATGACACTGATTGCCTTACAGTGTAAAGGTGATGTCTATCTGGCAACTTAAGGAATACCAAATCACGCATTTAATTTTGCTAGAAATCTCTTGATGTCAGATGAGGTAAAGATCCTGCTACATTTCTATTGTGATCTTTTTTTTCTTTTTGTTTTTCTTCAGGAATCCTTGCTTCTTAAGCCTCAGAGCTGAGGTGTTTTTCCTGTGCATGGGTAGCAGGTGCCACACAGTTTAATGAGCTGTCATGGGCACTGTGGAGCTGACCTTGCTCCATAATGGAGCGGCTTTTTCATGAACCAGTGAATCACCTAATGCAGGAAAAGTAGAACTTGATTAAGGAGCTTTGGCATCACCGTAATGTAACATTTCACTGACTGCAGTTATGGATACCTGGAAGGTAATGATGTATGTCATACTTGAGAGGTTTTTAGGAAGTAATGCTTCTAGTAGTCCTAGCAATATAGTTGAGGTTGAGAAATGAAGGTAATTTGCCTCAGTCTGTCTTTTCTCATGACAATTATACCACAAGACTTTTATTCTGGTACTAGTCAGAGGAGTGATATAAGGGTTACCTATATAGGTGGTAATATCTAAAAAAGCAGGTAAAGACCTACTATGTTTTTCATGAGTTTTGGAGGCTTATATCCTACTAATAAATATTATTCCTTAATTATGAAGTCTGTCTCAAATAATTTATGTTTGTGCAATGTTAGTGGCTGTCTGCATTGAGATCCATACCCACAATAAACCTGTGACCAAAGTGTGTTTAAAGTTCCGTGTGTTTAAACATGTTGAGACAATCAATGCAACTATTTCACTTTCCACACTGACACTAAATTTGTGAGCTTTTCATCAAATATGCAACAAAATGCTAAAATAAGACTTAAAAGCCCAAAATATTGCTGCAGAATGTAGATTGTAAAACTCATGCTGTCTACAACTTTTGCTCACTGCCAATCCAGAGCTGGGGCACAGTTGTTATTTCCATGTCCCTTTTAATATACTACATGACCTGGCATGTCCCCTGAACAATTTATGATCAGGAGAGGATCCTGGCCTTCTTTAACATTTCTAACATCCTCTGTGGCATTCTGAGATCCAGCTCTTCAGTACTGGTAAATATTTTCAGGGGTCAGGGCTGAAATGTTGTTGCCTTGTAGACTTCCCAAAGGCCAGCAGTGTTCATGGAGGACCCAGCAGATTAAAGCCTTGCTTTGAGTCCTGAAAGCAAATTAAGCTGTTGTGTAAATATACCTGGTGTCTCGCTCCTGCAGATGGCTACCAAGATTGCCTTTGGTTTGCTCTCACTAAAAATGCAAAATAGCAGGACAGAAGGAAGCTAAGACTTGGAAAAAATAAAATGTGCTAATCTTATGTTGCATGCTGTCAACTACACTGTTTGATATGCTAATACTTGAAAAATCCTATTTAAACTGAAAGCTGGGCTTCTCAAACATGGGAGGGATTCAATTTCCTTCTCAAAAGAGCAGTAGAAAAGCTGAATACAACTCAAGGTTACTTAGTAACCTTGATGAGGCCAGCTAAACCCAGGGGAAGGTGTGTGCAGGGTCTTTGATTTAAAAAACTGAAAGAAGCCCCTTGGCATCTAAGACACCCCCTAAAAAACCCTAACAAACAAACAATCCCCCACTACTATTATTAACAATTTATTTGTATACATAACTATATATATATATCTATATAAATATATATAGATATATATATAATTTATAGTACAGTCTGAGGCAGCCTAGTTTTTATTGTGGGGGGAGGGATGAGTTGTAGTTTTTTTTTTAATATGGAGAACTCATGTGCCAACGTGATCGAGTGCTACTGCCTTCCCTCCACCAGTGATACCAGTAGCCTGCAGCATGTGCCAGTGGCAGCAACTTCCTTAGTGAGATGAGTGTAGTTCTGGTGATGCCTGAGGAGCTGAAAAGTGCTCTCTGAAGAAGTAAAGAGGGTTAAAAGTGTATTTCTGCTTCCAAGCCTTTCACTGCCCACCCCACTCCAGTATTTAAGCACAGCCAGGAGTAAAAATAACCTCCCGGAAAAGAGCGGGGCTGTCCTGGTTGAACTGTTCAGATGAAATGGACTTTCAATCTAATAAATCCAGTATATAACCTTCATTCTGAATGTGTGAAATACTCCCACTCAGAGGTCTATTTCGTATTTTAAAATGGAAGAGGTCTGAATATGTGTTAAATGAGCAGTGGAGAGAATCATGTTGATGCTGAGACATTTAATTTAGTGAAAGATCTTGAGCAACCTCTGTTTGTGTCTGTGTACCTGGATTTCCACAGACTCAAAAAATGGCAGATTGACCTTGCAAGGGCATCAGCTGCTTCTCTCAATACCCCTTGATGCAGAATTGCAGAAAGTGAGTCCACAGATCTGGAATGGCAGCAAGGGGCCCAGCATGTAAAGAATGAAGCAGTGAATTTAAGACCCCAGGCAGAAGAAAAGTTTTTGGAGAAGCTTTTCTACTACCGAGAAACATGTTTTAGTTATACAGTTATGAATTTCAAGATTACTTTAAAAGAGAGTCATATTTTAATTTCATGTAAATCAACATTACTTTGTATCCTACTGAAACCTTGACCCTTAGCTGCCTCTGATTTCAGTTGGTTTGAATTGCTGCAAGATCACTATAAATCTATGGAAGAGGATGGTACTGGCACAGCCATTGACACCATTATACCAACATGAATGTAGGTAGAATTGGATAAATGTCTGTTAGACACAGAGGTACTCTGTGAGATAGTATGTTCATCCTCTGGACTAGGAAAACACCATTAAGAGATGATCTTGGTTAAAAACTATAGCTGTAGACTCTGTCTCAGGGGCACATATGCTATTATTGAGACAGCTCCATGACCTTACTCCTCTGCATGTTTCCCTTCACAGTGTCAGAGAGATGGCTTTAAATCCATTTTGTATTAGAGAGTACTAATATGTAAATAATCTCTTTTTCATTGTGCAAATGTGTTTTCTTGGTGTAAATGTCTGATCCTGTTCTTCATGAGATGTCTTCATGAGTTACCTAAAGTATATAAAATCAATATGTAACATCAAAATGTAATTTTTGCTGCTGCGTAGGGAAGGAGATACAATTATACCTGCTCAGACTGTTAGAGTTTTACCACATGATCATCCTTAGATGGTGAGTTGTTAACAATACTTTGAGAAACCTATCCCAAATTCAGTCTCTAACATATGCCTGGGAAAATCTTATTTCTCAGACATGCATCCCTGAGTAATTTTTAGCACACTCACATAATAGACTTGAATTCTGTATGTAGTAATTTATTTAAAGTCGGTCATATCATACTGCTTAATGGCTTGGACCCAGCCTTCAAAACTAAGAAATTCCTGAATTCCCAGGCTCTTGAGTTGTGACCTTTAAAAAACAAACTGCCCTATTGTGAAAATGTGGATAGCCTTACTCCTTTCATTACAGAAAGACTGGTTAGGATGCAATATTTTCAAGAACTGCATCTTTATTATTAATGCAAATCAGAATATGAAAAACAATTTTCCTATTGTATGAACAAGACCATATTTGAGAGTTACATGTACCAGTGTATCTGGAGTGGCATCTATTTCTTGTAGACAAAAACTAGATACCTGTGCCAAAAAATAGCCTGGGGTGAATGAGTTATCTCTTCATAGTTGAGGGAGGGAAAACTCACTGGAAGGGTGTAAAAGTTTAATGTAACAACAAATGCAGTAATCATGTTTGTTAGTGTGTCAGATGTTCCTCCACAGTTTTTACATCTCTAAGGCACTACAGAACATCTCTGCAGCTGCAGAATATTTTTGCAGTGACCACGCAACAGATAAACTGGTATGGGCTTTTAGGTTGATGAGAATAGCATTTTGTTTAATTTTATTTCTTTTCTTGGTCTCCTGAACTATTTGAATAACAAATATTAACAGTATTACCTTACAGGGTAATCAGTGGAGCCTTCATCTGACAATGTAACACACTTAAAATTAGCTTCACTAAATACATTCCTGGCATTCCTGTTTTATTTTGGGAAAGTCTTCTGCAAAGCCTTTCTGTGCTACTGATGATGTGATACTGAAACGTAAGTGGGTGGAATCTCATGCATTACTGCTTCTGGATAACTGTTCAACACCAATAGTCCATGTATGTATGATTAACTATATCCAGCAATCCGGACTCCAATTCTTTGCCATTATATGTTCAGGAAAGTTTGGATCTGGATTGGCAGCTTCTGTTGTGAGGCTCCAGCAGATGTGGTCACATTGCCAGGCACTGTGGCCATGACCTCTGGTGAACTGCTGTAGTGCAGTACTGCAGGGGTTTTGTGTTGTTTTCCTTACCCAAGCCTGCCCATTTGAACTAACTACTTGTGAATTCTATGCTGAAAACTCACAGCAATAAATTTTGCCATTAGCATAAGACTGTTCATAAAAGGATCTTTTCAGATCTGTAAATTGAAGGATGAACAATACTTTGTGTTTTCTTTGTGATTATCATTTAGGTCAAGTAAACAAATTCTGCTCTGAAAAACATTCATATTCCACAATTGCTAAATAGTGATGTCATCAGTGTAGTTTGGAGCTGATCTTACAATTGATGATGTCACAGTAGATCTTTATTTCTGCTCATCACCACTAGTCATGTAGTGTTGCAACTTTAGCTTGAGATTAGTGAGCACTTTCACCGAATAACATTGAGTGTCCCTGTGAAAAAAGCATAAAAAATTACAAATATTGAATCCTTGTGTAACAAGCAAAGCATAGTCATAATTAGGTAAGATCTGGACATGTAAGTATGTGCAAAGTTATGGAAATGTTAAGCTGTAAAAAACAAAATCCTCTTAAATGGCAAATTAACATCTTTGGAGTTGATGCAATACATTGTGTATTAAGTGTGTTGGTGAATCCCATTGGAAAACAAAAAAGTTTAAAAAGTAAATTATATATATAATAAATATACTATACAATGTGTAATATATAACATATAAATAATGTTCACATACTTTATATAATCTATATTTTAGGTAATGCATGTAATATATACACACTCATAAAAAACCCCAATATGTGTGTATGCATATATATATATATGTGTGTGTGTGTGTCCCAGTAGAAATTATCAGGTAAGAAATACAAATGTGTTACTTTTGCTAGTACTTTACACTGAAATGCTGAATATATATTTGATAAACTGATAAAGTGGGTGGGTTTTTAAATATCCCCTGGACAGCAAATGAGATTTGCATTGGTGTTGTACCTTTCGAAATGAAATCATTCATTTCAAAGATGAATGAACACGCATCTCAGTGGACTTCTGGCTTTGTGCTTTGATCTTGGGCAGGAATATTGCTTCTCATGTAATAGATTTAGATTCTGTATTTCTCCATTTAGCAGATAGTGACAGGAAACAGTGGAACCTGCAGAAATTAAATTGTTCAAAGTAATCACTGTCAATGATTTTTTTTAGTTTGGTTAGCAAAACTAAAAAAAACCTCAAAAGGAAAATGAGCTCACTCATAACAAAACTGTCTGTATGCAGGTATCAGAGGGAGGAATGCTAAAGTAGATACAAAAATCAACTTTACAGCATTGTTTAGCTGTTTTTTTTCTCAGATTGAAAAGAATATTTCTGATTATTTTAGTAGAAATAAGTGTCATGTAGTAGGGATTTTTTTGTCATTGCCTGTTACATTGGTGTTTTCCTTGCCAGCTTAATCATTAAAAAAAAAAACAAAAAGAAATAATTTTAAGTAATTTCAAAATTAAATGTCCTTCTAATTAAATATTAAATGTGCCATGTATAAGGAAAGAAGTCATTCAAATGCAGCAAGAAGTAAAGTGTAATTAAGATAATGTTAGTAGAATTTCAAGTAGTTGGATAGAAAGATACACTCCTCTTTCCTGGTGGGGTTAAAATATGATTTATTTATTGCACACTTAATTCTATTCAAAAGTAATATAAAACAGGAAGGAAGAGCTGTTTTATTAATGTAGTACAACACTAAAAGTCCAAAGCAATTTTCCAGAGACACATTTGTCTTTTGTAATTTAAATATCTTGATCTTTCTTTTTATAGACTAATATAATTGGTCTATAATTTGTAGATGTTTGCAAATTACTACTGCAATGCCTAAGTCTTAGCATTACACTACCAGTACTGACTGAAATTTGGTATCCATGGAAAAAAATTGTATTTTATTATGAATCAGAAGAAAAATCAGGACTTTTCTAGGAAGCCTGGAAAATGCTGATTAAAATATATTTTGTAAACTCAAACTATAAGGATCTTATCAATGTATTTTACTGAGCTGTAGGAGCAGGGTCCCACAGGCAGCTTCAGTCCCTGTTGTGGTTTGTGAGTGCAGGATCTGGATTACAGAAAAACACTGGAGTTTTTATAGAATCTTGTGGGTATAGCTAAACCCAGATTTTAAAGACCTAAAAGTGGCTAAATCAGGAATAGGGTGTCTTGGTTTGAAAAGACAGGTGTCTGCTAAGGAAGACTGCAGCCTCTCCTGAAATGAAAAATGTAAACCACCTCCCTCCAAATTATTATAATTCTGAAATAAAGGGGCTCTCAGGCAAAGAGATGAGAGTAGGAATAACAGTTCTTTATTGGAAAAATAAAAATGCAGTAATACATAGCAACACTGACAGAGTCAGAATACAACCTGATGCCCTGTGGGTCAGGTTGTTGGCAGCAGTCCAATTGAAATGTTGGCTGCAGTCCTCCTGGAGTGACAAATGTAGTTCTGGTGCTGCAGTGATCCTGTAGAAAGGGTGTAGTCTTCCTCTGAAGGTCCAGTGGTGGTGTAGATGGGCCTGGTCTTCCTCTGGGAATCCAGTGGAAAAAGGTTGCCTGTGGTGTGCCAAATTTAGGTTATTCCAGGTAGGAATGCTTGGCTCCACCCCCTGGGCAGAACATCTCACAATGGGATGATGTGATTTTATCAGCCATTCAGGGAGGCTCAATGGCCCATTAACAGCAGATATCTCCCTGGAGGGAGGATAGGTCCTGGAAGAGCTAAAGAAAACTGCCCCACCTGGCTTTAACGAGTGACCCATTAACAGAAGATAACTCTCCCACCTGGTTCTAACAGATGGCAATAGAATACACATCCCTGGCCACATCTTGCATTGCAACCTAACACAGAGACATTTGAATTCAGTAGACTTCAATATGAGACCAGTGATTGGTGAATGGTTTGTCTACTAGAAAACAATTAAAAACTATGAATTAGACATTAGCAGTACCAAGTACCACTGGTGTTCTGACAGCCTTCACCCATCAGGTTTGCTTCTCTTCTATGCATAAAAGTGCACTGTAATTTTCACCTCCAGCACATGAAGAACTGTGTATGTACAAATATACATGAACAAACAGTTAATAAGCTCTGAAGGTCCATGATAGAAGACATAAACATTGATGGGGTCATTGAGTCTAAGGATTGTTCTGGTTTTTTGCTGATGAATAGGCTTTAATATCGTATTGTTTAAACTACATTTTTGTGGAAGAGTTATTATATAATGACTATCTCTGCCATCTTTGTAATTTACTGATGGTCTTGACAGATTTTCAGGATCTATTTTTTAACAGTCCCAGGAGGGGTGTCATGATGATAAATAATGACTGCATCATCCAGTGTTGTCTCTAGAGAGATGTTCCCTCCAGAACAGGGTGACTGAGGAAAAATAGCTAATGGCTCAAACTGAATTGACATACAGACTGAAGGTTTCATATGACAGTATTTCAAGCTAAAGGCAGATTCTGTATATTGGTATACATCACCTCTCCTCAGTGTGTTGTTATCCAAATAATTTCCTGACATAGTTTATTCAACAGCCTTTCCTGCTTTCCTCTGACCTAATTTCTGCCTTCAAATGATGCAGCATCCATTCATAACGTGTGTGACGGAAGTGTCTGGCTTGTAGGCTGTATCTGAAAGGATATTAAGCAAATGGTGCCTGGAAGCCATGAGCCTGGACATGTCAGGTGGATGATGCTGGAAATACATTTTCTAGTTTAACTGTCATTTGAGATGCACTGTGACTGAATAGTAAAGTTCAAGTTTATACAAGTAACCATGTGTGCTTTCATAGGATATCTACGAATAAACTTTCTATCTGTTCAGTTATGAGTCTTACAGCCTTACACTCCTTACACTGTCCTATCTAGGTCAATTTTTGTGCCTAGCTCACGAAGTTGAATCATCTGATAGTAGACCTCCAATGGCTGCCCATGCCAGCAGCTGAAGTGGGACTGTGAAGGAGGGAGGAACAAACATTAAAACCTCCTATATTCTGTGAGTGAAATACTTGATACCCACAAAACACATCCACAGACTTGAAGGAAGGAAATTAGAACCCGTTCCTCCTTATGTGTTTCTATTTGCCTTCTGTGCTGTGGTGTTTTCCAACAAAGCTATCTCAAGAATATTTTTCTTACATTAAATTTTTGCTATTCCCAGCAAAAAATAATTTCACCTTTTTGCTGGCTGGAGATTGCTTAACACACTGTTTTCCATATTGCTTGTTTCTGTTTATTCTCATGAATATGTCTGTGCACTCATCAAGAATACATGATTTATACATCAGATTATAGTGGAATCTGCAGCAAGAAACATGAACAGTATGAGGCCAATAATATTCATTAAAAAATTATTAGCAAAACTTTTTTCTACACCTCTGGCAAACCTAAAGCATTCAGTCAGAAATATCCTTTTGTGTTGCATTCTGCAAATACCCAGGTAAACAGTCAATGCAGAATAAAATGCTCTGCTAGAAACTAACTATGGACTACATGTAAACCCCAATACAGTCAGCAGAAGACTCACTGAACTGGGATTTTGAAGCACAATTTAGCTGAATCAAGTAAATAATTTTTTTTATATTTTGTTCATGTACTTGGTTACATATTTAAAAGTAACTTTCATTAGGTATCTGATTTTTTAAAACTTTAGTGAAGAGTTTTTTTAAGTTTATGCAATTTTGTTGAGATCTTTGGTCAAACATTATGTTAAAATGTCACTGAAACTTTTAATATAATTTAAATTAGACAAGAAGCTGCTTTTTTCTTTGAAAACTAATAAGAATGTTGTAGATTAGATAATGAGCTTTAAATTTTTGGTTTGGGCAATCATTACTCTGCCAAGGATTTTAATGTAATCTGGAAAGGCTGGCACCTCTAGAGCTATGATAACATTTGCTTCCTGCTCAGAAGCAGTACAGTGCTGGAACTGGGGAGGAGTTAAACAGGAGAGGCTGCTGGATCCAAATAATATCCAGAGGTTGTAATGTAATGTGAAATACTGTCTGGACACTCTGACCCATTCCATTTCCTCATGCACTGGATGTGACAGTCCTGTTGGACAGCTAGAAAATAGCCCTTAACTTTGTGGTTGTTCGATGTACCTTTAAGCTGCTCATCTGGGGAACTTATCAGTCACATTTCCCATTGGATACTCAGGGACAGAAGAACAGGGTTGCAGTGCCAGGGTAGCAGGGTGGCAGTGTCCTTTCAGTTTCAGGTGCAGACAGAGTGCCCATGAGGAGGGTTCTCTGATACATCTTAAACTTCATGCCTTCTGCCTGAGTCCCCATGGCTTTCCACACTCTTCTGCTGTTTCCCAGCAGGTGCTCTGCATGTGCCTGCAGGTGCTCCATGGACATGGCGTGGCAGGAGAGATGTGCTCTCTTACACATCTTGTGTGCATCCTGCAGCAAAGTCCCTTGAGCCTTTCCTCAGGAAACCGCCATACCCAGTGTGACAAACTCTGCTTGTCAGACCACACCAGTGTGGGGATTTCATGTTCTTAGACAGAAGTTGTTTGTTTATTTAATCTTAATTTCATGCCTGCATTCAAGGGAGTGGTTTTGTGCCTATGTTTACTCCCTCAAATATGCACACTCACATTCTTGCACCCTTGGGTCATTGTACATTTAGCTGGAAAAAACACATGTATGGCTAATACACTGTTAATATTTAATCAAACCCTATTAAGATTCCCACCAAACTAATGTTCAGAAAACTGAACAGATTAAAAAGAAAGGGCAACCATCACTACTTTTTAAAGTCTCAGGTGAACTAGGTTTATATAATATTATATATGATAGATAAAATACTGTACAGAAGATAATCTTTGCTATGTATCTACATTTTCAGAAATGACAAATGAAAGAGCTGTGAGGGCTTCATACTGCAGATAATGTTCCCATGCTGTTTTATATTGTTAAACAACATGTGCTTGGATGAGTTAGTGTGCTATCATAAATTCAAGCCTTCAAAGAGGTTCTGACAAATCCTACACAGAATTTAATTATATTAGGAAGAAGAAACAGAAGTAATTCTTAGACTAAGAGTTTGCAGAGAAGTGTGAGTTCCATCCCTCCTTGGGCTAGCTTGATGCAATGTACTGACTGCAGCCAGATTGAACCAAGGCCTAGAATTGTCAATGGGCTTTTTATCCCAGGTCTCTTGCTGAAAAAGTTACTTTTTTGGAGTTATAATTGAACTGTGAATTAACACTGCAAAAGACTGTCTATAGTCTCTGGTTTCTGTACAGCTCCTGTTAGCACAGTCTCATCTGAACTGTAGAAGAGCAAGTTGAATCTATTCCACACTTGGGCAAAAAAATTGCTGTTTTTAATTTTGTGTGAACAAATGCTTTAAAGCACTTTATCGCAGCTAATAAAAATGAAAAGAGATTTTCTCATGTAGACAAATTTACATGTCACAGAGTGACCACATTGACAGAACTTAAGATTTCCTCTTTCTTAGCCTCTTCTTCAGTCTCTCAGACTACAGATTTCTACAGACTCCCAAGTCTCAGCCATGGAATTGAGCTCAATGTCCAAGTTAATCTTCTGCATTCTCAATGCTCTCTGGAGAGAGATGAGTTTGTTCTGTTTCCAGCTTCCCAGGAACTGGGCTGGTTTCTGTTGGGGTCTCACCACTGGTCCTGTTGTCAGCCTGCTGCTTGGCTCATGGGCTCTGCCTTTGAGCCCATGAAAGAAAGAGCATCCTTTTCCTGAAAAAGGTCTAGCAGGGAGATGAGTCCATCCCTGGCACATCTTCAGGGCACCACAATGCCTCTTGAGTGCTAACAACAAGGGAAGGCTGTGCCCAAGTTCCTCCTGGTGGGAAACTGCCTAGACAAGCATGTTTATCCTTTCACAGAAGGAGATTTACCATACAGTTCCTCTGTACCCTAATGCCCATACTTCCTTCATGTTCCCTGCTGCTGTGACCCAGAATACTCTATGCTCTAATGGCTAAAACATTTGGGATTGCAATGCTGGTCTTGTGTGTTTGTACTTCAGATTAAAGGATGTGGTTTTGACATCTGCTGAGCAAACCACTTTTTCCTTAATCAGCATGCTCTGCCCCTATCTGCTTAATCTCTTCTAAGTCTCATGACAAAAATAATTGAGGCCACAATCTCAGAAGCATGGGCTCTTAGGGGATTATTTATGTCACTGACTAATTTGGGATTTATTTCTTAGAGGGATGCTGTGTCTGGAAATCTAGGCACCCCTAATTTTCCTTCCTTTAAAACTTTTGGCTCCTCTACTGTCAGGAACTTTCTCTTTTCCATTTTAACAGTAATTGCAGTGTCAGATAAATCAGTAAATCCTTTTGGTTAGATATTTTGCAACTGGACCATTTCTATATGGAGTCTTCTGTCATCCATAAAAGGTGGATTTCCCTACAATGGAAGTACTTTTGACATTTCTTTTTTATATGACTATTAATTTTTGCAGCAATTGCAAAGGCCTGAGAGATCAGTTGTCTTCGCTTCTGTTTTTGGTTGGTGGTGTTGAGCAGGTTCAAAGACAACAGGCAAGCTGGAGTCAGGCGGAGATAGACTGTGTGTGTGCTTATTTGGGTCTCTAGAACCAAGCTAAAATCTTATTGTTCCTGTTCCATTATGACTGTACTTGTTAGCTACTTCACCCACAGATTTGATTCATGTGATTTTGATTTGGAGATGCCTTGCAAAGCTCCTTATGTAAATGGAACTCTGCATGATGCAGGAGTCAAGTAATTGAATTTTCACTGAACGTGAAAAACCTGACAATCTCTCTGCACCACACCCTGCAGGTGAGGGACGTGGTCATGAATAAACAAGCTTATTCATGAGATACACAGGCATCTCTCATCAGTTTGTGTGACTTTGATGCACCAGATTTGGAGCTGGTTTCTGGAACTTGCTTCACTGCTGAGTCACTCTGTGTCGGTGGCAGAGGATGGTATAAATCAGCCCCAGCTCCCGTGTCCTGCTCCACAGGTGACTGACCTCAGTGTAGTTATTTGCTCTCTCAGTGTTGTAGTCGTCCCACATCTGAAAAAGGAGGGGTGAAAATGAACCCACCTTTTCTGGTGCCTGAACACTAAGGAAGAGTCTTGAGTCCTGTGTAAATGCAAGTTATGAATAATTTTTCTTCCCTAATGTCCTGATCAGCCTGTCTCCTATGGGAAGTGCTAAAACTTTTTATTCTCTTGGTTATTTCTTTGGAGCTACAAATCCCAGGGGTTGTTAATGACATCACACAGACAAACAAAATTAAAGCTAACTTTTCCTGTTTGTTGCTGCAGTGAGCAAATATTCACATGCTCAACTAACTTTAGCTTTGAGATGAGGAGGAGGTAGCTGGTATTTTGTGAATCTCTGGGAGGAGAGTGGAAGTTGGAGGGTCAAAAACCAGCAGGAATTGAAATCTCTGCCTTTGATATGTGTTATCAGTTGTGGAGAGCAGAAAGAAACTGCAATGGTGCCAGGAGCATGGTTGCTGTCTTTAAAGACATATTTCTTATGGGATTGCTGCATTCCTGGTTCATTTCAGAAAAGTGTGGCTCCCTGATCTGCTGTGCACACTGGCTGAGTCAGGGACAGCAGCTGGGGCAGAGCACACGCAGCTCACTCACGGCTCATGGCACCAGGTGTCTCAGACAACCCTTGTTGTGATGCCCTCTGCTTTTCCTTTCTTCTTCCAGGCTGTTTCCATTAAGCATATTTCACCTCTGGGCAATATCCCACTGGATGAAGCCTGCTTTCCATCTTGGCCATGCAAAAGGTGAAGTCATGGCAGTCCTGGCTTGCTCATCTTTGCCTTTGTGACTGCTCAGTTTCTGGTGTGACTCTGTACAGGTGAATCGGTGCTACAGGCACCATGTCAGCATTTGGCTTCACCAGTTTTCCTGGCTCTGAGGAGAGCCTATCACCGTCCCCAGAGTGGGAAGGAAACTTTTGTTCCTTGCCAGTTTCTGTGTTCTATAGAAGAATTGTTTTTTGTGAAAGGGAGGAACAAACTGTTTCTCAGCTTCTGAAGCATTCTTACCTCTTTGAAATATGCTTATGAAATGCTCCAAATGAAAAGCTTTTGTCTACATATTTTATCATTTAGCCAGAAGTGCCACTGTTGTGGAGAGGCTTCATTTATTACTTTGCTCAAGTGCCGAGTCCTCATTTCTGGTTTAATCTGAAGACTATTTCAGACTTGAGCTCTTTGGGAAAAGGAAATGAAAGTGGGCTCAAGAGTCCTTTGTTTCTGAGCCCCTGGTTACCACTCAGGAAAATGCTTTTATGCTACAAATGGATAAGAATTACAAGGGTTCATTCAGGAATGTAACATCCATTTAATTGATCCATTCACAACCCCAAAATTAAAGACAGGATTTATTAGGCTTTGACATATGGGTTGAGTATGCTCCTTTTATTCTAGATGACGTTTTTCTCCTCTCAAATATAGCTAAAAATGTAATAGCCCCTCAGTTCAACAGATTCACAAACCTCCTTTGTCTCTTCTTGGTCAACCATTGACTCTTTGTAAAGTGCAACAAGGAATCACAGTCTCAGTGGACAGTCCCACTATGCTGTGGAGTAAGAAAACCAAAAAGGACTATCATGAATTACTTATAAAGTTCACTGAGATACAGCCACTGACAAGATTAATGACTAGCTTCTAGGCTTAGCTCTTCCAGGCTTTTCTTTCTTTTTCCTTCACAAAAGACTTTCATTACTGAGCCACAAAGGTGTAAATGGGCTGACAGTGTTTCCTGCATTCATGGAGTGATGGGAAATCTAGCAAGTACTGTGAGACATGGACATTTTTCATGGCATCATGTTTTATTTTTAAGCTCAAGAAAACCAGCTTCTTCATATAAACATACTGTCTCCCTCAAACATGAAAGGTACCTCCTGCCTTCTCCTTGACTGTGCAAGTCACAGCTGTGTCTGTTTTGAATCCACCAGGAGCAGGTTAATCAGATCCCACCACAATTTCAGTATTAAGAGGAGAAGCACAAACTAGATTGCTTGAAATGTGTGTGTAAGATTGAAGGAAATGTGGGCTAAGGTGGGCTTAGGACATAGCCCTGCTTCTCCAAACTGTGCTGTGCTAGGGGCTGAAGCCATGAGCAGCCCTGAGTAGAGAGTAATGAGGTTTCTGAAATACATTGCTTACTGTCACCTCTGTCACTTGGACCCTGCCGCAGAGTCACAAGAACTGTTTATGCAATGTTATGAGCTGCTGACAGCCATATACTACATCAGCCAAACCATGCAACACAAAAAACCACATTATTAATTTGTTTAAGTTCAACCAGACACAAAAAATCCCACTGTTTCACCCCTTACATATGTCTGATTTTCTTGCACATCTTTCAAGACAGCTGAGTCCCCTCAGACTAAGGTGTTTATGTGGGTTAGGTAAAAGTCCAGACCTCTGAGCTATGATGTTGATGAACCCTCTGAAAAACATCCTCACAGTCTGCCAAAGCGCTCGTGGAAAGAGCTTGAGGTGTTTCTCACCAGTTCTGCCCTCTTCCCACAGCAGCTCTAGCTCCCCCAGCAAGTTTCCCTCACCTCACCTGGAGACTGTCACACGTAACTACATCAAAGGCTCATCAAACTGCAGGGGCAGTAAGTGCTAGTGGTGGGCAATATAAATCCTTTTGCAGTTAAAACTGGGAAAATCATTTCCTAACTTCACTTTCATGTTTGCATGGCCCTTCCATTGTTTTGTGGCCAAGAGCATTGATAAGGACAAGGGCATTTTTTGGACAGCACTTAGTCAATTGAATCCTATTACATGCTGGGGGACAAGAGGCTTCTGCTCCACAGGTGAGAAGCTGTAGCCATTTCACAGGCTGCATGCTGATTCCCAGAGTTACCATCTCAACTTCTGCTGGCCTCCTAGACAGCAGAGAAGCGCTTTACTCATCAGTCAGGGACAGCTCCCAGTCTCCTTCCTATTACCTGTCCCTCCTGCCACTGGTACCATGTCCAAAATGTACATTCTCTCACTGTTTTGAAAGCTGAATCCTCACTGTCTTGAAAGCTGTTTGGAACAGAGCCATGTGAGGAAGCATCTACTTCTCTCTTTATTTAATGCCCAGACCTAAAAGTTTTGTTTAATTAACAGGGTATCTTTTAGAAACAGGAGTGATCCTTGCGAATAGATACCCTGACTTCAAAGGCTACATGTATATCACCTGGTTAATTAAAAAGGGGCTTCAACCAGGACAGCTGAAGTAACTTGCCAAGAGAAAACCAGATTTTTCCATCTCTTGCAGCATTATAGATAGCAACTTTTAACTAAATGGTCAAACTTTCCATTGTAGCTTTCAAGCAATTTAACTTCTCCCCACTTTACCATCTGATTCTCTTAATTAAATGTGGTTTGTAATTAACTTCAGCAGGCTTCATTCAGAAGAGCTTGCTCACAATCACTTACCAAAACCAATCCTTTGGCACCATTACAGGGAAATGCTTGAAGGTCTGCAAACCCCCCACATACAGATAAGGGGAGTGAATTTTTTTCTACAGTGTGTGCTTATTTCTTGTGCTAAAAATGAAGCAAATTTTTGCTGCATTTACTTCAAAGGAGATAGGTAAGTGTGGTGGATGTGAGGTTTCCTTCTGTTGATGGTTTTTTAAGCTGTGTCTGACGTGACATCAGCGTTTCTTTCTCAGCACTTTGCAGGACTGAACTCAAACTGAAGTCTACAACCCTTTATTTTCAGATGTTGTTGGAACAAATATAAAACATTTTAAAGTTGATCAATTTTCTTTATAGTTTGTGTTAAATTACAGGCGCCAAGTTAAAAGTCTCACCCTCTCTTCATCTTCTGTGGACTCATGCTGAGGTTCTCTGAGTTGCTGAGCAATAGAAAGCATAGCTAGAGCTTTACATTAATTTCTATGTGAATTACATATACATGGGAACCCTCAGATGCAGGCAATTTAGAGGGACATTTGCTGCCTCCAGGATGTATTCAAATTGCTTGTTTTACCCAGCTATCTTGGTTATAAACAGTTTTCACAATGCTTGGTTTTGTTTTCTCATTTCTTTGCTTTTTAGCAACATTGAACCTGATAGAGAAATAGATTTGTTTTCTTTTTTTAATGATTATTGTCTATGCTGATGACTTTTCCCCAGTAAAATGTAGGACAATTGGTTAATGTTGTGAAAAGTAATTTGTGTTGTTTTGTAAAGCTTGCAACTATTCCTGTGTTGCTTTCATGTTAGGCTGAAGACTGTAAGCTTGATTTCAGGGGAAAATCGTAAGTGGAATGAATATGTGTTGCTGTGAGAAAAGAGTGGGAATTAAAAAGCTGTTATAGACAGTCCAGTGCTGCATTCCTCCTGCCTCTATTTTCAGGTCAATAGCCGATCTCTCTAGATGACAGATCTCTCATTCTTCCGCAAGGTTTCTTGTGAATGTCTTCTTCCCAAATCATGTCAAGCTGTGGAGTCCCTCTAAAAGTAGTAATAATAATAAAGACACTTACTCAGAACATTTTTACTACTATCTAGTCTGAAATGTAGTCCAGACAGAGGCTGAATTTTTGCTATCAAACAAAAAGTGTGAGAAGAATATTGTAGCAAATAAACAACAGTATAAATAACAACTAAACAAATATCAATTTAGATTATACACCATACAAATTGGTCTAAACAGTTCTCTATTAATCTGTTTATATCACTTTCTGTCACACTTCTCATCCTGAACCTTTTAAATCTGATAATCTGCATAATATCAAATGAATGCTGAGCAATTCTTCCCTGACAACATAATGTGGAGTTAATACTTTACACATCTAACCCCATATATACAAATATAATAGCATATGGCACAAAATTAAACTGCTGGCTGCTGTTCCACTGAACTAAAAGGCTCTTTCAGTCAGAAATGGACCACAATTGTGCTTTTTCCTGTGTCCAGATCTTAATACAATGACATATTAGATAATAGTGAATCTAGGGTAGATATCCCTATGGTACATAAGGGGATGCTAGGGCTGTAAGGCTACATCTAGATTAGGACATTAAAAGTATTCAGCTTTGTTTACTGGTAAAGAGACCAACAGGCATGATCTACCCTGCCCATGTAAACAGGCTATAAAACAACATGGTGTGGCACACACTGCCTGCTGGGAATGGTCCTCAAGGAGTTCATCCCTGTCAGTGTCCTTGGGGTGGCCTGTGAGAACACTGGCTCATATGGCCAGGGACCAACCTGATCATGTGAACAGGGTCATGAAACTCAGAATTTATCATTTACCTAGTAATAGTCCCTGGCACTGTTTAATGCAAACCAACATGTTTAACATGATCTTTGTGCTGGTTTCATATCTGTTCTTGCTGTTCACCTATAGACTTGGTTCACCACATCCCAAATTCATCATTTCAGACCCATTTGTGATTTGAAGGATTAAATCTGCCACTTTACCAAGTAGAGTATGGAGGGAAAGGATGTCTGCACAGGGGGTGATTCAAAGCTGAGCACTGAGAGGTCTGGGCACACTTTGTCATTTAAACAGATCAGGAAATACCAGAATGCTGAAGTACCACTTGTAATATGTACAGTCAACAATCAATCATCCAATTGCACAGTCTGGAAATGCAATGTACAGAAAACAGTGAAGTGAATAATGAAGTAGGCCAGAACATGGGATTATGTGGGATAGACACGCTTCTGTTACGCTTCTGTTGCCTCCATGCTTTGATTTTTTTTCTTTTTTTTTCCACTGTTTGGATTTTATTTGTTTCCAGTGCATTGTTAGGCATTTGCAACCCCCCACCAGTTTCATCAGAAACTCTAAGATAGCTACATGTGGTGCCCAGAAATGGGCAAAAGACTTTTTCTGTAACCAGTGTTTAATGGAGATTGAATTTTAAAAATCTACAAAATTGTTATATTCTTCTGACAAATGGAAATAACACAGACAGGAATGATTTTCAGTGAGCTTTATTTTTGGCCGATTCTAAGAAGATTAAATTAAACACTCATTCTTCTTCACAAAACCAAACTAAAAACCTCTGCCCAAGCAGTTTGTAGCATTACTGTGCATATGTCAATATGGAATTGTATTTTGGAGTCAAAGACTACAATCCAAGGTGATCAACAACAACAACCAAAAAATCATAAGTTCCAAGTAATTTTTCTATGCCTTTTTTTGACCATATCAGAGAGTGTATTGTTTGCTGTTTGGATTTGGTAGTTTGAAAATACCTTTTAATTATACTCTAGAAGTTTATTTGTTACTAAGTAAGTATAGTACCTATATGCTGAATGCTAACAGAACCTAAACAGAACAGAAACTGATGAATTTACTGACAGTGAAGAATAATTGTGCTTCTGGCCAGCAAAAAATCTAGTATGTTTTGGAGGGGAAACAGAACCTCAGGGGAGAAGGAAAGGCAGCTAGTTGCCATCAGCAAATAAGTGGCAGGATGTCATACTTCACATTGAACTGGAATAACACAAATGACACAGTGAAGCACAAGCTAATAACTGCAGCCATTTTGCTGGGGGCAAGTAATTGAGAGACATGGGGAGCAGTTTTAGAAATGCCAAAAAATACATCATTATTGGCTATTGATGGGACATGTCAAAAAGGCACAGTCAGCTGAATATTAAGACATATTTGAATAGACATATCTGTAGCAGCTCAGACAATATTCTACAGATGGAGAGCCAAGGCTCAGGAATGACATAAGCAAGGAAGACATTAAGGTATTTACACTCCACTTTAGCTCTGCTGTATCCATGATCTGTGAACAGCTCACCAAGTGCCAGTGAGACAATGTGATCCACTATGTGAACTGTGCAGATTGCTGGGTCCTCTCCTATTGCAAATTCATAATTGCCTGTAGCTAGTGTGAGGCTTCCAAAGAAGACAAAAGTTCTTACAGTCTCATAATAACTCCATTCACTGCACTAGACTGTATTGTGTGTTGACTTCCATGTCAGCTTACAGATAATAGCTGTAGAGGAGAAACAGCTATGAAAATGGAATTATTCCATATAGGTGTTCTTAGCACTGAAAATAGGAAATAAAACTTCATTTTTCCAGACTACTATTTTTGTTCTTATTATGAAACAGAAATATAACACATGCTTCTACAATTCTAATTTTTGCAACTTCCCTTGTTTGGTACTACTTTAAAATCAGTCTTGCTTGGCTTTGGCTGTATACTGCTCATTTTATTTCTGTGATTAGCCTCACTTGGACAATGACAATAATTGATGAAAACTATATCCACAAGCATGCCCAGAAATAGTAGCATTAGCCTGCTATTGGCCAGTACCTGGGCCATAGCACTGGTTTTACACTGGGGAGACTCCAATGGGGTGATTTTTGAGTAGGCAGAATGACTTCTACCTAGTTTTGATTGCGCTGCTCTAGAGGAGCTGGTGTCCTCTTTCTTTCTCACAGTCTCTGCTGGCAGGGATCCCCTGGTAGGATATTTCTTTAGGATATTTCTTTATGATGGGAAACATTCCCTTCTTAGGGCTATTTGGCTTCTCTGATTTTTCACTAAGATAATTTTATATACTGGGAGTTTTTGTTTGTGTAGGATGCTGGTACTGGATGGCTCAGAGGGCTAAGAAGGGGTGCAGTGACCCAGAGTGCTTGGAACCATTGGGATAGTGCAGGTTCCCATTAGCCTTATCTTCTTTTGAAAAGTAAAAAACACTTTTGAAGTGTAAAAAGCACTTCTAACGGTGAGTCAGACATTAGGGATGTTTCATATTGATTACCAAGTGTAAAGGGCAGTTTGAATTGCATCTGGAACACTTGAATGCCACCCTTGAGTTGGCTGGGGAGGGAAGTGATGGCTCCCCATTTGTGATCTGCAGCCCGCGTGCTCCTCTGAGTGCCATTAAAAAGAAAGGGAACTGGAGGATGTATGAATTATAGAAAAGAGCATGCCTCTTTCGTCACTTTCTTCCTTGCAAGTATATGTATTGATTTGCACATGCAGGGCCATCTTAATTTAAGGTGCTAGGGCAGCAGGACACCAACTTGCTCAAAGCAAGTGACCAACTCTAGAAATTCTACCAGACAGAAAAAAATGTTTCATCTTCACTTCATAAGCCGTGTGGTTTATTTTAGCCCATAAGCTAATACAGTATAAAGTGTGAAAATATCAACCCCGTAAAAATTAAGTCAAGCACCTTCTAATAATGATTTGTCTTAAAATAGGGTTCTGCAACCTACATTAATTCTGCAATCCACCTTAACAGGCTCTTAAAATAACATCACAGAGCAACATTTGACATCCTTTACTGTAGTATTTTTGTCAGCCTCTGTAGTCACCAATATAGGGTCTTAAGACAGAAGAGCATATCTCCAAAAATGATCAAATATGTAGGAGAATGTTACACAATTTTTTTTGTGCAGATATGCTACCTTTTGAAAGATTTTGCTGGCAAATACTATTGGTGATATGTTTGTTACCAGTTTTAATTGTGGCAAAATAAAATTATAGGTACGAAATTATTTTTAGAAATGAAAACTGCTGCCACTGGGCAACATTCTAAAGAGAGGATAGAAATATTATAATCTAATAGTATTAACTAAATTGTATTTATGCTGTTTTATTCTGTTTTGCCTTAGAAAAATTGCTAAGGCCCTTAATGAAAGTATGTTAAAAAACCAGAAAGGGGAAGGTCTGTTTGGTATTGTCTAGTTCTCTTGTTTAAGGCACAGAAGAGTAATGCAGGACTGGACTTTTTCATCACTGAAATCAATAAAAATGAAAGATTTTGACATTAATATTGATCATTTCAGAGAGGAAGACGCTGCCTTAAGATCTGTTTGCAATATTGAAGCTGGTTTTCAGACTTCACATTTTAAACTTTGATTATTCTTTTCTCCTAAAACAAGAAAGTGAGCGTATGTTCAGCCTACCTATTAATCTCCAGCCAGCAACATTCAGTTTGGAACCAAAATCATCTTGCATACAAGCAGTGTGAGCTGAAAGTCAAAAGTACTAAGCAGCTGGGCTTTTATTAGTCTCGTCTTCATCAAGTGTACTCAGTTAAATTTGTACAGTCAGTGTTTTGGTTTAAATTGTTTGAAACATTTTTGCTGAGCTTTCTTCTACTGTGTTCCAAGCCAGAGCTGTGTTTGCTACTGCTCTGCACTCTTCTGTTCAGCATCTAAGTTTTATATATGTGGTGCAGCTTCCATTATACAGCTCTGGGTAGAATCAGCACAGAGATATGTGATCATTCTGTGCCCATGGGGTACATTTCACCCAAGGACTTCTGAGTCTCCCAATGGATGGCAATTAGGTGCAGAAAGATTTCTTTTATTTACATTGAATTACCACTTGTGGGGACCAGGATCCCAGATTTTGGTATCTGCCAATTATGTAGGTGCTGGATTTAAACCACTCAAGAATAATCATGAATAAAATGAGAAGTTGTGAGATGATCACATGATAAAAATGAGAATTGTCCTGCCTCCATATTGGAGATTCTCATATAACGTGCAATTGTAATTTTGTAACAAAGAGAAGGAAGCTTCCCAGAAGAGATACAGCCTAAGATATTGGTTTAAAGAAATGTCAAATGTCAAAATCACCTAATATAATGCAAGGGATTTCACTGCTATTTCTTGTAGATGGGATGTCTAAAGCAGCAAATGGAAAATCTTATGTCTTAGAAGTCTGATTTTCAGGATTTTTGGACTCAGACTGTGTTAGAATGCCAGGCAACCTCAGGCTCTGTTTCATGGACATGTGTTCCCAGCTGGGCATGTATGTACAAAGTTGCTATTTTGCATTTCTAAAAAGTGAAATTAGGAATATTGTTACATATCCTAGGAGTTCAAAAGATATACACGCACGAATAAATAAATAAAATAAACAAACTGAAATCATAGTGTAAAAATTGTGTTTATCTGCTTGAGTTTTCTAGGATTACATCCTTAACTCTTTGTCACAGTTTTAAAATTCAATCACTGCAGACAAAAGTGTCCATCAGAGTTAGTATCCATCAAGGGGTTGGGTTTAAGTGGAGCACAGTGGTGTATAAATGGAAGAGAGAGCTGAGCCAAATAACTGGAGATCACCTATGTAATGTGGTGTTTAAAGAGGGACAACGACAAATATGGAGTTTTTTACTACAAATGTTAACATTTTTTGGATATATTAATTTCTTCCACCTGTTGCCTACACATATATGAGTCAGAGTAGATTTGAGACATTTTCATTGGTATTAATGATCATTTTCCCTTTTTTTGTTTGTTGACTAACGTGAATTTTAATTCAATATCAACCTGTTTGCTCTGTAGTCATTAAGGATTTATGTTTAGGAATTCTCACTTTCTAAGTTTCTAGGGCTCAGATTCCAGCTCTGTTTAAGTTAGAGGTTTGCTCCCTTGACATGCTCATACCTCTGCAGTTAAGAAAGATGATGCTTGCCAGTGGTTTTTAGATGAATGACAGAGCTCTTTAGAAATAAATTACTGTCTGACTTCCTTCTTTTCATATATTCATATCCTGACCAGACAACCCCACATCACATGAAGACACATTTCCATTATTCATGCTGTCATGTTTCAGTTGTGGCCCAAACAATACCACGTATACTTCAGCTTTGCTACTAGCTCTAAATATGAGTTGCCAAAACACTTTGTGTTGTCTCACCATTTGTAAAGTGGTTCTGCTGTTTAATTTCCCCTCAGAAGTGCTGTGAAAATGAATACAAGCTGGAAACATTTACTATGAATTTTAAACTTGTAAAGAAAGGGCCTAAACTTCTAAGTACTGTTTAACTGAGCTACCACTTTCTTTGTTCAGATGTAGATTTGAAGCATAATAAACATAATGATGACATGAAAAACAGAGAAATATGTTTTGAACCAATTTTTTAACAATCAGCTGCCAAACCTAAGTCTTTGTTGGCAGAAAGTAAAGAAGTGATTGTACTTTTTTCTTTTTTTAAATAAGGGAGCATTGAGAGTGCTGATTCTTCGACTGAATTCCAGTGTGAGTAATTACATCCTACCATATTTAAATATCAATTACATGTGGGGTTTTTTTTGTTCATTTCCTGTTTCACACTGGTGGATAATGTTGCTGTGCCCTGCTGAACAGTAGCCACATTCACCCTAAAGTTGGCAGTGTTTCTGTGGCAAACAAAGTGATATCTCTATTTCTTAAGGATGATTCTCTGAATGCTTCCACTCACACTACTTTTACAGCTTCAGTAGTGTCTGCTCTGACTTACAGCAGTATAAGTGTGTATGGGAATTATGATACAATAACAACTATATAAATACAAAATAATCAATTGTACTTCATACTGCAGGAAGTTGATGGGTATAAAGCTGAATTCTGTAAAATTCACTACTCAATATTAAAAAAAAACCTATCTTAGAATTAGTATTTTGCCTCTTGCTTTTTTTTCTCAAGTTAATCAGGATGAATTGTGAATATGGACTTTCCATTTAAACTAATTTACAGAACATTAGGTATTTATGCAGTGTACAGTAGTGGTATCTGAATTATACTCAACAGTTATACCAAGTACTATTCAATAACTCTTTTCACTGAATATTATGTCAAATTTTCTTTGAGGGAAAAATATAAGATTCCAGGACCAAAAAACCACCGTATTTATTTCTGAGGGACATGGCTGAGAGCCCATGAGTGGTGAGAAAATTGAATTATTTTCATTTACTTGCAAGCCAACTTCATGCAATGCAGAAAGAAAAGCAGGTGAGAAGAGGTCATTTCAGTTTGGCTTTGATGGTATTGCGAGATACTGAGTCCTCTAAACTCCAGGCCAAATAGAAATTCAAGATAACCTTGGAAGTAACCTTGCAGTATCATGCTCTTTTATTTGCCAGTATATAGGGTCTGATACTATAGTACTGACAAAAATAAGGTTTCCAGATGGCTCTAAAAGAAGCTGGATGTGATACTTAAGTGTCTTGCAGTCTTGCTTTAGCTGGACTTTGGTCCTTAAGAGTAATTTTTGAATATTAATCATAGGTTTGGGGTTCCATTGATGGATGTCTGCTCAGCCTGTTTCAGATGGTGCATCTACGGAA
The DNA here is from genome assembly GCF_031753505.1 of Anomalospiza imberbis. Classification (NCBI taxonomy): domain Eukaryota; kingdom Metazoa; phylum Chordata; class Aves; order Passeriformes; family Viduidae; genus Anomalospiza; species Anomalospiza imberbis. The sequence continues at coordinate 124,818,333 of NC_089681.1, read as the reverse complement.
TGGGGCTGATCTCAACACCTTTAGCACAAGCAGAAAATCCCTTAATTAAGGTGATACTGGCCTTAGCTTTCAAGTTAAATTGGGTGTTATATTTGTACAGACATTTGGTCTTTCCTGGTTGCAGTGACTAACCAAGGTGGCCTGCAGTGGAGTATCAGGATCTTCTTTTATAAAATTGCAATTTTGAAGTAATGCTTTATGCTTGTGAAATAAGATAAAGAGTCACTGGTCTACTGGCTCTGTAGAAATGGAAGGTTTCTTAGCTTAGACATCACCTAACTATCCTGAAAGATAGAACCAGATCCAACAACAAATTAAGGTTACTGCTGCACTGCGCTGTTTGCCAAGCAGCAAGACAAGCCTTGATCTTTTTTTCTCAGTACTCTTTTAATGGGCAGAAGAAATGTTGTTTCTTTTCCTGTCAGGCAATTTACATCCAAGATTCAAAAGAGGGAGTAGTGACTGGGTGACCTTGACTTGCATAGAACAAAGCTTCAAACAGAGTTAAACTGTTCCGAGTGAGCCTGGCTGGTCTTTTGACAATACTCTTGTAGTGCTTTGGGTTACCCAGAGTCCACAGGCACAGATTTATTCTGCACTCTAATTGCAAATGCCTACATAAGGTGGCAATCTGAGAGATTTATAACTAATTGCAATGATTGAAGTGTTAATTCTGAAGTATCTCACTAACATATACTTTTTTCATGTTTCGATCTAGTAAGGAAGATGAATCTTCCTTACTAGAACAGGAACTTCAGTGCACATCAATCTTGTTGACTAAAGCTCATGTATTGAGAGTTTGTTATGTGAAGAAAATTAGTTATTAGAATAATGGTTTTGAAGTGGCATACAGGGATGGCATCATTTGGATTAATGCATTAATTTAATATAAATTAAAATAGGGTTTCATATTATGGAACCAGGGTTAGGTGCACTAATGGGGACAATCTGTACATGCAGTCCAGAGAGGTTCCTAATTTTGGACACCAAGAAGAGATGTGTCTGGCAGTTATGGATGAATGTTTGTACATAGCCTGTGCATGTATAATATTTCTGCTCACCTAATTCACACATGGGCATGTTTGAAAACAAACCCATATATCATTTTCCTTCTTTTAGCAGAACTAAAGTGACTTGCATTGAAATGCCACTGAAGTCCAATTTCACTGGAAGACAGATCAGTATTCAAGCTGTCAACAAAAAGACTGATGTTGGTCATAAGTCCTATTATCTGACAGCCTTGATGTGGGCTTGAGTTGAGATACAGCTGTGATCAATGCTACTTAGCTGTACCATTACCTGATGGCTCATCCATACGTGGTAGAATAGAGACCAAATTATGCTGAAAAGCACTTATAAATGGGGTTGCTACCTGTGATGTGACACTGATAAACAAAGCATCATCTCTGGATGACACATTTGTTAGATGTACTTAAGGACAGCACCCAGTGCAGCTGTAACTGCAGTGATGATTGTGCCAGACCTTGGAACTGCACATACTGCACAGGGCTAGTAAAGAGGCAGCTGTGTAATACAACTTCTAACATTACCTCTCATCCCAGCAATTCCAGTTGATTATTGAGATACTGACATTTTATTAGACGGTTGTGCATCACCTCTGCACAAGCACCCTCTAAGGTTTTGTATCCCAATTTCTAAGCTTATTGTTTTCTTATAAGTTATTACTGCTGAGAGGAGGTTGTGCTGTATTACAGCTGGCTGGCTCGTAAATTACCATGGCATGTGAAGATCTGAGCTTGCACTTCCTGAATGTTTTTCACACTGCAACAAAATAAAAGTCTTTGAAATAGGCAAGAGACGTGCACGTGCTCTAGGCTGGCCAGAAGTGGTGTCTTCCCACAGGGTTGCTGGGGACCCCAGTTTTGTACCTGCTTTGCCTTACATGGAGCAGAATCCCAGAATCCAGGTGAGCATCCTTATTCTCATAATATACCACTCCACAGAGAACCTTAACTCTGATTATAATGGAGAGTTCATTGCTTCCCTCTCTTCTTCTTTGGACTGGACAGCAGGGTCCCTCAAGAGGCTATTAAATATTGCTGTGATACAGTGTATCAGGAGGATGTTGACACAAAAATGAACCTCTGAATGTCCTACTGCTAAAACTGCCTTATCTTGGTTTTATTTTGAAAAGATGTATTAAATATGACCATTATGACAATAGTGAATTAATCTTAATTCTCTTTGTCTGACTTTGTACTTAAAAACTTCATTTTTTTTTTCAAACTACCTGCTGGGTTTTGTTTGCTGGTTTTTTTTTTTGTTTGTTTGTTTGTTTGTTTTTAAATCAGATTGCGTTTCTAAGGCTAAAGCATGTTGGATGCCTGGAAGCATTTCTGTTTTCAGTGAGAACCTCTGTTAACATGATTCAATCATTTGTAAATGCAGACATGCACTCAGCAAATTTGATAAGCCCTGAGATGAATTTAGTTGCACAAAAATGGTGAAACAGCCTAATCCTTCCTACAGAAGATAATGTTTAAACAAATTTACTTCATTCAATGAAACACCTGGGCAAGCTTATTTAATATAGTCTTTGCATTCAATTATCCCCTCTGATGGGGCACTCGCCATATTTCAAAATATGATTATTTTCTTTGGTATTAATTATTTTAAGATCCTCAAAGGAAACCAGGAACGAAATAAAAAGAAGGTCTTAATTAACCTGAGCCACCAAAAGTGATCTTGCTGGAATAGAGAAGATGGAATATGGAACTGAAAATAAATAGTGCTTTAAAAAGCATGAATAATGAAGAATAGCTCTTAAAATCTGAAAAGAATTCTATATGAAGGAGTTGTTGCTAGGCATTAATATCAGAAAGGCACACTTCCACATAAAACTGTCTTATAGAGGAAAGATAGTAATGGAAAAATATTTCTGTGAAGAAATCAATATGCACAAAATTATTGGCAGAAGTCAAGGAGGTGCAAAATTATGATATACTCAGAGAACAATACAGCCCAGAGTCAGCGTCTTCAGTTCCTTTCTCATTTTGCTCTTGTGAGGATGGCATAAAGGAAGCTATTCCTTTTGGGAAGAATTTATTCCACAAAATATTTCTGGCAAGTAGTTTTACTAAAATTGGTATCACTGCATAATCCTATTACTCCTGTCCTTGCAAGAAGGAATACTGCAGATGAAAACAGGAGACCCTGTTCTCACCACAACTGGAACTGCAATAGGAATGGGGTTTGGATGTTCTTATTCTAGATAGCAAATCAACACACTATGGCAACTTGTGCATGTGTAATTAAATCACCAGGGCTTTTTGCTTCATCATTACTACTTGAAAGGATATTTGCTATGTGGGTTTGCACACGACAAATGTAATTGTATGTATGTATCCTCTAAATGTTGCTTTGGCTGCCTAGGCATGAGCAAGAGGGCATTGTGCATGTTTTAGGCAACTATTCATTGTTGTACTTTCAGGTCACTCTTGTTTAATCATCTCATGGTATTTTGCTACTTGAAAGTCTAAATGCAGTCTTGCAAAGATATTATTATATGTGCCTTAACATTTGCAAGAAGCCAGACAGCACCTCATGCTATTGGCAGCAGATTTGCCCTGTATTCTACTCCTGTTATGAGCTGTATGTTCTATGCTTTGTAGGTGTGAAAAGGGATTAAAATCAGTTTTACAACAGAAGTACCTTTGACTTTTATTCTATCAATTAGAAGGCAATCACACAATTTTTAATTTCCAATCAAAGTGAAAGCAGTTACCAAATTATACTCCTGCTTCATTTGGAAAACAAATTGAGCTGCTTTATGCCATTTGCAAAAGTTATTCAAAGTCAACCCTCACAGTAGACAACAAGACTTGGTTTTCCCTTAGTATTTCAAAAGGCATGAGGTTTATTTCACTTTTCTGTAGACAGTCTGTATAGGTGCTTATAATGTCTCTTTTTCATTATTGGTCATTACAAGTCATCTGAAAATGCTTCATTGGGCTGAGTCTTGGTGTTGAAAGTGTGTGTTTTCTCTGGGAAACTTTTGAAATTGTAGGAAATGCTTGTGAAATATTGGAAATTATGAGAGAAAAAATGTTTTCTGATCATCTATGTTTGTGTTCTTTGCAACAGAAATATTTTCATTATTAAATTGAAAGATACTGCTATTTTGTCACAAAATTGTACTCAAGCCATTCCCAGAAAGAGCATGGCAAGGAGCAAGTCCAGAGAAGAGAAGTCAATATGCTCAGAGGGCTGGGGTACCTTTTCTATAAAGCCAGGTTGAGAGCTGTGGCTATTCATGCTGAAGAAAAGAATGTTCTGGGAAGAATTTAGAGCACCTTCCAGTACCTAAAGGGACCACAGAAGAGCTGGAGAGGAACTTTTGACAAGGGCATGGAGTGACAAGACATGAGTAAATGTCTTCAAATTGAGAAAGAGTAAATTTAGATCAGATATAAAGAAGAAATTCTCTACTGTGAGGGTGGTGACTAACACAGGTTGCCCAGAGAAGCTGTGGATGTCACATCCCTGAAAGTGTTCAAGGCCAGGCTGTATAAGGCTTTGAAGTGGAAGGTGTGCCTGTTCATGGCAGGGGTGTTGGAACCAGATGATTTTTAAGGCCCCTTCCAAACCAAGCCATTCTATGAGACCTGCATTCCTCTCTGACAGGTGGCAGTGAGTTCCATCTGTCAGTCCTCTCTCTGAAATCCTCCTTTGAATATTGTGTCGTGATATTCACATATGGCACATTTAAAGATAGACGTGTATGGAAATCGGAGTCTGTAGGGTCTCAAACAGGGTGGGAGCTCAGAGCTGTGCTGTCCTGGAAGTGGTGGCAGGGCCAGCAGGCCGGGTGCTAAGGTGGGCTCCTTGTCCAACCCATCGTGTGATGATCTGGTGGCTGGTCTTCTGCTGTTGGAGGCCTCTACCTGCAGATGAAATCACAAGATCAGTCAGGTCAGAAAAAACCTCTGAGAAGATTGAGTCCATTCTGTGATCAAACCTCCACTAAGTCACTACGTGCCACATCCAGTCTTTCCTCAAACAGCGAGGGATGATGACTCTACCACCTCCTTGGGCAGCCCGTTCCAATGTCTAGAAACCCTTTCTGGCAAGAAATTCCTCCTCATGTCCAACCTAAACCTCCCCCCGTGCAGCTTGAGAGGATGTTGTCTTGTCCTGTCCTGTCGCTGGGAGAAGAGGCCGACGCCCCCACCTGGCTCCAAACTCCTTTCGAGGAGTTGTAGAGGGTGATGAGGTGACCCCTGAGCCTCCTTTTCCCGCACCCCCGGCCCTGCCGGCGCTCGGTGACCCGCTGGGGTCACGGGCGCTCGGGGGGGCTCCCACCCGCCGTGACACGGCACGGGGGGCGGCGGGACGGGGGAGGCCGGCACTGAGGAGGAGGAGGAGTGGGAACGGACCGAGAGGGTAAAAGCGAGAGGAGCGTGAAGGAACGGGGCTGAGGGGACAGCGAGCCGAGAGCAGCGGGAGCGGAGCGGGACGAGCTGCCCGAGGCGCGGCTGCCCTGCCGGGCCATGGCGCGGCGGGCCGGCGGCGGGCCGCGGCTGAGGCTGCTGCTGTGGCTGTGGCTGTGCGCGCTGTGCCCCGGCCCGGCCGCCGCCTGCAGCCCGCGCTGCCGGCACGGCGGGCTCTGCCTCGCCGACGGCTCCTGCCTCTGCTCCAAGGGCTACGAGGGCGAGCGCTGCCAGCACGGTAACGCGGGGCGGGACCGCCGCTCCCGGGCGCTCCGAGCGCCGGCGGGATGGGCACAAGCGCTGCCTTCGCTCTCTTTCGTGCCAGCCCTCCGGCGAGAAATCCCTGCGGGAAGGGCTGAGGAGATCGGGTTTGGATCTGGTGTGAGCGGCGGGTGGTGGGGTGCCGGGGAGGACCGAAAGATGGAGAGGTGGAAGAAGAGGTGACGTTAAGGCACTCTTTGGTAGGGTGAGGCAGTGATAGCAAAGTGATGGAGCACAGGCAAAAGGCAGCATGAAGACCTCACGATAGTAAGCCGACCCCGCTGTCAGAAATGGCTGTGGGTCATCTCTCCCTATGGAGAGAGCTTTTCGCCACTTGGATGTTGGGTAAGAGGCCACTCGCTGGACAGGCTTTGGTGTTTTATTCCTCCTACTGTTTTAACTGCACGCTTAAATACTTCCCTGGAAGTATTTAAGGAATCACAGAATCAGTCAGGTTGGAAGGGACCAGAAGTTCATCTGGTCCAGCATCCCTGCCCAAGCAGAGTCATCCTAGAGCGCAATGCACAGGATTGCATCCAGTTATTTCTTGAATGCTTTTAGAGTCTTGACAGCATTCTAAGCCACAGCAACATTTAATTAATATCTCTATGTGCAATTAGTCAGGACTAGTCACTAACAAAAACATCAAAAGAGTGTGTAGAAAGTAGGTTATTTTCTGGATTTCTTTTTATTTGGAATACGCTATGCTTGTAAAAGTACTGTTGTTTCCTGCCTGGATGTTACCTGACACGCAGAGTCATTTGTACATCTCGTTTCCATGGTAGGAGGTGTAAAGCTAGGGTGGAGTCTATTCCTGTTGGTTTCCATGGAGAGACAAAGTATTTTTTGAAAATGCCACCTAATATGCAAAAGTGAACATTGTGAAGAAGAGTTTTAGTTTAAACCCTGTTCAATGTTACACCTTAGATTTCTAATTTTCTTGTATAAAAGTTTAATTGTAGAGCTTGTGGTTATTAAATGCTGAAAAATCACTCAGTGTCAGGAGTTCCTTTGCATGTTGTCCTATGTGAAGTGGTGATAAAATTGTACAATATTTGTTCTAATTTTCAATGTCCTTTATTTGAAACATGATTGTTTTTCTTTTTTTAAACTCTGAAATGAGATGCTGAAAATTTTATTCAGCACTGTAATTGTTCATGGAGTGTTGTTTCATTTTGAGGCTGAGGCTAACAGGTGGTGACAAATGATGTATAGCTAATGTAGTGTGTAGAGTAGATTAAAAACTATGCTGTATGAACTGTTTCAAAAACTGTTGGATTCTAGACATTTTGAAGTTTAGGGGAGAGGTGAAATACTGATGGAGAGGCAGATCAGTTCTTGAACTAGAGAGGTGAACTGACTGGACTTGTTAAGGAAACCACTGAATCCTTGTGCTCGTAAGGTCATCACTGTAGAAAAAAATTGGATAAATGAAGTTTCATCCCTTGTTCTGTCAAAAAAAAACCAAACTGAAAACTGTGTGAAATAACACAGAAACAGAATTTTTCTTAAATTGGGAGCTCTTGCATGGCACTTCCAAAGAAATGAGAGCATCTGGTAAAAGTTACAGAGAGCTGAGCTCTGGCTGGTTTTTTTTATACATCACTGTCCTTTCTTTGCCTGCTAGTACTCATTCTGTGGGTACTAATGTGAAAAGTCTTCTATTCTTCAATTGGGTTTCTTGAGAGTGCAATAAGTCTATAAGGACAAAATCGGGATGATGTTACTCATTGTTCATCTTTTTCATACTTTTTACCCATCCAGTCAAAGAATAAGTAGAGAGTTCATCTCACACTAGCAGCTAACTCGGATGAGACTCTCAGAAACAGATGGTTTTCTAAAACCTGTGTGTGAATAAACAAATGTTTTCTTAGATAGCAGGGCTGATTCAAAGTAGCAAAGAGTCTACATGATAGGTAATTCATTTGCAATGTGAATGGATTTATTCAGAATTTGGCAAAATTGAGATTTTTATTCATACCTTATCAAACTTGTCCAAGCTGTCAGCAGTGAAAAAATTGCAGGATTTGTGATGATCATAGATGCTTTTCTCCCAACAGATTATTAGAGTTGTAAGAAAAGTTACATTTATCTTGGATGCTTGCTAAACAAACACTGTATATTTCAGAAAGATTTCTGAAAAACCAACTGAAGTAAAAAAAGGGAAAAAAAGAGTGTGGGGAAGAAAGAAATCCTGACTTACTTCTGGATGCATTTTAGAGAAGAGGTATAAGGAACAGAGCATGTTGTTTTTTGAAGATGAACGTAGGAATCCAGTAACAAGTCTGATATTTCATCTTAAGAATCACGTGATGCCTCTCAAGTTGCAACATCTTTTTATTGAATAATTTCTTCTTATCACCTATTTTCTGTTATTTCTCCAGTTATCAAAAGCTTTTTTGGCAGTCTGGCTGTGTTCCTGTTTAATATGGGTCTTTCTTCTGCCTATTCTGTCCAGGCCCAAAACATTCCTTAGTTTTGAGTGCTTAAAATCTTAGTGTGGTGGAGTGCTCCTCGTGCAGGGAAATGATTTCACCTTATCAACAGTGTAAGATGATATGGCAGATATATCTTAGAAAATATTAAGACAAACTGATGGAAATGTAATAATGTGCATTTTTTTTACGTATTTAAGTAGAAACTTTAGTAAGATTCACCAATATTTATCCAACCTTTCTTTGTTGTCTGTCTTACAGCTACATGTTATCCAAAATGCAAAAATGGGGGAGAGTGCCTCCGACCTGGAAAATGCAGATGTCCTCCTGGGTATGGGGGTAGATATTGTCATAAAGGTAAGACCCAAGGAACTGGTAGCTTGGAAAGACAAGGAGTTTGAAAACAGACTAAATTAATTTAGGATGCCTCAAGTCCTGGTTCTAACACACTTTGAAATAATGACCTTAATTCTGTAAATCTCTGACCTTACTATCAAGACGTGCATGGCCTAGAGGATCTGCTTGCTTGCAGGAGGATTGGATGGAGTACACTTACTGAAATGTGTTGGGAGAATCTGAGTGAGTTTTTTTGCCTTGGAAAATATCCTTTTTATGTGCTATGTAAATATTCCATTTAGCTCTATAACAGATTCTTTCTAAATAATTTGTTGATATACATAGATACATATTTCTGCATTAAGTGGTTGAAACTTTTATGTAGTATCTGCAGATGGTAAGATTGAGGGCCAGTCACTGAGGATGTGTGTGGCAATGTATTGTTGAGAGGTAATGGGAGATGACAGAGAAGGAGTAGCAAAGACCAGTTTTTGTCGGAACTCACTCCCTGATTGGGGTGGCCCAAAAAGGTGGAAAAGTCTCTCCTCCAGCCTGTGCCTCCAAAGAAAGACTCAGTAGTCTTCAGTTGTCCGGTCTCAAGGTAGTTTATTTTATGTTATCTAAAAGATTTCTCCTTGAGCTGCTGCGGTCCGTTCAGCAGTCAGGCAAGGGCACACTCTGACACCCAGGGCACTAGTGCCCTCTTTTATATCATACATTACCTGTTAAATGTTATAGTTTTCCCCCAGTGCCCATCACCTATATTGAATAGTGACTTTCTACTCTAAACCAATCTGTGAATGCCAACATCACCAAGAACATGGAGGTTAGGAAGAAGAAGGAAAAAGGACAGGGCACACCCAAATCCCTACATCTTAGAACCTCTGACCCCCATGTACAAAACTCAGACCCAACTGTACAAGGCCTAAAATCACCCTGTAGAGCGCTCAAAAATTCTTCCTTTCACTTTGTGACTACTTATACTATAATATCTAAACTTTTGTGATTTCTTGTTCTTCCTGCAAGGTTGGCAAATTGTTCCATGGATCAGGTTCAAAGCCACAGGGGTCTGTGGCTGCATTCCAGGGTCTCAAATGCTTCAGACCTGGGCCCAGAACATAGAAGAGTGTCCAAGGGACATTCTGGGTTCCGACAAGTTTTGATGGGTTTGTGAAGTCTATTGAATATATGCATGGATTGGAAAAGGCAATCCAAGAAAACACTGTTGTACATGTACAAACTTGTGCATGGTCTGGGGCAATTACAAAATCTCACAAAATCACAGACGGGGCGAGGTTGGAAGGGACCTCTGCAGGTCATGATTTCCAAGCTCCCTGCTCAAGCAGGGCTACCTAGAGCCAGCTGCTGAAGGCCATGTCTTCATGGCTTTTGAATATCTCCAAGGACAGAGACTCCACAATTCCCAGGGCAATCTGTACCAGCATTTGGTCACCCTCTCTGTGAAGACCTGCTGAGGATTTTCTTGTCCTTAATATGGCTGGATTGGGTTTCCAGAGTGAGTCCTTGTATTCCCTCTCTAGGAGCTGAGGTGGGGCAGACCAGCCTGTAGTTCCCTGGGTCCAACTTGCCCTTCTAGAAGACTGGAGTAATATTTGCTTTCATACAGTCCTCATGCACTTCTCTCTGTTACCGAGATGGGTCAAATGCAATCAATATTAAATACATTAACTTATATTGTGTGACAAAGTAATATGCAAACAAACATTGAAAAGCTTTTCCAGCTGTGCTGGATTTTACTTGCATGTCCTTGCATGTTCAGTATTTGTGCCAAAAATATGTTAGCTGAAATTGTGCTCAATACTTGTGGTTGAACAAGAGATTTGGATATTTTATCTACAAATTATCAAGCAGACATCCAAACTGTCCATCTTTACAGTGAAGGATAGTTGTTTTTGTTCAATACAGTGAAGGTGGTATAGAAAATACATTCATGCTTGTGAAAGGAAGCATTTGATTGTACAGAACAGTGATTGTGCTCTCCACAGTTGATACCAATCATTTGTCTGGCATAAATAACACTTCATTAATGAGGCCTTCAGGGCTTTGATGTGTAGAACAATTCTGAAATGAGGATGCTAACTCAAGTATTTGGCCTTTGGGAAGGCACTGCTTAACTTGACTATAGTCATAGTTTCATTTGTCAAAGTAATATCCTCTTCCCTTCTTCCTCTTGTTACATGTAGGTCCCATCAGGTAAGGAAATATGTGAATCCTTCACCACGTATTATTGGCTTACCAACTGTGATTTGGCAAGTTTGATTCGAATATGCATTTTAGTAGTTCCTGTGGTGTAGCTGATAAACAGTGGTGTTACTGGTGAGAACAGTGCCTTGCCCTGAACAGTGGAAATTTTAGTTTTTGCAGATGTGATAAAACAAGTAGTTGATGCCAGAATAGCTGTTTAAAGACAATTATTTGAAGTCTTATGCTGCTTCTGAAATGCCTGGTGTATGCTGTTTTCCACAGTAAGCTGTGAAGGAGGCTGTCAGAATGGTGGGGAATGCATCTCTGTCAATGGAGTTGTGAAGTGCCTGTGTGCCTCTGGCTGGACAGGGTCAAGATGTCAGGAAGGTGCGTGTCTATGTTCATGCAACTATTTATATTAATTCTAAAACTACAGTAACAAAAACATTTTAAATGTATTAAGGGGCTAATAAGTATGGAAATGTCATTGCATTACTACAGAAATGAGTGACCTAGTAAGTATTATGGATACTTACACAGATAAAATAGTGTGAAAATATTTTGCATCAAGGTGTACAACTTTTCACATTTAAACCAAGATTCATAATACAGCACCTATATTTTTTTTTCATTTCCATGGTCCTGGAAATGTTTTTGGAGTTAACCAGTTGAATATCTGGCCTAGAAGAAAATGTGTTTTGCCATTTTGACTTGTATCATCCTGAATCTTTCATTCTGTCAGGATTCTTTTACATCAGTTATATAAATCCTGCTGACTTACCCTTTCTTTTTCTTGTAGCAATTTGTCCTCAAGGTTGTCGGAATAATGGAGCTTGTGTGGCTCCTGGGATTTGTAGCTGTCCAGCTGGATGGGTCGGTAGAGCATGTCACTTAGGTAAATGACTTATGACATTTTTCATTTATCCTTTCCTCTGCTTGTTTGATTTACCAATCAAAGTGTTCAAATCTTCAGGGCCTAACAAAGCTTCCAGGGAAAGTATCTTAGAATAGTAACTGAGAGCTGCTTTCACATACTGGGGCTCTTACAAGTATGTATAGGGAGTGGATGGCTGTTCAATTTGGTCAGAAACACATAACTTTTTCACTTTGAAAGAGATTCAGATTTTGGTTGTCACCAAATTAATTACTTGGTGTGTTTCGTTGGTATTTCTGAAATGTTGTCTGTAAACTGAGACCCCAGTATATGGAACTGAAAATTACAGAAGTACTATTGCTAATGGTGTGGGTTAGAAGCTTCATTAAATTTTACAGATACGTAAAATTGAAACTTGCTTCTCACTTTGAGGATAAATTGATAGAATCAACTCCATGTGTTCTTAGAACTCTGAAAGCCGCCTGTAATCAGGATTAATATTGACACTCTTGCTGAACAACCACTTCCATTTTCACAAACTTTGATTACAAAAGCAGGTGATTATAAAGTCTTTAATCTTTGCTTCTTGGGCCTTGTATGCTTGTAACAGCACTGCCCTGATGCTAAAGGCAATAATCCTGAGACAACAAAAGACAAGGGTTTATTTTTTTGCTCTCTGGGAGTCTGAAAACACCCTCATGCAAACATTGGTTTTGAAGTGGATATTGTGGGTGCAGGGTCTCCGGATTTAGTCCTTTGCATCTGATATTTTCTCATGGCTGTGGGCATGGCTGCGGCACTAAATCAGCTAGTGTTAGTTCTTCTACAATATATATGGTCAAGCAAACATTAACAAGTCATATTTTGATATTCCCACTGACCATCAAAATGGGTTTATATTCATCAGTGTATTGAGATAGAGGGTGATATTAAAAGCCAAGTGTGGGAGTTGCAGAGATCTTACAGAATGCTTAGCTCCCTGCAGCTGCAGTAATGGCAGAAATGTTCAGGTTCTTAATGTCAAAATAATCAGTTCCCAAACTAACTAGATCTGCATCAAGTTTGACTTCTTTTGGTGTACATATTTATACATAAATTGCAGCCCCTGGCTTGTCAGCTGAACTGGTGCGTAGCTGAAGCTGTGCCCACTCAGCCCTCCTCTGCTCTTGAGGGGAAGAGGAGGGCAGTATGAGAGATACTGCTAGGATGAGGTGACTGTTTCCTCATGGGTGTGGATCCAAGCACTGGCTTGAATAAGTTTCAGCAGGAATTTTTATTGCTCTCCCACTTTTATGGGGGCATCCATCTCAAAAAAAGCCTGTGCCTTAAAGAACAGAAATTATAGTATTTTAAAAGGGAAATGGAGCATGAATAAGACTAGACGTACTGTGCCTGTATTCCAGTGAAGGCCACAATGCCATAAATTGAGAGACATTGCTTTTCAGTTCTTCTATTATGCTTTTATTTATACTGCCCCAGTGCAGTCACCAGGGAACAATTCTGCTACCGCAGTGAGACAAAAAGAAAAATGATGCTGTGTTGTGCTGAAGACATGCTGTGTATCTGGTGTCTCATTTCAGCTGTATGTAAACTGCCCTGCCAGCACGGAGGGAAATGCATCGCTCCAAGTGTGTGTAGATGTCGACTGCCATACTCTGGGCCACAGTGTACAAAGAAAAGGAAGGAATGAAGCAACTTCAGCCAAGATAAGCTGCATTTTTTATGTGACTATACAGAGAGGAAGTCTGCAGCAGTGGGGGAAATAAACATGGTAACTTGATTTCAGACAGCTTTTTGTCCTCACTATACTAAGTGCATGCTTTTCTATATGAAATGAAGGTATTGCTGGTTGTAAGAAAGTGGTTACAAATATCCAACTGTGTGCAATGTATGACATCTTTTCTCCTCATTTTTTCTTTATAAGCAAAAGTGTTATGCTTGGTTGATACAGCTGACCTTGAAATAAAATTTTCCTCAAATCAAGTCAGAATAGATCTATGCTCTTCTTTTCGGTTTTTCTCTGCTTTGACTAGACTTACTGTGTTATACAACTATATTTTTTAAAAGCACATGAAACAAAAAGCCCTCAATTCACATAATCAGAAGTGAATGTTAGTTCAAATATAATTTGCCTTGAGATTAAACAGTTGCAAGAGGAAACCTGCAGAGTTTGCATCTTTTGCATTATCAAACTGCAAAGCATCTTATTTAAGTCATGGTTATCACTTTATGTCTGCTTCCTGTCCCTCCCCCTCTAATCTGATCTGGATCTCAATCAGCTAAACAGTGTTAAAAAAAACCCCAACAACTAGCACTCCCCTGCCAATACTTGTTCAGTCAATTCTGCTGTTACTTTCTAAAAGCTTAATCCATGGTGATACTCTAAAAGTCCTTATCTTGACTACTTCTAAGGTCATATTATCTGATCATCTCTCAACATGCAATTATTTCTTTTCCTTACCCCAGTGAGACAGGGAAATTAATTTTTCTTCTGGAGACATTGATAATTCTATGCTATTCAAGACTGTGTTGTTATGGGAGCAGTATAAGGGGAGGCTGCAGACTAGCAGTGAGGAAAAGCCGTGCCTGTCACAAATCACATGTGTGGGGGATGTTTACGTTGTCTTCTGGAGATGTTCCTGTTTGGCTTCATTTAGGTTTTGCAGCCTTTCGAATGGGCTGCAGAATGGACTGAGTCTCCTATGTTCGTTGTTCCTTGTCTCATTTGTGCTGGTTTTTGTATGGCACTGTTGAGGAAAGTTTTGCCAAAACATGCGAACTGAACCAGTGAACTTTCAGATCAATTTTTTTGCAGGGGAAGGGGGATTGATTTTCATTGTCTTCTAGATTAAACTGGAATATTTTTTTTTTTGTGTGTGTGAGAATTTTAGCTATGCATTACTTTAGCCCGTTTGTTGGAACAACATTTTAACTGTGTTTAACTACCAGAACATGTAGCTGTCATGGGCAGTGATTTAGGTCACTTAGGACCTGTTTCTCCTGGGATTACAAGCCACTGAGCAAAGAGGTAAAGGTAATGGGGTCTTCTCAGTTACCAGTCTTCTCTACAAGAGGATGCCCAAGCGTGCAGAGGGCAATTGAAAGGCAGTGGTTTAGTTCCTGAGACTCCTCTTTCCTGTTATGAGCAATTGTATAGTTGAGCTTTCTCCTGTGCTTGCTTTGGAGGCTCAGAGGAAATACGCTGCAGAGATGTTGTGAAGGATTTCCTGCAGGGACAGGGCACAACATAAGAGGAATGCACATTTTTTGGTGCTGCTTTTGCTGGGATACACTGGCTATTTCAGACCTGCTGGTGAAAATTTGATTCTCAAGTATGGAAAAGATGATTTCATTAATTTATAATGATGATGATGATGATGATGTAATTCTGTGTCACAGTCCACTACATCATACTATAATTTAGAAATTCAGGAGTTAGGTTGAATATTTAGGTGACATATTGTTTGCTGGAGAATGAATGTGAAAAAAGTTACTTGCACCAGACCCAAAATTTAGAATAAATAATCAGTACTATGTAAATACAAAGAGGCATAGTATCTCAGTATTATTCCCAAAAAGACTGACTTCTACTGACTGACTAGAAGCTGGAAGAGCTATTGGCATTGTCAGGAGCAAGAGACCAGAAGCAGTCATTGAAAGATCTGTAAATGGTGTTTCTGAACAGGCCAAAACAAATGCTAATTTAATTTCCTGTTTAGAAATTATTGAAGTAAGCAGCAATTTGATGCCACACAGAATGCAATGGCATAGTTCCGAAATACTACTTGAACATACCACCATCTACTGGCTACAGTGTTCTTCATGGTTTTGGGGTTTGGTTTTTTTTGGTTTTGTTTTGATTTTAAGAAATATTTCTTCTTATCATTCAATTAAACTTTCAGTTTAAAAGTGATTTTTCTAGTTAGAGTTGAACAATCTTAGAATGTATTATTAATGACAGTCTGCGTCCCCAGATTATTATTTTCACAGTTAAACATACTAAAAAGAATAAAAGAACTGTCAGTAATTCTTGTCTTTTGTTTTCTGCTCACTGGAGGATTGAACACACTAGTTAGAGCATGTATTTTTTGGTGATAGCTTTGTCTTCCTGTGGGGAGATAAGTCATACATGCAGTTCAAAGGTTGAGAAAAGCAACACAGAACGTGCTAGCTCCCTTCTTCATTAGAGCTAACTGTAACACCTTATATAGATGCTGGTTTTCACTAAAACAACTGTAAAAATTTTAGGGGTATTGCAGTGGTTGCACTTTTAATACTCTGTCTTTCTAGAGTGAGCATGGAAAGGTGAGGTGTTTCTTCTTTTTAGTTTATTTACGTGCACATTTTTATTAATGTTTTCTCTTCTGCTCCAAGTGCTTCTGGCAAGAATGGATTTATTTGGTTTAGCTGTAAAATACCATTTGCTAGCTAAGCTGAGCTGTGGGCAGAAGTCAGGTAAAATGCCCTGATACCAGCATGTGACACCTTTAAATGACAGAAATTGCATAAACAAATTTAGTTATTAGCAAAACTTTCTAAGCTCTGCATTGGGTTTGTATATGTACCCCAAAGTTATGTTTTGAGATTTTAAACTTTGAGTTTTTCCATTTGGACAAATAATGGAGTGGGTGTAGCAAATTTGTGAAGTAGCTTCAGTTTTTATACTTATTTACTTTAGGGCTTGTGTTGATACTTCTTCACGAGTTGCTTTTGGTAAATAGAAATGTTAACTTGCTTTCTCTTCTCAGCTATGAAAATATATAATTAACTTTTGTAAAAAGAAAGAGCCTTTCCCATAGGGTCCACTTGTGGTTTTATTTTTAAATCATAGCCAACATGATTATCTGTGGTATCTTCTGTGATACAAGCCCTTCCTTCAGAGAATATTCACTGTACTGCATTTTAAAAGATCTTTTCAAGATCAGGGGCAAAAGCCAATGTGCACTTGGGAGAATTTCTGCTGGCCTGCAGAGGAACTGTAGTACAACCAGGTAATAAATGGACGATGGACACAGGTACCTTCCAGCACTCTTTAGTGTCTAAAAAAGTCATGCAAGAAAATTCAACTAAGATACTGGTGTTGTGCATAACATAGTAAAAATCACTGCAAAATCTTCAGTTTGATACAGCTGCCCTTCATTCCTTCAGAGTGGAACTGTGTCAACTCCAACCCTTCTCCCCACTCCCACATCCCCTAAATCTTTTGGGCCTAATTGCAGGTTACAATTTCAGCAGTTCTGTTAACCTCTGTACACAAGCCCTCTCTATAAATCTGCGAGAAATTTTACTGTATTGTTGCCATGTGCTTTCTAATTACAGTGAATTCTGTTTCATGTGTACGATGGGCAATGTAGTAACAAAACAGTTTCAACTAATCACATAATTACTGGGCAGTTTTGAAGTAGCTATCTGGCATTTTGCATGTACTGATAATTTTTCTGCATCATGTGCTTGCTAGAAAATAGCAAAAATAGCAGAACTTAGCACTGAGAATTTTTAGCTACCGTAGCAAAACTCTGGATGTGCTTTTGTTCACACAGCTTGCATTTGGAAAATGTAAAAGAAGTAATTTCTTTAATTTTCTTTAAAGTCATTGAAAATAAGCAGCAAGCACTAACAATTATAATAAAAAAACCCTTTATTGAGCCTGAAATCCTAGATATGCACATTTCTAGGTTTCTAGAAATTTTGTGAGTTTCTAGAAGTTTTGTGAGTGAAGGATTGCACAAACTCATTAACCAAAGTACTATTAGCAGTGCTCCAGACAGATGTTATCTTTTTTGCACAGTATCTCTGTAACTGACACATGAACAGCAGTGATTACAATGAGGTTATGTGATACTGGTGTGTTTGTACTCTAAAAACTTCTTCAGTACCTTGTGTATCCAAAACAGTTCCAAGAGCTAATCAGATTTTGTTCATCGACATCTTTGTGAGATGTGAGAAAGGAAATGTCCAAGAGGAATAGGTTTTAAATAATGTAATGGTTCCCAGATCATCAGGCTATCAGCCACATGGATGCCTGACTGAAAGAAACTATAGAAACAATGAAATTTAAAATGCAAGTGGGAAATCGGACATTTTTTAAATACACCAGTCAGGCATTTGGAAATCTATGAGGTATCATTCTGGAATGATGCTAAGCTCTCAAAATGCCAGCTTACTTTGCAAGATGACTTAAGAAACTATCAATAGGTGAGGAGAAATCTAGGCAGAGAGCTGGTAACAGCTATGATTTTGTAATGAGCATCCCAGAATGGCAGTAAATGGCAAAATTACCTCTATTTTCTTCCTGTTTAAAATTAGGGTATGTAAACTGAATATTGCTCAGGAGAACCGGAAGTCATGACGTTTATTTTTGGCTTAAAAAACCAAAGCAGTAAACGTCAATGTCTTAGCTAAAGGGATGTTCATGTCTATTACCAGAGCTCACATTGTTATGGTAGCAACTGCATGTCTTTCACAGCTCTAGGAGAAGATAGCAGTCCTCTGTAGGAAGCTTCAGAAAAACTGGAATTTTATTTTTTCAAAAACTATCTGGCAGCTGGCAGGTGCTAACAGTTCATTGGAGCAATTGGTAATGGAAAAAAAATCCTCTGTGAAGTCTTTACAAATACTTTCTGACATGATGAGTACGGATGGCATGATGTACAACAAATTCCTCCTCTTACTATTCCTATTTTAAGATTCAGCATTGCTGAAAGCATTGTTAAATTTCTCTAAGAGTACTGGGAACAAAATTTCCTCATATTACTGACTGCCATCTCAGACAGGTGCATAAAAGTCTTACAGACACAGGAATAATTCAGTAGCTGGCTCTTCATGACTGTAAGTAATAAAGTCAAAATGAAAAGTTGGGATCTGGCTTCTGGCTGCAAAGGCATGTCACAGATAAATCAGAGTCATTCTGCATCTGGCTGACTGTTAACAGGACAGGAGGCCTTGCCTTCATTGGTAGTAGCCCAGCCTTAGTTCTGGTTTCTCCTCCTTCCTTGCTACTGACTTATCATAACAACAGGACTGATGTAAATACAAAACAAGAAAAACAAGTTCTGCTTTTTCTTCTGTCCACAGCCAAATAATATATATGTAAACAGTGTTTGTAAACAGGAGGTACCATTCACAAGTGCAGAAGTGCTGCCTTCCTTCCTAGTGTCACCCAACAGCTGCTACAGTCTTGTTCCCTCAACAGAAATTCCACAGTCCAGTTGAATAAACAGGATTTTTAGGCAGAATTTTAGGCTCAGTCATCTGATCTGAGAATTCAATGAGAATATTAGAGGCTGTGGGGTTTGTACCTGAGGTAGCAAAAAATTATAGGAATATACATCTGTTTTAATGACTATAAGATTGCTGTTTTGAAGCTCACCAACAACTGTGATTAATATGAATCTTTTAAAATAAGGCTTCTGAATATTCCTTTTATTTAAATGACTCTGTAATTGCTTTCAACCCTTTTGCTGTTTTCAAGTCTCATACATCCATGCAGCATTGCAATTGAATTGCCACACTTCTTCAACCATGATGTCTTTGTACCTTGGAGAGAGAAAACAAATATTAAAACCAGACTTTATTGAGGCAACCCATTATTATGATTAAGTTTATTAAACAATTTTAAGGAATCTCTGCTTGCCTGATAAGCAGAATGGAAACATTAAGTGAAACTTGGGCTTATAGTTTTTTTTGTTTCATTAAGAAAATGTGCCATTTTGATCAATATATGATACACTGTCTGTCTGACTGACAATATATATATATTTTTTAGACTAAAAATAGACTAACTCTATGCAGGACATATTTATGGAAACCGTTAAATCAAAATTATTTCGCTCTTTGGGTCATGTTTTGGAAATCCATATTACAAACATTACAGTCTTATTGATATAGGATGATTAGTTGTCTATTTTCAAAATATGTATGAGCATTTCTTTGTTTCAATTTCTGAAACAAATATACTCCATCTCTCAATTCTGCTGGCAGCACAAATGTGTCTAAATCCACTGAAATTAAAAGAAAAGAAACACCATAGATGATGCAAGAGGAGCAGAATGCTTTTACTTCAGACATCACAAACCAGTTAGTTTTAACAGAATGTTTAATCAAATTACTTCAGTGAGTGAGCATCAGCACTCAAGAAAGGGAATCCAACAGAAAATTGCATGATAAAATAGAGAAATGGTCATCATTGCCTCTGATGCAAAAAAGTAATGTTATTCCCAAGTTACATTTGATGAACTGACTAGCAGTGTAGTTAGTTGGGAAAAGATCAGGGCTTGACCTGATGCAAGCTAAGAAAGTCATGAATAGGATACTCTTGCCTAAAATGAGGTTAGATTCTGGAAAAGAAAATAGTGGTTGTTGTGAAGAGGATAGTTATCAATTCCTACTGCATGACAAGAGACAATCAGCCTAATTTGAAACAAAGGAAGTTTACATTTGGTGCTGAGAACAATTCTGTAAGTATAAGACCCTAATAATGCTTTTTGGAAAAGCTCTTAGGAATTCCATTAATTTTCCCTCGCTGCAGAGTGAAAGGAAGAAATCAGAAAAAAATACACATTTGGTATATATCATGCTGCTTCACTGGACATGGGTGGACTCGTTAATTAACTCCCAAATCACTGTATTGTGACGGTGTCTTGGCTCTACCTGTACCTGAATTTTCTTCCCACAGAGGACTCCAGTATAACCTGGACGACAAGAGCACACGTTGGGCAATACACATTTGCCTCCGAAAAGACACTTCTGGTTGCACACAGCTAAAACAAGAGAGGTACATATGAGGGACACATCTTGGTGAAGGGAGAATGGATGCTATCTCTAGATACCTATTCTGTTTGTTATAGGAACCAAGACCTTGGAAGGTGTTTTCACAGGGTAACACCCCTTGGCGTAAGGAGACTTCAAGGTCACATGGAGCCAACAGTGTTCTTGTGTCTATCCCATCCCCCTTCTGCTTTGATGCAGATTTAATGTGAGAACATGCTGAGGGCATGAATGAGACTGAGCAAAGAACATGAGTAAGGTGTTTTTTTGGCACATCTTGCTATTTCAAGCTATCACAATGGCCTCTCAGGACTTGTGCAGCAGCATATAGCACTGGAGCAAACCAACACATACTGCCATGCTCCCAGAGTGCCACCAGATCCTGGAGGGCTTCAGAATGGGCAGAGCCATCTCTACTCTTTATCCTGCCTTTGACACAGATGTGGATAAACTACATCCACGGTATAGGAGGACTTCTCTGCACTGTGCATGGCTGAAGCATTCTGAGCTGTGCAGAAGCACGAAGTTTCAGGTTGCATCATTCTTACGTGTTTGACACTGGAATCCTTCCCACTGTGGAGGACAATGACAGGTACTCGGTCCAATACACTCCCCACCATTCTTACATTCCTGAAGACAGATTGCTGCACAAACATCATCAAAAAGTATGGTTATATTCCAAGTGATTACAATGAGTTACTATTCAGATTTCAGGATGCTCACGATAGGTGGAGTGCTTTTCACACACAAGAGTCCCATCTTCACTCAAATATGTGTCTAAGGCCAACAAGACATTAAAGAGAGGCAACTGGAAACAAAAAGCCCTACAACCAAAACGTACATTCAAAGGTTCTGCTGTGTCACAGATTTCTACAAAAGCCTGAAATATTGAATAAAGAGAGGACCATTAAAGAGCTTTATTTTTTCCAAATTTACCTTTCTAAAGGACACACCTTGTCTCTTGGTGACAGATCTTTTGTCTATCATTCAACTGAGCACCCAATTAATCAATTCAAGAATATTTGATCCAATGTTATTTTCTATGACCCATTTGTCTGCACATTTGTCTCTGCTTATTAAGCCATGATCTAACCCACAATTATTTCCATTTATTCATAGATGATTATTTGATAATCAAATCTCTCCTCCACAGTGTCCAAGAATATCTTACTCCTGTAAATACTGGCAGTAATTTTTTTCAAAAAACAACCCCTTTTCAATAATTACAGAAAGTAATACAGGAAAATTTATTTTTCCTCCATGCCATTAGAGAGCATATTGCCCACATCAGTTCTCAAACCTTGGGTGGGTACTCTGACAGACACTAACATTTTAGCCATCCTCATGCTGATTTTCCTGCAGACTGTGCTTTTATCCATGCTGACACAATTTATTTATGTACCATCAATATCTTTATTAAGATACAATGTGACCCACAGATGTGCAACCATCACAGTCCAATTTCTACCTGTCCTAAAGAACTTGTGCCCGCTGCATCATTTATTCACATCATGTCCAACTGTTTCCAGTTTTCCAATATTTCACTGAACTTCTTTTTCTATTATATCTGGTTTTGTATCCTACAGCACAAATTTGATTTCTTTCACTTTTTTGACTCATCTCTTTGCAGATATGCAGATGTTTTTATTTAGACAAGAATCCAGAAAGAAACAAATAATATTTGCTATACAAGGATTTCACAGATATTTCGGTCCCATGATTTAGCCTAAGAACTGCATGGTATTAGTTCTCCATCCTAAATTTTGCTGCCAAGATATAGACAACTGTTTTTTCAATGTGTATATATTCCTAAGTTCTTTGGCACTAACTTTGTATTACTTGCGTGGGCAGAATTGCCCTGAGTCTCGTATTACTTTTAAGGTATGGTTCTCCTGGTAACTACAAGGTACTTACGAGTGTTACATCTTTTTCCTCTCCATCCTGAAGGACAAGAGCAAATGTTTGGGCCTACACATCTTCCTCCATTTATGCACCTTGGCTCACAGACACCTTAAAATCAAAAACATCTGCTGTTTAACACATTTAACTGATTACAGAATAATTTATTGTTATTTTTGGACCACAGGAAGATTTTAACACTGGCTTACTTTTTTCACATCTTCTGCCTGTGTATCCATCAGGACATGTACAAACATTATTTCTCATGCAATGACCACCATTTTTACAAGGAGGGCTGCAGACAGCTAAAAGACACAAACAGGAGGAAAAGGCTGTAGTTAGCATTTTAACTTAGTGATATACTTTTGGAAAACTAGGAGTGCAACAGTAAGATTCTGACAGCTTGTACAGACATTCAATACTATCAGGCTTGCTTTGCAAAACTCATATTAATGTGGTTTGGTGTAAAAATCAATAGTAAAGACAAAATCAGATAAAAAGGAGTCAAGGTTGGCAACTGTATGTGTACAAAAGTAACCAGACTACACATAACATACAATGGAACTGGATGAAAGCTGCTTAAATGTTGAGTGGAATACAAGACTAATTTTGAGTCTTCATTCTCCTTGGGCAGCTGTTGAATCAACCAAAAAATCTAAAAAATAATGTCATCATTCTTTTATGTCATCAGGTCAGAAGGCTGAAGGATACCTTTATTAAAACTATACTATATTACATTAATATACTATTTCAAGAGAGACTATCCTATTCTCCATACATACTTCTTACTTACCTATCAACTCACTAACTCGTGACTACCTGCTGAGAGCCTGAGACCCAGCTGGATCTGACTGGTCATTGAACCCAAACAACCTTCACCAGAATCCAATCAAGCAATCGCTTCAGGTAAACAATCTCCATACCAAATTCCACATGGAGAAAACAAAGGAGCAGAGATAAAGATTGTTTTTTCTTCTTCTCCCTGTGCTTCTCCTGTGAGACAGAATTATGTCTCTCTGTCCAGAGAATGTGAATGCCACACTCAGGTACATGCCTTGACTGTTAATTTTGTGTCTTAATGTTTTCTCACAGATTTCCTCAACTAATGGCAACTAAGGAGTGGGGAGAAGAAAAAAAGAAAATATTACCATTCTGACAGTGGGCACCAAAGAATCCATGTGGACACAGGCAAACATCTGGCTTAGTACAGGAGCCACCATTGAGACACACAGGATTACACATTGCTGCAGAAATAGGGTCAGGAAGAGTGGGAAACATAACATCCAAATAAAGTCTATAAAATATGTGTTTCTGTTTCAAGAACAGGAATTAAACACCTAAGATAACTGCAGATAATGTCATTCTCATAGAATCTTTACCCCAAATTAAAGGATCAGCAGAAGACATCCCCAGAGGTGCTGCAGAACTAACCTGCAGAGACTCAGGGGAGTGTGGGAGCACTGCAGCAGAGAGCAGCTGCCCACTGTTGCCACCTGAGTCATGCAGTTCCAAATGTCAAACAATGGGAGGTCCTATGGATGCTCTCCCAGGAACAAGGAAGCTGCAGGGGTGTTACCTGTGCTGCAGGTAGGTCCATACCAGCCAGGTTTACACTGGCAGGTGTCTGGAGTAAGACATTCGCCACCATTTTCACAGTGCCTGTTGCAAACCACTACCATCCAAGAAGGTGGGCAAAAACATAAGGCAGGGAAGGAGACAGGGGATGGGAGAACAAGAAAGAAACACATCACAAATTATTCTTGATTTGTTTTTCAGTTCTTTCCCAGAAATTAACACTGGAAGTAACATACAATTCCTATCTGAAGAGGAATTGCTGAACAGAGTAATCTAGTCTCAAACCCATAACAGCAAGCACAGATGACAAAGGTAAATAAAATGTCTTTCCATGCAAATATCCATGGTATGGTAATATTTAGTGTTAAAAATGTAGACTTTCAGGTAAAAATTCTAAACCAAATGAGAAATGCAATACTAAGAGACAAATGTGTTACGTGATACAAGCGCAGCTGCATGCACACAGGAACATGAGACTGACAAGCAAAGACATTAAAATATCACATCTGGGGAAAACCATTAATCACTTCTTCAGGAAAACATCTCATTCCCTTCAGTACTCCTTCAAAAAGAGCAGCATTTTTTTGTCAGAATTGAAATCAGAACAAGAAAAACTGAAAACCAAAAGTCCTGGGATTTGAGGAGGAGACACAGGATTTTCTGAATTCAGGGTCAATAATGCAATGGTACATTCAGGTGAACAATATAGAAAAAGCAAGTCTAAATTTGGATTCTCTGAAGGATACAAATTACCCATATAAAATCTATTCTAAATTTGGACTTGCTGAATTGGAGCGTGCATGATTTGATATGTAAAAGACAATTTATGGGAAACAAAGTAATTCCAATCTTTCAGCTATGATCACAGCAATTTTTTCAATTTTCAGGCCAGGTAAAAGGAGAAAAGACACCATAATGTAGTTCTGAATTCAATTTTCTTGTATCCCAGTCTTTCTGACAAACCATTTACTGACACCAGCTTCTGAATGTATGCCAGTATCTAATCAATCTGAGCTAATAAATAAATTAAAAAACTGTCAGGACATATGAAACATCTGCAGGTTTTTCTAAAGGTAATATCACATACAAAATGTATTTAATTTTTCCATGTCTGTGAATAATAAAATATAAACTATTTGCAGTGCATTATGTTTTCACAGTTATGTGCAAATATTACTTGATGTTCAGAAAGCCCAGGTATGGGAATGTTCAAAGAGGCACAGGTACTATGTAATTTGCTAACATTAGACAGAAGGCATAAAAAATTTAAACCATAATTTGCTTCCTTGCTCTTGAAGAACAGGAAAAATGCCGCGTATTTTTCTCTTTTGCTTACTTGTATCACATCTTGGTCCCACAAAACCATATGGGCAGGTGCAGAGATTTCTGGCCAAGCATGTGCCTCCATTTTGACACGGTGGTTTACAATGTGCTGCAGATACAGAATTATGTTCAAGAAATTGCCTCTAGAAAGATGCATGGACTGGTTTTGCTTTATAAAAAATGAAATGTTAATAATTGTCAGTGAGCAAAAAACTCGAAATAAAATAAGGAAATATATGCAATGCCTTTATATATGCCTTTTGACAAGAGTAAGAAATAAGTACAACCTCACATCAATAGTACAGAGTCCCAACAGTGGTGGTCACCCTGAAAAAAAGAAAGCTGACACAATTTCCAGACTGTGCTTCCCACTCTTCAGGAGTGTTTAGCTTAGAGGCAACTACATTCACTGGTGAACTGCTCTACTTAATGTGAAAGCTAAATTTAGGAATATCCAATCATAAGCAACATTTACAGTGTGTATCAAGAAAATCAGGACATACACCAAAACATAACTCAAGAATTCTGTTGAAGTGACAGTAAAATGAACACATCTTCATGCTGTCAGAACAAGCTGTCATGGGACTTGTTCACAACATCCTTTGGGTACTTATGGATTTTAAAGCAAAGACTGCTACATTTACCTTCCTCACAGGTGGAGCCACTGTATCCAGGTAAACATTCACAGATGTTGGGCTTAATGCACTTCCCATGGTTTTTGCATTCAGGTTTGCATAGAGCTGTAAAAAAAAAAAAAAAAAAAAACAGCAGCACTCTGCAAATCATTAATTTGTGCATATGAGTTACCACAGGCAAAACAAACATGCCATACTCACCAGCCTGACAGTTATGACCAGCATAACCAGGCTTGCATTTACAAATATTGGGTGCCACACACTCCATATTTTTGCCACAGGGTTGTCTACATCTTGCTGAAAGGCAATGAAGAAAACAAAGAAGGGAATAAGGAAAATGAAAGTGGCATTTCAGCACATTGTGTCTTGCCTAATGTAATGAACATATCACAGAGAATCCATGATGTCACTACTCATAAATGCAGAGTCTAAGATGCATCAGGAAAGTATTTTAAGTGCATCCATACAACTAAAAGCCTGTAGGCTATGCCAATATTAATAATGAAAATGAGAAAATTCAATACACCACACTTTCCACTGATAATACAGTAACAATATACTTGCAAGTTATAAAGACATCTCAAGATTCTTTTCCTTCAAAGCATTTAAGTGCAATAATTTGCAATACCTCTGCAAGTGAAGCCATCTCCATAATAACCATAAGGACAACGACCGCACTTGACACTTCCATCCTGCCTTGGCTCACAGGGTACGCCAGGAAAACAGGGTAAATCAGAACAGGTCACTGCTTTAGGAATCACTGTTTCACTCAATTCTTCAGGAAGCATTTTTGGTGGGACAGTAGCTTCCACAAGGGTAAAAGGTAAATGACTCCCTTGATTCTTAGCTAATAGGTGCAGAACTCTTTGAGCATTTCCACCTTTGAATGTTTTGTTTGGCAAAGAATGTCCTTTGTTTATACTTGCTCTGCTGCTAGGGGAAGTCTTCCTGCTGCTCTCTAAATAGCTGAAGACCTCAACTTGTGCCCTTGTTTTCTTCTCAGGTGATACAGCATGGCTCCTTGAAGATGCAGCCTTTACAGCATGTACCAAAGAACTCTTTTCCACATCAGCAAGGTGACCACTGATGGTGCCTAGAGCATGAGCAATGCTTCCAGTAACCACAGGTTGTACAGAAGCACTTCTCTGAGAGTCAGGTGTCTTCCAGGCAGTGATTGTTTTTACTGTGGAGGCTGGTTGTGTGCTGCTACCAACCATTTCTGTAGAAATAAATCTCTTTGGGACATGTGTAGAACTGGGAATATATCCTGACACACTTAGAGCCTTCTCAAAGGATGATGGTTGAAAACCTACAGTATGTTAGAAAGAAAGGAGGGAGAAATATGTGAATACCATCAGACTTTATTTCCCTTTGAGGGTGGGGAATGTTTTCTGAACAGATAAACATACAACCCATTCATTCTGTGCTTCAGGAAATCTCTCCTTGTGCTATGTTAGAATATAAGTATGCAGTAGAACCTAACTGGGAGAATTAGAGAAGATCAAGGTATTCTGATTACAACCTCTCCTGCCCTTCCAGCCTTTTC
Source organism: Anomalospiza imberbis (assembly GCF_031753505.1). NCBI lineage: Eukaryota > Metazoa > Chordata > Aves > Passeriformes > Viduidae > Anomalospiza > Anomalospiza imberbis. The sequence goes on along the minus strand of NC_089681.1, from coordinate 124,791,028 downwards.
TTAGCTGGAAGATAAGGATAAAACATGATTTATAGGAGGCACGATTTATAGGAGCAGAGATTTTCCCATACTAGGTCAATAAACAGATTTACTGTCAGCAGATTATCAGCTCCATAGATTGCTTTCAACTGGATAACTGAAAGAATTCAAAAAAAGACATTACATATGGTTCATCAGTGTGTCTAAGCACTAGAAGCAGATAAAATCACATGTATGTAGAAGCTTATACATACTGATGCACCATGAATTGTATTCTAGGGAAACAAGCCACCAACTTGCAGCACAAGTATTACCATGTTTTATTCTTCAAATTTTTTAATCAACTTTATTAAACTTTCTGCATGGGTTTCAGTAGTGGGATGTTTCAACTGTTTAATAATCACCAGAGACTGACTCAGTCTCCTCATTCAAGAAAGCGCAAAATGAACGATAACTTCTTCATATTCTGCCCAGGGAAAGTGTGTGGTTTGTGGCAAGTAGCAGAGCACTGTAATCCCAGACTAGTAGAATACTGTATATGGGGTTTTAGCATTATAGGGCAGTGGAGAAATGAAACCCTAACCTATTTATAACTAGAAAATGGTTTACAAAAGGTTGAACTTTACTGAATTGTAATAAAGTGTGGTGTCCCACTGCTGAAAAGCAAACCATTTTGCAGCTGATGAAGAATTATCCAGCACTAGCAGTGCAGTGAGAGTCTTCCTCCTCCCCACCAACAATTCAGAGCTAAAGGGAAAAGACACAGGAGACTTTCCTACAAAGAAACCCCCTGCAGGCACAGACCTGGAAATGCCAGCAGCAGCATTTACAGAGTTTCAGAATAAAGACATTCACTTGCCATATCCTTCACCTCTTCCTTGAGTTGAAGTAGGAAAATGGCATTCAACATAATGCCATAAACTTTTGTTTGTCTCATATAACAGATGTCCCTGTCCCCATGTTACCTATTTTGTGTCAGTGGCTGGTCACTAAAACAAAAGGCAACTGTAAGAATGTCATACATCACACTGTTAATAAAATTGCTTGGCTGACTCAAGGGATTTTTGATATTGACATTTCAGGCTCATTTTTCAGATCAGAATACAATCCCAATAATTAATAAATTGTGTCATACTGAAAAATAAAGTGAATAGCATAAAACTGACTAGAACCTTTGTCTGCCAGCTATATTCTTATCAGTATGTGAATCAGAAATTCCATTTTCTTTAGGAAAAAATCACCTTTATGCCCTCCAACTTCTCCTGTGGAATCCTTCCTTTCAACATCAGTGTCATCAAAGCTTTCTGAAAAGATGTAAAGGCACATTAGCAGTGCACAGAAGTAGCTACATTTTAAAAAATTTAAATAAATTACAAACAGAGTTAAAATTGTATTACATAAAAAATCCTCAAAATTCAGAAAGTAGATAAAAGTTAAAAAACATTTCTTAAAAGTTTTTTAACAGAGTATTTTAAAAATACAAGTTATTCAGAAATTGCATGTAAATAAATGTTTGGCAGCTGCCTTGGCTTGGGTAAACAGTTCTATGTTAATCAATCTAATAGAAACATATTTTTTCAATAATTTATTAATAATTTGTCATATTATGAAAATAATGAAGAAAAAATGCCAAAAATATTCCACTGTATTACTCTACTTTGATGTAAAACAATAGGGATGTGTTTTGTACCTGTTTTTTTCTACTCTAGAAAAGCTGTTTTACAGCTGTGTTGACTCAGTACAGTCTAATATTGCCACCAGCAGAGACACAGCCCTGCTTTGGTGACTACTGAAAAGAGTTCTAAGCTATTGTTAGAAACATGAAGCACAATAAAGGATATTTTATCTGAATGACAATAAGACAATACCATTCTTCTGAAAATCAAATTATTTTACCATGACATGACTTCCCATCTCCTTGCAGATTATTTGGGCATGGACCACAATAGTAAGAACCGAAAGTATTGAAGCAAAATACTCCAGGGAAGCAAGGACTGGATGCACATTCATCTACATCCTCTTGACAATTTTTACCTGTATTGAAATACAGATTTTTTTTTTTATAATATTGTGTCACTAGAGTTTGATGGTGTATTTATAAAAGTACAATGTATGCAAGTGCTGAGAAAAAAAAAAAGTGCAACCATTCATTTCAGTACATCTAATAAGAACAGCTGATAAGGTTTGCTATTCACATTTTTTCATCTCATATCAAGTATTTTGCTTATTGTAGAATATGGAGAAGATGGGCTGTGGGGACTACATGCTTATCTGGAGGAGGAATCTCCTGTGTTTCCCTGTGTTGATGAATTTACCTTTGCAGAAGGAAACAATGCAAATTAGCTTTCATAATGAACTAAAATAAACAACTATTATAGTCATGCAAGAAAAATCTTGAAGTATATATTTGTACCATAAGACCATAAAGTTTCTTCATAATACAACAGTAGGTTATTTACAGTGAAAAATTTAAAAAGAAAATTGTAGACATAAAATTAAAATCTCCTATTTTTCACTAAACATGATAAATGCATAGAAATAAAGCAGCAATTTACCTTGAAGTTCATGTGGACATTCACAGTAATAGCTGTTTATTCCATCCACACATCTGCCAATACCACACTGGTTAAGTTTACAGTCATCAGTATTCACTTGACAGAGATCACCTTCAAATCCAGCCACACACACACAAAGATATCTTCCACTTCCAGGTGGGAAATTAATGTTTGTCACACATGAGCCATTATTTAGGCAATCACATGATTTTACACTGACCTACAAGACATGCCCAATAAGACAGTTTTCTTTTTTTTAACGAACTAGCAATGAGTTCTGTAAATAGGTAATTTAGGTATCTTATTAGTAAGTGTCATTTTACTGTAATATTCATTACCTCTATTTCTACCTTGGTTGTTGCATTGCAGTCATCTGTCAAAGAAAATGTTAATTTATGGACATTCATTGACGCAGCTTTCCACAAAAGGAGACCTGATGGGGAAAGACTGGCACCTTCTGGACCAGAATCCAGCGTGAAATGAATAGCAGAGCCCTCTGGATCTGAAGCCAAAAACTGATATAAAAAATCTTCTCCATAAAATGTCTGTAGCATACCCTGAAAAGTTTCAAGCACTGGAGGCTGGTTACCTGTAAAAAAGGAGATATTTTCCTTCTCTAAGGAAAAGTTACAACATATAAAAATTAAATGGAATGTATCTGTCTACTAAAGAAATCCCATATATTTATTTCTCTTAAATACAAATGTCATTTGAATGGCACAGGAAAAATACTTGATATTTTCAATGCTAGCTAGTGACTACTGCAAGCAGGAATCCACCCACTGTGGCAAAAACCATGAAGGAAGAAGAAGGTGTCATCAGTGTCTCAGCTGCTAAACTCTCTCATTTCTAACGTCATCCTCCTTGCGGAAGAGGTTGTGCTCCTTAGGTTTGGAGTGTTGCCTCCGATTTTTGTTCTTCTCTCACTTCTGACTTTGGCTGTATTAAATTCCAGTTCATAACACGGCTATAACATGGAAATCCCTTGACTCTCTGTCTGCTGTATGAGTTTCATTTCATTCCTTCCATTCACATCTCATCCTTGTAGAATAGTTATACCTACCTTGGCTTTCAATACAAGTTTGAAGTGGGACAGGATTCACCAAGACAGGCACCAAAAGTCTCATTCAGACAGGACCTTTCCTAATCAAGGCAGAGTCTTGATTTCATGAGTCTTTCACTCATGAAGACACTGATATGATGCTTGTATTTGTGATGTTATAGACTGGGGTTGGCAGGACGGGCTGGATGGCTAATATGAAAGCTCCAAGAAACATTCTGTTTGGTGAAGGGACCAAGGTGATGTGTATATCCAAAGACTAAAATCTGCACCAAAAGAGCTACAACTTCTATGTTGGAACTTTGTACTACAGAGAAGGAAAATGAAAAATTTAGACTTGTTTTCCCTTCATAGCATGGTTTCTAACTGGACTGGAGTACAGCAGTCTTGGATGTACTTTCAAGTATTTACCATATATCTATGCCCTCAATATAAATGATGCCCAGATATTAAGTGTCTAATAAATATGACATCATTTAAATTAATTTGTGATCTCCACTTGTTTGTAATCAGAACAATTTGTTGAAAAACACCTGTTAAACATATATGTTGAGGACAAACATATGTGGATGTAGCTGTGCTAAATATCAAGACTCCAAAGTACTAATTAGATTGAAAGTTGTTAATCTTCATTAGTTATTTGTAATTGCTACAGCAGGAGAGTCAGGGAAAGTAAATTAAAACATTACATATATAGTCTGGAAACAACAATATAATTTTCAGAAACTAATACAAATGCCAAAACACTTACCTAGTTAAACTTAAAACATCACTATTATCATAAATTTAAAAACTTTGCAGACTTTCAACTACTCAGCATTAAAAATACTATTTAGAACTTACTTTCAACAACTGACCAAGTTAACTTTGATAAGTCAGGTCTGCACAGTAAGCAAGGGCTGGTAGGATTTGTGTCTCCTTCACCGTAACAGAGTCCATCTATGTTGCACGTTTTCTCCTTTTAGAGAAATGAAAATGTGATTCATTAATGGTTTTGGTTATCAAACTGGTTATGAATTTTTAAGTATCAAATAAAATCTAATCATTCTGCACTTCTATTAAACAACTAAGCTTGCTTTTAAATCTAAACAACTGATAACAAGTTTGGTTTTACTTGATAATTATATGAAGAACTTTTGGGTAGATTTTTTACATTTAAAATTGCCTCATCCTAGCTTCTCTTTCTGTGATTGAAAATCCCTTCAGGAAACAAGAACAGGTATGTTCTGCTAATTTTTCTGGATTCTTTTTCAGCCTAAAAAAAAAGCATAGTTTTATATTAGAGAGTAGTGAAATACATACCTTTAATGTACATAACCCAGATTCTTGTGGTTCACATGTCTGACAGGCTCCATCATATAATATCATTGTTTTAGAGTTGCTATAAACAAATCCATCATTAGAAATCTGAAAGGTGAGCAGTAAAAATGGATTAACTGATACAGGTATTGATAGACCCAGTTGGTCTGCTAGCATGAGCTTCCCCTAATTAATAGACACCCATGTGCAGGTGTCTAAACCCTCACAAAAGTCAACAGAAGTCTAATCAAACCTTCCAAGGAGTTTAGGCAGATTTGACCAACCACATGTCAGTGTGTAAGGTAAATTGAATTCTGTGTAGGCTCTATGAACTTATTGATTCCATCTGTATGAGAGCTCAGGTATCTGCTCACAGGGATTTGTACATGTGGCTGAGCTCAACTCAGTTCTACCAAAGATGGATCCAAGGTCATTTGAAATACTCTAGGGTAACTACTTGGCCTTTAACTTCTACTCTTGAAGAATGTGTGTCTCTGCAGGACCTAGGTTGTGTACCAGTCCCCTTGCAGGAGAACACTGTCAAACGACACTTGACACTTCAGCTTAGGCAACAAGACTGAGACCCCAAGTTAAGCAAGCTGACTTCTCCCTTTAGTACCATTAAATAAAGGATAATATCTACATGACACATTTTCATCTTAATAGGAACATTTTTAAGTGAATATTTGAAATTTCTGAGAGTACCTTTATTTGCCATCTGGCAATGGGTTTGTCATCAACCACATCCATGACATCAGACTGCTGGCCATCACTTGGTAACTGGCAGTCAACAGTCCTGGCATTTTGGAAGGCAGCTGGCATAGTTAGAGGTTCTCCAGGAATCCATTGTCTATCACTATACTGAATGTTATGACAGAAAATTTGTTTTTCACCAAAACACATCACAAAAACATTTTTACCAGAGAAAAACTCCCCGTTGCACAGTGTTTGAACAGTCTAATGTGTCTGGATTAGAATACAGTGGCAACTATTAGATGACAGTATCTGCACACACAGATTTTTACCTAAGCCTGCTACTGTGGAGGAGCAGGCAGAGAAGCCTTTCCTGAGGCACGGCCCTCTGGCACTGCATTGCCAAGGACAAACAGTCCTTCCAGCTGGAAGGGAACAGGAGGGTGAAGCAGTGGGTGATCCCCAAACACCACTGATCTGATGTGCAAGTGCCTCGGCTCCCCTCCATCTCTGCTCCCATGCCAGGACAGGCTTCAGTCAGAGGAAGAGATGAGGTTTTTGGCAGCGCTCAGGAATCATTCTGGGTGCCAGGGCAATACTGGCAGTTGGCCATTTAGCCCTTGTACAAGCCAATAGGTTGTTCGATGGAACAAGACACCATTGACCCGCAAACCTTTCTTCTAAACTGCTGTGAGGACAGGGCATCCAAAGATCCATCTTGAGAGTTCAAGATAACAGAATAAGGATGATAATATTATTTGACTGAAGCATTGACGTGGAAGCAGGGTTAAGCATATGGAAAATAAATAAAATGAGATGGAACTGAGAATCCAGGCAGACTAAGAATCAAGAGAACAGCAAGTAAAAAGGATTTTGAGCTTGAGTAGTTTTTACTGAGCTTGCATTTTTTTTGTTATTGGAGGCAATCAAAACATTTATTCAATCCCAATCATCACATGGAGAATCATCTGCAATAAAGGCCTTGCCTTTTTTTTAAACAGAAAAAGAAACACTTTTGCTAAAAAGACATATATGCTGCCTCTGTTCCAACCACTCATTTTTTTTCTTTCACCCTATACTCATTCAAGAAATTCACAGCAAAGGTAAGCATAAAAGCTAAATATTTCTAAATATGCAATTTTGAGTGTATTTAGTACTGTAACCTTTTAAATATGATACAGTCTACTTCTTCAGAAACCTTTTGCTACTAGCTGGAGGCAAGTTCAGATAATTTTTTCAGAAACAGTTTAACCTTTTAAAAACCAATTAAAAAGCCTTCAGATCTGTAAGCATTCCAGCTCATAAGGTTCATGGAAATTTGAGTTCAGTGTAAAAAAGAAGGAAATAAAACTGTATTTTTGTTTTGCAGAGATTAAACATACTCTCATCCTTTACATTTAAATTCTCTATCTCTGTAATCATAGGTTCCTGGGCATTTCCTACCCAAACTTTTATCAAGTATCTACCCTAAACTGGGTAAGACAGCCCATGAACAATAAGTTTTATTTAACATTTCAAAAGTGAAAATATTGAAAAGAAAAAAAAAATTCTAAATTCTGTCAAAATGCCTCTTCTACAAAATTGTGATCATTTAAATTCAATCTCAAAATATGTGCAGTTCTATATTGTTGCAAGTCCATTGACATTTCCTTAAATTCACTATTTCTCCAGCCTGAAAAGCCCAGTACCCCAAACTTCCTTTCTTTTGTATTCTCAAGGAAAAAATTCACAGCTTTCTCCTCAACTGCAGCTAACAGCAGTAAAATGGCTCTTGTCAGTGAGAAGATCATCATTAAAAGTGACTAATTAGGAAGTTTTTGTGTTGGGAGCCAAATACAGCACCACCAAGAGAGATTTCAGAATATCTTGCCATGAGTTATTTCAAACTGTGATAAATGAACTCCCAATAATTGCGTTACTGCGAGCTTGGTCTAAAAGTCTTTCATTATAAGGGGAGTGTAAACTTACTCTCAACAATCATTTCAAGCCAATTTGAGTGGATACATGTTGAGTTTAAGAAAAATCTATAGCCAGAATTGCCTAATCTGTCAAAATAATTTCAGCATCTGCTGGAAATAGCTAAGGAAAACTACTGTCTCAGGAACAAAATTTCCCATGGAATGTTTCCCCTTTTGCCAGCTCTCACCCCCTCCATCATCACACCAATAAAATACAGTTCGAATTCTAGTTTTTTTTGTTCTCATGTCTAACATGACATAAAAACTTGTATGCTGATCATTTATTCCAGGCTACAGCTTGTAAATTGCTTATATATTTGCCTTGAAAACTTTTTTTAAGAATGAGCAACAACAGTCTCTACACAAATTCCCCTTAAGTTTACAGTGAAACATTTTTAAATCTCCTGTTCAAACCTGACATATATCATTAAATAGTCATGGTATTATACCTCTGGGAAATGGTCAACGTTTCAAAAACACCTTTATCTTTTCCTAATAGATTTATTATGTTTATAAAAGGCTATTTCAAGCATTAGATTTGAGACAGAAATCTAGTAATGGCTTTAACCTTGCTGTCCTTTTTCAAAGAAGTGGTACTTCAATTCCTCTCCATAAGCACTTAAAAATACAGCGATGTGCTGGTTGTTACTAATAGGAATGCCCTTGCCCTCTTCTGATGGATAGCTGCTGTGTGCTGTTATCTCCCTCCCAGCTGCTGAACATTCCCATTATGCTTTGTATTTCTCTTATCATGGTGGAAATGGCAATCTTGCAAAGTCTTGAGTGTTTGCTGCAAAGTGCTGAGTGCCTTTGCTTTTAGCTTCCACAAAACCACTGGGCTGTGCCCACGTCAATGAATAATACGTTTGACATTTTGTCCCTTGTTCTCTAAGAAGTTTAAAATGTAATTGTCACTATTCAGGGAGACCTACTTGCAATTTGATGATTTCACATTTCAGGTTCAATGAGTCCCTGAAGCCATGTCCAAACACTCTCACAGATGTGCAGTCATACTGTTGAATGTCACACAGCCCAGCATTCTCCAGCTCTGTAATTTCTGGAGCCTGGTCTTGGAAGCAGAGATTAGACAATAAATGCTAGTATGAGAACTCATTCATATGCATTTACATTATGCAGTATGTTTATTTTTCTATCCAACCATGAAAACTATGTAAACAAGAAAATCTGGGACCAGCTGAAGGGAAGCATAAACAGAAAGACTTTACATTGTTACGCTAGAACTTTAAATTGAAAGCTAGGCTTCTGTCTTCTCTTGGAGCCTCAGTATTAGGAAGCAGAGAAATTTCAACTGGTAACAGTAAACACTTGTGAATACATATTTTGCTTTCTCAACTATGGTTCTTTACATCAGACTTCCAGAACAAAATTGAAATGAAACTAAGGCCTTAGAAATAGGATCTGGAAAGGAAGCAGTTGTGCAATAACTTATATAGGGATTATTTTTAATAAAAACTAAAAAAACTAAAAAAAACTTTTAAAAATCTCAGATGGAAGTTATTTCAGGAAATAAATTGACAGATCAGAACACTCAAAACCAGCTTATTTTATTCCTCTTGAAGTCAAATATTTCTTATTCTATTCCCTCTTTCTCTATTTGCTCTTAAGTAAGTCATTAAAACAAAAACATGATTGCAAACCAAAATATTAACAGGTTTTATTTTGAAAGAGTTTTGACTTTGATAGTACTGTTCATATTTTTCCAGTGTAATTGTTCAACTGAATTTTTAGTGAATATCTTACCTACTGAAAATGAAAAAACCCTGCCCAGCACTATTTGTTACAGCTCTTTTTTCTTCACTACCAATTCTGCTTCTATCCCATCTAACAGTTAGCTTACAGAGATGTAACATCACTGAAGACAAAAACATCCCACTGAGATTTAACAAACAGGATCACATAAACTATAAAAAACTAGGGGAGGGATGAATGTGGCATATTTTCCCTGAAGGAGACAGCATGTGGAAATATTGACAGTCTCCTGGGGCTACACTCTGCATTGCAAAGTGACTTTTTTAATCTGACCTATTAGAAACTAAGCTCATATTTTCGCCTTGGAAACAAGAAGGCTGAATGCAAAATAATTACAGCTGTAGTAAACTGTAATTAAATAACTGAGAACCCTTGCCCATGTACAAAAGCAGGAGAGAAAGGCAGCAGAACAAATACACTTTGCATAAACACGGAAAACATTACTGAAGTAGATCTCATTTCCCCCCACTTACCAGAGAGTATGCTGCAGTCATACGAGCTGTAGCCTTGAAAACATGCACAGCCCCATTCTGTACATTCTCCATTACCACTGCAGAGACTGGGACACTTCAAAGCAGTAAGTAGGCTCTCAACTGACTCTTCAAGTTCCTGTGGGCTGTAATTTATTTCTTCTAAAATTCTTTTCTCACATTCATTCTCCAGCAGAGCTAATGAAGCTTGTGCCCAACCAAGATCATCTTTCAGCAGCAGATCTTTAACACACATACCGATGGCATCCCCTGTTCGCCGGCCAAGGAGGGCACCACAGGACCTTCCTATGCTGGAATTAGCTATTGCCTGCTGGCACAGGAACAAAGCACTAGACTCAGTAAGGCCTGAAGGTGTGGGCCAAGAAGGAAGGAGCTTCTCATCTGTGTCAGTGGCATGGTCCTCTGGGAAAAAGTAACTATATCCCTCTAAATCTGTTTGGCTGAGACTTTGGAAGATGAATACTGGATGGTATTCAAAATAATTTTGGCGCTTCCCTCTACTTGTAGCAGATTGACTTTTGTGAAAATGACTGCTGTAATGGTGAGAATTTCTCCTAATGTCTAGGTTTGAACTTCCCTCTCTTTCTGTACCAGTATTTCCCTCTGAGGTGGCAGAGAGATGTGAGTTTATTAGTGAGGTTTTTTGAAGTTTGGTTTGATTATTCTGCCTCTGCAGAAGTGTAGATGAATCCATTTCATGTGTAGATGAACGTTTCTTTAAGCCCCTGACAAGATCAGCAGGACCAAGATACTCAGCAGTGACATCCAGTCCTGGTATCAAAGAAAGAAATCTACCATTTTCACTTTCTTTACAAGACAGAGGAGGTTCTGACTGAGTAACTGTCTCCAGATTGTTTGCTGGCTGATAAAATCTGGCATCTTCAAGTGTACAGTCACAGAATAACATTTTTCTAGAAGATGATAATGAAGCAGGTGTCTTGTCAAACAAGCTCTCTCCTGGTAAAATTCTAGTGAGGAAAGGAAAAGGTGAAACTGTATCATCCGAACTATTTTATTTGTGTTACTGAAGTATTAACTTTTTTTTGTTCTTTGTTGTTTCATACTTCTACAGCATAAGTCTGCAGCACACAGCTATATTTGAACAACAGTTAAAGCACAAAACCTCAAGAGTAACTTATAAAAGAATTGAGATGAGTGGATATTTTCTGTATACTTTGGTACTTTGTTCCAAACCTAATCAAACTAATCTTACATCGTAGTGCTTAAATACTTATTTGGCAATTCCGTTTAAATTTTCTCTTAAATCAATTATGTAATGTAATTATGACATTCTAATATCTACTTAAAAACTTGAAGAGATTTTTCTTTTTATTATTCTGACAAGTTTTTAAGAGTGTGAAGGAAAGGTGGAACCAAAAATGATGACATTTGATTTATCAACAGAAGCATTTTGTTACCTCCATTCCTTAATAAAAAAAAAAGGACCATTGGCATGGTTTGGGATTTCCATGCCACTCGCAGTGTGATAGTCATTCTCTGCATTTCCATCAAAGGTGCCACAGAGTCCCACTGTATGTCTGTAATCTGAACTGGGTGCCCTAAGTGTTAGGCTCATTCCCCATTCACTCACATCAGCACGAACAAAAGCTCCAGAAGAAAACAAAACCTAAAAAGAGATTGAAGACAGCCTCATAAAAAACATGAGCTTTTATTTTACCTATTCTGTAAGCGATTATTTACCACTTACTGTTACTTTTCTTCCAAGGTAGGATTCAGTGATTTTGACATTGCTTCCTGTTGTGTCTCTGTTTATTACAGATAAGTGTGGCTGTGATTCATGGAGCTGACCACTGCACATGTCAAATGCAATTATATCACTTCCTTCCTTAGCAACAAAGCCACAGTTGCAGGATGCTGGGTAGTGAAGACTTCCGCAGTCCCACTGGCGAACATGAACTTCAAAATCTCGAGATGTACTCTTATAGAGAACAAATGTTCCTGTTTTAAAATTGTCATAGACTCTGGAATCAAAAGTATAGCATGTGATATCACTTTGATTGTGAAATAACTGTATCACTACATGTCAGCAACTTTATTTTCAAGCAGATTTCTACTATTTGGTGAACATTGATACTGAAACTCATTTTCCCAAGTCAGAAAAAACATTACAGCTCACAGAGCAAAACACAGCTTTATCCTGAGCAAACACCATCATATCTTCCTCTGAGCAGCTCTAAATTTAAAAAACCAAAATCTTATTTTTTCAGCAGAAAAGAAGGATCATGAGTGGAATATATGAAGACAATGGCTGTAAATGGAAACATAAGCATGAAGCTACTGCCATTCTTTGATTCTAACAGTGCATATTGAGTGTACTTCTCAGCCTTTCTGTTTCTACAAAGGTACACCTATGCAGTGAGAGCAGTAAGATGCATAGCAGTGTGCATGTGGGGGTAGCTGCTGAAAACTGCACAGGTACATTTGACAAAATTATTAGTGAAATTCCTTTTAAAAAGGTCTGCTTTATTAAGGTGGAGATGGGGAGTGCTTATTCCCAATGATCATTTAAGATGAAAACCAAAAATAGCAACTTGCTTTTTTTCCTTAGGGTTAGCCATCTGTCCCCTGAAGCAAGGTTAAAATCGCCAATTTAATGATTCAGCAGAAAAAAAAAAAAAAAAAAAAGAAAAAAAAACCAGAAAGAAAACCCCCAAACTTTTGCTGTAAGTTTAATAGCCTCTTGGCTATAAATGGCATTTGACAATTGATTGTAGACTGTCAATTTGCTTTGTGTATAATGGAGCAGCAGACAAACTGCAGATGGCTGTACTACTGGGACTGCATTGGATTGTCCATAATTCAGTAGGTAATTTGTTTCCTCAGTTTGTACTGAGTAGCAATCAAGTAGCAACATAATTTATCCTTAAAAAAGAAAGTTCTTTCTCTGCAGCATCATGCTTACAGATGCTGCAGAGAAACAGAAAAACACTGCTTCATGAGAAAGCTTGATCACAATGCATCCATGTTTACAATGCCCAGTTAAGACATCCCTAAAACTTCCACTGAAGGAGAAACAGCAAGATTAGGAAAAGCCCATTGACTTTATTAGTAGTAGTAGTCAAAGTTCTATCAGAGAACAAATCACAACTTTTATTTCCCCTTCTGTTATCATGTGTGGGTTGAACATCCTTTTTGGAGGCAATATATCCTCGTCTTCCCACCCTGCTGCTTGAAATGTGCTTCTGCTGAACAAAGAATATAAAACTCCCAGGTGTGGAGCCTGTGTTTGTTCAGGCATCCTTTGTGAATCAGAAATACCTTGTAAGAAAGAAGCACACCAAAACCAGCTGTGGCTATGAAAGCTGTTTTCACTTCAAAATGCTTTTTGGCCAGTGATGTGCAAGTGACAGCAGTCAATAAGTTGCTTTCAATGCCACTAATAAATGCAGCAAAATTCTACACAGACAGCAGACAGCTTCTAGTAATTTGATCCTTGCAAGGATTCAGATACTGACACACAGAAATAGCAGAAACTATGCTTTATTTGGAAACATCTTTGCATTAAAAGTTTTGTTTACTCAATCATTTTATCATGGTTCATATTTAATATATGAACATTTCTATTTTCTGCAGTCAACAGACTTCACAGCTACCACTCCTCCTATCCATTTCCTTCATTCTCTTGCCACAACCCCAAAACTTGCCTTTAGAAATGCAAATATTACAAACCTCATCATGACTGGCAAGCTTTTACCAACTAAAGCACATTAATCCTTCGTGTAAAAAAAAAATGTCGGTCAGTGCACTTGCAGGAAACTACTGCTTACTTGTATCACCACCACAGATTTAGAATAAATATAGAAATAATTAAAGAAATAAAACACAATTCCCAAAACCCACCCAGAAAAACCCCCAACACACTTAAAATTAAGAGCAGCAAGCCAGTAATTACCTTCCATCAAAAGTAATTATATGAGGGTCAGTAAATGAGTAACAGTAGGCAGTGGGTAGATCCTTAACTGTAATCTTCAAAACAAAGAAAAAAATGTAAAATATGTCAGGTTAGGAAAAAAAAATACTCAGCTACATTATTTATGATAGTAGTTTACATTCTAATAAGTATATTATATTATACTTTTAATCAATCTTAGCAGTTACTTCAATATTAAAATGTAAGACAAAAAATTCAAATGAGAACACGTAATTTCAAGAAAAAACAAAGCAACTAAAATCAACCACTTAGAAATTTTGGTGTGAATCAGCAAGTCACAACTGAAATAAAAGCTTCACTAACACTAGCCACCCTTCAGGAGAGTTTACAAAGATTTTCAACCTGTGTGCTTTCTGGAACATAGCCATTCCACAGGAAATTCTCACTGGATATAGGTTCAACTGCAATTCTGGTGATCCTGTCTCCATCCTGCATGAAGTCTGTCACAGCACTGAAGTAAATTACAGCTTGACTACAGATTCCATCATTGCAGGATTTCTGGAGAAGATCCACATGACAAGAAGAAAGAGCCAAGTTTAGACCTAACTGCTCTTTACCTGTTTTAAAGAAAATACACCATTAGTGAGTTCCTCCTCTAAATAAGCCACATTCTCCATACTACTGTTAATATAGATACTAACTTATTTACACATGCTTTCAAAAATTAAAATAATTACGCATTTTTCTCGGGTTTGGTTTGGTCATGCAGAAAACCTCCTCTCTACCTCTTCATCTACACAGCCAAGACAATGTTTTTGCATTCCCCAGTTTGATAGACAAATGGAAATCTTGATAGGCTTGACAATGTGAAATAAATGGTTGTCTGCATAGGTAAGGCTCCTTCTGGTTCACAGGATTCGCGCTTGAGAAAATATTACAGAAAATGGCTATAACAGCAAAAAATGATGAATTTGTGACTGTATATATATAATACTTACAATGCAACAGGTAAACAAAATTACCTGAATTATAAACTTTACAAGTATTACAGTATTCTGTCTATTCAAGTTAAAGAATGTGGCTCTGATATCAGTGTCTACCATAACACCTGCAAACTTCAACAAGTAATTCTTTCATATTTTCAGCAGCATCATACAGACTCTGAACACTTTAATATTTTAGAAAGTATTTTACAGTGTAACAATTTCTCTGAAGAAGGAAACCAGCACAGTATTTATAAAAATATACAAAAATATAATTCAATATACAAAATGTAACAAAATCAGGGTAATACTTACCTTCATCAACACTGTTTAATGTTAGTGAGATTTTGCAGTCACTTTTTAGCTGGCTAAATTCAGGACAAGGAATAGGAATGCTACTTTCTATTGTCAGTCTGTATTCCTTCCCATCTTCTGATACATCATATGTTTCTGGATGTATCTAGCACAGAAGAAATTGTGCTCAAAATGCAATCTTTGTGAATAAACAGCAGCACTGTTTCCTAATCAGGAAGGAGCAGCAGGATATTGAGGAAAAGATGCAGACACAGCAGCCATAGTCTTGAAGAGGTGGGTAAAGGGGCAAGGATAAGGAAAAGGCCAGAAAAAGGGATAGATAGAAAGGAAGGAGTTAGCAAACAACATTTTCATCACAAAAATGACTAACCCTTGGAAGCAAAGATAAAAAATAGCTCTGTGTACTGTCAAAGTGGACAGTGGGTGGGAGGGTGGAACGAAGTGGGAAGCTACCTAGAGTGGGAGGTAGGAAGCTACCTAGAGGTAACAACTCCAAAAGAATTTGGAAGCACCATATTTCTCCTGGGACTCTTCTCCGCAAGCTTACAATGTGGATCACTGAAAATGTATAATCAGAACTCAATTAGAGATAGTAACAGGGGCCTACAGCTCAGCTTGGTAGGATGGGTGGGGTCCTGAATGCAGCCTCACAGGGAAACAAAGAGAGCACATTGCCTCTTTGCAGGGTACCCTGCAGAACTGCACTTCCATGAGAGAAATCTGGGTCCTGATCCTACAGGAACAGGCTCAGGCTAAATCAGCAGGACTATACCCAACATGTAATTAATGACATGGAGTCTTTCTGGGACTGGGGTCCCATTCTTGGCCAGCAAATGGGCCCTTATAGCTCTATCCACAGTAAGAACTAGAACTAGTTTTGGTGCTTGGCATCTGACCAAGCAGCAGAGCACAGCCCACCTCCCAGCTACCCTCCTCCAAGCCAGACCAGGCTGGCTCAGGCTGTGCCCTCAAACTTTATGAGCACAGCACCAGTCGGCTCCAGTGCTGGAAACCAAGGTCTGCACTGTGTGTGCAAGGCCAACTCAGCCTTCCTGCACCTTGAGTAGGTGGGGAGCACACACACCACTGCAACTCCCTTGCTTTTGGACAAATTTAAGTCCATCTTAGCCAACAGCGGGCTCTATTAATTCAGTTTATACATTTTAAGTGCTTTCTAGTCAGAGGACTGACTGCTGTAGCAATACTCAAAAATTCCTACCACATTATGTTTTTACAAAGTTACCTTAATTCCAGCAAAAAATTCCTTGCTCTCAACTGAAGAGCTTTGTATATCTGGCTTCTCCATGAAAAAAGAAGAACTGCTACAGTAGACCTGTAGGGTAAAACCAGATTAACAGAATACATTCTTGGTATGGTCACATGAAGACTAAACTTGGCCATCATGGTCAGTTCAATGATTCATCATGGCCAGTCTTCTGGTTGCATCACAAGGTACATACAAATCATACTCAAGGAATACTTTAAAAATCTTTTCTGGAGCATTTCTACAAACAATGATATCTATGAAAATGTATTTTACACTTGTTTACATGTTATTTATTATTTTTTTTTCTATTTCATAGCTTTTGCCTTTTAATTTTTAGTGACCATCAGATCTTAGATTATGTTTTTCTGATGTTATAGACCTGGATAATCTTTTTGAAGATGAGGAATTCAGTGTGACTTCCCTCCACTGAACCAGTTTCATGCTACTATACATTGTGGTTTTGCTTTGATTTGGTGTTTGTTTTGGCATTTGTTTTTATTTTGCTGTATCCATTTTGAGATGTGTTTACCACACATGCAGTATTTCTGATCCTGAAAAAAAAAAGTGATTCATAGCAGCAGGAGGTACCTTATGATTGTGCCTTTCCTTCTGACTGTCACCAAGACAACACTGTCAGGCAAGTCTTCACAAAGTCCCCAAATGATTTTTGGGGAATAAAAATTCCTATTCCTGTCCATAAGCCATCCAGGCAGCCTGGCTTTGGCTTGAACATACATATGCATACCAACCATGTTTTTTTGTTTTTCATTTTCTCCAGGAAAAATTAACCTGATTTTGGTATATATAAGTAAAAGATGTATTGATTTTCTAATGCTTCGGCTTCTCAAAGTTACCATGAGACCCAAAGTCTTCATTCTGGTACAAGGGAAGGTAAGGCATCACACTGCTTTTGATGGCAGATATTAAAATGTAAATTCTAGACACAAAACCAGTAAGCAGCAGCTCATCCAGAGAAAAAATATACATCTAATGAATCAACAACACAGCTTTTCACAATCTCTGGCTCTTACTGCCTCTCACTGAGATGCAGTGGCATCCAAAAATCCTCTTAATTTACATTATTTGAATAAAAACTTTTCCTGGAGGGACACTGCACTGTATTGAGACAATCAGTCTCAAAACCTCAGAGGCAGTGGTAGTTGTATTTCTGTGATATTTACATATTCATATGGGCAGCTGGTGTAAATAAGTAGAGGCAGTAGGCTTCTGCCAAGAAAAATTACACAGGAAGGTGCTGGATCTCTCTAAAAACTGTTAGTGTCTACTGAGCCATATTTACAAATAGAAAAAGAAATCACAATAATGTTTTAACATACTTTGTCTCCAAGTCTGATGTTTATCCCATCTAGTTCTAGAAGTGAGAAGGTATGAACTGCTGTTTCATGTGTAAGTTCTTCTTTGACACCTTCAGGAGAAAGTCTTGACCAAGTTACAATAAATCCAACAGAGCTGTTGGCAAAAGGAATGCCAAAGGTACACCTTAGGTAGATGCTGTCTTTGATCATCTCTGCTACAACTTCAGGAACAGATGGAAGTGGTGGTGGCACAGATGGAGATGAGGTAGGAGCCAGGTTACCTAGTCAAACAGAAGTGTGTTATCTGCTTTTTATTCTGCACAAAATCAATATTGAATACAATGACATTGACTTATTTTTTGCCAAATAATATACTAATGATATTTGCCTTTTTCATATGTGGAAATACTACATAATTTCTTAAGAGAATCAAAGAAAAATGTGTATCTTCCTGCTAATTATTAAATGGAGAAAAAACTCTCTATGAGCTTTTGATTACATTCTAGACAACAGGAAGGTGCTAAAGAGGGGAAAAAACCAATCCAAAGAAACCTAATCCAAAAACATAAACAAGATAATAAAATGCAATCAATTATTTTACCAGGCAGGAGAGAGCAACATGCAATGGAATGTGCCTTACAGAAAAATAATTTCACTATTTATGAAGAAATTATTTATTTATAATTTCACTATTTATGGGGAAAAGAAAAAGAAAAAAAAGAAGAAGAAGGATATTTAGAAAGGAACAGAATAAGCAACAATATGATTTTAGATTTGTCTTATATTTTACTCCTGAAGAATCATTCAGCATCATCACAATTACTTTTTTCACATTTTGATACCTACTCAAAATATTCTGAGAAAGAACTTTTGTAATCCAAGTTTGTCTGAAATTACCACCAAACTGCTCATTTTGCAACAAACCAAGCAATACTGTTGATAACATGAACATGTTTTTATTCAAGTCAGAATATCACTAAATGCTGACATTATTGGGTCACAGATGCACAGAAAACCTGGAAAATCAAAACAAAATACTCACTGCTACAGACGCCTTCAATTTCCATTCCCTCGGGATCACAGGTCTGTGGCCTTGCATCTGAAATAACTATAAAGTGTTTTAACATTTTATATTCACACACATACAGACAGCAGTGCTCTCAGATTATAGACCAAGTGTCACAAACGCTAATTGAAGTGCAAATTTTCAGAATAGAAGCAATCTTGTAATCTGATCCATGTACAGCTATGACAGCAGTGAGCACAATGTCTTGTGCTGAAAATCATCTAGGAGGAAGAGTACAGAACATTCTACCACCTCTACAACTTTTACTGCTGATGTGCTCAGCCAATACTTATACATGTTGCTAATGAATAAAAAGGAATGATACTATTCTCTTTAATACATATTTTGCCTCTCCAAATTCACATCTGAACATTTATTCTTTAACTGTAAGTCTGGACAGCGAAATTCAGTGCAGATCTGTTTTGAAAAAAAAAATCACCTTCCTTACAGAAGCCTAAGAAAAAGTGCTTGTGCACTGCTATTGTTTGGTATTTTGAATGCTATAAAAAAATAAGTGGAACTTGACTTAAACATGAAAATGCCAGTTTGTCACTCTACCCAAACTACATGAGAAGGGCAGCAGCAACACTGGAAATCCCATTCACCAGAAAGAATGAAGAGAAGACTTTGCTGTTCCACGCTTCAGTGGTATATGTTTAATATTCCTTAGTATGTTTAAATATTCCTTAATATGTTTAAATTCCTTAGCATGTAGAGGACAGATAGAAAATTTGCATCAGGTATTTACAGCTGTCAAGTCTTAAAGAAAAAACACTGGCCACATGGTAACCTAGATACAGAAAGCAGTACAACAGTACAATGTACTTCACATGACAATATCATCTTAAATATGTGCATTTAAACTCAAAATGTGCTTCAGATTTACAGTGTTCACTAGAGGCAAATAAGAGTTATGCTTTTTGCCTGCTTTATTTTGAGGTAGTAAAAGTTTGCTAGCTTGCTGTCTAGCTGTGGTTTTACATCTTCTTTCCTCACCATGTACCGGGATCCAAAGTAAATTCGAGTTCTATTGTGCAGGAGTTCTTCATTGTTTCGGGCATGCAGGCTTGCTGAACCCTTGGAGAACGTCTCAACAATTGGATCTAAAGGTATAATGATGGGCCAACAAGGCACCAGAAAGTCCACTGACAGATTTGCTACTAAGCTTTTGAAAGTACTCAGAGAATATGACTCAAAGCAATACAGCATACGATGCATGAAAACACTGCTAGTATTTTCATAATGGTGTGTTATATGAGCTAGTAAGAATTTCCTACTACACCAATTTGTCACTGTTTCACAGTATTTATAACTGTAAGGATTTAACCCTGGCTTGCTTGTCTGAAAAATCTGTCATGAATAATGAAATACTGAAGTTTTGAGCTGTGAACACCAACATACTTCTGCAGCACAAGCATTCAAGACAACAGGAGACATTGCAAAGGGTCTCCTTTCTCATAGAACTAATAAAATGTTTATCAGTAGAGCATTTCTGTGTTGAATTTTCTTCTAGCAACAACACGTATACACTCCAGAAAGATGACAAGAATTACAACAAGAAAAATATTCCTAACAGTGCTAAATAATAATTGATATAAACACAGTTTGCTCAAGTTCTTAGGACACAATTTATTCTGATACAAAATTCTACACATGTTCAGCAATGGCTATTTGGACAGTCTGAGTGCCATGAATTACACTGAATTTTGATACACTAAATTCTGACTTCTAGATATGTCTTATAACCCCACCTCATTATATGGAAAATTTCAATTCTTAAGTTTCTAGTTTTTGAAAATTAGTCAAATGCTACATGTGAATTAAAAAGGGGTGAAGTGAACCCACCACACCATTTCAGAACATTTCTCTTATCATACCAATATTAAAAGCAAGGACTGCAAGAAATTTTAGCATAACTATTCCCTGACATTTCCACTCCACCAAATAGCAGACTGATCTAGATCAGAAAAACACTTACTCATAAACACACACACTTAGCTGAGTTAGAGCATGCATTTTCTCACCTTCTGCACAATACCCCATGCATCCTTGGGTGGGCTGCAGAAAGTAAACAAAGAAATCTCCGCAGTTCCTCACCCTGACGGGGATTCGGAAAAGACAACAATCTTTTGAAGTGCTGAAGAAAAACTGCCACGTAGCACAAGCTGTTAACTGCTTGATCTCACCAGGTCGAGGCATGGATTCTGACTCCCTCAGAGACAACCAGACAGGGGCTTGAGTCCCACAGTGATTCATCTTCAGCACCAGAGAAAAACATCAGGAAATGGTTAATGCCATTAATGAGAGGTACATATGTGATTAATTTCTCGCATGAGCTTTTAGCAACCTTCAGCCAATGTAACAGAGGGATTGTTGACTTTCCTCCTCAAGGTTGAATACGAATGCACAAAAAAGAGACTTAAGTCCTTGATTGAACCTAGTGAATTTGTGTTTGTTTCTAAAGACAGGCTATAATTTAATGCCTAAAAAACTTAACTGGAAGCCACATCTGAGTGTTTTGCTCAGAAAAGCTCACAGTTGTGTTATGGCTTAGTGAGCTACTTTGCACCATTAACCTATCCTAAGTGACTGTGTAGATGCTATCAGAGCACAGCAAATGCAGTGCAGAGCAGAAGCACACTCAGTATCAACTAAAGGTGTTTAAGCTGTCACCTTTTCTCTGCCCTTTGCCATTAACTGAAGGCTTAACTAACCTAAGAGATGTGGGCAGCTGATGCATTAGAATGTTTGAACTTTGATTTGTATTCATTTAAAAGAACTTAACTGATAGGATTTTAGCTTATTTTTAAAAGAGACTGTGACAAGAAAATTTCAATTAATTAGAAAAATCAAGGCTACAATATTCTAATTACAATTTTAGGTTTTTTAAGGAAGGAAATGTTTTTAAATGAGAATCTAAAAAAGATGTATCTCCTTAAAATATAACAGAGCTCAAAATAAAGCTACAAATAAGCTCTGAAATAAAGAACTAGTAATCTGCAATATTAAATATTTCAAGCAACTCTTGAGTCTTTGGAGGCTTGCAGATGACAAGGCAACTAATATTCAATTAGCTCTGTTCAGTCAAGTGACTTTAGGAGTAATCTCTTTTCTATGACATGATGACTTTAAAAGCCATCATGTCCACAATTACTGGGTTCATGTGGCTGCAAGTCTTTATACTGCTCTCACATGGCCTTCCTAACACACTGACCATCACATAGTTCCAGCTTTACAACATGATAGCCCTGCTATGCTGCTACTGAGAAAATTTCTTTAGCACTGAGTGGAAATTACAGTTTTTGAGTGCTCCAAAAGGGATTTATCATCCTCTGCTATTGCCCATTCATTGTAAAATTTTAAATGTTTAAGACTTAATTTTCCAGTTAACACATTTTAATATATTCAATTATTTAGAGAAGATAGAAACTTTGTATTGTTCCACATCAGTCCCCATAATCATACTGTTTTATACCTATCCTACTGAAAAATTCTTCACCAAAATATCTATTTCTCAGAATGAAAGGATTTCTAACAATACCTCCATGCACTTGGTTGGCATCTCAGCAGGCTTATCAAAAATCATGAAGCGATACCATCCTGGTGTTAGGGAATGGTCACAGATTAAATCCTGAATAGCTGATTGCTGGAGGTGGGATGAATCAAAATCCACGCTTCGGTAAGGGCTCTGCAGGATCTGATGTCCACCAGGAGAGCATTCTAGAACTGTGGAGCCAGAGCATTTTGAGTACCAAGACAGAATGCCTAACAAGTATTTTAAAAAAGATGCTAAGCATTTTTAAAGGAAAATAAGGATATGTTGCAATATTATGCGAAACTAATTTTATGAAAGAATATATTGAAGTCTTAGTAAGAAGAATTTTGTACGTTAACACTCTTGAAATTTAACGGAATTCATGATGTCATAACTTTCCCTCTTTTAGTGGACAATAAATGCAGTAATAACCACATAGGCATTTACCCTGGATGCAAAACCAGTGGGAAGGCATAAGTTTATACACATTTTATCTGGATTTTGATTTTCTAGTTCTACTGATATTTATGAAACCTGAACACATATGAGGTGTCAGATATATAAAAATATAAAAAACTTACCTTAGGAAGAAGGTTTATCCAAAGGTCTTTTCAGAATAGCTTACCAGTTTACAGAACTCCTCTGCATGAAATTAGTAATTCCCTCAAATGGATGAGAGATAGTTGGATAGTTGCATGCAGTTTGCATGTATACATGCAGAACATAGCAAAAGTGTGTATTAAAATGTGTGGATACTTGATTACACATTTTAAGTCAATTTACATGAATGGCATACTAAATTATAATAAAGAAACACAACTACCAAATACCTTTTTTGACATCTAAGTGACCTTGCGGCCTCGAAAAATTTCTCAAATTTTCTGATAGATAAAATGAAGGATCAGAATCTTTAGCAGTCTTTATCACAGTTTTTTTGTTTGTTTGGGTTTTTTGTTTGTTTGTTTGTGTGTTTTGGTTTGTTTTTTTTTTAATGCAAACTCATTTAGAAATAAAGCAGAATGACAGAATGTCTGAGTCTGATCTGGCAGGTGAATTGACTTCTGTCCAAGACAGTGACAACAGAAGTTCTGGCTAACAGCATATTTACATGCAACATACTGAAGAGTCATTCTTGTTCAGGAATGTGCTTGGGAAGTGAAAGAATGGAAAAATAAAGTAAGGGAACATTTATATATAAGTGACATTAAAAGTATACCTATTTACCTTGCTTTTAAAAATGGACACCAACTGATGCTAACTGTGAACAGAATTTTGGTTTATACTGAATGATACAGTGAATCTCAATGTTTGCCTTCATTATGCTACTATTGAACTTAAAGATGCAGCTGTAAGCAAAGCTGTCTAATGTTACATTTGGAATATGAATGCTCCAGCTTTTGGTCCCAGGTTTGTCTGTATTTATTGCATATTTTGCATGGTATAATTGTGACACTGATTAGAAACATTTTGGTTTATTAATTTAAGATAGTTTACTATCTTCCACATTTTTCATGTCATTCTAGATAACCACAATTATAAAACAGTTTCAAAATCAGGTAATTCCCCACCTTTAAATGGAGAAGATGCCCTAGTGAAAGAATACACTTTATCTCTCTCAGCACAGTATGTGAATCCTACAGTTTTTCAAAGACTAAAGATTTAATCTGATATGGCTTTAGGCTACCCAGGCAGGTAACAATAGCTTTATCTTCTATCCTCTAAGGGCAGCTGGAAGTCAGTGTGATTGACTGCGCCACCACTTGTGTTTCTGAGTTTCCTGTAGTAGCCTGTGGGCTATTCATGTCCATACAATTTGACCTTACAAGGAACTTACCCTTCACTGGAATTTAGAGAAAAGCCCTTGAAGAATCACAGGTCAGTCATGTGTGTTATTGAAATGTTTTCCAAGCAAGCTACAGCATAAGCAGTTTACGAACCATGATGAAAGTTTCTTCCTGTCCTTTATTTTTTACTGGAATTATCCCTTTCATACAGCACCATCATTAGTTTTCTTTCCTGTAACTGAATCACTCCTGAAACAATTAATATCTGTTACCTTCTCCATTAATATATCAAGCTAGACATGAGACAAGTCTTTATTTTCTTTTCCTCTACAGTTTAATTAGATCATCATTTGATAGATCTTTAAAACAGCTGACTGTAGTCATTTGTAATAGGGTTATAAATTCTACTAAAGATCAAATTATAAGTTTCTTATTATTATGCACATCACTTTAAAAGGCCATCCAGCTCTTTATGAATCCAGTGTATCCTTTTCTCTTTTCTAGAAGTATGCTAATATTTCCATAGTTATTGTTTGGAAATCTTATGTTGTGTTACACTGGTTGATTTTTTTTCTTTTTTCTTTTTCATTCTGAAAAACTGAAAATAACTGTCATCATCAACAACACAAATAAAACCAACTTTTTTACACACCTGAGTGTAACTGAAGTGCTGTCTAACTTCAACAACAGCAGAAAAAAAATCTCATATTTATGGACATGCACACAAAAAATTAATGTTGTGTACTCTGCAAAAACGTTACCCCTGTGGAACAGATCTGCTCCAACCAGAAGCATTTAAGAGGGAGTTGGCTACATTTTCCACTGAAATAATGATTTCCTTATTCTGGATGCCTTAAATAAAAACAGATTTTTATATAAGCATTCTTTCAAATATTATTCTCAGAATGATGAATACTGAGTTTGCTGAAATGCTCCAGAAAAGCTGTGTCTAACACCCAGCAATTTTATAGAATCGTAGAGTATTTTGGGCTGGGAGGGACTTTAAAGATCACATAGTTCCATCTTCCAGGACACAAGCAGGGACACCTTTCACTAGACCAGGTTGCTCAGAGCTCTGTTCAAGCTGACCTTGAACATTTACATGGATGGGGTAGCCACAGCTTCTCTGGGTAACCTGTTCCAGTGTCTCATCATCCTCACAGTAAAGAATATTTTTCTTGTACCTAATTTAAACCTACTCTCTTTCAGTTTGAAATCACCACCACTTGCCCGGTTACTACACACCCTTGTAAATAATTTTTCTCCCTCTTTCTTGTAGGCATCCTGATGATTCAAATCTGACAAAATTACAAGGGACGGAAAACAGGTTCTGATAGCTTTAAAGTGCTAAGGAAAGTTACCTAAAGGGCAGGCTTACCCACCAACTCTGTCCAGGATGTGAGGAACATTAAATTAGGGAAAGATTTCTGTGCTACTGGTGACTTGACTTCATCCACAATAACAAATTATCCTAACATGTTCTGACACGAAACAGAAAACTCATTTAAGTTTTAACAAAATTTTGCACTTACTTATGATTGTTCTTGACAAAATACATTTCCATATATATGGGAATATTTTTTTAATTAATTTATGGATGTTTAAATGTATTAGTGATTCAACAACTTTCATTTAAAATATTTGCTATGGAATAGTGAAAATCCAATTATAAAATACATGAATACTTGAGAAATAAGATCATGATATCCAGTTTCCTTTATAGATTGTGTTTTCACTTAAACTAGAGGAGATACACACAAAAAATTGTCAATAGGTTATTAGGAGAGACTTGTTTCTATAAAGTTGTAACTCTCCCATTCTGTTTGGAGATCCCGACACTACACACTGTCTGCTGAAAAAAAAACCAGTCCATCCTGGGAAAATATGCAGCTAATTCCCTAGCATTTGAGTTTACTTTATTTTATCATATTCTGTGCTCCTTTCCATAAACACCTTATATATATACTGCTCATGGCTCTCTACCTTTCTTCAATTTGTCTCTCTGCCCACCAGGAAGAATTTGATTCCATATTTGCTTCTTCCTGACTGTCTTCAGGATTAGTGCAGTGAGCTTTGCTTTGATCCATCCCAGACTTCATTGGTCCTGATGGATACTGAGAAATGTGAACCTAAAATGCAACATCCTAAACACATGGATAGCCTTGTGCTAGAGGATGAGCCTTTGTGGAGAGATACAGATGAAGTCTCTGCAAACACGTTGAGGTTTCTACCATGGCTGCTGTAAACTGAGTCACATAATACCTCTGAACACCTTAACCAAAAGTCAAAAAGGTTTCTCAAGTCAACACAGGAGCTCATTTGCCACACAGAGATATGAAGTGGCTCCTGATAACTATCTCTGAGGCACTGGGGTGGAAAATGAGTTCCACAAAGGAAGGGCTTTTCAACTTCCTGTTCACATCTCTATTCCATCCATGTGCAAAGAGGGGTCAGTGATTTTCCACCTGTCCAGAATGCTTCCAACCCAAAGGAACAGTAGAAGAACTCAGGACTGCTGGGTACAAACTGGAGTAGAGAAGGGAAAAGAAGTCACAGCACAGCACAGCCAGGCAAGGGTAGAGTGGCACCACTGGCAATCCAGTTCCTCAGGTACAAATAGCTTATAAGTGTATATGTCCTGCTGCCCAAAGGCTGGGGCCTGGAAAACGACCACTGCTAAACTAACAGTGTCTTTATTAAGTGCCCACTGTGAGCGTGAATGTGTTTTTTCTTGCATCTACTGACTGCAAAGGATGCAGCATACCAACTTCCCAAGGCAGAAATTAGAATTATTACTGAATTTAAAAAAAGTATTTGTGGATCGAAACTCTTCCAAAAGAATAAAATAGAAAAAAGGAAAAAGTTCACTTTTTGAAAGAAGTTATCCTGGAACAACTTTTTAGAGTAATACTTTTAAAGGAGAACATAAAAATTACTGTAAAAAAATACCATTTTCTTTGGTGAGACCTATAAAAGAACATGAGTAAAAATGTTGTAGCAATGACACTATTGCAATCCCATGGAACAGGAACATGGTGACTCCTATGCATGGACCAATTAAGAAAATCAAATCAACACGCACAAATTAATGCATTTTTACAAATAACCGCTTTAGACTGGATGTTAAAACACTTTTCAGCCACTTCTGTTCACACCAATGAGATGCTTTGCAAAGGTAGCAAATAATCCCGTAACCTTTATGAAAGTGTAAAACATATGTTTACAGAACGTTTTCTAGTAGTTCTCATTGTGATACACTATTGTATCTACTTGATGTAGATTTTCCATCCGAAATTAGAAGCTATCCAGACACGGGTTTAGCAGAGGTCCCAGGTACGGGTGTGCCAAGGCTCAACAAGGAGAGAGAGTGGAAGACCTCCAACACAGGTGCTCCAACACAGGAGAGAGCACCCTCGCTCTTGGAGCTCCCCTGGGCAGCTTTTCCCCGCCAGTGCGCTGTGACAAGGGCAGTTCCTACTCCGGCAGGTAGAGTTCAGCCCGCTCAGCGAAACCTGCGGCACGCAGCCCCCGCGCCGGGCGGGACGGGCGCTGCGCGGGCCCGGGGAGCGCCGGGCGCTGTCCCCGCCGCAGCAGCCGCCCGCCCCCGGCCCTCCAGCGCGTTCACCTGCCGTTCCCTGTGCCCGGGGTCCCTTACCTCTCCGGCGGGCCCCGGCCGCCGCCAGCCAGCCCAGCACGGCCGCGCCGAGCCAGAGGCGCGGGGCTGCGGCAGCCGCCCCCGGCATGGCCCCCGGCACGGCTCCGCTCCGCTCCGCTCCGCTCCCAGCCGCGCTCGCTCCCGGCCCGCCGGCAGCCCCTGCGCCTGTGGCCGCTCCCCGCGCCCACCGCACAGCCCCTCCCTCGGGGGCCTCGGCCCGCCCCCTGCCCGACCCGGCCCGGCCCGGCCCGGCCCGGCCCCGCCGGGGGCGCCGCGGGGGCGTCCGTGCCCCGTCCCGGCTCTGGGGCCGCCACCGCCGGGGGCTTGTACCCGGGCAGCTGTGGCATCTCCTTCCCCTGAGGCATCCCCTGCCCCTGAGGCATCCCCTGCCCCTGAAGCATCCCCTGCTCCTGTGGCTCCCTCGTGGGGATTCGCTGCAAGAAAACTAACGAAGCCGTCCTTGGTTCTTGTCGGGAGCTCTGTGAAGATGCTTGTCCATATCCCAAAGAGGTCCAAACAGACCCAAAGCAGATCGGCATCGTCAGCAATGTCCTATTGTCCCCCAACCCAGAACTGTATTTAATTTCTGATGTACAGTAAAATGCTGAAGAAGAGACAGGTTCAAATTGGTCCTTTGATAGATCACCAAGAGTGTTTTATATCTCTTTAACCTTTACTAAATATAACCTTCATTACCATTAATGCAGTCTGAATTTAGCAAATATTTAACAGTTCCAAGAGCCCAAGCTTCAAGATTTGCTGAGATGCTCCTCTTCAGAGACGTCTGTGAGAGGACAAAGAGCAGGACAAATCTCAGCATTTAAGATTTGTCAGTGCAGGTATTTTCCACTGTAGGCCTGAGGTTGTGCCGTCATTGAATTCCTTTGCACACACCAAGCAATGCAGCAGTCCACAGAAATGTTTCACAATCTGTAGCATATGTACGCCTAAGTCTAAAAAATAAAAGTTGATGACACTAAATCACACCTTACTGCCATCCACTGAACTTCTGCCAGGATACAAAGACTGCTTCTATAGGGTACTGCCTTGGATGGCTCTTTGCAGAGCAGCTTTCCCTGCAGGAAGAGGTATGAGGGCTTGGAGTCAAGGCAGAGGCAGAGCAGCATTGCTGGGGTAACCTCAGTCGTCGTTTGCTCCCATACCCTGAGCTTCTTCATTGCAAGAAACAGTTCAGCTCTGTGATGGCAGTGAGTTTTTAAAAGGAATCGCTGGCTGGTACAGCCTGAGAATTTAATCTGGTGTCTTGAATTCCTCTCAGTTGTCTAAGGAAGATACTTTTGTCCTAAAAACTCGGGGAAATTTTAACACTATTTTCTGAATTGTTTACTCAACTCTCTCGGTTATTTGTCAGCAGATACGACAAACTTTTATCCTGAGATAATGCATATGACTGAAATTCGTTTGGGCTTTACTTCTCTTTTTTCCCAAACCACATGTTTATAAAGAAAACGAGAGGATTGAAAGAGATATTTTACAAAACAAGTTACAAAGTCAAGACCTAGAAAGAGAGATGTGAGAAGCTTTAACGAAATTTAAACATTGTGCTACTTCTTTGACCCCTGCTAGTCATGATAGAGTGGTATTTACAGGAGGATTAACACCTTTTATCATGGATCATTCAGGGGATAGAAAGAGGAGGCAAGAATGGCTGCTGGAGCACAGGCACCTTTCATCTTTTCTAGACTGGTTTTCCTCTGCCAGCTCCCTATGCTACTATCAGCCTTGTGGCCTCTTACAGTGACAGCAGAGACAGAGCATATTGTGGTTAAAAGAGCTGACAACTTGCCAAAAGTAGTACTTGGCACTCATGGTAACAGAGTTGTGTCAGTGACAGTGAATTTATGGAAAACTAAAGTAATTCTAGGGCAGTCTCGGGCTTTTAATAGGAGAATAGGGCTTTCCAACAGGTTAAATTTCAGATAGTTTCTGTCAGTAATTTCCATAGCTTCAATTAAGTAAATCATAGGCTAGGTAAAATTGTGTTGCACTACTGAAAACTCCTCTTTCATTTACAATGGAATGTGAAGTCAAACTGCAATTTTCTATGTGTATATTATTAAATAGCAGGATGTTTGGGAGGAAAACCAAGAGTGTTGAATGAAGAATTTAAGATACTATCATGGTTATGTAGTCCAAGTCATTCTTAATATTCCACTGAAAACACGACACAAAGAAATATAAATTCTAGGGAGCATTTAGATGCTGCAGCACAAAGCAGCATTTCCCAGAGGATTTTATGATTAACAATGAAGAAAGAAAGATTTAATGTTGGTTTTGAAAATTATTCCAAAGCTAACTTAGAGTTTAGTAATCTCAGCCTGTTTGGTGAAGCTTTTAAATATATATTTATTTTAAGGTGGATTCTGAAGTCCTGTCTATGAATAAATTAAATTAATTATTTGAGCAAAGCCTGAGCAGAAGTGCTTTCACTGACTCATGACTGTCTTGTAAGGCAGGGAAGAGCAGAGTGATAAATTGAAGAAAAAAGACGTGTTGGATGACAAGGAACACAACCTGGGCAATGCTGAAAATAGAGTTAAAAAATTCAGATAACAAAGGTGACTCTGCTGATACTAAGTTCTTGGATCTGCAACTAGATTGTTCTGGTTTAAGGGTTATCGGCATAAGTTCATGACACTGCAGCTCCAGCATATGTGTATGGATAACAGGAATCCCAGAAGAAAAGGTCCAAGGGAAAAAAGGGAATTTTCTCATAAACACGGCCAACATAGCAACTTTGTCATCTGACACTTCTATTGCTAACATGCCAGTGGGATGTTTGTAGCAGTACACCTCAGATCATTAACTTAATGTATACAAAGTACATGTCTATACATTATTTAACAAGATGTCATTATCTCACATTGCATTTAGGGGAACAGTCCAGAGTGAGCAGCAGCCAAGTGGCTAGCAGGTTGATTAAAGATTTTTTTGGTAACTAAGCTAAGAAGAACAATCAGCAGTGTTTGCCAAAATGTGTACAAATAGGTGCGCATAGCTGCTCGGGTGTAAACTGGAAGTGAAAAATCACCTTGAGTTTAAAAAGTAGTTGTTTCTAGACAAAGCAACAAATCTTTTTTTTTTTTTTTTCAGTTGTATCCAAACCCTCAACTCGAAGGTAAATAAGGGGATCACCTACAAGAAAGGCAGTACTTGTGGTAGGCTCCTTGGAATAATAAGTAATTAGTGTGAATGGTAGGGCACAAGCAGGGGGAAGCAGAGGGTGAGAGCTGAAGACAGCTGGGTAGGTGGATGCTGTCCTGAACAATGAATCCCCAGGTCTGACACTTTGGGATTTGCTCGGTCTGACACTGGAATTCTTAGCCAGGTTTTGTAAACTCATGTAAACACTTAGAGAAGAATCTGATTAAGCTTGAGCTAAAATTGCCCACTATATCTAATTAATTATAAACCTTTTCTTTCCAACTGTGTAACTAAGAGTACAAATGGAAGTATTTTTTAAATGAATCTTTCATGCTGTACCATTAAGCATGTCTGTAGTGTAAGGCAAGGTAAATCTGAATAAGCCCTTTAAATCTATGTTGCTATATTTGTTATCTGTGCAGAGATAGAACATGGATGATAACTCCAAATAAAGCTGTGAGCAGAACTTGGAAGCTGGGAGAAATTTCCCAGCAAAGCTTCAAAGGGTTATTGCAGTATTGCCAAGTGCTGAATGTTTGGAAAGAGTTGCCTTCAGCAGATAATACCCCTCCTGTAAGAAGCAGATGGCTGAGAGATAGCCTGCAGCCCTGGGCAGATCCAAAAGTATCAGAGAGGGATGAGTTTTCTTGCATTTTCCCCTTAATGTTAGTAGTTCTTTCTTTGTGTAAAAATAATTTCTTTTTGCTTGTGCCAGTTCATGTATGTAAATGGTAGGTGAACCCGTCCTTTCCAAAGCAATAAATTGTTAACATTCTTTGTCTAATCAATTTGGCCTTTAAAGTCAAATTCCAATCTTGCCTTCAAGTTGTAGGTTGTGTGACTTTTAACTTAGCTAAGGTTCATTTGATTTAAAAACATGGTTTAGCAGCTCTGAAGCTAATGTCCTGAAACTTCACTAAAACATGGGAAGACACACTAAGACACATTGCTTATTCCAGTTCAGAATGAGATATTTGATTCTATCCCCTTTCCTATCTCTGACACCAAATAAACAGAAACAGAGAATAGGTAATGGTCATGTGCATTTATTCATTTTGGTCATTCTGTGGCTAATATTGCAGCATCACAAGAGGTTAACTTTACTCATGTTTATTCTGCTGGCGGCGTTTTCAGAAAACTGAGGAGCTTTTGAGTGACATTTGTTTTCCAAAATGCTTTTAAAATTTGTAGAGGGTATTTTTTAAACTGCCATGTAAATGTACTCAGCATTGACAGTCTGTTTAACTTTCAGAAGTAATGACATCTTTAATATGTTTGAGTCCCTAATTCTCTTTTTTATTTGACCTCTTGTGTATACTATATTTGACTTATCCAGTAAAGGACTTAAGTTTAAAAATCTAATGTAATTTGGCTTTGATAAGCAGTATAAAAGTTAATGTAAATCATGGGAGATCTGTGTCCAGGAGTTAATAAGAGTCAAATAAAATCAGTGTTAGGCTTTCTATTAACTTCAATCATCTTTGGATCAACCACTTACTCTTTTATTTTTCTCAACTATTTTTATATCCTTAATTCATGATCTGTCAGCTGTATTCACTCAGAATGTGCCAGAATATTTTGAAGTCTAGGAAGTCCCTTGGCTAGTGGAATATTAATGGAATAATCTTTGTTTTACGCATACTGAAATGTAGCACCCATGTGTAATTACATTGATAAGCTGAGTATTATACAATTCTCAACTACTATTTCATCTCTTTCTGTCTCCCATGCAGTTTGTCTTTTTGTGTGTACAGCTCACTTAGTAGCAATTTTTAAAAAGCAAGACACCATAGAATTAATTCTTTACCCTATATAGAATAAATGCTACTTGAGTAAGGTGCAAAACTACATTGATCTTGTAGTTAATGGTGTACTTCATACTCAGTCTTACTGGCTTTCATCTATTTGTATTTGCACCACTATTTCTAATATATGTGAAATAAAAATTAGCATTACTGGGTAAAAGTCTTGACTAAGTTATGTGGTCTTCTAAGGTGCAGAGGAGAAAAAATATTCTTAAAATATGTAACCTATGCAGATGAGAAACAAAGAATATTTTTCTCAAATTCTTAGATTACCTCTGTTAGTACCAAAAGCTTTGATCATGTCGACACTAAAATGGGTTTTAGTAAAATCTCATAAGAAGAAGGAGGATTAAAAATCTCCCAAATCCCACATCCTAGTGCTAAAAGCTGTGTTCCTTCTTTCTGGGCCTATCATTTCTCCTCCTAGCTTTTACTTTATATGTGGGAACAGCTTCCTGGGTAGTGAGTCAGTAAGGTCACTAAGCAGCCACCTCTGGCTGTGTCCAAATACATACATGGCACCCCTGATATGGAGCACATCCTACACACAACCCATGGCTATTTGATAACCCTAAATATAAAAACAAACAACCTGTGGCTGTCCTGGTAAGAAAAAGATGCATTCATCAAGCCAGGAAAAGCACATTCTTTGCCTTTGTTTTATGAAAAGGTTTCTGCGATGTCTGAAGGAGGGAGTTCACAGCTAAGGATCATAAAAGGAAGAAAGCACATGCAAAGGGGTTCCTCAGCCTTAACTACTACACTGAGCTAGGCTGTGACTTTCCATAAGCCTTTCCCTGCATTGTAGAGAAAGACAATATTTATTGACTTAATATGGGATGGGACAGTAACAACAAATGCACTCTAAAGGAGCAGAAGCAGAGATTATCAATTAGCTTTACTGTGTGAAGTTCCACTGGTTTTTGCTGAGGATTTCACCCAGCAGGCCTGTTTTCATGTGTATCTTTATACAGTAAGAAAAAACAGAAGTGTTCTCAGAGAGAGAAGTAGGTATGATTTTTTTCTCCCTCCTCCTGGGCTTTGTTGAGTCTTTAAACAAGTATTTTGAGGAAAACAGATCCCCCTGCCTCACTCTAAAGGAAAATGCATTTCCTGTCTGTTCTCCAGATAAAGTGAAGTCTTTCACTTGGACAGGAGTAAGATATCTCACTACAGATAGAATTTTCTTGGCACAGCAAGTTATGAAAATGCTTTTTTATCATCTATCATCTGTAGTTTGAAGAAACTGGAAGGACAATCTCTGCCTGGTGTCCTGTTAACTTCCCTCTCCAATGGTTTGGCCATCTCAATTTTTAGGTTAACACCATTGGTTTTTATTATGCTTAAAAAATAGAGTGTGACTTGATCTGACAGAAGTCTATTGACACAGGAACAAAGCACAGATCTGATTTTAAAAAAGAAGTGAACAAAATGTTCAAAAACTGTTTTACAAATTCATGCAAAGTAGTGTTGCTAATTTGATTCCTAAAAAATCAAAAAGTCTGAAAATCTACTAAAATATTAATTTAGTAGTATACCAGATTTAAAAGGCTGGTGGTAAATTAATTACACTGAATTGAGGGCTATTAATCTGATGAAGTGTTAGACAAGAAGAAGTGTTAAACACAGCTACAGTGTCTAGCTCAGGAAAACCAAAGCATCAGATTGGACAAAAGTAAGAAAAGGACAAGGAATTATTCCACTTGTGTGTTCTGTTTTCTCTAAGCAGGATGGTATTGGTCTCTCAGACACTGGTATTGAGCAATACGTTGCTGGATTTTTGTTATGCTTTTAATCTTTAGTAAAGAGTAGAAATGCAAAAAAAGAGTTACATAAAATTACAAGGTAAACAGCTGCCTAACCATTGCCAGATTTAAATGGGGAACCTTAGCTGGCTCATGAATCTATACCTCAGGTTCTTAAGCTACACAATAGGAAGAAACAGAAATGTTGCAAAAGGAAAGCTATACTGAGAGATAAAAAAAAAATGTTAGTTTAAAATATTAATTCTCATTTTATTGGCAGTATAACTATGGCAAATGCTATGTAATAATATGTAATTTTTTAAATTGTATGTCTTTCGGGCAACTCTCTCAGTGTTACTGTAACATGAAGATTCTGTTTCACTAGCTTTCTTCCTCTATAGTTAGGAATTTGGATATGAACTGTATTAAATGTAGTGTTATTCTGGCACCCAGATGGGACTGGATAGAACCTGGTAATTAAACGGCTTATGGAGACAGAGTTTTGAGTAAGGATAAAAAAATTAACTTCTGTATTCTGACATTTAATATTGTTAATTATCTCAGTTTTGTCATTTTAGCAATAGATCCTAAGTAGATCTGAGAATGAAAGCTAGATGATCAGTGGGGGAACAAATACATCCTTATGGCTTCTTTTTTTTTTTTTCATTATACAAATTTTGTTCCAATGACTACACAGGGCAAGAATGAATAAAACAATAACTTAATCAATAAAATCTAGACTGAGATATTACCACTACTTAAAAAAAACCAACAAACCAGCTACTTCATTTCTCCAGCTAGCACAAGGCTATATAGAATCTGCTTCCCCCAAACGGTGTCTCCTACAAAAACTATGTGTAGACATTTGTCTTTGCTGTAATCTTTCCCCAAACTCTATGTTCATAACATGATTTCTCGGGGTTTTTTTCCAGTTAAAAGTGCATCCTTTCTGTACCATACCTGTCTGGCTTCAGAGCTGCTACATCTGTGGTCCTGACAAAGGGAAATCATGGCTGATGTTACATTTGGTAGAGTGTTGTTTGTGCTTGAGAAAACACATAAGCAGTTGAGTTAAGAGTGAACTCCTTCTTTGTGTCCCTTAAGCAAAGATTTTCTCCAACCTGTTGGAGCAACTTACCTCCCTTGCTGTAAAAAAGGTAATATTCTTAACCCGAGTTCATAGGTGTTGCATAATTACTAATGTCAAGGCATCATATACGTGGTATCATACAACACTTCTTCAAACTTAAAAATATTCAGAAGACGTCAGCAGCTTGTGATCTGATGAGGAAATGTGATTTTGACAAATACCTGAGGGTTTTGATAGGTGACTAGAGCAAAGCCATAAGCCCTTATGTTTCTTCTGTCAGCAGTGGAAAGGCTAGTACTGCTAAAAAACAGAACTATTTCCTGCCATATCTCAATTTAAAGTTAAATAAATTTATCACCTGGAAGAGGTTGGAGCTGCAGTGCTTTAAGGAGAGACAGAATTACTGTTACTGTAGCATCCTACTGCCATTGGTATTCTAAATCTTCATCTTTGTAGGCCTGAGCTATTAAAATATAAAATTAAATAAATGTGCTCTATTAATAATAATCTCCTGTTAGGCCTATTGCTCTATAATACTGTTCAGTTTTCAACTCCTTTTCTGTATGGCTTAGAGACCACCCAGGGGCTTGGAGAATACTTTCAGTATGTCATTGCTGAAACTGTCACATGAAATCAACATAAAAGATACCAGAAAAAACCTGCAAAAATCAAAGCCAAATTATACTGTTAAACTGCATAAATGTCCGATTGCAAGTTGAGGGAAAAAGCTTGAAAAGAATGGAAAATGTTGGTTGTTGTAATAGTCCCTGTTACACTGATGGGCCCCACGGAACTACATGACTTTGTGCTGATAAAATTTGGCTGCTGGATTTATCTCATTTTTATGCAGTTCCAGAAATTAGGAAAAGAATTTGCATTAAGTGGGTTCTTTCAGTCCTGCTTGTGTGTTTTTAGCTCTCAATTGCATATAATACTTTCACAGAATCCACTATCGTGAATTTAAAATACAGTCTGTGAATATAAATACAAAAACAAGGTAATGAAAAGCACTGGATAATAAAAGTTCCCATATCTTCAACAGCCCTCAAATACCTGTTAAAAAACTTGTTTTGTAACCGGCCCTGAAATGTGATGGAAATGAATGCTTATGAGTCCCTTGTGAGAATGTAAAATATCAGAGTTTAAAGCTTCACGTACAGATTGATGGATAAAATGTATCTCAA
Source organism: Anomalospiza imberbis (assembly GCF_031753505.1). NCBI lineage: Eukaryota > Metazoa > Chordata > Aves > Passeriformes > Viduidae > Anomalospiza > Anomalospiza imberbis. The sequence continues at coordinate 124,754,421 of NC_089681.1, read as the reverse complement.
ACACATCTACTGTGTCCCACCAGGACTATTCCAAGCTGATGTCCTCTGCATTCCAATGAAAAGAATAATTACCCTGGGCAATGCTGTTCTTTAACTGTAGTAAAGCAAATGCAATTTGTTTAGTTACTAGCCTAATGTGATTATCACTCAGAATTGAAGATGTTTAGAAGTAAAAGCAATTAATACAATGAAATATTTCCTTTCATTCAGCTGTATTTAGACTGGTCTATGCTTACACATATTACAAAGGAACAGGGTTTAAAATGTGTTCATTTTTCTCTACTTGTTCATATAAAAAGGGACTGTCAGTCAAGAAGAAGAAATATAATGTAGTGGAGGCTAAAAGATTGCTATTTGCCTTGCATAGAGTCGCAGTCTTAGAACTAAGAACATATTTTTAAGCAAATGTCCTCTGTAGCATTTCTTTCCCACAGAGTCCTTAATAACCTCCTTGTCTTCTCTTTTCAGAATACTGCTGCATATGTAGAAGCCAGCTCATCTGAAGCTCAGCTTCATCCTCATTTTGAGGATGAAGGGTCATTTTAAACTTCACAACTCATTAGCAGCATGTTTAATAACGTTAAAACATTCAGTATTTAAGCCCTCTCTGCAACGGCAATCTAATCAGTCAGACCTTACTCACATCTTTCATCTTTGATGACACAGATCTAGAGCTTTTACATTTGCTGTTTTGCAGAACTAGGCATTCTGCTTCTACAGATCTGTGACTCTTTGTGATGTTTTTGCCTCCTTGTTTCCAGAGTTGCTGCAATGCTAAGAACAGACATCCTGCTGTTCAACCGGAGTCTTAGCATTGTGTATTTAAAGATAATCCCTAGACCACCAGCATCTTTTTGGCATCTGTGAGCATAAAGGTTATGACAGTTGCCCCTTCTGACTGTAATCTTTGGTTTTACAAGAATTCTACTAAAAGATTTTCAAGCTGTAATTATCTCTTCCTTCTTTATGTGGTATTGCTAAGGAAAAAAATATTAGCAGTTTTTAAAGCAATACATTCTGCCGTGTTTTAAAACCTTCATTTTGCAACTAAATTATGTACTTAGCTTTTTACACACTTGACTTCTTCAGGCTATTTAACAGCTTACACTGCAGCACTCGTTTAAGTGTTTGCAGGATCAAGATCCACATCCTCCCTGCACCATTAAATGTTTTGCAGTTGAAGAGTGGCTAGATTCCCCAAGGGGTTGTCTTTTATGTATAAATGGAGAACATCCATGGCTTGCATCTGGGATTTATCATCTTGTTTGAGTGACCTAATCTCCTTAGTGTGTATGTGTGTACTCATGAACTTACATATGTAGACTTGGTAATGACAAGAATAAGCTTGCTGGGGAAAAAAAGCAAGCAGAGAAAGGAATTGCCAAATATTTCTTAGAACATTTTCCTTCATTCTGTAGAAATTTTAAAACATTTTGTTTTCTGTCCAGCTCTATAAACTATCCACTGGTTCCTTGTATTCTATTCTGCCTAGCAAAGCTCCAGGCAATTTTCAATATTCCAAACTATTGACTAGGATTTAGTTTACAAATTAGAAAACAGTTGGTCTGGAGCAGTTCATCATAACTTACATGTGTGTGTATATAAGTTCATATAAAGAATATACTTGTGCATGTCTGTGTAACTGCATACACAGGTACCTTTCACATATAAAACATATTTAATGATAATTGTGGATATAATAGGTTTATTGTTTTGTCCTATCGTTTAACAGTCAATCTGCCTAAAGCACCTATGCACAATTTTTACTGCATGATACCATAGTTTTGTGTTAAATGCAAGTCACATTACAGACTATAAATTTTAATATATATGGGGTGGTTTTTTGCATTCATTACTTGATACTATCAATTCTCAGCTAAGATCTTCAGAATCTTCTATAAGAAAATTGCTGAGTATTTTTCCTTTGTGTAGCCTTTAAGAATCACAAAAAAAGGTTATTTCTGGAAATTATTGTCCAGTCTTATCACAGAACAGATGTAGAACCATGGAAACAGTCCAATCTTCATCTCCTTGTTCATGGCACAGGGGTTAGAACTAGATGATCTGTAAGGTCACTTCCAACCCATGCCATTCTACAGTTCTATAATTCTAAGATTAAAACTTCCTGACATGTTCCTTTGGAGTATGAAGACCAGCCTAGTTAAGTACCTTGTCTGAGCAATTCCATTTCAGCACTAATTCAAATATATTTATGCCATTTATGTATAGAGATGTAATGATAGATAGGTAGAAGACCTGGCCATAAGTTAAAACCTGTCTTCTCTTCCTTCTAGCCATGGCAGACCTCTTAAACAATGCTATCCAGTTGTTCCTAAGGACATTAATGTTCCTAAGGACATTCTCTTTGCCACCTCTTGTAATGTGGTATCTTGCTTCTAAATGCAACCCCAGCTTTTGAACATAAATAAAACATGATTGTGGTTTGTCACTGAGCTGGCATTTGGCAAAGCCAAGAGGGAAACATTGCTGAATCTGTTACTGAACTCTGCACAACTGTAGAGCTGGGCAACTGGAGAGCTTTGAACATAGGAACTGTAGACAGCAAATCATCACAGATGGAAGAGGTGTAGTGTGACTTTATATTCTCTGTGCCAACAGGTTCTTTGGATTCTGGAAATTCATGTATGTGCCACACAAGTTTCAGTAAAAGATTCAGCTGTACACAGAGACACTACTTTCTTCTTTCCCTCCTCTTTGATGTGTATATGAGAAATTTAAGCCCTAATGCACAGCACCTTCCACGGAAAATAAACATGACATTAAATTACATAGTAGTGAAGGAGGCATTTCTGCATAATATGTTTCTTTCCTCCTCATTCAACACCATAAATTGTATTGGCATCTATGACTACTACACTAGAAAGCTTAAAATACCCTTATGAAACTTGAAGTAGGCAGTTATGTTTCCACTTACAAGAATCAAGGACTAATTTTATTTCCTTGAGGAGAATAACTGCTAATCTTTACAGAAGCAGAGAAGTTGTTTTGTTCATCAGGTATGGGATCTGAGGGATCAAAATAAATGTATTGTATTGCTTATTTTTGCGATAGCACTTATTAAAGTCTACTCCTTATACTATACTTTTTCTGTCAAGGTTAGCTCACATATTAGTAATTATACCTTATAATAAAGTTACATTTTTAACTGTGTCATCAATCAATTCAGAGAAATTTAATTTTCTGTAAGAATGGCTTTAGGAAAGTGGTACCATCTACAGAGTAGCCATTAGCATATGTAAATGGAAAAACATGGTAAAGAAGATGAGACCTGTCTGTGGGCTCTGAAATGATCAATCTCTGAGACAAGATAAAAGAACAGGTCTCCTGTGGGAGACAATGACTTACTTCTTCATGATAGTTATTTAATGTCAATGTACTTTATTCAGATAAGAAATAAGAGGAGTTCCCCTGAGCCTGATTGCTTGTATAATGTGTTCTCATATATAATTATAAAGAGAATTAAAAGCCGAGCTGGTACATGAGGCAGCAACTAACTTTACCACCCATCAGTTCTTCCCATGTCATTGGCTGCTCACATGGCAATGTAGCTGTAGCTGACATAGAACTTTTTATCTGAAGGCTGTATTTGTGACACTTTTGTGACACATTTGTGAACTTTATTTCTCTAACAAAATAGTCTTTAATAACACAAACCATCAATTTTTTTTGTATAGAAAATGTTACATAGACGGTACATAGTGCAATAGCCCTTAATTCAGGAAAGTAAAAGAACCCTTAAGGACTGACCCTACAGGAGAATTAACTACAAATTAGATAGCCACCACTGCCTTCACCAGATTTCAAGTGGGATTAATTCAGCTTTAAGATAAGAAAACAATAATCTTAACATCCCAAATCTGAAAGCCACATGATACCAGATGTTTAAGACATATAAAAATAAATAAGATGCTAAAGTCCCCAGAAGCTATTCGACTTCCAGTGAAGAGCTAGGTATTTATATTTAGCTAGGGATTTATAATTTTAAGAGTCTGACCCACAGTCCCCACTGCATGAAAACCAGTACAAAGCCAGTGCATCACTTAAGTCCTATGAAACCATGATATAGAAGCCTCATGCTGACTTTTGCAGAAATGACTCATGATGTGTTCCTTCCCTTTCTACACTACCCAGTTATTCAGGTACACGTTGAATCTGTCTGTTGGTTTTACATGGCCTGGTTTTTGGTAGCAAGTTGGGCTACAGAGGTGGCTTCTGTGAGAAGATGCCAGAAGCTTCCACCAAGTCCAGCAGAACTAATTCCTGATGCCTCTGATGATGGACATGCTGCTGGCCAAGGCTGGACTGATTGGAGATGTTGGTAATGCCTCTGTGATAACATATTTAAGAAAAAAATCAAAATAAAGTGGGTACAATATTTGCTAGCCAGAGAAGAAGAGGAAGTGAGAACCTCTCGTCTGCCCAGCTGTAGCAGGGGAGAGTGAGGGAGCAGCTTTTGTGGGTGCCTGTTGTTTGGCCAGTGTCAAACCTCAAAAATATGTAAAAAAGGGATTTGGAAATAGAGGCAGGCGGAAAATAGCAAATAGCATACAACATGTAAATCTAAAAACTGTAAATATAAGAATGTTTTCCTAACTTCTCTCTTCTTTGACAAACATGCATATGAAGGGGAGGTTATAACTAAGAAAAAAGTCACTTGTAAAAATGAAGCCATCACTGTTTTCAAGCAATCACCACTTCCTTGTGAAAACTGGGCAGATTAGCAAAAGTGTTTTTATGTAACATCCTGGTAATTTCCTAGGAATTTAGGATGTTAGCAAAAACACTCTGTCCCTTAGAAAACAGTTATAATTGAAATGGCATTGGTTTTGTGGAATTCAAGGCCAAACATTTATTAAAAATCTTAATGTACAGGGTCTCATTGGGTTGAGTTAATTTTCCTTATAGCAGCCCATATGGAGCTGTGTTCTGGATTTGTGACCAAAACAGTGTCACTGGCACATCAGTGTTGGCACAATCAGCTGCTGCTGAACACCACCTGCACAGCGTCAAGGCTCTCTCTCTTGCTACACCACCAAAGGCCAGTAGGCTGGGGATGGGCAAAAGGTTGTGAGGGAACACAGCTGGGACAGCTCTCCCCAGCTGGCCAGAGAGTCCATATAATGTCATATTCACCAATAAAATTTGGTGGGAGTTTTTCCAAAGTAGCCTTTGTTCAGAGACTGAGCATCAGTCAGCTGGTAGTGAGTAACTTGCTTTTCTATCACTTGCTTTCCCCCCCTCTCTCTTTCCCCTTCTCCTATTAATCTATCTCTACTCTCAAGTTTTCTTATTTCTGTTTTCTGATTCTCTCCCTCATCCTCCTAGGGAAGGGCTTATCTGCCATTTGGAGTCAACCCTCTACATTTAGCTAAGAGTTCTGTACTTCTAGCTTCACTGTTTAATTGTTTGGGATTCTTAGCCTCAGATGATGGAATTGCTGGCAAGGACAGATTCAGCAGACCTGGTCTCCTAAGCAGTCTACCTGACAAAAACCCAGATTATTGTTTCACTGAAAATTCGCAGGAATTAAGGTATTTTTCATCAGGGAAAACAGTTTTATTGGAAGTTTTGCCAACCTACTCTAATTTGGATTAGTTTTTTCTTGTTCCATACATTCTCAGACCTCCTGGTAAGAAATGGAAGGAGTTGAAAACAGGCACAGTTGGGGACCTAATTACAGCATAATTACAGACCTGTCCATGTTGATATTTTGGGAAACCTTAGAATGAATACAACATAGTTATCTCTACCTCACTGGAATTTTATGTCACTGGACTTTAATGTTGTTCCCTCAGAATATTTTATCTGGCTTTATGGCCAATAAAATTCTGAGCCTACTGCCATCCCACCTACACCAGGTAAGAAGGAGCATGCAGTGATGTCCTGTGGTCTGACTTTTCTCCTTCCATCCATTTCTGGATCTGAAAGGCAATAACAGTTCTAACAAAGGAGTCTAAATGAGGAGATTCTCCTCATGAATCACATGCAGCAACAATTAATGGAGCTCATTTTCAAACAGAAATGTACATGAGACTATACATTCATTACTAATGAATATGACAACAGATGCATGTTTAAGATGACTGAGTGGAATTGAAATATGTATATCCAAAACTGAGGTCAGGAATAAAACCAAAAGATTTCACAGACAGAGAAGTATACAGCTAACTCCAAACAAAGGTACAAATCAGGTTTCCATAATGATATTTTATTTTGCCACAGAACTTAAAGCCAGAGAGGTTTGGCTGAGTGGAGACTAGAGAAAACTTTATAGTTGTTTCTAACCCATCAGCTATTTCCAGTTTCACTCCTAAGCCAATTTTTTTTTTACATGTATAAGATAGTAGAAGAGTATTTTGTACAACTTTGCCTTTCCTTACATCTATGTGTTTGTGTGCTTTTGCCTCATATATACATATATAGGTAAAAGATAGTCTTAGACTCACGAAACAGATTAAAGACTTGACTTGCCCATTGATATTTCCAAGGTTATATTTGCCGCAAAATTCAAATTAAGCCTATCATGTCCTTGAATGGCACAACAGAAGAAAAGTTTTCTTTTTAAAGGACCCCATAAAATGAAGATGCAAAGATCACTATAATGTGCAGAATGTGTTTACAAGGGCACCAGAGGCTGAACAAAATTTTCTCCCCAGTAAGTTCAGTTACTGCTGGCATTGTAATAACGACAAGCAGTGACTAGGAGATGCACTTCCTTTTGAATAATAAGAGCTGAATGGCAAGATAAGCTGTGAAGTAACACATTGCTTCATTCAGCAAGCAGGTTTGCCCATTTTTTGAGCCCTGTGTTACAATCCTCCATCAGCACGCTGTTTTTAGTCAGTCCTGGAAATAAACTGCCCTTTAATCTGCTTGTACTCTCATGGCCAAAAAAGAGAAGGTCAGGAAAACATGTACCCTGGAGCAACATTTTGCATTTGAATTGGTTAAGAAAGCAAGCCAGTTTCAAAGCCATCATTACTGTCTAAAGATCATCATTAAAGTTGTTTTTTAATTGCATCTTTCACAAAAAGCTACTTGTGCCCCAAATCCTCACAGCATTCTTCTTGCTTCCTGCATTTATACTTAGTCCTATTTAGAAGGAACTTTTGATATATGTGAAAAGTTGTCAGAGAATGTGACTTTATTTTTTTAAGAATAAGGTTCTCAAGTTGTTAAATACTGACATCTAAGCAAAAAAAAAAAAAATACTATAACAGCTAAGGAATGGTTTTCACATCTACCAAGTATTCAGAATTTTATTAAAGTCACTTTCAATTAGAGTAATTATGGTTTTGCTTTCTAGGAAAAAGAAATCACTGGATGGGGTTACCTCCATGTTCAGTCATTGCTATCACTTAGATCTAATTTAGAAAGTCACACAAAAAAGTAGAGTGATTCCTATACATATAATAAAAGAAGTCTTGTCTGAAAAATTTGCCTTTAAGCTGAGTCACAAGATTAAAAAAAAGTCTTACATATTTCATGCAAGATTTTTATTTAATATTATTTTTAATCTGCAAGATTCTTTCAAATATCCCATTTCTTAAATGATGGTAATACTTTATTCTGTAATTGTTTACAGTGAAATAATCTAAATACTGAGTGGGGTGTGTGTGAAACGTGTTGATACTCTTCCAGGTTTGTGGCAGCTCTTAAAGAGCCTGGGGATTCTTCAGAAGATAGTGTATAGAAGGGAGAAAGAAATTTTTCATGGCATGATGTTGCTGCAGGTCCGTACACATGATTTACGTGAATTGGAATGTTTGTAGTCAAAATGGCTTTTCTTATATTTTTTGTAGAATTCTGGCCTAAAGCATTCTACATACTTGAGAAAACATGACACAATTGTCCTCATGATACTTCTAGAGACAACTAACCCTTCTGACTGAAAGGCTTTTTTATCTCCTACATTTTTTACAGAAAAACACGCACAATCAACAAAAGCATTTTAAAAGGAAAAAAATGCTATCTTACCAATAACAAAAATGTTGCTTTTATTTCATTAATGTACTGCTATAAGAAATGGCAGATATGCAGGCTTTTTGGTTCCTATTGTTTTGTTATGTTTTTCTGGAGCATATGCTTAGAGAAACCTGTGATAGCAGAGCTTTTAAAGAAATAAACAGATGTTTTTATTTTCTTGTACAAATGAGTCTCAGTGGCTTACAGCTATCTCATCTAAGTTTTCTTGAATGTTTATCCAGTAAGCTTTTATGGAACTCTTTTTTACTGAGAACTGCCTTCAGCCAGCAGTGAAATAACAACGAACAAGCGCACATGCATGCAGAGTTACAGTGTGGGACATCTCCACTCACAGCTACAATGCCAAATGGTTGTGCTGCAGAGTGCAAGGGGGACACACAGCCAAGGACAGCAAACACGTCTTCGTGCCGAACTGCTGACAAAACGTGCTGCTCCCAAGCAGCTGAGAAATGTTTTTCTACATAGTTTTGATGCTATCTATTAATCCCTTGACCCCTCTAGAGCCCATGGACTACAGTTACAAAAACTTCATGAGAAGGTAAAACAATATATTCTGTGCACATATAGTAGTGAGAACCTGTAAAACTTACCTACAGATTTATAATCAGCTTATTTAAGTACAAGCACTTTGCAGGTATATTCTAGTACCTCATTTTCTTTCACAAAGATCTGCCTAGACAGTTATAGCTGCTCTTCAAGATTTAAGAAAAATCAAATTTATATACACTGTTAAAATTAAAATGAATTTACACTTTTACATAAAGCTCACAGAAAGCCATAAGCAATTAGTTGTGTTTATTAAAAGATGTGAATTCTTCCATAGAATGAGACACAAGGACTCATACATGAAACTTGATAATTGCATTTACACATGGCAATGTTTTTCAACATTTTAAGTCACTATTGTGCCCTATTAGACTGGCAGTATCTTGTTAAATACGTTTTATTTTTACTTAGATAAATTTTCACAGATTGGAAAAGTAATCTTAATATTTACTGTACAGAGAATACATCTAGTGTGAAATCACAGGTGAAAGGACTCTGGATAAACAGGTTTAATGCTTTTGTTCCAGTAGCAATGCAATTGCAGTGTTTGAAATTTTTAATATTTTTGTAGAAACCTGAACATTTTTGTAGAACATTAGTAAGATTGCTTTGCAACAACCGATAATGCTTTACTCAAGCTGCTATAAGGTCCAGAAACAAATGAAGAAAGTACTGAAGATACTGCGTTTTTGAAATCTAACAAATAAAGCTGGTTGAATCATTCAAAATGAACTCTCTTTAGTAGAAGGAAGATTAGGCTAGGGAACATCTAAACAAACTGGACATAAATTTCTGGGACTGTGTGGAAAGCAGCCAGATGTGCTGAGGGAGCTGGCCAATGTCTCAATTATCTTTGAAATGTCATGGCCCTCAGGAGAGGTTCCTAAGTTTGGGAAGAAATCAAATGTCTCCCCTGTCTCCAAGAAGTACAGAAAGAAGGATCCAGAAGCTGTAGGCTGATCAGCTTCATCTTGAACCTTGGGAAGGTGGTGAAGCCAGTCATCCTGGTAAACATTTCCAAAAACAGTAAGAACAAGAAGGTGGACAAACACAGGCAGCAAGGATTTTCTCAGCAGTTTTTCTCCAGCAACCTGAGGCAACTAAAGTCCCAGCACTTTAATGAATGATGTATTTCTTTTTGTCTCTACTGAATTATGGGCATGTCTAACAGTATCTTCTACCTGCTGTAGTTTTGCCTTGATGCAACACTTTGGATTTCAACAATAAAGTAGTGCTCACTCAAGCTTAGGTTTGCTCACAGTGAACCTAACAAAGTATGACTATAAAATTGCTCCTGTTTGGTCTGAATCTAATTTGGGAGTAAATGTCACAATGCATTGCCAATTAAAGGAGGAAGGAAACTCAGGCTGAGCCCACCAAGTTACTCATATTCCCAGAATGCTGAGTGTCAACTGGTAAAATTTATCATAAGAGCTTAAGGGACTGTCTGTCTTTGTCTTTGTTACTGGCATATGAGCAGTAGCAGTAGAGACACTCAGAGCTTTTAAATAGGTAGTCATAAAGGCATTTCTATATTTTTTCTTCAAAATTTTTTTTAAAATGTGTTTCAAAAGCCCAAAGGTTTGACAGTGCAGGAGATCAAGTGGCTTTGTTCATAGAGATTGAGCCAAAGTACTTGACAAAATGAGTTAAAATTTTTTTTTCACCATAATATACTCTATTTTAGGAAAAAAGTACAATGCAGATGGAAGTACATAAGACATACTTTTACATCAGCACTCTAGTGTGTGTATTCAAAAGTTTATACTCCTTCACAGTCTGAATTTTGTCACACTTATACCAATCAGATGACCATTTGGATGTGCAACAAATATTTTCTCAGACATAAAAAGTGAAAATGGCCAAGAACTTGGTTATGCCACAGTTGGGCTGTGTATTTGTTGGCAGTACTGAAAACTGTGAAAATTATGGCTCTTTTTTCTGTTCAGCATAATTTTCCCTTCTGGTGATGTTGATACAATTAAAATTGAGTGCTGTCACTAAAGGAAGTTTAATCCTTTTGCTGCATTGCAGTCATATGGTAAATTTTTATAGCTATAACTACTCCTGCTTTATCTGTTATCCCAGCAGGGCATGGCTGAGACACAACAATATTGCACAGCAGGGCTGTCTTTTTTCACAAAACATTTCACTGAGGCTTTTGCTCTATCTCCTACTAATCAGATTTCTCACCGAGGTGCCCACCCAGCCAAATCAAGTGTGGTCAGTGGAGCTGGCAGGTTACCACTTTCCAAACAGTTTAATGAATATCTACCCATTTATGTTTGCTTAAGAAAAACCAGCAGGGTGGATTCATAGGGTGGGATTATTGCCTCTGCATCCTGATGTTCTTGACTGTAAATTTAATTCCTGCTTGTGCAATGAGTTGGTAATTGTAATCTGAGATAGTATATTTGATCTTGCTGCTCCTGGCAATGGAATCCCATTGAGTCCCCTACTCCAAAATCATGTGCAGAGGTTTCTTATAAACCTAAATGTTGCCTGGCATAAAATAGCCTATCTATCTGCAGAGCAACAGCTGGCATGCTGAGGATATATTCACTCTCACCCTTCTGCACTGCCTCAAGCAGATAGCATTAAAGGAATTGGAAAATGACATTAAAAATATTATTTTTAGAGATGGTACTTATTTCCACAGATGTTTTTAGTCCTCTTTTCTTGTTCATAGCATTCTGTACTTTTCTTTTTTTTTTTTTTTTTTTTTTTGTTTCTCCAACCTGTGATGCCATTTTAAAACTTTCATAAACAGTGTTTGTTGCAGAATCTTTCATGTAGAACTGTAATTTCCATTATGACTGTTCCAGTATAGATCATTAGTTACTTCTTCAGCATATTATCAGACAGCTCTCCTATCAGAAGTATTAAGAAATTAAACCAAAAGCAGATGAGAAATGAATAGTAGATAACTTGGATAGGTTCTAAGATATCAATTATTTTGCGGTCTGGTTTAAGTCTTGCACAGTACAAGGCAGTGCAGAATTCAGTCTCATCTCTGTATATAATTGTAATTATATTTGATAGCTGTGTTCCAACTTTACCATTAAGGACTTAGTTCTACAATTGCTTCAGAACAAATTTCCCATTTAAGTCCCTGAACATGCATTCAGATTACAGAAAAAGTCTGTTGAAATATGATTGCAAATACAGCTATAAACAATGGTTCCCTAAAAAGTCATACAAAAAAAGGCCCTTAGCCTACAGGTTTTCATCTGATCACAGGCTCCTGTATGATAAGAATCATACAGCTTACTTGCCTGCTTGCTTGCTTCCCCCCGCCCAGTCTATAAGGTCCAATTACATTTATCTCCACTCTATCTCTTATTGTGGGATTTGCAGAACCTTAGAGGCACAGCTCAGAGACATTCCTCAGCACACTGTCTCATGGAGAAAGAGTCTGCTTTGTGACTAAATAAGTATATTACATTTTTCAATGTGACTATCCTGATGCAGAGTCTTGGACTTGTCAGAGTGGAAGATTGACTAAACAGAGAGTCAAAAAATAGAAGAACGTGTTGATGGGATACTCTTTTAGAAACTTCAGAACTGCACTAAGCTTTTTAACTGCCACAAACAGCCCTGGAGCCCTGACACAAGAAACATTGAAACTGCATGGAGAAGAAATCTATCCTCTACACACTGGTAAGAGCTGCCTGAGCTCCTTCTCCAGGCTAAACACTCCCAGCTCTCAGCGTCTTCTCACTGGATGCTCCAGCCCCTTAATCATCTCCATGGTCCTTCACTGGACTTGCTCCAGAGTGTCCATGACTCTTCTGTATGGAGGAGCTCATAAGTAGACACTGGGCTGTTACACCACCAATGATTAGAAGGTACATAGGAAGGAAAATAGAACAGACGCTCCAAAGCAACTCTTCCAAATGATCACATCACCACCAAAATCAGTAAACCAGAACTGTTGTTTGAAGGGCTGAAAAACTTATACACAAGTAGCTTTTAGAAAATGTGAAATAACTGTGGGTGTTTTTAGGAGAAGTCAATGCAGACCAGAAATCTACTTTGGATATTTTGGATATTTTTGCAGCAGAAAGGTTTAGTAATTCTATTATGCTGTTGTGGTGCTGCAAAAAACTATATTAATCAATTTTTATCTCATTAATTTCCCTTTTCCACATGCAGTGTTTGAGGAGTGAAGACAATAGGTAACCTACTGTACAGCAGGAAGCAAAACCTGAGAGAGGAATAAAATGGACTTATTAGACTAGTAAATGAATATGCTGAAAGTGTCTGTCTTTTAATTCTGTTAATAATTTTTCAAAAATACTAATGTATTTTGATGTAACTGACTGAATGAATGAATTATGAACTAATGGAATAGGAAAAACACAACACTATTGCATTGGCAAAAAGGAAACCCAAATCTCAAGAGGTACTGGAAAAGAGAAATTTTCATGTTTTTCATAAAGAGAGTCACTCTCTCTAAATTCCTAAAGCCCATGTTGAAAAGCTTAAAGTAATACATTCAATTTCCTGGCTTTCAGTAGTTGCTTGTGATAGACCATCATGGGATATATTTCCTGTTCATGTAAATTCTGAACTTCTGGAATAAATCAAAAATATTTTTTCTTCCCTTCCAGGACCATTTTTAAAGGACATTAGTGAGAGATGCTGTCAAATTTTTGTTTGTTTTCACAGAATTTACAAATTAAACTCTTTATAACTGCATATATCATCAGAGAAGTAAAAATAATGAGTACCAAGGTTTTTTTACTCTCTCTTGCTTAAGAAGTAAGATTGAATCTTCCAAAGTCCTGAAGATTTCTAGCTTTCCCTTGAATGCTCTGTTCAGCATCAAGGCAAATCCTGAGTTAAGCTATCAGAGACAAAAACCAATACCTTACCTAAAACATTCCTTCAGAGGATTCAAAAACATTCAGTAAACATTAGCAAGTTTAAGTAATTCTCTGCAAAAGAGATAGTCAGAATTTTTAAAAGTCTGTAAGTGCCAGGAAATCCATTAACTCTCTGCTATCAAAGGGCATCGTCCCTCAGTAAACCAATGAAAAATTGAGTATGTTAGAAGAAAGTCACAGATTACACAGACTTACTGTCCAAAGAGTATAACTTGAGAAAGAGCTGATGTATGCAGTTAGTTTCTTTCCTTTTTAAGTTCTGATTAAATGCTCACTAGTGTTGGTAAGAATTTTCTCTCATTCATTTTCAAGGGACTTGACTCCCATACTCAGAATGATTTCTGAAATATGGCCTGAAGATTATGAAAAAAATATCTGAAATTGTGGCACTTTTTGATTCTACAACTGAATTGTCACCCTTGATCATATACAGTGGAGTAGTGACTGAGGCAGAACCCTTCCAAAATTTTGAGATTTCTGGGTCATGTGTCAAGCTTCTAATCTTTACAGTATGATCAGACATTGATTAAAAGAAACTCAAAGATCAAACACCCATCAAAACTCCCTGTTTATATAAAATCAATAAACATCTTTTTAGCCTGGAAACTGAACTAAGTCTCAAGTCTTATGGCTCTTTCTTCATGCTTCCTTGGTGGGTGGCTGCTTAAGTTCAGCATCTGAAATCTTCTGGCACAGCATAAATAACCTCTCTAGTGAGCTGTCATTAGACATATTGGTTTTACTCCCCCCCATACCTGGTTGGTATAAAATAACACCATCGATCTTGTAAAAAGGACTCCTTGTTTTACTCCTCCAGCCCAGTTACCACTGCTGTCTCTCTGTAAGTCATGAATACTCCCAGCACAGCGGGAACACATTAATGATTTATTTTTTCTGAGGAATACCCTTATTACAAATTATTTTGTTACCTGGATGGGTACTCTCACTGCAGGACATTGTTGCTAATAGATCCCCTTGAGCATTTGCAGCCTACATTCCTCATTTATCTGGATCCTACGTGCTGTGCATGTTAATTATCATGCATCTATCTCATCTATTATCTCTTTAAGCATGAGATTTCTGTCACAATCTCTTTTGTTGACTAGGCAGTTTCTTGCAGAAGTAAAAACAGTGCAAGATTTTTCCAAAATTAATGGGAGAAGTCATTATTTGTAGTTATTCTCAGTTGCAGGCAGTGACAAGCTCATATTTAGGGAGAACATCAGTTCCAGAACCCCTTATCTTGGCCACTCTGTATGACTTTTCAGTTTTCTGAAACAGTGGATCACTTCAGACCCTTCCTGCTATTTTCTTTTACATCTCTCAAATTGTGACAAGAGAAATTTGGGCACATTAACATTCAAGCAAGTTTTACCACAGGCTGCAGTGGGAACTAGAGTGAGTTTCAGGACAGACTGCTTTTTAAAATTATTAAGTCTTTTGCCTTTTTCAGAATTTTCTTCATAGATCCCTACTAAAAGACTGATGCAGTCCTTAATTAGCTGAGGTGAACATTTCAGAGGTAAAAAACCAGAAAAGTTCTGGATGGATGGTAGGTCTGGCATTGGCACAGACCTACAAGTAGTGGAGTTCACTGGATTATGCAAGATGGTGACTGTCTGTGCTGTACTGAAAAACTGAAAACCAGTAAAGTGTCATTTGGGTTGGGAAAGAAGAATGCTCTGTGCCATAAGAGAGGTTGGTGCCTGCCTGGTGAACTTTGAGGTTGTCGTGTGTTTTGTTATAAAGCAGGTGTGCACATTGTGTAGCTGCTGGGGAAGTGGATTGATCATGTATACGGAGCATGCAAGGCCTTTTGGATTATATCTCACATGGATTGCAAACCTTGAGCAACCTGGATTAATGGAAGGTGCCCATGGCAGGAGGGGTTGGAGTCTTCAAGGTCCCTTCCAACCCAAACCATTCTATGATTTTATAATTCTATCATTCTTAAGGACAGTAATGTGAAAGGCCTATGCTTCATGTCATCACTTTTTCATGAAGAGAGAAATTTTATTTTTGGAGATGCTCAAGGACTTACTTTATAATTTTTCCCAGGGAATTTTTTTATTGCTCATTTTCTTCCATGTTTTTGCACATATTTCTTTATAACTGGAATTGTAGATGATGCTTATGTGTGATTGGTCACACACAAAGAACCAATTTCTACTAATTTTTAATGCACATTCATCCAGAATAAAATCTTAATAAATATAAGTAAAAGTGCTGGAGCATGGCTCTGTACTGCTGGATATGTGAAATGCCTTCCAAATTTTCTTCCTCTTTACAAAGAATCAGAAAATATAAGATTAATTCAAAAAAGGTATGGGACAATATATGAAAAAGAAGAAATACATATTATATTGGCACTATTTATAAACAAAAGCCAAATGACAGGCTTTACATTCTTCCAAGTAGATGTTAATTCAAATGTCCTATTCTAGTGTCTAAACTATGGTAACACTTCTGTTTGTATATGGAGAATAAAACCTAAGATACTATATTTCATTTACAGGATAAACAAGAAATTATGAAGAAGACTCCTCAGCTTTGCAGTTACCACTGAGAAATTGCTTTCAAAGTTTTCTGGGCACTTTAGTCTATTTCTGAAGTCCTTATACTTTTACAGGTTTTGTCTTGCAAAGAGACAGGGTAAAAAAATAAAAACAAAACCCAAAAATCACAGGGATTTTGGAACTATGGAGAGCCGTCTAGGAGGAATTCTTGTTTTCATGTATAGCTTGCAGTTTTTACACATTCCTTTGGAATATATCTATAAGGTATACAGCAGATGGGCCTCATGTGACCTGCTGAGCATTTTCTCTCCCTCACCACTCTCAGCAGATAACAGAGCAGGAATGGCTGGCAAGGGAGTGTGCTGCTCTTCGGGCACTGCTGAGAGGCAGCCACAGCTCTATCCCTGCATGCTGCATGCCAGGCAGGCTTCAGAGCCAAGGGACCTCTGTAGATGAAAGGTAAAGGGGCAGCCAGGCTACTGCTGCAGGGAAGGGAGAGGCTGTTGTATTTTGTTAAAAAAAAAAAAAAAAAAAAAAAAAAAAACAAACAGCAGGGGACAAGGGGCCAGTGCATAGTGCAGTGAGGATGGTGGCTAGAGACATGGCAAAGAAACCCCAGCAAAGTAGTGCATATTTGTCCAATTTTCTGACTCCAGAATAGCAGCTGATTCTGGCCTGTTATGCAATAATTATGTCTGAGTCAGGAACACCTAAGCTAGAATAATTTCCTTCATGGTGGGATTTCTGTAACTGTAATTGACCAGCTTTCTTTTCCAACAGAAAGTGTTCTCCTGTATTTGCTAATATGCATTTCCTGAAATGCATCATAATCACATGTCATTACAAACTGTAATTGCAGAGAAGCTATAATGGCATTTATGCACCATCTTTACAAATAATGAGCTACCTTGTGGAGCTCATTTCCTCTCACTGGGACCCAAAGTCTTGGTAGGTGTCCTGGAACCAAGACAGAAGGCAAAAGGCATATACTGGTTTCCTCCTGGACACACAGCAGCTAATTTTTAAATCTTTGTTGTTTTGGTACTGATTACTAAATTCTCTAGACCTTCTGCCATATTTGTCATTTTTCTCATATGTTAGAAAAGCTGATCCACAAATTGCATGTAATATGTACAAGTTGAAATGTTTTGATAGTGCCTCAGGTATATAGCACATCTTGGCTCCCCAACTCCACCAATTTAGTTGGAAGAGTTGTACTGAAATGGGATGCAGAATAAGTTTCTTTCCTGAGAAACTTTATTGAAAATGTCTCTGCAATTTTGCATTTACCCTATATAGGTAATATCTAGTCTTTATTTAGTGAAAACAGACATTGACACCAATGGCAGGAAGGAACTTGATAGATTAAGAATGTTTGGTTTGGATTAAGGTGTTTTTTTCCTTTTGTATAACCTCTTTCCCAAAGAAAAGACTCATTGAATGAGTAGTGTTTGCTGGGACAGAGTCATTGTCTTTGGTTGAAGATGAAAGAATGAGGGATTAACAAAGTAGATGGACCCCATGGTTCTCAGATAATGGGTTTGTTTTACCAGGACACTTTACAAGTGTCTACATCCTGTTAGACAAACAGTGTTTGTTTCACTGCATCAGGCTCATCCAATGCAAAATGTAAACATTTGAAATGGAAATTAGATTTTTAAAAAATTTTTGGGAACATTTAATAAAAAACAGCCCCTTGAAACTCTGACAATCTCTATTCCTCATCACTTCAGTATTGGTTTCGTGTTTCAGTTAGTGTGATGCCAGTGGGAGAGCAGAAATACCTCTGCTTCCATCAAAAATATTTCCCTTTCTTAATGGAACAGAGGTAGAAGGTATAGGTTTAACTGCTGGAAATCAACAGAGTAACCCCAGGGAGGTAATCCTGGGGTGCTGCTGAATGCTGTTACAGAGCTGGCTGTGGCACTGTGCCTGCACATGTCTAAAAGAAAAAAACGTGTAGAGTCTTCTGCATAGGAGACATGCATTGAGCTTAGAGACACTGAGAAACACAGTTTTTTGCCTGAAAACCCTAGGGTTCTAGGGATTAGGTGCAAGCCTGGCTTTCCAGCTGATACTTATGGGGGCGCTCACTTGAAGCACCTGGCAATTGCCCTGGACTTTGCATTACTTTTTGTCCCCCAGCAGTACTCTACTGCTTGGAAACGAAGTAACTCAGGTGATGAACATGCTAGGGATTCATCAAAGTTGAGTGGGGTGAAGAAAAAATATAGGAAAAAATTCTCAGAAAACAAGGACTAGAGAGCATTTGCTCAAAAATCAAATATCCAGTTTAAAAAAAAGTTTTTTTTTTCAAGCTGTGTAATTAAAACAAATATTTGGTCTACCAGACTTAAATAGTTAAAAAATGAATTCTAGAAATTCAGCAAAGAAAAGCCATCTGAGCACTATTAGAGAGAAAGATTTGAAACATCTGCTGCACCTCATGTTAGCACTGACAAAAGTAGGAGGATATACCAAGGAAAGTGTCAGTTTAAAATCATCTCATTTTTTTCTTAATGAAGCATATTACTCCTGCTAGAAAAAAGACTTTTCTGCATATATTCCTAATTTTCCTGAAAGCTTTAGACCTCTCCTATATGTATGCTTCCACTTACATAGCCTGACCAATTCCTGACACATTCTGTGTCACAAATACCTTTAAATAAAATGCAGGCAGCTACACCCTGACTTTGGAGTGCCTAATTACAGTAAGATGTAAGACAGTCAGATACTACAGGTGGAAGCACCAAAGTGAATGAGACACAAGGCTGCTGTTAACAATTTTATGCTAACAGGGATCCAGACTTTGTTTGAGATGAGCTTTGGTGAAAAAGTGCAGATTTTAATCTCAATGACATTTGATAGTAAATGTTTTACTGAGACTTTAGAAATGTCCATGTGTTGAAATATTAGAGACAACTGAAAAACAGTGAGCCTAGTTCTGGAACCCCTGTAGTGGCATTAGTATGATGCTCTGCTCAATCTAAATTATTTCTGCTATATGTCAACCTGTGGTCCCTCTACGTTTCCTCATAAAAACAAACAGCTACTTTCAATTTGGAAACAAAATTTAACATTCCCATTTTTGTCTCAGACTTGTGATACAATATTGTTTTAATCCCATATGTATTTTATTTATTGTATTTACTCCATTTGTAAAGGAGGATACTTCTTTTTCTTAAGACAGCTCACCATATAGCAAACCCAAAAATTCTCAAACAGAAAATTACAAGCAATATAAAATAATTTTATTAACCCCTAGCTCAAATAGGTAGCAAGAAAAAATAAGGTTCTTGAGACTATTTACATAAATAAGTTTCCTTGCATTAAAATACATGTACAGTTAAATTTTGTAAACCAAGTTGGAAAAATAGTCATTAGAAAAAACAAGCTATATTGTTACACTACATAATTAAGCTAGCATTAAGAACATATCAAAGATGTATCCTTATTCAGAATATAGTATACATACTGAATTTGTGATTCATTATATCCAATTCTTCTATACAAAACTAAATATTGCTAGTTTATGTACTGAACAGTATTTTTCTTGGCATACTATATGCCTGTAACTTTGCTAACAAGTCAAAAAGTGGCCTCGGGAAGTTGAAAAAGCAAATCTCAGATACATCATTATTGTGACTAATTAAGTTCTCTTTTACCAGGTGTCTGACATCAGAACAAGCATTGCTGTTGGTTACTGAGGACTAATTTTTGAAGTGCCCTTTGCCATGGAGCAGTAAAAAGCTTTTTCTGATGTTCACAAGGATTACTTATGTGGATTTCAGCTGCATACACAGATAGGCAAGAACAGGAATTATTCAGCTGTGAACTAAATTTAGTCTTGAACCAGTGACCTGTCATAAATCTTTTAACAAAATTAATTGATTTTAAGGTCTTTGACATAGGGAAGGTTTGACTATTCCAGTGATCATGATACAAGAAAACTTTCTAAATTTGAAAGGAACGGACAGCTATCGATTTCAAAATTACACAATTCACATAATATAAAGAATGTGGCGCATTTTAAAGGAACATAAAGCTTCTATTGTGATTTCCAGATATCTTTCAGATATCTGGTGATGATAGAAGAAGAAGAAGAATGTGGTGCATTTTAAAGGAACATAAAGCTTCTATTGTGATTTCCAGATATCTTTCTATCTTACCTCTGTTTTGCGACAGAACTGAAAAACATGATCCTACCAGCTCTATGTATGCAACTTGTCCTTAAGAGTATTCAACTGAAATACACTGTGTGAAATTCTGGATTTATTAGTCAACAGAAAGGAAGCTGCAAGGCCTGTGTGATAGGAAACAAGTTGTGCTCTTTTTTTGAATAAGCTTATTTATTCCTGACATGGTAAACCATAATTTTATGATAGGTTGGCTTAAGAAGCTCTTGTCTACTCAGCTGTGTCGAGACAGATGTTTGTGAGATCTGGAAAAGACTATCTTGTTTGATTCCTGTCTATCACTGAGTGAACACATGGGAAGCATATTTGACTTAGATGTAACACAAATTCTGATGACATGGACTGGGAATACATTGATTTTGCTAAAGCACAAATCTATAAAGACCTTTCAGTCTTCAGACGTAACCCATGTTCTTTTTACTGCACTTGCATGCCTGGTTGGGGCAGACATGGCAGGAAGAGCCCAAGGGAAGTTGTGGCCTCTAATGAGGCTGCGTAATGGGCACAGGAAACAGATCACTACAATGACTCATATGGAGACACGGCCTCTGTAAGAGGATTCAAAATTCCATCTTCCAGGACAATGACCTTTGCTGAGCAATGGAGTCAGCCCATTAATTTTTCATTCTCTTATTCCTGGTTCTTGCAGGAGGGATGATTTCTTGATGGTTGTGCTTCACTAGGAGAAGTAACAAAGAGGTCTTCTGCTGCCTTCCTTTTCAGCACTTCTCCAAGAATTAGGAACTATGGCTTCAGCTCCACCCTTCTTTCCTCCCTTTCATAGCGTGAGGATGCACAAGTTCTTTGGTGGATGCTGCCTCTGCTCTGTACATGTAAGTCAACATCACATCTGCAACTGCACTTGTGTCCTGAGCTGAACCTGGCATGGAGCCAGGTGGGACTTAAGCAAGATAAAAGTTCTGACCTTTCCAGAGGCTTAACCACACTGTTACAATCCTCTTCACATATGTCATCATATCAATAAAATGTCTCCAGACCTGGGCATGCTGGAACATACATGAGGTGGGGAAGTGAGAGAACACCCCTACCCCAAAAGGAAGTATAACTTGCTTGAATCTGTTGACTTTTTTCAGTTTTGTTAGAGATCAGAATTACATTGTGGGACCTAGACACCAAAGCTGGAAATTGGGCAGAAAGCAGGTATTTTACTATCAATGGACTGAAATGAGAAGTCACTACAAGGCTTTTCTTTTGTCTCTTTTGAAATGGTAACAGCTGATTTAGAAACTCAGTTCATCTCTAGTTTGTTGTTCAGTATTTACAGATTAGGAAAAACATCTCTGTTGTTCCTTGTAAGGCCAGCAGTAAGCCTTAGTGGCACATACCATTCAGCTCAAAGTCTCAGTCTGAAGTAGATCCTCAGGAATACTACATTAACCAAAAAATAAAAGGAATTTTCTGAGGTGGAAATATGATCTATCTCAACATCCTTAAATTAAGTCAATACCAGTCTGTCAGCAAATTAATTTACTGTCATTATGAGTTATGATTGTCATTATGAGTGGGATTAGGAGACAAAGAAGATTTTCCTGTATCTTTATCCTGCCTTTCCTGAGGTATTGTGATTTTTCCCCCGTGACCTCATCATGGCAGACAATTTAGGCATGGTATTTCTTACAAATGTTTATACTACCCACCCTCTCCAAATTTATAAACCAAAAGAACTTTGGACCTTTCTGCATCTTTCAGACCTGTGATCCATGTATTGTCTTCCATAAACACTACTAAGTTCTAACTTTCTGGTGTCTCTACTGTGTTCAATTCCCCTTCATTATGCATGCATTTTTCCTCCCAGAAACCAAACACTATTATCCTTGGGAAAGTGAACTAACAATAAAAATGAGGTTTTCAGGTATTAATATTTATTCCAGCAACAACACTTATCTAGATGGCTATACCCACAGCTCTTTTTAGCCAGGTGTCTCTGTAGGCATACTTGCATAGGTAGTTCATCCAGGTGAAGAGACCTCAGCACAGAAGCCCATTAAAAACCACTTTCACCACTGCTAACTTCTATTTTCCCTTTTACTTTATGACAATGATTGTGTTTCCACTCAATTTCAAAATAGAAGTGTCTAGCTGTTTTTCTTCAAAGCTCTGTTAACAGCTGATTCATCTGTACATTCAACTGTCCTGATTCAAAGCAATTTGAACTCAGAGAGGCTTTTGATTTTCTGCCATATCAATCACGGTTACAGAAGCTCTGCATAAAGCCTATTATGAATTTCCAGGTGATTATTAATATGTAGTAGCTTCACTCATTGCTAGGAGTTTCATTGATTGCTAAGATTCACTGTTAGCATTCATTGGTACCACCTATTTTTTCGAGATGCAGCATTGGGGAAATATTCCAGAATATCTCTAACCAACGGACATGATTTGAAGCCTCCCAAGACCATGAACTGCTTATCTTTTAAAAGTGAGGGATATTTGGAGCTAATCTCTTGCTTAAAGAACAGCAGCTCAAATTGTGTCTAGTGAGTGATACACACCCAGATAAGCCTTACCTGACAGATGACATATCGTAGTCTGGATTTAGGGGTTACTCCTTCTGGTTTTACTCATAAGCTTCCACTGAACTTTGCTTCAATGCCCTGGCTTTTACTGTTTAACCATCTGTATCAGCCCTTACTAAAGGGAGTTTGTCTGCCAGCCAACCATACAAGATCTACACCTTCTTGTTACAATAGAAACTTGGTTTTTATTTGATCTCTATTAATGTGAGCATTATCATAATTTGGTTTGAAGTGGAAAATTTTAACTTTACTTTTTTTACTGTAAAGTTGCAGCATTGTGAGTAGCAAAGATGCTGCCCTATTTTATTTTTATACAGATGGCCTTCATAAAGTCATAGAAATAAAGATGCTCAGTGGACAGCTCTTCCTTCTGAATTTTTCACTACCTTTTTGCCAAGACAACTGAGAATCAAACCCTAGTATAGGGTGTTGCACTTGCATTACAAGACTTGCATTTGGAACCAGAGCAGGTACACAGATGCCAGGTACAGAACACTCCTATCAGATTTGGCATAGCAAATACTGGGCACTGGCAGGTTTTAATCACGTGCCACACAGGTTCATGTTTTAGGACAAGTAAGACCTTTATCTGTGTAATTAAACTTATATTTATTCAGAGAGTCTCTTAAGTACATGGTTGCATTTCACCAAGCAATGGGGCTGACATTCTCAAATTAGTGTCTAATTGATGAACGAGCTGCAAGATAAAACAGTAGATAGTAACAAAATTTTTTGAGTGTGTTGCTGTTATAATCAAATTGCAGATCACTCTAACAAGTGGTACCTCCTTTCAGTGAGAACCATGCAGCTGATGTGAGGCATTTGATAGAGAAAATTCAGGAGGATACAAGGTGAAGCTCTAGTAGATGCAGTTTCATGTACACAGTAGTGTGTACCAGCTCCAAGTGACATCAATATCTTTGAGATGATACAAGGAAATATTGAACAGTTGCAGAAAGAGAAAATGTTCACTAAGATTTGTAGAATCTGGTATTTTCTCTGAAAAAACCTGCATTTGATATGACAAAGTACAAATGTGTTAGGAAGAACAGCTTCTTGCTTTCCCTTCCTGTATCTACAACAGGCCCTGTATAATGGGCCATAATGACACGAATTCTGGAGCAGTTCACTAAAAAATGCTGTACCTCTAATATCTCAACATTCAGCTGAGTTAAGATAAAAGGCGTCCAACCTCTGCAGAGCCACCAACAGATGTTATACCATCCTACCACCCTTGTGGTGGGAGAGAATAAAGTAAAAGAAGACAAAACCCAAGAGACTAAAACAGAGACAGAAGGAGAAATAAAACTGTAAAGAATTAACAGAAGAACATGTTAAAGTTTCAGTTCAGCAAAGGGTGGTGAAGGCTATGTGTTTTCACCGTTCTATCACAAGGGAACTCTAATACAAAGGTTTAGTTCATAAGTGAGACGGTGCTTTCACCAACATGCTTCACAACAAGAAATCTTGGCAGAGAGATATTTTAAGAGAACAAAAGTAATATCTGGGTGTTTTTAGATAAGCATTTTCTTTTGAAATTTATTTTATTGCTAAATAAATAAAAGCCTGGCTTTTTTATGTACTGATCTGCTCACATCAATCTGACTCATTATTGTTTTCCATTTATTTTTGAAGGCTAAACATATTGAATAATGAAAACAAACTCTATTCACCTTGATGTGAATATATAACAGGTCAGACAATGTGACATATTAACATAATATAGTGGTTGAATAAATGATTTCCATTCACAAATTAATCTGATTTAGAGCTGTGCATATACACAATCTTTTTAAGTTTATATTCAACCTTTGGAAGCAGTGCATATTTATTAACACCTTTGTAGTAATGCACATTATACTTGATTTGGCTTCTGAAACACCGAACAAAGACTCTTGTGAATTTAGAACTTTTAACTCCTTATTGTGCAGTTTACAATTTAGTGTGTTAGAAAATCATTAGTCAATTTACCTGCAAGAGTCCTGGCTAATATATCTAACCTCTAATGGTAGAATTTTGTGTTTGTACTATAAAGCATTCAAGATTGCAGATCTTCATTACAAAGACAGTGTTCATTTGGCTGTTTCATAAAACTATGCCTAGCTAAAGGACTTTAATGACTTAAAGTTATTTAGCAGAGCCAATATAATTATTTTTATCTATTACAGAAATATGGGGATTACTGGAAAAATAATTTGTAAGAGGAAATGAGTTATATAATTAAAGAATTAACTTCATTAAGAAATTATTGAATTCTAGTAAAACAAAATTTTATCTGCTGCTTAAGAAATTATTTTCCTAATAGTAAAAACATCCTGCAGAAAAATATTTGTATTTAGCAAATGACAACAAAGTAATGACTGAAACTGTCTTTGAAAGACAATTGCACAGAACATTTATTAGGTCCCTATTTATTCACAGTGGACAGAACCAGCAGGCATTCTCTTGTTCACTGTCTGCAAGTCTGAAGGCAGTGCTAGTTAATACTTGTCTCAGTTCCTTCTCCCATATCATGTCCATTCTTATGATGCTCTCTGGGACTTCGCCATTCCCTCTTGCTTTTCTTGCAATTCACTCTCTCCTCTGCCCAGTTTACAGCCTGTGAAAGATAGTGGTGTGTGAAGAATCACCAGGATGTATCCAACAGAATATTTCAGGAGCTATACTGCATACTGCTGTTATGCCTTCAGGTTAGGAGTCTGGCTACAGAAGTGATTCATATGACTGAGACAGAACATATTGAATAGGGACAGCTGGATTCCCAGGATTCAATTTGCAACAATCCAGCTGGCTGTAGGAGCACCTAAATCAAGAAACAGGATTTCTTCTGGTGTCCTGTATCATGTTTAAAAAAGAAATACTGTTCTTGGCTATATTTCCGTGAGATTAGTTTGTTACACATTGCTCTTAATTTGTATCAATTGGTCTGAGTCATAAATATCTGATACATATAGGCACTTCTGTGAGGTTTAAAGGAGACAAGGTCTGGAAAGAGAGGTCAAACCCTTGTTTTCCCAGGTATTTACAGATATTTCCCACCCCTCCTCTACTTATTTTGGTGGGTGGGAATGGCATTGTAATTTTGACTACTATAAAACCCTCACAGTCTAGTAGCCTTTCAGAATATTTATTATATTTTATACATAGTTCATATGTTGTGCTTAAACTCATTAAATTCTGTTGTGCATGAATGCAAGGCACTTGAACAGGCAGCCCAGAGCAGTTGTGGATATCCTATCTGTCAAATTATTTAACCAAATAAATATAATCTATAAATTCTGAATCACTGTGCCTATCTGTTATAGTGTCTAGTTTTTTATTAATTCAAAATTCAGATAATCCAATCCCACTGATCTCCAACTCAGAAAAGAGAACAACATCAGCAACTAATGCAATGACTCAAAGCCACAGCAATGTAGATTCCCTGTTTTGGTTTTGTCAGCAATTTTAAATTAAATCCAATTCATGAGGGATTTAGAACTTGGTGATAAAGGCTAAAGCCATAACTTGGCTTAGACTGAGATTACGGGGTAATAATTGTTTCAAGGTGTAAGAATACTAAATATATACAGGTTGTAACTATTTTAAGGTGTAAAAATACCAAATATATACAATCTGATTTTATATACACATACATACTTATACTTGTTGCTCTTACTGGAGAGGAGAAGTAAAAGAGGAAGAAAATTGCTGTCCAGTTTAATTTAGCTGTAGAAGGGTATTACCAATCATAAGAGAATTTTTTTGCTATTTTTTTTTTTTTGCTATTTCTGCTGCTGACTTGTGTGTTTATTTTTTCAGTTCTGTGTCATTTGGAAACAGCAGAATGAAAGACTGCTATCATGATGCATTAGAAAAACAAAATAATTTTTCTTATGATTTTAATGAGTCACTTTCTAAATTTTCCATTAAAAATAATTCTGTGGTATTTCTCACTGTCAAACCTGATGAGACTTTTATTTTTGTGTTATGCAATATCTTACAATATCTCAACTATAACGGAGATGTTTGAAGGCACAACCAGATAAAAGGAGAAATTTATAAGGACTCAAATTGGACAAGCGTTGATGCTGGTTTTAAGGTTTCAGGTTTTGCTATTGTTTGGTTTGCTATTCTAGGTTTCCTAGCTGTTTTTCATGCTTATTACATTTTCAAGAAATAGTAATTGCCCCTGCCAAGACTTCGAGACTGTTCTATTTTTCCTTCATCTCTGTGAAAGGAATGATGATAAGTAATTATCCTCACAACTCCTTGTGCAGTGCAGAAGAGCCTAAAATAGCTCTGAGCTGGCCTGTATTTCTGAACTCCATCACTGAAATGCAAAAGAGCTATGTTTGCATGACACTGAATAAGAAGACTAATTAGCAACAATGGATGTGTCACCTTGGCCTGGACCTGTAGGCATTGATCCTGGAGTCAGCTGGGTTATTTCAGACTTGCATTCCCTGGTTTGATGAACAACTACTCATAGTGAGGGAAATGAAACAGTTATTTTCGCATAAACCAGGATTTATTCTACTTGGTCTCTAATAAGATTTGAGAAGTAAGAAGTGGATTTATGAAATCTGTAGGCTTGTTCCTTACTTAAATGAGTTATAGCAAGGGAACACTAAGCCCCCATTTAACCTCAAACACCACTGTATATCCTAGTTAAGGAACAATGAAATATTATCCTGTTATCACATACTGATCAGCATTTTATACAGAATGCAAACTGCTGTAATGTAATCTTTCTTCCTGTTGCTCCAGCAGTGGTTTTCAATAATTAATTCTGAATCACATTACCACTACGCTGACTTCAGTGGACACACTCAGATTTTGCATAAGTGCAAGGACTTAATCAGGAACGTAATCAGTAACACCTATTGTCTTCTTTCTGATTTTTTTGAGCACTGCTAGGATGTATCCCAAACAAGTGCCCCAAAATTTTTTGTCTTAGCTGACACAGAAATACAGGAAAAAAGTAGGTCACTACCCCAAGAAGCTGAGAAGCTTTCCTAAAGGAAAGAAAAGATTCAATTTCTAACAGAGGCTGGAAAGTGGTGATAAGAATTATCTGTTTTGAAAATCAAAAGTAAACTTTTTTTTTTTAAATTTATTTCTCTTTATGTTGTTCTAGTTGATTCTTTGGAGTCAATACAGCATAGAACAATTAAAGTTTTAAAAACCCCTAAAAAATCAAAGAACACAACATGCTCCAAAGTTCATGCTTATGGTCTTGTCAAGTGATGTGTTTTTTTTATAGTCTTGGTTTAACTGATAATGTGATTGAAAAAATATATTTCACCCCCTTTTCTTTCACCATTTAGAAACAATGAATGGGAAGATTTTACATTCTTTTTGTTCTTTATTCCTAGATTTTCTTTTGCTCTTTCTTCCAGGATTTTTTTCTCTCTTTTTTTCCCCCTGAAATACCTTCCCTCAAGGTAAAAAGTACAGATACTGTTGGCTACAGCTCCAGTTTTCAAGGTTAGATCTGGGTATGATATTCCATCTGTGCTTGCTTGTCCCTAAGACGATTCTGCAGCTCAGACTAGGATCCTGGCTAGCTTTACGGCTTTTTCCAGCTTGAACTCTTAAGATCTCCTAAATCTTATTTAAGTCTACAAACGGCTTATATTTAGCTGAAAAGATGAGGTGGTTTTGTGTAGGAAAATATCAAGCCCTCTTGCTATTCTATGGTAGGGCAAAACGGCTTACTCTTTGGCTTTCCGGGGTTTTAAAACGCCTTTATTTTGCAAAGTAGGTAACATGCTGCCATCTGCTGGCAATGAGAAATTATTTTATTTCTTCAAGTGACTTGTGGAATACAAGTTTCCAAATTCTTAAGGAAGTTAACATCAGTTAAGTTGATGTTATTTTCACTTCAGTATAACTGTAGATATCTGAGCAGCATAAATTTGCAAAGGACCATTCAATTATACCTTATAATTTACTTCAGGATCCCTGCAAAATCCTTCTTACGTGAACAGATACAAAGTCCTACCACAAAGCTCAACTACAACCTCCAAACTCCTTTTCAGCTAAAAGCCTGAATTTCTTTAAAGACAGAGAAAAAGGTGTACCCTTTCAAAGGATTGTGAATGTTCTTTAAAACAAACCAAACAAAAATGTTTTTGAAGTAGTATATTTTATAAGAAGAAAAACAAGGGAACAAATGTGATAACTGTTGGGTGGCTCTAGGTGATTTGTACTTCTGAATTTTGCTTCCTTCTTCATCTCCAGTTAAATCCATTATGTACACAGTCATATCATCTGAAGAATACCTCTTTATAATTTCACGATGGAACATCAGAAAGGAAAAAAACAAACAAGGGACCTCTGTTTAATCAGCTGAGAACCATAACTCAGTTCAAACTTGGCCTTCCCTGCTGGAGTGCTAGCCAAAGTTTCAGCGGTGTAGTGACAATCTGCAACCTGAGAGAACAGGTTTTACAATGAAATATCTGGTTGAATCAAAGTAATATCCAACAGCACATAATGACCATTTGTTAAAGTGAAAGGGTATATAATGTATTTTTGATTTATAATTTATATTTCACTTGCACATAAGCAAATAGAGAAAACCGTCTATGTGTATGTGGCTAAGTAATCACACCCAATTATACAATCCAGGACATTTCAAGTGTGTGTAGCTCACACTTTCAAGGTGTGTGTAGCAACTATTACACTGTTCTGTTGGCAGAATGCTTGAAAACTGAAATAGAAATGGAAATTAATTCTGCTACCCTGACTCTTGTGTTGTTGTCACTTATACTGAATAAGATGAATATTTAGGAAATACTGGGGTAATATTGCTGCTCCTTTCTATTCAGTTGTTTTAGTAAATATGAACATGCCCAAAGCACAAGACAGCATCAGATCTTACGGGTCATAAAAGTATGTTTAGTAAAACATAGTTTCGTCCATTAGGATAATTGGTGATAGAGCACCACTGCTTTGTTTTCAAATTACTGTTTTCTTTTCCTCAGTCATATATTTTCCTTCTAATACCCTTGTTTTCTAGCATATAAGAGAAGCATATTGAACTTCTGGCCTTGTTGCTAGGTTTCAAGCTGCATTTATGCAGTCTACTGAGACATTCTTCTCGTTTTTGAATTCTGAATCAAGTCCCAAGGCAACAGTGCCCTGTTTCTTAGCAACACAGATGGGTAGACTGTATATTCCAGCTCTTTTGTACAATGGAAGAATAAACAATTCCCTGAGTAAGTGTGTGCTGCAAGCCCATTGCTTCACTTAATTTCCTGGAGAAGAGAGGAAAGGGAAGCCTTCTGTGGTACAGCAGATGAAGTTTGTCTGGAAGTCCCTGTCTCTGCAGAGTGGTGAGTCATATCTCTATTTTTTCTGTTCTCTGCATCTCTCTGGGGTCTTTATTCACTGCTGTGCATATAGGTACTTCGGATCCGTGAATTTCAGTTAAAAGATACAAACAGGGGCATCAAAAATAAATGGTAACAAAGCTGGCAGAGGTGGGATATGTAAAAGTACACAGACTTTTTGCTCTGGTGAAATTAATGGAGAGTCATAGAATTGCATAGCTTTAGAAACTCTGGGTGCAAACCCTTGATTTTAGGAAGGAAATTGGGGCTAGAGAAAATAGGTAGTGATTAAGAGGTAAGGAGGAAATGTGCATTCATGTGACTAACATCTTAGTGTTTGAAATGGAGAAAAGTTATCCTTTTAACATAATCTCTGCAAAGTGTTAGGCAGTTTTGAGTCATTTTGGGAACACAGGAAAATTCTGAATTTTGCTGCCTCCAGACTGTGGGACTAACATTACCATGGAGAGGGAGGAGTACAAGGGAGAGGAAAGGGGGAAGAGAAGGACACACAGCTCTGCAGAGCTGAACATTTCTGCTCCTGATGCCTGTGGAGGGGCAGGTGCATACATCATCTTTCCATGATGGCAACAGCAGCAATGCAAAGTTTCAGATAGTACAATTTTAGCAGAGAGTAGAAGAACAGAAGCACTTGTGCTATTCATCCCACTGACCTTGGCATGCACCTTTTTTACCTGGATCTAGAGCTGGCCTAGTCAGTCTGCCAGTATCTCAGTTTAGTTACAAAACAAGAAAAGGCTGCTTTACATGTGTAAAGAATCAACTGCCAAATTCTTTCCAAAATTTTTAAAATCACAAGGTAAACACAGCAACTGGCTATGGTGGGACAGCTGGTTTGCCTGCAGACTGCCCACACATACTTCATGGGAAGCCTGGGCCACCTTTGAACGCAGAAGCAAAGTGCCCACTCAAGTCTACTCACCTCCTCCTAAGCAGGAATGGGGCCAGGTTGTGCTTCAGTGTTTGGATAGCCTGAGTATAATCTGTGAAGTAGAGACTGAGTTTTGGCCCCTTCCCAAAGGCTCTCCTGCATCAGGGATCTGCAGCAGCTGGAAGTGCTCCAGCCGTGTGGTCCTGGGCTGGAAGGAACCTGTCTTGGCAGCACAGCACAGCTGGGCATGGCCTGGGAACCAAAATCACCTGAAAAAAAGAGCACAGAAATGTCACCTTCCACAAGTAATTTGTGGGTACCTGATTATCTCCAGTAAGCTGCTCACCCAAATCCTTGTTCAGAAACACAGCTTTGTTGGTAAGGACATACTTCCATATGCCCTTATCCTGCAATGGACCTTGACCTTCTTTTAGAAAAAAACCCATTCTGTTCTCGGAATGTATAAGTACAAAGAAAAGAAAGTTGTAATGTTAGAGCTTTCCTTC
Source organism: Anomalospiza imberbis (assembly GCF_031753505.1). NCBI lineage: Eukaryota > Metazoa > Chordata > Aves > Passeriformes > Viduidae > Anomalospiza > Anomalospiza imberbis. The sequence continues at coordinate 124,723,013 of NC_089681.1, read as the reverse complement.
AGGTTTCCAGAGCATTGAGTATTAGAGTAGGAAAAAAATTATTTTTATTGTGTTTGGGGCTGCTGCAATACCCTTAAGATCCATGTCTTTCTTTCAGATTTTCAGGGCATAAAAGGAGATCCTGTGTAAGAAAGATAACAGTATGGGAGTGGCTCTTAGATCACAGAGATAAAACAGAAAACATGGATAAGGTAGTATATGCATCCAGTTTGTGCCCAGAGCTAAATACTTTACTGCCTATTTAGGGTGTTAATGCTGCTCCAGTGGTCCTTCATCCTACCTAGAGGCATCCTTGGGAAAGGGCCTTCCCCTACTTCTGGGCAAAAAGATGGTACTCATGGCACTGGCTGACCAGAAAGCCCATGGCAGGACATAACATCTGGGCACATATTAGGGTGGGGTATATAGCAATGGGGTAGCTCTAAGTAACATTGTGTCCTGGGTGTGCCCAGGAATGCAGAGAAAGATGAAAATGCATCAGTAGGAATGGAGAGCAGAGCTTCAACATTTCCTTCTTTTGAGCTTCTTTTTGTCACTTCTACTTGTGCAAAGTGAGACTAGTGTACGCCCAGTTGTGCCCCACTACAATCCCAAACCCCTGCTGTGCTGCCCTGCGTGTGCACAGGTTTAGTCTCCTGTGAGGATGTACTGCTTAATGAGAAAAGAATTAAAATATGAAAAAGGGGTGTATTTGTGTTGTTACATAGTGATGAGTATTTCATGTAAAATAAAATTCAGAGCTCCTGTTCCTACAGGCTGGTATGAATGTGTAAATTCCTAACATCCATGCTTTTGTGACTTCAGATAGGCTTTCTCTAGGCTCAGGAGTTTCCTTCATCAGGTTACTTTGCAGAAGTGAATGACAGAACCAAAAAGCAGTACTTCTTCATCTAAGCACAGGTACAAAATATTATTAAAGTACAACCACATATTTATCTTCTGTGAATGTGCTGGGTTGTGCAGACAAGTATAATTAGAGTGAAAATAGCAATCAGTAATAAATGTACTGTTGTATATGTGTGTGTGTTGGGTTTTTCTTTTTCTTTTTGCCAGGGACTGCAATATTTGAGAAGAAAAAATTAATATCAGGCCATTATGTTCATCCTCCACCAAGAAGAGAGAACATTTTTCTTTGAAACTCAAGGAAGATTTTCTGCAAGCCTTGATTGCCCTTTCTTACAACAATAAACTGCCTTGAAGCAATCCAAGGCCAACACAGATTTATGAAACAACCTCCTGATTTTAGACACCAGCTCTACAAGTCATCCAGCCTTCCTCAGAAGCCACACGGAAAGGGAAAAGGGAAACTGAAGACAAAAAAAGACCTCTGAGGCCACAGTCATGTCAGAGCTACACTTAGGGTTAGGGTTACGTGTAGGGTTAGGGTTGAGAAAACCACAGACCCAAGGGTTTCAGAGACAATGACACTACAAAAGACTTGCCAAGGGGAGCATGGCACTGCCCCAACATTGCTCCCTCCACACCTTGCTCCTTGGCACCAGCCATGTAGGGAGGCTCTAACCTGATTTTTATCTATGCCTCAACATTTGTTATACGTGATGTGCAAACTTTCTTTACGTGCTGTACTGACACGATAGAAAGCTCAGTCCTCCAGCAACTTCGTTTGACAGACAATGAGGGGAGAAAAACTTACATGATCTGGCTTCGAGGGCCTCCCCCTTGCAGACGGGGTAGGTCACCGGCTTCCCAGGAGAAAACGCCAGGTGAATTGGGCTTTGTTGAGGAGCCTTAGTACATAAAACAGTTACCAGTGCCACGCTCCTGGGGCTGCCATTTTCCGCTTTTCTTGAACGAGGCGGGGGCTCACCTGGACAATCAGCTCTACCCCCTCCTCGCCTTTTTCTCCCTGCGGTGCTGCTTCTTCCCTGGCTGTCCTGTCCTGTCCTGTCCTGTCCTGTCCGCACCGTTCCTCTCCTGCTCCACCACGTCCCCGAGGTGGCTCATCGCCGCCGCAACCCCGTGCTCCGCTCTTTCCCCGCCGGGGAGGTGGCTGCCCGCTCCCAGCCCGCCGCCGCCGTGTTTCTGGCGCTGCCCGGACCGGCCCTCAGCAGCCGGCCCGTTTTGGCGAACGCCAGGGACAGGCTGCTCGCCGCCGCTCGGGAGTCGCGCCCAGCCGGCCACCAGAGCCGCGCAGGCTCATCGCTGCCCGCGGCACGCTCGATCCATCTGCCCGACCCGTGTGGCGCCCCGAGGCGCAGCGGTAATGCTGTCCTTGTCTTCTGCTTCTCCCTCCACCTCTCGTTTTCCCTCTCTGCACCCTGTTCTATACCCCTTCAGTAGGAGCGTGTCTTTCCGTATCAGTAAATTTCGTTCCACCTCATGTCATCCCATTCCATTTCATTGGTTTCACTCCAATTCAGTTTGGTTTTGTTTTTTTTTTTTTTAATGGCCTTTCATTTCTTCAATTTCTTATCCCATCCCTTTGCTTCACTTGGTTTCCTGATTTAGAGATTTCAATGAGTATCATTTTGGCAAGTTTCAGTCCTTGGAACTGGACCTCATGTCATCCCAGTCCATTTCCTCATATTCACTCCATTTGCAAATTTGCTTTCTTTTTCTTTAATTGCTTTGGATTTTATCATATCTCCTTTCCAGAAAGATGTTACACTTTGTTCTCTGATTTCAAGATTTCATTTCCTTTGATGAAATGAAGAATTTCAATCTTATGATTTCAATGAGGATAAATTTGGCAAGGTTTGGTCCATCTCACTGTACTCCATGTTATCCTAGTATCCCAGTCCATTTCATTCTATTCGCTCCGTTTCCAAATTTCCTTTTTTTTTTTTTTTAATTGCATTTGATTTTATTGTATCACTGTTCCAGAGTGTTTGTTTCTTTGTCCACTTTGTTGTCTGATTTCAAGATGTAATTTCCTTTCATTTCATGAAAGAAAATGAAACCTTGCGATTTCAATGGGTTTGAATGTGACACGGTTTGGCCCATTTCCCTGCACTTCAATGTGCACCTTTCCATTGCATTGTTTTCACTTTGTTTCAATTTTTTTAATGGTGTTTCATTTCTTAAATTTATTTTGTCTCTTCAGTTCAATTGGATTCCTGATTTCAAGATTTCATTGCATATAATTTCAGCAAATTTCAGTTCTTTTCACTCCACCTCATTTCATCCCACCGAATTTGGTTGTAGTTGGTTGTGGTTCCATATTTTCTTTATTTTTTCCAATTGCATTTGATTTTATCATATGTCCTTTCCAGACTGTTTGTTTGACTTCCTACACTTATTTCAAGATTTTATTTCCTTTCAAGAATGGAACTTCTCCACAGACAGAACCCTAGCCCCTAACCCTAAAGTGGCATCCTTTGTGGTGGTGCCCAGGTTAGGGTGATGCCCAGGTTAGGTGGTTAGGGCTGGTGTATTTTTACCTTACCTAAAAGTAAGTAAAGTTTACTCTACAGCTAACTTCAATGGTCTTGGTTCTAGGTATGGTGGCTTTTCTGATGTTAAAATGTATTTTCCTTTCCAAATAAAATGTGAAGGTAATTTACCACATTTTGTGACAGGTTACGCCAGAGATCCTTGCAATCTGAAGTTAAAACCATAGCATTCGACATAGCATAGGTGAGTCTTTCACAATGTGCACATTTATTGTGTTAGAGAATTTAGGAACACTACTTCAACAGTAGGGAGCAGGAATAAGAGCACAGAACCCTCAAACTTGTCTTAAGTGGTCTTAGATGAAACTTGAAGACCAAAGAGTAGCTTTTCCCCTAAGTCTCAATATCAGAGAAATTCCACTTCCAAGTTGTAAATAACAGAATCAGGTCACAGAAAGTACACTAGTTCACTCAGGTGAAGACACTTAGATTCAGGGACACCTGATACAAGCAGCATTACTAGCTGAAATCTGCTTCTTAATGTTGATTTTTCTGATAAGACTGCAATTTCAGCCTTGTAATGGGGGTTATTCCCAGGCAACTGATTCAAGTCCAATGTCTGCTGTACTCATTGTAGATACAACAGTCCATATCTGCATTCCTACTGTGGTGGATGGTCCAGAATGGGGTGCCTACCCTCTAGTGTTTCTATAGCTTCACCTCCTATAAGGACAGCTTCTTTGAAAATAATTAACTACACATAAACTAAAGCACACACACATACATACCATGTAGCATAAAGCACTGCTTTCTTTGTAGACAAAGGCAAAGGCAAGGCTTTGTTCACAGCAAGGCCATGGACAGAATATTTTGTGCTTATAATGTTTGCTATATATGTATGAGTGCTCCTTTTTCTGGATCCTAGCTGATTAACAATGAGCATAGCTTTTCAAATCCTAGAATCCAGACAGTTTTTCCTATAGCTTATAAATACTGAACCACTGAAAAGAAAGCAAAAGCACTCTGACAGGAGATTTCTTGCATACAAGCTTCATGAAAGCAAGTGGGATCCACAGCTGCTACCAAGTAGTCCCTGGCCACCTAAATCTGCTTCATTACCGATTAGTCAAGTTAAAAGACAACTTTTTGCTTTTATCTGCATCAAAATATTTTGAAATAACAACAACAATAATAATAACAAAATAATAATAATAATACTATTAATATCACCCAGTCTTGAGAGGATATCTGGCATATATATCCTAAGGGAAATGTCACTGTACTGGAGATCTAGGGACATGGACCATTCATTTCCTCTAGCTTTTCAAGAGTGTGATTCTTTCTCTAGCTCTTGTTGAGAGCTTTGATGGAGTTGGAAAGATGATCTGCTGTGGAACATTTTCTTATTTCAGCCTTTAGCAGAAAATTACACAGTATTGCATGTGGTAATTCACTTTTAGGAATCAAGATGTCCATATTAGACTGTTCAAAGACACAGACCATTTCAGAATAAGCAGATGCTGGATGGATGTTTTTATGCTTTATATATACACACCAAACTCTTGAATGTAGAGATCTCCAAACCAGAATGCTTATAAAAAAGCTCCTATTTACATCACTGAAGATTAACAAATAGAGCATTGAGGGGAAACTAACATATATATAACTGTAAATAACACCATGGAGCAGAAACACACTAAATGTACTTTGTCTGGTATATTAGTGAGTATTTGACCTCTTTCCATTAGGCCCCAGCTTCTGAAATAACATGGAAATCAAAATTATTATATCTTTCTATTTAACAAATTCCTCTCTAATTCCCCTCACTATTGCTAAAAATTACTTACCAACACGTCCAACTCACTAATTCTTTTCTATAATCAGCCCCTCAGTCATCTGGAGATAAACAAAAGGGCACAGCCCAGCAGGCTCCTGGTAACTACAGATGCTGAGTGCCATCATGAGCTTACTTTGGAAACTGCCTGTCCTCTGCACCCAGGAACTGGGGATCAGCAGGCTGTGCCAAAATAAACGCTCATACATTCCCTCTTCCTTCAATAGACACAGATATCTGCTTTGCTCTTGACTCTGATTACTAGGAAAGGACTGCTGAAAGCTCCACACAGTCAGGTAGTTTCAATTCCTTTTCTAAGCAGTGTGTGGGGGTGTTGTGTGCAATAGGGGAAAGCACTTTGTAGTCATAGTCTGCATTGCTGAGGGCTTTGGAGATGTATCCAGAGCCATACTTGGACACAAATCTCTAGACTTGAATTGTGTATAAGCTGCATGGTAAATGCACCCCAGGAAGTGATTTAGCATAGAAAATTTCATATTGGATCATTTTGCCTTTTCCAAAGATAGTGAGCTATACATACCACTGTGGAAAGTTAGAGACACTAGTAAGAATCCTTTATGTGAGGATCTTCTAGTCCTGTGTGCACTGTTGTGGAGGTTGGCATTTCTCCAGGATTTCCCAGATGCAGCACTGGAAAATAAACTGTGCAAGATATTGACAATAAAAAAGTGCATATTTTTTTGTTCAAGAGAGCTTCCTGTCAATTGCAATGAATCTCCAGTCATTGTTTGAAATTTGCAGTTCCCCAATTTTCAGTTTGGAAAGGATAAATTCCCCAGTCTGCTTGTAAATTACTCATTTCCTGAATGCCACACAAACCTAGCTCAGTAAAAGATGATTTCTCTGTGCATGGCAAATGAAACGCTTGGGACAAATTAAAATTCAGATCTTGTTAGGATCTGGAGCTCTTGTTAGAGCTCAGTAGACATAATCATAAGATAATAGTATTGTATCTGTACTAATAATGGATTATGATAAAGTTTTAGCTGGACCTCCCCATAGTGATAGAAGTGACAGTATATTCTAATGACACACATGGAATTCCTTCAAAGGAATGATTTTGACTTGGTCTTTTGACAGATGGAGAAAAGGAGGCACAGAGCAGGTAAATTAATCGCCCCAAAAGCCTGAGGGAAGAGTCAATTTCAGACAAACTCCTGCAAGTAAATTTGATCTTTTATAACACATGTGAAGGCATTTCTGGTGCTCCTGAGGAAAAGAGGAATGAATTTGTCTTTAACCTCTGTGTATGACACCTCATCTTTAAAAATGTGGGTGTCTTCATTATGACCAACAAGATGGAGATAGCCCCTTGTGCTAGTCTGCAGTGGAGAGTGAGACACACGGACATGTTACAGACACTCATTTCCTGGCTTAGGCAACTTTACTCTTTCACTTAGAAGAGTCAGGAAAAAAACACAGAGCTGCTCTGCAGTGAGGAGAGTGCGACTGCTGGAGACCCTGGGGTACAAAGGTTACTAAGGAAACAAAGGTACCTACAGGAAATCTATACATGGATAATCCTCTTTACTCCCAAATATACAATAAGAAACATCCTAAGAATATAAACTGGGAGTTTTTTAAAAATGCTGGCTTGTTTTGTTTACCTGCTTTGTTTATGCTAAATACCTTTACCATATGTGATCTATGTAAGACAAACCCAACTATTCCTGTTAAGAACACTGCGAAGTATAAAGTTTCCTTTTCTTCCAACAGCACATCCTTGCAAGAATGCAGCTTTAAGAACATTACTGCTACTGGCAGGACAGATACCTTGCTTCCAAATTCCTACAGGGGTGTGACATTCAGCTGTAGCTGTTGTGAAAGGCAGCTGCAGTGCTGTTATCCAGCTGTGCAGACAGAAGCCCCCATTACCCTCCCAGGCTTACCAATACAGTGCAGTGGCTTGATCTGAAAATGCTGATGATGTTGCTTTACAACATGGAGATTGAGAGGCTCTCCAGAGAGCAGTTCTGCTTGCACTGCAATGTGGGTTGGTGCATGGCAGCAACATCCAGCAGAGCCCAGCAGGAGTGCAGTATCGCTGGCATTCTGCCATGTCTCTGCATCATTGCCCGTTGCACTGTTTTGTAGGTACATGTGGAAGAAGTGCAGCACCTGAGCAGAGTGCTCTGACAGCTCTTCATGTTGGCCTCAGATTAGCATCAGCTTGTTCCCCTGTTACACACTCAAATTCAGAGTCCAAAGGGGCCTGAGACTGCCCTGCAGAGATATTTGCTATTCAGGCTGATCTCCATCTCCTCTGACACACTTTGCAAAGCTCTTAAACTTCAGAGGAAGTGGAGAGTGGTTTTTGTATCAAGGGCTGGCAAAAGTGATGTTCTCATGCCTCAGCACTTAGAGAAACAGGCAAAATCTCTTCATTCTTTTTACTTTTGCATGCTCATCGTGGGGGTGAAAATACACTGTAGATGCTGCTGACAGCTATGTCAGCCTTTGAGCACACAGTCAACTTCAGTGTGAACTCCTCTTAGCCCAGTATACAAGTAATGAACAGTAGCTGTTACCAAAAATGTCACTGATCTAAAATCTCCTCCAGTCAGTTGGTATTTTTCCATTACCTTCAGTGTACTTTGAGGCAGGCTTAATGGAGGTGAAATCTTTTCTTTTAGGCAGCACAATAAGATTGTTCCTTTAGAAACTGCTTTATGAAAACTGCTGCAGCTTATATAGATGCACAGAGAATGTGGATACTTTCTGAAATCCTAAAAGGAAGAAGCAGGTTTACAGGTTAACTGTAAATCCTGTGATTTCATAAATGACCAGAAGGACCAAGTGTTACATAAAAGTATGCTCAGATCTGTCACCCACACATACTGACTCTATAAAGACAAAACAGTAGATTCTGTAAGTTATTAATGCTAGTATTTTGCATATGTATAGAACTTATCCTATATATCTGTATCATAATAAAACGGATTTCAAGGTGTCTGCTTCAGGACATCCTCTGCTATCCCCCATATACCTCAAATTCAGTGTTATCTCTAAAACTGTTGTACTTTGGGTTAGATTTAGCTGTGTCCACTGTGAATTCTGGAACTCATGAATGATTATCATGCAGGTTAAAATCAGTTTGAATTACACATAGGACTTTAAGAAAAGACTGGTTTAATTGGTCTAGCCACGGTCTAGTTTCCAAGGTGGTGTTAGGTTGTAGGTTGGACTTGGTGATCTCAAAGTTCTTTTCCAGCCTAGTTGATTCTGTGTTCCTGTGACTCCTAATTCTAATCTAAGATCTGTCAATACTTCTGTAACTTTGATTACATTCTTTGCCATGAATTTATGCCCAAGTTCAACTAAAATGCAATTTTCTATATCCTTCCTCCATGACAAACCCATGCATTTGAAAATGTTAGCACACACCCCCAGAGTATTCAGGTGGTCATCAAATTTTAAGTAGTGTTGAAAGTGTTCATATCTTTGTCACACTGGGCCTTTGAAATACCAAATTTTATGCCATTCCTGTGGAACAAAATCATAAAAAGATGCGAAATAATCAACTTAACAATGTACTAAAAATCTTACATTTAAAGAATTACTTATTAAAATCTTTCTGAGACCTGATTTACAAAAGATAGTAAAGGTAGCAGGTTGGTTTGCAATAAAATAAATCTTGTATTGACTGCAATTAAAATTAATATACTGGAAAAAACGGAAAAAATCATTTTCTGCTAGCTACTTCTCTGCTCCATTGAGTGTTGCTTTGAGCAATTATACCTTGTCATGTTGTGCTGATAGCAGTGGGGTAGTTTTATTACCTTAATAACACAACTGCAGTTAGGTAACGCTGCACTATTTAGTTCATGTAAGGAAGAAAGATATTAATTTGTTTTAAATAAGGGACTGTCTTTAATAAGGCACTAACTGCATCCCAAAAGACACATAGAGACCTATGCAATGCTAAATAAAGGAGTGAAGCCAAATGAAAAACATTATGGGATTCCTCCTTTCACTTAGATGAGAATAATGCCCTCTTTTCCTTTGACACCGACTGCTGTAACAGCTCAGGAAGTCCTGGGACTGTTCTGGCTGATTTTTGTGCACACTGTGGTGGAGGACAACAAGCAGGGATGAGACTGAGAAAAGAAGAGGGAGCTGTGGAGTCGTGAGGAGAGGGCTTTGGAAGAGGCAGTGGCATGTGCATAGCTGGAAAGGCAGCTGTGGCTGCAGGCTGCCTGTACATAGTTCTTTTCATAAAGAGTCAGTTTAGTTTTAGAACACTGGGATTTCCTCAAGTTACAAACCAACTGACAGTGTGTGAAACACAGAAACTCTATTCTATAACTGTTTAAAACATCAAGCTTTATAACACTGGAGTGCTACTTTTCATCCACAGAGGCCTTTTCTTAGCAAGAAAAAGTAAATCAAGGAAGTGTCTGTCATGCAGGTTGTACTAAAATTATGCTTTGGAAAATAAACTTATCTGTAATAACATGTTCTTCAACTGACTCTGCCTGTCATTTTTTACTTCATACAGAGAAACAGCTTATTTTCACTTGCTTCTTACTTGCTTATTTGAAGAAAGTGGTAGTCAAGCAGGGATGGTTATTTCTCGAATGTTCATCTCAAGAGATGGATAGGAAAACAGCAATCGCCTGACAGCCAGTGGAATGTCAAAACATGGGAGCCATAAAAAGCTGTTTTCCTGTGTGTTTTTCCTGTGAGTATAATTGCTCTTGTTGATGGTTATGTACTTTTGAAAGTAAACAACAAAATGTTACTAGTGAAAATAACTGAAAATTGAGAAAGTCAAAGGATAACAAAGGGATTTTTCTGTTCCCAACAGAGGAAATTTTCTGACCTTGTGGAAAAGGCAAGGAAGGAAAGGGGATATAATGGCCTGTACTGGAACAAATGTTAAAATATACACCCATCCTTCTGATTAGGTCCCTCTGATTATGCCTTCAAAAGCTGGCTGGCATGGCCTATGCAAAATGGGAACCCTACATGCAGGAGCTGTGTAAGTGTGTCATGTTAGCTACCTTGGATTGAGCAAGTAAAATACTTCTATCAAATCCAGGAAGGACAAAGCCTTAAGTGCCTTCCATATCTGCAATTTCAAGCAGATTGTCCATGCACATAGTTTTCTGTTGCAATGTCACTGAACAAAAAAGAGCCCAAAATTTATAAACTTATTTATTAACTTTATTGTGACGGGGTTTGGGGGGCTTTTGTTTGTTTATTTTGTTTGTTTTGGTTTCTTTTTTTTACTAGCATTACACAGTATATCACAGTTTCATAACACTGTAGGTCTTGTAAGACTGGGCATCACCCATTCTTTTTGGTATGGTTCAGGATTTTATTTTTAGAAATAGAAATCTGAGAAATGTACTCTCAGAAGTCATATAGGAAGGGGGAATAGTTGGGATACAGATAACATTTATGTTTGGCTTCTGGCAGGTCTAGTCAAGAAGGCTTGGAAACATGGGACAGGAAAATGTCAGAGACCTCAGAGAATTGCACAGAGGGGGTGGGATGGGATTTAAGTTAGCAGGATAAACTGAAGACCCAGGGAAAAGGCCTAAACTACTGATATGGAAGAAAAGCTAAAGGATGCTTGGTATCTGTTCAACAGTTTTATTCTGGAAGTAGTGAATGCTGCAGATGTGTTTGGGAGCACATGTATACACAGTATTTGTTATAACCTTCCCCAGAAGGGGAGGGTAAGCCAGGTACTTGATAATAGATTCCTTGGGGTGTATTAGAGTGAAACGACACTGAATGACCAATGTTTATAAATATCTGTAGGGTTTATTTCAGAACAATTTGGTTGCAATGGAAAGCACTATGTAGACATTTTGGTTATTATCTATAATAATAAAAAAGCATAAAAATAACACTTAAGAAAATGTATAAGGGAAAAGAAAGAAATGATAAGAGTAGAAAGATACATAGTTACCATCTGTGGGTCTAGCAGCAAGATTTGGTTGTAATTTTGATGAGTGATGGTGGCAGTCCTGATCCATTTGGGCTGAGGAAAGCCCACAAAACACAAAGTTGAATGGGTTAACATACTTTCAGGTTTGGTGGGAATGCCTAGGTACCTCCTCTTGGGGTGAGGAGTTTTACACTGTATGATGTAACACTGTGGATCATGGGGCACTTTGGGGGTCTTGGATGGTTTATGACCCCTTCTAAGACATTACAGCTGCCTCATATCAGCATAGTTGAGTGAATTGTGGCCTATGTGTGAATGTGCCCGTACTTCCCCAGAGAGGAGTTTTCTGAGCCAATTATCTAAGAGAGAGCATTGGCATGATAAAAAGCACTATCTCACCATGCAGGATGTGCTTGTTATTGGCCTCTTCCTTTAGCTGGCTCAAACCCCAGCTTGTAGCCCCTGTGGTGGTGGTGCACCTCCTCTGCACACGGGTGTTACTTTGCCTCAGGTCAGCAGAGCACTCGGTGGCTTTTGCAAATGGACAATTGTTTTGAGTCATTACCATTAACATTCTGGTCTCTCATGTATTATTAACATGAAGGAAATAAGGGGATGACAAATATCAGAGACATTAGGTTTTAAGTCTGTTTTTAGTGAGAAAAATTAATTTATTCTGGGAATTATGCCTAATGCTAGCTAGGATTGAGAGTGTGTAAATAAACCGCACATTTCACTGTTTCAAATCAGTTATGCATTTAACCTTTTTTTTTTTTAGTATCTGCCCTTTGTCAGTGGACAATCAAATAGGAAGAGGAATCAGGAGAACAAGGTCTGCAAAGATAATGCACTGTGTCCCTGAGGACATCCCTTCTCTAGGATAATAGGCTCCTTAAAACAAGGCACTAAGAAAGTGTATTGATTCCTATAAGATTAACTTTTGCATTGGCACTGAGGCTGAGTGACATATATGATTTACTAATCAGACTTCAGTTGATAGGAAATGTGTGTTCTTCAGACTTTCTCTCTTTTTCCTGATGAGTGGCAAAAAAGCCTAACAATATATTCCTCCATGCCTTTTCTTGTCACTTAGCCTTATGAAAGCAACTTCAAAATAAATGTTTGTTGGCAGGTCAACATTTAATGTCGAGGCACCTCCATGCTTTCTTGGTATAGTGCTAATCAGAAAACAAAAGAGGTTGGGTCCTTTTCCAGTCAGTATGTCTCAGACTCTTGAAACAGGAATTTGATTTAAAATAGTTCTTTCTGTAGACCTCTTGAGCAATATCAAGATCTCATCTTGAACATGGGCTACCATGAGATAATTATTTTAGAAGCTGTCTTCAGCAGGATTGCAAATGTCAGCAGCTTTGGGGGAAATTAGTATACTTTCAATACCTCAGAGAAAAGGAAGAAGTTAATTTTATAAACCTGGTGCCCCTGATGTAGAAACAGATGTATGGAAGCCTTTGTTCTTCAGAGAACTTTGCTTTCAGGTCTGTTAGATTCAATGGGCTGATCCCAATAAACTACTCATTTAACTGGGGAAGGCTGGCCAGGGAAGCTTTGCTGCCCTGTTGAAACTGAAGCAGTGGTGAGACTATTAACTCTAAAATGCTGTGACAGGACTTTTGTTAGTGATCTTGGTGATCTTGGTGTTGTGTTCGCAACTTGGCTAATACATAAATGCTGACACGCAATAACAAAGTTCATAATTCTCAAATGTGTCATTCTTGGAGAGTTTAAAACCACTTCCATTAATAGAAGTATAACAGTACACCTGTGCTTAAAAAAATTAAATGTGAGGCATAACCACAGTAAGGCTGCAGGTGTGAGGCTTCCAAGAGGGGTGGGTACTTGAGGTGGAGGCAGAAGCGGGGCTGCTACCAAGGACCAGGGTGGTGCTAAGCGTTATCTCTTCTGATGCATAGGGACTAAGTGGTGGGACAGTGGGGTATGGCAGAAAAGTGAAAGCTTGCTCACATTGTGGAGCTAATTTGGTTTTAGTTTCCCATTCATCCTTTGCATTATGTTTTCACAAAGCAGTGTGCACATGAGTCCCATCAATACTGTGGAAATTGATAAAAGATGTGTGAAAGAAGCTTTGTATCAATAATCAAAGGTATCACCTGATATAAAATAGTTTTGTTTTAATTAAACTTTTTGACTATTACTGTCTGGTCAGTACTTCTGAATATTTCTCAAATAAAGAATGGCCTTCCCATTTTTCTAGTTTCATACAAAGATTCACTCAAATTTGAAGTTTTTGAAAAGGGCTGGATATTTTTCCCATGAAACTTGAGACCACTATATTTAAACATAAGAAAGCAAACTTAAAGATCAGTGGCATGGTCTTGGTGAGGGTTACTGAGCCACATAGAGAACAGCATCATTTATTCCTTTGGTAGCCCAAATGAGCACATACTGTGGACAGGATGATTAATCATTGATGGGAATCATGGTAACATTTCTCTGTAGAGATAGTCAAGGTGAGTAAAATGATAAGCCTGAGAATAACTTTTTCTAAATCTTATCTAATCTCATGATCATCACATGAAATGTCATATCACAGGAACATAAAGGAGACTTTCTTCTTTTGGAAGATAGGTGATTTTTGAAGGAGTGCTTCAATTCCCTCTCTCTGACTTCTTGAAATATATTATGCTATAATTCTGTGGCTTGAGATGAACATAACATCAGAATTTATTGGTTAAACATTTATGCTGCTCATTGAATATTTCAAGGGAAGAACATAAGAAAAATTGTGGGAGCTGTAACATACTTTATAATTAACACTTCACTTCTCACTATCCCCGTGACAAAAATGCTTGCCTAGATTCTCTGACTGAAGCCAAGACTCAGATCGCTTTCTCTACATGCCCTACTTAGTACCATTGCTGAAAGATGAATTTGGAGAGTCTTTAGTGACAGCACTCACAAAGCAGGTGGGTGCCAAGTGGTACACATGGTGCAGCTGTGATCCTGGCCTCTCTATGCCTTAAACACCTGCCTCAAAGCTACACACTAAGGCCCTTTATTTGCTCTGGACTTGAAGGATTAAAACTAGATTCCTGTCTTGAAGGTAAAGGAGGATTTAATTCCTTTATGCCAGGTTTTTCATATCTCTCATCTGGCAGCCTCATAACTCAAACTTTGCCAATAAGGAGGAAAGTTAGGTTTCAGTCTTTCTTCAGCATGTTCTCTCCAGCTGAAACTGAGTTACCACACAGGATGGAAGGATGATGAGGGAATTGAGAGAATTAGCAAGTGGTAACATAATTCTACAGCTTGTTTTGATAACATGACTTTTAAAGGTGTACAGTCAAATTCTCCTTCAGCTCTTACATTATCAGCAATCATAATTTTTTAGATGAATATTGGAATAAGAATTTAACTCAGGTTTTTGAACTGATTTACTGTATTTAGGGTAAATCTGAAAGAACTATGGATTTGTAATTCAGGAACAGAACAGATGAGAACAGATGTTGACTTCTGTGACTGTTTGGACAAGAGTGTGCTTTTGACACATACTCCATGTACAGCAAACTTTGTCTTGTGAAACTAGGGGCAAAACCAAACATCTGTAATCCCCTTGCTTAGGTAGGGTTATAGAGGTCAGGAGGGCATTTGCCAATTGTGGTGAAGAAGAAATAAGCTGTGTGGAAGGAAACACATGAGGCATCTCAAAATATTCTCTCCCCTTTCATTTATTTTCACTCCTTCCATTGTTAGCTCCTGGAACTGTAAGTCAGGCTTTGTAGAAGGACTTAAACCTTATACTTTTTATAAACTGAAAGTTATTCCTGCTGGGAAAGATTCTGGGGCTTAACTTCTGGGAGACCTTTTAGGTTCCTTGTGTATGTCGCCTGGAAAAACCACCTTGTGTTTTTTTTAACCTTTCCCCTGACTGGGCCAAAAACCAGAACTCAGGATATTGCATTTTGGTATTCTGGTGTATGCACACACACTCTGCATTTATGCAATATATGACAATAATGCTTTGAGGGGAAAAGATCCCTTATTCAATATAACAAAATACTTAGGAAAGAAGTGAGCAAAATTAGATGGTAAAGTTTTTCTTAAATCCTTGAAATCTCTGAGTCATACCAAAGCTTTAAATTCAATATATTTGAATCTGCTTTTTCAAGGACTAGATGAGAAGCACAGACATCTTCTAACATTCCTGTGTGATCTATCAGGACTTGGGAAAGGACAGGCATTTAAAGATGGCCATACTTCAAACAGTGCAGTTGAGCAGGCAGAAAGCTGCATCTTTACCCCATAACTGTGTTCGTGGGCTTTGACAGCAGCCAACTGCTACATCTGGCCTTCCCCCCGAGGAAAAGATGTGACACAAAATTATTTCCCTTTGCTACTACAAAGCTAAAACAGTGCTAGGCCTTTCCTATCCTTCTCAGAAAGCCATATTTTATCAGCAAGATACAATCTTCAGTAAATTCAAAAAAAGTTATTTGAACTATTAAGATGGTCTAAAATTCCATTACAGTGTAATTTCTAATGAGCATAGTAATTACAATTTTACCAAGGTCTTCTGAGTCACAAAAACAATGTTATTTTTGGTCCTCTCCACTTCAATTACTATGTCAAAGGACTTGCAAAAGCACATAAAAAGTAATTATAAATATTCTTTCTGAATGTGCAACTTTTAAGATACTCCAAAATTACTCCAAAATTCCACTTTTAATTAACCATGTTAGAAAGTTCTTGATTATTTAAAAATTTATGAAAATCTGTCATATTAACAATGCTAATTCTTACTCTTGCTACAAAATAAGGATGGATCACAAAGAAGACAGTTCAACTTTCATTAGAAGTGAGATTGCAAAAGCAAGATTTGCAAACAGTCAAAAATTAACACTGAAGAGTACAAACAAGTATCCTGGCACTTAGGATACAAACTTCTATCCAAGTTTTTCTTTGCCAGCAGCCAGTAAGTGATTACATAATGCTAGTAAGACAAACTCAGGCATGAGAAAACTCTGCTGTCAGTACTAACATCCTTTGTGTCTGAGTAGTGCCACAGACACAGAAAAAACAGTTAAACTGTTCTTGTGTCTTTAACCTTTCACCATTGGTGTGTGATACTGGGAATGGTCAACACTAAACAAACAGCATGCATCTCATGCCAGCAAGAGGCATTCTGATTAGAGCAGTATTTAGATTGGAGATTTAAAATTTAAAGCTGTAATAAGGAGATAAAAATGTAACCAACCTATTTGTGCAATCTGTGCATGAACAATTTTATCTTGGCAAGACAAGTAGAACAGTAGAACAAGGGGACATGAAACTGCATAATGCTGGGCTGGTTTGAGCTCCTGTATGGGCAAAACAACACAATTGCAAAGTGAGTTCACCTGGACAACTTCAGAAGAAATAGTAAACCCATACAATTATAGAGTATGTGGTAAGTTCTACCCTTGCTGACTGAAGCAAACTAATGCACGACAATGCAAAAAGTCATGCAATTAGAAAAACTGCTTAGCGTAATTAAGTTAATAAAAGTGAACAGAAGAACTGGCATAAATGTGAGGACAAATTTGAGAAATCACTTTTGAATGTGATCTTCAATACCATATTGAAACTAGAGCTGCTGGAATTTTTTGGCTACTCTTCCTTTTTTTTTTTTTTTTTTCTTCTTCACATCATTAACATCTTGAGAAAGGTATTTCATTTGGGAATTACACTGTTATCAAGCAGGCTTACTGCAGCCCTGGCAGAATGAGGGATAAAATGCTTGGCTGTGAACTTGTGAAGGTGAGCTGCACCATGTTCAGCTGGACCTTAGAGAAAACAGAGCACACAGAGTTTGCTTTTTAAACAGTGAGGATAAAGCTGAGGGTGCCTGTGCACCTCTGTCTGGCAAACTGATGACAGAGTGCCCACCAAAATGGGAAATGACAGTGCGTACACACAATGTAAGGTCCTCTTTTGCTTAAGACAATATAAAGAGAAGTTGTGAAGATAGTTACACAAAATTCTTAGTTGTGGTGTTTTTTTTTTCCAGCAAAGATGCTCTCCAGCTGCTTTGTTGCATTTATCACTTCCTCTCCCACTTGCTGAGGGAGCCCTGATGTGCCTGCAGGTGGATACTTGCACTCTTCTTGTATTAACTTGATAAAGCAACCCAGTGGGGAAATTAGGAGCTTCGAAACTCATCCAGGTGGATAAGATAATGAAGCTAAACAAAACTCTTTCTGAAATGTATCTTTTGATGTACTGACAGCTTGCACTGCATCTGCTTGTATTGTACCCAGACTGATCTGCCTGCCAATATTAGATGGAAAATGTGATACTGGGAATGGCTATAATTGGCTATAATTTTCATATTGCAAGGAAAACTGTAGTTGTCCTGTTGATGTACCAAACATTTATAAAGGAGACAGACAAGTAGGAAGTGGGTTTAAAACCTTTTGAGCTGCTGCACAGTTTTGGAAAAACAACAGCAGAACTCTTTAATTTTTCTGACAACGATAAATTTATATTAATTCTGGGCTTCATCTGGAATCCCAGAGGAAAGATTTCCCTCCCCTCCCCCGCCCCCCGAAAGATTCCTATCAGTATTGAACAAAAGAAACGAGGTTACTGGGTGTATGAGAGCTGTGCTCTGCCATTCCAGCCGGGGATGGAAAACCGCTCCGCTGCAAGTGCAAGCTATAGAAACTCTTTGTATTCTGGTATGAGCAGTTCATACAAGGCAGGTGTGATAATTATAGAAGCAAACAGCACAATGCTACAACATCCGCAGACACTGGATTAGCCTACTTGTACTTTTCTTTCTTGTCTTTTCTGGGGTTTTCTCCTATTATTTTACAACAGAGAAACGTTCTCCGTTTGCAGTGAGGGTGGTTGGTTTTTTAATAACACCCTTGCTACGGCGCTGGGCACAGACGCAAAAGGGATTTCGGGTGAGTTTGTCTTACAGGCGTGTTAAACACGAATGACTGAAGGACAGCGGAGCCGGCCGCGGGCGCCGCTGGAAGGGGTGGGAGAGGCGCATCCCTCCGCACCCGCCCAGGGCCGGCCCCGCTGCGCCCCGCCCGCCCGCCCGGCGCTATAAATGGGACGGTGCGGAGCCCCTGCCACTTCTCCGCTCCCAACCATGGCTCCGGAGCGGTTCCCGCCGGCGTTCGCCGAGGCCGGGCAGCAGAGTGGGCTGCAGGTGTGGCGCGTCGAGCGGCTGGAGCTGGTGCCCGTGCCCCCGAGCCGCCACGGCGACTTCTTCGTTGGGGACGCGTACCTGGTGCTGCGCACGGAGCGCCGCGGGGACAGCGTCGCCTACCGCCTGCACTACTGGCTCGGTAGGAGCGAGGGGGAGCCCGCAGTGCCCACCCGGCTGCTGGAAGGCTCGCCGGGCTCCTGGGCATCCGGGGCAGGGCATTCCCCGCCCTTCTCAGTGAGGCTGCGAGGCTTCCAAGAGGGTGCTCGAGGTGGCGGCAGAAGTGGGGCTGCCACCAAGGACCGGCGTGGTGCCAAGCGTCATCTCCTCCGATGCTGAGGGACTGGGTGGTGGGACAGTGGGGTACGGCAGAAAGGTGAAAGCTTGCTCACTTGTGGTGGTAGTTTGGAAAAGTACTGAAGGGTTAAAGTCAAATCTTGGCTGCACCCGACAGAGGTTCTGGAGTGAAATCATGCCTTCACTCACATGAGTAGTTTTCTTGCCTTTATTGCCATCTGGTAGAAAATGTCCTCTTGCCTGTCTCCCTGGTGTTGCCCTGGTTAGTGTCTGGGTGTTTTCCAGCTAGATGAATTTTGCTTTCTGATGGTATAGAGATCAAGTGCAAAGACACCAGATTTTCTTTAAAACCTCTTTACTATCAGTCTGACAGCCTACTGGGATTGGAACCGGTCTTTTGCCTTCCACCTTGACTAGCCCACTTTACATTACAGTTGTGTTTTACGTGACTTCCTCATCTCCTGGAGGTTTCATGTGACTTCCCCATCTGGCAACAGAGTCATCCTGCCACAGTGATTGCTGTTTAGTTGCCTGAAACTTACTACTTTTTTCTTGTTTCACCAACAATTTTGTGTTTGTAGGCAGTCATCTCAATGAATGCAGTTAAAGATAGGTGTATTAACATTAAGGTGCTTGAGTTGCTGTAGTTCTCTTTGTATTTTTGCTTGCATTGAAAAACAATTGCAGATGAAGCTTGGATTGTTTCTGCATTGAATTTTGCATGTCTTTGGAGTTTTCCAGCTGGCAAGCATGTTAGTGTCTGTGTCTGGTAAGGGTATAATCATAGATGGCAGTGTGAATGAATTTCTGGCAGAGCCTTTTCTGCCAGCAGTGCTGCTAATTGGTTGCAGGGTTTGGCTGTATAGACCTTTGTTAATGAAGCTGGAACTACGTATGTCTTAGTGAAGGTCTAGCAGACACATCACAGGGAGTGATGTAAGGGCTGTTTGCAGCTCTTGGGAAGGGAAGGTAGAACAGTGACTGACATTTGCAGCAATTAAAACCTCATTGTTGGTGGCTGAAGAGCTTTAGTTGTACACAGTGGTGCACCTGTTGTGCTGATGTAGCGCTATCTAGATAGTTTAAATGGCCTCAGGTGATCTGGGTGCCCACTGTTCTTGTGCAGCTGGCAAGGTGGCTGCAGGGAGGCTCAGTGCTGGCAAATCCCTTCCTGCTTGAGAGATACTTCAGCAGCGGGGTGGAATAATCTCAAACATTGCTGCACACTTAATAGCAACAGGAGACCAGGACTTCAAATAAGGTGTATTGGGAGGGCCAGTCACACTCGGGGCAAAAACCGTAGAATCATATTGGTATTTTTAACTGATTCACACTGCTGTTTTGTACACCAAATTTTTCCCTTTTAAGCAAAGACTGTATAATCTGTGGGCCAGGAAGATCACAAGAGGGTCTTTCTGAAGACTTCCTGTAAGTGTGTCTGGACAGCTGAAGCAGTCACTATCACTCAGACTTTGGGATGTAAAGAAAGAATTCTTGTGATGGGGGAAACAGTGCAGACTTTGGTCTTAGGTACTTACAAGGGCCTTGTTGTTTGGTGACGCAGTCCTACTCCTGCTTGTCATCTGTGGTATGTGATTGTGGCAGCCACATATGGTGGCTGTGAGTGTGCACAGATTCTAACCAGCAAAAAGACCCCCAACATCAAATTTTCCTGTTACATAGTGACAAAGGTTCTCCTAATTCCTTGCTTAGGCACACTCAAGGGGCTAAAAGAAGGTCTAGACCATGGGAGGATGGTCTGTGACCTCAGTGTGCTGACAGTCTTCAGTTGTGACTGGTATCAGTGGGGTAAAGTGAGTCCTGAGTTGTTCTGCCATGCTGAAGCTTCCTATGGGAAAATCACTGTTTTACCAAATATCTCACATGCACTGAGATGCTGTTGAGGTTGGATAGTTTCTGTGCAAGTTAACCTGGGTGTATCAACAGTGTTGGCATGGCCAAGCAATCAATGTGGATCTGTTTTGCTGCAGCTGTATCCACTCTGAACATTGCTCAGACATTCTGACTCAGTTGTCCCTACTGGCACTTGAGGGATGCCTTAGTAATTGTAGTAATCTTAAGGGACCTGTCTGGACTTGAAACTATCCTTAATGGAAACAGCATGCACTCTGCCAGTATGAAGATACTTGTGCGAGTGAGATTGGCTATACCCCACTTAGTGTCTTTAATAAAATCATGCATGGTGTTTTTTAATTGTTTTTTAACCCTTGTCCCCATAGATTGTCATAAGATCTGTCCATGTGAACCAGGATCTGTTTGGTAAAAACTTGTTCTTTTTCTTTTTATGCTCTGGCTTATTTATAGTTGTTTGTGCCTTAGACTGTAAGGTAAATCTGGTTTTCATACAAGCTTGAGTAACTTATGCTTGGACTGATGCTCACTTGATTCTTTTTAATGGAATTTTGCTAAGCATTTTCTTGCATAACAACTATGAGAAGAAGTCTGATAGTAGTTCTTACCTCTGACTCTGTTCAAAAATAATTTTTATTTAACCCTGAACACTGTAATGTAATTGCAAATAGTAATTTAGAAAGATCTAGTCTTAATGGATATGATTCCCCCTATTTAGAAAAAGACCAAAAACCACCCCTAAAGCCTCCAAAATTTTACCACCAACTTTAAGATGGTACTCAGTTCTGAGAAAGCATATTGGGACATATCAAGTTCTGTCATGGAGTGATTGGGAACCAAATGGAAGACCTCACCTTTCCTTTTTCTACTGTAGTTACTGAGAAGCCTATTTTTTAGACTTGATTCTATTTGTGCTTTTCTTGAAACAATTAAAACTGCTGAAAATGTTCATCCAAAATGTTTGGACACACATTAAAATCTTTGGTTTAATATACAGCCTGGCTTTGGCATGTACAGGCATCAGCACATTAGGTCAAGATGCCACAGTCTTGGGAATAGGCTACTCTCTGTAGGGTACAAAACAAAGTGTGACCTAATGAAGCAAATATCTGAGCCCCAAAGCTGCTTTTCTTTCTCCCAACTGTACCAGGCAAAATATCTTGCTTGTATTATAGTGTCAAGAGGACTGCTTTGAATTATTTTGGCTTTATGGCTCGGTGAGTTGTTCTTAGAATAAATACATGTTTCACCATCCAGACAGTCCTTTCACATGACCTTTCTTTCTTTGAACTTCAGCTAAAAGTCCAAAAATCATTACAGCTGACACTTGCCCTGCTAAACTCAGTTAAATTATTCTTTTGTTTGAAGATTCTAAGAGAAGATGAACTTCACTATTTTTCACTCTTTTTTTTTTCCTTATGAATGCAGTTCTACAAGTAGTCAAGAAATGGTCTGGAAGATCATGTTATTTGGTGGTGAACAAAGTTGCGATTCAGTGCTTTGTTTCTCCATAAACATTGGTTATACAACCTGCTGAAGGCAGTGTCCAGTTGTTGCAGAAATAATTTCTCCAACACAATTCAAAATTATATTAATTTTTTTATTGACATATTTCCCCTTATTTCAGGGAAAGAATGCACCCAGGATGAAAGCACAGCTGCAGCTATATTTGCTGTTCAAATGGATGACTATCTAGGAGGAAAGCCTGTGCAGAGTAGAGAAATTCAAGGACATGAGTCTACTGAGTTTGTGGGTTACTTCAAAGGAGGAATTAAATACAAGGTAAAGAGTCTGTCAAAATGCATTCTGAAATTGTATGTAACATTTTTCCCTACATAAAGATCAAATGTTTTTCTTTCTAAATGGAGATTTTAAAAATAGTTTATTAATGCTTTGTGGGTTTAGATCTGAACCACCCATCTTAAACTGCAAGTGTCCAGTGTTGGTACAGAAAGCAGCAGCTTGTTTGTCAGTGCCTCTTCTGTTATGTGAAAACCCTTCCTAAATTTTTCCCCCAAAACTGTCCTGGAATTTCATACTTGTGTGTCTAAGAGAGCTCACAGTAGGGATGCTCTGTGTCTGGGAGGTGTTAAATGTCACTGAAATAACTTCTGCCTTGCAGACCAAATATATTTGTTCAAATGCAGAACCCAGTGTGCTCAAGTGGTTAGAAACATGAATAGAGTGGAAAAGACCTGACTTCACTTGAATCTAAAAATTGTACTTTTGCAGTCCTGCTGCAGTTTTTTTCTGAAGTAGATAAAACAACAGTCTCCCAAATTCTTTTGAAAAATTGAGCTTTTGGAAAGGTGTAGTGTCAGTGTCCTTGTGTCACTTTCAGAAGTTGAATAGCTGAAAGGTGCCTTTTTTTATTGCAACATCTGTGGGGTTTTTTTTAAGAATAAAGTAATGTATCTTCTTAGAATATCTCCGTAGTAGAAGCTCTGGGAGCGATGACTCATTCAGCCTTTTTCCCCCCATTATGAAGGTTTATAACTTCTGTCTACACAACCAAGCTTCTCACTCTGCATAAGTGAGGTTGGCAGTGATGCACCCAAACTTTTACATTTAAATTCTTTTTGTAATTTGAAGAGCCACTCTCTGTTCCAATACAAGGTCTGGGTCTCCCAGAGGAGTGGAGAATGCTGCCTCACAGAGGCAGACATCCAAGCCAGTTTACAGGATTATGCTTATGTTTATACTCAGATTGTAAATCAACAGTTTGCTCTCACTTCACCTAGTTTGGTACTCCTTGCCAGGTTGACTCTTAAATTTCAAATATTCCTTTCATAAAATTACAGAGCTGCTGTGGAATTATCCATCCATCCACATGTAACCAGGGACTAAAACCACTTGGGCCTCTGAGATTCAAGTTTGAAAAAAATTCAAAAGGAGCTGCATATTTCTCTGCTTTTCCTCAGTCCTTGACTTTTGCCCTAACAGTGGGGCTCAGTATTACTTTATCCTCTGAAGGAGGCTGGAGAGTACTGTAAATTGTGTTTTCACTTTTGCTGTTTATCTGAAAACCCTTGGAAGGAGGGTGACATTTGCTCCCTTGGCTAAAGGTTCACACCTGAGAGTTCAGCAGCAGTGATGTCTGTCTGGTCTATGTTCAGCACACTTAAACGGTAAATTACTTTGCCTTGCTTCTCACTACATAAACTATTTTTTCCACAGCTCCTCAGCTGTAGCCAAAAAAAAAAAAAAAGTAACTTTGCAGAAATTAGGCTAAAATAAAGCTGACTGCTTTGTTTTGTTTTATTTAGGCAGGGGGTGTTGCCTCTGGATTTAATCATGTTGTTACTAATGATCTGAGTGCCCAGAGGCTGCTGCATATCAAGGGCCGGAGAGTTGTGAGAGCCACAGAAGTCCCCTTGGCTTGGACCAGCTTCAACAAAGGAGATTGTTTCATTATTGACCTCGGAAATGTAAGTATTTTCTAGAGCAAAACACTGAAAAGTAAGAGCTACATCCCTTCTAATATTTGAGTCATCCCCTGAAATGCAAAACTGATTTTGTCACTCATGTGAACCAGCAGAAAGAATCTGCTTTAGGAAATCAGCTTTAGTGTCATACCACTTGAAAGGTTTCAAACTGCCCTAAATGTTTCCTGAAGTGTGCACAGATTATCTGTCAAGAAACAGTTCTCTTTCCCAGAGAGGAAAGGCATTGAGGTTTTTCAGTACTGGTGTTTGAACAGCTTAAACAGTTCACTGTAAGTGCAGTCGGACTTTGGCACTCTACCAGAAGAATGGGATCAGTGCTATTTCAGAGCAGAGCACAGATTCAACCATTCTCTTAAGAGCATTTCTTCATAGTCATCAAACTTTGATAGTGACAGTAGACCCTAAAGAAACAGCTGCAGAAGTGGTTATAAAATACTTGATTTCAAGAGATCACTTCAGAAGCAATCCTGTGCTTCAAGGCTTTCTGCTGAAGACAAGTAGAGACAGCACAGAAGAATATCAACACATAAGAGAAGATAATTCTGCATGCTTCAAGTGGCTTAAAGTGTAGTGCTGTCACCTCAGAATACATGCTAAAACTTTCTGATTCTAAGAGTAGCAGCTGGGATGTAGTCCACACTAATTGGAGGCTAGTTACCCATTTGAAATTATGCTTACATGGGTAAAATGGAAAGCATGTGAAAGGAAATAGTTTATCTGCAGTTGATTTTAACTGTGGTGTTTAACACAGTTAAGGAAGTGGTCAGCTGCTTCAAGATATCAGAGTTCCCCTGATCTATTGAAAAATGGGCTCTTCTGAATTTATGATGTGCATTTTCTCTGAAATAAGAAAAATTATGGTTTCTTTTTTCTCTGAAAGTGTCCCCTATTGTGACAGTTGAAGATAATCAATATAGCTACTTGATACTAATATATGTTTGATTTTTATTATGCTTCACAGCCTTCAGATGGAACAACAAATAGTGATTTTTGAATATTATCCTATTCCTTTTACATGAGTGTGGCTTAATCATCTAGAACAGTATCCAAAGTAATCTCTCAATGTCACTTTGCATAGAAGACCCAAATCATTCCCTTCCAGAGTTAACCCATGGAAGAGGAAAGTTTGGAACTAAACACTGCTAGAAAATGCTGCTTTTGCAGTAAGGCTGTAATTGGGCTTGAGTTTTCTGGAGTTAACCTTCCGTGGACATGCAGTGGGACTGGATGTACTCCATGAATTCAACTTGTTCTGACCCTTATGGTGCTGCAGTTACCCAGATGACCTTGAGTAATTATTCAGACCACACTGCAGGCATGGCAGTAACACTGATGAAATACACTATGGATGTGTTGCAGTGTTACATGTATAGCTTGGGGCCCATCCCTTTGGTGAGAGGAGAGTGCTCTCACTAAGCAATTTAAATGTAATACAGCATTAGAGTCTTTACCTGATACTGAATGTACTTTGGGAGCTTTTTACTATTTTACAGTGTAATATCACTGTTTTCTGACTCACTGTTTGACAAGACAGAGGTCAAGCAGCAATGCAACACTGTGCCTTTGCAGGAAGAAAGATTAGATGTGAACAATACCTAGATCCTTTTTTTTGCCATTCTAGGGGAAATGTCAGTCAAATCACAGGTCTAATAAGTTCTTGGTCTTGTCATGTCAGTTGTGGAAGAGTGATGGGTTTTCTGGATGTACTGACAAGTTAAGGAAACTATGGACAAGTTAGCATCTAGATATTCATAGTCACAGGTTATTGCATAAACCAGACCATGCTTGTGGGAGATGAAAATGGGTGACATACTTCAGGATGACGATATACAAGTCTAGTGAAGTACCTCTAATTAAAGGAATGTGATAGAAAATACAATGTCATAGGAGAAACCTTGCTTAAGTTTTATAAGAAATAATTGTGCTTCAGATTGAAATTTTCCATGACTAGAGGTGCATTGTAAATGGGCAAGGCGTTGAGTCTTTATAGGAACTCTTAATTGAATTTAAGGTTCCTTTGAAAAAAGAAAAGCATTTTCACTAAAGTAGATTCCATTACTTAATAATTGAAATAAAATTAATCTTAAATAGGGTTGCTTCTGAGTTCTGGTATTTATTGCAGACCACTGCAGACTCATTGTCTAAGAATAATGGGCAGTAATTGCATAAATTGCTCACTTCAGCAACACGTATACTAAAATTGGAATGATACAGAGAAGATTAGCATGGCCCCCGTGCAAGCATGACACGCAAATTCGTGAAGTGTTCCATATTTTTTTGGCTCATTCTATTGGGAGTGGGGAGTCAGCAGGAAGGGGAGGAGCTCTCCTTGTTGCTGAGTCCCTGATTATAAGAGGCTTCTAGGGAGCGCTGGCGAACAGGAGTGGGCAAACAGGGGCGTGGCATGTCTCTGGGGCGTGGCCACAGCAGTTTGCGCAGCAGTTCGCGTAGGCAGGGCAAGCAGGCAGGACTGTAGGTTTTCCTTCTGCTAGCAAGGGTTGCTGTGGTTTCTTCATGTGTGTCTGTTGGCTGGTTGGTTTTGCAGTTTCTATTAGTAATGGTTTCAACACGGTCCAAAGCTGTGGTTTGTACAAGTGTGTGTGGCCCGGTGGAGCCCTCCAAAAAGGATGCATCTGTACAGACCCACTCCTGCCTGGAGTGTTTGGCCTTATCGGTTGTTTCAAGGAGTGTTGTTGAGGAGGCTTGCCTGCGGTGTGAACAGGTGAATGACCTCCTTTCACTGGTGGCAGAGCTTAGGGAGGAAATTGAACGATTGAGGAGTATCAGGGAAAGTGAAAGGGAAATAGATTGGTGGAGCTCAGCTCTTTCAGCATTAAGGGAGACACACCAGGAGTCAGAGGACTCGTATGCCTTCCACTCTCAGACAATGGATGAGCACGTGGAAGATGAAGGAGAGTGGAAATGGGTCCCTGTTTGGGGAAGTAGTAATAAAAATTCCTCCTGTCCCCCATCCCCTAGCCAGGTGCCACTTCAGAATAAGTATGAGGCCCTGGATCTAGAGAGCCAGCCAGATGATTTAGAGGATTTAGAGGAAAATTATCTGCCCAGTGAACCTCCCAATTATAATTCATTTGTAAGAAGGATCACCACCTCTAACATCAAGAAGAAAAGAAGGGTAATTGAAGTGGGTGACTCCCTTCTGAGAGGAACAGAGGGCTCTGTATGTCGCCCGGACCCATCTTACAGAGAGGTCTGCTGCCTCCCTGGGGCCCGGGTATGGGATATCACTGAGGGATTTCCTGGGCTGATTCAGCCCTCTGATTATTACCCACTGCTGATACTTCAAGCTGGCAGTGATGAGATTGAAAAGAGGAGTGTTAAGGCAATAAAAAGGGACTTTAGGGCACTGGGTCAAGTAGTTAATAGGACAGGGGCACAGGTGGTGTTCTGCTCAGTCCCTTTGGTGGCAGAGAAAAATGATGGAAGAAATAGGAGAACTCGTGTCATTAACAAGTGGCTCAAGGGTTGGTGTCGTTGGCAAAATTTTGGATTCTTTGATCATGGGGCAACTTTTACGGCACCTGCCCTGCTGGAACCAAATGGGATACATCTCTCCGCTAGGGGCAGAAGGTTTTTAGCTCATGAACTGGCAGACCTCGTTGACAGGGCTTTAAACTAGGTTTGAAGGGGAAAAGGGATGCAGCTGGGCAGTCTGGAAGCAGGCCCAAGGGCAGTAAGCCTGCGTTAGGGGTAAAATCAGTAGCCCAGCTGAGGTGCATGTATACCAATGCACACAGCATGGGCAACAAACAAGAAGAGCTGGAGGTCATGGTGCAGCAGTGAAGCTGTGCTGTAGTTGCCGTCACTGAAACGTGATGGGATGACTCACATAGTTGGAGCACTGCATTGGATGGTTACAAGCTCTTCAGAAGAGACAGGAAAGGGAAAAGAAGAGGAGGGGTGGCCCTTTATATTAGGGAGGCTTTTGACACCATAGGTATTGAAACTAATGAAGATGAAGTTGAATGCCTATGGGTAGGAATTAAGGGGAAGGCCAACAAGGCTGACATCCTGCTGGGAGTCTGTTACCGTCCACCCAACCAGGAAGAAGGGGTAGACAACTTATTTTATAAGCAACTAGATAATATTTCAGGATCATCAGCCCTTGTTCTTGTAGGTGACTTCAACCTGCCAGACATCTGCTGGGAACTTAATACAGCAGATAAGAAGCAGTCCAGGAAATTTTTAGAATGTATAGACGACAACTTTTTGATGTAACTGGTGGGTGAGCCCACCAGGGGAGGGACTATGTTAGACTTGTTGTTTGCTAATAGAGAAGGGCTGGTGGGAGATGTAGTGGTTGGAGGCTGCTTGGGGCAGAGTGATCATGAAATAATAGAGTTCTCAATAATTGGTGATATCAACAGGAGCATTAATAAGACTCTTGCATTTGACTTCCAGAGGGCAGACTTTGGCCTGTTTAGGAGAATTATTCAGACAGTCCCCTGGGAAGCAGCCCTTAAAAACAAGGGAGTTCAGGAAGGGTGGGCATACTTCAAAACAGAGATCTTGAGGGCACAGGAACAGACTATTCCTGTGTGCTGAAAGATGAGTCGACAAGGTAAACGTCCAGCCTGGATGGGCAAGGAGGTATTGGAGGAACATAGGAATAAAAAAAGGATGTATCATCTCTGGAAGGATGGTCATGTTTCTCAGAAAGTATTTAAGAGGGCTGCTAGAGCATGTAGGAAAATAATTAGGGAGGCTAAAGGTCAGCTTGAATTTAAGATGGTGGCTTCCATAAAGGATAATAAAAAGTGTTTTTACAAATATATAAACGGTAAAAGGAAGGGTAAGACCAACCTTTGTTCTTTATTGGATGAGGGAGGAAACTTAGTATCTGCATATAAGGAGAAGGCAGAAGTACTTAATGTCTTCTTTGCCTCAGTCTTTAGCAGAAAGAGGGCTTGTCCTCAGGACAGCTGTCCTCTTGGGTTGGTTAACAGCGTCAGCGAACAGAACGGTCCCCCTGTTATCCAGGAGCAGGCAGTCAGAGATCTGCTGGGATGCTTGGATATTCATTCATCTATGGGACCAGATGGGATCCATCCCAGGGTGATGAGGGAGCTGGCAGATGAGCTTGTGAAGCCACTCTCCATTTATCAGCAGTCCTGGCTCACTGGTGAGGTTCCAGAGGACTGGAAGCTGGCCAATGCGACGCCCATTTACAAAAAGGGTAGGAAGGAGGACCCTGGTAACTATAGGCCAGTTAGCCTGACCTCAGTACCTGGTAAGGTAATGGAACCGGTTGTACTGAGTGTCATCACACAGAATTTACAGGATGGCCAGGGTATCAGACCCAGCCAGCATGGGTTTAGGAGGGGTAGGTTGTGTTTGACCAACCTGATCTCATTTTATGACCAGGTCACCTGCCTGGTGGATGCAGGAAGGGCTGTGGATGTTGTCTATTTGGACTTCAGCAAGGCCTTTGACACTGTCTCCCACAGCACACTCCTGGAAAAGCTGGCAGCACATGGCTTGGACAGGAGCGCTCTCTGCTGTGTTAGAAACTGGCTGGATGGCCGGGCCCAGAGAGTGATGGTGAACGGTGCTGCATCCAGCTGGCGGCCAGTCACCAGTGGTGTCCCTCAGGGGTCTGTGCTGGGAACAATTCTGTTCAATATTTTTATTGATGACATGGATGAGGGAATTGAGTCTTTCATTAGTAAATTTGCAGGTGACACTAAGCTGGGAGCTTGTGTCGATTTACCGGAAGGAAGAAGGGCTCTGCAGAGAGACCTGGATCTGTTAGATGGATGGGCAGCCCCAAGAGTCAAACTATGTGCCTGGGAGCATTGTCCAAATTCCTCTTGAACTCTGTCAGGCTTGATTCTGCAACCGTGTCCCTGAGGAGCCCATTCCAGTGCCAACCACCATCTGGATGAAGAACATTTTTCTAATATTCAACCTAAACTCCTCTGATACAACTTCAGGCCACTCCCTCAGGTCCTGTCACTGGACACCAGAGAGAAGAGATCATTGTCTGCCCCTCTTCCCCTCGGGAGGAAGTTGTAACTGCAATGAGGTCTTCCCTCAGTCTACTCTTCTCCAGGCTGAACAGACCAAGTGACCTCAGCTGATCCTCATACGGCTTCCCCTCAAGGCTCTTCCAATCCTGTCCTGAACTATTGCTGGTATCCCACCTGAGAGGCACCAGGATGGGTGCCAGGTGGGAGGGACAGGATGGGTTTGACATTTCTTGGTGGCCTTAAACTGCCTGGCCTTGCTCTGTGCTGCCCTTTAGCTCCAGATGTAGCTCTCTCTGTTTCACCCCATCCTCCAGCCACCTCCCATTAGACAGAATCTTTTTTCTTCCTTTTACCACCAAGGCAATTCTCAAAACAGCAAGGAGCAGGAGGACATGGAAAATGATCACAGAAGGCAGGGGGAAGGATGAATCACTGTACCATTTAATTAATAACACACATATAGTTTTTGAGGTTATTTTTTAATATTTATCTAGATGTGTAGGTAAACATACTGTATATGTGCTAAAGACTTCACTATCTTTTGTCAATTTTCCTGGTTTAAAGTGGGAAGGAAACTTGTCAGTATTGTGAAATTAACCCTGTGTATATTGATGGATGCTGGTTGTTTATGGAACTGGAATGTTGAGATGTGTCAATAATTTGGGTAGCTATCAAAATATGGAGCAGAAATAATGGGAGTATTAATAAAGCAACATTAATTGATCAGCTGGTTTTATTGAATGCTTCCCAAATCAGTTTGGGAAGCCCTGCTGTATGAAGGCTGTCTGAAATTGTATCCTTAGTGACCAGCAAAAATACTCTTTGTGTGTGTTTGGATAGAGCTTTGTGAAATATAAGACTTGACTCTCTCTGTCTGATTAATCTCTTGATGTGACACAGCAGCAGTGCCATGAGCTAGGTGACTGCAAAGGGCTGGCAGAGAGCTGTGCACTGCTCAGCCTTCTCAAAGAAATGAAGAGACAGTTGTTAAAATAAGGGGGTGAAGGGCAGTGTGTGATAACTACCGCTGAGGTTTCAGCTTGGGCCTGATTGCAGTGGAAAGTTTTGTCAGTGTAGTAAAAGTTCCACAGGCAGAACATCACCCTTCTCCCAAAGGAAGAGTGCAGATGGGTGAGGTGATAACTACAACTCAAGCTAAATGAAGGTTGAAGGTAAACTGTATTCAGTTGTCCATCCTTCCTATTCCTATAGTGGTGCTGATAAACTGATCTATAAACAGCCAAGAGGTTGCTGGTTTGAAATATAAGAGCCCACAATAGTCTAAGAAATAACTTGTGCTATCTAGCAATCAATGTATGTATTTCTCAAGGGCTTCATGAATCCAAATGAAAACTATGATGTTAGAACTCAAAAGTATGAAACTGAACAGAGTTGTCATTATGTTCCTAATAGAACACATAATAAGCATGTCAGAAGAAAAACTGCTGCCTTGCAAAAAAGACACTAGAAGAAATATATCAGGCAAAAAGGCTGGCTTTTTATGACAGCTGCTTTTCATAACAACTGTTAACTTGGTGTAGATTAAATTATGTTTACAAAAAGAAAAGTAACTTCTGCTTTTCAAAGAGCAAGATAGCACATACTTGCTTTATGGTTATGACCATGGGGTATGATTCAGCATCACGTTGCAACCTTAAGCACAGTGGTCTTGGTAGCTTCTGTAATCTTCTTCCCTCACTACTTCTTTTAGGTGGCTTTGCTTCTCTTCCATTGGATAAAGCAGTTCACAACAGGCATATTAATTGCTTTAATAAGCAAAGTTACTGTTAAGGTGTAAACAGGGCTGGAAGAGCAAATTCTTGCATTTTGCCATTCATCACTGTACATTTTTAGTTGCTCTCCCTGGCTCTAACGACTGACTCATGTAGGTTTTCCATTCACATGTTTCCTCTCACAACTAACCTCTTCTCCAGTTTCCCCCAGCTGAGAGTTGAATTACTGCTCATGCTGCAGCAGGGAGCTGCCAAACCAGTAGCTGAGCTTGAAGAACTAAAGTGATTAGGTTCTTTATTAACTTATTAACAACATTAAAATGTTGTTCTGTCGATAAAATGTGTATCTTGGTAAGCAAGCATCTTAATTTTTCTGTAATTCTGTGAACCAGTTACTCCAGCAGTTTAAATGCCAGCATTCTGGAAGTTGCTATAATCTCGAAGTCATCAGATGGAGAGGGAAAAAAAAGTCCTTTTGCCCCCCACTTAAGTTGAAGTATTCAGAGTATGGATTTTATGAATTTTTCTTCATACTCTATGGACTGGAAAGTTTTCCCTCACCCCCACTTGTACACAGAAATGTAGCTGACACAGAAATCATTGTTTAAGCTTCAGATGGACTGGACACACATGTATCCACAAGGATTCAGTGAAGTTGGTTTTCTTCCTGATGTTGTAGGAAATCCAGATGCTTTACTGCCTGAGCTGCTGTTGTTTAGAATTAAGATTATCCTGGTATTGACCCCTTAATCCACTGTGTTTTAGCAAAAGCTATTCCTAGTGCATACTAGCAAAACAGGTGTGAGAGGAAAAATGAATGTACTATGTGCATGACTCTGCTATATCTGACTTATTTTTAGTCTGAAAATTTGTTCCGTTTGAGTCAAATGGGAGACTCCAAACACTGGTTACAAAGACACTATTGTAACTTTACTAGTAATTTTAACTTTTTTTTAGCTCATGGTGGCCTCAGAGGTATTCTGGCTGAATGAATTTGGAGTTTGTTTTGGATTATCAAAACTCTACAACTTTCAATGGTTCACTGTATTGCAGTTTCAACAAAGTTGGATTTTGTGGATATGTGAAATAAGAGGTTGTTTTTCCTTGCCTCTGTAAAGAATTCAACAGTCAAGAAAGGAAAAAGGTGAATAATTTAAGGAGAAAAATGCATTTAGCAGTCTATATTAATCTGGCTGTATCCAAACATTCTTCTTAATAAATACATATTGTTAATTCCTTAAAAAAACCTGGATGTCAGTGAACTGACAAGAAGCGCTGTATTACAGTTGTTTTTGTTATTTTCCCCACCATGTGGATTTTGTTTTCTTGATTTAGCACTTTTCTGTACTTAAAAAAAAAAAAAAAAAAAGCTCCACACTCTTACTTTAGGCCTCTCTGTTTTATTTCCAAAACCTTGGTGTTTGAAATACAAATACCAATGTAATATGCCACTGTTTTACAAACTTAGAATTAAAGGCATTAGAATGATTTCTGTTGATTGCAGTTCATATATATACTTTTTTCCAAATTTATTTATATTTTTATTGGCATTTCTTCTTTAAACATAATAGGTTTAATTACAGGACTAGTCTTTTAAGGAGCTACAAGGAACTCATTCCTTATCAGAGCAGCTGTTCACTAGTGACCATGAAGAGGCTCAGCTGATGCCTGCCCATTATTTTGATAGTAGCCTGATAAGATGAGGCTAAAATTCATGTATGTTCCATCTGCCTCTAGCATTCCTGGGCTTTTTTTCTACTTCCTTCAGGAAGTGAGTACTTAGGAGTGCTGGCTCTTTTGGGGACTCCTGTTTTACATCTCTTCTCCTTCTGACTCACCCATCCTTACAAGCCTCATCAGCCTTTCTTCTTATGTGGGCAAAGGCAGACAGGTTTAAGGTGTTTCAGGCCCTCCAAACAAAGAATAGAGGCATGCCAGATTGTGATGCCTGGGTTAACTTCTTTCCTTAATGAAAGTTTAAAGTTCATTATGATATTTTAAGGTTAATGAGACTTAAATATATCACTGTTGTTTTCTACCTAAATGGAAGTTTCACCACAAAGTTGTTTCTAATTAGAGTTTTGAAACTTATTTAATTTGTTTAGCTTTTTAGTATCTCTTCATGTAAGAGAATGCGACTCAGCAATTGCAGTAGAGGCCTGGAAATTAGAAGATGTTTCAACAGAAATATAGGTTTGAAACACTTGCATGTTTAGGGTATGTTTTACTAGAGAAAAACCACTTCATGAATTTAAGCTTCTCGGTTTTTTCTGTCATTGTCCTGGCTAAGATCCACAGAAATGACCACAAAAGATCCAGAAAAGAGAGTATATTTTCATGTGCCTCCAGACTAAGGAGGCTGCCAGTTGAATACAGAGGTGGATATGTGTTGGGAGGGAAAAAAAATGGGGTTTATGTCACTTCTGAAATAAGTGATTTTTTTGTTTGTTTGTTTTTTCCTTCTCTTGCTCTGCCTGCCATTTGGGGCTGGAGCAGGAAGCAGGAGGTGTACTTTCACAGTCTCCCTCCATACAGGGAAACGTGCCAAGGTGCTCTTGCTCAGGGTTACACATGATCCATGCATAGTCATCCTGATTCACAACTTCTGTGTAGAAGCTAAATGTTGGGTCATTTTTAATGTGCTGTAGAAATCTCATGTGACTTTCACAAGGTCACTCTGCAGGCCAGAAGCTATTCAGACTAAGAGCAGTGAATTCTGACACTCTGTGGGTGTAAGACCAAAATGTTTCTCCAAAATGTGCAGTTGAGGGGAGAGCTCATTCTGACCACAGTGTGCATGGCACGGACCCAGCTTGCCTTCCCAACCTCACTCAGGAGCTCTAGGGTGGTCGTTTTTATTCTTTATAATGTTCCATGACAACATTTTTCATGATAATGTTTTCTTGCCCTCAGCTGTTAATTGTCCCACCATGATCTGATAACTATGTTGATATCAATGTACATTAATATAGGGCATCTCTCTCAGAATTCTGTTTAAGAGGTTTAAAAAAAGTAAATACTGCTAGTGCAAACTTCTGAGAATAAACTGGACTTGGCACAGGAATTACTGATGAATGAAGCTCTTTTATTTAGAGGGGAGTGAACACTTGAAGTCTGTTTTCATTTTAATGGAAGCATTTTTTGTCAACCTGCCAAT
The DNA here is from genome assembly GCF_031753505.1 of Anomalospiza imberbis. Classification (NCBI taxonomy): domain Eukaryota; kingdom Metazoa; phylum Chordata; class Aves; order Passeriformes; family Viduidae; genus Anomalospiza; species Anomalospiza imberbis. The sequence continues at coordinate 124,688,234 of NC_089681.1, read as the reverse complement.
TCCAAATAAAGTTAGCAAAACAAACCTAAAAATAGTGAAGGTGTAGTACAGCTAGGAAATTTTGAAAGTAGTGAGTGAGCTGAAGCTAAATACCATATTTTGCCCCTAGTTAAGCACTTTGTATGTCAAAAAAATAGATACATGAATAACAAAATATGATCCAAAAGCTCAATGTTTTGTTGGATATGGTGAGATAACTAATTGACTGTATTTCAGGTAAATCCAGATCTAAATATTAGCCTTCTCAAGAAGCGGCTTTAACTTCTAAACCTCTTCTTCTGGTTTTAAATTGTTGAAAAACTGAATCTGCCTAGAGATTGAAATGGGTAAGTTATATAAGGAAGGCAAACCTGTAGGTATTCAACTTCTCTACTGTGAGGCCTCAAAATTAGATATATTGAAAATAAGATGATTTGAGTTCAGAAGAGAAAATTCATTAAATCCAAGCTCCTGAAAGCTTCTAGCACTGAATGCTTAAGATATTTTAGTGATCATAGTAAATACATTACCATATTATATATTTTGGGATGTTTTCATGGCCTGTGGCTGCTCACATCCTTCTATTTGATTATACAGTACATGAAGTTCAACTTTCGGGCTTTTAATAAAGAATAGTGTCTTTATTCTCTAGTGCTAAAAAGAATCAGATTCTTATTTCTCTAGCTTTTAAAATCAGTATTTTTCAAATAACCATGTAAAATGGAGCTTGTGAATCTCCATATCAAGAATGTTTTCAGACACTGCTTGTTGGTTCAAGTGGTGGTTTATGCAGTAGAAGAAAACATGGAATATGGACCCCAGAAGGAAAATATTAAAACCTGCAAATTTAAAAGTATGAAATCCATTACTGTAGATTTTTAAAGATCTTTCTCCTTCCTCAGGCTCATTTGAAGCCTGGAGCCTGTGAACTGTAGGAGAGCTCAGTTTAGTCACTTGCTGGCTGAAGGCAGACAGGGAGAATAAACTCTGAATGTGGAGTAACTTGGGTGCAGTGGAGCATTTAGGAGATGCTAAGAAAATGTGAATTTATTGTCCAAGAAGTAAAGGTCTTTGTAATTTGCAGTGGCATTTTAAATCTCACAATATCCTTTGTCGCCACTACAGCAAAAATATTCATTTTGTAGATGCAACTACTTGTTTGAGGTTCCATCACCATTTACCAAAAAAACCAAGAGTAGGCCAATGGGTACAACTGAAACTGCACTTCCAGCCTTTCTGAATGAGCAATCTCCACCAGTTGCCACATCAACACTGAGATAAGGCAATAGCTGCCTTACCTCTTTCCCTATTTCCTATAGGAAATAAAGAATTCCTGTTTATTGCTCCAGTATCTCTAGTGACTCCTGTTTTCTCACATAATTGCAAATAAGCTCAATTAGTGGGATGTAGGCCAAGATGAGAATGATGCTAAGGAGTCTGTGTTGTGGAAAGTCTCCATGAATTTGATAGAAAAGAGCTGAAGCAGTGCCTGACAATAACAAATGTATTAAAAATCTGCTTAGATTGGAAACTTTTGCTTTCTGCACGTTCACTTCTTTAGAAGATTATTTCCCTAAGTATGAACAGACATTTTGTTTTCCTGGGGAAATGTAGAAACTTGGATTTGAGAAAAGGTTCAGACCTGACACTGGCTATATTTCCAGATTCTGGATACTTGGTAAACTGACAGTATTTAAACCAGAACTTGGAAGCAATTTTTTTATTTAAGCCTACGGTCAAGTTGTTAAAAGCAAGGTGAAAACCTCGCAGCTTTCATTGCGTAACAGCGGCAGGTTGAAAGGGATACAATTCTGTGACTCTGTGTGTAATCCTGGCAAAGCTTAAAACTTTGTACTTGAAGCGATGCTTTTGAAGGGGAGAAGGGAGGTTGGAAGCGAACAGTGAGATCACTGGGATCTCACTGTGAGGGTTTTTTGTGTCCAGACTGGTGAAAAGTAACTGTTGGAAGTTACTAGCTCTGGTTTTTATGCAGATACTGTGAATGTTAGCTATCTTCTAAAACTTTGCATCTGCTAGTACTGAGAAGTTGTGCTTCATCCCTCACTTGTCTTAAACCATCCTTTCAAGTACTGTTTACCACCAACAATGGTCAGCAGAAATAACTTGATTTTTTTTTTATGAAACACATTTTCATCTCAAATCTAAGTTTTATACAGTTGTATGTACAACATAAAACTAAGCCCAAGTAATTTATTCAGTGAGGGCTCTGATGAAAATTTGCATTGCAGATGAACACAAACCAGTTGAACTTTATTAAAACTGAACAGCGCTGTGTACCTTTATTGCTGTTTGAGCTATTTGACAGAATCATGTGAAGAATCAAATTATGTTCTTCCAGGAGAAGGTGGGGGAACCAACTAGCCAAAATGAGTAATTTCCTTGGACTGGCTCCTTCCACCTCAGCCTCTAGTATCCCTGCAGCCTATGTTATGCCTTTTGTTAGTAATTTTCATCAATGAATATGCTTCAAGTTCTGGATGAATATTGGGGATTGCCAAAATTGGGGGTCTTTAGTCTGTGTGGCTGAATCAGGTGACCTGTCTTAGGCTGGTTCTGGTGTCTCCCTTTCCTGAGAAGTGCCCTGGGAACATGCTGCATTCTGCAAAATGTCAGCAAATAAAATCTGGATTGAAAGATCTAACTGTACTTTAGTAACACATACAATCAGGATGTTCCTTGAGATTTTGAAATAAATTTGTTTCTTGACACAGGTGAGTACCAGCACTGCTGAAGTACCATGGAAGAGGAACTGACATATATATAAAAGTTGTAGTAGCAAATTTAGGGGTTTCTGGTTCTTTAATTAGCTAAAGCTGTATATGTAATTGGGATAAAACTCAGTCAAACCAAAACTCTGACTGTTCTGAGCCCTACTGATCTCCTAGTATGTGGAAGCTAAATTATATTATGTAAATATCTTGCATATTACACCATCACAGAATGAAATAGGTTGGAAAAGACCTCTGAGTCCAACCTTTGACTGAACACCACCTTGTCAACCAGACTACAGCACTAAATGCCACATCCTGTCTTTTCTTAAACACCTCTGGGGGTATGACTCCACCACCTCCCTGGGCAGCCCATTCCAATGTTTATTTGCCCTTTTCATGAAGAAATTTCTTCTAATATCCAACCAAAATCTCTCCTGATGCAGTCTGAGACTGTCATAGATATTGCAAATATCTACGTGATTGAGCAACCCTCTTCTAGAAAGTACTTCTGAAATATGTAGATTCACTGATGTTCTGGTGGTTTAGATCCAGTATGACAATTAATAATGAAATTGATTTCATAATTTTGCTGTGTTGAATCCTATTGCTAAAGCGTGTGTTCTTCTCATTATTTCAGGAGATCTATCAGTGGTGTGGCTCATCATGTAATAAGTACGAGCGGCTGAAGGCTACACAGGTTGCTGTTGGCATTCGGGACAATGAACGAAATGGAAGGTCTAAATTAATTACTGTGGAAGAAGGGAGTGAGCCAGACCGGCTCATAGAGGTATTGTAATGTGCAAACCTGTTGCTGACATAGCTGTGAATAAAAAGTTTTTGCACCTCAGGAGCTAAATCAGATTGGGCTGATGGTAGGAATGATGCTAGATAAAGGGTATAGTAGGCTAGTTTATACCTTTTCCTTCCTTCCTTATCCAGGCAGTGGTAGTTAATTGGGTATTAGAGTCTGAGATAATTAATCATCTGAGAATACTTTTACAAGAACAAATGTTTGCTTTATTGAGTTAGCTGTACAGTGACTGTATTAACAGCATGGCTCACAGTGAAGCACACCATCAGCTCTGTGTGAGAAAGGAGCATCCATCTGGGACAGCACCAAACAAGGAATGACACAGAATTACTGTGTGTAGAAAGTAAAAGAATGTAGCAAATTGCATATTGATGCAGGGGGTCAAGTATGCTGCTTTGCATACTTCTGCTTCTGTTTCATTATCATATGCACCTAGTAACTCTAGTTACTCTAGCAACCCCAGTGAGCCCCTTACTCATATGTTTAGAAAGTTTAACAATTTACTTACCCCAGATTTCAGATAGCATAACTGAGCTGATCAAAGTAGAGTGGGAAAAAAATTCCCAATTTATAGATTTTTCAGATCTTGAAAAATTAACAAACACTCATGTGTTGTTACAGGCCGCCTACTAATAAAAGCATTGGCATTTGGTATTTGTGTCCTAAATTAAGCTTCTTCCATTCGTTCTCTAAAGAGAAGAAAGGGGGAAGCAGGGTCACAAAGCAGTCTTTCAATAAAATGGAATATGTACAGCTAGGATATTGTCTTATACTTCATATTAAGTTCAGGAAGTAAAGCTAATGGTGCATGCAGGAGTGCAATTATTTTTCATGGCGCTTTCATTCAGCGTGGTCATATACAGCATAACTAGTTACTGCCTGAGAGCAAAACAGGTGCTGAGCCACCAGCCCGTGGCCATGCTGGCTGTGGGGACCCCTTTGGTGGACTGTCCATATGCTTGCAAAGACCTTTTGTCCTATGGGTGTGAGTACAGGTGTGGCTGTGTTCAGAAGTAGGGGAGGTAGCACCCAGTGTACTGGAGATTTTTGAAGAGGGAAAAAACCCAAGCAAACAATGATCTGTCTGTTTTCTTTACTTTCTTGTACAGACTTGCCACACTGGCTCTGATGTGGCACATATTTTACATGTACAGCTCTTTTGAAAAGAGCACAGATTGACAATTAGAGAGCAACCTCCTGCTTCTGATTTGAATCACAGCATTGGGTTGCATCCTGCTGCAGCTGTGGCTGGGTGGCACTACTGCTACCCCTGCAAGGACACGGGCCAGCTGCAGGCTGTCTCCCTGCCATCCCCCTCCATAGGCTCTGAGGGGAAGGGATATGCTGCCCCTGCATCTCTTGCCAGACTTTCATTTGTGTGCAGCTGTTTTGTAGCAACCTCAACACATGATTAAGAGCAGGAAACACCAAGGTGGCATTTTGATCCTGTAGTGCATTGTTATTGTATCAGGGAATAAATTTTTTCTTTACTTGCACAGCAGTGTATGAGGAAGTTTCTGCTTTTCTTTTAGGATTCTGAATATAGAGGGAAGGGATATGGGTAGTTCAATACAATTAGATTAACTGCTTTCGTTGCTGCTACTGTGATGAGCCCAGTTTGAGTGAATGTGTCTGCAGTCAGGGTTTATCTTCTAGTCTGCATCGTGCTAGCCTTGTTTTGTAAGCACTGCTTCCATAACAGAGTCTGCAGCTCAGCTGTGGCTGTCCCAGTCCATTCTGAAATGTGCTACTAATAAGTCAGGAGGGTAGCTAACCTGACAAACATCTAAAATTTATTAATCCTTATTCCTGCTTAAATTACATCCAGTTCCTGGTACTCTTTGGATTTCTCCTTGCTTCCACAAAATTGTCTCTTAACTTGCTGTTACACTCTCCCAGGCTAACTGCTGTTGAGCTAACATTGTGTTTGTTTCTTCCCTCCACATCAGGAAGGGTGGATTTTCGGCATCTCCAGCTTTCTTAGAAAAGGTTGATTTATTTTCTAGGGAAAAGAATTACATACTTTAAATACTCATTTTGTCATCCAGTATGCCACTGAAATCAGAAAGAGATTTCCTAAAATTACCTCCTCTGACAAATGATTCCCTTTGCTGTGAGCTAGAAGTCTGCTTCCCTATCAGTGGCCAAACTTGCTCATGCAGTGCCAATAGAGGCTTCAGGCAGGGGCTGACATACCCACCATGAGTACCAGCAGAAAGAACCAACACTGATCTTATTCCTGCTCCATAAGCTCAGAGCTGTGACTCCCTGCCAGAAAAGCAAGACTTCTGTGCCTGCACCCCACCACGGAGGCAAGACACAGGCTGGCTGAACTAACCCTGCCACACTTGTGTCCTGCTGTAGGATTAGCAGAGGCAGCAGTGCTGTGATGAGGAGGTGTTTCCTGGCCAGCCCACTGTCCTGCTGGGAGCTGTGGTGCTGTGGGTGAGGTGAACTTGTCTGATAAGGGCAGTTACCTGCTCCCAGCTTCCTTTTTTAGCAATGGAAACATGCTGCACTGCTCAAATTTGCCCAAGGGAGAGAACTGTCTGGAGCTGCTGTAGGACTGGATGAATTGCTGTGGCAGACCAGCAAGACACAGCTCGCTTGCCCTGGGAAAGGAGCATTACTAGAAGCTGGGTATGTGAGTAGTTTTGACAGCAGCGAGCCCTTTTTCATCTGCCACCACAGGCCACACAGAGACCATCCTGTCCTTGCACTCTGGAAACACAGTGTGACACACACTCGGGAAAGCTCAGACTTGCAGCTGGTGCACAGAAGTTCTCATAAGATGCTTCAGGGATCACTAGAACGCTGACTGTGAAGACAAGGCAGAAGCTTTCTGTGCAAGCACATCAGAGATATTTATGTTATCTGGCTTCACCTCCGTGTTTGTAAGGTGAAGCTAGATAGATAAATCTGGCTTTAGGTGCCAGATTTAGGTGAGGTAGTAACTGGCAGGTTTAAAGAAGCAGTGTTGTATAGGGTTGCTACCTTGGAAAATTAAAAGAGAAACAGACCACCTTGGACAAATTGCTGCTGTTACTGTGACTGGTCACCAGTCTCAACAGAACATTAAAAAAAATCTCCAGATGCCAACTCTGCTCTGATTTTCGCATGTAAACAGCTGAATAGTTGCCCATTCTGCTGAATCTTACCCTTGAATGTTCAAATTGTGTTACAGGAATTTTTTTGCCTTCACGGGACCAATCCAAAAACAGGTCTTAGCAGTGCTTGACTGAGTTTGGTAGCTGCAGAATGGCCATGCTAGGATTAGAGCTACCTACATTTTTTTTTTAGAAGGAAGATTAAATATATTATTTCAAAGATAACCTAAGACCAAAATCCTCTAGTGTCTGTTGCTAGCCCTATCTGCCCCCTTGGGCCCACTGTGCTGACACTGATACTCATCCTTTTCACTGCTTGCAGTGGTAAGCAGAGATCTCACAGCACTGCTTTTAGTTGCCCAGAAGATCACTGAGGACTGAGAGCAGCCAAAGTAATAGGCAGCCATGCTCAGGACAGGCCATGTTCTTAACTCTAGTTGGAATCTCTGCTCTAATTTTGAAGAGAGGACAAAATTGGAGAAGCTGTATTTTAAAAAGAGTTTCCCATAATCTTGTTAATTAATATTGTGGAGTAATGGAAAACTGGAGAAACAAGGAATCAGAAATTTGTGTATTTGTGAAGGTTTCTAGTCAGCCAGCAAGCTGAAGGTGCTTGCAGTAATGCAGGAAGCATAGAAACATTCAGCTCTGAGTCACTCAAGGAAAAGATGCAAAGCATCCAGTCCTCCATTTGTTGTGCAGCAATCTCTTGATCTGGTATCATAACTCTAGAGATTAAGTTGAGGAGAGGAGAAAGTCTTAGTATATTTGTTTTCCTCTGTTTATGTTATTTGAAATATTAGACACCCTAAAATATGTTTATGTTGGTAGTACTTTCTGTCTACACAGACTCATCTCTCTGTGGTACATTTCAAGTATGTTGGGCAGCTGTGTCAGTCTGTACGGTATGAGAGCCAATGAAAAAGTAGGATAGACTGAGTTTCACCTAAACTAAGTGTTAAGCCTGTGTCTGCCCCCTCTACTTAATATGTCATGTTCAGCTAACACTTTTCAAGATGCTTCTGTTTTCTCTGAGCCTGTCTGATTCATAGAATTTATTGTTCCCCTACAAATGACTCCCTTAAAACTGCAACTGTTGGTACTATATGATTGCTGTGGCTTTTACTGCTGAGATTTTTTGTTGTGGTTTTGTAAAGGTTTTTGATTTTCATGATTGAAAACAATGAAACCTGAAAAAATGTGACAGCTGAGGTTCAAAACCACAAGAAAATGAATCATCTTGTTTGTATGCAGCTTTGGAATCACTCCTCTGTCTTTAAACATAAAGCTCTGGCAGTTCTACTTACTCAGCATTTGCAGTTGTCATGTGCCTGTTTTTGTGAGTATTCTAGAGCCCTTACAACAGGTAGGTCCAAACCTCTCATAAAATACTTGTGTAAAGATTCAGCTAGCGTAAATAGCGAGCAACAGGGAGAACCTCTTCCTCCTTGCTGGTAAAGCAGCCTTTCTAGTCCCTGCTCTTTCTTTAAAGCCCCTAAGCAATGATTAATCATGAGAACTGCTGAATGCCATTGTACTCAGTGACGATTGTTTTTGCCTATGGTGTGAATAAATACTATGGGTGAATGGTCTGATCATATTACAGCCAGTCACACCTTTCTACCTTTGTTGCTGGAAAGGGAACTGGCAGCACTGTGCAGTGCTAACTCAGCCCTGTGAATAGAATCCCAGGAGCACAGACAATAAAGAGATTGCATTGCGAATGCAAGTTCCAGAGGCTCTAGTCTCTAGAGACCCAAATAATGCAAACATGTTGCAAACATGAAGCTCCAGTAACCCTTAAATTAATTGGATAGATGTCTGCCCATATGGATAGAAGAGCAGGATCACCTCTTACTTTCTTATTACATTCAAGCCCTTAAAAATTATTTTTACAAACCAAGGATCCCTTCCAAGGACACATGGAGCAAAGTAGCTGGGGGAAAGTGAGGCTTGCCTTGACAAGTGGGTGTGAGAGTGCAAGGACATGTTGCTCTGAAGGAGCTGTGCAGGTTCCTGCAGTCCCTGGTCCTGTCACATGGATCATTACGTAAGGCTGGCAGAGTGGCATGTGCCCCACTGGCGAAGGTACTGGTTTGATACCTGCTCCTTTCCCAGAGCCAGCGAGAGCAGGATCTGTCACCACAACTCAGCAAAAGCAAAAACTGCTCTTGCTGCTCTCAACATTTGTGTTCCTTCTTGTTCCCTTGCTTTTGGTTGTATGATGAACTCAAGTCATGCTAAGGGGAGGTTTGTTTGTTTTGTATACAGAGGAGTGAAGGAACAGTGGGATGGGTGATGCAAGAGGAAGAAGAGGGGTAACTTTTTAGAATAATATTCTGTTCTAACTTTTTGTGGACTACCAACTCCAGGCATTTGTGAAGGATTAAACAGTTGTTTAATCATGTAGCTTGTACGCAGTTGTACTCAAATGCTACATTTTCATAGGCTCTGAATTGTGTGTAATTGTCAGGGCCCAGCCTGACCTGTTCACAATAAAAAAAAAAAAAAAAAAAAAAAGCCCGATATGAAAAGATGAAAAGTAATGAAGTCCTATCTATGGCTTTGGAAATATGTAAAACAAAGTAATGTCTATTATCATCTAAATTGAGACAGCTGGGGAAAATAGACATTATTCCGAGGAATTTTGTGAAATAAATACTATAAATGAATTTCAGTTCCAGGGTAGAGGCAGTATTGAACAGTCATATACAAAGGAAAAAGAATGCACTGAGAGAGGGATGAGGACAATGGAAGTTGTACCAGGCCCCAGTGCAAAGACTCAGCAACAAAGGCACACAGAGCAGTCAACTACATTTTCATGAGAATACAAAGACTTAAGAAAGCTAATGCACAGTAAATAGTAGAACTACTAGCTGTAGTTTCTATTAGTAGTTGCATTGGCTACTCAAATGAACAGACAGCTTTCTCAGGCTGCTTGGAAACTATGGGTCAAATTTACCCCTCAGGAAGACTGATACTCTGCTTCACTGGAGTGATTTTGGGTATAGGTAGGTGCTAGCAAGAATTTGGATCCTGTCATTTTGAGCAGTAACAGTTTGTTGGATACAATTCAAAATAGTCCAGGGGAATAAACCTACAGGGGTAAAAATCTTACACATGACTGTGCACCTTTCATAGCAGCACCTGTTCAGTCCGAGGAGTGGCAGTTTACCAAACATTGCAGTGTTTAATTAAGCTTTATGATGGGCTGTGAAAGTGGGTACAAAGTGCAAACCCCTTGCCCTTCAGGGTGCCAGTTTCAAACTGTCAAAACCAGGAATTCTGTGTTCTTTACAGCAATGGGCCCTATCTCCTTTATTAATGACAGTCCCTTTTCTTGATGCAAATTTACATTTAAATGGCTAAATTACACTACTCCTACTCAGACAAAACTTGCATGGCCTGGATTCCAGTACAGCTTTTCTGCTTTGCACCAGCTGAACATTTGGCCCAGTGTTTTCCCCAGACCCATGCAGATCAAGAGGGGTTTGGCCAGAGAATGGCAGAGGCTGGTAAGGAGGAATCTTCCTAAATGTTGGGAGTTTCCCATAATATTCTTCAAGCTGCAGTTTTCAGTCTTGGCTGACTGAAGCCAGGTACTTAAATGCCAGGGAACTGAATAGGAGCTGCAGGTGGCAAACACATCTGTAAGCCAGGTTTCTAATTAAGTATCTAAATATAGATTTCAATGCCTGCATTAGAAATTTAATTTCAGAAAAAAAAATGTTCAGGTGTATCATACTGCATGACATGAGCTAAATTCTTTATGAAAAGCTCTGCTAGCAGGTGGTTGAAAGCCTATTTTCTTATGCTAGTAAAGTTGCTTCTAAACTAGGTATTCTAGGGAATTTCTAAGATCCTAATGATTTTCTGGAAGTGCTTGTGATCAAATTAAAATGTGCCTCATTTGCATTCTTGCATAACATCTTTGTTATGTTTCCTTCTTTAGCAGCTGTAGTGTTTGCAGGGCTACCACATAAGTCAATTATAATCTTATAATTACATGTTAGAATATGAATAGAATTTGTAATGGCTTTTTTTCCTTTCTGCCCTATACTATCAATATAATTATTGCAGGTACTGCAGCACAGGCTGTTAGGGCAGGTCTTCTGCTTACACTACTGCCTATGACTTTGATACTGTCTGGCTTTACCTTTAAAAATAAAAGTAGGTAAATTAAGATGGTTTTAAATATTGCAATAATGAGTGCAGCAGCTTCTCACTCTGAAGAACTGTAAATCATAGCGGAACATTTTGGCTCCTTCACACAGAATTTTAGGACGTGTAGGAACTTAAAGACATAAATCAGTTAGTGAAGGGCACCTAAACTAGCAGGAGGAAATAATTGTCAAAGAGCTAAGCAGGATATATCTCCTGGACAACCAGGTGAAAGGAACATTCTTGCTCTCTCTGTGCTAATAATTATTTCATTTATTTCACGCATCAGCAGGAGTCATTAGAGACTATCTGTCAAAATACCCTCTGAATTGCTCTCTTAAACATTAGAGTCCAATCTGTGCTGTATCTTGGACCAAAGAGTTTGGTGTCATACCAGAGGGGATCCTCTGGCATATCTGGTCTGTTTGCTGTATGGGCCTGGAAATGCTGAGCTTGTGAATACAGCCAGTGTTGCACTGCAGAAGTATTCCAATGCCTTGAGTGCCTTTTTCCACCTTCCCCTCTCATGGTCTAAGTGCTGAAACACCTTTCTGCAGCTCCTGTGCTCACCCTGATGCTGCTGTGTGTCACGGCTGCCTGCTGCTCTTCCAAGTGCTGTGTATCCCCTGGGAACACTGATTTTCTAGCAGGGTCTCTGCCTGCCAATTGTGGGCTGCTGCTTCCAGCTCAAGCTTCATGGAGTGTTTGCCACACTCCTCTTTTCACTCCCATATTGGTATGGTCCAGCCACAGCCTTGGGACCAGCTGCAAAACTGGAGTCACTTAAGGAATGAAAAGCTGAGAGTGTTGTGGATTTTATCAGATAAATATTCTTTGTGGCTGAGGCTCCCTGTTGGCATTAGTTACTGATTTATTTCTTTATTATCCAACACATAAGCATGCACTGTCACGCAGCACATAAAATATTTTATCCACAAGGCCTTCAAACAGAGATCTGCAAAGCTGCAAAGGCTTCAGTGTGGGCCTCAATTTATGTTCCAATAAAGCAGAAAAAAATGGGCAACTCAAGTACATGTGCAAGTGTCTGCAGGCTTTGAGTCCCATATTTAATACTACTTCTAGTATCAGAGGATGATGTTAACAAAGGAGTGAGATTAAAAATTTAGGTAGAAAGAAGTAGTATAAATGCAAAAAAGAGGTGGAAGTGACTGATTAGTTAATATTTAATTTTGCTACAGGTAGGCAGGTGCTGAACAGCTCAATTCTCCTCATTCAGCAGCAGTAATGGTTAGAAAAAGACTGCTGCATTTCATAGTTACTGTCATTCACCCTCCTGGTTTCTTTGCCACAGGATCACTGTTCATCTTGGAGGCATCTTAAAAGCCAGATATTTGAAGATAATGTAGGCTGGGAATTTCCTCATTTCATGCACACCCAGTCTTGAAGTAAATAACTAGCTTTGATACTGCCAGCTGTGCTGTCCCAGCAGGACAGAAAGCAGCCTGTTTTACCTTGCAGCCAAACTATCAAAAAAAAAAAAAAAAAAGTACTCTCAAGACTGATCTAGATGCCTTTTTGTGAACATGTTATCCATGGCCAGTCTCACAGAACAGACAATTAATGTTAGAATATTATTATCATGTAAGTAAAGGCTTTATATTCAAATTATCCCAGACAGATATGCAGAGTTGCAAATATTTTATTAAAAGCTGCCAAAGCCTAATGCCCTATTTTTAGAAAGTTAAGCACAGAGCTTTGAAAAAATTATGATGTGCATTTGAAATTCCTGATACAACAGAAACTGGCTAAAAATGTAGGCTATAATTTATGCATCAAAAGTGCCATGAGCAGCTGATGTGTTTTGCTGTTTTATAGCAATCTGAATTCATACAGATCAGATTTAAACCTTAACGCCAGAAAGTCCTTTTGATAAATTACATGGTAAATGCCCAGAAACTAACAGCATGCCAGAACTATTTGTTAACATAAGCCATCCTTTTGCCCACTTCTCAGTGCATTGTGGCTGTTTTCATCTTACTTTCAACCTGTGTTGAGGAGGGTGGGAGGTTGCCTGCTCAAGGTGAGCATGTAATGAGATGGGTTGTTACTGGAATTGCTAGTGAGAGACCATTTCAGGCAGAAACCCTGTGAGCAGTTCAGTGAAGGGATAAGTTTTTCTTGTTGGGAGTGTAATTTTTTGTAAGACAATGAATGTTTGCTCAAATTGATGGGGAAGAGTTCCAGGTTACAATAACCAGTAAAATAAGCATATTTGATTATTCATAATCTGATAAATGTCAAAAGTAATTTTTGTCTGGTCCAGAATATCCTCAGCAGTGGTTGTGCTCTGTCAGAGAAACCAGTAACCCCAAACAATTAGAAGTTAAACTGTGGCTATTTACTTTAGCAGTGAAGCCCTAAAGCCACCTTTGCCTGATGATCCTCTGTGCTGGTACCCAGGGTCAGGCAGGTGATTTCTAGCCTGCATCATGTTCATCCCTTCCTTTCTCTGGCAGATTTTTTTCCTGCTCAAGTACTTATTTGAGAGAATACTTATTTCAGAGAGGTGTTTTTTGTAATATTCTTCTCTGCTTTGAAGGTTAATAAAAATCTAAGCCTTTATCTACCAATGAGTTCATACTGTGTTGTTCAGACCTGTAGTTCTGCACAGTGGCTTTATTCTGTCACAACCCACACGTGTACCTTGAATTTGTGGAGCAGGATATACTTGCTTTTGTCAAAGCATACAGGAAAGTAAATGGTGAGCTACTTCCCTGTTTCCCAAAGGTATTAAGTAATAAAATATCATTTAGGCAGCTTTAAGCTATGTCAGTTTCTTGCTTTTCTTTCTACTGCTCTTAGCATGTAAAGATGGGAGTTTGACTGGTTTTGACATCTGATCTTTGGATCACAACCACAACAAACAGTTCAATTTCAGACACAGAAACTTAACTCAAAGTGTGTATATGAAGAAGAAAATCAAACACAATGCTAGTGTATGCAAGTTAAACTTTATAAAACTGGTTTTCTCTCTTAACTGACCTTCACTTGACGTGTTGTTCAGGTATTGTTTTCCTCGGTGGATTTTCAGCCTCACTGAACTCCTTAAACTTCTTGCTCCCATTAAATCAGTATCAACTATTTTATGATGCAGAGCTGGCTTCTCCAGTTATGAAGAAAATATTTGCTAAATTTCTTTTAATGACTTTATTTTAAATTATTTACCTTGTCACATACCTTCAGATTAAATACTTATTGTCTGTATTCCTTCTGTTCTTTTTTTAAGGGTGGAGTTTTGCTTCTAAGTAAAAGCACTGGCTTGATATTTTGCACTTATCTGAGGGGGTGCAGATATTTATGGAGAAGAGCTTGTGCACATGCAAATAGGAAACAGGTTTTGCAGGCAGGAAGAGCTATGTTGCTTTTACCACAAGAGTGAACTTGAGCAATTGTAGAGGAACTCGTGTTCTGTTGGTTTGCATAATGGTAGTCTTTTACTAACCTAAGAGTATCAACACAGAAGTCTAACAGAACTTAAAAACCCCAACATTTTAAGATTAATGCTGACTGACTTCCTGTTATATGCCTTCAGACAAGATCTAAAGGTATGAAATTAATGAATACTGCTGCTAAAACAATGCTAAGCCCAAAGAATGAAGAAAGTGGGGCATGGATGTGCTTTCAGGGTCCCTGATTACTCTTTATGTTACTGTTACTGTAGTAAATAATGATAATATGATAAACATAATAATAGTGATGATGATTTAAAAAGCTGTTTCAAGGCCAGTGTGTGCATCTGTGCATTTATGAGATTTAAGGTGGGAAGTTTGCCGGGATGGTTGGACATCTGGGGAAAAGTGTGGCTAGGTTGTCTTGTGTACCCAAGAGAGCATTGCTGTTTCCATGTGTGTAGGGTGGATTTTTGGGCCCGAGTTCTTGGCATGTTTGTGAGTCAGGGTCTTGCACCTCAGAGCATGCAGGAGAGCCAGCCTGGGGCTGTCAGCGCACTGGGCCTATGGTGTCAAGACTCAGAGGAGCAGCCTGGCTGTACACAAAGGATTATATGAGCACAGTCCTGTGTAAATCACTGCCATAGGATTTGTGTGAAACTGAGAGTGTATGTATTTAAGTGTCAGAAGACCAAGAGTCCTTCAAATAGTATAAATACAGGGTACCTTGCTTTGTGAACCTGTGACTGCAGTTTCAGCTGGAGTGATTTCTTTTCTTTTTTATCCATGACATGAGAATTATCTGTAAAAAGGGAGGTGCCCCGCAGAGCTACAACTCAGCCAGCAGGTGCTTATGTAATGATACAGCCCAATTTCAGCATAGCAGTTAGCTGTTGTTTAGATACTGTTGTAATCTTACTGATAAGACTATTAATTTTCATAACATGCAGATGTATACATGTGGAGCCATAGCATGGGAACCTGCCTTAGGAGGAGTAAAGACAACTTCTCTGGAAGGCATTTCTTTGGGAAAGAACATTATTTCAGCATTGTTTCATTCCTTGTGTTTAAGTAGGGAAATTTTCCTTCCGTGATCTGTCTCATCCTCCAGCCTGTAAGACAAACTGGCAACAAATGCATGTTGGAAGCTGCATAAACTGCTCCTAGCAATACAGATGTGTACTGACTGTATATATTTAATACAATATCACTTCACATAGTGAGTATATATGTATGTGTGCTACATATCTTCACGGGCCTTAGGTCATTTAACCTTATGTCATCTTCTGGTTTTGATACTAACACATGCAGGTACCACTAGTGATTCAGCTCAAGGCATTTTCTGACACTGGGTTGGCTTCACGGCCCTCCTCATAAGTCCTGGCTTTTCTTACCTGGTGGGAGGAGAATCACATCATGTCCTTCTTAACAAGGGTCACCAAAATGCCAGGATCTAGTGACTTAAAATGCAGGAGAATGGGACACTCTCAAGGCCCTTCTCCATTTGTTTTTGGGCTCTTCTGAGAAAAAAAATTACAGAAATTAATAATTTGTATTTTCTGTTTGCCTGTGCTCAAGCACAGGGCTTGAGAAGCTAGGCAGAGAAACTCTCTTTGGCCAGAGAAGCTACTGTGCAAGCTGCTGTTTTTAATGAGTTGTGGAGGGGTTTCCCTGGAACCAGAATGCCTGCCTTTAACTGCACCTGCACAAAGGGGGTTCTAACCCCTCTCCCTGTGTTAGTACCCATGAACTGAGATTTCCTAAGACCAACTTTGTGAGTCTGACAGTAATTATCTACTTCAGAAAAACATTTCTGCATTTGGTTTTAAGACGGCAACAAGTCAGGCCAGCAATCTAATCTGTGCTGGGCTCAAATTTAAATCCCAATTTTTAAATTATAGGGGCTGCTTACTTTTATTGCCACCAGAATGCAGCACCCAGACATTGCTGTAAATAGAGAGGCTACTTTTGTCAAGATGCCTTCACAAACACCAATAGGCTCTATTTGCTTTGAAATATTCAGAATGACACTTGCATACTTAAAAGAGAAAATGGGGTTTTATACCAACGTCCATGACTTACAAAGATGCTGCAAAAAAATTCTGGTGCCACAGGTATTCTATATACACAGCAAGGGAAAACACTGACTTGAACTGTGTCAGAAGCCAAAATTTGTGTGGGTTTTTTTGGGTCTTTTGTTTGTTTTGGAGGCTTTTTGGGTTTTGTTTTTCCCTTTACAGTAAATGCCTAATTAAGCAAGGCATTAATGACTATAAACTTCTGAGAGTTTTATTAACAAGAATCTTTTACCCTCTTATTGGTTACTGAAAGTCAAATGTTACAGAACCCTCAAACCTGTTCATTAGTGTCTGTTCAGGTAAAGATGTATGCCTGTTATTTGGCAGTTTTGTCAACCTGGCATCACAAAGACAGGTAAGAAGGAAGGGAAACATTTTTAGAAACCTGGTGCCAGTAAACTTCATATGGCCACTGTTGTAGCTGTTCACCAGCACGGTGGCACTCTGTTGTGGACATGGAGCCCAACTTGGCCTATAGAGTAGTAAATCTGCAGCCATGTAGTGTAAATTCAGGAAATGCTGACTGTTAGCTACTGAAGAGCTATGGGCAACATCTTTCTTAAACAGGACATTGCTTTCTTGTCTTCAACGAGTTGCAGATAAAATTGTCTAGGTTAAACTGCAACAATCACACTTGAAAAGGCTATTTTCATTTTATTTTATTTTATTTTACTTTACTATTTTACTGACTTTGCCAGGTAAGAAAACTCCACAGATGGCAGATTTATGTTAAATATTTATTCTATATTGTTTTTCTTTCCAAATTATTTGCAGCTGTATACTTTGTTGGGCTTCCCTTTTATCAAATATTTATCAAAGGCTTTTGCCTGTGACTCCACGTTATATTGCACAGCATGTTATACAGATAATGCACCAGTTCACAGGAAGGCTGGCACTGCCCTTGTACTTTATGTTAATATTTAGTCTCTCAGACATATCAACTACTACCTTCACTCTGGGACATAATTTCATAGGAATCCATAATATTCTGTATGTAACCTTTGGATCCATCCACATATATGAGTCATTAAGGAAAGATCATCAAGAAGGGGTAACATCAAGAAAGGGACTTAATAATGACTACCTGACCTAACATATTCTTAATGAACTTCTTTAGATTTCTTGTAGTGATAATTGTTATAATATTGCCCAAGTGTTAAAATTGATATTCTAGTGGTAGAGCAAGAAAAGGTTTTTCTTACACAATAAATTATCTTCAAGACCCTAGCTAAATTTTCCCCTTAAAATGGGATTAAGAATCTGTAACTTTTAAGATTAATGAGCTCATAATATGATATTTTATTGTTAATTGAATTACTTTATAATTTCAACTAATATATTTTATTCTGTCAGTTTTAATTTTAGTATTGTTAAATATTTTAAGAGTAATGTCATTCCAAAAATTATAAGATGTGCTTGACAACAGTTCAGAAGTTACTGGGAAGAAAAAAGAAAGACAGACAGGTAAACACACACATAGAATAGGATCACATACACCTTTCTATGTCTATTTTGTAGTGTATAGACCACCAGCAAATTGACCTGAGGAAAAGACATCATGTAGGTATAAAGTTGCTGGAAATCTGACCCAGTTTTTTTTTTTTTTTTTAATTATCTCTATGTTTGTGTCAGCTAAGAGTTTGGTTTTAGTTTGTCTTGTATATAAAGATGATCCCAATACTTGATTACTGCAACAATACATTAGTGTACAGATATTTATGCTACAGCACCTACTCTCTCTCTCTCTCCATTGAATTTGTTATTCTCTTACACAGGTTTTAGGGAACAAGCCAGAGCTTCCTGAGTGTGATGATGATGACGATGAGCTGGCTGATATCACAAACAGGAGAAGTGCTAAACTATATATGGTAAGTTATTTATTTATTTACTTATAATTAGATATGCTCAACAGTAGTCACGCTTTTATTCATTCCTTCCTCATAAATGGAGGTCTGGCTTCATTTACAGAACTGCTCTTATTTTAGTTTATTTGCAGCCAATGGACAAGTTTCTCAAAGGATGTCAATCAAGATAGTCCATGTAATTTGAGGGAAAAAATGGATTACATTTCTGTGTACTTAGGAGACAAGTTAAGCATGGCCTATGAACCATGCAGTGCAGGTCAAAGAAGAATTAACTGCTCTTAGAACATCCTGTCTTCTTAATTTTGACAGGGAGAGTTTTAGTAGTCATACATGACTAAGTTATTCTTTGCAGAGTTTAAAAGATGGACTGTTCTTAGCAGAGTTCAAAAGTTTCATTATATTTTATATATCTATGACCTTATTCCTTTCCCCATTATCACTTAACAAGGAGGATTTGGCTAACAAGTGGCACACTCTGAGAGCCTGGAGTGCTACTAGATCCCCATGTGTGTGACCCTGTAGGTGCCACCTACAAGAACTTTGAAGCTGCTGTGAAGTGTGAGAGGGGACGAGTCCCTCCCTCTGCAGCTCCTGCACCACACAGACCACAGGACAGAGCCACCTCTCTCACTGCCTCTTACATGATTTTTCTACTACCCATAGGTGTACGTGGGGTTTGCAAGAAGCCTGTATGAGGTGATCATTGTTACAAAGCCACTTGTAGTCATTGTTGTCTGTGTGTTGTGTTTAGTTCACATTAATCATTCCTTTCATGCTAAAAATCTGGTGCATATTTCTCTTCATAGCAGGGATTTAGGGGAGCAAAAATGGAGAACAAAAGAAGGCCTGCATATATATATATGATCAGGAGCACTGAAGTAAAACATAACTAGAGAAGGGAAAGTGAATTTTTGAATCCTAAAAACTCTCTGAAATTTCTGTGGATACCTGATAAATTATTGTCAGTACACAGGTCCTGCTAACAGAGCTCTGTTAGCTAGATCTAAATGTGTTGCAGTATAACAGTGAGTGTCAAAGGCAGGAGACAGGTCTATGGCGAGCCCTCAAAGTAGGTATAATGGTTGATTTTTATTTGTTGTGTGCAGTGGTAATTTCCTCTTTGTACGTCCATAATATAAAATGCAAGATACAATGATGTGTTTAAAATTAATATTTAATTATGAAAGGAAGACTGATAGAAAAGTAATAATCTATTACTGATAGAAAAGTAATAATCTATTTTCACTAGTAATAACTGGTCTTTTCAGCTATACAGGAGTGATTTTTAAAAGGTTTTAAAGGTTTACATGAACTTACAGTGGTGGTAGAGGTTACAAAGCAGATTCTGAAACAGGTCTTACGTTAGAGTTTCCAATTAAGGAACAACAGGTTATAAATGTAGGCAATTCACCTATTAGTGTCAGTGTAGGACTATTCTTTTATGGTTCCAAATGCTGTTGTTCAGCATGTACACGTACCTTTGGCTTTGGAGTTGCTTGGCAGCAGGGACCATACCAGTGGAAAAGAAATGGATTTATTTTAAGAAGCTTCAAGGCAAGGATCCAACTCCCTAAAATCAACACTACATCTCCCTCTATTGGATGTAAAATGAACTGAAATAAAAAAATAATAAGCATGAGCCTACTTTATTTCCCAGCAGTACACCAATATCATACAGCCAGTTATATAGGAATGGCAGCTGATTTTTTGCTAATTTCAGAAGCAGAAATTAATTTGTCTATAAAAGCCAGAGTTGATCTAAATTTGAAATTACTGTTTTCTTAGGTGTCAGATGCAAGTGGATCCATGAAGGTGTCCTTGGTAACAGAGGAAAACCCCTTCTCTATGGCTATGCTTTTGTCTGAGGAGTGCTTCATTTTGGACAACGGTGCTGCCAGGAAGATCTTTGTGTGGAAAGGTAAGAGGTCACTTGTACTTTAAATGCAGAAGCTATGCACAGATCCCTAAGGAGTCGACACAACACCCTTGGAACACTAGGAAGAATTTAATGCTGGCTGGACAGTGTACCCTGCACACAGCTCTTCCCTGGAATGGGCTGTGGACAAGGATTACTCTTTTGTGTAAGGACCTCAAAACCAAGCCTTGTCTAAGGACCCCACTTTTGAGATATCTGTACGCTTGGGTGATGAAATGCTTATCTAAATGGAAAGTACAAAACAAACATAAATAATTCTATGAGTTCTCTATACTGTTGTCAAATTCCTATCTTCTGGGACAAAATGTGGACACTGAACATTCCATTTGGGTAGGTATCTCCACAGAGATGTGAAATTGAAAGGTCCGTGTCCAGGGCATAAACTAAAAGTATAACCTTGCAAATACTTTGATATCACTTTTTTTCTTGCAAATATTTCTCTGAGGTATCATCAGCTGGCAATTGCTTTGTCGGAATGTTACCCTGGAGAAGAAAACTACTGCAGTGAAATAAGGTCCTGACACCTTGTAGCTGGATTTCTGTAGTGCTGCCCTTAAATCTTAAATCCAGTGCTGAGTATCTCTTTTTTTTTTTTTTTTTTTTTTGGTCTGAGACAGCTTATTAGTTATTCTTTGGCATCTTTATTTTGCTTTACCACATGACCACATGCAAGAGTAAATAATTACTTGATGAATTTGTCAAGTCTGTTAAGTCAGTCCAGGAAGCATTGTAAGCATTTTGTCTGAAAACTTTATTTGCAGTTAGGGAAACATCCTGTAGCGAAAACATTTGGGGAGCATCGTGCTCAGATGGCCTATGTCTGTCTGACCCCCTGATTCCCATTGTCACTCTATATGACAGCTCCTAGAAGAACCAAGCCAACAGGGTCAGGCATAAAATAAGTAAAATATGATTTAGGTTCTTTGACAGTGGCCCTGTGTGCATCCTCATTTGTTACTGTCGGTAGCAAATGTGTGGAAAACCCCCATTAGACTTGGAATCTCACCCTTGCATGGGAGACTGCAGTTGTCATCTCTGCTGGAAACCTTCAGGCCGCTAAGCTGAGAAGTGTGAATTACTTCGGTAATGGTCCCATTCAAAATGGGATACAAATGAATGAATGCCTTATCAGAGCACCTGATTAGACCGTGAGGTCTGGAATGCAGTCACTGCAGCCTGCTGGGACGCAGACCCTGTAGACAGTGTCAAACCCACAGACTTCATCTAACACTGAGCAAGGCTGAACAAGGAGCAGTGGATAGGGAAATGGATAAATTGCAAATTATTTGCAGACAGACAAAACAGGAGTTTCTTTTACTCTTTTGCACTACCTTAAGAAGTGGACGCAATTCAGCTTTATTGACCATATTGCAGCCCAGCAAAGGAAGTCAGAGAAAAGACCCAGGGTACCTTGAGCCAAACAGGTATTATTAACCAGTTTTTATTTTTGTAGAAACACTAAGTAAAACAAAATGTCCCCTTTTTCTCTCTTTCTATTTTTTCCCTTTAAATCAAGTGTTTTCAAAGCTACCAAAGTACTGTTTAGGCCATTCCACTTCATGTGAATCTTCTTGCTCATGCTATGTCCAGCATTTGTGTTTGTTCAAGACTGAGGGAAGAGCAATGTCAAAGAGAACGTGGCTTGAGGACTACTTGTTTTTGAAGGTTCTGTGAGTTTATTGCACTTTCCTATGTACTGTTATCCTTCTGTTTTAATCAGGCAAAAATGCTAACCCTCAAGAGAGAAGAGCTGCCATGAAGAATGCTGAACAATTCATACAGCAGATGAATTATCCTGCCAACACACAGGTGCGATCTATTTATGGAAGTGATACCAGGAAAGCTTGAGCTCTGTTAAAGACACTGTTTTTAAGTCAGCAGAAAAAATATTTTTAAGGGCAAAATTTCACATATAATCGAGAAAAGTTTCTGTTTGAGTAACTATGTCAGTTCTGTTTTCCTTCTATTTCACATCTTCCTTCATTTCAGATTCAAGTCCTTCCTGAAGGAGGTGAAACGCCAATGTTCAAACAGTTTTTCAAAGACTGGAAGGATAAAGATCAAAGTGATGGCTTTGGCAAAGTATATGTCACAGAGAGAGTGGCTAAAATTGAGCAGATTGAATTTGATGCTACCAAGTTACATGAGTCTCCACAAATGGCTGCCCAGCATAACATGGTAGATGATGGTTCAGGGAAAGTAGAGGTAATTTTCGTGTTGTAATAAATTTTATCTTACCTATCTAACATGGCCTGTTGAATGTAAATTGCGTGTTGGTCTTCTGGAAGAAAAAGAAGGGATGAATACCTACAGTCCTCATCAGTGTATTTTCTATGTTTCTGACCTCACACTTGGGATGATCCATAGGCTTGAGCAGTGAATTATTAACTGACCTGGGCTGTAGTGAATGGAATAGGAAGAAACCTGCCTAACACCATGTTATCTGACTGCAGTGTGCCTCTCCAAAATGATGTTAGTTTTATGATGGATCATAATGTTGTGCCATGTCATACTGTCACTGTAAGATGTTAAGAAAGTTCAGCATAGCATTATGAAGTGATCATGTGTGAAAAAAGCATCAAGACAAAGAGAAGTGTATTGCAGCCCCTTGTTGATGGTCCTCATTAATTCAGTGGGCACAGGGTGTATTTCCGTTCTTCATGAATAATCCTCCCTGTTTCTATTCAATAACACTTGGGAACAGAAAGGACACTGAAGGGATAAGATAGTAAAACACTTTGTGAAGAGTCTCAGGATGAAGTTCAGCAATCTCCAGTGATTTCCCTGTTTCCCCAGATCTGGCGTGTGGAAAGCAGTGGCCGAGTTCCTGTGGGACCTGAGACATATGGACAGTTCTATGGGGGTGACTGTTACATTATCCTCTACACATACCCTAGAGGGAAGATCATCTATACATGGTAGGTTTGGTTGCCTTTGCACAGACCTGCAGTGTGTGGATATTATTTTATGCTGACTTTATGTCCTTTTGAGTAGAACATATGTAAATGTAAGATCATTCACTGTGAGTTTGTCATATAGCACAAGCTCTGGGTTACTTTGAAGCCAAATTTAACCATTGTCTTTCTCCTTGTCTTCCTCAGGCAAGGAGCTTGTGCTACAAAAGATGAACTGACTGCTTCTGCATTTCTGACTGTTCAGCTGGATCGGTCATTAAATGATCAGGCTGTACAGGTTAGTCTCTTTTGGATAAAATCCAACAGAGCATGTGCTATATGGAAATTTTCATGAGAATTGAAAGGAGGAGCTAGCATTTAAAGACTGGAAATGCCAATTTCTCAGGTCTGTATCAAGACAAGCACCATGGGATCCTTTTAAAGTTGCCAGAGATTGCCCATTTGAATCGTCCTTTCTCTATGCAGTTGTCCAAAAGAACACAGATATGCCAGAACCTAAAACTGCATTTTGTTTCCTTTGATTTCCACTGTTTTAAAATTAAGTTTCAGTCCTTCTAAGACTTACAGACCCTGTGCATAGCCAGTGGAGACTGAATAAGACTGTCCTAGAGCAATTCACTCCAAACAGAGTGTGACTAGTCAATAGCTGTGTGGGAGCTCCCCTGTCTCCTTTCTATTATGGAGGAAGTTGTGATATTTAGCTCAGACAAGACACCTGACTTTTAGAGGGCCAAAGAACTCTGAGAGAACTGAAAGCCACATGAAAGACAAAAGAGGAAAGGCTGCTGTAATTGTGCAACAAGGTCTGACTATTCCTTGCCTCGTTGAGAAACATAACTTGGGTTTTCCCATCTCATAGTGCTTGCAGCTCCATGACAGCAGGATACACATCCTCACGTGCATGTGCAGAAATGGGGTGTGCAAATCAAAGCACAGGACACTGGCAACTAAAGGGTGTGAGTAGATAAACTAGTCCTTAGCTTGCCTGGGTGTGTTCTCCTTATATCACTACTGAGAAGGGGCAGGGGCGGGTAGGTGAAGACCTGAGAGTGAGCTTTAAGATGACAAGGGACCAGCAGAGATTTTCTGTGCAGCAGGAGATAATTCTGTGATGCCCATTTCTTAATTACAAAAGCAAAAGGCTTCTCCCACCCATCAAGGTACAGTTAATTCAGTTGCCAGCCCATACTTTTAGCCACTAATCAGTTGTAATTTCTGATTGAAATTAGACTAAGGAAAGATCAGAATACATTTAGCTAATTACTGCTTGAAACATTCCTAACATGTGCTCTATATTTGGACTATGTCCAGCACAATGTGGTCCTGCCTCATATTTAAGGCTAATGTTAATCTTGAAGTAATAACAATAGTACTACTATTGTTAGCAATATTACTACTTTGTAAGAAGTGTTTTTATTAAAGCTGAAGGAGTTCCATTTCACTGCAGTAGACATGATACTTAAGTACTTTCAGCCTGCAATGAGTTAGGAATACGTATGTGTACGTATCCATGTGTGTATATATATGCACATATGTACGTATATGTGTGCATTTTAATGCAAACAGATAGAATATATTACCTGTGCCTTGCATGTCAAATAATCAGCATTACTTGAAAGCGTTAAGTGTGTTATTTTGTGTGGTCACTAGATGGCACGACAGTACAAAAGACTGTTAAAACGCTGGGCTTGCAAGAATATGTTTCACTGTGCTGTTTGGGTAATTTGGGGTTTTTTGAGTTTATTTGGAGTTTGTTTTTGTTTGGTTTTTTTTTTTTTTTTTTTTGGTGTGGTTTAAGGTTTTTGTTTTCCCATTTGTAAAATCTTGCTGCAGTTTGTCCCTTACAAGTATATGTGTCCTAGGTTATCCTTACCAGACAACGGCAGCAGTCTATCTACCTGTGAAATAAGTAAAAGCACCTGCTTCTGCCCAGCTGCAGCTGCCCCTCGGCACCCCAGCTCTCAGCTGCCCCGGGACTCACTGAGGGCTCTCCACTTCTCCTGCTCTGCTGGCTACACAGCATGTCTCATTCCCTTTTTTCCCTTTCTCTCTGGGAATGAAAGGCAGGGACTTGCAGCCCTCTACCTTGGCCAATGGTACTGTTATAAAGGAAAATTAAATGGTTGCATACAAATAACTTATATCATACAGTAACATAAAAATAGTCATTCTTCGTAGTGCAATGTGGTTTTTTTAGATGGCAGTAGCATCTTTTACATCTGTAATGGAAGTTCATTTTCATCATCCATGTTATGCTCTGGATGAGAAATTCATGCTAATCTTTTTCATCCTCTTGCAGATAAAATACATATAGAAATAATGAATAAAAGGAACAACCATTCTCTTCTGCTTAAATACAGGGCACCTAAATTTCCAAGACTGTTTTTCAGGAGAATTAAGTCATTCTATAAAACACTATGAAATGACAGCTCTTTTGAAAATGAGTGATTTTTATAGCAGCCATTTTAATCAGCTAAATATGGTGTTGGAAGTTTGAATCTTGTCTTTGTGTCAGTATGATTGACAAAAAAAAATCACGCAAATGCTCTAACTTTGTATGTCTGGAACTATATTTTTAGATCTTTTCAGCTTGCCATTTCTTGTTTTTTGCTAACATACTTAGGATTGTTTGCTAAGATCCCCATAGCTATTCAGTAAAGACCAAAAATAACCACTTGTGTCCTTTTGTTTCTTTTATTGCATTTCTTTACATATGTACAGATCCGAGTCAGTCAAGGCAAAGAGCCTGCACATTTACTGAGCTTGTTCAAAAACAAACCACTTATCGTCTACAAGGATGGGACATCCAAGAAGGAAGGTCAGAAACCTGCTCCACCAACACGACTCTTCCAAATCCGCAGGAACCTAGCATCCATTACTAGGATTGCAGAGGTAAGGTCATTTGCTAAGTAAAGCAGCCATTCCCAATGGGACATGAGAGAGCTGCCATGAGCTTCTCTGACTAATCTTATTGGGTAGTCATATCTGGTAGGAACACAGAACTCCAAATCCAACGCAGTGCTCTATTTGATGAACCAAAGTTAATATGCTGTAGCTGGCTGGAATCAGTCTGCATCATTCAGAGGAACTGTAAGAATACACACAGTGAACAGTCAGTTGACAAAGAATAGACAAGAAATCAGCAACTCCTATGAGATGGTCTTTCCTATTGCAAACCTAAGTTTTTCCCTGCAAGTCAGTTCTCTATCTTAAATCCTTCTCTAATTTGTGTCAATATAAAGCTAGGGAAGAACTTAAGACCAAAAGCATAGCAGATTAACATTTTATATAAACATGCAAAATAGTAATTACTTTATTTGAAGATTTGAAGAATAAAACTATTTCTTTTCTTATCTAGGTTGATGTTGATGCAGTGTCACTCAACTCTAATGATGTCTTTGTTCTGAAACTGCCAAACAACTCTGGCTACACGTGGGTAGGAAAAGGAGCAAGTAAAGATGAGGAACAAGGAGCTCAATACATTGCCACTGTTCTCAAATGCCAGACTGCTAAGATTAATGAAGGCCAGGAACCAGGTTTGTATGAGGCCACGTGGCTGCTAATAGACAGCTGAGAATACACAGCACTGCATGGAGACAGTAGGTTTAGATTAGATATTAGGGAAAAAAATCTTTACTATGAGGGTGGTGAGGCACTGGAACAGGTTGCCCAGAGAAGTGGTGGACGCCTCATCCCTGGAAGTGTTTAAGGAGGGGTTGGATGGAGCTCTGTGCAACCTGATCTCCTGAAAAGTGTCCCTGCCCATGGCAGGGGCATTGGAACTAGATGATTTTTAAGGTCCCTTCCAACTCAGGCCATTCTATAATTCTGTGATTCTTCCTAGGTATGCAACTGATACTGGTATTTTGATAAACTGCAGGAAGTACTGTAAGAAAAGGCATTAAGGCATTCATTTTTGAGACAGCAAAGAGATTGGGGATTTCTGAAACACTATCTAACAAGCTAAAACATCAAATGTTAAATCAGCTGGTGGATAAATTATATGTTATGTATTTTAGAGGAATTCTGGAAAGCACTTGGAGGTAAAAAAAAATACCAGACTTCATCACTACTCTTGACAAAGGCTGAAGATCATCCCCCTCGCTTGTATGGCTGTTCTAATAAGACAGGCAGATTTATTGTGAGTATATTCTGGTATATTTTGCCATGGAAATCAGTGGTCATTAAATGAATTTTAGGATCTGGTTTAGTTAGCCAGGCTTGGCAAGAACTAGAGAGTGAACATTTGATGCTTTTAACTATCTAAATGTGATTGATGAACAGAATAATTAATACTGCAGAAGTTTGCATCCAGAGCCTGCTCCATCCTGGAAACAGAGGCTTGCAGATGCAAAAAGATGAGGTATTTGCCCAGTCAAAAGCAATTTAATTCTTGCAGAGCATCACCAGATTGCTATCAATTTGCTGAGAAAGAGGAGGTTAGTGCCTTGCCCCTTACGTGTTTGACAATGGTGGTGAGGAAAATAAATGCTGCTTGCCAAAAATCCCTAGCTGCCTGAAGTTTGCCACAGAGATTTAAGATATGTAATTATGCCTTGGAGGTATTGGCCTGTGCTCAGGGAGGAAGGGTAGGAAGACCTACTTCCATGGCAGAAATGCCCAGAGCTATGCACTGACTATTAAGTCTGTGATTCAGGCTTAATTACTTACCGTATTCTGGAGGGCAATGCTGTGTCACCAGTTGGCAAGGGCACACTCATTTTTAGGTAGGGGACATAGCTGGCAGTCTCCTTAAGGCACAGCCCAGTCATTTGGAGAGGGATAAAACAAACAGAATCCTTTAATAAGGACTTCAAAATCTTAGGAGAATAGGAAAGTGTATTCTTCTAACAAGCTTCTAAAATACTTCTGGGAAATACAGTAATAGGAACCAAACTCTCTGCAGTAGTCTGCTGGGAGCTATGGATTTACTTTTTATTTTAAATTCCCTCCAAATTCTGTGAAATCACCTCTTTCCTATAGCCTTTCTTTAGAAACTGAATCACCAACATTAGAGGTCCCAGAAGAGGCAGGTGAGACCGCTCTGACCTTCTGGCCACCATAACACAGGGTGGGGAAAAGGAATGTCTTTTTCACCATCTGCTTATTGTCCCTTTGGCACTCCTACATGACCACACATAGTCAAACCCTTGACAACCCTTTAAAAGTAGGAACCATTAGCTACATTATTATCTCTCCTTCTCATACAGAATAATATTAAACTGCTTTCTATCTTCCTGCATGTCCTTGGAAGACGCAAGCAGTCTGCCTTTTCTTTGGGGACTAATCCTCAATGGCTTAGTCAACTGTAATGTCCCATTGTCAAGTGACTGGGAGGCTTGGTTGGGTGTGTATTTCATCTCTGAGCTCACCCACTGCAAACCAAAGCAGTTCCTTTTCCTAATTAATGAACGTAAGCTGCCTGAATGTATCAGCTTGGTTGGCTCAAGGTTCAAATTTCCCTGTCTCCTTCTTCTGGCAGACCTCAGTCCCAATTTAACAATAGTCAACAATTATAATGTAGATCTTTGCCTCTCCTGAGGATATCTTAGCAATGCTGAAAAACTGAGAGCTGATTTTACAGGACATGCCATTATGTGATTTGTTTTGTTTCAGAGAAACACCCTTAATGCATTCATCAAATCAGTTTAGGGTTTGATCCCTTAAGAAGTCAAAAGAACTGTTCATCAGCCTCTGCTCTTAACATTATTAAAATAGGTTAGGTCTTTGCAAAATTGTATGCCTTGATGAATCATTAAAAACAAAAAAAATGCCCTCAAAACATATTATCCTTTCTAGATTGAAGAGGTCCCAGGAGAATTCACTCAGGATGATTTGGCTGAAGATGATGTCATGTTGCTGGATGTTTGGGAGCAGGTGAGCTGTGTATCACTGCTTTTTGTGATAACAAGGATAATTTATTCTTAATCACTTAGTTTGTAAAATGGGAGGAACAATCACCTTGACAGAATGGAAGTTGTTTTGTTTTCTTTAAATGATACCAAAAGGAGCTACACTTTTTGAGCTATATGATGTACTGGTGTTCACACATGCCATTGAATTTCTAAGCATCTGAGACCACAGCAGGCACTTCTTATTCAAAACAACGGAGGCTGCAAGAGTATAAGCCCCAGCAGGGTTCTGGAAAGGTTCTCATTAGCGTTCTTGACTTCATCACAAAAATGTATTAATTAAAAAATGCTATTTCATTAAATGTATTTAGAATCCACTAAATCCTTGTAGCAGGAGCCACCCTCAAAAAGTCCTAGTAGAGAAAGGGACCAACACTAGATAGACCCTTACAAAAATTTCTTCATACTAGAAAGTGAATGGAGGGTGACAGAAATAATCTCCATCATTGCCCAGTTCACTGAAAACTGAAAATGTAGAGAGGTTTTTGAATGACAGGCAAACTCACTGCAGATTAGAGAACACATCTGTTTCTCATAGAAATACATTCTCTCTACCCTCCCTCACCTCTTGGAGGGAAAGAGGAGAAGGCTCATACCCCATTTGTCTTCTTCAGCCTAACCCTAAGGAACAAAAGGCTGAGGTTTTTGGAAATAAGAGGGAATGTCCATGGTTCATATGAAAAGGAGTGATGGGGGGATGGTGGGGAAGAGCTGGATGGAAAGTAGTTGGGACATACCAACTCAGATAAGAAATCCTGGGACATGTAGTTGGTTTCCAAGCAAATCCTGGAGAGAAAGAGAAAGGGAGGTGGGGAATTGCAGATCAAGGCTCTAGTTTTTTGTATTTTTCAGTTGGCTATCTAGCAGTCACTCAGGATAGCACATGTCACAGGGCAAAAATGTTGATGTGTACACAGAGTTCAAACCAGAGACAGTAATACTACCTGCACCCAAAGAGCAATTTCCTTGTAAAAGATGCCTATGGAAAAGGTAATTAGAGACCCTTTCATCATAATGAATAAAGCTCTGGCCTTCCAGTGTCATAGAGAGCAGTGAGATTTCAGAGGGCATAACTACACTTTCTCACAAGGGAGAAAAAAACATCAGTTGTGGTTTGTGAGAGCTCTGTATCTCTGCCGTCTTTTCATAGCATATATTGTTTCTCCTAGAGGAATCAACTATTTTGTACTTTACCAGCTGTACACAACATCCTTATAAGACCAGGGAAGTTATGTCTTTCCTCTGTTTGCAGGTTTTCATCTGGATTGGGAAGGATGCTAATGAAACCGAGCGACAGGAATCCGTTAAATCCGGTAAATCAAATCAATTTGGCAGATATCTGAGTGAAGTAGCATCAATATTACTTAACTAAGAGGAAAATATGATGTAGAAGAAGTCTAGCTATGTTTACAGTGTCTCAAAGTGTTGCTGAGCTTTTTAGGATTCAATACAGGAGATGACTATTTTTACCTTTAAATGCGCTTTAAAACTCTAAGTTTATGTAGGATACAATTAATCAAGATAGCATTATTGGGCTGCAGAGCTTTTTAAATAATATGTAGGAGAGCCCTATGAAAAGTAACTGCACAGAAGAGAGAAGGAATTTAAAAGGAGGTCCCTACTTACCTGCACCCTCAATAATGTATCTAGAGAAAGGATTGCCAGCAAGTCCTTATAGTGCCATCCTTCACTCAGTTAAATTTGCAGGAGGAAATTCCAATTAGAGAAGAAACAGAACAAATCAAGACAACTTACTTGGCACGTACCTCCTTGAAAAATCATGTGTCATCCCTGGTGTGACTTAATATAGCTGAGCTATTCTGACAAAGTTCATGCTGAAAACCCTTGCATGTGTTTCCCTGGAGCAGCGGGGGTTACCTGGCTGTGTTTCCATACGTATTGATGTCATGTTGAGATGTCAAGGGAAACTACACTCACTGGCTTTTACATGGACAAAATGGGAACGAAGCTCGTGCATCCTCACAGCACCAGCAAATGCTTTCTCCTGTTTAAAAGCCAAAATCCACCTGTATGGTAACAAACTGCTCAGAAAAGCAATCTCTCTGTTTTAACTTCATGGAAAATTCTTTCACTGCCGGCTGGGAAAAATCAGCCTTTACCCGATCATCTCATTGCCTTTGAAGTAATTGATTGAATAGTGTATTATAGCAGCCCTGTGTTCTTTTAATGGCTTTTAATGTATTTTTTACACCAAAGGGATTAACTAATCATTCCACGTTTTATTTCCTCTCTGTTTTTAGCCAAACGCTATATTGAAACAGATCCTTCTGGCAGAGATAAGAGAACCCCCATTGTAATTGTGAAGCAAGGGCATGAACCTCCCACATTCACAGGCTGGTTCCTGGCTTGGGACTCAAACAAATGGAAGAACTGATCTCTCCAGGGAAACTCCAGCTTCAAGCCAAAGAATGACCAGAGCCCAGCTACTTTCTAGTATTTTTAAGCATAAGCTTATGCAACAATACGATGCATCTGTTGTTACACTTTCCTGAAAATTGATGTATTTCTGTGAATAACCTAGAAATTCTTAGCACAGGAAAGGATAAATGATAATTGTAAATTGGCCAAATGGGGTGAGGGGGACTCTTCTAGTAGTAAATACATAAAGTGCTACCAATTTTTAATCTTAAAAAAAAGAAATACATTTTCTTTAATCTACTGATTCTTTTAAAGAGAAGCTGTGGATCAGTTTATTTTAATGTGCTGAAATGGACCAAATTCCATCTTCACTTCAAAATCCAAACTAATGCCACAGAAATTCTTTTAGATTAAGGGCAGGACAATACTGTGCTGAATTTGGCCTGACAGAGGAATAAAACTATCTATTGCAGGGAAAGGACTGCATCTGATTTAATTACTAGGCCCATGTATTGCTACATTCATTGAAAATTTCAGATAATGTCTGATCCACAGTGGGAGTTGTGGCTCACAGGGGGCACATAATGGATGGATATTTGGAGAAGGCTGTGCTTAACATGTTTATTTACCCTGTTAATACACATATGTGTGGAGCTTTAGACTGAATACCGTCAGAATAGGAAATTGACAAAGGTTTTTTTGAGGGACTGACTAGTGTATTCTAATGAATTCCTTTAGATTTATCTCTGAAGCAGCTCCAGCTCCACCAGGTCTTTTTAACTAAAGCTTTTAAACACGTTGTAGTGCACTAGTGCTTTGAAGTGGAAGCAGAAGTAACAGCTTTGAGAACACATACTCTGCCTTAACCAGATTGTTCTTAAGCCATACTTCACCTCAGTTGCCTTACTCAGCAGTACTCAGTTCTTCAGCATGCAGACTGTTCACCTTGTCAGGTGCAGGATGTCTTTCTAATTTTATGTGCAGGTGTTAGACAAATGTCAAGCATGTCAAAAGCAAGGAAACCCCTGGTTTCGGTAGCATTTCTGGGAATTTGGAATGTGAGTATGCACCATAGAATATAGCCTTCTCTTTTGTCTCAGGCACACTTACTTGAGCTTTTTCTTTAATTCTGGTGAATTTAAAAGTTCATTTTCAAAGTGGCTTTTATTTGTAACTTAGCCAGAAAAAAAAATCTACTCAAGGGCAGTGGGAAAACTTCTTCAGATCTTTTGCACTCCTTTGATCACTTATCCAGTAATGCTTGTTTTAAACAACAATTTGTACAGCTGTAAATCATACTGATGTAGCTTTTTAATGACAGCATTTCAACAGTTTTATTATTCTTGTAAGTTAGGTTGGAAAGTGAAATTTTAGACATTTTTATATTTTTTTTAACATGCTTGGCTAAAATCAGGGTAATGCAAAAGAGTGAATTTAGTCTAAGCTCATAATATCAATGACAAAAGAATTGTGAAGCTAAGAGATTAATTATAGGAGTTAGCTTTAAACATTTCTTTAAATGTCTGCTTAATATAGCTGGGCTGTATCTGAATGTGATTTCATTCAAAATAAAGTTACAAAAACCAGTATTCTGTATGCCAAACTGATCTTCCTTTCTCTGACATATTGTAGGGCAGTGCTTCCACTGGCATCTACCAAGGTTTCCTGAAAACCTAAGTAGGTACCTTCCTTTTAAATGGACAATGCAGTGAGAAGTTACTTGTTTTGACTTTGGTGTCATTTTACCCAATGGAAGCTTAACTCTTCTCAGCAACTTGACAATTACAAACCTAAATGAAAATCAAAGAAATGGGTGCTTATTAGGTTGTTATTTTCATCTTTAAGAAAAAACACCATTGTTGTTAATCAAACTCTCTGGTTTATTAACTTTTTGCTTGCAAAAATTATTAAGTACAGAAATAACTACTTTATAAAATAGAAGGAAATAGGTTTATGTTTGTTTTTAAAGGATACATCTTGCTTCTTATTTATGAGAATAGATAAGATGTCCTTCTCCTGCTGGAAGGAGCACAAAGACCTTTTCAATGCCTCAGCCACTGAGCAGCCTGTAATTATCTGATTGTCATCTTCAACACATACATATGATTCTTCTCATTTTTAAAAAATAACAGTTATAGTAGCTTCTGAACCAAGGATTAGACAAGATTTGTCCTTCTTGTACATAAACATCTTCTGGGACACTGAGGGCTCTGAACTGGCACAGTCTGCCAGCATACTCTCCAGCACTGTGAAAGCCTCTTTTCAGTTCCCTCATGCAAGACAGAGGAGCTTTTGTGGTCTCCTGGCCTGGGCTTTTGAGTTTGTAATACATTGTTCTGGCATGTTGATTGCTGATGTTGAGAAGGGCATTGAGAGCTCAGAAGGGAACAGTGTTCTCCATTGGGCTTTAAGCACAACAGCTGCTAGCAACATTGTTCTTGGGTTTGCTTGCCAGTGAGGAAGTTTATTTTTCATAATATATGTGCAGTACACACAAAGATGTATTTATTTCCCTCAAGAAGAAGAAGAGAATGAGGGAGGACAAGACAGGATGGACTAAGAGTGCTTGGAAATGTTAAAGATTAAGCTGTTTTCAAGAAAATATTTAAGCACCTAACTTTATGAATACACATATCAAACTATCTGCCTTGTTTTCATAATAGAAAAATTTTTGCAGATCTGTATACAGTCAAGTTCAGTCAAGAATAAACTATGTCTTGCAGTATTATCACACAGTAATATTATGTTCACTCTAGTTGCAATGGCAAAATTAGACCCTGATTTAGGGGTTTCATTATGCTACTACCAAACAGAAAGCATTCACGTTCTATTGGTTGTAAACACAGCATCATTTTTCATCTTGTTTCATTGCAACAGAAAGGTGTTAGGAATCCTTAGAACTACCAGGACATTTTAGTACTATGTAGTATTTATATTACATAAAACACCATAATCATAAAGTATAACTACAGATTATGCATGGACAGGAGTCAGCTTCTGGAATCATTGCTCTAAATACCCATTTTGACCATAGTGCTATATAGAATTAGATCTGCTGTAAATTATTATGTTAAATGCAGCTAAATTCAATTGAATGGTTTGATTTCTTGCCAGTGCAGACTCACACAGTGAGTCTGGTGATGGGAAGTGGTAGACAGTAGGATTATGGTACTCTCTCTCACAGGAGAACTGAGGATTCATACAAAAAATGTTTTGCTCACTAGACTATAGCAGGAGACGCTGTCAGACACCTTTAGACATCTTTAGAAATGTTCTACAGGAACACTTCTTGTTATGAATCTTCTAATCTTGTTGTAGTCTTCATTTTTACTGAATGTAAAAAAATTTAAAAGAAAAAAATTGGCCCAAACAAAGCTATTCTTTTCAATGGACTGAAATACTTCTTCAGAGTTCACTTCTCTATAGGAAAGCTTCAGAAAAAGCCTTCAAACTTTGCTTTAGGATACAACTGTTTTAGCAGCATCTTACTGAAGTTCTGCCTTTATGGCTTAATTGAGCCAAATGCAAGTATATAAGCCAAAAAATTATTACCTAATAAAACCAGAGCTAGATAATACTTTGCTGTGCTGACTCTACAAATCCTTGCTTTTTCTTTTTTAAAGAGAATAATTTTGTCTTTAGATAAAGAAATAGTACACTTTTCCCTTCTTACGGCAAGGAGTTCTGATGCTAAAATCAAAGGAGCTTCTGAAAACACAATCAGATCCTTAATCTGCTACATGTCCTTACTGTCTAGTTACATCCTCTCTTGACTGGCATAAAGTTACTTTGACCTTCCCTTCCTATTAGCCCATGACCTTATGCTAAAAATGAATATACTACACTCACTTCAGTTAAAGCTTCCAAGGTGCAAGGAGAAGGGCTGACCAATGGGAACTGGGAGGCCCACCATGGCATAACATTAACAGGTGATTATTTTGGCCCTTCTCCCTCTGCTTGTCATTTTATTCTTGATATTAAAGTATATTTGCATTTCTGAGGGAAAAAAAAATTGTCCCTACAGAACAGAATATGTAAGCTGATTTTTTTTTTTTAATAATAGCAGGCAGAGTTATTCCAGGGGAGCAAGTGGAAGGTGAAACAGTCTGTATCAGGCTTCTTCCTAAACACGTTCACATTTCCACCCTGTGAGTGTTCTCTCCTCAAAGGGTTGTTAAGAGTATACTGAGAACCACAGCACTGTACACTTTACCACCACATTTAATCAGCCAGCAGTGAAATTTGGGCCTCCGTGCACATGAAATGAAAGCATCCAGTGAAAGCATTGATTTTTATTGTTTATTAGACTGCGGATCATTGCCACAAAAATTAGCTGCATGGAGGCAAGCAGGGGAGACTGGAACAATCTGAACAGTATCTCACTGAAAGGCCCAGAGACACATGCAGCAACAGTGCTTTGATTACTTTAAAAAAGCCTCTTAACAGTGCTATAAGAGCACAGCTCTCCTTGCTGCTCTTCAACAGATATCACAGAGGTGACTCAGGGTGATTTCCCAGCATTTGGGAATACTAACATCAAGGCTAGATGTAATCAGGTGATTTTAGTATCACATGGCCAACAGTTCATCATGCTTTGTGTTGTCTGATATCCTTGCTACAGAACAAGCAGCTGCAGAAACAATTGTGATTAAAACAGACCGCTGATTGGAAGATTACAGATTTCCATCGAGGCTTAGATTTTCACAGAGGCATCTCAGAAAGGTCACAGGTTTCCTGTAGTGAGCCTTGTAGCACACCAGAGTCCCCATTTAACCAGCTGAAAGGGCTGCAGATATCTCTAATGACACAAAAGATTCCCAACACTAACCAGCTACTCTCCTACTATACTTGGGTAAGAAGTGGCAGTGAATGTCCTACCACCAAGAACAGGCAAGAAGCCCACTCTAACAATCCCCTACTCTCTTTCTGGATAGGCCCAGGCAGCCTTCTTCTGCCAGACTCAGTCCCATCCTAGCATTTGCAGATGCACTTCAGCATCCAAATAATCCCATGTGTGAATTCCCAAAGCTCAAAGTGATCTTTTTTCAAGATTGTGTGAGGAAAGGTGATGAAAATTTGTCTGATATTCAAAGTAGCAAACAGAGATTCTGGTACCTGTATTTCCTGTTGCCTGTGTGAATCACTAAATTCACTGTCCTATTCTCTGCCTATTAAATGAGGATTTCCTCAGTCCTTTCCCTGTTTATTTA
Organism: Anomalospiza imberbis; assembly: GCF_031753505.1. Lineage (NCBI taxonomy): Eukaryota > Metazoa > Chordata > Aves > Passeriformes > Viduidae > Anomalospiza > Anomalospiza imberbis. The sequence continues at coordinate 124,651,739 of NC_089681.1, read as the reverse complement.
AGCTGCTCTGTCTCTTACCGTATGTTTGTACAATGTTTGACCTAGTCAAGTCACTTCTCAACACTGTCATCTTGTCGGTGCTGCTCATGATCCAGACAGCTGCCTGGGTTATTGGTGCCAGGCTGCACAGACTTGCTTAGAGCAGGATTAGACAAGATGATTGCAATGCCTCAGAGACCTGCTGAAGAACGGCTGCAGTTCCACCAGCTGTGGCATTAGGGCAGCAGAGGAAGGGCCGAGGCTCAACTAAGAAGTAAAGTTTTTATGTTATAACACAATATAAGCTAAAATAGGTCTCTCGCCCTCGCCTGTTCAGCCTTGACACTCCAATAAAGCTGCATATGGGTGTACCTGCATCAGGTCCTTAAAAATTCCTCTCCAGATTGGGAGCAACTTCTCTAGGGATTGTAAGTATGAAGCAAAGACAAGGCTCTGCTGTGTTTACAAAGAAATAGCAAAATCCTCAGATGCTTCTTTACTTCATTTTTGAGAATGAAAAGATTTGCTTTTAAAAGGGATGGCATCTTGTCTGATCTCCCATGCCCTGAAACTTTTCTGCTGCTGTTGTTAAAACATGAGGTCTCTCTGCAGTAGAGCTTATTTTGTTTCTGGCAAGTGGTGTTTTGTGGTTGACTTAAGGACTGTGAGTGCTGATAATGTACTGGATCTTTCTTTCATTATTACTGAATTATACTGGGTAACAATCTTCAATCCAGAGTCTGAGCATGAGGAGTCCTGTCCACAGTCAAGGGCATGAACTGAGAGAAACAAAAAGTGCTCACCAACTACAGATGGAGGGATGAAGATTACCACCAAATTTCTTATTAATTTTGAAGCTTTGGTTTTGCATTTAAATGTTGTCCCTCTTCTTCAGCAAACGTCTGCTGGCTGCTACTATTTTTTTCACACAATTTCATTGCTCTGGCCCAGTGAAAGCTTGGAGTTAGGGCCTCTGTGGTGACTGCTGATGGCTATTGTTTTATCTCAAGTCTGACTTACCACTGGTCTGAAAAACACAGAAACACATATATGCTTTATGTGCCAGACTGCTGTGCCTTCCATCAATCCTCAGCAAGGACTCAAAGATGAATGATTTGCAGGGAGTGCAGTGATGCCAACTTGAAAATCCCTGTATCTACAGTTGTGCTGAGATGAAAGACTGTGCAGATATCTGTGTCCCTAAGCAGAAGGACAGGGCTTTTTAAAGTGACCCTCAGCAGGCAGAATCTCTCAGATTTAGTAACAGGCTTTCACAGAATGACCTATGGCTTCAGAGGCCTTCCATCAGTAAACCAGGAGGAAGGGTTATAACCACTTATAACCACTTTAAAGCTTCCTCTGAAGATTCAGTTTTGGGTTGCATCTACTCGTGTGCTGAATGTATCATATATTTATCTGAAATACAAAATCTTCAAAGCATGAAGACTTTCTTAAATAGAGTCTTTCTGTTTACAGTATGTCCATGCTTATTTTTTCCTTACATAAGGAGGTATTATTTGTTTGGTTTTTCTTTTTGAGCGGTAGAGAGGCCTTGAATAAAATAATTAAATTAGAAAAAAAAAGATTATGTTCATAGTATCCCACTGCTGCTTCTGCTCCCTAGAGTCCTGCCTGGAGTCTTAATCTTCTATGATCAGTCCTGGTGGAGGTGAAGAGGAAGGCTTCAGAGAGATGAAAACTGCAGAGCTAACCCTTGCAGCACTATAACTACCACCTCTTGCAGTATTGCCTCCATTCACTGGAATTCAGTTAAAATCTCAGTTCCTCCACAAGTTTGTTTATTTGCCTTCCTTACTTTGTTTAAAGCTTGCTAAGTGGTGTGGTGTGGCCATGAGAGCCAGAGAACGGGAAACCTATATTCTGATAAAATGCTGTGATGTCAACAAAAGGCTTTAAAAAGTATGCATTTAAAAATTAGTATTTTGGCAGGGTTTTATGTGAGTTTACAATTCTAGTGGCAGAAGCTGTGCTGAATTCTCTGAAAGGCTTCTCTTTTTCAGTATTATGGAATTGGAATGTATGATGTGGTTTGTTTGAATCATATTCCCTGGGAGAAGAAAGCAAAAACAATTTTGCAGGGACAGGTTTTATAAGGTCTTCAAAGTGAGTTTACTGTTGTTTCCCTCCAAGAATTGAAACCTAGGATGTGAAAGAAAGCTTTCTGCCTAGCACCCCCATTATTAGCTTTCAAATCAATTTTCAAGTGACTTAGCTTTTAACATTTAGCAAGCAGTAGGCCTAATCTTGCATTCACTGAAGTAATTTTGAGATTTACTGTTAACTTAAAAAGAAGGCATGGTGAGCTGATAAGATTTAAAAAATCTAGACTACAGCTGAGCAAGGAGATGAAATTACTCCTCCCCACCCACACAGTGTTTGTCTTCCCTGAAACCTTATTCTTTCATCGTCCTGTCTTTGGTTTGTTTCTTCTTCCTTTTTTCATGTAATCATAAATACAAACCTGGGAGCTCCCTAGAATGAGGGTTGGTTTTCCTTTTGATATAGCACACTGTAATAGGCTCAGATTTCACATTGAAACTCTTATGTATTGTAACTGAGAAGAATTTTTTTTTTTTTTTAATTTGGCTTAAGTTTAAGAAACTGTGGCAAATATCCAGAGCTTAAGATGCCCATCATTTCTCAATGGAAGAGACTGAAACCTTCACGCCACACTTCAGGCTAGCTGATGAAACTATCCATGGCCCTGGGGGGAAAAAGATCCTTTGGAGGCACTGAAACTCTGTAGTTCTTATCACTGGCAGCCAAACAACTCTGTTTGGGCTGGAGAAAAATCCAATCTAGAATGCTTAGCTCTCATTCATATTCTGCTGAAGTTTACTTTTCATACCAGAAATCAAAGCAAAGGAGTATTTGCTCTTTCCATTCCCTCCCAGAAAGCTGATTTTTAACACCCTCTTGCTTCAAAACAAAATTTAATATATGGGTCAAAATCCAAACACGCACAGGGACTGGATGCAGTTGCCACACAGGTGACAAAGCTGTAGGACCTGCTATATCAGGGTTTGCACGTACTACACTTGGGAGTGCTGTTGTGCTGGAATAGGGGCAAACACGGGTAAGTCTTAGCTCAAAATTCCTAGTGCCTGGGAAGTCTCCGAATGAAAAGCCACACAGAAATATGACTTTCTTTGTAAGCAAATAATTGTGTCATATAGAATTCTGAGTGCAAAATTATGTTTTATTTTGCTAGGCCATATTAAGTATTTCACTGTGCACTTCAGATGCCTGTTGACTAAAAAGACAGGTTAAACATCCAGCCAGTGACACAGTTTTTGAAAACTCACAAATGCCTCACAACTATAGAGCTAAAATGAAGTGCCTGGGAAAGACTTCTGGTAGAAAGCAAAACAAGCACTGCAGAGAATGAGACCAGTGGACTGCACAGATGCTCAGTAGGCTTTACCAGTCTTCTGCGGTTTAAAAAAAACAAGTTAATTTATCCGTTAATGCATGTATTTGTTGTTTTTCTTCAGGAACATTGTTAATTAATTACCTCATTAAAGATATTACTACCTACATTTGAGCTCAGTTATTGGACTAAAATTAATAATAAATTGTTTCTTTCTTTAAGAAATAAAAATAAACCCCTCCCCTCTATCTAGGGAGCCAGCAGGTCTCTCTTTTCACCCATCTAAGAAAGAGATGCTCTCAGAAAGCCAGAGAGTAGTTCTATTCCATACTATTTGTTCTGTATGTGACCAGGAGTTATAAGCAGCACTCACAAGCTCCTATTAATAGGAGCACTGATGAATTACCAAACAGCGGTTGGAGAACATCAAACAAATTGTTTGGGTCCATTTCATTGTCTCAGTGGGGACTTCTCTTAGCTGTTGCCTCTGAGCACCAGGCTCAAGGAGCTATGACATTATCACTGTACTACCTACATTATTATACACTAAAGCAGAGACTTTAGATTTTTCACAGCCCTTCTGGGAACTTAGGCATATCTCTCATAAAATTTTATTTCCATGCAGTGCAATCTCTGTAAAATCTGTTTCTATTGCTGCTGTGCCTTTTTAGGAGAGATGAGCAACTGAATTTCCTCTTCAAGGTGTGCACTTAACTTGATTTACACAAAATTATTACAGATCAACAGCCTGCTTGTTCTCGCAGTGAACCCTGTATATTGGATTGGCATCACCTCTCAGTTGTTGCCAACAATGGTGGGAACACATCCAAAACCCAGCTGTGCACACCACACAGGCACAGGCTCCCTGCTCCAGCCAGCCACAGGAACAGGCCAGTCCCTGCAAATTAGTAGAACTTCAGTGCTTTTTCTTTTGTGACTGTCTTTGAAATGCTCTCATGGCAGGTTTCAGTGCGCTATATTTGTCATTTAAGCATTTCATTAACCATATGCTAACTCTGACTCTGTGAACTGAGTGCCGTGTGCTTCTTCCTGTCCTGGTACTTCATTTTGGATATATGCAGCACCTGAAGAACAAAGCATAGCTTTTAAATAAGTAACTGTTGCAAGCAGATGGATTGTTAGGAAAGAACTGGCTTAAATTAATGTTTCATCCTATAAACACTTAGTCAGAAGCTTCAGTCAGAACATGTACCTTTTTTTTCCACTACAGTAAATCAACTGAGATATAAATTTATCAAAGAAAAGCCTTCTTTGTTCTGATGTCCAAGGTCTGTTTGTTTTTTCCTATCTATTACAATTCCAGCAAATGTCAGCAGCTTTATGCAAGTTAAATAGTTATACAATATTTATAAAGTTTTTTAGAAAAGAAAAATATTTAATAGCCATTTTTTCTTTCCTTCATTGTTACTCTATGCTAGCAATATTTCAAACAGCAGTAGTTATACTACCAACATTTCCAAATCCGTCTATACAGGGGCAAAATAAAATATGCTGCTCTTATATTTGTAATTGTAGTACTTTTAATCTGCTTGCAAACTGTTCCCATCATATTAAAGCATTATATTTAAAAACTCTGCAACCCCTTTCAAAGGAAGCAATGTGAGAAGATTGCAGCTGATACTGAAATCTCAGCTTGATGGAATTTTAAACTGTTCAGAATTACCCTGGCATAGGAGAAAACAAACAAAACAAAACAACCCCAAAAACAACCCTGAAGTGCCCATAGCTTTTCTGGGGGAAAAAATACTGGGGAATAAAAAAGATTTTGGAAGCCATTCTCTTAACTGGCAAGATTTTCAATGTAGCATTGAGTCATTGAGTTAGCACTACATTCTCTGCAAAAGAGTGTGACTCAAGTCACTAGTTCCAGAGGGGGAAAAAACCCTATAAAAGCAAAAGCGCTGTCACAAACCTGGGGTAGGAGGTGGGGAACCTGTTGCTGAGGTGAATGTAAGTCTTTGATCAGTATACAACCATTGAAGAAAACATGCAAGCCAAGGTTTGCTTCTGTGTATTATCACACACTGAACACTGGAATTGCTCATGCTGGAGTCTTCCCTTATGAAATGAAGGATTAAAGTAGGAGGTATTCTGTCCATTTATTAAATAAACATATTTGCTGGGGTTTTTCTAGCACCAGCTTCTTAGTGAAGTAGGGGAGGAAACAAAGGGTTGCTGTAAAAAAAAAAAAAGCTTTTTTCTATTCTTTAAAACTACCCCATAACAAGTCCTATGTCCAGGTTTGGATTTTGTGACTAAAAACCTTGTATCATATGAAGAGGGGATCTATGTTAAACCCTTATTAATTACACTCTGCTATTAATTGAACACTAAGTGTGGCTGAGAGTTTTGTGATACAAGTCCTTAACACAAAGATGCTGTTGGGGACAACCCTTCTGCTGTCCCACCCTATCACAGAAGGTGCATTTCTCATACACAAAGTGCACACAAAGTGGTCAGGCTGTTCCCTGTGTTCCACAAACATGGAGTCACCACCATTACAGCCATCGCATCAGAGGATGAAACAACCAAATTTCATGGAGCTTGGAAGGCGGAGGTTAAAACTTGTTACCCTGAGCCAACACTTGCTCAGTGTGACTAAGGACATTTATGAGTTAGTACAACTTTCTTTCAGCTAGCATATCTGAATAGAATTGAAGATGCAACAAACTCTGTCAGTATCAGAGGAGGCTTTTTGTTTGTTAGCCTCCTATGTGGCATTATGTTTATGTATGAAAATGAAAGTAGCAAAACATAGATGTTAGACTTCATGTGAAGGTATATATGAAATGACAGTAAGTTTAATTAACCAGTCTACACACAGCAACTCCATCTCCTACTGCTCTAAGCTTATTGATTGTGAGGAAATAAATTAGATTTTCTGCCACCAACTACTTTTTAATAATCAAAGCAAAGTAATTTATGCAGCATGTAAGTTATAAAAGAATCCAGCAGATGTAGAAAATATGATAAAAGGCTTCTTTGTGCAAAACATTTTGTACATCAATTTAAGAGATAATCTTAAGAGCAAAACCTCATGTGTTGCAATTTGTCAGCTATTTCATTCTTAGTGCTCATATTCAAGGGGTTCTCAAAATTCATAGTGAAACTGCTGTAATATTTTATGAACCATGTAACAACTCAAAGCAATACTTTCAGAACTGTGTAACAATTCAAAGCAGTACTTTTTTAGTTCTGAGATCTAGGCTATAGTTGAAGAGAAGTAACCTCAGTTTTTGAATGTACAAGCGAGCTACAGTTGGTTACTGTAATAATAAACATTATTGCTATTACACAAACATTAATAAATACTACCCCAGCCTAGATCTGCCATGTCATTGTACTGAAATGCAACTGATTTTCTCTTTCATACACATTGAGAAATCTGCTTGATTTCCACACGGAGCAGCAATATCTGGTGGTGTGAGGTTGCTAACACATCTCTCTCATGAAGATGGGGTTTGGGATCCCATTGCTGTAGGCCAGCTACCTGTGTTTGACAGTGCATAGTCCTTGCAATAATTCCATTCTTCTTAGGACTTCATCCCTTTGTGTCTGACAACTAATTCAGCTCTGAGATGCAGCTGGTTCCTTCCTATCCCTCCTTCATCATTTGCTCATATTTGCTCCCACTGTTCTTTAGTTCTGGCCATATCCCTCTGCATCTGCAGTACATGGCATCAGGATCATTTGTCTGATGTTTCATTTTTCATTTTATTTGAATCAAATTTGCTACACACAATATGTGGTGCTATTGAAAAATAACTCTAAGGTGATTAGCTATTGAACTATTATAGGATAATAAATGCCATTAGCTTGTTCTTCAGAATGAAGATATTTAATGAAAACAAAAGGAATTTTGTGCATATCTAGAAATTCAAGCCCCCTATCTTTTATTTGGAAGGAATTTCTCATCTGCTGCATCATTAGATGTGGCTGTATAACAACAGTCACACCTACCTGAGTGGAATTTAACTTTAAAATGACCAGCACTAATGACAGCTCTGATTTAATGTCCTGCTACAGTGAACCTCTCATGAACTGCTATTTAATTTCCATGAATTGCTATTTCCATATGAAAGACGATTTCTTGTGAAGAATACACACAACCTTGCAAGTAGATGTTTGATGATCCTTTGCATTTTTATTATCTCGGCACTGTGAGACAGCTCCTGCAGTGAAGGAAGTGATGTGTATTAAAAGGTAACCTAAGTCTCTGCTGGGTAATAATATTAAAATTTCTAAGAATTTTATCTTTCCACTCTAAGCCAATTCTTTCTTGGCAACACTTCAGTTAATTTCATGGTCCATATCCCTAATAAGGACTATCTAAGTTTCTCAGAAGCAGTTAATAATTGCACCACTGGAAGCCTGGCCCCCTCAAACTGCCCTGAACCAAAATTATCTGCAGGCCATTAAGGAATTAGAAAAAAAAAAAAAAAAAAAAAAAAAAAAAAAAAAAAAAACACCAAAACCCAAACTACTTTATCACAGTGAAGAAGCTGCATGTTATGCAGGTACTGCTTCTTTCTTGAAACACAGTGATTTGTCCCTGGCCCTGCCCTCTTCTATGTGGAAAATATTTATAGCATATATGTAAGAAACCTATGTAGAAAATAATATATTACTATTTACACTGGTACACTGTATAAACAGGAAAAGGGAGAAGGTTTTTAGCCCATAGAAGCTGAAGTTGCAGTTCTTTTCAGACGCTAAGGAATGCTGAGCCAGAAAGAACTCAGATCTGTAGAGACTAGAGAGGAAATAAGAAAAGTATCAGTATGTGAAATTACACAGAAATTAGGCACCTCCTTATTTTGCATTAAAAATTCTGCATGTGGCTTGACCCTCTCACCATTGTTTCCTCTTACTGTATCTTGCAGTTATTTTCAGCTGTCATCTAAGAACAGCGCACTCCTTCCATTTAGCTACACACTTAAAAAGTGTGAAAGGTGTTCTTTCTGTACACCTCCTTCATTCAAGACTTCTACAGGATAATCAGAGCCTTGCTTTACCCTTACCTTCAATTATCAGAGGTTGAATGTGTCAACTCTTATACACTCCCACTAATTTAGATACCATTACTCCATAACACCTGCCCAGTCTACTCATTTGACTTCTAAAGCAGCATGAAGTGTATGGGAGGAGCTGATCCACTTGGATTGTTATTTAATAGCTGTTTTGCAGAAGTGCCTACAGGCATTAATTAAGATCAAGGTGCAAAGAAGACTTACAGTGAAAAATAGTCTCAGCCCCAGAGAGATCATAATTCACTTCCAAGCAAGTTACAACAGGTAAACATGATAAATTAACTGTAGGGAGTGTCCAAGTATTTTCTGGAGAGCACAGATTATTTCCATGTATATATTTACAAATACAGGTATGCTCATGTTGTTGAAGATATTAATTTCTGTCTTATCTTAAAATGACATCCCTGATGTCATAAAACTCTTTTTCCAAGATTTATGAGATTCCTTTTCCACCTAGTGTGTTGGATATACTATACCTTAGAAAAAAAATCAGTTCTTTATCCCTCCCTTTTCAATAAAATATTATGTATTGACTGCTTTTCAGCAGAACAAGAGATAAAAACAAGCCTTATGCATCTTACGTTTAAAATCAAAATACTTTCCATGAGGGTATGAGCTAGCCAATATCCATTCTCATGGAGTTAATTTTAAAATGTATTATTATGAAGCTGTGTTAAAGTTTGAACAGATTTTGGTAACAATCAGACATGAAGGTTTAGGAGACTGTAATATCTAATAGGCTTATTTTTCCATTAAAAATTGGGGATAGTTAATTTTGTAGGTGGAGATAAAGGTAATTTGATTTATTTCAGCTTGTCAAGCTTTATTAATAAATCTATTATTGGCAGTAATATTCTTTAAGGTATTTGGTTAAGGAATACAAATACCTTGTTTTTGGAGGTATTTGTACCTCCAAATACCAGTTTGGTTTCCACCCAAATTTGAATTACTGGAAACCATCCATTAAATAACTAAGGCCCACTGTTCCTGTCACTGTAGATGCTTTCCTATTACATTGTATGCTATGCAGTTCTTTATGTTATGCAAAAGTACTGTAAAATACTGCCAAATCAAAAACCTTCCCAGCTGGCCTTAGGGGTAGTAACTTACAGCTCCTTTCCATAGATGCAAAATCACCTTCCTATACAAACCAGCCACTTCCTCCAAAAAGAAACAGCTGCGAGATCAGGGTGTAAATCATGAATAAAGATAAATGCAGTGAAATATTAATCTCAGATGTAAGCAAATTAGAATTTTGCTATTTTTAGTAGGACTAGAATGGGTATCTTAACACTTTAGTAACATGAAACATTGCCTACAGCACATGATGGATTTTTTTTTTTTTGCTATTATATGTCCCTTTACTATTCATTTATTTCTCTTTTACATAAAATTATCTGTGATTTAAAATGTGGACTACAATGCTTTCAAAGGGAAAAAAAAGAAATACGATTGTCTGTATATTCTTGTAAATTAACGCTTTTCAGCAGCCACATCAAGAAATCTTAGCAGTCCTCTAGACAAAAAGGGAAGACTAATATTGAAAATGCCACTTCTCTTTTACTGAAGCCCAGCTGGTCAAAGATTTGGGTGGTTGCCCAGAGAAGCTGTGGATGCGCCATCCCTGGAAGTGTTCAGGGCCAGGTTGGATGAACTCTGAGCCACCTGGTCTAATGAAATGTGTCCCTGCCCACAGCAGTGGGACTGTAACTAGATGATCTTTAAAGGCCCTTCCAGCCCAAACCGTTCTATGATTGTGATACTGAGTACAGAAAAATATACACTTGGACAGGTAGACTAGAGTAGCACAATAGCTTTAGCTAACAGTTAAACATATGCTTTTATCATAAAGACTGATTTATTAAATTTTCACCTAGGGACTATAGGTGAAGATTTTGGTAGCATGCTCTGCTCTGATCCTTCTGTGTGCTGTTTTACACTGGTCCAGGGTACATCCGACACGGGCAGCAGTAACCATGTAAACTGCAGTAAACTGCAGTGGCAAAGGTGCTAAGCGAACAGAGCAGTGGGAACAGAACCACGGTACGGCAGCAAGAAGAGCTGAGACAAAATATTCCTCCAGGCCTCCCTAACACCTGTATGCTCTGGAAACAGTAAATGTCGTCAATGTGTTATCAGACACACTGACTGCCGTTATTAGTTCTGGGAAACATTTCCCTGCTCAAATCAGCCAGAGATATGAAAATGCAGGATTACTTAACATATCTCTGTGCTGTGGGAAACATCTCTTGCAACCTGGCCAGGTACCACTGCGTGTTCACTCAGACCCGGGCACTGCTGCCATCCCTGGGCGCCAAGTGTCCATCAGAACGGTGTCATTCACTACATTATTCCCGGCCCCTCCTGGTCTCTGTCTCCGGTTTAGGGGACAGTATGTCGACTTTAGTATGACGAGAGCACAGAGCCGGGCCCGGCGCACTTTTATTGCAGAAGCACCTCCGAGCCCTCAGCGGCCGGGCCGGGCCGCGCCCCGCTCCCGGCCAGCCGCCGCCGGCAGCGGCGCAGGTGCGCGGGGAGGCAGCGCTCGGGGCCGGCCGGGGGCGCGCTAGAGTGACAGCGCCCACACCCAATGAGCGCGCCCTCTGCCGGAGAGGGGGCGGGGCACCGCAGAGCCAGCCCCAGGGGGCCGGGGCGGCGATGGAGTGACGGCACCCGCGCGCAATGAGCGCGCGCTCTCCCCAGAAGGGGCGGGGCGTGGCCGCCGGAGGGGCGTGGCCGCCGGAGGGGCGCTGCCGCCCGTTGCCGCGGGTCGGAGGGGCTGTCGTAGGCGGAGGGCGCGGCCGCGCTGGCTTGCCCCGAGCGGCCCGCGTGAGGCAGCGGCTCCGCCTCCCGGGGAGGAGAAGGAGGAGCGGGGGCCGTTCAAGGCAGGGCGTGGGCGGGGAGCGGCCCTTCCTCCGGCCGCGCTCGGCCCGAAGCGTTCGGCTGCGGACGGTACGATACTCGGCCAATGAGCGAGGCGGAGCGCGGCTCGCTCCCCGCCCCCCGCGCGCAGCTCGGCCAATGGGAGAGCGCGGGAGGGGCGCGCGGAGCTAGGCGCGCGCTGGGAGGCGCCCACCACCAGAGGCAGAGGAGAGTGGCGGGGCGGCGGCAGCGCCGGGAGCGGCACTAGCGGAGCGGGAGCAGCAGCAGCAGCAGCGGCAGCAACTGCGGCAGCCGGAGCCGCAGCAGCAGCGGCAGCGACTGCGGGAGCAGCAGCGGCAGCCGCAGCAGAAGCGGCCGCGGGAGCAGCGGCGGCGCGTGGACATGGGGTCGCGGGCGGCGCGCCCCTCCCCGCGCTGAGGGAGCAGCGGTAGGCTCGGGGCGCGGCGAGGGGCGGCGGGGGCGCAGGTGCCGGGCGAGCCGCAGTGCCGGGAGCGGCCGCGGCCGCCGGGCGGGGCGGGGGACGTGTGGCGTTCCGCGTTGCGCTGCCCGCGGCCGCCCCCGCAGTCGAGGCGGCGGCGCCGTGGCCGGCGCGTTGCGGCCGCGCAGCCCCGGTGCTGGCGGAGCGGGCTGTAACGCCGCCTGTGTCGTTGGCAGGATCCGAGCGCAGCCGCGGGAGCCGCCTCTGCTCGTGGCAGCCTGCTGTCACCTTCCCTTCTGGCAATGGGGAATGGACTCTCGGACCAGACGCCGATCCTGTCCAGCCTGCCTTCCTTCCAGAGCTTTCACATCGTCATCCTGGGGCTGGACTGCGCTGGGAAGACGACGGTGCTCTACAGACTGCAGTTCAATGAGTTCGTCAACACTGTCCCCACTAAAGGATTTAATACGGAGAAAATCAAAGTGACGCTGGGCAACTCGAAGACGGTCACTTTCCACTTCTGGGATGTGGGCGGCCAGGAGAAGCTGAGGCCACTGTGGAAGTCGTACACAAGGTGCACCGATGGCATCGTGTTTGTGGTAGACTCTGTCGACGTTGAGAGGATGGAGGAGGCCAAAACAGAACTACATAAGATTACTAGGATATCTGAGAATCAAGGAGTGCCTGTCCTTATCATTGCTAACAAGCAGGACCTGAGGAACTCCCTCTCCCTTTCTGAAATAGAGAAAATGTTAGCAATGAGCGAGCTGAGTTCTTCAACACCCTGGCATTTGCAGCCTACCTGTGCAATCATTGGAGACGGACTTAAAGAGGGACTGGAGAAACTACATGATATGATAATTAAGCGAAGGAAAATGTTGAGGCAGCAGAAAAAGAAGAGATGAGTTCTTTCTTGACCTTTCTATTTTAGAGTAGTTTCATGGTCAAAATTTGACGTAAGACCGCTTCCAAACCCAGGCCTGCCTGTTTGGATGCCGTTAAGCTTAGTTACATTGAACAATCAGTTGCACAACCTTGCTGTGTGCAGGAAGGCTGTGCAGTTGTGGATTTTTTTTTTTTTAACTAGTCTCTTCTGAGTTTTTTGGCTCTGTATTATTTCAGAAGCCCTAATAGATGATGTAATGCTATCAGGAAATGGATGGGTGGGTATATGTGACATGGATGTCTAAATAGCCAAATAAAATGAGGGTTTTCTGCTTAGTGTTGTAGTCATATGTTTGAGGGTGCCCTCTGCAAGCAATTTGCATTGAAGGTGTTCTGTGTTTTTAAACTTCCGATGCTCGTAAGTGGAGTGCTTAGGTGAACATTATACAGCTTTAAAAACATGTATGAAGCTAGTAACCCATAATTTCGTTGAGGCTGGTTTTTTTTTAGCTTCTTTGAGGATTTTCATGAGAGCTTGGCTACATGTGCAGTTTTTTTTTAATTTGGCACTTTTTGAAATTAAATCATGTTCAGTTCAAACACTTGAAATTTTAAGTGCTGTGGATTCTTCAACTGGTAAAAGAAAGACTTTGACAAGTAAAAACTGTAAACAACATGATGGAGCATGAAAAAGTGGTTTCTCAACATATAGCATGTTTTTTGGTATATAAGGTTTTTATTTTTTAGAAGTAGCCATTCATCATTATACAGTACTAATCAGGTTTACACTGTTACTCAAAATTAATAATTTATTTCTGAATGGTGAGTTCTCTGTTCTCCTAGTATCAAAAGTCAATGAACTGCAGTAAAGGAGCTATAAAGAACAACTATGGCTGCTGTGGTTCTAACCAGTGCAGCATTCTTTGCCCTATTGGTGACTTTCCTGGCAATATAACATACTTATAATGAGGTAAAGATGGAGTTAAAATTAGTGGAGCACATCTTGTATCTCCCCAAAATACCCCATTTTATTAAAGCGGTATTGCTCTGTCACTTTCAACGTATGCTTTTTTGTTGTGACTCTTACAGTATTTTGTGGTTAGGAATGTAATAATGCTTTATACACTCAAACATTAGACACTACCGGGGCGGGGGCGGGGGGGAGGGAAAGGGGGAAGAAGATTTTCAAGATGGGCCTGTGTTCTGCTTTAATTATGCTTTAAGCTGTTCTTGTTTACAGAGTGTGCAAACAGTGTTAACTGGGCAGGATAGTGCTTGACAGAAAAGGGAGGGTAATTTTTCTTACTGGTACAGATCTTCAAGTGACTCTTTAGATACTTGGTTAGCAATTAAAAGGGCTAAAGCAGAGCCTGGATTTTTAAGACTAACTTTAGTGGTGCTGTAGAAATTCATCAGAATGTTAGAATATCTTTAAACTTTTGTTGGAAATACCAGACTGAAAAAAAAAAGTAAAAACTAGCAAAATTAATTTCCTCCTCTCAACCAGCAAAGTAATACATTTTTCTTACCTGCTGCCATGTATCAGGAGGATGACAGCTACAAACCGAATGTCAATCAATGTAATTTAGCTATGTTGGGAAAAAAAAAATCAAGCTTTTTAACCAGCAGCTGTTCGACCAGGAGATAACCAAAAATGCACTTTAGTGTCTTTGATAACTGAAAGTGACAGCTGTTTGTTTTTTTTATGACATCTTGGTCCTTTTTGAATAAACTGAAGTAGCTTCCAGTGGAGCTTTTGTATGTTGGTTATAAATGTACCTGCACTGGTGACATTGTAAGTCACTTACTCAAGTAATGTCTATATTTATAGAAATGTGGATGACTTCTTAAACCTCAATAAACAATTGAAAACAAGCCTGCAGAGAGAAGGTGTCTGACTTGTTGTGCTGCAGTGGTACATTCTTATCAACCTCTGTGCACATAGTTCTGCTGTTACTCAAATCAGTATGTCTGTTGAATAACCAAAGTCTTAAAATGGGGTGAGGCTTATAAGTGTCAGAGTGTTAGAAATTGGAGGTATCTCATTGAAAACTTTGGATCAATGGTATGTCTTTATATTCATGGAAGAAATAGCTGCTGCCCTGAGTCTTTTCCAAAGTGATGGCTCTTTCATAATTTGAAACATCTTGTATATAGCTGAGCCAATTTTGTATTATGTGCAACACTGTATAGACAATGTTTGACATATATCACATGTACTCTCAGGTAGTGCTTGATTTAATGTCTTTAGCCTTGTGTATCTGAAGTTGTCTGAGGGATTCATCTGCAGTTAAGCCTTGGGTGAATTTTCTTCTGGGATGTTACAGCAATGTGTAGAATGTGTTGATATGGCAAGCTTCTAATTAGTTTCAGGACTCAAGCATAGACAAGAAAAACTTTGTTTAGCCTGCAAATGAAAATGGCTAAGTTTGAACCAGAATACCCAAATAGCAGAATACTCTCTCTCAAAACCCTGATGCTTTCATTTTTGTTTATGTAACTGATGGCACATCAAAATGCAGGTAGCTCTTAGTCCTGAGGAAAGAGCTATATTAGTGATGCTGAGTCCTATGAATTTGGTGTATAACTGGTATAATCTAGCTAATACTTTCCTTCCTATTGAAAGCAATGTACTCCTCGGCTAAGGAAGGTGAGATGGCAGGCTGGCTCTTTGTACCAGGTAAACAAACTAATACCATATACTAATTTGCTTCATTTTCAATACTCATTAGGCTTCTATTTGGAATAGTTGAAAAGACATACTGCTTGGAAAAAAAAAAAAAAACAACTCTTTTGTTCTGCATATTAAACATGCTAGTGTTTTATCCAGTGGCAGTCTCCCTCAATTCTTCTATGCATAAAAACAGCAGTGAATTATTTTAATTACAAAGACTTGACTGATCTGTACTCTAGCATACTAGAGGGAAAAGTGAGAGAATGTGGAGAGTACTGTTTCTAAAATGTCATGGTTCTTACTGTGTTAATGCTGACTTGGAAGGAGAAGACTCTAGGGGATGATTTGTAAATTTAAGCTATGCCTTTATCTGTATTAGAAGTGTTTTGCTGGAATTTTACAGTGACAGTCCTGAGAGTAGAGTGTACAAATGAAGCTTTACCTCTGAAACTGTTTTGTATTACTATGACAGTCTTCCAACTATGAACAAAACAACGATTTCAGGAGAGCATTCAGTATCTGAACTGATTGAATTCCTGCTGGCATGGTCCTGCCAGGTGTGGATCACGTTTTTCCATATGATGAATTGTCAGTTCTGGCCTAAACACTGGTATGTAAGAAAATCTTCAGAGTAACTGAATAAGCAGGTGTTATTTTGTTACAATGCTGGAGTTAGAAATCTTAAATTGAAAATACTTTTTGATCAAAGGGCTACACATGAACATTGTGTTCTTCAAGATTTCAGGTGACTTATCTTAACCTGCTTTTCTAAGGAGGTAAGGAATTGCATCTGGATTGGTGCTATTGAACAAGCTATAAGGTCTTACCACCTTTTCACTTGTTTTAGCTTATGAAGGTTTGCATAGCTCTCCTCAGCAATTTATGCACATGCAATCACTGTTAACCAGCCTTCAGGATCTCTGTTTTTTAGCTGCTGTTTCCTAGCAGCATAGCTGTGTGTTAGCATCAGACTGTTTCAACTAGGAAAAATACTGCGGGATGATGAGGCTCCAGGTTCTCAGCTCACCTTTAAGTTGCGTTGTACTCAATGTGTATTTATATTTGAAAAAAAAGTGAAACATTTTGCTCTTCAAATTTTCATGTTTTAGCAAGACACTATTGATCCTTTGTGTGGAAAGCAATACCCACAGCGAGCCTCTGCTTCCCAGCCTGACTTGGGTGCTTCTGTAGCCTTTGATACAGCACTCTGGGCCTGCAGGAGTTCATTACCCAGGACCTGGTGGTCACAGCCCAGCAAGGAGCTGGAAGCAGTCAGGTGGGGGCTAGCTAAGCTCTTCTGGACCTCAGCAGGTCTGAGAGAAGCAGTTTTGTCTCCTTGGGGGGATGTTATCTGTATCTTGGATCATTTGTTTACTAATATCAGAGTGTTAATTAGTGTCTGGCTGAAACTTGTTGAGAGGTAAGTGTCATTCTTGACATGGAGGGAGGATTTAGATACTACAAATTGATGCTACGAAGGACTTGGTAAGGCAGAGTGTGTAAAACATAGTCGACCTGCATCCCCCATATATAGGGCACAAGTCCTAACATGCAGTCGTGAGTCAGCTGTCAGATTGCAGTGCATGAAGGCTGGCAAATGTGTGCTCATAATGCTGCCCAACTACTGAGAGAGAAATCTAGGCATGAATCAGTGCTTTTAGGATC
Organism: Anomalospiza imberbis; assembly: GCF_031753505.1. Lineage (NCBI taxonomy): Eukaryota > Metazoa > Chordata > Aves > Passeriformes > Viduidae > Anomalospiza > Anomalospiza imberbis. Next base: position 124,634,793 of record NC_089681.1, on the reverse strand, counting down.
AGTGTTTTCACTTTACTGGTGGGTGACTCATCTTTTGAGAGGGTCACAGTTTACAGCCCACTCTGATAGATTTGTGTCCCCAAGGCAAAACAACCTTTGTTGCTGCTGGGAGGGATGTGTAGGGTGCTGTTTGTTTAGTCTGGGGTTTGAGGAAAGCTTTTTTTTTTTTTTAATCCTGACTGACATAGGTATGTGAAGGCCTGCCCCTCATGCTGCTCTGCAGTCTGTGATTATTTTTAGGAGCAGTATGAGACTGCAGAGCTGTGTGAATAAACTGAAGGGAAATACACAACCTGGCTTCACAGCAGGGTGATGCTGGGGGTTGTCATCTGGACTCCCTCAGCCATCCTGCCTGTCTGGGAACAAAATAAAGGGCCAATACGTAGGTGCCTTGCCCTTCTTTAAACCACTAGTCAGTCTTCTTAAACCGTCTGTAAATAAGACAAATTGCAGTTTTGTAGACCTAGCTGACAAAAGACCCACACAGCAAATGAAGGACTTAGGTTTCGTCCTGCCAGTGTCCAGTTCTCTTGGTGCTGGCTGGGAGTGAGCCCAGGGCCTCTGGGTGAGTGGGTGGTGCTGCCTGCCTGCTCCCCCCGGCACTGAGTAATCACACACTGATTTTATTCGAAGGCAAACCCAAAATCTAAGGCAAAAAAGTAGGCAGGGAGGCTAGACAGTACTTCCAGGCTAAATACCTGCTTGCAAAAAGCTCAGGAAAGTAAGAGAGAATAATCCCTGAGCTTTGAAGATTATGGTTTCTTAGTTCCGGCTATATTTACACAGCTGCTCCACTAGAATTAAGAGCTAAAGATGACAGAATAGTTAGAAAGGAGAAGGTCAAGTACAGTTGTTGGCTGTGGGGTGTGTGAAAGGAGAGAGGATTTGAAACTGTTGGGTTTTCCTAGCTTTTCAAGACACATTGAGCCCTAGGGAAGTAGATATGATTTTAGACTGCTTAATTGGTTCAAAATCTTTATTATTTTATACACTGTAGCTTTCCTATTGCTGAAATGAAACAATACCTCATTTAAGAAAGTCAGCTAATCACTGCATTAATCTCAATTGACAAAAGAGAAAGTTAGCAGGGTTATTGAGCCTTGTTAAATGTGCTGAGGGCTCCTGGCTGGCTCACAAGCTGCTGTATTTCAAGGTTCTTTCTAAAAATACCAGAATGGTAGAATTTAGGTCAGACAAAGTAAAGGTGTGAAGCCTGATACCTCAGACCCTACATGTAGTCCAGAGGTACCACCAACCCTGTAACCACTTATCTTCTGTTACCAGTTTATGAATGATAATTCAGGATGATTTCCTTTGGAGCATAACATTTTCATCCCTTTCCTGTTTCAGTGTCATTTGCCTTGAAAGCTTTAACAGGTATTTTTGCTATTAGGACATCAATTAATTAGTTGGGTGTCAAAAGGATGAGTTTGTGAATGGAGAGGATCAGGAAAGAGTGTTCACCTGTGCTTTAGTGACTTGGTTAGGTAAAACCAGTCTTCTTGTAAAGCAGGCTTAAAGGGATGAAGATGACCTTAAAGAGGGAAATTTTCTAAAAATACCCTCTTGTTTCTAACATTAGCTGAACTATGCTGATCTTAGAATTTTTGCATGCTGTTGAAGCATGGGCTGCTGTTCTTTTGACACCAGTTGCATGATGAGCTCTAAGATGCCTTCAACAGATTGCAGAAAGGTGTAAAGTCTCCACAGTATTTCTGGAGATATATATATATATATATATATATATATATATATATATATATATATATGAGGTGTATGTTTTCAGTTGTCTATAGGTGTTTCTGTGAGTCAATTGAGTTTCTAATAGAACCTTGATTCTTTGGGAAACATATCTGTATCTCTGCAAACACAGTTTATGCCCATTTGGTTCCTGTTATAAGGGATACAGTAAAATGGCAATCTATGCTTTATTGGTAGCACTGTTTCCCTTGAACTCCAGCCAATGAATTTATATTTAAATTATATATATATATATATATATCCCATTGTTCTTGATTATGCTGTATGTTGTATAGGAGCTGAATTGTGCTAACCTAATAAGTACTAGCCCTGATTTTAATTAGCTTAGAAAATTGACTTGTACATTTAAAGTCACTGTAATTTAGCTGTAATCAGTCATGTTACACAGGAGACAAATGGGATTCATGGACTGTGCCCACACTGATGCTTTCTGACAGCTCTCCTATTGCCACATCAATACACATCCCTCACTGCTTGCTATGGTAGTACTGGTACCAGCAAACTGTGTTTGTGCATGGTTCAGCAATTGTATTTCAGCCAGTCTGTCATAGAACTGGCTTATATACAGAATTTGCTTATGTCTTGCTATTGCTGTAATCATGAGAGGAGACAGAAAAATTCTGTACAAAGACTCAGGTGTACATTGCAACTTTAAAACAGATACATCAAAGAATGTAATTTAAAGTCCCAGAGTTAATGCAGGAAACTGAAAGTTTAAGAGTGAAGATTAGTACATCCAGCCCAGCCACTATTCGTTGGTCATTTTATCTCTGAAGTTTCTTCATCTATGTGTAAAACAAGAATCTTGTAGTTGCTCTTACATTTAAATTCATGCTTAAAACTATTGTGAGATATTAGGACATTTAGAAATATAGTGAAATGGAAAGTAATAAACTGTGACACTAATTCAGATTTTTCAATTGACTTGCAACATATTTGTGTTCAATAGTTATGCATCAGGAAATCATACTGTTTCAAAAGTAATGTATTTTAGAGTTTAAAAATACAAATTCGACATACTGGATTATCTGTGACTGCATGCACTTCAGCTTCACAGGAAACAAAAATATTACCATAGTTGAAAATAATAATGTACTTCATATACATCAATGAATAAATATTCATAAACTGTATCATTTTCATTACCTGATTTTTGTTTCAGTTTGACCATAGCTATTAAGCAAAAGTGGTCGAATTTTTTTGGTTTTATGTCTAAATTAAATTGGGATGAACATATGGTCTTCCAAAACAGGCATATGAGTGTTTTCAAGTAACAGTGATTTGCAAGGATCTTGACTTAAAATAATATATTGTCTTAAAATAAGCTTTTATTTGGAATTATTACCAAAATGAGTGGCAATGCCTTTGAAAAAGTAGCTTTATTTTATATAGTGCACTGAGAGAAGTATGTTAGTGTGATTTCAGACCTCGGGGTTCAGAGGGTCTCCTGTTCTCGCAGCCTTTCTTGGCTGTAATGAATCAGTCTGCACAGGATGTGGCTGCTAACAGATGATAATGCAAAGTGAAGGGCTGGGCCATGAAAAGCCCCAGGGTGGCTCAGCGTGGTGCTGAGTTCTCACGAAGAGCTGATTGCTTTCCAAAAATAAGAACAGGAACTAGGGCAGATAATCCATGTAAAATGCACTTTCCACCCTTACCCCTTCACAACAATTTATTATTTTCAGTATTGCAGAGCATTACATGTTGATTACATACATAATCCATCCAGTCACCCACATCTACCTACACACACTTCTGCTGTATTCTTGCAAACCCTGTTTGGGAGAATTTCTCTGGGATCCTGTTTTGTGGGTGTAACTTGAGAATATATAAATAGATTCACGTTTTCCCACCATTTAAACACAAATGTGACTGCGAATCAAGAAATATGATTCTTGGAAATTATTTCCTCTGTTTCAAATCTTTCATTTTATTAGGCTAAGGTAATCTGGGCTGTTCACATTGCATGGGAACCATGCTCTTGGTGGTGGCATTACCACTGCTCAGAGTTCAGGTTGTGTCAGCACTTTTTTTATAAATATAAATCCTTATTTCAGAAGCTTAATAACATAATAAGCCTTGGAATTTCATACGTGTCTGAAACTTGGCACAGAGTATTCATTTTGCCTTCTACCACATTAAATAAATAATAAAAAAAATATATATATATTAGAGGGGAATGTAAATAAACAAAAAAGGTTTGTGTTTTGCTGCTTCTTCTATCTCAAAGTTAGTTTTGTTTATGAAATGAAATGGTTTGAACTTGCAGCTCCAAATGGAAACCTTTGAAATTCTTTTTCTTAAGTCACAATAGTTAGCATTTGCAAATCAGGCCTGCACACATCATACAAACTTGCAGAACTCACTCATCAGTGTCAGTAAAGCTATTTCTGTGCAGTAACAGTTGTAAAACTGAACATGTACAGAGAACAGAAAGATGAACATGCTTTTCCTTTGTTTTTTTTAATTAATAATTTCAAGTCCTCTCCTTAACAAAATACATTTACGGTGGTGATGTTGAAGTAAATCAAATGCAGGTTTTTTTCCACCTTGTGGGAAAAAAACCCCATGCTTGTAAAATCTCCAGGCTGTTTTCTAAACAATAAAAAAATAAAATTGGAGCAGGCTCTAGTCTCAATAGATGTATTGAATCTTTTGATGTTCGCTGGAATTTTGATAACCCTGAAATTATCCTGAGGGTTACTAAGGGCCTAGCTTGCCTGGGTATAGTATCTTGCATAGATGTCTATTTTTTCTTAAAGGCAGAACTAGTACAGAAATCCTGTATTAATGATAGCTTTAGTCTGACCTAAATCACTTCCGGCTCTTTCCTTATGGATGCACTTAAGCCTCTGCACAGGGGGTAAAGGATCCGACTGAATCTGCAATACTTTATTCTTCCTTTGCATTCATTTCATCTCCATGTACGTGCCTGCACAAAGCACTCTTCCTCACCACGGAGCATTGATCTGCTCAGAAGACTAGACATACTCTTCAGTCTTTCTTTGCCCAGCCAATTTTAAAAAGGGTACAAAACCTTTAGAGTTGAAAAAAAAAACAGCACTTTTTTTTTTCTCCTCCATTAAAATCCCACTTTCAGTGGCATGGCCATAATTATCTACTTTGTGTTGGAAAATCCTTACTCACTTCAAGCACTTAGGGTCAGTTTTAGAGTATTCTTCCACTCAACCTGATTTCTTTCTCTTATTTACCTGTAGGAAGCTTACCACATCTATAATATCTTTGTAGAAGAAATGCTGTGTGTTTTTAGTATAACACAGTCACAGCAGTCAGGATTCAACATTCTTAATATTAGAGTTATAAAATTGAGGCATTCTTTTTCAATTTCGGCATCTCTAGTTCTTTTTACAATTAATGGAAAGAAACATGTTTGTCTAGGGTGTGATTCATATTAGTTCAGGAGTGCTAAGGGAGATCAGATAAATCACCCTGTGCTGTGGCTTGTTTCTCTCTCTGCTCTACAGAAAGCATAAACTGATTAACTCAAATATAGACACCTGCCTTTTACACCAACTGTCTATACTTATATCTGAAATGATAGTCCCAAATGTGTGCCAGCTCCTCTGCTGGAAAATGCAGGTGTCTGCCATTTGAAATCTGTGTCAATCTATGGCAGCTGAGAGCCTCATGCAGTGCTTTGCCTTAGCAAACCCACCCCAGTGCTTCTAGGTGTTGGTCAAAAGCAACAGTCTTTGTAGAAGGAAAATACAAAGACCAGGATATTAAATAATATCTATTTTACAAAGTGCAGTGAAACGTTTTATTTACCAGGAACACTCTATTTCACAGTCCAGATATTCTTGTTAGAGAAATTGTAAACCAAATTACTTCCTCTTACAGTGTTTCAGTAAAGCTACTTGTACATGCAAAGGTAGATTTTCCATCAAATTCAGTGGGTGGGAGATAAGGCTGTATAATTGTGCATCAAAACTGTTGTCTAGAAAATAATCTAGAAAAACTTTTAAGTATTAAACTTTCTTTTTTCTTTTTTTTTTTTTTTTTTTTTTTGAAAATGCACGTAGATCCCCACCTACTCATTGATACTGTAATTGAGTCTAGCAGCATCTGCACCTGCTTCTGCACGTGTTGGGAGCTGCAATTGCTCTGGTGTGACCACAGAAAGGCTACTTGCAATCAGCCTGAAATTATTAAAGGGTGAGAGGGAATTGGAAAGAAAGTTTGTTAGCTGGCCTTTAGGGCTGACCTGAGCATAGAAACAAGATGTGAGTACAGAGCTCCACAAGTAGAGGATATTTTAACCTGCTCTGATGCCTCCAGGTTTTAATAAGGTATGAGTAACTGAAAACCTTTCTGATGAGAAATCCCTAACATTGGGATTAGGGAAAAGGGGGCTTCCTTGTCCCTGTGTTGTGAAAGTTGTGATAGTTTAATATTTTCTAATGTACCTGTAATGGTCAAACTTCTTGTTGCCTAAAAGGTTCAAAATACACTACAGATAATACTCTGGAATTACCTATAACTCATTTCCTTAGGAAACTCAGCTGAAATGCTGGAAGCTGGGGTAGAGCGAAAGATACCTTGAAAGTAGAGATTTTAGGGTATGGTGTTATGAGCTTTGGGTTTTAGCAATTGACTAAATGGAACATATTGTGTATTCCTGTAGGCTTGGGGAAAGCGTGAGACTTTGTTTTGTTGAAGTAATTGCTTGATCTTAAAAGAAAGCCGTTGTGCAGGCTTATGGGGATTTCTGCATTCCCTAAATCATCCTATCATCATGTGAAAGCACAGTGAGGGTGTACCTCCTGGGGGCTTATCTCTGATGTGAGACCAGGTGCTATGACATCCTATCAGTTATCTCTAGTGAGAAAATAACTGTACATAGTCTCCAAAGCAGATATTATCTGCTTCCCTAAACATCCTGTTCACTCTGTGTATTGTGTATTAAACTGGGTTGTGAAGACATCGAAACTGGAACTGAGACTCCTGCTGGAAACCTGCATTGTTCCTGTTAGCTCACCTTCTCTCTTCCACTGCAGATGTGCTTAGAAAACCTTTATCTATTGCTTCTCAGGCCTGGGGCAGTGAATTAATAATGCATAGCACAGCAAATTCAGCACTAGTAAGTGGTTGCACCGGCATTCAAAGAGTTTTCAGTTCTGAAGAAGAGGAGAGTGGTGCAGGGGTTACACTTCTGCAGAGAACTAGAGGACCAACAAAGCTGCACTTAGATGTTTTGGGTAGAGTGGTTAGGAGTTTTTTTTGTTCTTAGGACTGGAACCCAGCAAGCATTCATCTCATTTCTAATTTGGAGATTGTTGGGCCATTGATTTTATATATATATATATATATATATATTTAGCATGTTTTAATTGTTGCAAAATATAAAGTAGAGATGTGGGAGCAAAGACTTAAACCAGTCCAAAAGAAACAGTCTGCAAAAAGATGTGACAATGTTTGGGAGCTATTGTTAAAACAAAAGAACAACCCTCCCCTCTTCCCATGCACGCCCCCCCCCCCCCCCAAAAAAAAAAAAAAACCGAATTAAAAAAAAAAATTAAAACCTCCAAAAAACAAAACAAAAAAATCAAAAAAACTAAATAAATAACCCCTCACTACAAAAACCCTTAAAAGCCTGAAAAACCCTTCAGCTAACAAGTGACTAGAAGTTTTGTTTGGTAATATTTTGCAGAATGAGGGGTGTGGGTTTTGCTGGGGCATTTTTGGTGAGGTTTTTTTTTTTTTTTTTTTTTTTTTTGTTGTTGTTTTTTTTTTGTAGGGAATTGGTTGTTCATTGTTCAAAGTGAACTACAGTTGTACTCTTTCTAGTTCAGCAGTAAAGCTCCATGGATACAATCTGGAACAGGGCTGGTGGGGAGCTTGGTGGCAAGCACAGGAGATCTGCTTTTTCTCTGCAGGCTGAGCTGATGGAGGTGTTAGTTTACTTTTGTTGCAATGCCAGAGCTTGTTGCTGGCAGGCAGAAATCCTCCTTTTAACAAACTCTGGCATGGCTTGAGTTCTGTGAGTCTGCCTTACCCAGCTCTGTGGTGGGACTCCCCCAAACAGTGTGTTCTGAGCAATTAAAAGTTCTTTCAGTGCCAACAGCAGGCCACCTGTGAGTGAGGATCCAATTTTGTATTCCCCCTTCTCAGACTCCTGTCCCCTGCAGTGATGGTGATGCATTTCCATCCATGTACTGTACTGCGACTCTGAAAAGCTCAATTTAAACCCTAATCCCACATCCAAGAAGACTGCTGAATTTTCTCTTTCTTTCTTGCCTTTTAAAGCTCAAAGAGAACACTGAAAGTATTGCAGTGACCTTGCTACTCTTCCATAAGGAATGGAAAACCAGGGTAGGATCTCTTGAGAAATATTTTGATGGGGAGTTCAGTGATTAATTTGTTATTACTCTGTTTAAAGAGCCTTTTGCTGCATTTCTTTGGTCAGCTGTCAGGGTGTCTAGAGCTAGAGACTTTCAGTGTGGGTATCTCTTGCCTACAGACCAATGCTTCCCTCTGACTGAGCACCCAGAGGCTTCATCCGACCCGTGAGCTCCAAAATGGGCCATGCTGCTCACAATCTCTCCTGGGAAAAGGGATTAGAGCCACTCTGGCATGAACTATTGGTAGGGTGGCATCACTACTGGTGATTTCAGCTGATTATGACTTTTCTGGGCACCATAGTGCTCTCTTTCTGTTTGTGCTGGTTTGGGGAAATTATCTCTCTTTTGCTGAAGTTAATATGGAAAAAAGCAGTGACTATTCCTAGTGATTCCCTTTCACTGGTGACTCTTTGGCTGGTAGGTGTTTGGACAGGCTTTGGTTACAAACGGATGTATGCTTTCCGCCAGGGAAAATGGGGAGAGTAGGGATCCTCCAGAAGTCCCTCTGGGTGACGGGGCTGGTGGTGCTGCTCTTTCCCAGGGTATGTCCCAGGTAACACCAGCATCACCAGGCTGTCCTGCCTTTCCCCAGCCCGGCCCCAGGTCTCCTGCAGTCCCCGGCGTGCCCGGGGCGCTGCCTTGCAGCGCTGCCATGTGCGGCCGCAGCCCGTGCAGGAAGCCCTGCGGTCCAGAGTCCTCTGCTCCCATGGAACAGCCACGCCTCGGGAGGGGAGGGAGAGCCCAGCCTGCGGGCTCAGGAGTCTGCGGTGTTCGAGGTGCTACAGCGAGCAGGGATGAGGTGTTCGGTGTGATGCTTCTGCCCAGCTGCTCGGCAGGCAGGGCTGGAGACCAGCTCCACACCTAATACCTTACTCTGTTGTTTGGGGCGTATTTGCAAATGACAATTAATTGTTCTCACTTTGGAAGGTTTTCCGATAGAGATATCTGGCAGGGACAAGCCAGCCTTCCCTTCCCCCTCCCTCTCCCCTTGCCCTTATGATAATAGGGAGCAAAGCACTTCCTTTGGAAATGCAGCGCTAAGCCTTGCCCTGAGCAGTGGCTCCTATTGCAGCTTCGGACTGAAACATTTACAGACCTTATCTGCAAGCTCTGCATTCTCCCTAAGAGCAGGAGATGGATCTGTTCTTACTCACTGCTTATCCAAGGCATGTGGAGAGGTCCAGTCTGGGCAGTGTGCACTTGACACCTTTTCCTAGTGCTTCAACACAACACAGTGCCATTTCTGTGGCTTGTGGTGTGTGCATGGCTTTTTGTGGCAAGCTACTTCAGTGTCTCTTCTTACAAACTTGTCTGTGGCTTCCAAGTATTAACAATCTCTAAATTTCTTCACTGTGATAAAGCGAAGGGGATATAATCCAATGGAGTGCTGCTTCTCCCAGGGAATATTGTCTGGTTAAAGGCCTTCCTGCGAGCAAAGTTTGCCGTCTTTTAAGAATGTTATTTCCAGTATTATCATTTCCTTATCAATGGTTTCATTGATCTTTAAAAGTAACTTCAGAGGTTTATTCAATCTTTGGATTATGCTGTATTTATTTCTTAAGCTCAGTATTAAGGCTAGATTTTATTTTATTTTATAAATAGAATCTCTGACTTATGAATATGCATAGGATGAGGCAGAAGAGTTTAAAAGGTTTTCAGAAATGTAAACAACTAGATTCTTTGGCTCTTTGGTATGAAGCATTCAATAACAATGTTGCTTTGCATGCTATAGGTGTGCTGGCACAGTTAACTGTGCAGCTGTATTGTGGCCCTCACAGTGAGCTGATCTGGCTTCAGTGAAATTCCTGGGTTATCTTCCAGTTTCTCAGTTCAGACTGCAGCTGGCTGGCCTCCATGCCAGCACAACTGGAGGGAGGGAGTCATACGGAGAAGATAGGGCTGAAAAGGGAGTACCTTAAACTAGTGCTGTTGCTGCTGAAGAATTCTGGGTCATGAAATCAGGCCCTTGATGTTTGCAAAGCAGTAACAATGTGCACAAAACATAATTTTATGAAATGTTACTTTGTTTGTAAGAGTTGAAAAAAAATGTTGCCCACTTGAAAGCCTTCCTAGACAGGTATGGTTGGTCTCGCTGGCTGTCATCATGGAAGTAATGAGCTGGAATTGTTTTAAGCAGAAGTAAGAGGTGAAGCTTAGTTCTTGACAGTGTCTGCCTTAATCTAAAAAAGTTTCTTATTTATGTTGTGTTGATATTTTTGTTCTATCACTGTACAGTGTACTGGTGGTATTTTTTTCAGTCTCGAAGCAAAGATTCTAAGTTTCTGAGAACTGCAAATGTACAATAGCTATACTTATTTATCGTGATTTCCTCTCTGATTCATTGATCAGATTATGAGCTTGTTTCTGCAAAACAGGAGGAATTTTATAGGCTAGTATGTTGTAAGTCACTTTTCAGCTTCTAAATAACTGTCTGGAAAGCAAAAAGGGTAAAATCAGAGGTTGAAAGCTCTTATTACATTTTAAAATTTCTGAGGTACCAGGAAGTTTGGCAGACCAATTACAATATGTGATGACGATGACTGTCAAATAGTTGGAAAATATTTTTTGTGGTACTTAAGGAATGTTTTGGATTTTAGCGTGGAGGTTTAGTTGTGGGGTTTTGTTCATTTTTTGAGTTGGTTGTTTTGGGGATTTTTTTTCCCCTAACCTTCAAGGACAGAAAGATTGAGAGCCTGATTCTCTTCTGAAGGCTGGCAAGTCGAGCCTGGAGACATCATGATGGTTCAGGACAAGGAACTGTCTGTCCTGAGGATCATACTGTGGTACCTCAGCCTTACTGTTTCTTGATGTGCATAAGGAAGGCAGACCATGATCTTTATTGTACCTACGCTTGTTCTTTTCCCTCTTCTTGCTCCCTCACCAACTCTGTTATGAAAAAATATGATACCTTAGAAATGTCATACTTTCTTACCTCATTGCTAGGTACCTTATCTTAAAGCCTTTAGTCTTCAGTTAATGTGGGGCTGTTTAGCATACACAACACCTGACTTCAGTACTAAGTAATATTGCAGCTTATATTCTGATGTGCAATTTTTTTTTCAAGTTTCATATTCAGTTTCTGAAGTTATATTTGTAGAATCTAGTAGATATTGTCTACTGACAGCTTCAACTCAGCTCTTGGCTAGAAAATTTTAGACATGTATGAAAGCTTATGGTGATAATGAAGCAAAATGTCATTTTTACTTCCAGTTTGCTTAAGTTTTTGAATTGACTGTTTGAAGTGAGACATCATTTGTTTGGCTCAGATGGTGTTTATTTTCCTTTCAGATGGAGGTGAGCTGTAGCTTCTTTTGAGATGGATATAAATAACTCTTTAAAATATGCAGTTATGACAGTGCTGGCTACTGTTCCTCTGTCAAATTCTTTGATTAGTAATTAGATTACCTAGTAATCCAGGAGAGGAGGGTGTAATTGATCTCCCCTGGCACCAGAGCTTTGCCTTTCTCTTTCTTCCCCAGCTGGAGGGGCAGGCCATGAGGCAAGAGACAGCATGGGCAGCTCCTGGGGCTGGAAAAGAGCCATGTACTGCAAGGCTGCTGCATCTGGTCTTCTGGACAGGTCAAACAGCTGCCTGTGAGGTGCCACTTCCAGGTGGTTTGAGTGGTTCAGGTGCTCTCACTCCAGCATGAGGAGGTGCTCTGGCAGAGAGAGAGCATCTGTCTGTCCTGCTGGTCACATCTGACCCATGGGAACTGATGACTCACTGTTGAGGCCTCTCTATCTCTGGTGACTGCGCAGACTGGAGCTTACGCAGAGGAGCTCCCTCTTTTGCGGTAAACCATCGTCTCACTTCCTGTGTGTGGATTTATTAGGGTTTAAAGATGTGTGGGTGTGTACTTAAGGAAGTTTCAGCTTTTTCATTCTCTTCTAAATTAACAACTTGTTGTGACAGCACTAGGAGTTTGGGCTGTCCCCATTGGATGTTGCATGTTCCTTAGCCTCCCTGGCAGTGCTGCTGGCCAGGGGAATTGTCTGCTACCCACAGCATCTCTTTACCCCCTGCCCAGTCAGCTTGGGGCTCACCCACGTGCCTTCTGTGGTGCTGCCTGTATCAGGCCAGACACCTGGGCTAATACAAGAAAATACTAGTAATGTATTCGTTGTTTTATAAATACAAACCATCACAACTCATATTTGGTCCCTTATAGACTTTCATCCAGTCTTGCTTTTTCTAAATTCATTTAGAAAAAAAATATATATGTATATAGTAATGTTCTGCTGTATTATCTAAAGTGAAAACAGTCTTAGCTGAGGATCGTGGTTTGCCTTTAAATCTGGCTGATGGCTGACTTCATTGTGATTTCTGTGTCTGTTTGGATAGCGGAATGACAAAAGATCTTGAAATTTCTGAAAACAAGCCTGCTGAGATATATAATAATAATAAAAAAAGAACTGGTATGATTCTCCTTACCTTAATTGTGTGTTTTGTGATCTACAAGTAAATATCTGTTATGTTCTGCTTAGTCTGTTTTGTATGAAGTAATTGTTTTTTCTGTCACACTTCAGAAATCAGGAATTTATCCTCAATGGAATCGACAAATAGAAATTGACATAATCCTGTTACACGAGTAGGATGTCTAAAGCACTTCAATAGGAGGCTTCATCGTTTTTATATATAAACCATCTCTATTAAGAATTGAACTTATGGTTGTATAACACCATCTGTTAATGGTATGGTATAAATAGATGTTCATCTATACTTTGTAAGGCATGATCACTTCTTTAATATGCTCAGCCTCCTAAAGCAGAATTTATTAATGGTGAACCATATATATATATTACACATGGCATTTCTAGGTATATTCTAGTTGGCAACAATTAAATTCAGGTTTATTATGATTAGCTACCCTTGGTACATACTCAGAACACACCTGGGCATTAAAAAGATGCAGTACCTGCTTTAAGGTTTACAGACTACTGGGCTAGACTTGAAATTAGTGGGAGGGCATTGAGGCAAAACAGGGATAGCTGGAGGAAAGAACAAAGGCTGTGCTTGCGTGGTTGTGTGGCTTACGTCACTTTGTTAAGCAAACAGGGTGGTTCTGCTAAGCCCTCCAACTTTGTAGTTGTGAGGATACGTGCCTCTTGTACCATGCCAAACCATCCCACTGATAGAGAAGTTAAATTGTTCTCCATCTACCTGTCATCTTGCCAAAAAACAATGTGCAGATTGTGATGTGGGGGATAAGATCAAATGTAAGGGATCAGTAGTGCCTTTGGGAATATCTCTCTCACTCCTTCTCGTGAGAGACTTGCCTACTTGCTGTCCCCAGCGGTAGTCTTATCATTGCACTATTAGTATTTCATACACCTGTTCTTTTTGTAATCTTTTCTGCAGCAATCATTCTCTGATGGGGGTAATGGGTATTAAAAAGGAAGATCCAACAAGGATGTAGCTATATCTCTTACATGCTGGACTTTGTGCTTCTGTCTTTGAAATTCCAGCTGGCAAAGCATTGATGCAGAATGACACTTTGGCGTTGTTTTTACGTGTGCTGGTATTGTAGATGTGATCACAACAGACAAAAATGCTTGTGCTGGTATAATTTTGCTGGGGAGGTAAGTTAAAGCATTATACCACAATAAAAAAAGAAACCCTTTACTCATAACATGAAGTTGCAGATAAGGAAGGATCTTCCAGTTTTACTAGTCTGTCTTGGGTATGTCTGTGATCTTAGTGGGTCTTTCTCATCCTACCTAATCTGAATCTGATCATATAAACTAATGGGGATAATCAGTTAGAAAAGATTAATTTCAAAGGGAAGATTGTCACTTTATGCTTGATGCTAGATGTTTATCTGGAAGTCTCTTTCCTTCCAAGGCTTGTGAAGGCATATGGGGCCAGTGCTGGTGCATTTGTTAGCACTGCTATAGCCACTTGCATGTATGGAGAAGCCTTTGCCAGTGCCTAAAAAGTTATCTCTTTCCTTCCAACATCCTTAGCCTGTCATCTGCCATGGTGACTACAAAGACTTGCTCCCTCTATGTGTTACTGTCTTGATGTCACTGCTCTACCTCCACCACATGCCTTCCTGGCTGTGTACAGTGGACTTGGGGCTTGCCTCCAAGACTCATTTGTTGACCAAGTCTGTTATCATCCTCTGGATTGTGCTTGGGGTGGCTCTGGCACACCTGGGAGGAAATGCTGGCCACTTTGCCCCCATACCGTTCACATTATGGCACATGCCAGGGTACAGCAGAGGCAAAGTCCTTTCATCAGTACCACAGGACTAGGTCAGGCAGCTGTAATAGCCCAGGTCTGCTCTACACAGGCCAAGCACTGCATGTTTCAAAGGCAAATGGGGCCTACAGGAGCCTGAACAAAACTAAATAATGAAGCTGGACTTCTAGGAAACCTGTGGGCTTTGCACTCTTCCTTGGTCAGTGTACTTGAAACAGTTAATTCTGGTTAGTTTGCTGCAGACAGATAGGTAATAGTATATAGTCTTTGTTGCGGAAATTAAATTGAATTCTGAGGAAATCTGTCTTTTCTTTATATCTGAAAGTGCAGTAGGCTCTGGACTCCTTGTAGCAGGAACCTTGGACTCCTATTTGCTCTGTCTGATGCAAATGACTACTAATGGTGTCCAGTGCTGTGTGCAGGGGCAGCTCTAGGTTGAGGAAATTATTCTGGAGTAGCTTAGCTCGCTAAACCTGGAAGCTGAATTATGTTAATCAGCATTCCTTGCTTAATGAAAACCAAAGTGAGTTATTGAAATATCAGTCACACTTCTTGATGCCACCTCAGCTGATGTGACCACTTTTTGGATGTGATCCGAGATCTTTGCTTCAGCACTTGCCTGATAGTCATCCATCTCTTATTTTTCCTTAGCTGTGAGGGGGTGCAAGTATGTATGACTGTTACTACAGTAACACTGTGATTGAATGTTCTAGTAGGAATGTGTTTATCTTAAAACCTATATTTATCTTTTTGTGAACAGTCTCAATTTAGCTAAGACCCTTTCAAAGTGAAAGTTTAATTTATTGCACTGGAAGATGCTTTCTTGTGACAAACTTAGAAATATATTATGAACAAATTGTGTGTGCAGAGGGGGGTGTTGTCTAAAAAATGTTCTTTTTAAAAATGAGCTAGATGCCTGAAATATCTACCTACAGCAAGCGATAAAAACAATTTAACTGATTTTCCCAACCAGAGCAATATGATAACAGATTGAACTAAACTGAAGAAGCCAAAACTGAACTTCTGTGTCTGATTTAATGTAAGTGGCCAAAAATATGTATTTTGCTCACTTGCATATGCTTGCACCAAGCCTTGAATTAGAAATGGAGACAAGGAGAAAAACAGTGAGCAGAAAAGGATGGGAGCCTTTCCATCACTTTCAGCAAATGCTGACTCAGATTCTTATTCTATGCCCTCTTAGCAGAAAGACTGTCTTGTGTAAACTAAGGAGAACCACATCCTATCTCCTTCCTTTTATCTGTATTAAGTCTGTGGGCCTGCTACAGCATGAGCAGAAATAAGCAATCCACTGAAGCCTGTGGGTATCACCTTGTTAAGTAAATACTGCCTATCACAGATGGAGCTTTAGGCCATTAACCAGACTTGCCGAGCACTGGGAATACTAATGAGCAACCATGGTTGGCACTGATGGAGGCAGGACTCTCAGGCTCATGAGGCCTAGGATTAGTTTTTCTTGGGAGGGATTTTTTGACTGAAATCTCTTGTCTTTGGTTGGCCACTGACTATATTTGGTTTCAGTTTTTGAAGCCAGACTGTTTGCCTTTTTTTGAGACAGAAGTTCAGGTGCAGAGTGTGGGAATGTGATTTTATTGCAGTTCATGTAATCGCTGGTGTCTTTGTTCTTAGAATTCAGACTGCAAGTATATTAGAACTTGTAACAGGACCAGTGATCTCCCAGTCAGTTGATGTAACTTGTGTAATTTGTATGAACATTATAGTTAAGATCTACTTAGGGACCTGCACATCATTGTGCAAAGGGCTATGCAATCACAGACCAAAATGTCAATACTCAGCTTGTAATTTCAATGAGATGACTAGGAATTAGAGGAATACAGGATGATGGAGAATGGGAAGAAGAGAGCAGTGAGCAGATGCTGGTGTGCTACATGGACTCATGTAAGACAACTATCCTTCAGAACTGGGATGGAACTACACCATACTGGTAATGAAACAAAACACGGGGCTACTCTTCCTTCTGAAGTTTCCTACTGCTGACATCTAAATGAGACCCATTCTAATGGGAATAAAGTGATTTGAATATTATATTGGTTTTTTGGGGTTGTTTTTTTTTTTTTTTTTTTTACCATAAAATTAAAATGCCCTAGACAACCATGCTGAAGCCTCTTTACTCATAGGTTTTGTCTTGGAGTGGGTAAGACAGTTCCAGAGGATGTAGAGGAAGAAAAGGGGAGATTTTATTCACTTCTGTTGATGTTCACTTCCATGCTAATGCTTTTGACTTTGGAAAGAGGTGTTAGTAGCTGTGAGAATTCACACAGGTGCAGTGTCTGCAGTCCCTCCCCTGGGAAATGATTTATCAGCAGCCTAAAGCAATAACTAAAACAGCCACCTGCCTTATGCCATTGCAGTTGGCAGTAATGTTACAGTGTGAAGATTGCCATATGTGTAGAGAGGCCATGGTCTCTTTCTGCCCTGATCAGGAAAGAACTGTGCTGAAAGCAGAAAGTCTCTTCCATGCTACTTGAAACTTCAAGTTAATGATTTGTTTGACTGACTGGCTTGCCTGTAAGTGCATTGTCAGGTGATCTTATTGGAATGACAGGGCAGGAGAGCTCTTACGTCTCTACTATTACTGTTTGTTTAGGCGTGTAGGTATTTCCTGCAAAGCCAGCTCAACAGAGCAACTAGAGCCTGACTGTGCAATCATCTGTAGTGCAGGAAAGCTAAAAGTTCAAGCTGTTCTCCAGTTTGCATAGTTTACTCTTTTGAACTTGGCAGTATAATCTCTTCTACATGTTTGTGGATTCTGCTTAAAATCTCTAATGCACTGGAGTTTATCTCAAAAAGTAAATGAGAAGTAGGGAGAACAGAGTGCCTCTGAAAGCCTTACTTCAAGTTGTTTCTTCCCTTCTTTAGGTGAAAGAAACTTCATGTAAGGTTGTGCAAGGGTATCTTCTTGATCTTTGGACAAAAAAAAGCCAGGATCTTGGTATTCATAATCCTTGAATCAAACTCTTGCAGGATGCACGGTCCAGTTCCCAAAAGTACAGCCAGCTCTGAAGTTGGGTATAGCTGCTCAGAGCCTTGTCCAGTCAAGTTGGGAATATCTCTAAAATATAAAACCAATAAAACACAAGTTCCACTGTAACATGAGAAAGAACTACTTTACATTGAGGATGGCAGAGCACTGGAAAAGGCTGCCCAGCGAGGTTATGGAGTCTCCTTTACTGGAGATATCCATAGCTCACGTGGATGTATTCCCTTGTAACTTGCTCTAGATGACCCTACCTTGGCAGGAGGAAATTATCTCCAGAGATCCCTTCCCATCCCAACTATTTTGTAATCTCAAAGAATTGAGTTAATACAAAGGGCAGCCTGGGCTAGTATTTGGTCATCTTTGTTTTGACCCCTCTGCATGAAACTCAAGGGCTTCTGATGACTGACTCTTTCAGCCCAGTTAATGGGCTGCTGCTCTCTCCTTTCCTTACATGCCAACCATTCATCCCATAGGTCTCACCTGGCTGATGTAGGTACTGAGGGAGACTTTTTGGAAAGCTTTGGGAGAGCCACGCTAAAGGATATCTACTGCTCTTTGTTCAAAGTCACCTTTTTCCTCATAGAAAGATCACATCAGCTGAGAACCATTTCCCTTTGGTAACTCCCTGTTGCCAGTTCTCAGTGATCTTCTCATTTTTATTGTGCTTAGAAATGGCTTTGAAGACTTGCTTCACAGTCTTTCCAGGGACTGTGATTAAGTCTGTGATTTCCCAGTATAATCCTTCTTGAGGAGGAATCTGACCTTTTTGCATTTTAAAAGTAAT
Source organism: Anomalospiza imberbis (assembly GCF_031753505.1). Classification (NCBI taxonomy): domain Eukaryota; kingdom Metazoa; phylum Chordata; class Aves; order Passeriformes; family Viduidae; genus Anomalospiza; species Anomalospiza imberbis. The sequence continues at coordinate 124,616,665 of NC_089681.1, read as the reverse complement.
TGGGCCCTCCTGAAAGTGCCATGGCCTTTTAAAGGCAGTTAGAATGGTGTCTCAGTGGTGCTGGCCAGCAGTCTCACTGGCCTCATTTGTCACATGAGCCCAGAGGACCAGACAGATATTCAGTCTGCTCTCCCAGGCACTTTGTTGGGCAGAGGAGCCAGAAAGGCCTGAGATCAAACCTCACCAGTAAAGGCCTTTTCTGCTTCTGCTAGCACCAAGCTCCCCCAGCCCACTCAGCAACAGAACCATGTTTTCTGTAAAATTGCTTTTTGTGACTCTGTACCAGGAGTAGACCTTGTTGCTTCCTCTTACACTTTTTTATTAATTTTGGCTCTGAGGCAGCTTCAGCTTCCCTAGTACCCTCCCTGTACACTGGCTTTGTTTGTGTTTCCTTAAACCTTCTGCTTTTGGTATGCTTTTGTGACATCTCATCAACTCCTTCAGGGATTAGTTTAGTTTTTTGTTTTTTTTTTTTTTTCAAAGGAAACAAAGTAAAATACCTGCTTGGGACTTTGCTTGAGTAAAATAAATACTTTTAAGATTAAAACTCCGAAATAGTACCTTGACAGCATATATGAATACCCAGGGCTGAGGTAACTTGCAGTGCTTGAGACAGAAGTATTGTGTGGGCTAATAAAATATTTGCAGGTATGTAAAGGGACTGCTAAAGGTGATCTTATTTTTGATGAGAACTTATGAATATTCACTTGCTTTCTTTTCAGTTTTAGTAGCTATTTCCTATTGCAACCGGTTGTATATTGAATTGCTGGGGGTGTTCTACACCCACTCTTCAGGTGTTGCCAACTCTCACAAGCATTCCTTTTGATTAAAGGAATTGCCAGGCTTTATTATCTGAATTCTTTTGGCCTTATTCGTGTTAGCCTGAAGGAGGAGGGAAGGAAAAGCCCAATTTTAAAGGCTTCAAAAGCCACAGCACAGGCAGCTCCTTCTGGTGTGGTACAGGGCAGGATCAAGGTAGGGTGTCACAGCCAAGCTTTCGATGACTGGTTACAAGTCTAGAAAGCAATGACTGCACTGCTGATGCTTCTCTCAGCACTCAGGAGAAGGGGTTTAGCCTGTGCACTCCTTAACCCACTAACTTGGTTTTGGTCTATGTGCAGCCTGCTGAAGCACTTCTGGCTGCAGAATCTCCTGAAAGTAGAGCATGAAGGAAAAATATAAAATTTCTCTGAGCTAGAATGAATATCAAACTCAGTTTTGTGTTACTTGACAGATAGCTCTGTTGGAGATGAACGGCTGAATGAGAGCTTGGAGCTCTTAGTGCTTGAGCATGTTTCACTGGCTTTGAGTATAGCTTTATTTAGCCTGGGAAAACAGGCAACACTGTGACGTCCATTTTATAAATCTATTACTAAAACTGCCTTTTTTACAGCTTCTGTTGCCTTCAAGGCTGATAGAAATCCCCAGGATGAAGCCAGAAAGAACATAATCTGTTGAACTGTGATGCTGAAGCAGATTTGCAAACATCAATAGTGAATAAAATATTCTGCTTAAAAACATAAATCTCTACAATCACTGAAATAGCTGACTATGATAAAAAGGCAATGAATTTTTCATGAAGTACAGCAATAGCACCAGATGGTTACTGGGCTTGTGGGAGAATTTTTCCATTTCACATTAATTCTGAAAAACAGTGAACTAAAATCAGTATGCAGTAATGAATTGGTCACACACAATGTTAGTTTGGAGCTAAAATAAGTGGATGCAATCAGATTTGTTTTAAACTGGCTTATTGTCCTGGACTGGTACTTGAGATCTGGTTCCATGAGTTCTTGTCTACACAGGTCTCCCTGCAGTGTGTATGTGGGTGGTGTTTGGTTTAAATTGCTTTATGCTCATACAATTGTCATCTGTCCTTTTTCTAATCTTGTCAAATCCTGCTATATTTAACCTGCTTTCAGAGAGATGTTACTTCAACACAGAATGGATGAAACCACTGAAAAAGTATTAACTTTTTCACATTAGTGAACTTCACCCATGTCATATGAGCTACAGTGGTAGTGTCTGCAGTGTATGGCTTTGTTATTTGAAAGTCATGTTAGTTTAGTACTTTTCAATGTTGAACATTTTTATTAAACATAGGTGTTTGCCTGTGGCTTAAATTTATGGCAGTTTCTAGTCAGGAGTGTATTATGTCTAGCATGTGCTGCCCTTAGTCATGCCTGCTGACCTGCTTTATCATCCCTCATAGGATAACAAACTAGAAATCTTAAGAGTAAGAATACAGCTTGCTGTTGGTGTAATGCTTAGTGAAGAGGTAATTTGGGGCTCAACACTGTGAGCCCTGTGAACACTGTCAAAACACAGGAAAAATGCTTTATTAAGGATTCCTCAAACAAAAGATTTATTGTCCAGAACTTTTTTTTTTTTCTTCTTTTTCTTATTTTTTTTTCAAACCTAGGTCATATTCTGGACCTCCATTGGAAAACCTAAATTAAGTTTCAGCCACCAACTGTGATTTTTGATTACTCTTTTTCCTACCTTTTTATTTTCATTGTGGCATCTCAGCCAGTTTAACAAAAGCAAAAGATGTTTTTTATCTATTGAACTTCTGACCACTGTATTTCTGAGTTGTGGGAAATGGATTTGAATATGTGGTGGCACATGTATAAGCAATGACTGCCTTAAACTGTTCCAGAGTAAGATTTAATGAACACTAATCTTCATGAAGTTTGAAGTTTAAGGGTTTTTTTTTTTTAGTTATGTGACTTTATTTTACTTATTTTGTCAAGTGCCCTTCTAGTTTACACTCCCAGTAGGAGAGCCTTTTTATGGAGAATTTATCTGCATGTACTTTGCCCTCATCAACCTGCCAACACATGAGTGTGTCCAGTCTTGGAAGTCAAGCTCAGAGCTCTTGTTCAGTTATGTGGTGGCTGATGTCCACATGGTACAGTACATGTCATGTTAGTTCTGGGGAGAAACTGTGTAGCTACACTAACCTGATGCTACTCCTCAACTAATGTGCCATGTCTTCCTGCAAAGTTAACCAGTGAGGTTGGCTGACACAGCTTTCTAACTAGGGGTACTCTAACTAATCAGGATATACCTTCCTGATTGTACATTTCAAGAGCTACACATACTGATGAGTGAGTACACACATATCAAGGCAAAGTATAGCTTATGTCCGTGTATAAAATGGATTAAGATAATTGAGTCTGAATATTAAGTTGTAACATTGCTTTAGATTAGCCCCCAAATTGTTAGTCTGATGCTGCTGTACTGTGGTTGTGTAGCAGATTAGCATGTGTGGCTTGGCAGATGGAAGTGAGGAGGGGATAGAGGGCACCTGATGTCCATGTCTGGTTCCACAGTGTGTGCCTGGGATTGGGCTGGGAAGCAGGAGGCTTGCACAGCCCCTCTGGGGCAGGCAAGGCACTGCACCAGAGAGCAGGTGCTGTCTCCCAACACCAGCAGTTTAGGGGCAAATTACTGAAAGGTATTTCATTATGGGCTGCTTCTGGCAACAGACTCCTGTTGTGGTTGGTGCTGTTTTTCTTGCCTTCTCTGGAGTATTGTACTGCAGTATTATATAATCATTTTTACAGGCCTTAGTCACGCTGCACGCTTCAGAGCCGGCCAGTTTGGATCTCAAAGCTGGGACTATGGCAAGAGTGCTGGAGCTGCAGGGAGAGTACTGTGTGTCCCCTTCCTTTCAGGAAGCCAGCATAGTTTATGTTGTGAAGTGTGCTGTTATCTGAGCTGCAACTCCTTGTTTCTGAGTTCATGAGTCTTACCTAAAAGCAACTGACCTGTAACTCCTGGGTTTTCTTTTGTTTAATTTAAACCACCTCAGATATGACCCTGAAACAAAATGAAACAGGAAGATTTAGGAGCAGACTTTACAAAGCCTATTAAAAAAAAAAAAAAAAAAAAGGGGAGGGAGGAGAACTGAAACTGTGCCAAGCATTTATGGAGGGGTGAACGGCAGAGAACAAGAGTGGTTTGAAGTAGAGGAAGCTGGGCGTTATGCAGAAGCAGACTTACAAACAGGTAACGTTACTCCAGCGTAAATATGTGCAACATGCTAATCCAACCCAGCTCTGCAAGATTCTTGTATGAACACAAGGTTCAGAGCATTACCATTCAGTGGTGTGCCCCAGCAGTACCAAGCGAATAAAAGAAGCACCCTGTCAGTGTTAGTCACTGTGGCTCTATCTACGTGTGTATGGTGATGATTACATATACAAGCTCTATTTCAGATGTGTTTAAGTCTGTGTTGTAACTCTCTTGAAATGTTCTCTGAAGTATTTGTTGTCGCATTTAACTGTATAAAATTAGTAACAATGCAACTGTTCACTGCCAAAGCCATTCCACCTTAAACAAAACAAACCATTATCTTCCTCTGTCTACATTCTCTGGGTATAAACACAGGACTGCTTTTGCTGGCCAGAGAACGGCTCCGGTTATTTATAGCATTGCAAAAATATTTCCAGATTCTTGTTACCTATTAACAGGCCATTCTTTTTGATATGGGACAAAATAAGAAGTCACAATGATCTCAAGTGGACAGATAGGGAAAGGCTAGAGAATCCTGAGAGATGCAGCATTTCTGTTGTCCTTTGTGTTCTTTGGCAGTTGCTCCCAAATCACACTGCTGATCGACAAGATACTCATGAACAATTCTCTTGTCTTGTGAAAATACTCTCTGAAAAGCTTCATGATTCAGAGAAGAGGAAGATTAAACACCTCTAGGGCTCTCACTGCTCCCTGATATCTTGTTTTACTGATGAATGTTGATTAGCTGGACCTGAGAAGTGGTGTTCTCAGTAAAATAAATGCAGGCAGCAGGAAATTTGTGGTTATGTTGCTCTCATTTTGTTTTGGATTTTTTTATTGCTTTTAAAGTCACGTCTCTGTGTCTACTTGCATAACATATGTAAAAAATACTGCACTTTAGTGTAAAGAAAACATAGCTGAGTATCTGAAAACCTGTCTAAAAGTTAAACGAGACTTTCGGAAATACCATGGGAGAACTTAATATTTCAACTTCATATTCCTGACCTCTGGCATCTGTTTAAAGCATACTGAAGGAATGAACTTGTGGTGTTGGTGGCTCAGAGGTCTTCAAAGGTAATTTTCAAATAATGGTGTGTATATCTGCCTATGCAAATACACGCACGTGTTTTTGGGGGAATGTGCAGTGCTGTGTCCTGCCGCTCCCCTCGACCCTTGCTCGCTGCAGCTGCTAAGAGCTCGGAGGCAGGGCGGTTCCCGGTGCCGCCTGGGTTTCCATGGCCCTGCCGAGCTCCCTGCTGGGGGAGGGAAGGTGTGTGCCTCCATTCGCTCCTCCCGAATTGTGCAAGACGAGCGTCAGCGTGAGGTCAAAGAAAGAGTCAAGTGCATTGATGCTACATAATGCTTTTTCTTCCAAGTGGTTTGGTTTTTCTTTTCCTTCCTCCTCCCTGACCTTGTCTATTTTTTTTTTTTTTTCATCCTGGCCCTGCCCTTTTCCTCCTCTGCTCTGACAGCATGAAACGGGGCAAGAGTGGCCTCGGTGGGGTTTAGAAATGGAAGCGCGTTTCCTTTCCCACCGCGTTGCGCTGAGTCAGAGCGGCCGAGGGCTGGGGCGGGCCGCGCCCGCTGCCGGATGAGCAGAGCGCTCTGTCTGCTGGCGGCCTCTGGACTCCGGCCGGCTCGTGGCATTTTTTCAAAGCTGCTCTATTGTCGCTTTTCCTTTGATGTGCAAAGCTGAGCAGGAGCGTGAGTGCCTGTTTCTGCAGCGAAGAGCTCGGGAGATAACAATGTTATCGGAGCATGAGATGAATATCCATGTAATGTTGTTAATATTCCGATAACACTGGCTTTCAAGAGCTAATGGGAGACGTTCAGACTTTCAGCCAAGCTCTGTTGCCTGTAACATGTAGGCTGGACTAACTTACTGAGAAAAAGGGATGTGTATGAAATTTCTGGCCTTGATTTCGTGTAGTCCTTAAGACAACCAGAACGAACCCAAACTCAGCTGTATATAGGCTTCTGTATGTAATTAGGCAGGTAAATCCGCACCAAACAGATGTGTATCACTGCCCACAGCTAAGCAAAGCACACTCGGGACTGCTTCCCTGCTCTTCCTCATGAACAGCGAAGCTGAGGAAAACGTGGTGGGCTAGAAAAGCCTCAGAAGAGTAAACAACAATACTGTTGATTTTCTTACAGGGAAGAGGTTATTTTTTCATCAATAGAATGAGGGTGAGATGTATGGGCACAATATCAAGTGGCAGTAGGACCAGTGCATTAAAATTTTAGGGTAAACTCCACAGCCTTCTGCTCTTGGAGTGGATGCAGCCCTTGAGAAGGACATCTTTGAGGTCAGTGGGAGGTCAGGAAAGATCAGAGGATATGTTCAGAGCTTGCTTATCATGCAAAGAAAATGAAGCTCCAGAACAGTCTGCTGTCTTTGCAAACCACCCATGACTCTCATGGCAATCTTCAGACAGGGTATTTTTGGTTTTGATTTTTTTTACCTAAGCTTCCTTATTGTCTATTAATATTACTTTTCCATTCTGTGTACAATTTGAGAGATGGGCAAGCATATTTTTCTAGTTGTTGAATAGGTACATTTCCTAGATGTTTTTTCTGCTACTACAGAGCTAACTGAAGCAACAAACCCATCTAAGATCTGTATTAGATGATATAGTACTGGTGCCTTTGTAGTTCTCTTGTCCTTTGGTTCATAGAGCAAGGGAGCGAACTGGGAACCTGAAGTACACTTTCCTGTGCAGATACCTGGTAGAACTGAGACACTGAAGTCTCTGAAACACCTAATATGAACCTACAGCATATCATTGTCGTATGCGTGCACAATATTTTGGTTAGATTTTGAAGAGGAAAACAAGGCATTAGGACTGTGCAGTCTCTAACAGCCATTATCATTAATAATGTATTAAAAAGCAGGTTTAGAGCCCTGAGGCTATCATCTCAAGGCATAATCAGAAATGTCAAGGTGACTCAGGATGATGTGATGGACCATGGCATCTCTGAGCTGCTCTGAAACGTGTCATTCCACATAGCACACGTGGCAAAATGCACAGGGGGCTCAGACAAAAAGGCTTTGTTGCCCTCGGAATCACACACACTCTTCTCCTTGGCAAGGTTTCATAGCAGCAATGGTGTGTTTTGTCTTTGCCTTCTGAAAATGTGGGCTTGTTTTTATGGTCTGCAGCTAGTTCAGGATATGAAAGATTCTGTCAGCAAATAACAATCTAATTCCCCCCCTTATTGGGATAGAAATACTTTTTGCTCATGTTCATGGTGGGGGAAGTTAAGTATGGCTCAAAAATATTTGAACCAATAGGGACATATTTTCCACATTGTTGCAGTCTAGCTGAAAGTTGATACAATTAACAATGTCTGTCTGTGTTAGTTTTTGGCTGTGTCACCATACCTCTCTCAGATAACATTATTCTTTTGAGGACAGCAGCCTCTTTTCACACAGTGGGTTAATCAGCACCACCGTGTTCCTGTTTGTAAATTGCATTAGAGCAGCTTTGAGCTCTTTCCTGGTGTCAGTGCAAACCAAGGTTGAGCACTGATGCCAAAATCTCACATCTATTCTTTGATCGGTGGTGGTGTTTTTTTTTTTTTCCTTAATTGGATATTTTGGTGACACAATTCAATATAACAAAAAGAAAAGAAGTTGATTATGTGAAAGAAGTTGTAGGAAAAAAGTTAATTGGAGTTATCCAGACTATAACAGAATGTTATCTAAAAAGGATAGTTCATCTCACTGTCTTCATTTTGAGTATATAGTTGCAAATTCTTAAGAAATAGCATTCCTAGTAGGGACCAGGTGGTTAAGCCACTCCTCTCACCCTGTGACCTGATGTTTTCATTTTATTTTTATACAGAGACTTTTAACAATAGTTTTTTATTATGTTTAGTGGACTCTTTTTTTTCTTTATAATGGGCTTAGCTTCCTGAGCAGCAGAACATCTACCTGCCTTGATAATTACAGGAGTTTCTCTCAGAAAGCTCTTCTCTTAGAAAGCTTTTCTCTTACAGCACATTGTTTACTCAATAAATTTTATCTGCCTTTTGCATTCTAAGTGGGTTAGTCCATTTTAGCACCAGTTGACTTTCTAAATTAAAATAGCCTTGCTGGTATAACAGTGCAGGTGCATATTTGTTGAGTCTGGAACAAAACTGAGATGGACCCTTGCTACTTTCAATTTTTTATGCTAGAGGACTAACACCTAAGCTATTCTTGAGCTCTGGTGTGGCTGAGGCTGTGCAATTGGAAATTTGTCTCTGCCCATTGCAGAAAGTGACTTTGGGTAGTGTTAATGTGAGTCACAGCTCTGTGGCAAACATCTAGCTTTTACTGATTTAGTAGTCAAGAGCTCATTAATTTCTAATTTCTATAGAGTCAGGCTTGTAAATCTCTCTTTTTTTTTCCCCTTCCTTCTCCAGCATCTGACACAAAGGCACATATGAGCACATACCTGCCTATACTCTTTGGTTTAAAGCCAGGTGACCATGTCAGCTGAGGTAGGGCCATGCCTGAGGCTACAAAGTCATGGTGAAAGGCTTTCTCTGCTAGGCTGGGCTTGGTGCTGTCCTAACATGCTCATGCTAGCATTCTTCTATGACGCTTCTCCTCCAGCATGGCACATGAACTGAAAAAACTCTCATCTACTTGGCAGAAGCCTGCAGCATGCAATGCAAACAGATCCCTGTCTGCCATCCAAGTGAGTTATACACCAAGTCTGCATTCCTCACTTCTTCTCAGTTCTTCTCTGTAAAATGATGGTAATTCTTTCATCCTTTTGCAAGATGGTTTGGATGAAAGGTGTTGAATTGATGTAAAATGTAACTGTAAGGAATGTACCTTCTTGTTTCCAGCTGCTCATGCTGCTGACATACAACTCAATTCTTTTTCTCTCAGGCATTACTCCAGTGAGGAAGAATGAGTTTTGACTGCTCTTCAAGCAGTTATATCCCAATTTCATGACATTGCTGCTGTTTTACTACCCTAACGAATGACCTTGATTTTACTAATGCTTTTCCTAATCCTGACAAGAAAAGTAACTTTTGCTTCTGACAGTAAAACTGAGGCTTTGTCTTTAGTTAGGAGGCTTTCTTAGCAAGGAGCAGAGATGTTTGTATCTGAAACAGCCAGGTTTCTTTTTCTGCTGGCTTTGTCTCATTGAGACTCTGCTCACTGAGTGTGGGGTAGCAACTTGTTCTAGAGAACATTGATCCATCAGTAGTGTCTTGCTGTAAGCAAATTGCCTCTGATTCTCCTTTTAAAATTTTCTTTGTTTTCTTTTTTGACCAGGAAAGGTTGCTGCAAGTGCAATAATGAAAATCCTAACAGTGTATTTAGAGCAGTTCTAAGTGTCTATAAGGTTTAATTAGCTGGTTTAGTCCACAGCACAGATAGCTCTAGGAATTTCTATTTCCTATGCATTCCTTTCTCAGAAAGGCATGGATGGTAAAGTCACAGGAGTGGTAAGGAGATGTTACTTCTTCCAAAAAAAAAAACCAAAAAAAACCAAACCAACACCACCACTACCACCTCACCAAAAAACCCAAAAAAACAACCAAGACCAAACCAAACACCCAAACAAAAGAACTTCATATATAGTCCTTTCTAGCTCTTGTTTCTTTTCTCTCATGGGCCCATTCTGCCCTTGTGAGAGACCTGTTTGGATTGCAAAGTAGCCATTTGCTCTTGGCAGGTCCTACAAGAGCTTGATGAGAGAGAGGAGTCATTATCTAGTATCTGCAGCAGCTCCGGGAAGAGAGAAATGGAATTTGGGTCTCCCTGAAGGTGTCTGAATTAAGAGAAATGCAGCCTTCAGGTGCTTATTATGTATAATCATATAACCAAGGGTTAATTAGGAAAGCTCCTGTGGTATTTCAAATGTTTGTGGGATCTCCTAAGGCTGAATAAACCAGGATTTGGGATGGAGACTGGAGACTTAAGAGGTAGTCTCGTGGGACTTTTGCAACTCCGCGTGACTCTCACTTTCACTGGCTCAGCTTGCTCTTTTTTCGAAGCTGTGACGCAGGTGTTAGAGCAAGAATAGGGAAGTATTAATGCCTGATAAGCAGCATTTTGCAAAGTCGCTAAGTAATTGAATTTGAAGTAGATTAGGGTTATTCACAGTCTGAGTGCTAGCACATACGCTAGCACACATACAATCTTGTATAAACAGTCACGATATTAACTAATTCAGTACATGTTTGTCATAGGGGTGTATTGTTTTCTCACCAATGCCAAACTGCAGGCTAGCTCTAGCAGCATAGGATGGATTAAAAATGGCTGAGGCTATGGGAATTGGCGAGGTAAAACCTTTAGGTACCAATAATTCACCACGAGGAGTCCATATGTACTGTAATGTATCCTCAGCATCTGGTACACATCAGGTTTTTGAGCATTGGCTTGATAAACTTAGAAATCCCGATTACATCCTTGAAAGCAGCTGCATAAGAATAGTCTGTATAAAAGGAAATAGTCCTTTTTGTAGGAATATACTTCAGACAGCTGTGGAGCTCCTACTAAAATAAGGCTCTGTTGTGGATTTTTTTTTGCCTCATCAGATAATCTTGACAGAAAGTCCTCAATTCATTTGCCTTGACATAAGATAATTCAAACATCATAAGGCACTCCAGTGATTTCTGCTTTGTCTCTAGCTGCTGTTCTAGGAGGGTACAGGTCTCATAATGTCTGATTAAATGCACAACCTTAGGCCTTGGATATGCCAACAAAATATAAAGCATAAGGGAACTAATTTCCTCTTTTAGTACAGTACTGTGAAAAACTGTGAAGTAAAATTTTTTTCAATTTCCTAAAATACAAGTTTATCTAGCATCTTATCTGCTTGAGCACTGAAAAGTCTCTTCACTAATGGCATAAGGACTTTGAAGGTGGAAAATACTTTGTTTGTTTGTTTTCTCAATGCCAGATACCTTTCAGCATCTCCAACTAAGTTTCTAACTATCTAGGATGTGATACTGGGTTTTGTGGGGTTTTATTTCTTAAAAACTTATTTTGATCTCATAATTTGCTTTCTAAGTTTTACTCAGTAGTGAGTTAGTCCTGTGTCACTCAATTCCCAGTTGAGATCTGTGTGTTAATAAAAATCAACATCAAGCTGCAGCATGTATTCCCTTCCAGAAGTGTATAATGCAAGACAGCAGCAGTAAGCTGTGCTCAGGAAAGCCTGTCTGAGAGCACGTAGCTGGAAGCACAGGGCCATAGACCAGGGGACTGCACAGAACATAGCAGGGCTCCAGCATCACAGAACTGCAAATCCAGGCAGATGTTCTTTAACATCGGGTTTAATTTGTGGTGTTTGTGCCAAGTAAACTCTTTTAACCTTGTGTTCAGAATCAGTTGTACTTAGATCCTATAATTGAGCATTCCCTCTCTGTACTCTGCTTAGTCTCCTTACTGTCTTCACAGTAGGAACTATTTCTAAAATTATTGATGTGAGCAGGGGACTTTCCCTGACTTTAACAGAGATTGGACCAGATATCTACTCTTATTTTATATTGGCATACTTTTAACAATTTTAGCCTGACAGAGTTTGTGCAGTGAAGATTATCTTCAGAACTACATCAATTACAACCAATAAAGGATCTTACTGTTATCTCTTAATGTTGAATAAAATAAGAACACACCCAACTTGCAATGATAGCAAGATGTGTCCATGGAAGATGTAGGCACAGAAAATTATGTATTTCTCTCTGTTTTGACTCTTTGGTCAAAAACATACCCTGCTCTTGAACCCAGCCCTGCTAGCTATTATTCAGAGAAGTTGTAAAGACAGATTCTCAAACCTATCACTGCTTGGGGGAGATGTGGAGGGTGAAGGCAGGGAAGAAAGATTGTGAGTTCAAGCTTGACAAAGTCCTATGTCTTTGAAAGCTGAAAATGTGAAGATTTACTCTATGGGTTAGCAGCTATCATTTTTTCATTAAAAGCAGTATCCAGAGACAGCTAATTGCATTCAATGCAACACTCAATTTTCTATGAGCGGAATGGTTCCTAGTCAGTGTAGCTCTGCTGTTCTGCAGCTGTTATGATGTTTACTAGGTTACTTATCCTCACAAGGTTGAAGCCACAACTAATTATACTGTTACAAATTCAACATGAACTTCTTGTATACTGTACTAATCCTTATTATAATATTCTGTACTTTGAGTGAGCCAAGCAACAACAAGAGTATGCTATCCATCTTTTTTTTTTTTTTTTAATCATTCCAGTAAGTGGATAAGGATAGGTCAAACTTGGTATTTGTCTGTTGTGATAATGTACTCTTCAATAGCTCTGCGTTTTAGGCGTTCAGTGGTGAGGCATCTGGCTAAATAAGAGGTTAGAGTATTGCAAAAGAAGTTTCCATAGAGTTATGGATAACATAAAAGTGACCTCAGTTTTGTCGGAGTGAGGAGTAGAGGTAAGGCTAGAACCCAAGAAAATGGTGGCTCGATCTCCACGAAGCGGGCAGCGGGTGTTTCTAGGGGAAGGGATCCGTGCTTCCCTCCCGAAGACTGCTGTACGGCCCAGTGCCGCAGGCTGGGGGTGGCAGTCAGGCAAAGCATTCCAGATGCAGGCCCTTGCCATAAAGCCTGCTTGTTTTGTTAATTGCTTGCAGGCAGGGCGGGGACTCCAGGCTTCTACAGCAGTGCACAAGTACCCGATGAGCTCTCACGTCTGTTGCCCTGTGGCAGCACTTCTCTCTTTGGGAGAGGTACTTTCAGAAGCTGTTAGCTGCTGTTTAGGGCTGCTGAATAACGATCGGCTATTTTCTTCTTTCTTCCTATTTTTTTTTTTTTTTTTTTTTTTCTTCTGAAATTACCTCCTCTGTGACCTTCAGCCTTTCCACCCCACACACAATCTGTTGTTCTCTGTGTTTGTAACTTTTTCCCAAGGCCTTTTTCTGGTTTTAGTGAGGACTTATTAGGATATATCTTTTTGCTTCTCTCCTACATAGTTTTGAGGAGGACAGTAGCCAATGTCAGATACCACAGGGAAAATGTAAAGACTCTTCTAATACTTCTTGTAGCTCTGGAAGAAAAAAAAATCCTTTAATGTAGACCTCTGCTCATGAGTTAATTTTTCATTTTCCCCTGTTGCCCTATTTGCTTTCCTAAGGGCACTGCCTCCCACCTAATGCAGGTGTGAGGCAGGTGTTCCTTATGACTGAAGATGGTCTATTTGGGGCAAGCACGTGTCAGCCAAAGTCCCCACCTGCTTTCTGACTGTGTTCTTCAGTGTCAAATTCAAGGGATGGCTTGAAGGTCAGAGGGGATTTTGTGAGTGTTTGGTTACATGTCTGCATCCTTGTTATAGTTACCAGAAAAGTAAAATGGAGGGAAGTACAGATAGCTGAATTCTTTACACATTATATAGTTTGAATGTGTTTATATATGTGTAGAGGGAATTCCATGAAAAGTGCAAAAATGAGTCTATGAGCCAAGATAGACTCACATTAACTCTATCCACTATAGTTAATATTGGATGGCTGGTGCTGGTTTTGGCTGGGGTCCATTTCCCTCATAGAGGTTAGTACGGAGCTGTGTGTAGGTAGTAGGTCAGTATGGAGTGATTATTCAGGGATCTTTCCATTCCTGCTGAGCCAAGGCTGCTTCTGCTTCCCACCCCAACACTGAGCAGCTGGAGGTGCATAAGGATTTGGGAGGGGGCATGGCCAGGACAGCTGACCCCAGATGACCACAGGAGTATCCCATACCATATAGCATCATTCTTGGCAATAAAACTGGGGGGGGAAGTTTGACTGGGCAGCTGTTGCTGAGGGACTGGCTAGGTATTAGTGTGTTGGTAATGAGTGATTGTTTTCATTTGCATCTCTTTTATTTCTTGGGCTTTATTTGTCTCTTTGTTATTTTCATTTTATTATGATTAGTGGATTTTATTTTATTTCAGTTATTAATCTGTTCTTATGCAAACCCACGAGTTTTCTCACTTTTACCCTTCTAGTTCTCTTTCCTCCATCCCACTGATGGTGTTGAGTGAGCAGCTGAGGGGTGCTTACTTGCCAGCTGTGGTTAAACCATGGCATAGCTGTACCCGATGACTTCACTTTCTCTTATACTGGAAAACTTTTATTTAACTGCTCTAGATTTTCCTAGAGAAGGAGTTTGGCTTTCCTTTCCTTTTTTCCCTATCTAGATTGTTTTGTGGCACGGAGACTGTTCCCTTAATTTTACTTTTTCATGGGTGTCAATGACAGTGCTTGCACACTCTGAAAGATCCAATTTACGGGATATTTTGATGAGCAAAATGAACAAACACGCCAATTCAGTGGGTATATAAAGTTGTAGTGTAGCAAATTTTTTAGCCTTCATTCTAAGTCTGTCTCAAATGGACTGTAACACAGAAGCATGTCCATTTCCAAACTCGCTGGTTTCTTTTATTTTGCAGGATCTTGGCATGCATTATCTCACATATACAAACATGCTACCAGGTGTCTGAATACATATTACATTTTGGTTAATTTTCTATGGAAAGTCAAGGTCTCTTGACGAGAATTCTCTTGAAGAGATTTTTTTATTACAGCTGAATGGAATTAGAAACTGAAACACAGCAGTGCTACAACGAGGACAAATTTATACCAAGAGCAGCTCGGAAATGATTTGCATAGCTTCTGTTGTTTTCCTCTACCTGGAAACCTCAGGAGGCTGCATATATTCTTACATATTTGCAATTTATAAGAGTTACAGGTATCTCTAATCCACATTTTTCTCTTCATAGAACTATGTTTTCGATTCCTGAGTCTGGCCTCCTGCTATATTTGTGTAGATAAGTAAGGTTTTTTTCCTTCAATATCTTTGGGCGTGCCTAAAAATGTTTTCTTTTGATAAAGAATTCATGTGTGGGTTTTTTTCAGAGCAGCCCTCACCATAGAAACATGTTTTCAATTTAATACTGGTAGGAAGCTGTTTATTTTTTAAAAAGTTACCAAAAAACCCCTTTTTTTTTTCTTTTGTAGTCGCCTGAAAATGGTAATTTGCTAGCTCACCTGATTAGGACCATAGGGTCAGGATGACAGTACTGCAAGTTTGGAGGTCAGTGTGTTCCCTTTGAGAGGCCAGTGCTGATAGTGCCACTCCAGCAGGGTTTTGTTGAAAGCCTTTCCCTGTCTTCCAGCCAAACATGGTACTGGTGAAATCGTGGTTGTCAGAAGCGCTGGTGTGACTGAAGAGCTCTGTGTATGGCACTTTTGGACAGTGCAGTTGTGTGAAATTCCTGATGGAGCCCCAGTAGCCCTTTCTGCCCTGTACAGGAGCTGCCTGATGGCACACTACCTCTTGTAGCCATCCCTGCAGTCAGGAGAGAGCTCACTTGCATAATCCTGTCCCTTTCTTACACGGGCAAACAGAAGAGGGGGTGGGGAGGAATACACAGATGAAAATCCTGGCAGGAGCACCTGAGCAGTGCTGTGCTTACAGCACTGTGATTCAACTTGTGTGTCTCATCTCTCTTACCTGGTCCTTAAAACTGCTCCAGTTGGTGGTCTGGCCCCACACAACAGTAATCATTGCCATGAGAGTCCTTTTGGTGTCACTGGTTTTGATCTGTTTCTGCCTGCACAGAGCCAGGCTGCAAGCTTCAAAGTATAGGGCTCCTTCTTTGGGATAGCTCCTGAGCAGCTTTCCAGGGAAAGATCACTTATTTCCAAAGTTATTTTCTCTGACTTTGTAGAAAAGGCCTTGGTCTGCTGCTGCTGCTTTCCTAAGAATGATTTGAAAACCTTTGATATTTGAAAGCTGAGCTGTTATGATCAGAGAGATAAATCACATGGGTAGCTGGGTGAGAGTGTTCAGTGTTAGATAATACTCCAGAAAAACACTTCGCTTCCTTTCACTGTCCCTTTCAGCAGGGCTGTTCATGTAGTCTGTGACTTCAGTTTTGGATAAGGTAACTATGGGAAGTCCTATATATATTTGCACTACTGCACCAGAATTTGGTTTTTCTAAATTATCCTCAGTGTTTACTTTTAATTTACTCTGAATGTTCACTTTGGCAAACTTACTCTGCCGACTATTTATAAAATATACATGCAAACAAACAAACCCCTGAGGCTCAAACTTAAAAGTTTTTGCAGACTTCATGGAAGTGTGTTTACTTTTTATTTGCCTTTTATTGGTTTATTCCCTTTTATTAAGGTGCTGAGGCACCTGTTCAGCTTGAAGCATTTTTATTTTATTTTATTTTTTCCTCTTCTTTCTGCTTAATATCTCAGAAACATAGGAAATAATATATATAGGGACTGTGGCAGAAGACATAATCCTTCTTTGCTTTGTGACCAGAAAAACTGAATTATGAATTTCATGAAAATGTGTAGTCTGAGCTGCACTGTGCTTTCCCCCATTCCAAACATTGATATGGGGTCCATGGACTTTGTACCTGGCCATACTCTCCAGAGTGCCACCATGAGATACTTGAGTAAGAATTACTGAATCAAGACCTCAGGAACTTTGTTTCATGGAAAGAAAATCAAGACAGGTGTAATGAGAAAGCAGTTGCAAACAAATAACCTCACTTCTTAGTCTCGAAGATTGAATAATTCTGTATCCATTAGCAAAATAAATTACAAAGCAAATGTGCTCAGGCACTGCATCCAGAGGGACTTCATTTTGCAGCTAATTTATTACTTGTTTTCATGTCTGTTGGCCTGTCAGAAGATCTACTTATCTCCTGTATGAAACATTGTCATTCTTGCTCGATGCTGTTCTTTGCTAAGAGGAATAATTTTTTTGAAATCAGAGAATAAGATCCTGTAAAGCCAGTGAATGCTTTACAGCCTAGCACTAGGCAAATACCACTTACCTAGCAAACAAATGTGCCTTTTCAATTGTATGCGATTGGCTTAGGTTAAACTTTTCCCGGGTGGTTCATGAGCAGAACATTTCAGCGTTGAAGGTGAAGGGACAGGACCATTTAAAGCGCAGGGTCCTAAGGAAAACCCAGCTCTTGTGTGCTGGGCAGGAGGCAGATGCTTGTCCTGCTGAGTCATCGGCTGTTTGGGTTTTGTCCTTAAAGCTTCGACTTCCCGAGTCGGGGAACATGTAATTAGCAAGAGCTTTGCACCGTTTCAGTGCATCTCCCTAACCTGCATGATGCAGTAAGCCTGAAATGCACTGTCCAAGGGCTGGTGGGGCTTTTTCCCCCATCACATATAGTAGCTGGAGCTTAAAGGAAAATATAATATTTTCCTCAACTTGCTGCAAAATTATCAGAGCTGTCATGCTGGGTGTAAACAAACTTGCACAAAGTGCAGCAGGGTGTGCTGGATGGCCTCCTGCTCAGTCTCATGGCAGCACCCTGCTGCCACTGAAGCAGAAGCCCACAGCTTGTACCCCATGCTGGAAATGCAACAGAGCTTCATTTCTGAAACGGGGTTTAAGTCTTGTTCTTGGTGGCAGCTCTGTTAAAGCATTTTCTTTTAAATGAGCAGGAGCAATATGTGTCCATATTAGCTTGTTCAGGCATCTGGATCACTGCTGTAAGTGTCAAGCATGAGGGGACATGAACCTTAGGTCTCCCATAAGACCTACATGTGAAATTGAGTTTAGTGTGCATAGCAAAACTCTTAAACTCATTCTGGGTGAAACTGATTATTAATTCAAAATGTAGGATCTGGCAGCAGTTCAGACTTAGAAGGCCATCCAACTGTTATTCTGTTTTGGTTGGTGGTTTTTTTTTTTTTTCCTTCCTTTATTTGTATTCATTGCTGGCACAGTAAAGGAATGTGAATTCTTTCTTTTGTTTTTGCTGTGAAGCCTTGCAAGTCTCTTGCCCAAAGCGGGTTTGCTGATTTCAAGTGAAGCAGCATCATTTAAGTGATAATCTCTTATTTTCTTCCAGAGAGGTGTAGAAGTAAATAAATTAGTCCTGAATTACTGTTGACAACCCTCTGTTCAAGTTCAGGCATGCTCCTGGCACTCATGCCTGCATGCCAAAGAGTTCTTGGCTAATACCTGTCAACAGAAACCCTCACTCAAAGCAGGCATCATGAGTTACCAGTTCCTAGACTGGCTCAGATGGAAAGGATAGTCTTTCACCTCTTTCCCTATTAATTACAGGGCCAGGTATTGAATTATCCAGAGCCCTCTTAGGAGAGGTGGCCGCTCCCCTAGGAATGGAATGCTGTTTGCCCATCATTCTGGAAGCATCCATTGCCACCTTAGGCTTATGGTTAAAAATAAAAACCTTATACATCCGGTCTGTTGACAACAGATATATGCTAGAGACAAGTGTGCAGAAACAAAGCAATTCTTTCCTATTTCCAAAGGATAATGTTAATACCTCTCCCTCTGTATTTTATTGACCTACAAAGTTTTTGAGGATACTCATGAGAAATATAAATGCATCCTGCTAAAACTTGCCTATATGGAAGGGGTCTTGCAGTTAAGTGTTGCATGTCCCCCTTCACATGGGAACTGGATAATTTGAGTGTGTATTTGACATCCTCTACTCCCCTGCTATAAATTTCTTGATCAGTTAATTATTCATGACACTTGTTTTAGCATTGTTTCTACCAGGTCACTGACCTCTCCACTTTTTAAGCCCGGGACAGATTGATGCCATTTGGATCAGAGTAGAGCTGTTCCTGTCAGAGTAATAACTTCCCTGATGCTTACTGAACTGAAAACAAACCACAGAGCGGATCTTCTGCCTAGCAGGGCCATGTTTACAGCAGAGTAGAAGCCTAGTTTGGCACAGAAGGTGTTTCACCATATAAACCTATAAAACAAATGTTTTACTATTATGATGAGTTTAGGTGATTTGACTCAAATATGAAAAATCTCCAATGTTAATAAATTTCTGAAACCACAAAGACTAGAAATTAGGAATCTTTGGAAATAAGTGGATTTTTTCATGTGTGGTTTTCTTTCTCATTGTAGAGAATATTCTAAAAAATATTAATTACTCTAGAACTTTATAAATTACTGGAAACCAAGAAAAACTAGTTAAATCATAAAAGTTTGCCTCTGTAATATATTTAAAGCTCATATTTAATATAGACATGTAGGTGCAAGTGGGTTGCTGTGATTTTTGTACTGAAAATATTTGGTATGCTTTGTGCCAGTGGTGGGAAAGATGTGGGATTGAAATGAAGATGTAGTAGGACATGGAAAGCAGGAGAAGGAAGGACTTTTTGGATGGCTGACTCCTAACATAGGCAAAGGAGCTGGCACAGAGCTGAAACTCCAAAAGAAATGCACACCAGCTGTGAGTGACAGGGCAGGAGGTCAGTGCAAAAGGAAAACAGCAGGAAAAGGCATGAGATCAACAGGTAACTCTTGTTATTCAGGAAAGTTCTGGGAAGTCTGCTTGCAGCAACCATACAGAAAAGGAAAGCAAATGTTCTTGGTGACCCTGATATATGCATCAAGGAATGTGCAAGTTTTGCTGAATAACTTCAAGCACGTTTGATCTTAAGTCCTGTTGGAAGAATAACTTGAAAGGTCTGGTTTGGATGAGACAGAAAATGCATTTTGTAATGAAGAAGTGATTTAGGATGCTATGCACATACAAAGAGGTCCACAGGGTACCTCTCTACACAGGCCAAAGGGTGTGTATAATTTGAAAGTGTATGAAAGAGACAGAAAAGGAATGACTTGGATCCCTTTTTGTGCTTACAAATAATGAGCTTAGAATAGAGCTGTTTATCTTCACTGTGGGCCTGAACACTTCCCTCCCAAATACAGTTAGTCAAGATAGTATAAACTATTTCTGTTGCCCCTTCCTTGCTGCTTGCAGGACAAACAGTATTATTGTTGTTGTTTTTTAATAAAATGTAGGCTTGTTATTAGCTTCACAAAAGAAAGCTAAAATTACATCATTTTTTGTGTGCATGGTCCTTCCTTCACTAAGTTTAGCTTTTATATCTGTCTCAGTTGCTGGGGCAGCTGCAGTTTCTATAGGGCCAATGCTAATGTACAATTGAGCAAAACTGAAATTTACCAACTCGTTCTTCATTATTTATTTTGCTGAATTTGCAAAAGAGGCACATCTTATTTAAAACAAGCTACTTGATGGTTTCACAAGGTTTCTTCACAAAGTTTGCAAAAAGGAGTTGAAATTTATGGTACAAGTGTGCGCTGAAGCTCTTTGTGATTAAGGAGGAGGAGCATGTGGTGGAAAATTACACCAAATCACAGCAGAAATTTCTGTTCCCTTCTTCAGCAACAATGTTGAAAGTAGCCATAGTTTGCTGACTGCTTAAAAAGATAACCTGATAGCAGAGGCAGGCATATTGTGTTCCTTGAATAAAAAGGAAGAACAGAAACTTGCTTTGTTCTTTAGATAAGACAGTTCCTGTTCTGTCTTTTCTACAGTCTGGAGCTGTGTGCTGGGGAGAATGCCAGGGACCAATTAATCTGTGCCTGTGCTAGCGTGAGGTGAAGTGCACTCAGCCCTCCTTAAAACATATTCTACTAGTGTCTGCTCTTGAAAACCTTCAGGAATGGTTTTCCAGCCTTAACTCAGCTAGTCTTAACTTTGTGTTTCATCCCTTTTCAGTGCCTTCAGAATTCACTCTAGTATTTAATTTGAGTGCTAGTTATTAGAAATTAAGCTAACGTTCTTGTTTTCCTGTTCCTAGTGGCTATGAAAAATAATTGCTTTCTGTCTTATTTTATTTGGTAACTGATATTTTATCTGCCTCTGGCATATTTTTTATTTTTTTTTTTCAAATCAAATATGGCAGTTGTTTGGTGATTTTTACTGCTTTTGTTTGCCTCTGAATTTTCTGTATGAAGTTTTGTTGCAGAAGAAATGGGATCTTAGAGATCAGGTCAACTTTGCTGAGGTTTTATTAGAGCTGTAAACTGAAGATATAACTTGTAGTTATAGTATACTTCCAGCTTCCATTTTTGGATTTCCATTCTAGATATCCAAATGCTATTTCATTTCACTCTGTCCTTTCCAGAGCTCTCTTGCATGCTCTCACTTGGTTTTCCTATACCCCTCCCAAGGGTGAATTTTACTGTAGTGTTCCTCTGATGTAACATGAACTGCTGCTCAATCAAGAAGGCAGAGGGGGAGCCTGCTAAATGCTAAAGGAAAACTAAATTCCTTATCAGCCTTTTGACTCCTGCATAAGCATAAATAAAAAAAGTACACCAGACTTTCCTGTGGGATTCACGAAGGGCTCAGAATTGTGAACACTAGTCAGACCATTATGATCATCTTTAAAATTTCATCCTGCATTTCCTACATGCATCTTGGTTCTCATGGCTGAGATAGGGCAGGAATATTTAACTTAATGCCAGATGTATCTTTCTAAAGGCTTCAAATTATTGATGATATCATATTACCCGTGTAGATTTCTTGATTAAATATGACTGTGGAAAAGCAATTTAAATGTTATTTCTAGTTTGGGATTCCCCATCAGTCCTTGCCTTTGTTCAGCTACTTTGCACTCCCTTTCAATCCAATGGCCTGTGCTCCTTATTAGCATTTGGCTGCAAACATTTGCTTTTTCCCACCACAGGTATTTATTAAATCAGCCAAAAAGCCAGGAAATCCCCCACCATGTCTGTGGTCAAGGTTTATAATAAAAGTTTAACATTTGTAAATGATACACCTCAAGACATTCCAAGGGATGTCTGTCATAAGGAAAGAAAATTGACTGAAATAATGTTCTTTTAAGTGTCTCTCTTCAAAACAGGATCCCTTGCTTGTTTATCCCTGTATTGCTGTAGCTGTGAACAGTGCCCATAGCAAGAGCAGAACAATTAAAAATTTTTGGTTGCACTCCTACGTGTTGAACTGAAGAAAATATTTCATGTATGCTGTGTGAGTGGAACAGCCAGTTTCTCTCCCAAGGAGAATGAGCACAAAGCTGAACTGAAATTAGTCATTGTTTGTTGCATTTGCATTCAGCAGGAGTGCTGTGCATGGAGGGCCTGCGTTGCTGAATCACTGACTGTGGTTTGCTTCCCTACAATAGCAGAGGTGATGGCTATGAATAATGCGAAGGTCTAAATGTGTGCAATTCTTATGCTGTCTTTATTCTCATGGATACGTGGGACCTTGCCATGTCAACAGCAATTCCTCTCTTCCCTGCTTCATCCCCATCAGTCATTTCTAAGGCTATTTGCATGCGAATCCCTACGGACACCTCTGGCAACACTGGGGCTGACCGGCTAAAAGTAGGTCTCCTAGGCTTTCAATCATCTTGCCACACATAATAGCTACATAATCCTGCCTGCCTGCAAGAAAATGACTGTACACTGAAGGAGAGGGCAGATCAAGGTTCTTACTTGACTGCTCAGATAATCTGTGCTGGTGGTAAGCAACAGATCACACAGAAGCTATGAAGATCAACTTCCTGATGTGCTGATACCATCCACAAAATTGCTCACTCATTGACTGCACTCATTAAGTTAAGAAAAGGTCCGTATTCCCCTCTCTATCCCGCTGGGGACTTCTCTGCATTTCCCTGGTTTTGAACTTGTATCTCTGCTGACACTCACAACTGCTTAACGGAGTCCATTCTTCCCCTTAAGGTGGATGTGTTATTAGGTCTTGGACATTAGATAACATCACCTGACAGCTAAGCCAAACTTTGGCTGCAGAAACCTTGTCTGAGGGTCGGTTGGTAGCACAGCATATTGCAGTGGGGAAAGTGTAGGTTTTCAGAAGGGTAACATCAGAAAATGTCATGCTAAACACTGTTGAGGATTTGGAGCTCTTATTTATGCAGAAGTGGAGTTTCACCCGCAGTCTGCTGTAACTATTTCACCGTGGATAGCAATGAGAAAGCAGAATTGTGGCATTTGTAAAACTGTTTTCACTTAGAGGAGGGTGCTGTGAGTGCAGCTGTTGCTGACAACAAGAACAGCTTGGAATTAGGTTAGGCAAAGTGGCATTCACACAAGGAGCGTGTGTGGGGAAAAACTTGTGTAAAGCAATTGTAGGAAATACTGTTTGGAAAAGTGTCTCCAGATTCATTACGTGAAACATAATTAATACTCTGCCTGTGCTGAAGCACTTGTGGTTATGTAATAAATAGAGGCTTAATGGGACAATATGTAGTGTTACATCAGCAGGATAATTCCACGTCATGGAGCAAGGAAGCTATCCTTGAGCTGGTAGTTTTATATACTGCCCTTATCAAAATTTGTAAGCGCTGCACGGTGCAACATGGAACATCAAGTAAGTTAGGACCAGTAGTTTTTTCACTTTTAATTATAGGGTTACTGGGTTCTTGGAAGTTTTAGTGAATGCAATGCACTCCTGGTCATTTTCCAGTTGAGCAGTGGAAGTCAACAAAGCTTATTTTTCAAAGTGTTCACTTGGTATTGTTTGAAGGATCATGAGAGGATGCTCCAGAACATTGTTGTCTAGGTGCAAAGGATAATAGGATAAATAGGTAAAGAAAGGGGGTGAAGTGATCAATTTACTTTTTCTAGAAGCATTTATTCTTGGTTTCCTCTTGAAGGAGTCTTTACAATTACTAAACTGTAGGGAGAGAAAAGGCAACTACATAAACTTTGAGGTTATGGAGCTGCTACCACTACACCTTCTGATACGGAGTTTTTCCATGTTCTGGATGTTGACCACTTTCTTCTGACTCCCTCTTTTCTGATGGATTTCTATGACACCATTTCAGTCAGATCTATCTTTGGATATAATGGTGGATTTGCCTTTTCTCTTCTCCTAGCTCACCTATTAAAAAAAAAAAAAGAGAGAGAATTTTAACTTTAATAGGAACCAAACTGATTTTTCTAGAGTTCTTGTGCTGGTTGTAGAGAAGCATTTTACATCTGTGACTTGGGAGGTGTTTGATAAATTGCTTATTCATGTCAGCTTAGGCTCTGAAAGTAAGAGCTTAACTGATGTCTTTCAGCATTGAAAACCTTGTAATTTTCTTGTAAAAGAATATTCTTTTCCTGAAACAACTTCCTCAGTATTGTTGAGTGGGTTTCCTGTGGGTATTTTTTTAATCATCTCTGGGATGTGAGGCTAGCTGTTCCATTCTTCTAAAAGTAGGACTTCTGAAAAATAAAGTGAAATATTTGGAATATATTAAATTAGGAATAAAGCTATTGGTTTTTAAGCTTTTTTTTTTCCTAAGATAAATTACAACACACACGTAAGAAGTTTTTTTCTGTGGTTTAAATAAATAATTTGGACTGCTGACTTTTTTTGTTTTGCCTGCTCTGGACATGGCTTGGAAAAATAGAGATTATTTTCTTAAGGATGCTTCAACTTTTGCATGCAAATATTCTCATTTACTGCTAAGATAGTAGCAACCTGTGAAAGTTATAGTTCTGTTTAAGTCTTTGCAGAAGCATGGTTATTGTTTCTGTTCTTTGAATCCTTGAAGGATACAAGTTCCACATCCTCCTTGAACAAACTCTTCTGAAGCTGTTCTGTACTTGCAGGTAGATGTCAAATCCTATGTTGTTTGCAGGGATGCAAGACCCTCTTGCTGTTCACATCAGAAATAACAAACAGACTGCAATAACCACTGTGTATCAAGAACACATTTTTTCAAGTTCACAATTCTCTTCTGTGTTTCCTACTCTCAGCCCTGCAGTCTTCTTGAAAATTAAGGAATAGAGTGCTTGTCAGGCTACTTGTGCTGTATCCTACTTTTGACAGGAAGGTATACTGGGTGTTTACTTGTGTCAGTTATCATCCCTTTCCCTGAAAAGGAAACTTCATGTCTCAAATTCATGTGTGCATTTTGTTTGTATGCTTAGAAACAATTTTTTTAGCCAACAGGGAACAGTGAAATTTATAACTGTTTATTCTAGAAGTAGCTGATAAATATTAGAATGAATTTACAATGCATTTCAACAACTAAGACTCAGTCACTAGAATATCTTACAGAAATTCTTCTCAGGACTTATATTTATGGAGAAAAATAATGGGAGAGTAGATTAATTCTCTATAATTTTGTAAACAAGGAAAAAATTTCTGTATTGTAAAGTTTGTGGTAAAAAGGGGAAAAAAACCCCAAACACCAAACAAGATGAAGAGAGAGAATAAGCAATGAGTGGTAGAACCTGATATTCTTTAACAGTCAGCAAATAATCTTCCTTCTGGTCATCTTTAAAGAAGAAAATATTGTTCTAAAAATACAGGAAATGTACCTTACTATTGTTTGTCTTGTTAAAGGGTGAGATTGAGAGAGAGCAAGTAAAAGAAGAGGTTGTCTGTTTTGTGCATGTTCTACTATTTACCACATAATGCCAGTCTTGAAGACAGTGCCTAGATGGTACAAAAAGACAAATGGAAATCATGAGGGACCTTTATGCTTTCTGCTTTGAGAATGTTCTTTCCTGAACTTTAATAACAAAATAAGGTGAAACCTAATTTTTTTTTAAACTTCCCTGTGGGGAAAAAGGGTATTTATACTATCAAAGACTTCCACAAAAATAATATCTGCTAGTTCAGTCATACAATCCAAAGGATCTAAATTGAGTGTTGAGTATTTTGTGGGCTGTGGGTAGTACCTGGCATCTTTTTTACAGAGAATTTTAATTCCTCAGGTTGTATGGTAGAAGTGGTGCATCCATTTTAGAGTCCAAAGCCAAGTGTATGTTTTTGTAAATATGGTATAAATATGCAGATGTTTTTTATTACCTAACTTATCAAAATCTACCTAAATTACTGAATAAAATTAATTCTACTCAGAATCTTTCAGGCTTTTTATTTCACAGGTGAATAACCAGTTTTCTTTCACTGGAAAAACTTGGTTTGTGCAAGGATGCTCTTGGGACTCTGCTTTCTCTCAGAAGAGATGAGTCTGACTGTTGCAAGAGACTCAGGAGACAGTGCAATGCTGGATTTCTTCTGGGAGAAAGCACAGCCTTCCTTTGTGATTGGAGGAAATGATTCCTGTTTCCATGTTATGTTCTGTGAACATGGATAAAAGCATTAATATGTATACTTTATACTAAACTAAAGACAGAGAATAGTGTTTACAACCAGGCTGTGTTTTCTGAAAGTCCAATAAAAAAAACTTCTCAACTTTTAAAACAAATTAAAAAATTAAAGGCTGTGTGTTAGAACTCTTGGAATGCTTTCATTCCTCTGGAAAATCTACCTTTGCCAGTAAATGTTTTAAATTATTAAGAATGATCTGACTATTTCTCTTTGAGAACTAGTTGGTGTTTTTTCTCTTTGTTATTGAGTCTCTTTAGTTCTCCTTCATTTTTACTGAATATTATGTCCTTTAAAGTAATTTACAGAAATATTTAAACCATTACTCTTTCTCAATGAAATGTCATTTACACAGACCCTCCTTGAACAAGTGTCACAAAATACATATTTTTTCTCTTTACCTATACTTTTGAGCACTCTTTGATATTTTCAAGCTTTTCTTTTTAAGCATAAAGTCATAAAGCTAGAACTGATTATTTTCAAATCAAACTAAATGAAAGCTGAAGTGTTCTTGTAGGTACTCTGAAAACAAAATTTTACTCCCCAGCAAACTCAAGTTATAGGATTTGAAATAAAATGTTAGCAAAAAGATATCTAAGGGTGATTTCAAGGAGTCATCTCATGAGTTGGCATCCAAGCTATGAGTTAGCCCAAAGAATTCCTCCAATAGATTTCTGAAATGCTGCAATACAATTGATAAACCTAACTTACTTTAAGATAGTGCTTGTTTTATCTATATGGGCACACATTGATGACCTAGTCCTACATTTTAAATTAGGGATAGCATTGTTTGTTACATTTAATTTTTTTTCCCTAAACATTGCTGGCAGTAGTCTTTCAGCACCTCTTCCAAGCCTCTGGTGCCTTGTGTATATAACAGAATAGCAGACTGTGGCTGTCCCCTGAAGGACTGTTTTCTCTTGGTATTGCTTTGGAACTGTGAAGAAGTTGGACTCTTTTTGAAGAGCAACTTCTGAAAGGGAAATGTATAATGTATATCCTATGGTTAGCATATATTTCCTGTGATAAATAGTCTGAGAAGGTGGTGAATTGTAGTCGAAAGCTTGATGCCACAGGACCATGCTGTGCTGGTTTTGGGTGGGACAATTTTCTTCTCAGTAGCTAGGACAAGGCTATGTTTTGGACTTGTGCTGAACCCAGGGTTGGTAATCTAGAGACGGTTTTGTTATTGCTGAGCAGGGCTTACACAGAGCCGAGGTCACCTCTGCTTTCTCTACTGCCAGGCTACCTAGGATGTTGGGGTTGCATGGGAGGCTGGAGGAGACACAGCCAGGACAGGGGACTCCAGATGACCTAAGGGATATTCTGGGCCTTATGACATCATGATCAGTGAGGGGATGTTTGAAATGATGGCATTTGTCTTCCCAAGTACCCATTGCATGTGATGGGGCCCTGCTTTCCTGGAGGTGGCTGAACACCTGCCTGTCCATGGAAAGCAGTGAATTAATTCCTTCTTTTGCATTACTTGTGTGTGTAGCTTTTGATTTCCCTATCTTTATCTCAACCTGTGACTTCTTAATCTTTTACCTTTCCAATTCTCTGCTCAATTCTCTTTTTGGGGGAGTGAGTGGCCACATGGGGTTCAGTGGCTGGCCGGAGTTAAACCATGACACATTTATAGGTAAAAGCAAGTAACTGATCCAGTCCTCAGAAGGAAAATAAGTAGAAGGATCTACTCTTGCTGTTGAAAAAAAATTTTTAAAGGCTATGATTCGAATAATTCAAAGAAAAATGAGCTGCTGCTTCTCTTGAATATCCTCTGGCTTCTAAAGCCTGACTCCAGCTTTGCATGTCCTTTCCCAAGCATGCTGAAGGATAAGAATGTTTGTTTTGAAATATAACAATAGTCTTGCCCTGACTTTAAGAATAATTTTTATTCAACTTCAGCTACTGAGGTTATGTGCCATTTTTATCCACTTAATACAGTTTCATTTCATCTGTCTCCTGATGCAGGGGAATCAAAGATTGGGCTAGGTCTTTCTCTTCCTTGGTGTTCAGTCATCGAGTTGATATGGACTCATTATGAAAATGTTTTATGAAAGAAAGGTGGGGAGCAAATAGATACAATACATTGAAATCTATTATCCTAAAGATGTAGTGTGTGTGCACGTATTTCCCCTCTCCCCTTGTAGTGCAGTGTGGAAGTATGCCTGGAAACCAGTTGTGGGACACAACAAAATACCCCAACAAGTTGGGATAATAGAAACTGGTTCTCTTCTGTCAAAGGAATAAAAGCAGGGGAAAGTCTGCTAAAGTAAATATCTTGGATTGCGGCAGCAGAACTTGAAAGACTGGACGACAGTCGGTAAGTCCTTGCTGAATGAATTTGTACAAAGCCCTAATGAAGACAAACAGTCTATTTAGGCATGCTGGAAGGGTCCCATTCAGCCAGCAGCTGGCATGAATGTTGTCAGTCAGAAGACACAAGCAGATGACAAATAACTGAATATGTGGAAAAAATGAGATGACAATGAGCTGATTTCTCATTAACACTTCTTTTCTTCTTCTTTAGATATTATAAACACATTATTCAGGGTTGGTTGTAATGGCCTCCTAAATGCCAATAAGTCATGCTGAGGCAGTGTGCAGATGGGAGGCTGCTGCTGGATGGGAGGACAGTCCCTCTCCACTGAAGCTGCTGGGCACTTTGCATCCCAACATATTCACTGTGCTCCCAAAATAACTTCTGTGGACTACAAGAAAAGAATGTCCTAAGTAAGCAGGTTTGCTGTGAAGTACTCACTGACTTTTTTTGTTCTGATTACAAAAGAAGCACTATTTTTATGAAAATTAGGGGTAGGTTTATTATCAAGAGTAGAGCTGGCAGAGTACTTTAAAGAGCGTTATCCAAGTAGAACAGCCTTCTATATTTTTTCTTCAGTCCTCACAGACTTTTGCATGTTCTTTTTCTTAGAATAATGGAAACCATCAAATAACTGAGAATTAAAAGCAATTAAAATTGTTGAGGAATTGCCTGGAGAGGCCTTTTGCTGTATACCAGCAGTATAAATGGCCCTGGCCTGCAGTGCTTTGGATTCAGCCTGACATCCAGCGAGACAAACAGGACTATTGGGCACAATGGTTAATTACACCTTCTAGAAACTGGAGATTTGATGTTTGGTTCCAACATGATGTTTGGTTCCCCAGTATCTTGGCTTTCTTCTTCCCCTTGACGTCATATCAGTCAGACTTGCCTTGCATAGTCACAGTTCCTTTTACAGTTTAGTTCTTGATATAAGTTCGGGATATAAATTTATACAGTTTAGTTCTTGATATAAATTCAGGTACCAAGCAGATAAGTCCCTCACTGACGTGTTGAGCAGCTTGTGGGTTTCCTAACTTAATTAAGGCAAGAGATTGTATTGGGCTACACTTGCCCATGATATTCATATCTGATCTTTGACTTCATTGAATGTTTAAATCCTAAAGCAGAACACAAGACTCTCTGCATCCTAAACTCAAGTGGTCAGTCCAGCTGAATGAGACATTTTTTCAATATTTACAGATCAATTGTTTATTTTGTATGTGGGACTTCTTTTTGTTTGGTTCTTTTGCTCCTCCTTTGTCCCCCAAATCACTGGACAGCTGCTTTCAAAATGTTTTCCTTATTGTATGGTAGGTTCTCCAGTTTAACAGGACTGAGATGTATATGTATATTTCTGTTCATACACATAGATACCTACATGGTCAAATTGTTGCTTACACTTCCCTGCAGAGAGGATCACAGTGGTCAGCTGGTAGATCCAGTCCTTCCATGTGCTTCAAATCTACCACAACTCACTCAAATTATTAGTTATCCAGGATTCAGAGTACTATTTTCTCTCCTTTCTGTGTAGTCCTCAGTAGTCTGAAGTACCTATGGGCATTTGAAAATCCCACTTGGTCCTTATTTACTCTTTTGAAATCATGTTGAAAATATAGCCCTTAGCCATTTTGCATCTATGAAGGATGATGATGCTTTCTTTAATGAAGGAATTTTTCACATTTGGGGGAACCGGGTCTTCCCCCAGCATGAGCTTAAAAGCCAGCAAACCAACCAAAAGATCAATTTACTGGGCCTCCTTCTAGTGCATTCTGCTGTGCTTGAGTATTGAGTTCCATGTAGGTGGGGGCACCTGCCTTGGCTGCACAGTCATGTTGTGGAGGTGTTTCTATTTTTCCAACTTTGAGAAATTCAAATTTTACAGTGCACTAGAGTTGATGTAACTTCAGACTGCTGCCAACAGGCTCTTTTTGTGTGTCTCCTTCCCCCTCTCCATGTGTGTTTTCTGAGTACTGAGCCAGCTGTGCTCCAGCCGGGGCTTCTGGCCCAAAGGGTGCTTTTCTTCTGCCTCTCTCTGCACACAGTGCTGCTTATAATATTCCCACATACCTGCACAGAGGCTATCAACAGGAGAGAAGGACTCAGGCACACTTATTTGCAGTACCTCATCAGCAGGTTCCTCTGCCAGTCTCTGCTTCCATTTGGATGGGTGCTGGTGTGGCCAGACCTGGTCTTTGAAACTTCCTTTTCTCCTTTTCAGGTTGAATTTTTGATGTGTTGTGGTCTTATGGATACCCTGAATGACCAGTGGTAAATAAAGCAAAAATAACAACTAAATAGAAAAAAAGCACTCATCCCCCCAAAAATACTTAGATGTGCTTTCCTCCTAATAAGCCCAGTGTTCCTGAGAGATGCTAACTGGTGCTCTGTTATGTGCTGGATTATGTTGGGATTTAGACCTCTGCATATTTTAGCAGTATCTGTATCCATGAATGCACATTGAATCTGCCCCTTTTTCCTCTGTGTCAAAATACATGGTGACAGTTTGTGAAAATAACATCTGCCAACAAGAAGTACACCAGGCAGTGAAACAAGAGCTACACTGCAGGCACTGATCTGTTCAGCCTTTTACCTGGTGGCATATTTTTTTTGCACAGTGAATGCATAGCATATCTTCTTAAAAATAAACGGCTGTTGCAGTGTTACCTTTTTTAAAGGTTTTTGGGGTTGGTTCTGTGCAATTTGTAACAAAGCAGATGCAGGCCTTCACTATCTATGTTGTTAAAACACCTGCCTTTGCCTTCACAACTTTTTATTCATCATAAAACCAGTTTAATTATTGTTCAATATTTTTGTACCTTGAAATACAAGACATGTTTGCACTGTAAAAAATAAGCTTAAAATAATATCCCACCCTCAGATAACTTGTACCCCATTCTGCAAAGACTGTAGTTAATTTTATTTCTAAGTGATGTTTCTCATTGATTTTAGTGCTGCACTCTGAATAGCAATTACATGGTTAAATAAGTATATTGAAATTATATTAATCAAGAAAATAAGCAAATGACAGAAGTAATGACTAAAGATGGATTAATATAGAGGAGGATGCGTATAAGGTTAAATCGCTGCCTAGGATGAGCTTTCTTTGCTTCCTGTTTCTGCCATCAACTGCCTTTGTGCCCACCTTTTAAGCAAAATAAATGTAAAATTGACCCCCTTTTTTTTTTGGTTGGTTTTTTATCTGATTGCAAATTCTTCAGCTGGAGTATCCTACTGTTGATGTGTATGCCAGGGAGTACATCCTGGGGTCCTAATTTGGTTACATACTCAAAATAGTACAGTAATAGTGTTTAATGATGATCATGATGGGAAGATATAAGTTTAGTACTACACATAGCAGATAAATTTTGGGAATGCTGTTGCTTTTGTGATGTGGGTGATGTTGATGGTATTCCATCATTGTGGCTATCCATAGGCACTATTTTTTCATTTTGTTTAGAGGCATACTTTTTGTGAGCATTTTTTCCCAAAGGAAAAATGGTTATGCAGTCCCAGAGAATTACACTAAGAGGAAATTAGCTGAAGCTGGTCTCATCTAAAACATGCCTACAGCATCATGAATGCTGTGGGCTGTGCCAGTGTGTGGTTGGGACTATCAGGAATTTCCCAGGTTAGAATTATAACCTGCAAGCTGTTTGAGAGTCGTTCCTGTAGATTTAAATATCTCTAGGGTACAAGTACTAGAAGAGTATAAAATTATTGCTTTGAGTGTGAGGACAAAAAGCATATATGAAACAAAGAAAAATTCTGTTAAGTGGCTGATTTTGGTGGTAAAATAATACACAAACAGGCATGTAAGCCTTTTGTTGGAAATAAAACAGAAGCAGCAAACTTGAAGTTTTAAGATATAAACTCACTATAGCCTGTCAACAGGAATAGTGCCATGAGGAATTGGAAAAAAAAAATCTCCTATTGTGAGAACTCTGTCTGTCTGTCTGAGTGCATGTGATGTGATAAAGGGTTTTCTTTTCTCTGTGTGGTCCCATTTGATTACAATGCTAGGAGAGCCTGGCTGCATTCCATATATAATTAATTGCAGCTTTGGTTTTAGATTGCAGCGGGGCCAGGCTACCTCTGTCCCTTGCACTTGTTCACTTCTTTAGATATCTTTCCACCGTGCCAGCTGGTGGATGAATGGAGCCTTTCACAGCAAGCCTAATAGGCATGAATGGTTGAGTCATTGTCCTTGCTGGCTCTCTAGTTAATCTAGTGACAAACAAGGTTGGAGCTGCTGCAGTTGACATTCTCTTTATTGCCTGCGTTTTCAACATAAACACTGTGTGTAAAGGGATTTCATCTTTTTGCCAGCTCGTTTCTGTTTCTTGCTGGTTTTGGAAGGAATGTAATCTTTATGAAGAGGTAGCTGTAAAAACCAGTATGTGTTAGGTGCATTTGTTTACTCCTAGTTTCCAGCAAAGCAGACAGTTGAATGCCTTAGGTTGTGTGTTTAGGTTCCAGGTTCTATAAATATTTTTTATTCCTTCTGAGGTTCAATTCTTTCTGCATTGGATGTGAAGTTAAGTTACACCAAGCTATTGCTTGAGTTTTTGCCTAGTTGTAGGGCTGTGTTCCTGAACTGATATTTATTTTTGCAGTATACAAATTTAAACAAAAAAAATTTAAAGGTAGGATTATTTTCTTATAGATAAGTGTTATAGATGTAAAAAAAAGATTAATTTTAGTACCTTTTTTGATAGATTCAAAAAGCAGAAAATGTTATCTGACTAGGAAATTCTGTAACATAGAAAATGTCCTTTCTATGGGTATTTTCAGTTGATTTGATTTTTTTTTTTTTTCTGAAATGCTTCTGATGCTCCTTTTATTAAATACTAAAAGTTAAACTAACTTTAGATAGCATGTAGTAAAAAGACTTGTCAGAAAGGCAAATAAGTTCCATGGAGTGTTTGAAGGTCGCGTGTGTTTTCATAAATTGTTTTGCTTGACCATGATATCTAAAAAAATGGGGTCTTTTTTAAGTCAAGAAGGAAAGGGAATCTATGTCAATTTCTCATTTCCCTGTTTTCTAGTTCTCTCAACATCAAAGAAGGGAAAGTGAGTCAAAAGGGCAAAAAAAAACATCCAGCAAAACTGTTCTCTGAGGGTCTCATCATTTATGGAGCCAGGGAACAAAAATGCAGTTCTGGCAGTTGCTTTTCTTCTATGGTGAATTGTGTGTAGTACAAAACCAACCAAACAGAAGAAAAGCCTAAACAAAGAGAACAACTCAATGACCTTTTCCGAGCTGTCTTGCAGGAGAAAGCTGTTTTGAAATGAGGAATGTTGTCACTGTAGTAATGTCCCTGTAACCCGGGTGTGATGCAGGGAGTGGCTTGGCAGTGTCATAGGCCTTTAATGTGCCTGGGCTCATCAGTACCACCACCAACATTGCTGAGGGGTCATTCTGTGCTCTGCTCTCCCTCAGCCTGGAGAAGAAGGATATGTTCCAGAGCCTCTTGGAGAGAGGAGTCATGCTCTGTGTTTGTCTGTGCTTTACGAGATTATCTACAATTGCAGTTCTTGTACACTTGCTTCCTTGTTTTAACAATACACTTCCAAATTTCTGAAACCTCCCTGGGCCTCTACCTATCTCTGCAGTTATAAATGAGCAATATGTGTGTGTCACAGTCCTTAAAAGGCCCAATCTTGATTCACACAAACACGCTGCAAGTTGAAGGGTTTGTGTGGAGCAGGTGCTGTCAGAACTGTTCTGTAGAGGAGCTGGGAGCAAAAGTCTCATTAATGCTAAAGGAGAAGTTTGCCTAATTCCCTACTAACCATGCTGAAAATCTCCCCCACGAGACACAGTTTAATAGTCATAATTTAATTTCATTTGCATTAGTCCTCTTTGCTTAATTAAAAATGTTTGTAAAAAAAGCAGAAGGCACAGAGAAAAGAGCTGTTAAACTGTTTAGTATTTGGGACTTTCAATGACATTTCACCAATGCAGTAAGAGCAGGAAGAAAACAGCCCATGTTGATTTATCTGAACATTAATTTGAACATTAATCCCCCCTCCAAAAGATATATTTGAAATGTGATGTTCCAGAGTAAAAAGGGGGATGGGGTGCAAGGGGGCATGGAGAAGGATTCATTCCTTTCTTCATTCTGTGGGGGAGCTTTCTCAAGAGCTGCATACGTGGTGTAGCCTGTTCCTTCAGTCTTGCTGTGCACCACTGATATTGTGCTGCCTGTTCCAGGAGTCTCTGTGACTAAAGGTCACAGGCTAAATATTATTTCGTTCTGTATTGGGAAAGTACAATTTGAAACCTGACTAAAAGAAAAATCTGAAATCCAAAGTTGAATTATACTCATAGCTATTGCTAAAATCTCAGTGTGTGAAAGGAGAAATTTCTTTAAAATTCTGCCTTTTCTACAATAAATAGCTACTTGAGCAGGCATTATGTTCTGCACAGGAGTTTCCTGCAGAGGGTTCAGTGCAGATTTGTTACCATTAAGGAATACCTTGGAAGGATTAGGATAAGACTCTTAGCAGACTAAGTCTCTACAGGACATTCTTGATAACATGTGACTAGCTTCTGACTTTTGACCTTCCCCTTTAAAATGCTGGCATCAGGATAATTCTCACAAGGTTCCATAGAATGTCAAAATTTTAAAATATTTCCTCCAATTAAGATTTTGTTAACATAGAAATGAAATATGATATCTGTAGAAGTCCTTATTAGTGGTGTTGCTTCATGATGGCATAAAAATGGTGCTTTTCAAACCCTGTATCTCAATCCAAAGAATAGCCTTAACTTAATTGAAAGATTATTAATCAAAAAAGATTACAATGAAAGCAGAAAGGAACAGAGTTCTCAATCTGGCTATTCCCGTCCTCTTCAGATTTCCCTGTCTTACCCATCACCCTTTGATTCACACTAAGAAGGGGATCTAAAAGATGGTTGCCTTGCATTCATGCTGCAAGACATCCCTTTTCTTCACTGTCAGCACTGATGCATCTCCACTAATGCAAGCACAATCCACTCTGAGGCACCTTAGTGTCAGCTTTGTGGAGATGAGTCAAAAATGTTTACATGAGGCTTAGAATTAAAGTCTAGCAGGCACCCGACATGCTCCCACTTGTTTTACTCAGAGGTGTTCCTGAGGTAGCAGCAGCTGGCATCTTTTCAGGAGAAAAAGAAAATACTGGTCACACCCCAACTACCCTTGGAAATAGACCTTCAGAAGCAAATACAGAGCAATTCTGCATTTACTATTCCTATGCTGTTTTAAACAGAGCTAATAAGTTTTTGCAGGACTTTGATATTTTTCTCCTTTTTTCCCACTGAAAGCAATCACATTTTTTCTGCCTAAAGAAAAGATTTTTGTTAAATCCCCTTGTAAATGGTCCCTGATCTCTGTTTATATCTCCAAATCTTTCTTCCTTCCCAGCAGAGTGCGTTTGAGGGAGGAGCAGAATCGCTATAGCAGCAGGCTGCTTCCCAGACGTGTCAGAGAAGCCTGCCAAGTTTCTTGGGCTCATTGTGAGGGGTGCTGAGATTCGCTTTTGTGCTTGTCACGTAATCAGTTGAAAATAGCAGTATTTGAATGAGGATTTCATGCTCCCTTATTCTGTCCCTGGCAGGGCCACTTGTGCTTCCTCGTCCATGACAGTCTCATGCTTGCTCCTGGGAGGACGGAAAGAAAACAGTGGGACAAAAGCCTCCGTAATTTTCTTCTGAAGACAAAGGTCTCATCATGCCTCTTGTACTGGAGCACTGGTACAAATCAAAACAGCAGCCCCCTGAGAGTGTTCAAATGGGGTTTTCTGGAGCTGTGTCTCATTAGTGTTCTCATTGGAAGGTCAGAAGGGCTCAGGGAAATTGGTAGCAGTGGATCAGTCCTGTTGACACTGCAAGACCCAGCTGTTTTTTAAAATTGTGTCAATGGTCAGCACCCCCAGCAGAGCAGCTACTGCTGTTCAGCCAGCCAGTCCTCCTGGGAGCAGAGAAACTCTCAGACATAGATGCTCTTCTTGGTTGTGTTATTACCATCAGGAAAACACTTCCACAGCTTAGGCATGATCTGCTTGCTTCAGTCTGTCAGATTTATTTCCAAGCTCTGTTTTAGGGTTGTTCTTTCAAGTTGCAGCTGAGAGATGCTGGGATGCCACACCTGGTCTTGGATTATGCACTCTTGCAGGCTGAGGGTTGTGGGAATGTGATAGTACTATTGAAACACATACCCCTCAGTGCTGTGCATCCATGAGGAGTACCCTTGTGTCTGATTTTTGTGGCATCCTCACAAGTATTCAGCTGTGGATACTGTGGACAAGCCATTAGCCTCCAGCTGTGTCAGCTGTTTCTTGTGGTGATGACACTAAGTCAAGAGAATGATGTAGCACCTTTTCTCATAAGTGTGTGTGCTTTATTTTTGGGAAATCCACAGGAGAATATAAGTGTTTGATGTGTGCCTGTGTTTTAATTACTTGATGTACATTACAGGCTACTCTGATTCCTATGAAATGGCCAAGTTTGGAGCCAAAGCCACCTCTGTTATATGCTTTGGAATTACTCTCCAGAGGTATCCATTTCTTTCTACTGACTGTAGGGGAAACATAAGTTCCTAGCATAAGTTCATGGGGTCACCCTGGTGGTCTGTATACTGTGCAGTGCTGAAGTAAGTCATCTGAATCCACCCCATAGTCTTTGAAGTGCCTAATTTAGAGGCTTTTGTTGCATTGCTCATTTGTTGCTTGCCATTCTTCTCCCTTTTGCAGCGATAGCAACAAAGAAACCCTTAGTTCAATGCAATTCCATCAGTTGTGTATAGAAATAGAACAAATACTTGGGAAATCAGAACAGATCCCAGAAGGGCCTTGTGGCAATTTCTGTTCCAACATCAAAAGGTACCATTTACATAATGCAATATGTCCAATGAAAGGAATAAACTGTAATTTAATGTAAGACCTTTTGTCTTTTATATCTTACTTTTAAATAATAGATGCATAAAATTAAAATAAAAATATTTAAAGAATGATGTTTAACCAAACACTTCACTTTAATGAAGCTGTGCAATTCAAACCTGTTTCTGATGCACAGCATCAAAGTTTTTACTCTTGTTTTAGCAAGCAGTAAGAGGCAGGTTCATATTAGCTGATCTAATCCAGTCCAACTTTGTAGTGTCA
Organism: Anomalospiza imberbis; assembly: GCF_031753505.1. Lineage (NCBI taxonomy): Eukaryota > Metazoa > Chordata > Aves > Passeriformes > Viduidae > Anomalospiza > Anomalospiza imberbis. The sequence goes on along the minus strand of NC_089681.1, from coordinate 124,579,295 downwards.
TAATTCCCACTGCTCCCCCTTCTCAGCTTCAATTTGTGTAGTACTGGGCTCCCCCTGGTCATCTTTCCTTCTTCCTTCTAAGACTAGACAGCTCAGAAAGGGTCACTATCTGCTAAGTCAAGCATGGACAGGAAAGATAAGTATCTGATTGTACTTTTCTTGCCTTAGACTCATACCCCTGCTTTGTGAGAACCTCTCTATTTATTGTAAGGAAATAAACAGTACTTTTTTCCATTAAAAAGTGCTTTCCATACTGTTTTTATTTTCTTTTTTACCATGATTAGATAATCCTCTGTAAGTGTGGAGGGGTCTCCCTTTGTTCAAAGGCTTTAGCCTCACTACAAAAGCTTCCCTGTACAGGAGTTTTACAGCCTGTAAGCCCCTATAAGTTTCTTTATACAGGTTTTCCAAGATGTTATTCTGTTTTATTGGCTGTGGGGTTGTTGGGGCTTTTCTTCTAAAGCTTTTTAAACAACTACCTGTATTAGCTTCCACTTCAGTCTCCCTCATTCTGAATTCCCTCCTAAACCTTCCTCACTAGGAGAGTGTTTTCTTTATAAGCAAGGAGCAGCCCAGAAATGCAGCCCTGTAGCTTTTACACACAACTGTCACGTGTACCTCCCTGAACAGCCAGATTAAAGGAAGCTGGTTTCCAAAATGTTAAATGTTAGCAAAGATCACCCAGCACATGCTTGATGTGCCATCTGTTACAAACAGGAATGAGGCTTCAGTGGAGGAAGAGAATAAATCCTGTTTCTTACTCTATGCTCTGCATATCTTGCCATAACATAATTTTTCAAACTACTTCAGGTTTCCTTTACAGATTTGACTTTCAGCCTTTACCTAATACATGCAAACAGATATTGCAGCTGCCTCTGTACTATATCTCAAGCTCTGGTCATCTCTACTGCCCTTCTAGCTGGAAGTGTGGTGCGAGGAAGTCCCTAAGTGCTCTTAGAATAGATGAAGTTAAGACTTGTAGGAAGAAGCAAAAGTCTCTTCTACCATCCCTAGGATCATTATATCCTGGGACTTCAGTTATACCTTTGCAATTCTGAACTGGTCCTCTTGTTATTTCCTTTTGGTCTTATTGTTCTTAATCAGATGATGGAGGACAGACCCATTAGTGCCACCATTAATTCTATTTACAGTGCCTTATATGCCTCAATTGCAATAAATCTCAGACTACACTGTGCTTGGGTGTTAAAGATTATTATGTTGATGCTATGAAGAAGGCCAAAAAACCCTGCAATGAACCTAAGTCTGTTCTTCACAGAGAGATACTTTGGCTCTTGCACTTGCTGTCAAGTGGGTAGCTGAAGCCTGGCTTCCTATTTTCAACACCCCCCCCCCCCCCATTTTAAAATTTTTTGCTGAGTATGTTCTTAACAAAAGGGAACTTCACTGTCTTTCCCATGGGAAGCAGTAGTTCAGATTCTGGATGCTGTTTTACATTCCCTAGGACTAGTGATTTTGTTTTATTACCTGCCCATCCTGCAGGTGTTGAGATAAGGATTTTCAACAGGTTCCCCCTTTCTCTTACAGAATATTTTATGTTCTTCTAAGAGAAGCATTCTTCTAGAGGGTGAGCATTTCCCAAGGAATGCCCTTTCAGTAAAGGACTTTTCCATCTTCCTGTGCTCTCCTGCTCTCTAAGCCTGAGGCATGGTGCCTAAAAGAACAGGGCAAATCGAAAGTATGAAACCATGTGTAACTGCATACACGTTTGTGACACATCTGAGGAAAAATGCTTAAAAAATACAGAAAGATTGACAGATCTTTGCATGGCCTCACTGAATCCTGATAGTACAGGACCCTTTTGCACACAGAGAGCACTCTTTGCACATCAGCAGTAACTCAGGAACTTCTGCTAAAGGTTTTGAGAGAGGCTAGACAAACTTCAAAGTTGTTAATCTGAAATCAAGTTTTTTGTTTGGGGATGTGTAATATGTGTAATATTTTTTTGCCTTTTCTTTTGTTGTTGGTTTGGTTTGATTTTCCTTTTTTGTTCTGGTAAGCTAGTTAGGATGTAGGCCAGAAAACAAGAGGCTACTGGAGCATGGTAGCAGTGTTTGACTGTTGTTTATGACCCTGATAGCAGCCAGCTTTCAGGCTACTTCTGCTGTCAGGAATATCGTGTATCTGACTGGAATATAAGTATTTGTGAATACAACACAACTACTTGCTTTTTCCATATTTATATCAAAAGAGATTTATAGTTCTTCATGGTGAAGCTGCCTTTCTTTCGATGCAGAATTTTACTTTGCTGCAGTTTGAGGGACCTTCAGACTTGCTCTTACAAAAGCATTATCCTACATTACAGCTGGCTTGTCACAGTTACTGGGTACTTGAGATGCAGATGAGAGCAGAACCCAGGTTGTGCCATGTGCTGCACCTTACTGTCAGAGTAAGGGAAATTAGCATGCCTTCCTGTCTGGTTACGGTAAGATTTGTTCGTCATCAGGAGTTTTGCTAGAGGAAATCCGTATGTCTGCCACTTTTAAGAGATCTGAGCTACATTAGAAACTCTTCAGTTGCAAAAAATCTGTTGAATCTTATTGATGCAGACACAGGGAGAAAAGATTTTGGTAGCATAACCAAATGTACTTCTTTACTTAGAAATGTGCAGCACTGCAGTTAAACACACCTGCAGAATTCCTGGAGTCTGCAACACTTCAGAGGTTTCTGCAAGAAAAAAAAATTACAGAGCAGCTCCAAATAAGGGGGAACTGGAAGATTCTTTTTCCTGTGTTTAGAATAGAGCCAAAACAGTCTGTAAAAGTGAAGAATTTTTTCTACCTCTTCTGAATGCATAGCTCTCTTATTTCTTTCTAGTATGTCATATAAACTGACAAATTAATTTGTTTTTAAGTGATTTATTGTTTTGTAGTGTTTCTTTTAGATGTTGATGGTCTATCCTGGAAGAGATTAATACAGAACTGTAGAATAAGTCTCATAGGATAAGAATTCAGCAAGGGATAAGGATATTTCATCAGGATGCTAAATTAGATCAAATTAATGGCTCATTTACATTGCCGGCAAAAGACTCGAATGCGAGAGGTGCTGGGTCAGCAAAAGGGAAAAAAGAATGATGGGAAGGAAAAATTTATCAGTTTGATGTTTTTCTATTTGATTGCTGCTCCCAAGTGGATTAGAAGAGTCCTACTAGAAGAAGAGAGGGTGGGCAGGAGGGAATTTCCAATTAGAGATATTCCCAATCTTGTTTATATACAAGATTGATAACAAAGTAATTCTGATCTGGCTGGACAGAAAACCCCACTTTAGCATTTCTCCTTAGTTATCTCCTTAGATGCTCTTCATAGAATCAAATTATTCACTTCAAAATGTAGAATAAAACTTATTTAATCATTTTCTTGAAACATTAAACTGCTACTGGGAAGGACTGGTGAAAACAAATTGCATTTGAAACTTCCATAGGGATCACACATGGCAGCCAAAATACTGTCACTGTTTCAATATTAAAAGACTACCATGTTTTGTCCCTGGCACTGCATGTTTATGTCCCTGGTGTTGATGTGGCTTGTTCTGTGATAATACAGAATAATGAAAATCCTGAAGAAGGTGTCACATCTTCACGTAACACTTGAAACTTGTGTAGGGAGCAATTATTGTTATGTTTATATTTGGTTTTGATAAAAATGACAGCCATATCTAGACAGATGTGTCAAGTGAGCCACAAAACAGCAGGTTCTGATATAGCACTTCTGACTGGGAGTGTTTTCTGAGTGCCCAAGGTGAATGTGCATGGTGTTGCTACTTTTATAAGATGTCAAGCAGCACAACAGTATCCAGTCCCTCCTAGAGCTGGAAAATCTATTCGTTAAGGAGGAAAAACCACTCCACTATTGCTAAGTAAAATAGTTCTATGAAACAAAGGGTCTGGCTGTTATGTCATGGCTTCTTAATGTTTGTGTATCTTAATGAATTTTCTGATTAAAGTGGTTTGAGTTTGAGGGAATCTTTTTCTGGTTTTGAGGCATTCATCTTCCTCCTATAAGGATTTCTGGATTATGATGAGGTTTTCTTTTCTGTTCTTTGAAATGTGTGGAACTCTTCACCTTCAGGTACATTAGGTTGAAGCCGGTCAACATGTGCTGGAATGTGAACACACATGAAAAATCAGACAGCTTGGAAAGATGTAAATGTTCCAGGCCAGTAACAAGAATAGGAATATTTGCATTGCATTTCATTCTGCCAGGCTTGAAAAAAAGCCATTGTCAAGATTGACTAGTAGCTTTAGCCCTCATTGAAACAGCTGAGCCTCTTTGTCTGAACCAATTACTATGGTTTTAGTGGGATTGGGCAACAAGGCAGATCAATTCAAACTGCTTTATTGGCATGACTAGTGTCACAAGCTTTGCCAAAAGGCATGGTGCCACTAGGGATTTGAGAGATTCAATGTGTCAAAATTGTTTTGGTCTTAAAATAAGTGCTACTTGATACTTGATTCTGCAATGATTAGAACTGGAGAAGTTTTAGATCTCTACTTCTGATCTTAGAGGTTTGGAGAAATGGTATTAGTAAAGATTAAAAAAACAATAAAACAGTAAGATTCTTTCTAGTGTCTAGAGAGAGTCTAGAAAACAGAATTGGATTGAGGACACAAGGCACAAATCCCCTAAAGGTCTTTTCTAAAACTGAAAGAAAGGTCAAATCCTTCCAAATAGTCTGTTAATTTACAAGTAATTGCTGTAATAGTTAAATGTTTAGTTAACTGTGATATTTGGGCACAATTTAGAATGACAGGACAAAGAGTTAAATCCTAGTTACTTTCAATCCAATATTAAACAATACCCCAGAAAATGTATGTCAATTATAACCAGGCTGGTTTGTACTTCGGTGAGTCTAGTGGTGTGTAGTGGAAAATGTTAAGCTGATAAAGAGTAAAGAGCTGCACTATTTTAGGCTCTCTTATCCAGTTAGCTGACTAAAACTGTTTTATAGCTAGAACAGAGCATCTGGGCTAGTACACATAGCATTCATCAGAGACTCTAAATCTGTGAAAGAGAGCAGGGAAACAACAAGCTTGGAATAGATTCTGTCAAGCCCACAACATCTGAACAATTTGCAGTTAGAAAACCCCACTGCTGCTCAGAAATCACAAGTATCTGCCAGTCCTTTGAGATTTAATTTCTCTGTGAGCATGTGCTGTTTTTCTGAAGTTCCTATGTGTCTTCTAAAAAAAAAAAGTAGAAGATGGAACATACTGTACTGAACAGCAAGGAAATGAAGCCAGCATTCAAAGAAGAAAAACAATTCAGATTGGGATGGTTTTGCTATCTCCCAGTTTACCATAGTTTGCATATAAAAAGGATGATAATTTAGGTTGTTTTCTTTGTTCCATTTAAAGTTTTAATGTTAATGCCAGGTGACTATCTAGTGCCCTGTTGGTCCCATCTAAAACCTCCAAAAATATCATGGAGTTTATAAAGGATTGTCAGCCTGGGGCAGGTAATTTACTAACTGTAGTAGTGATGTAGGCCTTAATCTTGTTTGTGGTTTTTAACCTGAGCTGTCTTACAATCCATGTAAAAGGCTCAGTAGTGTGATAACATGTGTATTGGTTTCCAGATTCTTCATAAAGCAGACATCCAGAAATTTATCACTTAGTATCCTTTCCTGCAAAGAGCCCTTGTGTAGCACTTAAATCTTTTGGTCTTAACAGAAGATGTTTGACTGCTTTGATGTTCACTAGAATGAATTGAGGAATCCTGAAACTAACTGCATTTGTCAAGTTAAACCAGACCTAATTTTAAATAAAAATACTTCATTTATTAACCCTAGAAGTACAACATAACAATTTTTTTTTCCTTTTCAACATCTAATTATGTTTTGAACTGCTCAGTTACATTCATAAGAGAAGTGTAAAGAAAGTAATATGAATTTTGCTTTGGGGTGGCTGTGTAATTTTGAGTCCTGGCTGTTTTATGGGTTTTATTTTCAGATTCCTAATACTTTTGCAACTGAACTTGGATATAGTACTCTTGAGGCAGTAAAACATGGATTTTCAGAGGAAGAGAAAAGGATTTTCAGAGACAGAAAGTGAACGATGTTGAAATAAAAAGGTGCTATAAGTGATAACACTGTGGTCTGATGGCACTGTGACATTTCTGCTTTTGGTCTTGTATGTGGAGGGGAAATATGGTGTCGGATAGAAAGTGCAAAAGTCACCTTTGGTGGTTCTTTTAAACTTACCTTCTTTATAGATTTTCACTCCAGACACTTGTTCTGACCTTCGCTTTCTGAGTACTCCAGTGTACCAAACTTATGGGAAAATCCTTGATTTAAGAAAATATTATTGTTCCACTCTTCAGCCTCTTCCCACTGCCTGGCTGCAGGGGTGAGATGGGGAGAGGCCGCAGAGTTTCAGTTTTGCATGACCCCGAGGTCTTGGGCAGCCTTGGTGGCCTTGACCAGATAGTAACTATCAATTGGTTGAGCATCTCCACTGCTGTAGGCTGAGGCTGTGTGTCATGGTTTAATCCCAGTCAGCCACCAAACCCCACAGGGCCACTCACTCACTCCCCCAAAAACACAACAGGGGAGAGAATTGGAAGGGTAAAAGAGCACTCATGGGTTGAGACAAAGATAGGTTAATAGGGAAATCAAAACCCACACACACAAGCAAAACAAAAGAAGGAATTAATTCACTGCTTCCCATGGGCAAGCAGGTGTCAGCCATCTCCAGGAGACCAGGGCCCCATCACACATAATGGTTACTTGGGAAGACAAATGCCATCACTTCAAACAGCCCCCTTTGCTCCTTCTTCCCCTTACTTTATATGCTGAGCATGATGTCACAGGGTGTGGAAAATCCCTTTGGTCAGCTCTCCCGATTGTGTCTCCTCTCAACCTCTCATGCCAGCATGGAAGTTGGAAAAGCAGAAAAGGCCTTGACTCAACAATAACAAAACAACCTCAATATTACCAGCTCTGTGTTCAGTACAAAACCAAAATATACCCCCATAACAGACACTGCAAAGGAAACCAACTCTGCCTCAGCCCAACCAGGACACTGGGGATGATCCAGCTCCCAAAGCAGCCTGGCTCTAGGAGGTGCCTGAAACCCTGTCTCTCCAGAAAGACTTTCCAGCTGAGGACTGCTCCTCTGGAGATTTGCCACCTCTGTTTCCCTATCTCTCTGCAGGCAGAGCTGATCTCTGAGTGGTTCCTCATGCATGTGTAAATATAGACATGTTGGGTTTCCCCCACTCAACAGTCCTGCATGTGCTGTGTAGATTAGGCAACAAAATGCTGGTAAAGAGTGACTGCTTTATTCCAGATATACACCATGTAGCACTGTGAGTTCACAGGTTGACCTTTGTTTGTAAGAATACCACCAACAGTGCCATCAGGCTGTGGAAGGTCATTTTCCTCTCTGTGGAAAAGGGTGAAAAAAGTCTGTCATTTTAGATGCTGAGCCTGCCAGGGGTGGTATGACAGTGGTAGTAAAAGTTTTCTTGGACATAGAAGCGGTAGTTCTACCTCAGCCTAATAAACTGGCTGTATCTGGGAGTATCGCTGACTTTGGCATTTTTTCCTGGTTCAATTAATTTCTGGCACTTTTCCTGGTGTGGGCTGGTACCAAGTGACTCATCCAGGCTCTGCTTCCCCTCCAGTTCCAACACTGAGGTTGCTGTCAGATGGGTGCCCTGCTGCACTCCCACTTTTACCAGCTGTGGCAGGACAACACTTGGGACAGTGTCTGGCATGTGAGAACATGGGCTGTAAAGCTGTGAGGAGGAGTGCTTCCCTGAATGCCTCAGCAGCATCCTTGCATGGCATGGGGCCCTGAACTGACAGGCTGTCAGTGAGTGTAGGATGGCTTTTCAGCCTGGTATGGGAGGAGAAAGGCATTGCAATAGAACTTATGTGTCTTGAGATCTCAGCCTGAGACAGGGGCTTTCCTCTCTCCTGTTGTCTGCACGTGTTCTCTGGGCAAGATAATTAGCTCTTTCCTGGGCAATTTTTTTTCTGATCTAAGTGCTGCAATAAGGAGTTACAGTCAATGCCCTTCATTACAGTGTGATGGGGATTGCTAAGGAATTCAATCCAGGTGTATCTGGGAGGTATCCATGTGCACTGCCAGCACCTCACTGCTCGTGAGAGAGGGAGATCGGGTGCCCATGGCACGGCAGACAAATGGATCTGGTTGGGAGGAGCAGGCTCTCCCGGGAACAAAATCAGGAACCATGCAAAACTGAAAGAGGCTCCTTGTCTGTATGCTTACCCTGGGGGGTTGCTTTTAAAGCTGGCATGCAGTGAACCATTCCGTTTTCCCCACCCTGTTATAGTAGATGCTGCCAACCTCATTTAAAAGTACCTCCTGTCTTGAGTAGGAGGGAGGACTGGCTCCCACCGTGTCTGATCTGGGTAGTTATTAACCCTGAATCTTGCCTGATCCCTGCTTGCTACATACAGAAATAGCATGGGCTTTGAGATCACTTATCAAAACTACTTTTTATTATTTTTTAATGCAGAACTAAGTGCTCCAAGTAAAGCAACAGCAGGTGCATGGAGAGATAGATGATGAAGTTTTAGAGGAGAGGAAAACTATGGAATTGAGTTATGCATTCAGCAGCTTGCTCTTATGGTTGAAACAGAGACAGGTGAGGCCGCTCCAATTTTAGGGACCTGTTCTTGCCAACAGGGGATTTTGCTATTTGCCTATGATCCTGTTTGGATTTTGTACCTGCCCTGTTGTGAACTCCTAAAAGGTCATTCTTTGCTCACCTTCTACAAACTCAGTCTTGTTCTACGTTGGAGGTGGGAAGCTTTTCTGCTTTCTGTAGCTCTCCAGAAGCTTTTCTTTAAACAACAATCCCCAACCACAGGCTGTTGTTTGAGGTGGGATAGAAGGTTAAATTTAGGAACTGTGGTTAAAGGTAAACTTCAAACTGGACTAGAGAGGCTTGGAGGATCTCTTCCATTAGGGTTTCAAGCTGAGACCATGGTATGGGTTTTATCATGATTATCAGATGCAAAACACAATGAGGTGTTACATTTTCTTATGCTGAATGGGAACTTCTTGACTAAGAATGAGACAAAGGAAATGATAAGACTGAACTATCTAATGGTTTCTCGGTCAAGGGATGTATTTAGATTTTGTTGTTGTTTTCTGCTCTATCACATGCATTGCAGCATGCTGTCCAGAATAACTCACAGTAGGAGAAAATTAACTTTGCTATATAATTTCTATTGCATTTGAAGAAAGGGGAATGAAGCTGCTTGTGACTCAGCTATTAAATTTTCTTTTTTGGCAGTTGTGCCTTTTTGTTATGGACTAATTGCACCTGGTATCAACCTGTGTAGTAAGTGTTGTAGAAAGCTGAATTTTGTTAATTGGCTATAACCAAAGCTATTTTACTAAATCAGTCTTTGCCAGCCAAACTCCACGATATACATTACTTTGCCTAGTTTTGCTCTTGAATAGTCAAGACCTTGGAGTCAATGTAATTCATTGTGCTCCATGTAAATGAGGATGTACTAAAATGACTAAGGGATGTTAACCATGCAGGTCTGAGATGAGGAGTCTGGGGGAAAATGATAGTGTCTGACTGATAAAGGCTCCCTACCAAGGAAGTCCCTGGCCTTCATTTCTGTAAAGATATGAGCATAAGTGTATTATTGCTCTACTAAAAAATCAGAGGAAGGTATTCTCCGTGCCCTTTTTTGAGGGCACTTGGGTCTTTATCCTTCAGCCAAGAGCAATTTTTGCAACAATCTGTCTTCTTGAGGAATAGAGTCGGTGTCAAAGACAGGGAGGCAGAACTGTTAATTGCAGGCAAATCAGTTGGGGTAAAAATGCAATTAGAAGAGACATTGTGGGAGTTGCAAATCCCAGGGACTGTTTCTTTATACCAAGATTTTCTATATTCAGATTCTTAAGTTCAGACATGCTAAACTACCCACTTGGCAAAGCCTGTAGCAAAAATGGGAATTTATCAGCAATTTATGGTGAAGAGAAAGTAAACCTTTCAGGCATCTTATGTCAAATTTCACCTGAAAATGCCTTAAACCTTGTTTAAGGTTGTGCAGACCTACCCATACCTTTATTTTAAAGATACACACTTTTAAGCAGTTTAAAATAACTATTCTATGAAAATGACTATAAAAGCAAGCTTTCAGGTAAGAATAATTCATGGCTGAAAGATAGATCAGTGAATGGGATTAATTACTTGTTGACATAAAACAAAATAACAAAAGGGTAAGGTCTATTATTAGAATAGATGTTTTGTAGGTCCTATTATTTTATGAAGAATTGATTCAAAAATGTCCCTGTGCAGCTCCATTCAAATCAGGTTTTGTGCAGTAACAATTTCAACTTAGATCTGGACATGCACATCTCATTATCACAGCCATCTTTTAGAATTCATCTAATGCAAAATTTAAACATAAAAAGCCAAAACATTAAAATTCATAGCGGGAGAACTCTGAAATGAAATGCATATAAAGAAACATCTCTTAGCATATGCAAACAGTAACTCAAGCAGCTGAAGTAGTGAAGCTCCTATGGCTCTTATACCCTTCCTCTTTCTTTCCAGCATTCAAAAAGGGTTTTTTTGGTGATTTTTTTCCTAGTTTTTTTGTTGTTGCTGTCCTTTTTTTTTTTTTGGGGGGGGGTAGAATTGAGGATTTTTGTTATGGAGAAAATAACAAAAGAAATTTGCCTGTACAAAGACTGCTTTCCAAGCTCTTGGGACTCTGGCTCCCTCAAATACAAACAACTTATAACTCAGGATGGGATATAAAAAATTTTGATATTGAGTTCAGTAGCTATGTGACTAGAGTTCTAGATCTGGTCTAAAGAGATACCAAAATGTTCACAGGCTGTTCATACCTTACAAATGTTTCTTCTGATAGAAAGGGTAAATGCCATGGCATTTGCAATCTATCTATCACCTTCAGGCATACTGTTTAGGATTGTTAAAAAACAAACCAACAGAGAAACTTGGGAAAGTAAGAGTACTTGAGAGTTGATCCGTGACTGAAGGTGAAAACGAAAACTTAAGTTGGATGGAATGTACTTAACATCATGTTATGTGGAACAGATTCAGCAAAGAAGAATGTCAGTTCTGATCTCCAGTCCTTGCCTGATTCTTGGTAAAATCTTAATGGGACACTGACAAAATATGTCCATCTCATTTTGTATGAAATGCCAGAGTATAATGAAGAGATTTGTGAAGAAGCTGAGATGGTCTAAGCAACAAGAACAAAAACACTGTTTGGGAACGAAAATTACTGCTGTTCAGTACCTGCTCTGAACTCTGCAAGAAGGATTGTTTCTCAGGGGGTTGTTTTTGGTGTTTTTTGTGGTTGTTTTTTTTCTTTTTCTTTTGGTTTGGTTTAAAATATACAATAGGTGACATGGCATCTCTAACTTGGGTTGTGGCATTTGAACTCCATCTAGTCACCATGTCTTTTCTCACACTGTAGTCAGAAGAGGGCTGCAGCTTGTCCATGTACTCCTGAGCTAGGCAAACTAGTTAAGAAGTATAGATTTTGCAACATAAAGCATCTTTAGTTCTGGAAGGCTTTTTATCTGTTTCCACATAAAAGCTGCTGCAGCTGAAGTATTGCTGTTGCTTGTTGTGATTTCCTGCCAAAATCCAGAGGTCCATTGACTCACCAAGAGAAGCTTAAGCTAGTCCTCTCCTTTGTCTTGAGCCAGAAAGAGAGTTGCACAGATGCCTGCTGAGTTGAATTGCTTGCTGACACAGAGTTTGGATTGAAAGCAGGGAGAGTGGCTTGCCACTTCTCACAGCAGCATTGTCTTAAAGCATCAGAACAACAGTGCCCTGAGCTGGTTTCAAGTTGACTCAGACAAGTCTGTCCAGGGTGTAGTTACAACTTTGCTGTTTGTGTGTGCAAATCCAAAATGTTAAGGGTGTCATGGCATGACAAGGAAAAAAATTCACACTCAAGTAGTATTAATGAGGCTGGATTCTGGTCTGTGCTGCTTCTACAATCAAGTTGAAAAGAAGCAATCCATTTCTCTGCTGCTATAGCAACTGAGATTTAAATGTGTCTTCTCCTGAATGCAATCCGAAGCATTGCGTATCATGTGCCTAGGATTGATGTATGGGAGAAAAAGGGCGCCACAGACAACTTTGGAGAATGGTGCTGTGGCAGTTTAAGAAGTTACTGCCTGCAGTTTTATCTTCTGCTCTTCTGTAGGAATTCCTGATGTCCACATTGTAGCTGGCAAAGGCAAAATGTAACCACATGAGAACTACCTCAAATCATAATCTGGAATATCAGTTTACACTCATAATGGCTCGGTCTCATGTTTGCAGGGAGATTTAGCTCCTGATGCCCAACAGGGTCTGTTCTGTCCTCATAGAAAAAGGTTGGGAAGGAGAGCTGGACAGGACTCTTAGTTGGTTCTGAACTGTCACACTTTACTCTGAACATTTACAAACTCTGGCAGCTGAGGTGTAGATTCCCATCCTCTGTGTTACCCCTGTTACAAGGCACAGCCATTGTAGAGGGAAGTGTGGGACAGTGGGAGATGTTCCCAGTAGCTGCCCCAGCTGCCCCTGCCTAGACAAAGAAAGCTGGAGATGTGCTCTGCCAGACCATGTGGCAATGTGCCTGTGGTGCGCAGACATTCCGGTCTGCCAGTGCTGCTTTGGGAAGGTAACCTTGCTGCATAGCTGTAGAATAAATAGGGTTTGCAAAAGCCATATAATTCAACAGTGACAGCAAGGGCCATATAGTGTTTGTGGCATCTCTGGATGTCCCAGAAGGCCACAAATACCAGGGGTGTGGAGCAGGCAGTTGTCTTGAGTCACCGGTGCTGAACTACTTAAAACTCACTAATGTAATGCTGAGGAAGAGAAAACTACATGTCTACTCGGGGTAAGAGGTATTGAGGTACAGTTCTGGTATCCTACAATCTTAATTCTGCTGAACTCTTTCAATTTGGAGTTGTTGTTTTCCTTCAAGGCTTAGGGTGAGGCCTTAGCTCCTGAGTAATCCATTCAGCTCTCCTGAGCAGCATGGTTAGGCTATTAGAGTCACGACAGAGAAGCATGGGTTGGTGCTATCTGGCAAAATACACATGCAAAACTGGGATATGTGTATGAGACACATAATAGGCATTGCAGAAAAATCTTTGATTTGCATACATTGTAATGAAAGAGTTTCTTTGGTCAAGACTAAGAAAACCAGTGACGCTAGTTTTGTACCTCTCTGTTTTAATGGTCTGGTTCTTTTGTTTAGTACTTAATTTTGCATCAAAACCTGACTAAATTGATTTCATGATTAAAAAAAGGAGCAATCAAAATTTTATCCCTGGAAAGCCTGTTTGAACTGAAGGTTTGAGAAAGGTCTTAGGTTATATTCTCAACCCTATGGTCTTATATCTGCCAGTGGAAATAAGGCCCAAGAGCAAGTTTTGCAGTAAAAAGGAAACATTCATTTGCTTTAGAAGTAACTAGAAAAAGATTAGGCTGTTCTTCAGAAGGGAGACCATTTTGACAGAAAATAACTTTTCCCAACATGTATAAATATTTAAGGTTTCTAGCATAAAATATTAACAATGGGAGGAAAAAAAGATACTATCGCTGTTTTGGCTTTTTTTCCCCATAAATAAGAGAAAAAGAAAGCTTGAATAATTCATGTAATTGTATGGAAACAATTACAGTGTTAACTTCATGCCTGATAAGTATTGTATGTATCCTTATGTATCATATTAGGAGTAGGAACTGTAAGCTCATTCTGCCTTGTTGGAAACACTTATGATCAAGGATTGTGAACAGCCTTGCAAGGGTCAGTGCATGATGGATTGCCAGGTTTGAGAGTTCTTACAGATATGTTTGGTACTGTTTTAAGTCTTAATTTCTTGCAATTAAACTTTCTTATGCAGGAGTTAGATGATGATGACTGTGTCTTGTGGCTGGGAATAAATGAGTAGGGGCTGAAAGGGGCTTCAGTCACCTCACTCTTCCCCCTCTGATTATCCAATAGAAAAATGCACTTCTGTCTTGTCTTCTGCCTTATTTTTTGACTTGAAATTTAGGAAACAAATTGCTTGGCTGTTTTAGCCTATGACTGCGAAAACCATATAAAACTCAGAGACACTTTTTAGGGTCAAAGAAATATTGGGCAGGAGCCTCCTTTCTTCTGCATGCATGTTCTATGACCATTTGCAGGATTAGTCTGCTCCTCTTGTTAGAAAAGCACTCTCCTAAGAAATACGTACGTGGACCTTAGCTCCTCTGATTGACTGTTGGCATGCAAGTACCTAACCTCAGAGTACCCTAAGTAATGCATGGAATCGTTGAACGATGGGCGTTGCAAGGGACGTTAAAAATCACGTAGTTCCAACCCTCCTGCAATGGGCAGGGACACCTTCCACTAGAGCAGATTCCAAAGCCCCACCAACCTCACATCTATAAGTTGATTTTTAAATTTTTGGTTTTTTAGGGAAACTTGCATCTGTCAAAAAGAAATAAACACACTCTTAGTTTACCTGCTGGGCCAGGTGCTTTGGGAGTTTATGTAGAGGAGTTGTAGACCCTTGTGCGTGTGGGGTGGGAGTCTGGTGCTCAGTGGCTCAGCCCAGAGTGGTTCTGCACCTGGTGAGGTCATGCAGAAGCTGTGTTGGGTTACAGTCTGGTTTCAGGCTCAGAATTTTTTCCACCAAAATTCTTTATGTAACTTCCTGCGGCGTTCCGTTCTTTTCCCCCGGCCCCCGGGCAGCTCCGGTGCCTGGAGCGGCACTGCCTCTCTCTGGGACTCAGGTTTTGCTGCCTTTCCTGGACACGGCTCTGTTACGTGGTCCGGGTGGGGCTGGCTGCAGTTTCTGCTGCTGCGAGTGAGGGACTTTGGCAAAGAAGCGAAGGAATTGTCCAATTCACTCACAAGGGAGGCTGAAAATCTTTTAATGGCCGCGGAGAGCTGCGGCGGAGAGGTCGCGACCCGCCTCCAGTGCCTGCATGGGGGAATGTGGCCCCAAGTTTCAGGAGGCGTGGGATTTTATCGGGGGCGGGGCGAGGAGAGCTGAAGCCCTCCTGCCCAATGGGGACATGACGAGGACCGTGGCGACCAACAGGAATGTGACAGGGGCGGACCCCGGGCTCTGGGGCAAACGGGGTTGCGGGACTGGGACAACAGACACCGAAGTCTCCGGACGGGATGGGGAGTGGCCACAGGAGTGACGGGCTGAAGCTGCAACAGTGAGAGACTCGGAGCGAACTGCCTCGGTGGGGGAGAAACAAGGGGGGTGCATGGGAGTACACAGAGCTCGGCTAGCTAACACAGATTAGAACCCCTAATCTACACCCAAATCCAGGATGCCACAACTTCCCAATAACTCTAAAAACCTTTAAGAAATATTTATTCAGATTAAGGCAACACCAGTGTATCTAGCCTAATTTAAACAAACATAAATTTAGTATGCTGTAAGTAATTCTCACATTTTTTAATTCAAAATTCAGGCTGGTGTTTTTTAAACCTTTATTTTTATTCTGTTAATATGTTTTAAATGAGCAAAATTCCAATTTTCCTAGTTCTCTTGATTACTGCAAATAGAATTGTAAATTTTCCAAATTTCTTCTAGAAATGCTGCACTTTTGCTGACAGACTAATTTTAAAGACTCTTCAATATAAGCTGGAGATTTTAAAAAATAATATTCAGGTTATTAAGCTACGTTTATTTTTTGCCTCAAGTACTTCCATACAGCTATTCCCTAAGTGCCAGAGACTACAGCTAGCTGGAGGGAAATCAAATACAGTTTAAAATCCCTTCATGAATTATTTTGTCACATCAGTGACAAGAATAACCTGATAAGTAGTGGCAGTTCGTTTGTCAAAAGAATTCCAGCATAAAGCCTTCTCGATAAACACAGCAAGCACTTACAGACTGAATAGACCATAAAGATCCTCTAATATAAACCCCCAAACTTCAAGGGTATGTGTTCTGAGGTACATCCCTTTAATTAAGGATCCCAGGCTGACCTTCTTCCAGGCTCCTCACCTGGCATCTGTCAGATGTTTTGTCATCAAGTCATCCCCTCCCCACACTGTTGAGATACTGAAGAAAACAATGAGCAGCTGCTAATGGTAGAAGAATTATAAGCCCTGTCTTTAACATTTGCATGAATGGAGACAATTGTCTTCCTCATTGCATGGAGGGAGAGCCAAGGACTGTGTTATAAGACAGGACTTCACTGAATTATTATAAAGTGCTTAAAGACACACCTCTTCTGACGTGATTATAAAATGGCCTGGGTTGGAAGGGACCTTAAAGATCATTCAGTTCCAACCCCCCAGCCATGAATAGGGACACTTTTCACTAGAACAGGTTGCTCAGAGCCCCGTCCAACCTGTTCTTGGACATTTCCATGGATAGGGCAGCCACAGCTTCCTGGCAGTGAAGAATTAGTTTTTTGGTAATTTCAGGATCAATGGTAGCTCTGTTTTGCTGGAACAGTTTGGGATTATGCAACTGGGAGCAAACCAGTGGTGTAATACCCAGGGATTACAATGAAGATTACTGCCTTGTACCCCTCCTCCCTGCCCCTCAGAGCATCAGATTCTATATGGGAAAGGAAACCTGTCTGGAATTTCATTGAATGGAAGCTCAGTGGAAAGCACTGTCATATGAGTAAGATTACTTTAGAATGAACAAGAAAGGACAATTGCTCCTAAAATATTTTACTCATGTTGTACAGCTGTAGAAATGATAAATCAGAGATTTGAACAGCAATCTGGTTGTTTGGTATTGAAAAATAGATCCACCAAGGCACTTGAATTTTCTGAAATCACCTGAAAGTTGTGAAATGCTTTTGTGAGCAATTGATAGTGGATCAATGAACATTCCCTGGTGTATATCATGGCCTCATGGGTGGTTTGCCAGAGGGTTGAAGCTGGAAATGGCGTGGTACCGGGTGGGAGAGGAGCAGAGGGGTGGCTCTGTGCTTCAGTTGAGTCATGGATGTCATAAATAATTTTACCCTGGTGTTGTACGCAAAACTGCTGTAGGCCAGCAATATTTGAGTCTCAGCTGAGGTAAATAGTATGGTGAAGCTGAAAATGGCAGTGCAATATTGTTGAGTGTTTGACTTATTGATCCCTCTCCTCTCATTTGACGCCTCTGGGCTGTTTGTTTCCTATAGAAATGGCGTGTTCTGGACTTATACAGATGGCTGCTACCCCTGTTCTAGGCAATTTAATGTTTCATAGTGTCACCAGATGAACAATTTGCCTAACTTATGGAAAATACACTGGTTATTTTTCAAAATCATGTTAAACTTTAACCAAGAAGAAGAAGTCAGTATGCACTATTAGAGGAAATATCCTCTCTGCATCCAGTGCTAAATAAATAATACCTGACCCAATACTACATTGATATTAAGAAGCTTTTCTTACCAATTTTGCTAACAATAGGACAAATTTAAGAAGAAAAAAATGTCATCTGCTATTGTATCTTTTAGTCTTCCATGGTGCACTCAATCTGGTCCTTAATTTTGAGCCCTCTGGACAATTTGAGCATTGACAATGTTTATTTCAAAAGGCTTTTCAGGTGCAACAGAATGATTTTGAGTAAATGTGACTCTTAGAGTGAAGGGAGTCTAGTTTTGCTCTGCTTGAAAACAGGCAAAACAATGATGCTTTGATAAATATTTCTCTTGGCTATGAAAGTGGGGAGATGGGGAAAATACTTGGCTTGTCTAGGTAGTGCCTGCATTATGGATGAAGATATATACATGGATCTTGCATGTACTTGTGTATCAAAGTGTCACTAGAAACACTGAAGCAGAACTAATTTTAACTGAAAGAGGTAACCTTATTTCCAGTGTAATTTCTACTCTATCTTTCTACCTGTCATGAAAACAGGACACCATACAAAATGGTTTTGTTGGATGAGAATGGGTGTCTCTAAATATTTTAGAAGCTTATTTCCTGGATGTGTCTTGTAAGTGAGCATCTATTTAATATTTACTAGGATGACTACACTGCAGGTGTATGCATAAGCAAAGAGACTGCACTCCTTTCTGATATAATGGGAAGATAATGTTGGCATTAAGCCAGTTCATTTGCTGTCACTAAAAGGTTGTCCTTATTTCTTCCCTTTTTTTTTTCTACCTGTCTTCTGCACCCAGCCTCAAGGATCTGACTTCTGCATTGTGCTTGCCCTGTGACTCACTGGTACCTAAATTCACTAACCAAACAAAAAGCTATTAAAAAACCTGTGTATATTTGGGTTTATTTTTTAATTTTTTTTTTTTTTTTTTTGACTGGACTAGTGAGTTGAAGAAGTTTGTTGTAAGGATAGGTGTATTTATGTCAGTGCAGGGAACGTGAAGCTGGAAGTGAATGGAAGGAGATATGGAAGAAGGACATCCATCTTTCTGCAGCTTTGAGATGTTAGACTTGTTCAGTCCAGTATTGAGTAACAGCTGTTTGATGCCCTAGGACAAAAATAACTGACTAATGCTTAGTTTCATCTTTAGACAGAAAACAATGAGAGGCTCATAGAAGGATCACCTATTATCTCTTGTTTCATAGGTTTAATTTCTTTTCTTTTATATTTCAGCCTCTGTCTTATAAATAGCATCTGGTAGCTACTGGAGAAAGCATTTGCAAATATATTCCATGTAAATTGAATTTGCTGTATGAGTAATTATAGTGATCAGATTAGTTTTCAGTAGAATTTGTTATTTAATAAAGCTTTGTCAATAAAACTGGTGAAAATTCTGATCAGTGCAACCTCAGAATGCAAGTATTTGCACAAACCTCTAAATGTACAAGTGTTTGGACTAAAATTGTTCAAGTCCCATTCCTGAAAGCAACCTCATTGGGAAATAGAAAAACTGCTTCTCTCTTGTGGTCATTTAATAGCTAACATAACAAATAATATTGGTGTTGAATATTCAGTGGACAATATACTAGCTGAAACATGTTTGTCATTATTAAAAGACTGGCTAAAGGAAAAAGATAGAAACAGCAGGGTTGTAAATAAGTTTAAACTCTACAGAGATTCCTTGCTTGGATAAGTCAGTGCTGCTTCAAGTGTTTGAAGGGAGTTAAACCAGTTTGCACCAATTGGATGTCTTCCGTTTCCACTGGGGACTAGTATTTGTTCAGCTGTAATTCTAATAATTGTACAACTCCTTAACATTTTCCAACATTATGTATTGAAGTGGTATTTGGCCAGTTTTCTAAATAGCAAATTTATGTAAGCAATTAGAAGTGTATTCATAGAATTCATACAATATGGGGAAAAAGAAAGTACTTCCCACCAGTTTGGATTTAAGCCTTGTTCAACGATTTTAGGTAGCCTGCTTTTTGCCTAACTGCACAGACTATCTTGAACTGTTTGAACACAGTCTATGGGGCTTCACAGTCAATTGGCACAATCCTTTTCCCCCTTACTCTGAAAAGGTTTGTCTGAGATTGCTCACAGGCCATTTAGCTGTCCCTAGTTTCCATTGCAAAAGTAAAAGGAGGGTAAAGCTTTGGCCAGATATTGGTTATGAAAGAATTTAGATTGACATGGAGCTTTGTTAGCTGACGTGTTTGAGGCGAGATGCTATTACCTTGTGGAGGGTGGGGAGGGAGTTCCCTTCATGAGTGTGGTTTCACCTGAAGCCTACAGAGAAGTAATAAATACTAGTTAGTCCTATCTTAATCTCTAACAGTTTCTGTCTTTCCACCAGCTGCTTCATAACATGTGATTATTTCAGTAGGGGTGTCTGAGGGTTGGTCTCTGATGGGTGTTCACCAATTGAAGTGGAAGACGTTACTCCTTCCCTCAGGTGGGTTTAGTGGAGGGTAAAGGAAAGTGTGTGTGTGGCTCCTGCAGTGCTGCTGGTCTCTGCCTGGCTGATGGTTGTGCACTGCCAGCAAAGGCAGCCTTGTCTCGACATAAGTAATGAGCAGGGATCCAAGCACATGTCCTACTCCCCTCAGCAAAGGATACAATCTGGAGAATGTTGAAGTCCACTCTATATCATGTTCCTCCTCCCTTCTAGCTATCATTTCAGATTACAATTATCAATTAAAGGCCTAACAAAATAGGCTTCAAGAAGCATTTAGTAACTCTGAGGATCCCAAATTCAACACAAAATAGAAATGAAACAACTTGAGTTATAGCCTCATTAAGTATGGATAAATTGGACAGCCCTTAGGCAAACACTTGCTACTTTTCCTTCTTGGAACACTGTTTTTGTCCTTCACTGGCTGTGCTCTGAGAGGATATAAGACATAGTTCATGTGTGATTAACCTTTTATGTTATTTGATTTTTACCGTTAACATTTTTTTCCAGTTAATCTGCCTTCTGTAGAAAAGAAAGATCAAGAAAGTTTCAAATATTGGCTTAATTCCAGTATTGAATTATTTTTATTGTCTTAATGTGTAGTGTTAATTTTGTGGGCAATTGAGACAGTCAGTCCGTAGCTCACCTATGTTTGCCACAAGAAGTTATTTCAAGTGTAGTACACTTGTTTTTTAACAGCATTTTTATATAAAATGCAAGCACCTGCTCTTCTAGCCATTAAGCAAAATATAAAAGGTTGTGACCTGAGATTTGAGGGAAGAAAGTTCTGGGTAAGAACTGAAGTAAATATAATGCTATTGATGGGGGTACTTAAAGGTACTTGGCCCTTTGAGGCAGTTAAAGTGAGCATTGCTGAGACAGGAAGGCATCTTAATTTGGTGCTTCCTCATGCTCCGATTCCTCCAGCTCCTCTTAGCAGTGCAGCTTTATTTGCAATCCTGGCTGGTTTCTCATACCATGCTGGTGTGCTCACTGTGTGTGTACCTCTGGCTATCAGTACTCCAGTGCTACTGGAGGCAAGCTAATCTCTCCCTACCAATAATAACTCTGCTTATAAGATTGCCTTCTAGTTGGAATAGTAGCCCTTGGGGTTCTGCTGGAGAAATTGTACCATATACTTAATTGGATTCTCTTAATTAGCACAGCTTAAAAAGAAGAAGAAGAAGAAAAAAAGCCCTAACTCTTCATTAATAAAAATGAGTGATGCAGAGCTGTGAGTCTGGGGCTGATAAAGTTATGATTGGTGTGTTTGCTCTGCAATTTCTCTGGTATAAACAGCTTTGGAATGACAGAGTTCAGGAGCTTTGCGTAAGCCCAGACCTTTGGAGGTTAAGGAACTGCATTAAACCCTCTGGTAAGATAGTTGTGTGCATGAAAATAGGCACATTTAGAAAAAATTCAGCCAACCCTGCCCACCTCCCCCTTGAAGCATATCCACAGATAAGAACCTTACTCTTCTCAAAAAATTAATAAGAATTTTAGTCTTCTCAAAAATGAGGATTAATATCCAGCCTGAGGGATGGCAAATATTCTAAATTATCTGTTTTTCAGAGAGGAAATCATGCCATATACTTACTGCTTTTTGTGTTTGTTTTGTTAGAGCTCTTGATGAAGTAGAAAGGCTTATCGGAAATATTTACCAGTGATTCAGTACAAATTTTTAAAAATGATCCAAGAAATTAATCTGTCTCTACTAAGGCTGGGCATAGGAGGAAGCATATTTAAACTTTGATGATGGATTTTCCAGAAACATTAACTTCCTAAAATTCTCTTTGCTCATTATGTTGTCCTGCTACTTTCCTTTAACTAATCTTGCCTAATGTCTGATGAGTAGCCACTGCTTGTGGATGTAAACAGAGAAAATAACTAGCTGTTTTTTTCTTGTATGTTTTTTAGTGAAATTACTGACATCTGTGAAATATGAATTAGTTTCTGTTCACAGCAAGAATTCTTTGCTACTCTGTTTTGGGATAATTATCTAAACATGTGTAAAATGTTGTCCTTGTCTAATGAAATGTAGTAACCAGCTATGTTTAGGCTGGTCACTTCAGGAACAAGTGTCATTCTCCCCCTTCCCTTTCTTCTTCTGCCTATTCCTTTTCGAGTGTTAGAGGAAGAATTGATAAAGACCAGAAACTAAAAGACCTGTAAGTTAGACCTGTAAGTTAGAGTTGGTTTTGATGAGTTTAGGCCTAGATTACCTAAACCCATGGTGCTGCTGGTCTGGAAGTGCTGGGGTGAGTCTGGCTCCTTCTTCACTATGGAGTGATTCAGCCCAAAACTGAATTCAGTTCAGTAAGCCGGGAGCTTGTGCAGTCTGCTTAGTGACTGTGGGAGACCAAACTAAACAAGCCAGCCAAGGTATCCTTTCTTAGAGGGGTTAATTCATCTTCATTTAACCATTTCATGAGATAAAAACCAATTGCAGTGTTTGCTCATTACGACCTCATGCAGTTAAAGTGCCAGCTAGCACTGCTTTGTGAGGCCGTAGCTGCCACGTGAGCGGGCACTCCAGGGTTGCGGAGTACCCCGATGTGGGTAAGCAGCTTTGGTAGCTTCACACTGAGAGGAAGCGAAGGGACGAGAGAAGGACACTCTGCCTGTGAAACGGAGAACTTTTATTCCCCCATGTGTGGTCTGAGTGAATCGCTCTCAGAGCATTGCTAGGCAAAATGGCCCTGGACAAAAGATTACAGCAGATTAAATAGGGGGTGGGTGGATAGGGGTGGAAACTTGGCTTACCCTATGGGGTTAAATTGAGGTAGGGTTTCACAACCAATGGTGACATAACAGAGGTGGGTACAGTGTTTTGGGATGAATAGAAATGCAAAGGTGGGCTGATTGACACAGAACTTTCATGAAGAAGCAGGGAGTGGTTACATGATTGACCCCCCAACAAGGAGTGAACAAACCCTGATTGACAGAACCACGTAAGGAGAAACCCTGGGAGGAATGAGAAGATTGACAGGTAATTGTGGGTTCATGAGGCGGGAAATCCTGCAGTAAACAACTTGGATCAAACTACTGTGAGGGAAAATAAGGGTGCAAGGAACATACCTAACTAACATTAATAAAATCTCTGACTAAACCAACCCAACCTGCAACAACCAATGTCTTGTCAGTGACTATTTTGGGGTTTTTTTGGTGACATTTTTTCTGCAGCTGGATTCAGGTTGCAGGAGTCCTGCTAATGCACAAAGTTGGGTGTGTTGAACTTTCATTGATTTTAGGAGTGATTTAAGATATGTGTGGGCACTTGGTAAGATAAACTCTTCAGTCCCTATTAGTAATCATCTTGGAGGTGGCAAGATATTTTCATCCAATAGTGTTGGCTTAGTCCCAAGTTAGTACCTCTCTTTAAGGTGGGAAGGAAAGAAAAAAAAGAAGCTATTAAAATATTTTAAATCACAAAAAATTGCTGTTCTTAAAGTGTTTAAAATGTGTTTTAAGCCATGAATATTCACTAATGAGGCACTGAGTATTTGCTAAAAATGTTTATCTCTTCTTTGAAAGTAATAATATCACTTTGTGAAAACTCCTGAATATCCAAAAAGTATTCCCATTCTTCCTGTCTTTATAAACATATTTTTAATGGGAGAAAATTGTAACCAAACCCAGCATGAGTTTGCAAATGTGCCTCATTGCATGGCTGCCTGAATGCTGTCAGGAAGAAAGGAGTGGGCAAGGCATCTACCTGTTTTTGGCGTCAACCCACAACTGTCTCATTTGAAACAGTTATGAAATTAAAGATGGTTTTAGGATAGCACTAAGGGGGCAGAACCACAGGCTATTATTGAAAAAGGCAGTTCTACTTCCATGCTCATTCCTGATATGCTGTGTGCTCAGCTGCTTTCCTTGTTCCAGCACTAGCACTTAACTGAGGACCTGTTCAGGCATCTCGCCCAGCAAAGACACATAATGCTGGCAAGGAAAGGAATGGTCTTTTGCTTTGATTTCCTAAACCAGTGTGTTAATGGTGCAGGGAAATCAGGGAGTATGAACACGCAGCTTGGGACACGCGGATTAGTTATGGGCAGTGGAAAACTATGACAGATTTAGCAGTAGAGTAAAATGTGACAGAGGGGATTTGAATAAAATCTGTGGATTTGAGTCAGAGCAAAGAATTCAATTTGTGTGTCCCACTTGCTGTTAAAAAACACAGCTACTGTACTATTTGAAGAATATGCTGGTATACATGTGGCTGAAAACTAGGGGAAAAATTGTTTTAACTGTGCTAGATTTTTGACAGAGATTGCATCTCAGTTATATAAAACTTAAATGGTTATGATGTTTTATTATTCCTATTTCTTCTTATTGATACATGACTTCTTTTTATGGAGTTAAATTTAAGTACACTGCATATGTAGAACTCAAAAGATGCTCACATTATTTCAGTATACATGCTAGTTTCAGGTTGATTCATACTCCTAAGATTTTCCTAAATATCCCTTTAGCTACTACAGCTAATATGAAAAAGATGTTAGCTTTAAAGATCAAATTCTGCCATTCAAAGAGGAGCTGAAAATTTTTTCTATTCTTTATTGCTACCAAACATGAAAAAATTAGGCACTTCATATTAGTGTTTTGCTAGAGTTCCTTTGTACAGGCTTTTTGCTTTAGCTTGTTTTGTATGGCAGAAGTTTTTTGCTGGACATTTGGTCTTCAGCATGTAGTGCAAGGGTTTCTCTTTAGTCATTATTATCACCTTTTTACACTCTGTCTATATTAACTGTACAAGCAGATGGACAATTTTGTCTGTTTTAATTGTATTTAATTTAGCCTAAGTTTGGTTGCTGGCCAAGTTCTCATCACCTGTGGATCAGACTTGGCAGCCCTTTTGTCTCTCAGCCAGATATTTTGTTCACAGGATTATTTCCTTTTGAAAGGCCACACCAAAGTAAAGCTGAAAAGCAAATAAAACACACTACTGGATTTCAAATAACAAGAACTGCTGAACGTGTAATTTCTCTTGTTTTGGTCCTTTCAGGATCATTATTCAATGCTTTTATTGGCATAGCTGCCAAAGAATAGGACATAAACAATTAGCTGGAAATTATCTTTTTTCTTCTTTCCCGTTCCCTGCACAGAGGAAGTTCAACACAGTACATCCCGTTCTTTTAGGATGGGCCTCTGCTTATTTTTAATGTCTTAATTTCTGAAATACTTGAGTAATTGCTTAAATAATAATGATTAATATGTCACAGACTAGTAAGACTTATATGAGACAAAAAGATTGGCTTGTACTATTGACAGTAAAGCACGCTGGCTTGGATCCAACTTCACTGTTCCTTACAGCAGTCTAGTTTTGATGGAGTGACGTCTCTCTATCTCTTGTTTGCAATCACTGAAGCTGAGTGAGAGGTCTCATATTTTCCAGCACAATTGTCCTGGAGGGTGTTTTTTCTCTCCCTGTTCACTGCAGGGCAGTTGCCAGTGTGTCTGGAAGAAATGATTAAGAAATAGGGAGAGCCTAATGGAGCATTCACTCATCTAAATCACAGCTAACGGACTGACGCGACCACTCTATGTCATCAGAAGATCACTTGATGCCAGCCTGATTCTCAAAGGTCCTGTCACATTTGTCTTGGATCAATCAGCCTGGGTGACACAGAGTAATTGATTGAAACAAGGAAGAGGATCTGGGCTTAACAATGAAGGAAATTAGCTACTGATATTATGGCATAAGCATGATATCTGCATGATACGCAGCAAGACAGAGACAAAGGGCTTATTCCAAGCAGCCTTGGCTATTCAAAGAAAATTACTTTTTAGGTTTCTATCATTAATTTTACTATCTGAAACAGGTCTTACGGAAGAACAGGTTAAATGAGTAAGGATATTCTATTTTTTTTTTCTCTAATAAATATAGCTTGTAACCTACAATATTAAAAGTGTAAAAAGTCCCTCTGAATGTGACTTTTGTCTACTGCAGTGGTAATATTAAGCCCATAAAATGGGTTTTATCTATTTGTTTTGGGAAATTCTTTGTCTGTTTAAGTCATAACTCTGGAAAAGAACTCATGTAGTTGTTCTGGCCAGCATTTCCCTCAGATTGTACTCAACAAAGCTTTTATCCTGGAACCCATTTTGTATGGCAGTTTTTACACTGGTCAGTGTGCTTCACTTCAGTAACAGGTTTGTCTATTTCACTCCTTTTTCAAGAAGATCTGGAAAAAAATCATTATTCATGTCATTTTACTAATCTAATTCCTTCTACTTGTCACTTTTACTTTGTCCCAGTAATGACACTACTCTGTTATTCCACTTCAGTGCCCTAGTGTCACAAGACACTTCTCTGGAGTCTCCTTTTCCCTGGCCTGACAGAGGGGCTGCCTCCAGCACAGGGGTGCCCTGCCCCTCCTTGCTTTGCCTGACTCTGACAAAAGGTTAATAAAGCTTTTTAAACATCTTTAAACAAGCTACCTAGCTCACTGTTTTCCCAAAATCATAGCAAGGTTGGCTAGAAGGGTTGGCTTGAAGCCCAGTATTTTCCTTAAATGGGGATTACTGCCACCACTTGCTCCGATTTTGGAAACTGCCAAGGATGGAGTCCCTCTGAGTACCCTGGGTAACCTGTCTCAGTGTTGCATGGCCCTCTTAGATTTGTTCATTGTAGTCTCTTGGTGGTGAGTTTTGTGACCGTGCCTGTCTCAATGCCCAGCCTGTGCCTCTGGTCCATGTTTAGCTTGCTTACCACTGCTCACAAGAGTATGGCTGTGTTGTCATCTGTAACTGCCCTTCAGCCCATAGTAGAAGATCAATATGGGGTCATTAGGACTGCCTCTTCATGAAGCATGCCAAGGTGCAGCTAACCTCCTTTATTTGATTTGTCTATTTCAGCTGAGACCTGGTCATGCCTCTACTTCGAGGTGTGTCTTGTCTTTGTGGTACAAACAACACTTTACAAATTTTCAGTTTATGTAGCTTACTTGCCAGCCAGTAATGACCTTGGACCATTCAAGACTTGCCTTTGCTATAGAGAAAAAAAAATTCTGGAGATGGGAATATTTAGGGATATTTAATGACAAAACTGCTGACTATGATAGTTTCTTCAGGTGAAAGAACCTGGGGCAGATAAAACTATTTTGTCAAAATGACTCTTGTGGGTGCATTTTCTTGCTCAAAAAAAGAAGCCTTGAAAAGGCAAAATTAGCTACCATGCAGAGCAACCTTAGCCAGGCTGCAGGTTTCTGGTATTAGCTGCATTCATACTGAAATTCTTGGAGTTGTACAACAAAATCACTGGCAAAGTGGTTCTGTGGTCTCAAGATTTATAAACCTTTCCTTTCACTGACTTGTGCATTTCCTCTTACTAACAAAGGGCCACTTTTTGACAGGTTGTACTGTGCTTTGCTGTAGCTCTTCCTCCAGTGGGGTCACTGAGTTAGATCATCTGGGAAGATGGTAATGTACTTTTGCTGCTGGCTCAAGCACCTGCTGCTACAAAAGCGTCAATACATGGCAACTGTCATGAAAGTCCATTGTAACTGTAAAAGCTTCTCTGATTAGCCAGTCCTTTCTCCATTTATCCTGGAAGATGGAATTAGGCACAATGGAAGAGAAAGCCTGAAATGGGTCAGTTATTTACAGTGCATTCAGTCTTCTTTTATGTCTGAAAAGATTTTTATTTAGTTTTTGTGCAATTAAAGTAAAAGACAGAGGAAGCTGCCAGGGAAAAAAAAAACTCAAAATTTTAGTAGCTGCTTTTAGTGACATAAATAGTATTGAAGCAAGGCTACTAGATATTTAAATCTTGCTGATTAAACCACAATTTTAAAAACAGATTTCTAACCTGTTTAATAGTCTACTCTTTCCTCAGATTCCTGTTTTCACACTTCCTTATTGACCTAAGGATATGGCTGGGGTCAGTAGCAATTTGGGAAAGAAAGCAGAACTAATTTCCTGATTGCCATGTGACAGTACATCTGCCATTTCAGTTTAAGCCAGCATCTGAAGCAACTCCATTTGGAGGCATTTGGCCAGATTCAGATCTAACTGACATCAGTTTTAGCCTCATAGAATTTCTCTGTAAATCAAGGTAACTCTGGTGTAGTCAGATGTGTAAGAGAAGAGTAAGGCCTATTTTTACCTGGTCAACCATTTTGTATGATGTTTACAGAGTCTTAGCAGTTCATCTTAGTCTTGTAGTTATTTCTTACATGTTACAATCAGTCTACTTGAACTTTTTCTCTGTGTCCTGGTTTACTCAAACTTTGGGCTGGGCATAGAAGACAGGATGCTACCACTTGTGATCTGTATCTACAGGCAACTACTGTAATCTGCATCTTGAAGGTGGTCTTTATGGGGTACAAGCAAAATTTCAATGTAAGGAGGCCTTAGTGCAAGTGATAACAAGCTGTAGGTGGAGTGTCCATATTTAGTGAAAGAAATGCTGTAATATAATGTTCTAATAAACAAGTACCATTTTGACAAGTAGTTGGAGTGTATAATCCCTGCAAATCTGCTATTTGCCTGTGATCCAGGAAATCTGTTCTATGACTGGATGTGTTTGGCAAGGGGCAGGGGTAGCAGTGTTGTCTGGTCACAAGGAACTGCATGCTATAACATTGTTCACCTGAGTATAACCACAAAAGGAAATTGAGGCTAAGAACCTGGCTTTCTATATTGCAACTTCAGTATATCCAGTTGAAGAGATGAGATATAGCCTGGACATGGTGGAAATAAACTCTGTTCTGTCTAAATAACCATTGTGGAATAATTTACTTAATTCCAAATAATTTGGTTCCATAGGCTGATTGAGATAACAAATAAGAAAGTATAAGTACTCTGAAAATGAAATGCTTGAGAATAAGCAGAGTCATAATGTCACAAAATATCCCAAAGGGATTAACATTGCCATTTATTACATTTTTCTGGGAGAATTTGGACCAATAGCTCTTTAAGAGCTATTGGCCAGGTCAGTGGCATTGCTTGTGCTCATAGTCAGTATAGCATGACAATTATTACAGGCAATTCTTTTTTGGCACAACTGTCTGGCTCCTAAATATCAAATGATAAAATTTGGCAAAAGCTGATAATGCAAATGTTTCTAAAGGCACACAACAGAACATGAAAGAAACTATCATGTCAGAAGGCGGTAAATTACAGGGTGGTCCTCTGCTTTCTTTCACTGTGAGATAATTTCAATTTAATCTTGATTTAGGCAGTTTTTTTTTTTTTTTTCAGTGTATATTTATAATTTTGCAGCTAAGATAGACCCATGTAAATACCTGGGAGTTTTGCTAGGGTTCTGTGCAGATGCAGCTCAGTGTCATGTGATGCATGAGTGGGAGAGACTGCAGAAACTGATTGTTATCACTGATCTTCATGTTATCTTCTCACTGTGTATTTTGTACCCAACTATTTTAGCTTTCATAGAAAGTAATTTTGTAGGCTTTTAGGATAAGCAACAATAGCTAATGAGACTTTATATTAATTCAGAAATTTCTCTTCCAGATTTTTCTGTGTGCTATTGGTGCTATTACATTTTCTGTATAACCTTACTTGTTTTTTTGCAGTGGATAGGAAAGTCACAGGGCCATCTTCATTATAAGTGATGCTACATATGAAAAAATCTTGAGGTAGTTGTCAAGGGTGAA
This sequence comes from Anomalospiza imberbis, assembly GCF_031753505.1. NCBI lineage: Eukaryota > Metazoa > Chordata > Aves > Passeriformes > Viduidae > Anomalospiza > Anomalospiza imberbis. The sequence continues at coordinate 124,549,888 of NC_089681.1, read as the reverse complement.
GCTGTCTTATTTCTGTATTTTTGTTGTTGTTGTTATTTTTAATTTTAGATTTATTACATGCTTTCTAGTGTCTGAACCTTTATTAGTTCAAATTATACATCTTTCCAGTCAGGTAACCAAGTGTGTATCTCTTGGAAACAAAAACTTAAGCTTTCATACAGCTTGGGAACTGGCACCCTAATCAAAAACTGCAGCTGAAATTTTCAATATTTGATGTTGCCATTTTTCCGTAATTAGTTTCAGTTTTTATTCTTGAGGTATTTTTATTTAAACACAAACACTTTCAAACTGTTCACATGAAGTTCTTTTTAATATTGAATGTAATTTTTGGTTTATTTTTGACAATTAAGTAATGTTCAGAGTGCTGTATACAAAAATTCACATGAAGGTTTTTCTTTGCCTTTCATTTTTCAAACTTCCCATCCAGATTACTAATAGTTAGCTCCAAACAATATACCAAATGGCTATAGCAGATAAAATAAAAAAGGAGGTCTTAAGGATGTCATGATCTTTAAAATATATATGTCTTGGAGATGTTTATCTTGCTCAAGCCATGAGATGAGTATCTGCAGAAAATATCTTAAAGACATGGAAAACTTCCTCTGTAGGAGGAGAAGAGCAGCTATATCTATATTCTCATAAAGGGAGTAATTTGGGTAATTTCCTGAAACAGAGATCAACAATTAGCATCAATAGCTGTGGGCCTTTTCACTAAATGCTCCAAAGCTAGTCCCATAAGGAATCAGGAGCTGTATCAGTAGCAAATATTTAACTGGATGTTCATTTCTCAAACACAGGGTCCTGGGCCTGTTTGTGTCAGGGATAAACTGCTGCATTTGGACCTAAATTATACAATCATATTTTTATTGTCTCCTCTTCCCATTTCCTGATATTTGGAATAAATTAATCTGAAAGTGTTTTGAATACTGCAGTTACATTGGATTTCTGGCCAAAATGTAAGAAATCACCATGTTTTATATGTATGCCTTTTACAAATTATAAATAGGCAAATCTCATGAGAAACTCTGTCCAGACACAGGTAATGGCTATTTCCACAAGCTAGCTGAGCTATGGGGGAGGAGTGAATCTCTGAGAAATCATTATACTGAGTCTAGCCATTATGAACACTTTCATCCTGATTATGCATCATTTGAAGTAATACCATAAAACTAATGTACCTTCACTTCTTCCATCAAAAATATAATGGAGAATATGCTACTTAGATGTTTTAACTTACTTTTTTTCCCAGCTATTTCCCATTACATGGTGTTCTTTCTGTTCCTCTCCCTGATTCCCAGCTCTGTTGGTCTCGCTAGTTTGCTTCCCTGAAGATTTCCAGATGCTTTTTTGATCTGCCTTAACTCAGTTAAAGAGTAGCAAAATGTCCACTTGCTTGTTTTTTGTTGTTTGTGTTTTTTTGTGTTTTGTGTTTTTTTTATTTGTTTGGTTTGGTTTTTGTGGGTTTTTTTTTGGTTTTTTTTTTTTTTTTTTTTTTTTTTTTTTTTCATTTGTTCTGATTCTTTACCATGGAGTTCAATCTGGTTCTCAAAGATTGTCTGGTAAGCTAATAGAAAGTTAGTGGAAGAGATGAGAAAGGTGGGAAGAGGTTAGAGGAGCTGTGCCTTTCAGTGGTCTGAGCTGTTATACTGCACAGTGTGACCTCATACTCCTGCATTTCATCATCCCTTTTGGGTGGACATATTTACAGCAGTAAAAGCATCAATAAATGGCTTCATGTTGATGTTAATGGGCATGTTTTGCTTCCTTTCTTTTAAACATGCCTCCCTTTCTGTATTTGATGACTAAAGGGACTATTTTATTTTTCTGTGAATTTTCCTGTATGTCACAATGTCTTTCTTCAAAGTCAACCATAACTCTAATAGATTTATTCTCAGTAATGTCTCCAAAATCATCTCTGCAGAGAAAACCCTGTGGATCTTTCTCAGCTTCTGCTCAAAAAAACCCCAGTGTTATGTACAAATTTCACTTTCAGACCAGGCTGGATTTTTTCCCCCCTGCATTCATTTCACCATTAATATGGTATCCATGCACATTGGTTAACCCTTCACTTCACAATTTTAATGAAAACAGTGTAGAAATTAAACAAATATATCATTATTAATTGTTCTTTGGGAAGTCCTTTGGGATGCTATATTTGGAAGAAAGTCAAGCCCATAAACAAACTTGTCTATTGACAGGAGGAGATTAACTATTTTTATCCTTTTCTGTTTTCTGTTAGTGAAATAATTTGAAGGGAATCTCAAAATATATGATCCATTGTTGTTCAGGTAACCAACCAAAAGTTTGGCTTGCTAACCTTCATCTTAAGTGAACTAACCAAAGTTTTGTTTTGAAAATTGAATACAAATCTCACAGGACCTGATGTCCTTCTGAGGTTTCTGGTATTCCATCTTGTCAGGAACATGAAAATAAAAGGAAAGGCTTATCCAAAAATGTCAGTCTTCCAGAACATTTCTGTTGAGTTCTGAAAACTGTTCTTAGTTTTGAACAGGCAAAATTTTGCCAATCATCATTCTGCCCAGCAAGACCAGTCTGTCCTATAAGTTGTCATTTTGATTCTAGTGTAGTATAGTCTATGGTAGACTCCCCAGCAAAATCCCCTTTTCAAGGGGGATGATAAAATGTTTCTTGCCTAAAGGTAACTTGCTGACTATTTCTGACCATAGCATATCCTGAAATAGTGGTGACTTATTGAAACTCCAGTGATGAGTGGAGAAGGATAAATATGCCTGTTGTGGAATATGTAGTTTACAGCACATTGTTTTTTGCCAGCAAAAGTGAGGTTCAGTAGAGCTATTTATAAGCTAAATAAAAGTAATCTTGTAACCTTAACAGCTCTTTTTCTTGCTCAGAAGTAACACAAGCATTCATTTTTAGGAGTTATAAAAGAGCTACTTTTTTATTATTCTTTTTTAAGCAAGAAACTCTTAAAAAGTATTTTGAAATATCTGTGACACTAGTAAGGTTATTTTCTTGTGAAGAGGTACCAGAAACTTAATTTTAATAATTTCAGAAATAAAAACAAATGTAGCAGATGAGAGAGTATTTTTATTTATTTACTTTTCAAAATAAATCTAAAAGTGGTGAAACACCAATTTAAGAAATCATATTAGATGGAGACTTCCTTTTCTAAGGCCACAGCTTATGTCTGGGAGATGCAAATCTACAGTGCCTGCTGTCCTCCAAAGGAAGCAGCCTTCCTTGGTTCCAAATTCACTCAAGATCTTCAGGCACTTTAGAGTGCTTCCAAAATGCTGCTTTGTTTACTCTCATTACAAGATGCCAGGCACTGGTGAATCGGGTCCCTCTCAGTTTACGCCTTAGTGCTCGTGAACATGTGTATTTAACAGCGTTTTCATTACCTGCACCTGTGTATTACGCCAAGCCATCACTCAGCAGGCAATAATCTAGGGGACCATTGTGACCTAATTTGTAAAGGTGAAGACCTGGTGCTATTTGTCCAGAGAAGTGTTTGCCAAGCAAATTGGTACAGATTGAGTGAGGTGAACTTTAGATGACACCATTAATTTTGGTACACATTACTCATCAAACTGATATAGTAAAATTGCTTTCTCTTTGAGCATGGAATACCATGGCCATTATTCCTATGCTGAACTTTAGTGTCTTTATTTTTCATAGAAATATGAAAGTTATTTAAAAAAAAACAAACTTTTTATCATACTGCTGATAAAGGATAGGTCCAAATTAATTTGGATGCCTTTCTCAGCCTATTTTTTCAGAAAGAAATCAAATTTTTGGATTTTGCAACACGAAAGAGAATTCAGGAAATGGACATTACTGGGACATCTGCTTCTGTAGTGCAGTCCTGATTTAAGTAATAGTTGTAGCTATATCTGTGCTCCTGCTTAGCTCTGTCTTCATGCTGCAAATGGATCTATGTGATTTTTTTTTTTTTTTTTTTGTATTTTTATTTTCCCTATTTAAAATGCATCAAAGGAGCTGGGCAGGAAGAGGTTTCTGATTCTACAAAGTACTTTGTGATGACATTTTTCATGTTTCACCACCCAGGATGAGATTGGCAGCTTTTAAGTGTCTTCATGAGAAAATAGGTTAAGGGAGAGAGACTCCCTGAAAACTGTTAATGGCAGATTTACTTCTGAGAAAGTTTGGTCTCCTGAGAAAACTTTTAGTTCCAGTGAGTGAATTTGGCAATTTCAACAAAAAATGCTATATCAGCTTAACTTTTCATCGCAGGCTAATGATGTTGATAAATGAACTTTGTGAGCTAAACACTTTTTTGTTGCAATTCTGAGTTTTACTTTACATTTAAGAACCAAAACAGCACAAAGCAGCTGGCTTTAGGAGCATATTATCTCTGTAAATACAGATGTAAAGATGCAAGATAGTTGCTTCCAGTACTCTGCCTATAATCATCTAGCGCTATAGAAAGACTTGCAGAGATAAAAATGGAAAGGGGAGTCACATGAAATACTAATGTAATTTCAGCTTGCTTGCAATAAAACTTGTTACTGAAATCTAGTGTCTATTGAAATAGTGTTAGTACAGACCTAACTTGTCAGCTATATATAAAATATTTAATATATAATAATTATTAAGTATTCAATAGTCCATGATAATATATAACAATATAGTATTACTATCACTGATGAGCATGAAGACTTTCATTAAGAAATGGATGTCTCTAGCCAGTATTAAATTATATGTAAGTTTTCTCCTAAAGAATATATCATGAAATAGAACCAGAATGGACATCTGTTCTCTCTGGATGATCTTTCAGAGAGAGTTCTGCCTTTTTTACCTGTCTTTGTATTGATCTTTCTCAGTACATGCAGACTGCTTTATGTTTTGCATATGGAAATACTGGTGATTCTTTAGCTTGTTATGTATGAAATCAATAAATGCAGAGCTGAACATATTCAATAGGAAGTTAATTAAATACTGTTAGATGTTGTTGGTTATTTGTTTTTTGCTGTTTTGTTGGTGCTTTTTTACTCACTAAGTAATTGGTGTTAATGACACCCACCGTTGAAAACACTTTTTGGTTCCTAAGGGCCTTCTCTATTAACAGAAGTGTTAATTCACAGGGCTAACTGCTCCCTTATAGAAGAAAAGTACTGAAGATTTTATGCTTTTTTTTTTATTTCTCATTCTTGGTTTTGCTCTTGTCTGTGCTTACCATAGAGTTTATCAGAGAAGCCCTACTGTTTAAGGGTACTTCAAAGGAGATGGGAATGCTCCACATATAATGCCCAGAGAAGCTTTGGATGCCTGTTCCTGGACATGTTCAGGGCCAGGTTGGATGGGGCTTTGAGCAATGGAAAGGGTCCCTACCCATTGCAGGGGCCTTGGACCTAGGTGACCTTTAAGTACCCTTCCAAGCCAAACCCATCTGTGATTCTATGAAGCATTTGAACTCTCAGTTAAAATTAGGAGTTAATGCTTTTTTTAAAATTGATTCTGCTTAAGGTGTTTCCCTAATAATAAACAAAACAATTATCTTTGTTTCTCTGACATGGGTATTTCATTTCAACAAGGTACTTGTACTGTACAAGTAGTGAAGAGATGATACTCATAAGGTTTTCTGTTGCAACACCAAATATATATTTTTAAAATACATTAAATATTTAAACAGCATTGCCTAGAACCTTAATCAAAAAGCAATAATGCCTTGGCTTTCAAGTGCTTTGCCGTGCCTTATTTGAGTATATGAGCTTCTGTGTCTGTGCTATCTCCTGAGGTCTCCAGTAGGACACAATGGGCTGGTAGTCCCTATTTTTCCTCCTGTGCAGATGCCAATCAAAATTGCTACGTGTCTGGATTAAGAGGTGTGTATGCACATGCTATCAAACAGGATTATTTGGAGATAATACATTTTGATTCAAGAGCTGCTATCTGCTTTTCAGAATAGGTGTCCAGGTGGTGATCTGAACGAATATTCTAAAACATAGCACCATTGAGTTAGAAAATGGCAGCTTCTCATTTTTCAGGAAATATAGTGATGGTTGTGGATTTATGGAGGAGGAATTTCAATCCAAAAGTCCAAAAACAGCACAGGCTTGCCAAGGTGTTAAGTGTGTGTGCACGTTTGTGTGTTTTTCACTAGTTTCTTTGTGTTGCAATGCAGAAAATGTAGTGTTGTATAGTGGAACTGAAAGACAGTTTTGTTGCATGGCCTTGGATTGAAGTGATAAGACAAATATTAGAACTTGCAACATTTTAGATTATTTTGAACAAGGATCCAGGTAAAGTAAACAGAAAAGATATGGTTCTGTGAGAATATCCCATGATTTCTTTTGCTAATGAGACTTGTGCACTCAGACAAATCCACGGATATGTTTGGGGCCTCCGGGTTTTTCTTTGGCAAAGCCCTTTGTAGCAGCACAACCTGAAATCAGTCTCAACACAGCAAGGAAAGTTTACAAGATTGCTATTAAGTACTGACTCTGCACATCTTTGAGATGTATCAAAATAACCAGATTAACCTTTGGTTACTTGCTTGTTGTCATTGCTGGGCAAGCCCTGTTTAAGAGAAAATATTTTGTATTTTTCTTTGGTTTCAACTGGTTCATCAGTGTATCTCCCATCCTTGCTGCCTCCATTAGCACCCGTGCTGTGAAGTGATTACTGTAGGTGAGGAGATTAAAATCTTGCTTGTTAGGTTTCGAGTGCGCCCTCACACTTCTGAAATATTTTTAATTAAAGCCTCTGAAAACTGTATTTACTCTTTAAATTCAACACTTAGCAGTTGTAGTGAGAAGCAGGCCTCTTCACAAGAGAACTGCTGAACTACCTGATAGGAGACAGAGCTTTGCAGTGATTACATATGCCCTAAGAGGTCAACAGCTAATTTGCTTCTGACAGAGCTTTCTAAAGCAGTACAAGCCACTTAGCTGCATTCATTTTAACAGCTCTAATGTGAATAAATCTCCTGTACTGCTGTGGGGATAATCAGACAATGGTTACAACATCCAATGTCCTTGTTATGGCACATTCAGTGGCAAAGACATTCACTTCAGACATGAAGCGTGCTGTGGATCAGTTCTTGTATCAAGATGATTAGCTCCCAAAGGTGTAAAAGAATGGCTCAAAGATGTACTGGCAGATCATGTTAGACTCTGCTTGAAGTTTTTGTATTTAAGCTGCCAGCATATGAATGATACTACCTACACACTTTACGTAAATAGGTAAAATTTCCATCATTTGCAGTGGACGCGGAGAAACTTTCTCTCTTTTCTAAGCTGAGATAAATTGTATAAGTACAGAATAGTTTATAGGAAATCTACCTGCTGGTTTCAAGGCTGTAAATTAGCTGTTGATTGGGACTACATTGACATCCTTGCTATAAAGAAATCCTGGAACTCCTGTAAAAGAGACAGTCACCTCCACACTCCACTCCAGTATTGCCTTGTCTGGAGAGCAGTGCTCGCGTTCCAGAGACGGTGCACAGACCGTGAGGAAAGGCAGCTAAGAGGGATAGTGGGAACAGTGCCAGACATCAGCACCCCTCTGCCTCCTCCACTCCTTTATGTATGGGGCAAAGAGTTTTAGAGGCATGACAACGTGATTTCTGGTGCTTCAGGAAGCGGTGCCCCTGTGGAGTGTTTTTCAGTGTATTGTGGAGAAACGCGTCTGCCGCCTCAGTGTGCAAGCGGCATGAGCCACATGACCTGATAGGTGACTCAGCTCCAGCATGGCACGTGTTGGACTGTTGCCTGGTAGTTCTGTGATAGCATGGAAACTATGTGTAAAATTGGAATAAAGAGACAGTTGGTGCAGTTTTTCGTGTCTGAGGGAAATCTTTATTGTTGACCGGCATGTATTGCATCTGTCATTTTATTTTTTGACTCTAAAGGATAAAAGAATGCTGCAATGTCTCTGTAGCTACTCTAGTGTTTTATTTATAACAAACCAAAGCACTTTGTGGCATTTCAGTGTATTAAATACACAAAATCTGTTTGCAAAAATTAATTTCCACTTTTTCCTTGCTATAGAGGTCCATGTTTTACTGTCTTCATAATACATACCAAATTCCCTTATAAATCTGGATTTTTAAAAATTGCTGTAGTTTTAGGGGAAGAAAAACTCTTTCTGCTAGCTTCCTTAAAATATGTTACTCACAAATTGAAAAAAAAAAATTGTTAACAGTCTTCTGAATGGTCTTCTGATCTCATTCATGTAAGGGAAGGAAGAATTTCCTAATGTAAAATATACACCATCAGAATTGGCTGTCAGTGACAGAAGTGAACCATAATATATACTTTCTATTTGCAGCATTCAGAGCAGCTTCTTTTGACAGTTGCTACCTCATAACCATTCAGTTTCATACACTTCCTGGCATATCATTAAAAATCTATCATTGCTAGTAATCTGTCATCAAAGAAAGCAATGGATAAGCTTTGCTGATCCTGCATTTCTCCTGCAGAGCAAGATCATGTAACAAAACAACCCAAAGAAAAACCTACATTGTGCAGCATAAATATTAATTCCAAATTCAGCAAAATTGCCAGTTAGAAATGAAGCTGGTAGATTGTGCAGTCCGAATTCTGAATTGTTCTAGTTTTGAAGTATCAGAACTGCATAATTTAGGAAATTCTTTTTATCTGTTTGAATAAGATGTTTGTTCTTGGTTCTCTCACTCGAACCAAAGGTATTCTAAGTACAAGCTGTGCTCTGTAATTTGTTGGGATGAAGGTTCTTTGGAATACACTATTTAAAATCTATGGTTTGTTATGTTACTTTGCAGATTTCTTTTGTTCTGTGGGAGAATAAATGACTGACTTTGTAATAATTTATTGCATTTTCTGACATAAAGTCCCTTAAAACATTTTCTGCCCAAATCTATTCAGTATGAAGGCAAAAGAAAAGTTCAATATGCAAATTCATGTGTGTAAGCTGCTAAAGATACAAAAGGAGTAAACAGGGTATTACACTATAAATTAGCAGCAGGTATGCATCTATCAAAAATTTATAGAAAGAACCTGCTTTATACAGCAGGTAATGCCAGGAATACAAACCACCTCCTTGAAAAAAGGTTTCAGGGCTTTCCTACAGAAAAGATGATGAGTAGTGACTGTGTTTTTTTAGTGTATTCAATCTGTTAAAGTTGATTCATGGTAAATACTATGTGCTAGAAATCAGAAACTTGTTAGTATCTGTTTTAACAGCATTTATGCTGGGCTTTTCACTTGCTCTGCAATAAGAAATTTAAATACCAAAACACAACCAAGGGGCAAGAATAGGGCAACAAGTTATAGGTTATATAATAAAGACCATTATTTCTGTGAAGGGATGACACTCTGACACTGCAAAGCTTCCAGGAATTAAAATGGGCAATCTATTGGACTTAGTTTCATTTGTGGTGGAGCAGTGGGATATAAAGTATTTAGAAACCTAATGCATCTTGTACTGGCCTTTAGACAGACTATTTATATGATGGTAAGTAATAACTCAGCTGATCTTTTCCCCCAGAGATCTTAGGGTAAGATATGTGTCATTTTGCTTTCCAAAGCAACCCTTATGGACGGCCAAATATTAGTCAGATTCAACAAGAATCCCACTCATAGTTCCTTACTGTGAGTACCACTTAGAAACCCATTAGGAGAAGGTTGGCCAATCCTCTTTGGTCAGGCACCAAATTGATAAAAATTAGGCAAATCATGCCCAAACCTCTGGGAACAGGCAAGCTGAGATTTTAGAATATCAGAAAAATGTGAAGAGGCCTTGCTACAGAAAAATGTGAAGACGCCTTGCTACAGAAAAGTGGTGTGAGAATCCTAAATCTATGGGCAAACAAAAAGAATTGGTAGGATCACTGAGCCTGATTCTTCCTGTATCTGGTGTTCTCAGTGTGTTCCTGTTGAGGGTCAGCACAGCAAATGTGCACCTATGACCTGTATTGGCTGTACCCAGCTCTGAGACAAGCTGTACTTGGGCTTCTATTTTAGCTGCATGTGTAGGACCTAAACATACCTTTGGACAAGGCACCTAGGGTCTCAGTGTGGATTTGGCTGCCCAAATTTGGGAATTATGATTATCCTGAATTGCATCCATGTAATAATCTGTTTTGATTGTCACTTTTGATATTTAAAAGTGAATGAAAGCTGCCACAAACAGGAAGGGTCTTTAATGTGTTTTAGTTTATGGATTTATCTTAAAAATATAACAAATTGGTATTTTTTAATCTGAAAATAAATGGCTATCACTTAAAAAGAGACACAAAGCAAGAAAGAACAGGTATTTAGCTCTGTAATCAAAGGCATGGTTTAACTGTGCACATTAGCTGGATGTTGCACTATCTGTATTTCCTTTTACTCCTACATCTGCTATTTTTTTCCTGAAAAATATAAGAAATAGAAAGCTACTTATTTCTCAATAACACTTCTCTATCTCTTTAAGAGATAATTTAGGATAGATCATCTGCTCCAATGCTCCAGATTGAAATTAGTGAAGGAAATAAATAGGGAAGAAATGTAGAGCTGGGGGAAGGAAGAAAATACAGTAAACAACTTAAGAGCATGCAATGTGCAAATAAAATTTGGTGAGGATGATGAGAAGAGGAAAGGAGAAATGAGAATGTTAATGAAAGTTGAAAAGAAAAATTTAGAACAATTTGAGACATAAAAATGACCAGACAAACCAGAAAAATAGTAAGGAAGCAAGAGAAACATAAAAGCAGTATGCCCCAAAGGTGAGATTTTCAAAGGAAAGATGTGCAATTAACCAGAGTAATAGATGTTGGGCTATTAGCAGTTTGCTCAGTTTCTTGACATTTCTCTCATCTTTGTCATGGTGGCTATTTTATCATAGGAGAAAGAGTTTGTTAGAAAGACTCTGGTCAAAATTGTACTGATTTTTAAATAGGTTAAGTTTTCAATACTTTTTTTTTTTTGTTGAAAGGGATAAAATCTGACAAAATATTGTTTGGAATTGGGGTAGGGAAGAGAGAGAGAGAGTGTACCGCCCATAGCCAGATGGTGAGAGAGTGCCCTGCTAGCATGTCAAGACCTGATCTGCAGACTGAGAATTTAAAATTGTCGGCCACAAACTGAGTGTGTCTCTTAACTGCTGAGCTGCTGGGTTTTTTTGTTTTTTTCCCCTGGGAATGGCCTTTTTGCTTGGTTTTGTTTTGCCATTTTGTCTTTTGCTTAGAACATTTGAAAAGTTTGGATTCCCCACTGAATTCCCAGATCTATGTTAATTTTTTTCTTTTTTGTATGGATGTATTTGGGATTTTCTTATGTGAGAAAGAATGAGTACTCCCATTATTTCATCAATTGTACATAGGGTGTCATCTGGTTATTTTTATAAGTGTGTACGCTTCACCACAATTTAACTCTAGAGGTGTTTTGTTTATGTGGTCTGTCTGAAAGCCATGAGGTACTTCACAAACTGGGCTGGTGGGAAGCACCTTTGGCTTTGGTAGCTGTGTCTGGAAAACTGTGTTTTATTTCTCCTTTAAAGATAGCCTCTTGTTTTCAAGTACACAGTATTTAAATGTAATTTGTTATATTAGGCCTGTTCTAGTTTTTACCTCCCCTCAGATATTGAACTCGCTCTGTTTCTCATTATCACTCTTTTTCCAGTCCAAAGTGTGTGTTTCAGTTGTTTGGATTTTTTTTCCTACAGCTCATTTATTTTTCTGTAGCCAACACCCTTTCTGTAGGCCTTCATTTTGAATTTAGCAAACACTCTAGATTAATTCACTGCATTCCACAGGTGCCTGCAGGACAGGAGACTGTGGAGATGAATGCTCCTCATTATCCCTTTTGTGTGTTTGCCAACCACTTTCTTTGGTCACAAGCTTTTGGTCTCAGCCTTCTTTTTATAGTTTGAAAGGACAAGTTATGTGTGTATGTCTATATAGGTGGATGCACACACATAAACACACATATATTTGTGAATTTAAATCTCTTCCCTAGTAATTCTCAGTTAATAGTCTGCTCAGTTAGTAGCTTGCAGTATTTACTTTTCTGGAGAGTAAAGTGAATGCTTTGAACTTGTTTTGCTCTCACTGGAGTTACTAGAAGGGACACATACAAATTTGGCTGGCCATCAAAGCATGACCCAAACCCTTCTAATTACTGTCATCGTGTCACCACCTGTGAGGCAGTACCTTGAAGCAGAGTGGGCGTGCCATGCTTTGTTTCAGCTTAAATGCTTTTCGTAGGGAAAGCACAGAAAGAAGTGAGCGTGTAAGAACTGCCGATATGGTACAAATACCTGGGAGTGCATGAAGCTTCCCAGTGTCAGACCCATTGTTCCCCAAGCAGAACCATTTGTTTATAATTGGAATAATAAGTATTTTTTGGCAGTCTTCCATCTGAGAAATGTGTAAGAAACAAGTGTCAAGCCAAATGCAAGTGTTACTTGAAAAGCCTCAAATTAGACTTGAGTATGCAGTTACAGAAGGTTGTTTTGAAATATCCTTTGTTCCAACAAAGTCTTTTAGTCTCAATAGCTAAAAAGCTGAGGGTCAGGCTTTTGCAGACTCTGACATTGTTTTTCTGTACATTCAAAAGTATTTTGCATTTAACAGCTGGAATGATGAGGTGCTACGTTGACATTGTATTGATGAAAATTTGCTTTTTTGGGGTGAAAGCCACAACTGTGTTGTCTTGAATAATATATAAAATGTTGTGTGTTTGACGATGTTTTTCTAGCTCAGCACAGAGCTTCTGTTGGCTGTGTGTGGGAGGCTGTCAAGTGGAGAAACCCTACCAACCTTTGTCCTTTTGAACTAGGTTGCAGAGGTCTTACATCAAACCCTAGTGCTCTTGAGTTGTCTGGTTGAGTAACAAGGTGACATTGTTGCATAGTGAAGTAGACTTAGATGAACTGAGTAATATCCAGCTTCAGGGAAATGGTCAGAAATTGGATGTATGGTTTTAAGGAAGTGGATTTTTTCTTATTATCATGCAGGGGTTGTCCAGGCTTACCCTGCTCTAATCACTTGTATAGTTCTAATTTTTTCTATTACTTAACTTCTTAGATTCTCCAACTTATTTTTCCCCCGGTTTTAGTATCCCACAGAAAGAAATGGTTTTGTAAGAATTGATCCTATTGAAATTGAGGTAGGGGCAGGAAGAGACAGTTGAGAAAGATAAAAGACTGATAGGCACAAAAGAAAAATGGAAGTGTATCAGAGGTCCTGAACCATTTCAAGTCTAACCATGCTTAAATAAGGCCAGCTGCAGTGTAGTTTATAAAGACTCTCACTGAAACTTATAATTAGAGGTTACACAAGGGCAGGTAACATTTCAGAAACAGGCAAGACATCTGACCCAACATGTCTGCTTACTGAAATGGAGCAGCCTTAGGCTCTCCTGAGATCATTGCTGAGCAACTCCCCAGATTTCGATTAAAGGCCTCCCCTTCATCCCTCTGCTGGTCTCTCTTTTAGAAAATGAATATCTTCTCACTCTTCAAACTTCTGATTTTCTAAAAGTTCCCAAGCTGCTCACATTATTTAAAATGTTTTAAACACTGGCAAAAAAATCACTTCTCCGACTTAGGGAAAGAAATCCATTCTGTATTTGACCTCTACTTGTGGTTGTGCTTATTAGTATTCTAGTTCTCACACCGTGTTCTCTCAGTGACAGCACTTACCCCCATCTCAGCTGATCAAATTTAGCTGCATGTTTTTCCTTTACTCTTTTTGACAGCTGCTGAAGAGGCTTTACAACTGGGGGTATTGCACTCACCTGCCACCATATTGCTTTCCTTTGTTATTTTAAATTTGCTTTAAATCAAATACCAGAATACTTGATGGGTCTGAGATCTGAGAGTGCTGTGTACAAATTTGAATTTAGCATCACAATCCCATGTTGTTGGGGAGTAAACTAAATGGCCTATCTGCCCTAGATGATACGGCACATCTCCTGCAGAAAAAAATCCTGATTTAACTTAAACTGATTGAAACAGATAAAAATGTCCTTTTCACTCACTTTTGATCTTTTTATTCTTTCAATCTCTTTTTGGATAGCTGGTGATCCATAGGACCAGTTGCTTTGTTTGCTTTCACCACCTTTTCTTTTCCACATGAGTGAAACTCTGAATTCCTTTAGCATGGGGAGGAGAAGGAGGCAGTCTCATCTGGGGATGACATTTTGGGAGCAGGCTTCTCAACTCCTCTCCAAAGGAAGAGCTCCTAGAACTCTGTCTTCCAGAGATTTCTTCCAGAGCTCAGACTTGCAGTGCTACCCAGAACATGTATCCATGTTTAATTCTGTGGCATGTTTGTTTTTCTGGAAAAAAAAAAAAAAAAAACAAACCAAAACCATTCTGTATTGACCTGATTTGCTTGACTTAAATGAAGAGAAATGCTACTGTTAAACTTAATAAGTTCTGTGTTAAAATTAGGTATACCCTAGTTACCTTTATTATTCCTACACGATAATATTTCAATTTTCCGGTCTTCTTCTGCCTTTTCCTTCCTTCACAAAACTGCAAGTATGAAATTATTTTGTTTTGTTTAAGTCACTGAGAATTTTGCTAGGTTTCTGACCAAGGAAATAACAGATATGAATTTATACAGATCCCCTTTCCAGAGGTGCCATCCAGGGCTGTATATTTGCTACTATGGGGGCAGGCTGAGGTTGTGTCTGCCCTCCAGTAACAGTGCAGTATTTCTCTGTGCATATTTAAATTGACTCATTTTCTGGGAAATATTTTATTTCCCTACCATCTGATGGTCTCAACATTAAATGAGTCTTATGTAGTTTGGGTGCTAGGCCCAGAAATATGCATCTGAATAATCTAGCTGCTTTTTAATATGTAAATTTTACATTGTTAAAATTATTAAAGTAATTTTATAGGAATTGTTAAAATTATTAAAGTAATTTTATAGGAAAAATATATGGGTAACAATCAGGGCTGGGAATGTGGAAGTGCTTAAATGAAAATGGATGCAGAATGTCTATATTTGCACAGGAGGTAATTTGCTTCTTGTTGTATTTTCTGGATTTATTCTGGTTTGGATTGAGACCTTGTATTTTTTTAGCCTCTGTTTGATGGGTTTGTTTAAAAATACAGATGTGGAATCTCTATCTATTGTGTCAAAACATATTGATGTTTGATACATTGCTATGACCTTGGACTAAAATTTTATTTGATTTCTCTTTCAAGATTTTTATATTGTATTTTGCATAGATTCTGCAGCCTGTGAGAAGTGATATTTTCCTAGTAGATATGTTCACAGAAGTGGCCATCTCTAGATCAGCTTCCTATTTCTCTCTCCCAGGATAAATTGAGTCTTGTTGTTCTTTTATACTTGTTATACAAGTCTAGAACATTAACTCATCTTCTTAAATCTACATTAACTCAAAAAAAAATTGGGAAAAAAATGGGAAAATTTGCCACAGGTTTGCTAAATGTTGGGATTTAACTCTCAGTATAAAATTGCTTTGAGATGCCAAGGCTGATCCACATAGCATATTGTTAATATTTGGAACACTCTGCCATGAGCAATAACAGAGCTAAATATTTTTAAACATCATAACCAAATAATGGTGGACTCATTATAAGAAACCGAGCCTTGGATCCTCATTATAAAAATATGTGCTCAAACTCTGGTCAACATAGGAATAACCATATACCATAGTCACCCTTGCACTCTGTTCATTCTCTGATGGGAATCTTTGCTCTAGCAGAGTCAGGAATTTTGTGATTTGGCTGGAATTTCTAGCTACATGTCAGGGCTACAGCCACACAGAAATTCCAATACACCAAGTGAATGTACACAGGGAGGTTCCACAATGTTCTTCTAATGAACTTGTAATTCTGCTTTGTGTAATGTATTTGTACTTCTGCTTTGTGTCAGATCTGCTCTGTGTGCAAAAGCTTCCATGTGTCTTAGACAGCTCAGACTTGCAGTGTTACTCAGATGTTACATGTTTAAATCTGTGGCATACAAGAGAAAAGCCATGATAATTCTATATTGACCTGAGCTGCTTAACTTTGAAGGAAATGGAAATTCGGCTTATAAGATAAAGATACACTGAACACTGAATCCAGTCTTCCAATGGTTGAAGTGTTATCTGAAATGCTGAAGTCTTGCTATTTTGCCATTGCTCTTCTTTGAAACAGATATCTTGTTCCAGGATGCTGTATATTGCAGTGACTGATTCAACAAAGTTACTGTGAAATGAGTATATAATTATTCACACCCCTAGTAATAGTCTAAGAGCAGGATGAGTCTTTGACAGCCTGTTTCTTTTTTTTTTTAATCATGTAACAATACCTAACTATTTCTCAAGCAATCTACTTGTATTCTAAATTTAGGAATTGTTTCTCAAGCCAGCTGTTCTCAGTAAAATTGAGAACAAGAGCTGATATAGTGGCTTAGTAAACAAGAGTAAAGATTTCCCAAATGCTAAATTTTGTAGTGGTTGAAAATAAAATTTAATTCCCAAGCAGTTCAGCCTTGCTACGAAATGAGTAGTATAACATCTGTAGAGCAGAATGGCAAAACTCAACATCTAAGGTAAAATAATTTATCAAGGAAGGACAATCAGAGTTAATTTTTGGAAATTTGTCTCTAGAAGAAGTGCTTAGATTGCAAAGAAACAGTATTTTTACTTATTAATATGGAAACAATAATCAGTCACTGAAGATGATTAGTCTTTAAAGATAATGTAGACCATGTCATTTAAATCATTCAGGGCACTGATGAAATTAGTTTTTATGCCTACATGGCATTCTGTTGTTTACTTGTTCTGGCAACAATAGAATATGAACATATGTGGTGTATAGTACATACACAATCGAGTTAGTTTATTCATAAAAGAAAGACTCTATAGAACATTTAACATGTTAAATGGATGTGTAAGCAGTGACGACTTTATTCTCCAGAGACCCTGTAGTATGCATGGCTGTAATAGAAAATCCTAATCAAGAATTTTTCACTTGGTTTGCTACTATCAGTTATCAAGTCAGATTTGAGCAAGGGAGGAGCGCCAGCTGCTCAGGAAGATTTGTACACCAGTTCCAACTCCTTGTGACAGTTTTGTGACTAATAGGGCAGGAGACCATGCTCAGGTTCTCAAACCACAGGTGTGCTGCTTGGAGCAGAAACTGGAATGGTGAGACTCCTGCAGAGATAGTCTTGTGTAATGAGCTTGCAAATGGCCATACTTCAGCTAAGAGAGTGGTTTTGTTTTTTAAAAACACCCTTTGCACTCTCTGAATAAGGGACATAGGATTAGCAGAACAAACCTCACACCATATTCTGAAGAAAGCAAAAATCAACATCTGTGGAAGCCTAGGAAAAGTCTTACCCCTACACAGAAGTATGTAACAAAGAGAGGGGGGCCCAGTATCAGAACGTCTTTCCTAGAAATATGCACTGTTGTGAGGTGCATTTATTTTACTTATGTATTTATTTTTAATAAATAGACCAGTTCTACAGAGGTCTAAACACCTAGGTAGGCTGTTCTGATGCCTGGTATTTTCAGGTTTGGATTTGTTTACTAAGCAGAGAAATTGAAAGTAAAGGAAAAGTATTTGTAGGTCCATTTTCAAATTAGTTGTACTTAAAAATAAGGAACCTCTCCTTAATACCTTAGCAAAGATAAAGAATGTGAAAAATACATTCTTGAGTTTTTCTTCTTTTCTAAATCTGTTTCATAGTCCTATTTCCCTTTCAACCACAAAATCCATGCAAAAGAAACCATAAACTATGCATTATTACGTAGTTTTAACCAACTGTACAGCACCTGGTACCTCACAATGATTTTCTTTTGCCTACTGACAATAACACTGCAACAAGGAAAAGCTCTGTCCCTGCAAGTCGTTTTTAATCCTGCAGTGTGAATAGACAGATGTTGATATAATTGTAATCTGTACAGCTGAATTACCTGATATATTGAGTTCACCACTCTTGTCAATGCTACTTTCCACTACAATTGATATTAGAGATGTGGACTGTACAGACAAGGGCATGAAAGATGCAGATATATATATTGAAAGAATTTGGGGTGGTAACTGCAGATAATCTGCAGGAAAACAAAGAATCATCAGGAGTGGGCGTTCATGTGGTCATGATCCAATTCTTATGTACTCATGATATATCCTATAATAATAGCATACAATGCTGTAAGACACTCTAATCCCTTTTTGGCTATATGGAGTCATGCTGCTTTGTGTTGAGAGTGTGGATCTAGCACTAAACATGGTTGGCCTGCTCTACCACATTCCTCCAAAGTAGTAGTTAATGATGTGTGTTCTCCTAGGTTTGTTTGTGGTTTGTGTTTTTTTACTTTGTTTGTTGGTTTGTTTCTAACTGTATGCAGCCAGTCGGGAGTTAATGATTGAAGTTTTGAAATATATTAAAGAATAAGAGAATTGAATTTAATTTTCTTTTAAAGTCATACCACTAAATGAAAGCTGTCTGCTAGATCAATACTGCATTTCAAACACGAGTTTAAAATTGTCCTGCATGGATATTATCTCTGAGTTTTAGATGACTGCACAGGAGGTATCTGCAGTCGGACCATCTGATTTCCTTTAGCATCCACGTGATACATCATCAATAGGCCCATGCTCAGATACAGGCTCAGGGCAGGCACTGGTGCACAGCAGGGCACAGCTGTGAGCTCCACCATAGCAGCATCCCAGGCACCTTCCTGCATCCTGCAGGTCCTTCTAAGGAGGAGGGGCAGCAATGCCCTTCTCTGGCAGCACTGCCAGATGCCTGTAGAAAGGCAGAGGGGGTTCCCTGGTGTTGCCTTTGTCCTGCAAGGACATTGGGCACTGTGCTGCACTGTGCTGCAGGCAGCCTGTGTCTTAACTTTCTGTCCAGGCAAAGTCACTGTAGACAAAATGCTGGGTGCTGACCATTAAATATACAGTATAAATATTAACTTTGAGTCTAGCTTGCAAAATTCCCCTTCATGTGTCTTGTCTGACTAAATGTGAAATCTGTCAGTTAAAACCAGGAGATCATAAATTATGCCCCCTGATCACAGCACTGAAAGGTCACTGACTTCATCACCCTTCCAGCATCAACTTTTGTTTTGGCATTTGTGAAGGATCTATTGTTCATTATTATATCTTTATTCTGCTGAACAGAATCCTTCTGTTGTAGCACAAAATAGTCTGCAAGCTGTCTATCACCAAGTGGCCATGACATAATGAAGATCTGGTTTATTTTCTTTCCTGCTTCACTTTGTAGAATACATAAATTTCTGTCTGTGAAGCATAAAATACTGAAAAAACAACCTTCCTTAACTGCTGTTGGAATACTGTGTTGGAATGTGTTTGGAATCCTGTTGGAATATGTTTCCATAATTCACCCATAAGCTTGTGAAGTGGGGATTTTCCCTTCCCCCGACTTTCTTAGTCTCTGTAGTGCAAGAATTCAAGCTCCTTCCTCTCCTCTCCTCTCTTGCTTGAAAAGATTTTGTTACTATGGTGAGGACACCATGTTACATTAGCACTTCAGGCTAAATATAGCTATTTTCGTAATTCATTTTAAATATTGCACCAATAATTTGCTAGAGTAATTAATATTGCAGGACTTACAATCTATTTGGCCCAAATATATTCACATATACATGTGTACCAAACATCCTCAGAGCTCAGGAAGGCAAATGAACCCTGGCTTTAAACCAGGATCCCCTTCTCCTGAATCCAGGACTACTCAGGTCTAAAATAGCATCTTTTCACATTCCAAAAATAATATGGTAAATTTAAGGGAGTGGAGAGATGTTTCTAGGCTTTCACAATTTATTAATTTTAGTCACTTTTTCTTTTTCATAATGGGTATATATGCATAACCAGCATGACTTACTAGAGCAGGATTATATTTAAAACAAAAGCTCGAAGTGGAAAATAGTGGTATTAAATATTGAAGAACCCTAGGAAATTTTAAAGCAAAATTGGTACTTTATCAAAAGACAGTGCTGAATTGAAAAATCATCACAGTCTGAGAACAGGCTTTTGTTGAAGGTGTCAGTCATGCCGCTCCAAAAAAACCTGGGAGTAGACTTTTCATTTTTCTGGGTTATTGACTTCAGTTATATTAGAAGTTCAGTTACATTACTCCTGATTAATTGTGCTGGGATTGTTTTCTGGTATGTATTTATAAACACTTGCAATAAAATACACAGAATATTTGGATGGACAATCCCTTAAGGTAAAACTATATTCGTAAATAAACTAGCAAATAAACTTTTCAGTTAATGGCCACTAAAGATCTTAATGCATTAAGTGTAGTATGTGAATAATTCACCCTTTTCTTCTAGTATGGATAATCAGTGTACTGTGAGCTCAGAAATGTTCTTTCCAGCAGAATGGTCAAGAGTAGGCCCAGAAAGGCTCAACTGATGTATTTGCACTCTTTGTCAAGTACATTGAGAGTATTTGAAGGATCTGGATGGTATATAATATCACTTAGGAAAGGATGAAGGAATAATTCATGCTTGTGTTACTGCTTTTTGTGCAAAGGCTGTCTGAGAAATTATCCTTCAAAAGTCTGCAATTGCCTGGCAGTGAATCAGACCTTCAGTTTCTGGACTTCAGTTTCTGGTGCAAAAGGTCCAGCAGGGCATAATTTTTTATCAGTGATGGGTGAGATGGGAGCATCCCCACCTCAGAGAGATGCTGAGGGCATGAGAGCTACCTGTGAGATGGCAGTGAGGGAGAGATGTCCAAGCTGGGAGCCCTGGCTGGTGGGATGAGAGACAGGCAGGGGCTGATAGCAGGCTGTGCACCTGGACAAACTGGTGGGGAAAACCCTGTTCTGTTTTACTGGATTAGGATTTTCAGGTGCATGTTCTATAGAATAACTTGGCAGCTCCACTTACCAGCCAAAAACTGGGGTGCACACAATTAGTAGCTGTATTTGAGAAATTGCCTTCACGACCTCTTTCTCATCACCCATGAGCAAGATGAATAGGACAGAACCTGAGTTTAGAGAGGGTCATTTAGTCACCCCAGCACAGCACATCTGCCTTCAGTGTCAAATGAATCAAAAATCCCCCACACATCTCAGCTTCCAGGGCTCTCTGGTCTGGTTCATACCCAGGCAAAAAACTTGGATGAACCCACCCTGCTTGTGCTGTGTGACCTTAGACTTAAATAGACTTAATGGAAAAGTGACACTGGAAAAGACCAGGCTGCTCATCCTCCCCTGTGACTGATGACCTGCTATCTATTGACCCAGAGATCTTGCTGATTTTTTTTTTTTTTTTTTTTTTTTTTTTGCAGACTGAACCAGCTCAATGCATAAAATGCATAATCAAAGAATAGACAGCTTTTTTTTTTTTTCCCAGCAAGGTTAATTGCTTAAATAATTTACTTTGAATATTCAGGGTCCCCTAATTTAATGGAAGTGGCAGGAGGGCATATCCCATCAGAGCAGGAAAAAGAGTTCTGTGAGAACTTGTGCTTTGGCTGTGACCAGGGTGCTCCACAGCCTTCCCATGTGTGCTCTGTTTTGGGTGCATTTGGCAAATGCTGAGAAAATAAATAGGTATGATAAAGATGAATTTTAGGAATTTCCTCATTAATCAGGAAAACTTATGATGAAGCTATGATGAAAAATTATGGTGCTAAAAGGCAAAAATTTCTTCCATTCAGCATGCTCCAGTACTCCCCTTTGTTAGCAATCTTGTTTGCAGAATTCCAAATTAGATTAAGTTTAGGTGGGCTGCTAGTCATTGTCCATTTGATTTGATGTTTTTTTTGAGATATATCTGAAATATGAAACAGTGTTTTCTACTTTATCATGCTCATGTGGACTTCTGAAGTAAAACTTTTCGAGTTTGCCTGTATTTAAACCTGGGATATGTCAGTGGCATGTGAGGTAATGAAAGCACTCAGAATTACAAAGCCCAGAAACAAGCACAGATTGTATTTTTGGACAGTAGGCACAGTAGTGCTGCTCAGTGAGACAATCCAAGGAAAAAAGAATAACCTGCTTTTTAAGGTACAGAATTTTTGTGTTCTTTTTGTCAATATGACTTTTTCTACACCTGTGATTCTTGGTAGTATAGAAAGATGAAATAGTTTAAGTTTGCTGAAACCTCCCTAATTTTGATGAAGCATTTACCAAAAAAAAAAACCCCTTAATCTTCTTGGCCTTAGAGAGCACATCAAAACTCTAGTTCTGCTAATATTTTTATAACAGTCTTGTGAACATGAATCTCAGTGAGCTAAGAAAAAAACTGTAGCTGTTTTGCAAGATCTGAACTCTTCTCTTTACCCAATATTGTAAATGTAATGTGAATTATTTGTAAATGTACTGCAGTATTCCCATTTCATTCTTGTCCTAGCTCATTGCTTTTTTTTCATGACTGTACTGTATTTAATGATAATACAAATACACCTAAAATAAGTTTAAATTAGTTTTTCCCTTTTCTGTAATATGTAAATCTGGCATCAAACCCAGGATGTTCTGACTCATTATTCTGTAGCATGCAAAAATGACTTCATAAGTGTTCTAGTGCAAGTGGTCTTTTGCTTTCATTCGATCAAACCCACCAGGGATAATGACTGAATCAGAATAACAACAAAAATAGGAATAAGCTAGCAATGCATATCAAAACAGCACTTTGTGTGAATATGTTTCTCCATATCAGCTGCTAGCAGTATTTTTATGTTTGTAGGCATGCATCTAAGGCTATGTAATTATACTGTTATAATTATAATGGTAAAAGTTCCAGACTTTGATCCTAATTTAACTGAAGCAAATGCAAATCTTACAAAGGGTTGTAACCTTTAAGCCCATCAGTTTTGGGTAATTAGAAACTGTTAAATTTGATCTCTCATAAAAAGCTACCTTTATTTACCAAACTTATTGATCTTGCAGCATATAAGAAAAGACTGCCTTAACCAACTTAATATGAATTATGAGCTTTACCCTGAATTTTTTTGCAGAGTTAGATTTGGTATAGTTTGCTGTTTCAGAAACAAACTGAGCTGAGTCCGAGTTGCATTTCTGTTGTGAATGGGATGTGTTGCTTCACCTCTTCTCCAGCCTTTTCCTCCAGGCTGACCCCTATGCCCAGTTCCCTGATGGCTCTGGACCTTAGTTTGTATAGCTGTTTAACTCAGCAGCTCCATAGGAAACCACCCAGTTGTTTTTGCTGGATTACTTTTCTGCCAGGTTAGCAAATTGATTTAATTCACAAAAGGGACCCATGAAACATCAGAGCAGATGTGAAGGAAGAAGAGGAAGTGTGCAGGCAAGGGTGGTGAAAGCTTTGGAGGTGGGAAGCTTTCATCTTAAAGTTGCAAACTAAAATTACCTGAGCTGGCAAGTGAAATCTCACTGGCACTTGCCAGCTAACACTTTGACCTGCCACTGTTCCCAGATCAGGGCAAATCCTTTGGAGCTGCAAATTTTGGAGTGGTTTTTACTGAAATGTATCTTGGATGGCAGGAGGCGATGGCTGAAGGGCAGCTCAGGGACAGGCTTGTATCAAGCAGATCTTGCTGCAGTCCTTACAGGGCCAGAGCTCCTTTCTGGGCAGTTTGGCTGGCTAGTGACTGAAAGCGCTGCAGTCCTGCGAGGTAAAACTTCACAGCTGTGTTTGCTGTGGGGCAGCAGTTCCTGCCTAAAGAGATTGCGGTTCTTGATATCAGCTTTCATACCCATGGAACTTTTAGAGATTTTTTTTTTTTATCTTTTCAATAGTAACTAAAGGAAAGCTGTTCTCTTTTGAAGCATTTTTGTGTATGGAGAACAAACAAACAAAAAAAAAAAAGTGGCAGATTCTCTCCAGTGCTGTCAGAAATATAATCATCCTGTAGTTAAAGAACTCCTGTAACATACTTGGATCCCAGAACCCAATAATTTTTGCTTTTTATAATTGTGTTTAAGTCCTTGCCTGCATTAAGCAAGTAGAACATCTCATTTCCCAATCTTTCATGTAGGAACCATAAGTGAGCAGAGTATTGTTAAATTCAATGTCAGATGATGTATGATGATGTGCTTTTTGGCCAAATAATTCTCCAATGGGACTATAAATCTACCTAGGGCTAGAGATCTAACATAAAGATATATGAACCTCCACAAAAAAAGATCTTTAAGATGTTATTTTTATTCCCATTTTCCCCATTTTTGTTCAGAAAATTTCCAACCATGTGCAGCACTAACTTCCTTATTTTCACATTATGGTGAAATATAGATCTAAGGAGGAACACTCTGAAGCCATGTTTACTTTTTCTTTGCAAAGAAGACAAGATATCTCTGAAAAATGGATACTGTTTTCACATATAACTGGGTAAACAAATTCTTAATATAATATTGAGTACAGAAAATCCCACATCTTTACTCTTTTGGGTGAAATGCCTTTCTGTTTTCAGGGTAACAAATACTGCTGCATTTTTAGTCAGATAATTTACGTATTTGTTTGTTGGGATGTCCAAATTGTTACAATAGGATGACCACATGATTAAGGTAAAGTCTGAAAGTGACTTTTTTGCAGCTCTACTCTGTTTTCCTTTTTTATTAGTTAATCTGTCTGTGAAGTTAAGTTGACTTTTTAAAATTATTATTCTTATGTGGAAATTTGCAACCAGAAAACCCTACCCACTGTCTGGTTTTCATGACATTTTAATGCAAACATTGAAATTACTGAAAAACTTCTAAACTTAGAGTATTTAATAAAAAATACCACAAATATCAGACTTTTCTTTTTTATAAAAAACTCTTTCTACACTGAGAAGTTTCACTGAAAAACAGTTGAGACATCTTTAGTTGCCCCCATTCTTTGTGACATCAATTTCTAACTTATAAGTGAGAGTAATACAATCTCAAGGATCTTCCTGTGTGAGATGTGGCTGCTGGAGTTGTGTGACCTGAGGCCACAGACAGGAGATAGAGTTCTTCTTTTCAGACTGGAGAAATTAGATTAAAAAATTAAGTATGGAGCCATCTACAATTTCTTGTGCAGAACCAGTGGCACTAGAGTCTGTAACTGGTCACATGGAAGTCCTTAAGATGGTTGAGAAAGACCAGAGGGTGGAATGACCATGTAAATGGCTTTCAAGATGCAAAATTCTGGCAGCTTGAGAAGACATTGTTTAAGCAGTGGAGAACCTCTTGACTGCAGCCTTGAATAAAAATGTAGATGGGGTTCATCCAAATCCAGATGAGTGTTCTGGAAGGAACTAAAAGATTAGAATGAGGTGTTTCACCCCAAGAATGTGAAATGCAGCCTAGACTTTGGTGAAGAGACAGAGCCTATAGTAATTAGGCTTCAAGACTTGAATCTCACAAAAAAAAATTTGTCTTGAGGTATTTCTTTGGTATTGGGGTTTTTGGGTGGTAAGATGTTTTATTTTGTGGGTTGGTGGTTTTTTTTTTTTTTTTTTTTTTTTTGTTGGTGTGCTTTTTTTTTCTTTTTTTAGTCCTGAAATAGTTTTACCTGGCAAAATGATTGTTTGGTACAGGAGAAAGCTAAGGAATTTCAAAAATCCAGCTACCCATAAGCCATCCCAGTAAGTTGCTTGGAAATTGTCCTCACAGAGCATGTTTTGAGGAGTAACAGACTGTATCAGGTTTTGAAGTGCTTGAAGATCTTGGGGCAGATAAGGAGTAAGAACACTTCAGTGTTGTCATTCCTTCATCTCACTGTTTATTTTTACAATCAGAATTAGTCTTGTTAAAAAGCCTTGTTTAGCTTCAAAGCACAGGTATGTCTCCTCCTCACTATAAACATCTTAACTGTGGGAATGAACAGACTGTAAGAACTTTTCTGCCAGAAGCAAGAAAAGTTGCCTCAACAAGACTCAATTCATAATTATGATTTTCCCCATTTGTGACATTTAAGTGCATCTGTCTATAAGATAAAATGTTTTATAAGTTAACCGAACTAAATGTCTAAATAATCACTTATAAAAAATTGAAACAATTTAGAGAAGAGCTGGGATTCTCCCTGTTTCTCTTCCCAGGAATTCCTGGTTATCTGTGTAACAGGAGCGGGAAGCTGACTGTGCAAAAGTGGCTTGGAGACATTAGAAATATATATTTTTTTTCTGTCATGTGAGGTGTCCTTAATTTATTTAGTCTCCTTAATACACGCTCTTTGTGCTGACATGTGTGTACTTTTCATACCCATTTAAAGATTAATGGCCTCTACTGGAGAGGGAAGTGAATATTCAAGGAGAGATATTCTCATTAATTATCTGCATTTCTGTTTCTGACTCAATAGCCTTATAGAAAAGCTTTGCATTTAATGTTTAATCTATATTGCTACATATTTCCTTTGAAAATGACAGCATAGAAAATTACACATTTTTCATGGAAAAGATAATTTTACAGTCATTTCAGAAACACATCTAATGACTGGAAAGACAAAGACTTGGCCTTTAAATGCTCTGCAGTATGTCCAATTTAGAATTTTTTAACTGTAGGAGGGCAGAGGAATTGGAAAAATGCACAGACAGAGTTGATACATTCAGCTAATGTTTTGACAACATTGTTCAAGGTGTATGTGCTCAACCTGTGCAGCATTGGAACATGAAATCTTCCCTGTAGCTGACAACCCCATTCACCAACATTTGTGGGGGCATAAGGAAATCACATGAGTAATATATATGAAGTGCAGATATGAAATTCAAATCTCAAACAAATATTTGAATTTGAGGACACAAATGGACAGTTCTAGTAAAGTAACCTGGCCAGCAAGAGAGAGAAATTTAGGGGTAAATAGTATCTCATCAGTGGTTCTGGCCTGAAAATAGTAAACTCCCTAAACTCAATCTGATGGCATATGTTATATATGAGACACCATTACTGATCTGAGTATTAGCCAAGGAAGTGCAAAGTCAAAGCATGATCAGATACTAAATAAAAACTCCTTAAAAGTGTGTTGACAAGATGAAAAACCAACAAAACCAAACCAAATAAATTTTTTCTCGTCTCTCCTTCAACAGTCTTTTCACTCACTGGCTAAGATGTATCCTGTAATGGCTGTTGGAGGACTGTGAGTGTGGCAGAATAACATGTATGAAAATGCAACTGTGAAAGAGAATGAAGTGGGAGAGCTCTAATAATCTTCTTCACCTCTGAATGATTAATTAGGTTGCTGAAGGGCATAGCATCATTCTTATGTAATGAACTCACAGTCCTCATATGATTATTACACGACTGCTGTTTTGTACATACTGTATTTTTAGGTGTCTGCTTATACAATATGGTGCTTTGCCCCAAACCCAGAAAAAACAGAAGAGTCAAACACCAGTGGTTATTATCTGTCCTTGTTTCATTTCTGAAGAGAGATCTACTCTATTGCTGCTGTGTCAGCTCCTGCCTTCAGATGTTTCTGTATTTAACTCATTGTGGACAACTGAAGTGATACAGTCAAAGGGAAGTAATGACTTCTTTTGCATGTAAAAACCCAGGTGGAAAAACCATTGAATCAAACACTGCTTTCACATGAGCCTGGCATGTTTATGCAGGAGAGGACATTTAGGTCTGGCAGGTGGCCATGTTGTCTTAATGGCTCAGGGATGGCAGAGTTGCCTGGCAGACAAAGGCATTATGCACATTGCCCCATCACTTTATTATAACAATGCCATCATAGCTCTAGGCTAATGACCAGAATTGCTGTACCACTGCTTCCTTCTCTACTTTTGGGTAAGCATTGTGCCTTCCAGGACAAATTTTAGAAAGTCATCTCTCCAGTGCAGTCAGAAAGATCTTTGCGGGCCCTTTGCCTCTGGGCCTCTCTTGCCCACAGACCTGTTTGAGCAGGAGACCTGTGCATTGACTGGTCAGGAGAGCATCGCACTACTGGGAACCAAAGAGTATCTTCGCAGCAGCCCTGAGAATGAAGCACAGATGTGAGTTTGAGAGTCCAAATTAATTTTTGGATAGTGGCCCCTGGCACTGGCTTGTATTGGCAAGTATGTGTGTGCACCAGGGGCAGAAAAGAAAAAAAAGAGCAGTATAAAACACAAGGAGCAAAGGAGGACTGATGGTGTGATGCGGTGTGGGATGCTCCAGCCTTGCAGGCAGATGTGTTTCCAGGGGTGTAATTCTGTACTGGGTCTGAATCCTCTGAGGACTCCAGTAGATCTGTGCTTGTCTGTAAGTCTCTGTCATTCCTTCCACCTTGAATAAAGCAATGAGAGGGGAAGGTTTTAGACCAAAATGGGCCTAAAAGCAAATTTTGGACATCATGGTTCACAAGTTCCTCCTGCCTGATTCTTCCATTTGCCCATGGAAACAGGATTTCATACGTTGACTTTTGAACAGACCTACTTATTTGCAAAGACAGTTTTCCACCAGCTTGCCCTGGAGGCAGGACCACACTGAAAAGATTATTTGATTGTGTCAAAAGCAAAAGTTATGCTTCCTGATGAAGTTTGTGTTAGAGTCTTTACCCACAGAAAAACAGATATAATGGATTGGCTGTGCCAGCTGGGGATAGGCAGTTTTCTTTTTTTCTTCAAGTGGCCTCTTAGAAAATATCAGCACATGTTTCCAAAATGCTGCATCTCTAAGGGTAATAGATCTTTTATGAGAAGAGCTCTCAGAGTGAATGTCAGTATTACAGGAAAACATTTCAACACTCTTTTTACATGCAAAGTGATTAGATGTTCTTTATTCCTTCAAGTGCATGTGTTTGCCTGCTGTGTTTTACTTCTACCCTGTATACATAACTCTTCTCTGGATGGTGGTACAGGCTTGTAAAATAGATCTTTCAAGTGCTCTGAAAGGCTATTCAAAAATAATGTTGTAGCCTGTGCTGTCTTGTTAGTGTTGGAGTCTGAATAGAGTCTATAAATAACTAAATGCTGTGATGTTTCAGTAATGACTATTTTTGTTCACATGGCATCTGGATTTTGGATATTATTCAGCCCTTATGTGATGTGGAATTTAATTCTCGCATGGGTAAAGATGTAACAATAGAAAGGCAACACTTTGGTTTCTACTCTGAGATAGAAATACTGCATACAGGATTAAATTTTTAAACTTTGTTGTGGGTTTTCTGCATTAACTTCAGTTTAGTGATTTGGAACAATCTGGATCTTACTGAAAAAAATTCCTTTGAAGCAACAGGCAGCAGTTTTTTAGTCCTCTTGAACTATTTTGGGGAATGGGGGCTATTTACTGAAAAATACAACCAGGTGGATGAGCAATAATGTATTTTTAATGGGATAGCCTTTTGTTTTTGCTTTGTGTACACTTCTCAAACTTCTTGAGTTGATTGGCTACTTTGTAATTCTTTGTACTAGAGCAAACCTGTACAGACTTGCTGGCGTGGCTGTGTACTATTGTTGCTGCACGTGTGCTTGTGTTAAAGCACTGAATCCCAGAAACAAGTTATTTTAACTTTGCATGATAGTGACCAAAGTTTGTAGCAGAGAACCTTCTAAGATTCTAAGCTAATATTGGCAGACCTTAAAAAAAGTGTAGTCTTGATTTTTGCCCATAAACTTCAGAACAATGTTCAAAATAAGGCAACTGGAATGTGTGCAGTACATTAAAATACTTATTGTGAGATATTTAGTGCAGATATAAATGTTTAACACCAAGAGTACACTTATGGTGTTTTCCATGTTTCTGTTAAATTTTACATACAAGTTATGAGATGGTGACAAATGAAAAGGAAGCAAAGCATCACATTCTTTGCAGCTATGATCCAAAGTTTGAATTATTCCATAGTGTGAAGAAACACTCCTCTTTTGGTCTGTAGAACTGAACGTTGCCCAAATTAATTATTTTGCATGAGAAATGCCTGCATTGAAAAGACATTTTTTTCAGATGGAGGAAGTGCAATACGTGCATATGAGATTCATTCTGAAAAGTGGAAAGCAGATTTTCTCCTCATTTTTTGATCTCTCAGAAATGAGTGACAGAGATTCATTCAGCTGCAGTAAGTCTTCAGGGAAAACTAAAAAAAAATTACCCACATTTAGTAAGCATCTTATTTCCAAATTGCCCCTGTAGATTTGATCTGGTACTGCAAATTCATAATTAATAGCTCCTATAACAAAATTATCTTTATTGTGCTGTATCAGAGTCCTTACAGTATGCTGCAGAGTGTGTGCTGATAAGCAGGTGCTTTTTAAAGATTGTGGAAGTCTGAATAAAGTCTATAATTTCAGATAGTAAAAATCTGTGTGCTCCATGACAGAGTTTGCACTGCTAATTTATGTTGTGTTACTAAACTTTATCCATCAAACATAAGCACATTATCTTTCTTCAAAAAATGTGTGCATTTTAATATGAAGTAGATTAAGAAATTTATTCTGAGGAAAGTGCCACTGCATGCATGTATCTGCACTATGCACTCTGTGAAATGAAGGTGTCACCAACCACAGACTGTTCATTATCACTGAGTGCAGCCTCAGGGTGCCTGGTGTCACCAGTGCTTCCAAATACCTACGGGTTTTGGGCATTCGTCAGAAGAACGGATGAATGTCCTTTGGAGGAGCCCAGTGATGTGCTGTGCTTTACTGAGTGCCATGGACCCAGCAGGGATATGCATCATTAACATTCATAACCATGAGCCAAAAGGTGCAGTTGACAAGAGTTGCATTTGTCTACATGTGGTTTGATGAAGTAAAAAAGCATTTAGTAGAATTTTCCTTGATCTGAAGGAAAATTAAACACTTCAGTAAAGAAATGGCAGTATCTGTACTGCCTTGGGTATAGTCTGGACTGTTAGAAGCTCCCCAATCACCCTGGCAATGATCAGTACCTTTTTACCAAGGCTGCTTTTATAAAGTGATCAGTTGTTTTTTAATCTAGAACTTAGTGTTACATTGGATTTCAATTTGCACTGTTGAACTATATTTTGAAAGAATAATGTTTTGATATATCAAGCTTCAAAACTAATTTATTTTCATCCTCTTAGCTCAAACTGAGTTTTTTATTTGGTGGTGGTACAGTGTGTAGCAAATTTATTGCCAGAGGCAGTTGAGACTATCCATAACTTTGTCACTGGGAGAAGAGACAGCTGGGTTTTCCCTGTATGTTAGCAGGACTGTGCAAGTTTTGACAGTATTGAGCCTCTCTTACTGTCACTCTTGTTCTACCT
The DNA here is from genome assembly GCF_031753505.1 of Anomalospiza imberbis. Classification (NCBI taxonomy): domain Eukaryota; kingdom Metazoa; phylum Chordata; class Aves; order Passeriformes; family Viduidae; genus Anomalospiza; species Anomalospiza imberbis. The sequence goes on along the minus strand of NC_089681.1, from coordinate 124,518,890 downwards.
TCAGGCAAGTAGATTGTCCTCATGGATTAGAATGTTTTAATATGAAATCAAAGTAATTATGAAATGTATTTCTTGTAGAAATAGTGGATAGGAGAAACACATGTGCACAGCACCTATAAAGCTAATGATGGGATAGATGCTTGTAATGCCTGTTGATTTATGTGAATCTATAGCTGCCATCCTATCTTCAGTCCACCTCCACTTACTTTTGAAGGCTTGTTCTAGGGATTAATCACACTTTTTCATAAAAGCACAGTCAGATTAAACAGATTACATTTTTTTTATAATCTCATATAATTACGCAGGAGGATAGTTGAGAAAAAAACCTAAACCACAGTTGTTCTTCACCATTTTCTTAAAACTCACTTGAACTTTAGGCAAGAGAATATAGCAGAATTAGGTCACATTCCTACAACAAAGCCAACATTTTGACATAGCCTGATACTTGTCTCTCTTGGGAACAGATTATTAGTAGTGTACTGGAGACTGATACACCCAAATTTTCAGATTGATTAGCTCAGCTGCATAGAATGAACTGTTGCAACAGATGGGTAGTGCCGGAGAGCCAAGATTTTTGCCATGTGCTTACATAGGGCAGGAAGGTTGGGCAATGATCTTCTGTAATAATTCTTTTATGCTTCTGAGTGCCTGCTTTGGATTTGTTTTTTAAACTCAAGCAGGTCGCTCTGAGATGCTTAGGAAGAACTGCTCAAGAAACCTCACTTTCCTGCCTCTTTCAAGCTGTTTGAATAGCAACAATGAGCAGGATTGGAGCGGGCATTAGGTCCTGAAGCTGCTTGAGTCTACAAGAGTGGGAGCAGATTGAGTACATGTTCAAATGATGGGATGCTTCACTTGATGTACAGAGAACAGCTGAAATACTAGGAGACCGTGTCCATCACCTTACTACTTCCATATGAAATGTGTAACAGAGGTATTCTCTGGGAGGGTGGAAGTAAATGCACATGTGAATGATTACTTGGAGACTTGAATGAATCCCCTGCTTCATAGTCAGCTTGCACATGGCAGCACAGAGGCTTTCCAAAGTGGAACAGACATTGCACACACAATGCTGTAAAGCTGAAAAAGGGGCAGACTTCTGCAAATAGCTCCGCTCACACTGTGCCTTTTGCATGAAGAAAAGCTTTCTGCTAATTCTGGCATCTAATTTAGAAAACTTTGCTCTACTTTTCTGTAACCTGGAGCTTAGAATTCTTTCAAACTGTCAGGCTTTCTGTATGGAATGGGAGGGCAAGCAGTAATAGTAGTCAGAGATCCTCTGTGTTTTGGAAACAAACTGGACACCTTCAGTCGTATTCAGGGAAGTTTGTATGCCCACAAACAAGATTGAGAAATGGAAGTGATGCCACTGATTCTGTAGAGAAAGAAAAAAGAGAAAGGGATATATTATGTGTGATTTCAGAGGGTGTCCTTTGAAAGCATGTGATTCCAAGTCTTCTTCTAAGGACGGACTTTTGATGGATTTCACTTTTTTTGCATCTATCTTTTTTTCTGTGTTTTTTCTCATTTTTCTTTCCAGACCCATACAATCCAATTGATCCAAGGATTAATATCCAAGATAACCAATGCACATTGCCATGTGTTACTGTTTGTTTTAAACTTTGAAGAAAATTACACTGTTGTCTTTTACAATGTTTTATCTACACAGGCCAGTATTCCTATTTCCAGTTATTTGTCTTCTCCATACATAGAAGATGGAAGGATATATTGGAAATGCTTTAACAGATACATCACAACATAGTGTTGATTTACTTGGTCAACAAGATCCATTAGCAGTGTCCACAAAAAGAAAGAAGCAGCTTTCAGCTTGTCAAGTGGAGACAAATAAAGAAATTCAAAAAATTAGTTTTAGACAGAAAGCTGAAGGCAAGTAAGTGGATATAATGGAAGGTCCTGGAGGATCTTGAATGATTCTGACATGGCCACTGAGAGCTCTCAAGAATGAGGAGACCAGGAAAAGAATGTTGGCATTTTTCTCTGGGATGCTGATATTTATGGTGTTAGTTAAAGGATAGGGAAATTCCAAGCACTTTTATCAAATGTGAACATTATTGCTACCACTCTTGCTGGTCCATGGGAATCAGTGATCTGAGAAGCAGAAGGATTTTGGGCCTTAAGAAACAAGGAGCAAAAGCTGACTGAAAGATTGGAAAGTGATATAATGGAATTGCATTGCTCCTGAAATTGCTTACAGCAACTGCAAGGTCCCATCTTAAAAAATTAAGAAAGTATGACAGTGACACTAAAATGAATATTGGATTCTATTCAGCTGAAGGACATGTTCTGAGCACAGAGCTCTTTGTGAGGAAACCAACCCCAATGCATCAGTTTGCTGAACAGCCTGCTGGCCAAAATATACCTGGGTGTTCTGCCTAGAGGTTTTTATTTTGATGCAAGGTGAATGTTTTGGCAAACAAGTGAATAGAGCAAATGAACAAAAAGGACTGGCAGATTATATTAACCAAATCCATGTCCTAGTCCTGAAATTTCAGGGACATGTACAGACCCTCAGAGGCTTTGTGGATTTTGAGTGGGATTCATTGAAAATAATCCCAACGTTCCCCCCAAGAAACCCATCCTGGTTTTAGGTGGCCAGGTGTTTCATCTTGCCAGTGGACAGTAAAAGCCTTCTCTAGCATTGAAAAGAGAGTGTTGGACTTTATTCTACAGTAGTCTTAAATAGGGATAAATTAAGAGATATATTGGCTTCCACTGACAACAGAAGGAGATGATATGAGTAGCACAGACTAGATAAAAAACTTTTACACCATAAACACTAGGCAAGAGGAACACAGCCCTTTGATTCATCAGTTCTCTTTTTCCATTTCTCTGATGGTGCTGCTGACACTGTAGACCAGAAGTAAATTCTGTTCTTAAAAGAATTTACTCAAATAAGTTTAGGGAATGTGACATCCTGATCTTTCATAAACTTCATGTTCTTCACAAGATAGCAGTGGTGCTACCTCTTAGAAGAATTCCATGGAAAGAATTTTGTGTTTGGGGTATTTATTTTAATAGACTTTGTTAGACTCTGTTTTTTTTTTGCTGTATATTGGTCATGGGAAAGACTAAAATGAAAGTAACAGATTTTGAGTAGAATAAAATCAGAAGGCATTTGTAGTTTTCTCAGAGAAAGGCATTTTTGGCACAGGAAAATGGGAAAACCAAGAAGTTTGGATTTACTTCACTCATCAGTTAAGCTTCAAAGACTTACAAGGAAGAGAAAAATCTGCATGACTGGCTGTCTGACAGAGAAGTAAGATGTTAAAGGTTGATATAATAAAAGTGCTTCATTTAGCACCTTAATATGACTGCATGGCAGAAAGTCTACAAATGGTTGAGATGTTTTCCTAGACTTTTGTATTCATGTGCATATATTGTGCAATATTTATTCTAGCAGGCACTATGTGTTAATTTTTCTTCCTTGAAATTCAGTGTACACCTTTGGAAACACTTAAAAGTACCCCAAATTGAAGTAATTCTTCAAGACAATAAGGCTAGATTGCTTAAAAGCTCATGTTTTTTCTTCTGGAGAAGAAAGGTGAAAAGCAGCTCTTTTGACTTCACAATATCCTGTAGGGATTTATCAGCAAAGTTAGGGAAGTTTAGACTCACTTTAATATCCATTCTTGTCATTCTTCATTTGTCCAAAAGAAGTCTATTATAAAGTCAATTTCTCTCATGGCCCTTGAGTCAGGGGACTGTGTTTTACCTCATGTATCCCCAAACTCTAAAATGTATAAGGGAAATAAACATACAATTTTTATTCAGTAAAAATCTTGATTTGTTTGGTTTAACTGGGTTGTGAAGAATATCTGAACATTCAGCACTGATTGGACCTGCTGGTTCATAAATAATTTTAATACAGATTTTCCTGCTATTTTTTAAGAATCAGAAAAGGGACATTTACTTGCAGTACCTGAAGTGACTTTCAAAAAGGTGACAAAAAGTACATAAACACCTTGCAAGAGGCTGTAGGTGCTCCATTTATTTTTTTTGTCTTTCACAGGCACTACTAAAACAAATCACCAATGTCCAAGAGCTAATTATGGTTAGACTTCTTTGTTCTCAGTTAAAAGTGATTTGTCATTAAGCAGAATCAAAGGCTTCCATTTAGTTCAAGTACAGACAAAATATATTTGTATAATAAGCTGTACTCTCTCATATTTTAAGTTGTCTTTAATCATGTTGTGAAATCTAGATATATAAAGGTGCACACATAATACAGAACTGGAGTTTTAGCACCCTTTGTTCTTAAATTTCAATTATATTCTATTGTTTCCTTTCAGTTCACTATAAGTAATTAAGTCTACCATGCCCAGCATGGTCAATCCCCAGACACAGCTAGTGCTGACACTCACTTCAGAAATACATTTTACAACAGACTTTGGCGTAGCTAGAAAGAAACAAAAATTGTCAGTCAATCATTATGGCAGAAAAACCTTGGTATAGGAGCAAGAAGAGCTGAAATATGCTTATACAGGTGTGCACCTTGATAATGCTGTTTGCTTTGGTTGAATGAGCCTAGGGTTTCATTGGTGGAGAAAAAAGAAAAGGTTAACTCAGTGGGGCAAATTCACAATGATTAAATTTGTTCTAGATACATTCCAAAGAAACTGATGAACACTGTTGAGAAATGCAATTTGCCAGCTTGTTGTCAATTCCTATTCCATAATACTTTAAAAACCTAGTCCATAATTTTTTTTTTGCATAAACATGTGTATGCCCAACTAAAATGAGTTGAGTCCCATGGCCTTTGTACTATGTTCTTTGAATTCAAAACTTTTACACTGTCTCACTGCTATTAGAAAATAATACTTGAAACTTATGGTTTAGATTTTCATATTTCAGAAACTGTTGTGTTTTAGCTTCAGAGGAACCAAGGATTTACATGGGCACTTATTTAGCTTTTGTACATATTCATGCAACAGTTTAATAGGATCATTGCTTTCTATAGCTGTGGACCCTTAAGAAAACTGTAGAACATATTTTTTCCCTAGATATCTCATAAAAGTTGAATCTACTGTGAATTCTCCCAAGAATCAATATTTGGGAAAAACACAAAATGTAAATTTGTAAGAGTCATCGCATGAGTAGTAGTACTGAGATGTACAAAATGTACAGCTCACAATTGGGAAGGTGTTATTTCTAGGAAATTTATCCAAAGAAGGAACATATCATGTTATTTGAAATAAAGTTCATAAGGAAATAACCTCAGCACTGTGTTACTGGCAGAAACCCCACCCTGCCTTTCCCCCTCACCAGCCCATGCATGTCACTACCTCAGGAGCGTGTTTTTGAAAAAATGCCTGACCATTCCTGAATTGCACAAAACTTTCAAAGGGGTGGTTAGGCAGCAAATAAATATAAAACAAACAAACAAACATTCCTCAAAAGTGTCACAGCCAGAAAATGTTGCCAAGGCAACCAAGTCAGTGTGCTCCTGCTTACTGGTAATGTGGTAGGTGTTTGCAAAATGTATGAACTTCTCTGTTTTCTCCATCTGATCAGAAACAGTATTAAAATATCTCAAACCAAATCTAACTTGAACTCTTGTGAAAGTGCTATTATAGTGATGTGAAAATTGAGAAAAAACCCTCTGTTTATGCAGTATAGTCTTTGTTATTTTGACATTTTTTGGAACTGAGCTGCAGTAAAATACTCTTTTGCTGGAGCTTTAAAGTGACACTGTTTTAATGTGCTTTCAAATTGTATGGGATCATAGATGAGTCATTCAGTTTCTCCTCATATTTAGAATTGAACTTCATAGTGTTTTGTAATATGCCCTTCATTAATCTCATGGGGTGAACCTGATTTAAATATGGCTTATAATGCTATAATGTCACAGTATTACATGATGCCATTATTTTTCAACTAAAATTCTGAGGAAATAAGCAAATGGCTAACAAAATTCTGACAATAGTTTGTCTGCTGAAAGAGATGGTTCTACTCTTTCCTCTTCCTGGTTGCTTATTTTGTCCTTCCTCGTGCCAGTAGAGCAATCTCCAATGAATCTACAGTGGCTCTGTAGTGAGCCACACCAGGGAGTTGTACCTGAAATGGTTACAACTCCAGCATGTTTTCCTAGAAGTGATGGTTTGTGTCCCTGGGACAGCTCAGTGTGTCTGGGCACGGAGGGAGGGCAGCACCTGCCCTCACAGTAGGGCAGAACTCACCCCAGACTGAGCTGCTGCCTAGACTGGGGTGCCAGAAAAACCTTTGGGATTTGTTTGAGTCTGTTCTAAAGGAGTTTGAGTGAGGTATTGAAAAATACCTGAAAAGCTGTAGTGTGCTGTAGAATCTACCAGAATGTCTTAGCAAAGCTTGGCTTGCTCTCTTTTTTTTTTTTTTTTTGGTAATAAGCAGCTCTAGTAAATGTGATCTGTGTTATTGTGCTTACAGGATTTTACTCCACGTGAGAGAAGAATCTCTCTATGTATTTAATTTTTTCTTCTACTGCCCCCTTAAGACCTTTCCTTCCCAGGACATGAAGCCTTGTGTTTCTGTATGGACTTCCCTTTCCTGCTACTGGAGTCATCTCTTCTCCCTTCTATCTTTGAAAAGTATTAATCTTGGATTGACCATCTGGCTGAGGTACAGCTGTGATCACTAGGCAGACTGGCCATCATGTGCCCTGACAGGCATGTTTCCCACCCAAGGTAATGGTGGCCAGGCTCCATGGGCTTGGGAACTGCACAAACATGTACAAGCTGAAGTGAAGTCTGTCAGGATTTGTGCAAAGGTGCTTAAGTATTGAAAAAAAAAATTCCTTTCACAATAGTTTCATGTTTAGGATTGTTCTAGGAAATTTGTGGTATTTTTACTAGTTTTTCTTTGGAAAGAATGTTTTGTGTCGAGAATTTAATTTTATACTGTCATGAAATTCATTGATGACATTAACAGCTACATTTTAGATCCAAAAAATTACTTATGTGAAGGTCATGATCAAAGAAACCAATCCAGACCCCATCTGTAATTTAAATATTCTCTAGAGTTGCATAATCACTTAACTTTAACTAGTCTTTAACTAGGTTCTTTTCCTGGGACATTTCAAGCAGACTTTTCCGGGAAGCTCAGCATACTCCTTTGGAGAAGTAAACTTTCACTACTTCTATCAATAGATCATTATTTACATTACTTGCATATTTACAAGTCTGTTTTTTGATGACTACAGGGTAATGACTGTATTTGCAAATCAAAGCTATGTATAAATTTTTAACATCCACACCTATGCATGGGGAGTGCAAAATACTGTTCAAGAAAAGAAGTAATAAAATATTAAGAACTTTCAGCTTCATTAGATAGTTCACCATTTTTTTAGCCAGCAGTTTAAAAAATATAGTACATTCCCAACACTGATCCCAGTTCAACTTTTGTTATTCTTGTTAATGAATAGTAATTAGCTCAGGATTTTCAGTAGTTTCCAAAAAGCCTAACAACCATTTTCCCCTGTCAGAGTTGTGAGAATGGGATTTTTTTACTGCTAGGGGGTTTTGTTCCTGCAGTATATGATGGAGGTAGTGTTTCTCCAAGGGTTGACCAGGATGCTGTTGTACTGTGCACAGGCTTGTGTTTTCTTACATAACAAATTATAATGTTATTTTAATTTAAGTCAAATAGTTGTAACCATGGATAGAAACAACATAAAAGTTATTCTACATCGATTATTTTATACATTTTGTGGAATGGACTGACTTAAATTCAGTGTGACTTTAATGAAAGAATTTAATTATGGATAACAGTTTGTTCAACTTGCAATGCAATTCAGATCTTTGGGATAGGGAAAATGGCAAACTCATCAATTTCTTTAAATATCTCTGCAGTTGCCAGTATGTCACAGGGTATAGGATTCTGTGCCTGCATTGAGCTTAGACTTCCAGTAATTTCAATAGTAAATGGGATGTTAGCATTACTGATTCTCATTAATTCTATGTACTTTTATAAAAAGCATGAATATCTGTCCTCGATCTGGTAATGAATCCATTGTCTGAGGAAATTGTGGTGTTAAATGTACAAAATTCATGCTTCTGTTGAAGAAATTACACCATTTCCTAATGACCTAAATGAAATAAAGTCTGTACTGTTCTGTTGATTTTTCTCTTGCTTAGTCTTTCACACGCTCTTACAGCTACAAGGTAGGAAAGTGGTCCAAAGAGAAAAGCTGTGCCCCAGCAGTGAGAGCTGTCCATTGGAAGGGCTGTCATTTGCAGCAGTGTAAGTAAAGCTGTGAGAGTAACACAGGGCTTGGATGCACAACTGTGAAATAAGTATGACTGGAATTCAGCAAACCTCTTGCTAAAGGCTACTACAGCTGCTTGTTGGTTCCCAAAGCTGAAATGCAAAAAGAAGCACATGCCTAGGATATAAATATGTGAATAGCATAACTTGTTGTGTTATATGTGGAAAAAGCTAAGAGCCTATAAACATCTTAGCCCATTTGTGCAGGGTGGAATAGTGGCAACTGTACAGCAGCACTTTTTAGTCTTTACACAGATTTAATGTGTTCTGAGCGCAGAGTACTTGAGTGATTTCTGATGTAAATTGCTGTCTCATCTTGCCTGCTGCTGTAAGAACAGGACAGTGCAATGTGAGTAATGAACTCTTTGCAGGACAGGTTTGCATTGAGTTCTGATCAGTGCAGTTCTATGTGGCCTCAACAAAAGCACTTGGGAACTTGCTGTGCTTGTATGGAGCTGAATGCTCTTTGCATGGTGAGCGCTGTGCTGTGAGGACCTATGTGTTTAAAAGTGCTTTGGCTGTGTTTATCTGCACTGGGCAGAGACTGCAGTTAATAAGTAACAGTCCAAAAGAGGCCATGCTCTCAACAGACCATAGGTGCAAAGAATAATCACATATATGGTTATATATACACAAATTTTCAAGACTACAGCACATACCAAACCTTGGCCCTAGCACAGAGTTTGATGTTCTTGCTTATACATTAGCAGTTCTAGGAACACTTTTTTTTTTCCTTTTTAAAGGCAATCATATTTCCTTTCAAACTGAGAAGCAGTGGACTTTGCAAATTTCATCTGCACTGCACTGCGCTTTGCTTACTAAATGTATTAACTGGACAGGGTAGGAGTTATGCTGTTTGCAGAAAATCCAGAAGGAGCCCCTACAGAAATATTTCAATGAAGGATCATCTGAAGTTAGGTTTTAATCTGCATAAAAACAAGGGCTGTAACTGTTTTATGCTGTTACAAAGTGTGAAATTACTCAGAAGGGACTTCTAGAACCATCTGGATGCAATCTTGTGCCATGTGCTCTAGCAGGAAGGTTGGTGACCCACTGTGATTCCTTCCAACCTGACCCATTCTGTGATTCTTTGTGCTGATCAGAAGTATCTACTGGTTCAGTGCTCGGGTCCCAGGGGACATACTGCAATACTGTTCTTACAATCTCTTTACAAGAGACCAAAAACCAGCCTTTTTGCTGTCTGCATTTGTAAGTGCCCAGCTCTACGAATGTTTAAAGAGGGGAGAGAATAAACCACCATACCTATGGTACAGCCACCATTGAGTATATTGTTCAATAGGATCATCATAGAATTGTGTAGGCTTTTTTAGGCATTAAGTCATCATCTGTCCTTGCTAAAACCTTCTATCTAGCTTCAAAATAAACTTGCTGTTGGTTAGAGCTGCCCTTGCAGAATGCGCTCTCTGGCATGTGGGCTCTGCCTCTGTCCTAAGAAAAGTCAGTATTTGACTTTTGTGGGATAGGGCTAGAAACCTACTTATTAGGGCACCATAGCAAATGCTGGTGTGCTACTGTCCAAGAGTTCATAATAGATGGATAGAGACCACTCTCTACACCTGATTCAAGTAACTGATCAGGAGATTGGTAGTGCAGAATGGCAGGGATCAGAAACCTGATATCCTATTTCCAGGCTTCCCTTGTTGAAGGTGGCATCTATCCTCAGATACCTCTCAGCTGATGTTAGGTCACTCGTTTTTTAAGTCACAGGATCACTTACACATCTTCAAAATGTAGCTTCTTTATATTGAAAATCATGCATTTAGAAAGAAACTGATTATGAATTACAGAGTGCTTTGGAAAACCTATGTTATACTAATGCTATGGATGACCACTGTAAACTACAAGTATAGAAGAGTGAAGGCTTCACTCTATCAGTCATAACAGCTATTAGTTATTCTGTTACTGCAGGAATTCTGTCACCTGTGTTCTTAACTTGTTTATATGCCAAAGACCTGCCTTTTAGATAACAGGGTAAATACTTGTATGGCTACCCACTAGAACTTGCTTGATTTCACTGTTATGTTTTTTTTTTTTTTTTTTTTTTTTTTTTTTTTTAATAATTATTTCTAGAGAATAGAGAAGCAAGAATGACTTACAAAAGTCAATGTCTTTGTCCAGGACACAGCAGGAACAAGAAAAGTCATGAAATAGGTGACATGCCAAGAGTAGAAATGTTCTACTGGCTAGAGCAGGGGAAGAGTTTAGATTTGTCTCACACATATTGCTGCTGTCAGAGAGACCCGTAATTATTGTACTCTTGCTTTGAGCAGTTCCTGTGGGTTTTTTCCATATAAGGGCTGCAGTTTTTCTCAGCATTCACAAGCAGAATATAGACACAAAAGGCATGCAAACATTGTTGTTAAATAGCCTGTTCATTGGGGTTCTGCCCAGAAACCATGCATCAATGAAAATAATGCCTTCTTACTGCTATGCCTTTAGTGCTTTGCATTTGAGGACTCTAATCAATGCATTTCTCCTGACATTAAATCACATGAGATCAGTATTATGCCAGACTCTGCACTAGCCATCGATATCATGGCAAACAAAAACTATGCCCAGTAAGGCTGTTTGTGTCTCTAGAGATGAAGTAACTGCTACTTCATGACTGAATGGAATTTATACACAAAATCATTATTTATGAGTTAAAGTGTGCTAGAGAAAAGCATGTCTCAAAACAGTGAATGCTACTTAAAAAAACCACTGAAAATGAATTATCTTCCTGTTAAACAAGACTCTGACTTCCTATGGGTTCTATAAAAAGACTTATTTTGGTTCAGTCTATATCAGTCTTAGATTGGGTAATGTGTAACTACTCTTCTTTAAAGGATCTCAAATTTTCTACTACATCTTTAGTCAAAATTTTTAGGTTAGGCAATCAATTCCAGCTTGTCTTTGATTTCCTTATGAAGTTGACAAAGTTCTAAGTGTTTTCCTCTCCTTGTATTCCTCGCACTTAACAATCCTTCCAAATCTCAAAATTCAGGTTCAGTCTGGGCTCAAGTGTAAGCAATTTATGATCTGTGTAGATCCTAGACCATTGAGAATTATTTATTTGGTTTATTTTAATGTTTGGAGCTTTTTAAGGAAAAGAAAAAAAAAAGAAAGCAGAAATTGACCAGTAACTTGTTCTAAAAATTTCTTGTTGAAAATAATTCTTTTTCATGTAATTCCTCAGTCACTGAAGATAAGAAATATGTATTAGAAAATAAACAAAACAGGATTGGGGGTTTTTGACCCAGGCTACTCAAGACTGTGGCAATGAACTTCTTGGCACATCTAGAAACACGGTAGGAAGAAATTTGGGGGAATTTTGCCTGTCAGGGCTTTGCAGCAGCAGCTGCTGTGGGCCCTCTGCTATGGTTTGGAGTCTGCTGGCCAGAGGAGCATTCTTTCCAGAGCAAAAGGGGGATGTTACTTGACTCCCTGCACTTTGAGAAACATGGGGTATTTCCTAAATTAGCTAGCCATTGCCACATATGTTTGTTTATGTTTTGGTTTGGCTTGTATGGCTGCAGAATAGCTTGAATGGCAAAGATGGCAGGTCTTGTATATTTAGGATATTACTTTATAGTTAACTGTACCAAAGCTGTCTGCTGCTACAGTGAGCTACAAAGTCAGAAAAAAATGAAGTGAAGGCTTGGATACCACATGTGCTTTGCAGCCAATGACTGTGTACTGTTCAATAAGGGAAGAACTACTCCTGGTCAATTTATTTGAGTTAATTGCTTCTTGTCTGTGTTCAGAGTGGACAAAATTAGAAAGTACAAAGAACAATTATAATCATTTTGTATTTGGTAACACTGGGAAACTCATTCACATATTTACTCCTAGTGAGCTAAACACTGTACTGGCAAAAAGAGGAAAAGAAAGTACCTGCCTGAAATAGATACTCCACAGAGGGTGGAAAATTGAAGATGATAGGACAGAAGGAAGAGAGCAATCTGATTGCAAAACTGTTCATGGCCAGTGTGAGAAAAATTTGTCCCCAGAAATTGTGCGAAATCATAAAAGGAAAGGTTTCTTTTTAATCCTCTTGCAAAATTTCACCTTATCCTATGCATTTTTGAATACATTTCTGAAGCCAGAAAAACTCCACCCTTACTGAGTTTATAAGGTCAAAAAAAGATATGTTAAAAATTCATGCTGTGTGTGGGTGATCTCAAGTCAGTTTTGAGTGTTGTTGATTTCATCTGGTTTGAAAATGAGGTTGTTGAGTTCTCAGATATAATGTAGGTCCTTCAAAGTTTTGGAAAAGCAGGTTTCTAGGAAAATAGACAAATTCTGTAAGTCAGCCACAAGAGACACTTAATTAAAGTTTTGTGCACATGCTTTAAGTGCATGCTCAATCTGCCTGTGCTTTAAGCTATGCGGTTTGTTTGGATTTCTTTTATTTTCTTTGATTTTCAGCAATCTTATTTAATAAAAGGAGTTTAAAGCTTATATATTTTTGCTTCCACAAATGTTTGCTAGGCTTAACCTAAGTAATTTTAAACTTGTGAGTTTCTTTGGGTGATAAGTAGTACTTAACTTGTTGAAAGTACATGGAAAATTCCTATTGAAGTTGAAACTATTTCAGTAATTTTGAAAAATGGAAACATATTTGGTTTTGAATTGCTATCTTAATAGTTGTGTTTTACTTATTAATGTGTAACTATGAAAATTACAGTGTGAGTTCCATTATATTTAATTAACAGCTATCATCTCACTTGGCAGTTCTGTATTCTGAAAAATATTCTTAGGCCCACAAGTTTTCTACAGCTCTAGTTTTCCCAAATCAATCATACTAAACATAACTTGCAGTGATATATATCCTTTTACTCAAAGTAGCCTTTGTTGTGACATCAAAATTAAAACAGAGTAAAAGAATAATTAATGCAGATTATTGCCACATATTTATACAAAATGTTTCCAATTAGCTCTATATAGCTTACTATGAAAATTTCACAGCATTTAATGCAGCAACAATAATACAGTTTTAAATTAAATATTAGTGAACAATAAATCATCTGGTGTTTATTAATTTTAAGTTTCTTGACTCTGCTGTTGATTATGATATTCTGTAGAGCTTGTGCACCCATAAATTGGGGAAGATACATACATTTTTATACGTATACCAAGAGGCTTCCAATTAAATATATAAATATATATATATATATTTATATATTTATATAAGATTAGCTAGTAAAGAGCAGTTTATGGGTATTCTGCAAACTCTGTAAGAAATGCATGCCCTATCACAGGAGAGTGGCTTCTTTAAAACTGGTCAAGTTTTTCCATTTACAAAAAAGGAAGCAGAAGATGTCCTGTAGTTTTGGTGGGCAATATGCCATCTTTGGGCCTGTAAGCATATATTTTAGGCACAGGTTCTTCTGTTCATATATAGTATAGGATGTACATGATATTCTTGTCCTGAGTACAGAATGACAGAATTGTTTAGAAAAGATATTGAAAAGTAACTAGAGACCCAAGAAAAATTCTAATGAAATCTTCACTGGCAGGAAAAATGCAGTATTTTGCTCATTTTAAAGCACACACAGAAAGACATGAGATGTGTCAATATGTTTCACATGTTCCTGTTATTTCACATGCAAGTATGCTAATAAAATAGACATTTCATGGACTTGGTGTCCATACTGGAAATCTCATTCTTATCAGCACTTGATTTAGCTCTTAGTGGTTTACATTATACTTAATATATCTATTAAATTCTACTTTTTAAGCAAATTATTGTGTTTGAATTATATGAGATGTGTCCATGTATAGATGTTCCAATCAAACTGTAATTTATCCTTCTAACATTTATTTAATTAATTAGAGTGGTTAGGGAAGGGTTAGAATCACATTTATAAAATAGGTGTTTTCAATGTCAGTACTATGAACAAATCTTTTGAAAAAAACCCAAGCAAACAACACTCCCCTACTGAAAACCTAACAGCCCAAGTCCAAACATCTCTGGATCTGTAGTCCCTACTTCACCATGGAAAGAGGAGGGCTATTTCAAATGAACCTGGAAGTGTGGAAGACCTGTATTGTCAGGAGCTGGACAGTTTCAGGTCAGTCTTGGATATAGACACAATAGGTAGGTTTGACTTTGGAAGGGAGTGGAGATTTTGCAGCTGGCAAGTAGAACATTTAATATGTAGTCAAAATGCCAATCTGGAAAATAAGCCTCAGAAATTTCTGCACATGGCTTTAGATATTGACTATTCTTTATACTGTGTCTTAGTGTCAAAGAGTACCCAGTGAGTTCCAGCCATGGCTTCATCTCCTTTGCTGTCTTTTTCTTCTGTGCATTTAAGTTCAGAAACGGTGTCAAAGGTTCAGTTACCAGACTGGACTGAAGTTCCCTGCTTGTCATAACTATGTGATCTGATCTTAAATTATATCTGTGTAGGCACAGTCCCAGGAGAATAACACAGATATGAAAGGTTAGAAGAGTGGATTTGAATGTGACCAAGAGCATTTGCAGCATATGACGCCATCTGGCCTGAAGCCTAGACAGTGACACCTTCTAGGCATGGGGGAAAAGTTACTTTTGGTTTTACTCTATGAAAAAGCCCAATAGAGCAGTCAGGCAGACTGTGAAATGGAATTTGGATGGCAGCACTGCAACATTTCCACATTTGGAAATGTTACAATTGCAAAAATGGCCAAGGTGCTGGAAAATGTTAATCATTATCTTTGTCATGATAGTGTCCCTATAACTTTCTGAAGTGTTTGAAATCAACTTTATATCAAATAAGCTGGTCTTTCTCTTGGGCTCTTTGACTACCTTCCCTGGAGCACATGGCTAAATCTCTTTCTTGACATTCATGACAGCTAACTCCTTGAATATTTGGGGTATTTTGTGAGTATCCACTGGCTGTGCAATTGCATTGTGAGGAATTGCTGGTAGAAATAGTATTTTTTTAGTACTGTACTGGCTATTTTTATGAAACTATATCAATTGTCACAAAATTGTGTGTTGATTTGATCTGATGTTAGGCAGGCCTTGGGAACAATAAAGGCCAAGTCCTACCTCTAGGCTGAGGAGGTATCCTGGAAATAGACTTCCCTGGAACTGTTAGCTGCAATTAGTGAGACTTAACATCAGTGTGCGTGGGGATGAAGGAAAGCAATCAAATGTTTACCTAGAAGACAAGCTCCAGGCTTAATATTTGGAACCAGGGTAGCTGGTTGGTGTGTACAGGTGTAGCACTTAGTTCTGGCATGTGTCTGGGGCTGCTGAGTGTTGCTGCAATACACACAAAAGCATTTAAAACATGAGAACAATGCAGACAGGCTTTACAAATGTTACATCACACCCAGAAACTACTTTCCTTTGTGCACTGCCTGACCCTGTGGGACATTCCAACAAAGTAAATGGATATGCCTGAGCTGACCTACCTCACATACTGCCTGCAAGTCAGTTGTGCTGGGAAAAGAGAAATATGTATTGAATATCTGTATTCCAGCATATATGATGGTGGAGAATATAAACTTTTTTATAGTGGAATCAAAATTAAGAAGTGCTTGAATGTACAGCTAATCAGAGAAATTATTTGCAGCAGAAATTATTTGTAGTCTAATTTATTTTTAGCATCAAAGCAAAAGCATGGCCTATAACCCTTTCTAATAATATCTCAATGTATGCTTTAGAAATAATAGCAGTGTTTCCTACTAACCCTTGCACAATTCTGTGTTGTTGTAGTGTGTAAAATTCCCAGTGAACAAAATAAATATACAGCTTTCTGTAGTTGGCAGACCTATAAACATTTTTCTTTTTTTAGTTTACAAGAGGAGGAAGTGATTAGGAAGCAGACTTGTGGTGCTTTGGTTTAGTCTAATCATTAATTATGGTGAAAAAGAAGGATAAAAAATCTCAAAGGAATTGCCTTGAAATGCCTTCATTTTTAAACTGGCATTGAAACTATTTGTTCCCTGCAGCTTTACCTAAAGTAAGGATTTAATTTCATATGCAGTCACTACTTTGACATATCCCATTCTCTCAGGCATTCCCACAGTCCTACATTGAGCCTGGACACCCTCATGCTCTCTGGTGCGCACACAGCAGGCAGGCTCTCTCCAGCTGAGCATCTGATAGAGCCATTGACATCTATTTACACCGTAAATCCTTCTGCAGGACAGGCAGAGCTGTGTGCCTGCTAGCTGCTTGCTCAGGAAGGAATAAACTGCTTTCAGGACAAGGGCTGTGCAGCACATTGCTTTGCAACTCTAGAGAGGAGATCTGTGTTCTGAATGTGCTTCCAGGGAGTGGGCAGAGGGATTGCTTCTTTAACTTGAAAGCTATTTAAATGCAAAATGACATAACTCAGGTTATTCTGCAGATCTTCTATAAGGAATTTTCAAGACTCACTCAGTCAATGACAAAATAAAAAACATCAAATTTTTGTTATTTAATTTGGCACAGTACACTGTGCCAGCAAGCTCCTGGGTATTATTCTGAACCAAAGTTTCATTTAAGGCCATTAAAATGCGGGTGTTTCTTCAGAAATAGCTTTCCAAGAATTCTGTCAAAACTGACATAGACGGTAGTAATTCAGGAATGAAAATTATTAAAATAAGTTCAAAGTAGCCGTTAAGGTCACAGTTACAGGAAATGAAACATCAGGGAGCATAAGCATGAGCAGTTTAAATACCAAGCTATTTTTCAAGGGCCTAGTGAACCTTACTGACATAAGGCAGAAAACACCAAAGCATCAGTAAAATCATTAGTGCTCATACTCTTAACTTATGAGCCATCAAACCAGACTCATTCAGGACTACCAAAGCATGAAGTTTCTGGTAAAGATAATCTGCAAGGTTGTCTTGACTGCAGTAGATGTGGTCTTTGTAAGCATCAGTTTCCAAACCATGTGCAGTGAAGAAAAGAACTGCCAGTTTAAGCTCTTACCTCTCCTGGGCTGAGTGTTACTACTGCCTTACTTAAATACTTCTTTCCATGGCCAGGCAATGTTTCCTTCCAAGGGGTGTGATGGGTAGCACAGGGTTAACTGAATTCTCCTTAAACCTTCCCAGGAAGATTTGTCAGAACTTGTCTGTCCAGACAACTAAGGGTTGTGGGAGAAAGCAGTTAAATAATAATTTGCTCAGTAAGCAAACTTAAATTTACCTACACTTAAAAAAAAAGACAAGTTTTGGCAATGTGGTTTCAATCTCTGCAATATAGTTTAGATGTATCTAATTTCTCTTTACAAGCTTTCTTTGTAAAGCTGATTTATCATAACATACCTTATGTACTTTGATGCTAGGACAATCACCCATAAAAACTTGGAATTTTTTCAAAACAGATTGATATGGCACTGTACCAAATTCTTGTCACTATCATATGACCTCTGGGCTCTAATTCTCTAGAGTTCTTTAGAGTTGCCAGGCTATGTTCCTAGAACTGTGATCCAGGTGCTAGGTGGTTAACATAACATGATGCAAACACAGAAGTTTCCCTTTCTTTTACAAGGAATAACACTTAATTGCAGCTGGAGAGACAGAAATATTGTCCATTATCAGCAACTCTCAGAGAGGTAGAGAGATTAAAAGATCTAGAGCTTGTTGCTAAATAATTTTGACTGAATAATAAATAAATTAGAAGGGTTAAATCCAGCAATACAATTAATTTTGCACAGATATGTTTAAACATATTTTATATTTGATTTTTTTTCAAACACTACTAAAAATAAGAGTTTTTATTTCTGAGACTGAAACATTGGTCCGAAAATAAGATCTCACAAACAGTACCAAATCTACTTTGATGTATTGAGGCTGGAAATCTCACTGTAGACTCTTTTGTTTGTCTTCAGTCAGCCATGGAAGCATGACTTCTCAAACTTTATTTTTCTCCACACTGGGGCAAGTGTGTCCATCATCTATCTGTACTATACTGAATAGTGTTATTTTCCTAAGAACCTCAGTGAATTCTCAATGGAGTTTGCAGTCAAACATTAGATTTTCATAATAGGCTTTTTTTCTGTTGACTTTTTGACCTGGTAGCTGAGAGCATAAACTGCACAGAATGAGTTTCTATTTGCATAGTGATTTCAGGAAAAACAGTGCAGATGCAGCCAAAGTTGTTGAGGCAGGTCTCTTCTTGCTTCTCTCTGTGGTATAGGACTGTATTTTTTTTTAATTTAAAACATTTTTCTACAACATAGTTT
This sequence comes from Anomalospiza imberbis, assembly GCF_031753505.1. Classification (NCBI taxonomy): domain Eukaryota; kingdom Metazoa; phylum Chordata; class Aves; order Passeriformes; family Viduidae; genus Anomalospiza; species Anomalospiza imberbis. Next base: position 124,500,459 of record NC_089681.1, on the reverse strand, counting down.
TCTTTTTAAGACCTTTAATTAAATGTTAAAGAAGCAGTATTTTTACTTCAGTTTGCCTAATGCTGTGAGTCATCCCTTGAGGAGGTGCTTTAGCTGTGCTGTGAGAGATGCTTGCTGAGGTCTGTCCCAGGCAGAGCTGCACGCTGCACTTTACCTCAGCATGTCTTTATATGTTTCTGTGTTTTAAAGCGAGGATGGGTGTGGACTTTGCTCTCTCAACGTAGCTCTTGCAAGACTCTTTTCTTGTGATGCCAAACTCACGGTAATCTGCTGAACGAAGTCTGGGCTCTTCCTTCTGCTGTGACATAAAAGAAGATGCACAGTGAACATTTATTTAAAGGATGAGAAACAGCTGTTTAAAAATTTTCAGGTTGGCTAGCCATTGTTAATAGCTGAGCAACCTGGTCTAATCTGCAAGTTGAGTCCAACTTTAAATTTGGTTTTGTCTATACTCGGAGTTTGGGCCTGCTGCAGAGCTTTCTTCCAGACTAAACTATTCCAGAAGTTTATGAACATTCAAGCTTATTCAATTTTTTGTAAGTGTAAAAAATTTTTTTCAAGTGTAAGCAAATATAAATATTTGAAAGCTCATTTCTTCTTTGCTGACCTGTCCTGCATTTTTAATAGCCTGTTTGTCATAGGACTTTCCTGTCCCATAGTTCTTAGATAATAAAAATGTCTGCTAGCTAACAGTGACACTGCAGAATTGCAGTCCTTTCCATGAGCAAAAGCTGCTGGTAGCCACATTACTTTCATTCTACTGGAATTTCTTCCCTGTGAGGTTTTGTGCTCTGTGAATAGACACCTTTTTGTAGAATTGCCCTCCTTCTCAGGACTCCTGATTTCTCTCTCTCTGATCTCTTTACAGAGGCTCCTCTACAAGCTCACCTTAAGCCACTTGACTTATGTGTAAGCTTAAACTGTTTAAATATTAGGTAGTGGATAACCTTTGTTCTCTGAAGCCAAAGCCAGCTCCCGGGCCCCACACAGGCAGTTCCTGCAGCAGCTCTGCAGAGCCATGACAGTGCACAGCCAGGGGTGGCAGCTCTTTTCCCAGTGCTCTCCCACTGTCACACCCACTGTCACACTGTGCCCTGCTGCAGAGCCTGCAGCTACAGCTGTCACAGCTCATTTCCTTGCACGTCTGCCCTTGAGAAGCAGCAGCAGGATAATGCTCAGATCTCTGCTGCTGCTGTTCACACATGAGCTTAAACTACTCACAGAGGTCAGTTTGTGCGAAAACTATGAAACAGAGTGGCTGAACTGTGGGCAGATAATTTTGCCTTTAGCAGTCTCAAGAGGAGAGATGAGACAGCCGTGGGTGCAGTAATATCTTCAGCCACTGCAGCTGTGTGCTTCAGTGGACACGTCCCAAACTCTTGGGATGAAACCAGAGGAAAAAAAAATCTGCACTACTGTAAATTTTTAGGAATTTTGATTTTTGATCTAAATACAAAATATTAATTTGTAGCTTCTTATCTATAAGACAACACTCCATAAAACAGTTTGTGTTGTGTAATAACTATAGCCATTGCTTTCTGCACTATAGACTTGATTAATCCTATCTATAGTAAGAAAGAAATCATAGTGTTTGCAACTGTGCATTTCCACAAATAGATGTAAATCACAAGGTTTTCTGCAAATAATTAACATATTATGAAATGTAAATGAAACCATATCAAGCTTGAGTTGTCTTTTCCTCAAATGACTCTTCCTTCCAAAAGCATCTGGTACTGGATTCAGAAGAGATGTCATCACTGGATTTTCCTTGATAAGGAAGAATTTTACGCCCAAATATTTCAAGACTGTAGTTATTGAGTCTGGATGTGGATCAGCTTCATGCTGGAGCAAGACTGTCATTGCTTTTTTTGTACCCTGCTTTCCACAAAGACAATTCAGACATGGGCAAAAGGCATTTTTGTCATGCCCTAGATGTTGCCTTCTCTATAATATGAAATCAGAGAATATGAGTTGCAGAATATGTCTTTGGGATAAACAAGCCTTTTGTATCCATCTTCTTGTTCTACCTTACTTCACAAGATTTTGCAGTGCAAAAGTTGGCATAAGTTTTAGATCAATTGTTCTAGTAGTCAGTGCTTCCAGGTGGGAACATGCTAGCATCTGCATGATGTTATTATTTGATAGTAGAAAAGTACAAGCATTTCAATCTCTGATTTTTCAGAAAATCTTGTCTTAACAAGAGAGATTTGATTCTGCAGACTGATCACAGAAATCCTACACAACATGTCCTGCCAGGGGTTTACTTTAAGCTTGAAGTACTCAGCAGATGAGACAGATTCAGGCTAGAAATTCACTGAACCACAAAAGCAAAACTCACAGTCACCCATAGGCGTAAACCAAAGGAAATAGTATTTTTCCATGAACAAGATAAATGGAAGAGCAGACCTCCGTAATGCTTCTGCAGTGGCTTTAAATCCAAAAGAGCTACAAGACAAAGGCTTGTACTCTTTCTGGAAATTGTTCCACAGCAGGGCAGCAGAGAGTGAGGCTCAGGGAGTCGCAGAACAGGCAGCAAGATATGAGTCCTGTTCGCAGCATTGCTGAACAACTGCTCGTTGAACTGAGAAAACAGGGCTTCTATCCCATCTCTTCAAATGACCAGTTGCTTTTGAAATCCTAGCTTTGAGAGGAGCTCTGCAGGTGTTCTTATTTATAACACATGGAACAAAATGTTCACACTGTTACACATGCATGTTTAATTGATCTAGAAGTTGATTTTAGCCCAGAACCAACTTTTCCATCTCCAATTCACCTCCAAATTGACTGCCAGATTCCTATTCAGAAAACCATAAGTCTAGAAGAATTAAGGTCAGACTTCATCAGTCAGGAAATCATAGATCCTCTGCACATAGAGTGACAACTGTGCTGCAGGGAACCCTGCAGCACTTACGTGCATTTACACTCTCTCTAGAAGCTCATGGAGAAAGCAAGAGCTAAAGTGTTAAAATTATATTTTTATCATTAATTTCAAAGTCCGACAAATTAATAATTAGGAGATAATAAATTGTTTTAGAAATTGCAAAAGTGGGAACTCTAACAATCCCTGTGTGACAGAAACATTATAAAAGAGACTAGTTTTTGCTTTCCAGCACACAGCTCACCTTCCTCTCTGGCTTACTAGCTGTGGCTTCAGAAAATGCATGTTCAGAGGAAGTGGTGCCACAGTATAAAGCTGCCTCTCTTATTATTGCCCTGTGCATATACAAAAGAACTTTATTAGATGAATTTTCTGTTGGATTGATTCTGTTGAATTGTTGTATTCTGCAATTTTGAAAGTGAACTTGTGTGTTAATGTCTATGTGGTTTTGAACCAGGTTTAAGATGCTCAATGGACAATTCTTGTATAATCACATTTCCCTCTTCAAAACAGGAAACCCAGAGGCATTTTCAATATCGTTGTAGACTGCACACTGTACATTACTGAAAGACAAAAGAAGAGGCATATTGTACCACCACTTTGGAACCCTCTCTCCCCTTTCTTATACTCTTCCTTTTTCAAAGTAGCATAACTTAAACTATTTAATTTCAGAGGACAGATAAGTCATGAAGCTGACTCAAATATAGGTGATGTAAAACTTTTTCAAGGTTATGGAAAACAGTGCTTCCTTTGTATTGCACTTGAATTAGTGATTGTCTTCCTGTTTCAATACTATTCTCCTTCCTTCTATTCAAGAGTGTTCTATTACCCTCCAGACTATTGTATGACTGCACAAGTAACACAAAGTCCTTTGTATGGTAGAAATCAGGCACGAAATAAACACACCTTAATCCTACACTATCAAAACCTTCCTTCTTTCTGTACGTAAATACAGTTCCTGTTAAAAAAAAAAAAAAGTCAGAAATCTATGAACCCGATGTTGCAGTGTTATCCAGCTGGCAAACTCTTAACAGTGCTGGGAGATTCCTTCCACGAGGTCCACTGCCTCTGTGACACAGCTTTGTTGCTGCAAACAATTGCCCAGTAATGTGACTGTTCCAGCTTCCTACACTGACAGTCACAGTACTGACTTCAGCCTCTGTAGGAAAGGAAACGATATACAGACATGTGAAGTGGGGAGTCTGGGCCTCTTAATGACACCAAGCTTTGGAATTTTATTCTTTCCATGTGTTTACTCAGCCCTTTCCTATTCTTGCATCCTGCATAATAAAATCATTTATTCAAGTGCTGTTTTATGCCTTTTGGTTCTGCACAGCTATGTGAGAGGAAAAAGGAGGAAAGAGCTTTTTCCTTTGTGCAGGCTGCAGTCCTTCCAGCTTCTCCTTCCTGGTGTCAGCAATTCACAAGGAAAGGCAGGGGTCCCAGTGGCCATCAGCAACTGTTGAGTACCTGAAGAAGGAGCTGTAATTTTCACCATTCTGATTTGGGTTAGTGAGGAACAATATGATCCTACCACAGAGAACTGCTTAAAACAATAGCCTGGCCTCAGACATATAAAGGTTTTTTGGTAATTTCTCTTGTCCTTTCTCTTAGAACATTCCCCCAACTCCTCACATCAATTTCCCACAGATTTATGAACAACTTGTCCATGTCTCTGCATACTAATGAGTCAGCGAGGAATTGGAATTTGTTTTTGTATAACTTGTCTCATGTTTTGTGATCACTAAAATTGTTGGAGCATGCAGTGTGATTGCCTTAAGGATTCCTGAGGCTGATTTTCTCACTACTTACATTATTTGAGTTCAGGGATTTTTCAGTGGATTTTTTTCCACTACAGCTGCCAGAATTGTCTTGTGATCCTGAAATCATTTGGTCAATTGAGCATCTGTTAGGCAGCCTCTGCCTTGCCAAAGGTCTTCTGCTCTTTGCTGTGCAGTATTTGGGGCAAAGGAGAAAGATGGGAAGCAAGCATCATATATGTAGCGCTAGCAGAAATTTATCAACAGGTTTCTCAACCCTTGTCTTCCTACCAGGAGTCTCTGAAGGGTTTTTATTTCATCACAGTGATCCAATGTTGACTTTGCAAAAGTCTTTTGTCTGTCTTGGATTTATTGATGATTTCATGCTTGTAAACAGTATATGGTACTCAGATGCTTTGTTAGGAGTTCTAAAGTGCTACGACCCAAGCAACCAGAAACAAATGGTACTTAGTTTATTTGGTTTGCATGTGTTCTCAAAGATTTGCATATGTTCTAAAAATATCAGTGTTGTTTTGTAGAAGAAAAACTTTCTTTGAGTGAAATGCTAGGAATTTTATTTAGAAGCATTTAGCAGAGGCACTGCTGTAGATCACAGTGGTGGAAAATTGTGAACTTGTGACATGGGTGGCAGGGAATTCAAGAAATATTTATTACTCTAAGAGCAAAGAGTAAATAGAAATATCTTATTTTAAAAAGCAACAGAAAAGACTTTAAAAAACAGATTTTAAATGGGTTTTAAATGGGTTATAACTGATATGTGTATATATATATATATATATATAATCTTGAGGTATAAAGTGTGTCCTGTGGAAAGAAATTCTGATAGCTGAGTGCCTGATCAGAGCCATGTTTTGCTTTTGCTTTGATCCTCAGTGTGGGAGAAAATGTGTTATTTATTCCTGGTATCCATCCAATCCAGTCCAGAACGTTATAGTATTTATCAGGAATGTAAAATCACCTCTTAATTAACTTTTGCACCAGCATACACATTCCTTTCTCTTCTTTGAGTGTGAACTAACATAGCTCAGGCTGGGATTTTCAAAGAAGCTTTGGTGAATTAGTTATCCAAATCCCATAAAAACTAATTCTGAATAATACTTACTTATTGTGCAGTTTGAACTCACTGTTAAATAAAATGCAATTTTGCAATTTTGTTTTAAGTACAGCTCATACTGATGATTTAAATTATTTGGACAATGAGTCTGGGCAGCAAGAGACTTTAATTATTTTCTATAGTTCCCTTCATATGTTTTTCATTAAGATGTCTGTCAGCTCTGGTTAAATGTATTTTCTTGCTTTATTTCTAAAATTAAAAATAGTATCTTAATTAGAACACTCCACATGCACAACAAACTGAATCAGCAGAGGAAAAATGTACATTATAATTTGTCATTGATACAATAATCTGACTAAGAAATGAGATTAATAATGATAACTAATTTGTAGGGGAAAAGCTAGCTCTTCTCTTAATGCCTTTTAACAAATGAACTTTCAGGAGGTCTGTTTGTCACTGACACAATGCAGAATTTAGGATACTTCAAGGATGTATGTGTTAGGTTGGAGTTCCTTTGGAATAGAATGATGAGGGAGATGATGGGAGTGATTTGGTGGAGACATCAGAAGGAATGCATAGAGGACAGGTTGGTGTCTGTCAGAAGAGAGCAGGAAAATTTATGAAACAAGGCTATGTCAAACATAAGAGATCTGGTCATCAAAAAGATTTTTCAGTGCCTAGAGGCTATGTCAAGTTAGGCCTCGTGGGCTTAGAAAAGCAGTAGAAGGTGGTAATGAGACCCATGATTTAAAAGTTTATGGAAAAAAAATCTGGATTGAAAGTTCAGCATTATTCTTGAGTTTTGCCTTTTACTGCCTTCCCCCCCCCCCCCCCCCCTTTATCTAGTAATATTTAGTTTCCAGAGAACACTCTTGTCTCTGAATCAGAGAATGAGGGAAAAAAACCCCAAAGTCCTGTTGTTGAGGTTTATTTTGGTTTGGGGTTTTTCTTGTTGCTTTTTTTACAATTTTATTTCTATGGACACTCACAATAGAAGCAACCAAGAACAAAATATATATCCCCAAGATTCAATGGTTTTTCTTATTAAAAATGTGGTAGGAAATATTTTTGTAACACTGACATCAGCTCCAGTATTCTCTTAGTGAACTGAGACATGGAAAACATGGAAATAACTCACATATATCCAGGTACTAAATCCTGAAGTCTGGATTTCACAGTTGGGTTTGAAAGAGTCTGGGGAAATGGGTTTGTTTAAAAGGAAGGCTTGGGAGCTTTGTTTGACTCAACACATGTATTCAGACAAAAGTTCCAGACCTTTGAAATTTTGCCAGGCACACTTTAAAGCCAGGAAAATGATGGTTTATTGTGTGTACAATTTATTGTTATTGTTATTTATGATTTGCTTAAATCTGATAGTGTGTTCAGTGCTGTGCAAGATGTAGATATCATGCTATCTAGCCTGAAGAGTTTGTAATGTAAACATCTCCAGGGATTTATGAGCTTTCAATTAAGGAACAGTATTAAACCAATGCTCTCCATGTCAAAAAGAATTCACTTGAATTCACACATGCAAAAAGATAATGTCAACATTCTAACTCCATTTAGTTACAAATATCAGATTGGAGAAGTGAATGGATGAATAGTATTTGCCTTTTAATAAAATTCTCCATTCTGTGTAACCTTATCCTTTCTTTCTTGGTTCCACATCACAGCTCCACCACTTTAAAAAAAAATAAAATTAAAAGAAAAACAGGTGAGAAAGTTTACTACATCACTTGCCTTGTTAAAGCAATGTATCTTCCTGCTCAAGGGGAAAAAGTCATGCAGCAGAAACTATGAACTGTTTTTGCAATTTATTACAGAAATTTTAAATAGTGAACAATGGAAATTGAAGTTGTATTTAATTCACATTCAGCAGAACCTTATGTACTCCTAAGGCTTCAGATTTCAAACAACATACATCCCTATAATCATATCAGCCACTATATTCAGATAAACTTCAAGGCTTTTTCCATCTCTAGCACAGTGGCAGGGACTAGATCCAGGACTTGCAAAAATTACATATCCCAGTGCTTCTGTGAGGGATGTTTTCTTTCATAATGTATTGCTGCTGAATAAAAAAGGAGTAGAATTTTTATCCAAAAGATGAAACTGTCAGATCAGATAAGAATTAAAAAAAAAAATCTTTCATCATCAGATTTCAAAAGTATGCATGAAGAACAAATACCTTTCTAGGTATCTCTAGGTGTTTTCCTCCCTGGACTGACTTGGTATCTTTAATGTGTTCTGCATGAAAATCAGAATATAAAATCTGAGAAAAAACACCACACACAATGTAAGAAAGTGATGTAAAAGGATGCTGTGAGCCCCAATATTTATGGTTACAAACACAAAGGATTCTTCCATCATGTGAATAGCAAATAAACTCCAGGCTTTATTCCAAACAAATATGTCTTACCACATAGAAGAATCCAGCAGATCACATGCTAATGCTTGGGCAGCAAGAGAGGACTTTGCTCTGACTTTTACCTGTTTCATAAAGCACTTAAGATCAACATAGAATTGTCTTACCTTAAAAGAAGAAACCAACCTTGAAATTCCCCTATCCTGAAATATTGTTAGATGCAGAACTTCAAGCAGAGTATTTTGTTTGTTTGTTTGTCTTCACTGGACAGGATTTAACTTTTCTATTTTCTTGAATAATGGAGATCAGTCTCTTGATGCTTCTTGAAAACAAGGAAACTTTACAGTCTATGATAAGCATATCATAGTCTGTGCTAAAACAGCTGTTGCAGTAGGTGATTTGGCCATGGTCAAAGAAGATGACCAAAGATCACTGAAGATCTCTTAAATGGATGGTGGCAAGTATCATGACCACTGTCATTTTCTTTTAGTTATGGCAAAAATAATGAACATAGGGCTGGAAATTAGGGTTCTTGGTTTGTTTCCAGATCTGTAGTGCTTTTTATGGGTTGATCTGCAGAAAGGTGTTTGCAAGTACTCGATGCTTTTAATTCTTATTTGTTGGGACTGGTGGGTAACCAGCCTCTGTAAATGCTAGGCCTTGATATTTGCTGAACCTCAGTTTCCTCAGCTATATAATTTAGACCCTGATGTGTGTGTGCCTAACAGAATGAGTAATTAATTAATGTTTTCAAAATATGCAGAGACCCCCTGGTTAAAATATACTTTGAACATGCAACCAAACTATTGTTCTTGTTGGTGTGCATTCTTCCTAGATTCCAGCTTTCTAATCAAAAAAATCCAGCCTTTTGAAATTTTGCCAGGCACACTTGAGAAGGAGAGAAGAGTCATGGCACTTTTCAAAGTATACAAACTCTGAGGAAGAACATAAAAAGTGACACTGGTGGTATTAGACCCATGTGGCAGCTGACTGTAGAAAGTTTCACTAATGGAGCATTTTGAGACTCTCATATTTTCAGCACTGCAAGCTATTCATTGGAAGCAGCAGCCTTACTGCACTTAAACAAATCTGTATCTTTCCATAGCTGAAGGATGCCAGAAGCTGAAGAGGAAAACAACAACGAGACAAAGGCACAAACCATCAGAAAAGGGAGAAAAAAATCGCCAAAGCCCCCCAAGCTTCGTAGCTAATGGAAGGAGTGCTTGAGATGGCAAAGTGCTTAGCTGCAAGCCCAGGGGCATAGTAGCATTGCAGGATAGAGACTTTCCATGCTTGAGTTATAACATGTGGATCTTAGCTAATATATTGATAGCAAAGTGCTCAGGGCCTAATTCACTCTCAGCAGGACAATTTGAGCTGAACAGTGCCCTGAGGACAGAGAGGTGGAAGGGGCAATAGGCCAGCACATTTCTGAAATGTTATGAAAATAGGGGAGTGTTGCTCATGTTGGGAACTGCTCTCAAGAGAAGGCTACACAAATATTAAAAAAATGAGATGCAGAGCTCTCCTGCTCTCCTAGAGCAGGTTATTGGAAACTGCAAATCATAGATGGCTCTTCTGGGTGTCTTTGTCCTATGGATTGAAATGCCTTTACAATGCAAGTGTTAAAAGAAATTCAGACGCCTTTTTCTGCTTTCTCCTTGTATAAGGCCTGATCTTCAGTGTATATATAGATTAGGACTGGATTTAGCAGGTTTTGCATCAAAATCCTAGTGTCAGGAAGAATTGCACAGGAGAAATCTTGTAAGATAATCTACTTCAGCAGAGAAGTGGGCTGTAGAAAAATGTGTGAGCATTAAATGTGAGCATTTAATTTGTTTCTGGTAAATATCCCAGTGCTTCTTCTGTTGTCATTTGTTCTCACACTGAGTTTCTTTTTCTCTTGTACATTGTGCAGATTTGTTATTTAGGTGCTACTTGCTGTAACTCTGTTATATATTGTATTTTAAAACAGAAAAAAACCCCATTAATCTGGAATATTCAGTAAAATTTAGGGAAACTTTATAATTACTGATATTTAGATTTTGCAGAAAATATAGATTCAGTATTTGTTCCTGCTCTCTTATCAGCTTTTAAAACTTAGAAAAATATTTTATTTTGCTATTTCATGATCTGATAAAGTGCCTGAGAAATGATCTGCCTTTTTCCACTTACCTCCTACTTGAGATGTATGAATGAAAAAATAGCTTTCTTCCTCATCTGTTGCAAAAACCACAATCTTATAATTTGCAAGAACCAAAAGAACAAGAAGAAAGAGTAAAAACTCTGAAAAGAGCATGTGAAAATAAGTCAATTGTGTCACATTTATGATCAGTTCACAGCACACTGAATTATAACTCACACCACCTGTTTTTTCTTTTTTAAGCAGTGAAACAGCACTGAACTAGCCCTTGCACAAGATGGAGTCTGGCCTCATACACAGAGTATTTCCAGTTTTTCTTTCATTCCTCTGTGAGATCAGACAGACCTTTCTCCAAAATCGAAGGTGTCCTGAAGGAATAGTAGGGGTGGCCCAGGGTCACTACCTGGTGAGACTCACCTTCCTTCCTTGAGAGGTGAGAAAAATGAATGTTGTTAATTTTTTGCAAGGGATCTTTTAGTCATGACTTGAGGGGAGTTAGCACAGGACCAAGCTTCTGGAAATAGATAATTGTCAGCTTTTAGTCTAGCAGTATATAAATACAGCAGTACAGCAAGATCTGGTTTAGAACTAGTCAGTCAAATACTGAAAAGGGTTCATATTTTCAAAAGTGTTGGTAATAAATCCTTATATCATTGAGAACAATTTTCACTTTTGCACACTTAATATTAGTGCTGGTTGTTTTTCTAAAGGATGCAATTATCATCAAGCTGAACTTGGTACTGCAATAAGGCTCTGTGAGTTTGTCTTAGAGAAGAGTTTGGACATGAGAGTTTCTGGCCCTAAAATATTTGAAACAATCAAACAGAACCCTACCACACTGTATGCTTGTTTAAGTTATACTGAAACAACTATTGTTATACTAAAAGATATCATGGCCATCCTCGGTTCAGTCCAATTTAGAAAATGGTCTTCAGTGGTACATTAATTTAAAAAAGATTTATGTCTGGTTTGCTGCTCTAACTCAGTAAAATGTATTTATGTCAAGCTCATTAAGAACTTCAACTGTTTTTAGGGAAATAAAGTTAAAATCAGAAACAGCACGTCCCAGAAATGGAATTTACCCTTTCACTTGCAGTATTCCTCTGGGGTTTTTATATATAGTTTTATTTGTTCTAAATAAAAAAAAAGCAGACTCACTGGCACAATTTTATGACAAAATTACAAGAAATCCACCTCTTAAAATTTGATAGAAAGGAAAACTTGTTATATACATATCTGTATAAAAAGTATTATTTTGTTTCCCATTTGCCTGTTAATCTGGAACAGAACAGCAGGAGATTATTACAATACATAGTAATGTGGAGAGGACATTAGTACAGATTTCTGGTCAATGATAAGAGCAAATTCTCAGAGGAGATCCCATTAGAACCATCATGGGAAAGAAAAAGTCTTGCAACTATTTACTTTTTATTTATATATTAATTTAAAATTTTGATTCTAGAAAAGCTTATTCAGTCTTAGCTTCCTAGGAAACCTATCTATTGAGATATTTTATCACTGCTTGCTATTTTGTCATCATTCATGACAGTGCAAAGTGGGTTAAAATGCTATTAGCATTGTGGTAGCATGAACAAAATCCAAATATGAGTTTTACACAAGGGCATAGCAATGAAAAAATACACTTCAGGGGAAAAGTTTTATGTTGATGCTTATACATACTCGCTGGAAGCACAATTCAAAGAAAACTAGCAAGAGAACTGTTTAAAGCAGAAAACTCAGAGTGAGTCAGGGGAAGCAGCGATAGGGATCATATAAGCATTATTTTTACCCACTTTTGTGGAAGGTTCTCATTTCCAGCCAGCTCTGTGGCTTTCTGAGTGGCACCAAACTACACACTGTAGCCTTTGGTTTCTGCTGTGTGCACCCAGCTGCACACAGTCCTTGCTGTGACTCTCCTATCTGGCTAGCCTGGTAGCCTTGAGCAGATAAGAATTGAAGAAGTGCCTGATCCCTAGTCCACAGAAATTAATCTCACCCTGTTGCTCCTTTAGGGAAGAGAGACATAATGAGTGGACAAAAGGTAAAATAAATAAAGCCTCAAAATAAGCAAATCCTATTACAGTCATCACTAAATTTCACAGCCCTGACTAATTGAATCTTTCTTGAAAAAGAAATTGAGAGAGAATTCAGTTGTGATGTCTTTCACTCCTAAAACATAACAATTATTATTGAGTTAGTTCCCTCAAATTTGGAAGCCCTGTATCCTTCATCTTCTAACAAACTAGAAAAAGTGGCATTCAACGTGGTTCCTCATCATTCAGGTAACTTTTATCCTTTCATTGCAAGGTACTGGGCTATCTCCTACAGATTATAGCAGTCTATTCTTTTTTATTGTCCTTGTTCTAAGGCAGAAACAGGGAAATTAACTGTGATTGCCTTTTTGTGGCAGATGGTAAGAAATTCTGGGCATCAGACTCTGAATGTGGAGAAATCCAGTTCTAGGTGCAGGATAGCCTCAGTTGAAAAGCTGATGCCAGCTTCTACATTATAGGAGTTGGATGGTTTTGCTTGCATCAAAAAGCAGAAAAGAAATTAGGTACATAATAAAAATTTAATATCCTCTGTTTGAACTCTGAAACTTTCAGTTTTAGATTTAGTCACGTAAACATGTAATTCATCTTCTTAGTAGCCAGAGCAGAGGAAATGTTTAAAGTAAGGCTGAATGAAAACTACCAAAGTAAGGAAAAAAGTGCAGGTTAAGATTGGAGTCATACTTTGAGTGCAATAGAAAGATGAACAAAAACTGGTGTAAACTAGAGTTGCCTGTTTGATTTAAACAGAGGAAAGCAAGGACATGTGTTGTACTGTGCTGTGAATCCATGTTCTTTGCTTCTTACAGGACAAGGCAGTTGTTTTCCCTGTTATCTGAACAGGAGACTCTCCACTGACACAGTCGTAACAAGTGACGTGGGAGTGCAGAATTTATCTGCAACACTATTGGGGCAGGATGCTTTCTGTTAGGAGATCTCTTAATTTATGTGCAGTGTAGAAAATGATCAGAATTAACTGTTGAGGCTTTTCCCCTCTTTTGTGTTCTACTGCTATTCATTCTAATTTTGCCAAATCAAACTTTACCTTGTTTTTAGCATTTCAAAATGCTGATTGAGAGATATTTTCAAGGAGAATTACTAATACCAACAAGTTTGGCTGAAGTCCTAATGTAATGCTTTTGCTGAAGTCAGTCAGCAGGTGATTCCCTTTAACAGCTATTAAATGTCAGCCTAGGAGACGAGTAGCCCCCACTGAAATCAATATCTGCTAGTATAGCAGTCATTAGTGGTTATTCATTAAAACAGCAGGAGGCTTCTCCCACTGAATTAAAGACAAAATCCTTGCACTGAGTTGATCTCTCTATAAGATCTCTCTCTCTCTCTGTTAAGGCAGGTTTATCAAGAATCAAGCTTTTTTGACAAAAAGTTACTTTCACAGGCTGGCTGGTTATAAAAGTTCATAATATGTGTATGAATGCGTAACATGACGAAAGTGTCAAAATCTGACAAAAGGCTTAGCATTCCCACATATTAATAAGAAATGTTGGATTGAAAACAAGTGGAAAATGACCATAAAATTCAACTCCATTGACAAAAATAACAATAACTAACATCCCAGTGATTTTAAAAAAAATTAAACTTTGTATTCTCAAGGTTCTGATTATATGTATCAGCCACAACCAGGACACTCATGTATTATTTTAATGGAATAAGTGTTATTCCAGTGTACATTCTGATTGGCATTTTTATGTGCAATAATATTATTATTAACAATAATAAGTGTAAGGTGAAAAGGTAATGGTTCCTGTTTTTCTTAGCTCATATCACCCCAGGAAGCTGCAAGGGTGACAGGTTAAATAGAAAGTATCTGATATTTGTGGTTGAATTAACAGGGATACCCCCACCCCATGTTTGCCTATATTTGTCATCAAATGATTCCAGTTCTCCTGATTCAAATGAGCAATAAATTTATTTAAGGATGCTGATGAGTATTTGAGTGGAGGTGGCAGCTCATTCAAAGGAACATACAATTCAAACTTTATCCAGAAAGCAACCAGTCACAGGCAGCAGAAACACCATAAGAAAAAGAGTTTTGCAGTCCTGGGTTTCTTAATGAGGACCATAAAATCAGAAGGATGTTTTCATTCTTGAGCTGGATTGGACAGGAAGAGTTTACTTTTCCATTCTAGAGAGGACTTTAGTTAAGTACTTCAAATCACAGAGGCCTCATAGGAGGCCTGTAGGACATGATACCACTTTATGTCTGAGTTTTCATTTCTTTGAAAAGGGAATTAGTATTTTTCAAACACAAGAAGTGTAAGCCATTGTGAAGCTATGTAAATAGCTTGCCTTAAGAATATAGAAAAGATGTGTAGGTAGGTAGGTAGATAGATAGATATAGCATAATTTTGGTAAACTCTGATTAACAGAGGGTTGGAGGCTCAAGTGGCCACCCTTGCACCTGGCTTGAGGGTGAGGTTCTGCAGGAGTGATTGCAGCTTTTGTTGTCTTTGATATTCTGTCCTTGTAGTCCCTTAATTTGTATAACAATCCCTAAAAACTGTAGTCATATTTTAATATTTAATGTTGAAGTGTAAAAAGTCCTATATCACTATACATTGTGTACAGGCCTTGAATAAATCCCATGACATACGGTGTCTCAATAAAAGTAGCATAATCTTTCTGAAAATCTTTCTAATGTATGTAGGAGTAATGGATGTTAAACAGTATCAAAATTTAAGCCAATTTTATGTAAAAGCTGAATATGGATTTGTAGAATAGTTTGGTTTGAAAAAGATATGAAGATTAGCTACTTCCAAACCCCCTGCCATGTGAAGGGACACCTGGACACCTTCCACGAGACCAGGTTTCTCAAAGCCCCATTCAACATGGCCTTGAACACTTGCAAGGATGGGACACCCACAGCTTCTCTGGACAATCTGTTCCACTATATTACCACCTCTCCAGTAAAGAATTTTTTCCTCATATCTTCTCTAAATCTGTTCTCTTTCAATTTAAAGCCACTTTCCTACCAATATATGATTTTACATTGGTCTGAAAATTTTTCCTTAATGGTCAATTTACACCTCTTACCCTTCAGATCTAAGAAATGCTCCTTACTACTAATTAAACATGTAAAAGGCTTATGAGAAGCACCCATGTATAGGAAGACTGAAGAGAAGCTAACAGCAGAATCCTATATCAGATTGCAAACTTGAGACAAAGTCATTTAAGTCATTGTGTTCATGAGAAAAAGCACTTATTGAAGCCATAACTTGGGTTTCTTGAGTTCAATCAAGCTGTGAGTAGGAACCTTTGGGTTCAGGCCTCTTTGCTGGCTGAACCAAAACTCATAAACAAAATTATGGGAAAGTAATTTGTCCTGTCTGTTTTCCTCCTACATATCTTAGGTTAATTTTAAAGTGAGAGTGACTGTGGTATAACCAATGAGAATTTTATGAAATTATGACTGAATGCTTTAAATGACACTTAGAAAAGCAATTAGAAGTCATTGAATGAATGCATGCTATTCAATAGCTGACCTGGCTATGCAATTTGTAGTCTCAGATTAGAAAAAAATACTAAAGAGCAAGACTTATTTGCCTGTCACACTGGTCTCATTAAAGAGAGAGATCAATATTTTTTTCCCCTGATTGTAAGTATGAGAGAGTAAAAGAACATCCACACAACAGAGAAATTATGCATATTTTTTAAACATTTAAAGAGATAGTTAAGATGAATTCTTCCATTATTAAGTCAATTCAGCAAATGAATTCACTAATGAGACTGATTCTGAATATTCAAATACATGTAAGGATAGACTTATAACTGGTTACCAGAATTACCAAAACCAGGACTCCTTACCCCACCAGAATATGAGAAATCTTGGACACAGATAGCACCTCCCTCTCAAACGCTTTGTTTCATTAAGAACATGCTGTGTTCTGCTCGCAACAACGTTTTGTGTCAAAGGCCGTTACAGAGATATTAAGGCCTAACAATTTTTTGACCAGTGGAAATGTTTCCAGTTCTGTTACAGTAATCTGAGACAATTCTATACAGCAACTGTAATTATACAGTAAGTAAGGCAGAGTGATACTTTTATACAGATTGGTTTCTAGAGGAGGTACTCTCATATTTTTTGTTCCTATAGGAAGAAATCCTCATGATTTGCCCCTATTATTAATCATCTAACTTTTGTTAAGTCTAGCTGTATTTTCAAGAGCATCATTTAATCATGGCCTACTTTCCTACAATGTCCAAAGTAATTCAATGACAGGGTATTGTGTCATGGCAGAAATTTAAGAGGTTGTCCAGTTTGTAGAGGATTGTGGTTACTCTTCAGAACACCAAATTCACCTTCTAGCCACGTGAAATAGGAAAGATTCATAACAAGGCAGAAATCAAAAAGTACAAAAGGAATCTTTATTCTTTCAGTATTACCTAGACCCAGCTTGATTTTTCTTTGCAGGATAGGCGCTACTCAGGAAAAAAGAAGTAAAACATTTTATTCATTAGTGGAGCCAAATTTATATAATGCTTGGCAAATCTTCTTCAAACAAAGAATTGCCAACAGCCATTAGAGTTACAATGAAGAAGAATATAATATTATTGCTTAAATATTTTGGTTTTTTGTTAGGGAGATAGAAAAGAGAATTATAAAATGAATTAAAATAATAACAAAAAACCCCTATACCAAATATTGCCCAGTATGTGACAAGAATGAAATAAGAAAAGGAAGGCAAAGCAGTAATGGCATACAAGCAGAACGGCACTGGCAAGAATCTGACCCCAGAAATGATGCTGACATGCACACCCAGAAAGCTGGTGGTGGTGCACATCTCATGCTCTCTGCAGTATTTCTCCATGTGTCTGCTGAAGTAAGATATAAAACTCTTCATCTTGTTGGTTAGGGAAAATACAGGAAATGCCACATTCTTTATCTTCTAGACAATTCTATGAGCAAAGCCTCAGTAGCCTAAATCTGGTTATATTATAACAGCTGACCCCACAGCTGGCACATCATTTAACTGCAGGCCAGACAAAGTGTGGGGAGCATTTTAATTCTGCAGTTTTTCTCTGTAAAACCTGAGTGCATTGCAAAAAACAATGCCACTGTTGCTCTGCTAACTGCTCAACGTCGCTTATTTCTTCCTTGACTATATCCTGATATATATGTATATACTATATATACTTATATACGTAATATATACGTATATATTGCGTATTTCAGTGATTAAGGACAGTAAAACAATAATCTGGCTTTTGAAAAAAATGCATTGTATCGAGTGTGTGGGTGTTCATATGTTGATATGAACCTATGTATATAGGTAACTACGTGCACATTTAGAATTTTTAGAAAATGTTCTAGAATTTGCATGTTGGAAACCCAACTCTATGAAAATAAGAACTGGGAGATGAATATTCAGCTAGATAGATTCCCCCACCCATCCCAGTTGACTCTGATTCACTGAGAGATTTAGACAGCAAGAATTAGGACCAATTTCAGTCTTGAATGATTCAGATCACTTCTGGATTTTGTCCCAAACGTATAAAAATAGAAAATTATAATATGATTAGATTGCAGCACTTCCTTGTTTATTAGCCATTATTTCTCATTGTATTGTTCGCTTCATCTGTTTGTTTTGTTTTTGCTTCCTGACAAGGCTATTGAAGACTGCCTACAGAGAAACCACTTACTCAAATTGCTCCTTGTGGAGGGAAGGCAGAGTTTTAGAAATGAAGCTTGGGAAACTAAGCATCAGATTCTGCCTTCTTTTCTGGTAGAAAACCTTAATTGACTTTGTTGCTAGTTCTGTCAACAGCTGGGGATGAATTCAGTACCCCTGTGCAAATCTGAGGTTGTGAATAAATAGAAAATGATGGCTATAACTAAGGATTGTGCTGTTATTAATATTATTTGGGCACAAAACCAGCTTATCTTAAGACTCACTACAAAATCATATGCCTTGTTTTTAAAAATAGATTTGAGTGAGCAGTGGAAAATGCAGGGAGGCAGCAGAAGAAGCAGCTGTGGTGGCTGAGAGAGGACCAACATGAGCTTCAGGGGAATGCCTGCAATCCATCCCCACCTTGCTGCCAAAGTTGAACAAATACACTCTTGCAAAATGACAGACGAGCAATCTTACTCTTACCGTGTTGAAAGACCATTATTTTCTCCTATTGATGCTCCGTAAAAGCCTGAAACTAGATTCCCAAGGCGTCTTCAATGTCTAAACAAGTTCAGAGAATTTTCCTGAGCTGCTCTCCTGAGTATGCAAATAGCATACTCAGGTTGCCAAGTGCTTGCTAAAGTGCCTGTCTCTGTGCTGTGATCAAAGTAGACCAAGAGGTTACAGAAAGCTTTTCTCTACAGTCAGCAAGGAGGAGTTGGCAACTTAAAGGCAAAAATATTCACCCATAATTGAAAAAGGATTATGACAAACTATTGCGTTTTTCTAGGGTTCTGTGTGTGGTCCATTAATTTTTCTTGCTATGAAATTGAGTAGCAACTAGTGGAAACATGCTTTCTTTTTTTCAGAACTATCAAATCCATCTTCAAAAACTTGACTTCTCTATTCCCTTTATTTCAGTAGTATTGGATTATCGCTGGACCCGAATTTCTGGCATAGAAATGACACAAGTGGAAAATCTATATCTGGAAAAACAGGTAGCTGACTTCTGAAAGTTAAAGCATGTTTGGCCCAGAGAAATGTTATGAAAAAGAAATTCTTGTCTCTCTATACTGAAGGACACCTTCTGCTTGGTTAATATCCAACATTTTACCAGAAAGAATTGCTCTATGGCTAAGGACAGACACCGTATTGTACTTTTGACCACAATTTATATATAATACATCTGGTTTAATTATAGGATATGGACAACTTTTTCTCCCTGACACTGACAGCCTGAGCTCTATGCATTAGCAGATTTATATAAAAAAAAAAAAAATCTTATTTCTGTCATGTGTACCTTACTTATATACAAACAAATTCTTCTAATTGATATCAGGAAGGCTACTTACCTTTGTGTGTTCCTCTCCTTGTTATCAGGTGTAGTTTGAATGAACACTAAAGTAATTTAGGACATCTAGGTAACCATGTAGTAATAATTGCATGAAGGAAATTATTTTCTTAATAAAGTAATCCTAAATTCATCAGTTACATAAAACTACAGTAAATGTATTTATGCCTCAAGTAACGATTACATAAATTTCTCTCTTTTCAGCACCTTCTTTAAATGCCTTTTTCTCTCAGTGATTATAAGCTAAATTATTATTTTTCCTGAGGCAGTTTTTCAATAGGAAAAGGACAATGAGTTAGGTGGTAACTCAAATTTGAGGAGTGACTGCTTTTGTAGTGCAAGAACATATGTACCTGGTGTCACTGATCTACAGTAGTTTTAAAAATCAAAACCACAGAATTTTTTCTAGGTCTTCAGGATAGTGTTTGGATGTTTATTCATTGCTCTATGGAATCAGATGAGTTTTCTCTGTAGTTTAGAGTAGTGTCTTGAACAGAGAGGAACGGGCAAGTGAACTAGTAGAGAATAACAGAAATGGGGATTGTCTTTAAATGCCACTAGAAATTGTTTTGTGCCCTGCAACATGTGAGTTGCTATGCCTGTAACAGATCACCCCCTGATGGAAGTCAGTGACTCTGTGCCACTTTGTTTCAGATGAGGATCTGCTATTTAGCAGTAGGAATATAATCTTTGTTTTCTGTCCATTTCATCCTTCCTAAAATGTGCTTATTGTTTTAAACCTCCAGTATTTTCTTAGAATCTTATTAAGTGATCCTACATCTATCATGACAATGAATAATAGAGGTTAATTATGTACAACATACAATTATTTTAGTAGCCAGACTTAAATGTAATATGCTTTGATATCACTGAATCTTTCCAAGTTGTTGGGTTCTATCAAAATGTAAACAGAACTTTCTGACCTGCCTTCTGTCTGTATCATGCTACATTTTAAGTGCTGCTATCATAGCTCTTCCTAATTGTGAGTACTAATATTGTCTGTGTTTTAAATTAGCTGGCTGAGGTAATCTGTGTATATTCAATTGTTGATGGAAATTAGAGTACTCCTACTGCAGAAAGGAGTTTTTTTTCATTTTTAGCACATAGAGAGCTGTTTTTTTATTCATTGCCACACTCACTACATTCAAATTCTTGTTTATAGGCACAGTAGAAACATTCCATTTATAGACAAGAATTTATTGTTATCATGAGTGAAAATTTGACCATCTAATTCAAGAAATTCTATGTGTAGTTCTAATAGAAAAAGAAAGTAATACCAATAACACAGATAAACTTGTTACATGTACAATTCCTAGTTCCTACCCCATTTCATGTGTTAACCTCATGTCTCTACTGATGGTGTGACTGCTGAGCTTGATGTTTTCTGATGATGCTATTGGTGGGGCATTACAGTGAACTGTCAGCATCTTGACATGGTATGAGGAATATGTTTGTGTAGATTCTTCTTGCTTGTTCTAGGATTGATCAGGAGTGATTTTTATATATTTTCTAACATACTTTTATGCCTCTCATATTTCTTCATTGTTCTGTAGTTATCCATTACACCTAAATTTACATTATATGTTGATTTTCCTTATGTTAGACTCTTGTTTTTTCTTACTCCCTAAAATGACTTCTGCCCAGCTCCAGGTCTACATGTCTTTAACTGACAGTGGGTAAGTTTTTTATAGTCGAGGGACCTTCCAGTGCCAGCCTATGCCCTGTTCATTGCATCTTGTCTTCAACACTCAAGGACATTTGCTGTAACTGTTTTTCTCTGCACCATATGATCATGTTAGAGTTGTAAATATTCCATTTTCCATAGGATAACTGCTTGTTA
The DNA here is from genome assembly GCF_031753505.1 of Anomalospiza imberbis. Taxonomy (NCBI): domain Eukaryota; kingdom Metazoa; phylum Chordata; class Aves; order Passeriformes; family Viduidae; genus Anomalospiza; species Anomalospiza imberbis. The sequence goes on along the minus strand of NC_089681.1, from coordinate 124,479,363 downwards.
TTGATTTGTAAATGAAAGGATATAAAGTTGCACTATACAAAGATAAACAAAAGTAAAATAAATCAGCCATAGACTTAGGGTCAATACAAGAAATTGCTGCTACATCTAAACTAGGTAAAACAAAACCAGAGGCAGGTCAAGAGAAGCTCAGGCAGAGCAAGCCTGAAAAGCCTGAGTCCTGAAGTCTTGTAATTCTGCATGTAGCATATGGTCTGTTAGCAATGGCCATACAGTATTACATGGTTACCTGGTTACATCATCTTTTATTTATTCCCTTTTAGTAGCATCTTGCCTGAGACAGCAAAGGGAGAGCTGAACATTTATATAATGATATTATAAGGAATTGGGTCATTATTCTGGGCAGAGAATTCTCAGTAATTCAGTTGCTGAGTAACCACAAAGCTTTCTATTGGAGCTCATCACTGGCACAGTCTGTCTCTGATTGCTCTGCATGTTAGTATTACTTCTTTCAGGTGTACTAATATGGCAGGGCAGCACTCGTTTTTCTAATAACACATCATCTTCCCTCACTCTGTGAGTCCCAAATGTCCTTACCAGAATTAGTAAGAGTGATAAAATTAAAAAAATAATGGCAGAAATGGGTTCATGATAGTGAGAAACCTGTGTTTTCTCAAGGATTTCTCAGTGTAGCACAGATTGGCAGCTACCTGAATTCAGGCAATAAACTGCAGGAGCACTGTGACATCCACATGATGTGCTTCTTCCTCTGATGAACATGGTGTCCTTGGGGATAAATGGACAAATATTTCTGTTTGCAGATAATTCAGAAATAAGCTTGGTTGTAAGAGGCATTAACCTAATATGATGTCGAATGCATGAAAGTAGATGAAGGATGAAAATCTTTGGTGACTATAATTGAACCACTTTTGACAGAATCTAAAGGCAGTTAATTCTAGCCTAAGAACGTTATGAGAAATGTACTGCCCAGGCAGCTGCATTCATGTCTGAAGCAGGAACTGATTTTTGCTGTCACTTTACCTCATTTAACAGTGAGTGCATCTATTTCAAACTTGCTGAAAAGAATTATTTCCAACTTATTGTAGGCAAATCCTGTCTACTTTAACCTAGTTGTGTTAGGTTCTATTGAGAATATAGTTACATCTTCATAGAGGTAGCTGCAAAGTGTGCCTGAGCTCTTCTCTTGCTACAATAATGCCAATGCTGGTGTCTGAGCCAATAAGGAAATGTTAACTTATATGGGCTATGTCTGTGGGAATTGTGCAGTACTGTAGTGGACATTTCAATCCCATTTGTTGCCTTACAAGATTATTTGCTTCAATTTGAGCTCTGTAAGAAAGAGGTGTTTCTAAATGACAGGACAGGAAAGAGTAAATTTAAGATGTTTTTCTGAATGAAGAAAAAACATATTTGGATCCATAGAAACACAGAAACATTGGAAGGGATATCTAAATATACACAGTCCAAACCCCCTGCTGTGCACAGGGACATCTCTTAGCCATGTCATCTTTGTTGAGCTGAATTTTCCAAGCCTCCAAAAACATGTTTCACAAGATGTATAGACACCATTCCCCAGGGTTTCATCCTTCCAGTGAAAATATTTCCTTGTGTCCAATATGAATTTGCCATGCTGTGGTTTGCAAACATTCTCTCTTGTTACACTCTTTGGCACCACCAAGAACAGTTCGCTTTCAGTAGTCATCTGCTTCCCACCTACATCACAGTCAGATTGCCCTCAACTGCCTCTCTCCCACATCCACAAGCTGTCAAACAGGTGATTTTTGCAGCTTTTTGATCTCTTCAAGTTTTTCTACATCACTTCTGACTTGGAGATTAAAAACTCTAGAAAGCCCACAGCTCACAGAGCCATGGGTCATGTCATACACTACTATGAAATCCAAATCCATTGCTAACATTGGCTGAAATGAGATGACACCTTGGTGCCTGTGGTACATCAAGCTTCAGCTGCCTACTTTTCCAGTTTCTGCAACCTAGCTACTCATCAAGACCTTAAATAAAACTGATGTTTGCTTTTTTCCTAATGTGGCTTCATCTCTGCATAAACTAAATTCTTTGAAAGGAAAAGTTAATATATTTTTTTGGCCTAGTGGATAGGTCAGAGCACTTCAGTCCCAGTTAATCTATCTCTTATATTTTCTTTATGCTTTGAATTGTTTTCTGGATGACATCTTTGGCTTGATATTTATGGCATGTAGGACATCTGAAAGCAATATTTATTTCCCATAGTACTAGAGCAGAGAAAAGATGTCTTTAAATGTACCCAGAACTGCTATATAGACTTTTTAGTTGCCATACAGGATTCCAAATTACCTGTAATAACTCAGGAAGTAGGCCTGCCTCTTTTGGAGTATAGCTGGATGAAGAGTCTGGTTTAATGAGCTGCAGTTGCACAAAATCAAAACAAGATGTTCTGGTAATAAAGTATTGCATGGGGAATAGTAAGGAACACATTGTAGTGCTGCTATACCAATAAATCAACAATCTGATCTCAGCAATTAAATTGGGATTCTTGCTCAGTCTCAGAAAATATATTGAAGGACTATGGAGAGGTCAGATAGAGGTGACAAGAAGTGGTACAGGGAGAAGCACTTTAACCCAAAGGCAGTTTAAAATCTGGTTATGTTTACTTAGCTGCAAATAAAAGTGTACTCAATAGTTGAAGAATTTTGTAATTCAGATTGTCTCTTTTATCTTTTCTTAGGACACAGAGCAAAAGTAACTGTTGCTCTGGCAGTGCTGACTCCTTAAATCAGTGGATTTAACAGTTCAAGCAGGAACTGAGCAAGACTCTTGGAATAAGTAGTAGTAACAAAAATTTATTACATTGAATGAAAATCTTTGTAAGTGAGGATTTGATCCTGCTCCAGTAACTGGAGACTAGAACAAGAAAAAATTATCCGTATCCCCATTCATCCGTGTTTGAGATGATCTCAGGCCAGATCCAGGACTCCTTGATCCTTGATATGGAAGTTGAAGAAATTCTTGTGCACACATTTGTAATGTCTCAAATGTAGTTAGTACTCTCAATGTCTAGTCCAAAAATCTATCTGCTTATCCCAACCTTGATATGAGATAGAACAAAACATTTGAAGAAATTATGCTTGTTTTCTCAGGTTTTTGTAATACAGATTAAAATTTATTTCAAAATCTGGATTTTTAAACAAGAATTATTAAGCTTCATGTTTAAAACTTCATTGCATTATAATATTTTTCTTTTAGGTGATTTGCCTAGAATATGGTCATATCTTTTTCCTAAGTGATTATGTTTCTAGGATCCAAAAATATATATGAATAATTTAAATTATTATGCCTCTTGCCTCCTTAAATCTGGTAGTTCTGTACTACAGCTTGTTACTACATCTTGTTGCCTCTGCTACTAATTGGAAACTGCAAATCAAAGCCTAATTAAGCACTTCAGTTATGAAAAGTGTGCAATACTAAAGAGTAGGCGGATTAATATGTTTAATATTTGACACAGCCTGTAGAATGAAAAATAGAACAGTGCAAGTATGTTCAAGAAATTGTGAAAATAAGGTTCAGCTGGTACAAGCTGGAAATCTTTGTTATGCTGTTTAGGCAATGCTGATCTGTTTTTTTGCTACCTTCTCCACATCCTCCTTTTTAGATGTATGGAATTTCACAGTTGGCTATGTAATTTAAGAGCCAGATAGTGTCTTTGTTTTCTTTTTTTTTTTTTTGCTCCAGCTACCAGCCCTGTTAGTGTGTAACACACTGAAGTTTTAGTTTTACCTGTGTAGTTTCAGATGGTTAAAATTTGAGTTAGTCCATCCATGAGGTTGCACTTAGTGCAATCTTGATGTATGTTGATTTAACCTGACATGGAAATTACCTAATAAATGCCAGTGAAGTGTGAATTAAATTAGAGAAGGCAAAGATGTCGCATTTCTGGTCTTGTGGAGTTGAAATCACACCTTTAATTAAGCTAGGACAGGTTTGACTAGAGAGGACGCCTTTAACTTCAGATGTAGTATGCACCATCGTGCAATCTGCCACAAAGAGCTAATGTGTTGAATGCAGTGGCTCCACAAAGAATTTGTAGAAATTTCACTATTAGCTTATGAAAACATCACATATAGGCATTAAGATTTTCTTTGAGGCTTAATTACTATACTGTTTTTCAGTCAAATGTTTATACAAAGATAATTTCTCAGGTAATAGGGAATAACCAGGAAAAAATGGTTCCTGTACAGAATCATCTTCCTGAATTTGAAGAAATTGCTGAAGTTACATCTTTCAATTAACTAGCCTACTCTAAAGCCTGCAATTTGCAGGATTTCGAACTGCTAACAGCAGCTGAATGCTACACAGCCTTTTCACAAATATGCAAAATGTTGAATGGTTTTACTTGGTTCTTGATTTTTTTTGCTAGTGAATCCTATGGACTAGTAATTTTAGATACTCTAAAATGTGAAAACCAAATTTAAAATTTTTATTAATTGTGCATGCAAGCAATATTATTCCAAGTTTCCCAGCTTTGGCACAATTTATCATGTCGTCAGCAAATGTTTTAATTTCACTCTGACTGTTTTAATTACAAATATGACATTCTCCAATTAGCTATTTATGAAATGCCTTCCTATTGATAAGTAACCCTATGAAAAGAAAGATGTTATTACCACTTTGTGAATCAAATGGAAATAAAAACTTTTTAAAAAATTATCATTTATAGTGCATGGAAAAATTTTGACCAATTTTGACCTGTGTTGAGCTGTGCATTTCTCCTTCCCCTGTGCATCCAAAATAATGTTGAGCTGAGCATTTGAATACTTTTCTAAATAGGACACAGAGTCTTAAGTTCTTCAAATTGAGTCTTCCAATATCTAATGGACAATTATAGACAAGATAAAATTGGACTCTTCTCAGAGGTCCGTGATGAATGGACAAGAAACACTGCTACAGAACTGGACATAAAGAAAGAAAAGTCTGCTCACTGTGAATGATCAAGCAGTGTAATAGGCTGCAGTGGAATCTCCAGCCCTGGACATCTTCAAAATTTGTCTGGGCAAAGCCCTGAGTGAATATGAAGTTAGATCAAGTTTCTCAGAAATTATATTAGGTTTTTTGAAGAGGAGATTGCACTACACTACCTCCAGAGGTCTTTACAATTTAAAATTTTTATGATTCTGGGGTTTTTCTGCATTTAGAATCCTGCATTCTTTTCTCTGCAGTACCAAAACATAAATTGATGAGATCCAATGTGGCTTCAATTATCCTCTTGTGGGGCTTCGAACCTTTCCTGTGTGTGGCTTTGAAGAAGGAGGCTTGTATCTGTCCTCTCCCAGCTGTGTACAAAGAAAATAATGAATCTCTCTTTAAAAGGATCTTTTGAATAAGTCCTTTTATTTCAGAAAAGGATTTTAAGCTGTGGATCCCAGGCAGATAAGGGTGCTCATGTTCCTCTTTCACATTTCCTACATAGTATTTTTTGGCATCTTGAGTTCTGCTTAGACAAAAAATTTCTCTGGATTTCTACAGTGAGCTAATGGCTCTCCTTGGTAGTGGATTCAGACTAAAGTTCAGACATGAGGCTCTGCATTATAGAGGAAATAATTATTAGCTCTAGATTCAAGACATTATGCTGTGTAACACTGGTAGGAAGAGGGTCAAAAGTGCACAGTAGTACATTCCCCTCTAGTTTATTTTTCAGATAGTATGTGTCTTTGTTTTTAATATCTTTTTCTGACATGGTTTGGGGCCAGTCTCATGTTTTAGGATTTGTGATCCAGAGTCCTACTCACACATAAATCTTCTGCAAATGACTTTTGATGCAATTGAATTCTACTGCTTGCTGCTTTTGGTTGCTTTAGATCCAAATGAAGACTGATCATATTCTCCCTACATCAGTGACTGGATTAGCTGTTTGATCTGCTAATTAAAAGGTAGTGTTTTCTGAAAAACTTTGTTAGGCCTGAATTTGATACATGTTTTTTTGACTAGAGTCTATTCTAATAGGCTAGAGTCTGTTTAGTTTGTAATTATTACAAGCAAAATATGTCTATTACCTACCTCAGTCATGACTATATTATGTAAGTGTGAAATGAACTTTTTCTCTTTGGTTTACTGATGTGAGACGGTAGGATAGGAAATTCTCACAGCTGGCAGACAAAGAATTACTGTAGTTGCAAAGTGGTTGGAAACACGAATGTTGACTATTTCAATGAAAGAATTTAATTAGGCCTCCTAAGGAACAGGATATTACTGACATCACTGATTGCCAAAATGAGCAAAGTAATACAGCACTTACCATTGCAATATCACTCTCTTAATGATGCCATTATTAGAATTTGGCTGGCATCCTGAAATGTGTACAATAGCTTGGCAATAGTATAATGATTTGGAAATCACAGATGTAAGGCAACGATGTGAAAGCCAAAGGTTTACTGAAAAGAAGTCCAGATGAAGCATTTTTAATGCGTCTCAATGGCAAGGATCTGTAACAAACTGACTCTTTCTCATTCCTGCAATGTATAGGATAATTTAAAAAAGAAAAAAATCACTGTGTTTTCTTAGTGTCACTTGCTCACAGGCAAGTTTCATTCCTTTTTAGTTTTACCTCTTCCCTTATTAGGAAAGTTCTTCTACCCTGTAGTATACCTACAGACAAGATTCAACAGGTTCTCTGACAAATCTCTTTTAGTTGCTGCAGTGATATTCCATTAAATCAAAACACCAAGGGACTTCACAGGATCCTGTTATAGGTCTCTTTTTGGATGTACTGTTTTCAAGTGTGGTGAATTCACTGACCTAGATCAGTATCTGTGCTGCTCTAAATGTCTGCACTCCTGTGATATCCCTAGAAAAGCTAGAATAGGGAAGACTCCTTTCTCACCCAAATACACACCATTCTCCTCCAACACATGTGACAGATAGACTAGTACTTGAGAGACATAGGTGCTAAGCAATAAAATCTGGCACTATTTATACCTCTAGCAGATAATTTTTGGTTTCTCTCTATAGTCCAATTGTATTCCTTCTGTAGCATTTTAAAACTGCAATAAAATCTGGCTCATATAATGTGAACTAAGTAGTGCTAACTTTTAAATTCTGTCTGAATTTGAATAGACAAATGTAATCCTAGGCACTTTTATTCTCAGTTTGTATAAAAATACTTGTGGGGAGGATACTGAGGATTGAATTATAAAGCAGATATTTAAATTAATGGCATACAATGGAAGAATGATGAGGGGTTAGCCAATCTATATTTGGAGTTTATAAATTCTCTCCTCATACTTCTTTTCTGTCTCCTCTGCAGTAGAGATGTGGTTTGGTATGTTGGTATTTGAAACAACTGCCTTTAACAGAACCATTTATAGGGCAGATTGAATTTGGGATATTGTATTAAGAAAAAAATACTTGAAATGGAATTACATTTGATATTCATGTGCAGCTAATATTAGTTCTAGTAACTAGGAAATGAGAAATGTTTTGAAAACTTCTTATGGTATAAATATCCCAAAATACTTTGGATTGAATTTTACATTGAATAGATACCAACGATTCTTAAAATTTAATTTCCATCTACTAATGAATTGCTGTGAAATTGGCCCCAGCTCCTTATTGCTGAATGTACAGTAATAGTAGCTAACAAAGCTCTGTCGGCTTTATATGCAGCTTTTTTCAACTCCAAATCCCTTCACACATTTTCAGTTTCTGAGATTACCCAGAATGTGATTCCATTCTTTGCTCTGTTTGAGCCTGCAGACTCTATTTTAGAAATGGAGCAGAGCTGTTCCCTTCATTCATTTGCCTTATGTAGCATTTCCATTCGTGGGCAGTCAATCTGAAATGTGTCACCTACTATAAAATTTAGATTAATCTCTTCACAGTATCATGGTGTACCTATAGGAAGTTCCTTGCAAAGCAGTGAAATATTCAAAGCTTACTTTCTGACTATTTATAAACCATTTGTAAACAATTGTCCATCTGTTAGCACTGTACACTCAGAGTAAAATTTGTCTAATAATAAGTAAATTTCCTAAACTTCATGTAAATAAACTATTTTTGCTGTCAAAACCAGGTACAATGTTCATGCTGAGATGGATGTACATATATATGACAGAATTTGGGCCATGGTCTCCTTAACCTCTGAACATGCCTGGAATAATGACTAGAAATCTTCATGACTATTTCTTTCTCCATTGGAAGAAGAGGATAGGAACTGTACATTTTCTTAGATATGAAAGCAGCTGATATGTTGTGTCCCAGATGTCTGCAAGACTGTCAGTAGCCAGATTGTTTGCTGCACTGCATTGACACTGCATATTCTGATGTTTGTATCCCCTCAGGTGGGGCTTACGTAAACTTCTCTTTGCCTGGCACCTGATGAAGAGGTCTAAGCAATAGTACTGCTCTCACCTATCTAATAAGTGAAATCCTGGAAACTATTTTGATAAGGAACAGGCTCAGAAAACTTGAAGTCTTTTTTAGCTCTTGGGTGACAGTGTTTTGCCACAAACAAGTCCAGTCACCTTTGGGATAGGATAAACTCTGAGGTTTTTACTAAGACTTAATTGAGTTACTGTTTGAATTATAGTAGCAATATCTGAAAATACAGAAAGGAAGTGAAAATGTGTCTTGAGCCTAATAATGTAAATAAAGTCACTAGTAATGCCTTGGATGTTTTTCCCCTTCAGAATAAACATATGGCCTTGAATAATGATTTACCTATTGTTTTAATTTAGTAACCAGCAAAATACCTTGAGTGATCAGTACAATCAATAATTAACTGCTTACTTGTAACAAAACTCCTTGCCACAACAGGTTTGTTTTTTTTGTGACTGCAATTATTGCTGCTTATACCCTGAACTGTAACTATATTTTTGATGTTGTTATCTAGGAAAACCATGGTAGTATCCACCTACTTTTCAAGGATGTAAAAGCTGTGTACCTGCACTACCAAGAATAGTTTTCAGTCCTCTAATCTTTAATGATTATATCAAATACCTTTGTTGCCTCTTCAGGGCAAATTTTTTCCTAATTATTTATGGCACTACAGTAGCCAACAGGCCAAAATCTTGGTGCTGCCATTATGAGCATCACCTCCTGACATGTATAGGTCCTGTTTAGGTCTTCAGGTAATTAATTTTGAACTGTTCTTGTCTGGGTTCTGAAGTCTGAATCTGCTTCTAGATGGTTCTCTAGTGAAGAGAAAAGTACTGTAATTCTTATGTTGTTGATGTGAATGATTGTAAGGTAAAGTGAGATTTTTTTTTTCTAAATGAATAAAGCTATTTATGTTCCGGCTGCAGCAAGATGAATTTTTGGAGGATGGATGATTTTTCTTCAGAGGTGACAAAGCTTAAAATAAATAAATCTTTATCACATTTTCTTTTCTCAGAGTAATATCTCAATGACTGAATGGGGAAAAGAAAATATGATGTGACTATCATTTGATATATCAAAGAGCTACTGGTTTAAAGCAGTTTCTCTGGAGAAATCTTGTTATATGGCAAGTTTATGACTAGATTTTTATTGAATGAAATTCTGAAACCAGCATGAATGAGCAGTATTATATTCATTTCAAGGAAGGTACAAGTCCATAACACTCGTGGCCTTCTGAGGAGATATAACATGGTGATGCCACAGATGCCTGGCCTGGAAATACACTAACTGAGACATGATCAGAAGTTATCAAATATAAATAACATATTAGAATTTTTTTTTCTGTAAGGAAGATGATATATTTACTTTTATTATTATGGAATAAAGTCTTCTAAACACTGCTGCTATTTGGGCATTTTCTAATAGTGCAAACATGACAAAATAAGTAATCAGATATACCCCTTATTAGTTTTTTGCTAATGATAAATTATATTCAGTAATATTAATAACTTGATTTTTCTTTTGCCTTAATTTACATAGCAGGTGTAGAGTTACCTTTTAAGAATGTTTTTAAAATTTTATATTCTCTAGTAGAAGTATCTGAGAAAGATTTCAGATGTGTAGGCTTGAATATACGTTAAAATTTGAGTTTTTAAAATATTTATACTTTGCTTGTCTCAATCAAATATACATTTTATGAGTTTGCATAATAACTCTGAGGATAATCTGTATCCTCCTTGCCATGAAAATTAATTTGTAGAACTAGGAGAAGATTGAACATATTCCATCAAGACCTAATAAATACCTTTATTTACATCAGCAGTGTGTAGCTTTTCCTTCCTGAGGGCCAATTATGTTATTTCAAAAAGGTTAAGGGGCTAGAAATCAATATTCAAACTGTTTTTCCAGGCTCAATTAGATTAAGTACATTTTTGATGAATTTTCTCCCCCAGGCTGCCTTAAGGTCTGTCACTGTGACAAGCAGTGCCCTTGCAGGACCATGATCCCCAGGGGAAGTTGTTGAGGTTCTGCAGACAGAAAGCAAACTCCCCACTGTTGAAGGAATTAGTCAATAGAACACCCTGAGAAATTGCTCTCAGGGATAAAGGAGCACACCAGAGCTTGTAGGTCTTTAAGGATGCTTTCCACAGAGTGCAAGAGCTCTTGATCCCTAGGAATAAGAAATCAGGAATGGAGGGCAAGACTGACATGTTGGACAAACTAAAGGGCAAGAAAAAAATGGCAGTGGAATCAGGGACAGGTGTCCTGTAAGAATGCAGGGACACTGCCTGGTTATGTTGAAGGGGTCAGGAAGGCCAAGGCACAGATGGAGCTGAACATGGCAAGGAATATAAAAAATAATCACAAGGTTTTTTCTAGGTATTTCAGCCCAGAAGACCGACTTTCTCCTGGGCTGTATTGAAAGCCGTGTGGCCAGCAGGTCAAGGGAGTTGATTTCCCCCCCTACTCCATTTTGATATGACTTCACTAGGAGTAGTGTTCCAGCTCTGGGGTCTGCAGCACAGTAAAGACGTGGATGTGTTGGAGTGGGTCCAGCAGAGAACCACAGTAATTATTAGAGGGCTGGAATAGGTTTCCTATGAAGACAGACTGAGAGAGTTGGGGTTGTTCGGCTTGGGGAACATAAGGTTCTGGGGTGAGCTTATTGAAGCCTTTCAGTACTTAAGCCGGTCCTATAAGAAAGATTTGAACAAGCTTTAGCAAGATCTGCTGTGATAGGGCAAGGGGTTTTAAGCTAATGAGGGCAGATTTAGACTAGATATAAGGAGGACTTCTTTATGTTGACAGTGATGAGAAATCGGAACAGGTTGTACAAAAGGGTGGTAGATACTCCATGCCTGGAAACATTTAAGGTCAGATTGGACAGGGCTCTGAGCAACCTGATGAGATGACCCTTCTCACTGCTGGAGGTACGACTAGGTGACCTTAACACTTCCAGCTCCAAGTATTTATTGTATTCTATAATTCTATGTTGAAGTTTTTTTTCCCAGTACCTGAATTATAAATCAGAAGTTGGTGTAACTGGCAATGAATAAATTAAACAAAAAATTGTCTAGTTAAGACTCTCATGCCCATGACAGGTGTTCAGACTAAATTCACGTACCAGCTGTCGTATAGTCTGAAAGATTTACCTAAATCTGATTCAATAATCAAATGACATTTGCAGCTTCTTGATGATGATAACTGTGTACCAGAAGCAAAAATCAGCAGATAGAATATTTTTCAGATGCAGAAATAATTTTTTTCTGGGGGGGAGGGTTTTCAATCTGAGTCACATTAATGCTGGGCTGATTTTATGCTTTTTGTAAAGGAAATATGAAGCAAATAAGCAATATAAAGCAATTTAAAAATTAGAAACTGACAGAGCTGTAATTTGTAACCTATGCAAATTGTCTTTCCCTGAAACCATCTGAATTAAGCCAGACAACTACCAAAAATGTGATAGGTCAGTAGCAAGCAAAAAAGCGATGACCATGGAGAAATGTAAGTGGCATGGACTACAATCACTCTACACAGTGGATAAGCCTGTGTTTATTGGGAAGCATGTATTATCTTTTCTCCGATGAGAAAATTTATACCAGATCAAATCAATGATGATATGTGTGTGTTTACATACATTCTCACCTGCCATCCTAATTAATATTTTCCAGTAAACTAAATTTGGTTTCCCAAAGTTTAGCTCATTTTCTTCCCAAATGAAATTGGAAGATATTAAATCTTCCTGTAAAATATTGTTTTGTCCTCATGTGTAATGATCTGAGACAAAGTTCTTTCGAGAGTAGAAATGATAAAAAGTATTTGATTTATTTAAGTCATTCTACTAAAGAGCAGTTAATGAGTTAATGTTACAAATATCCATCTTGACAAACAAAATTGTAACCTTTTCTAATGAACATGCTTTCTGGCTCCCCGGAAAATGATGCCATAGAGATAATATTTTCAACTTTTCTTTTTCTTTTCCCTGTTCCTTAGGACTATGACAGCACTTTATGAATATAAAAGACCCAGAGTGTATGCTTTACTGAGCAGAAACCAGCAATCTCTTCCTGTCTATACATCTGCTTCTACTTTTGATGTATTTTTCCACGCTGTGAAAACTCATGCAGAATTCTTATGCCAGTTCAATAGAATTTGATAACCAAGATGAAGTTTTTCATTTAATATCCATCATAATCCATTAAGAATTGAATTGTGAATGTTATTTGTCTTTATTTACCCATTGGACACGTAGGAATGGAATTCAGAGTACAAACAGTTATGTCTATATGCAAAGTATATACAAGTGACTTTTCCATGTTTCACTTCAGGGGAACAGGAGTCAAGTTTCAATTTAATCACACAAAAACTTAAAGATGAATAGTAACCAGTACTAGATGGGTGTAAGAGACCACTGAGGTTATAGTGGTTATAACACAACCAAGATCTCTGAAAAGAATGAAACACAAAAGAACCTTACTTGTGTGCAATTGCAAATATAACTACATATTAGAAGATGAATAGCAGCTGAGGATAGGAAGGAACATGGTTCATAAAGTCCTTTACATAAAAAAACGGAAAAGACTACAAATCTGGCTCTCAGGCATCTCTATTATCAGTAAGAGGAATGTTTTATCCTGAGGTCTCAGACAATGTACTGAATAAAAAATAGTCTGGAAATCTTCAGTTAGCCTGCATGGGGAAGCATTCTGTTTCTGTTTGTTTCCTAATTGTTTGCATGCTGGTGCTTAATTTGTGAGAATAGACGGTGGGGCTTTTTTTTTCCACCCTGTTAAGTTGGTACTCTTATCTTCTGAAGGATGAATTTTATACTTCCTTGAAATCAAGTCCTGAAACCTGTCAGAAAGAAGATGAGATCTTGTATAATACTGGAGTTCTTTGGAGATTCAGAGCCAGGGTCTCTGGGGTGATTGTGCGTGACTTTTCAGATCTGAGATCTGTCTGCATCAGTAAAATCTCAGTGCGTCTGAGATCTCCCAGAATTCTTATTTCAGTTGCTCTGTTGAAATTTAATTTCTAAAATCCCTCATTGATTTATTAGGATTATGTGTGATTCCTGATTATAATTAGTAACAATAGGGGATCAGATTGTTAAAAACAATCATGGAGTGTTATCATAACTCTTGATCAATCATAAGAAAGGTTTATTAATCTAAGATAATTCAGAATACTTCAAGAGAAAAAGGAGGTCTACATTTGAAAAGAAAATATGGTAATTTAAGGAATTATTTTACTGTTTCAGCCGTGAAGAATAAGTGATATTTTATGTTAGATTGTATATAATTTTGTCTACTTGGTTTCCTTGGGCATTCACTGGCAGTTTTTGACATATATCACTTAAAATCCTCATGGGAGTTGAAGGATATGTGAACTTAAATGTGAAATACAATGTTACTTGACTAAACCTTTTACTTGTTAGAAATGAGAGTTGAAATACACTTTATGCAAATGTTTATTCAGCAGTTAACTGTAAAACTCCTCTTTGCTAGGATATGATCCAACATCTACCACAGAGGATATACTCTGGGAAATAAACTCTGCCCTGGAAGATTGTGGGTCTAAGGGGAACTGGGCTTGCCTGCACTGGAAGTCCCTGCCCTGTCTCTTCCATTGCAAGTGAGAGCAGTGCTCAGGTGCTCCTGTCTTGGGATGATTTCATCCATGTTCAACATTGAGAAAAAAGATACTCATACTCTGAATCCAGAGTCCAAATTGCCAATGTGCAGGTCCAAATTTCCAGACTTCGTAACATGTTGCAACAGAAAGGGTGGTGAGTTGAGGAGCAGGCTAACTGCAACAATTTATCTCCGAAAGATTTTAGCACTAGAAATCTATGTAATGTGAAGTTCCTTTTTTGAGCTTTTCTCTTGGAACCAAATATGCAGAAAGGTTTTGAATGAAAGATAGGAACTATATTTGTTTCAAGGCAGCTTTCTTTCAGCTACTGAAAGAATGTGAAATTTAAACCAGAATTAAGTTCACAGGCTGATGTTTCCCAAATAGTGCTTGGTAGTTTCCTGAGGCTGACAGAGCATTGATCTGCTTGGATGGTTCCTGGATGTCACAACCAGTGCTAACTTCTCTGAGGCTTCTCTGTTCACATTTGCTGTCCCTTCTGTGCTTCCATGGCAAAGTATGAAATGAAACTGGGACAAAAGCTACAAGAACTCTTTCTTATTAGTTTTACAAGCTAGAAAGATGAAAGCAAAATGATGAACTAAACACCTTATTAATCTATGAACCCAAATATTTTTGGGATTTTTACCTTCTCACTGCTCATACTTCCATTTGTCCTGTTTCTTTAACATCATCTTAATTTATTTAATACTTTAACCTCCTGATTTCAGGGACTGAATTTGTCCATGGTTTGGAAAGCTTCCAGAAAAATAATGACTACGGGAACTATCAAATTCTACTGCGATGCAAGAAACAATTGATCAGACTAAGATCAGATTACTGTCTTCCTCCTGATCAAGTAAGTTTGTCATGACCCTTTATTTTAAGCTTCAATTATGTGTAGCATATTTTAGTCAATATATAGGATTTTGTTATTCAAGCCCATTGGAAATTATACAGAATGCAGCAAATATTGATCAAAGAGTGCTATTCTGCTAATTCCTTTCCTTGTAACAAAGTTAAATATTTACAGATTATCCATTAGTATTGTGAAGAGGTTTTTAGTCCTGAAAATGATACTCAGCCTTTCTGCTTTATACTGGTTTCACAAATATTTTTTCTTCTTTGCAAGCTCTTTCACAAGTGGTTTTCCTCTTTTTTTTTTTCAAATATTCGAGACATAAAGATTATGCTATGTTTGCAGTGACCATTTTTAATGTTTGATTACATTAGCATGTTGTGAATGTATATATTGATTGGAATGTAGTAATTCAAAATTAAAGAGGAAAATTCCTCAAAAATAAAACCCATCAGTGCCTCATCTCCAAGTGGCTGACTTATAGCAGAACAAAAAGAGGCTAATGTTGTGCTCTTTCATGAGAAGACAGATTATGAAGAGGACATATTAATTTCAAATTTATATACCCAAATATTAATGGCATTATACGAAAAATATCTGCACACTAAAAATGGAGTTATTTCCTCCTTATTTCTTGTTATGTGCTTCCTTATTCTCATCAAGAATTCTCTTACAGCCTTGTAGCAGAAGACACAATGAATTCTTTAGGCTTTCCATCTCCTGACTTGCTCACTAACCTCATGTAAATGCAGTTGTTTATACTTAATTTTTATAGTAATGTATTGAATGAAGGCTTGGTATTATCAGATGTGAAATGAAATAACTTCTAGGAAACCTTCTTTCCAGTGGTGAGGTGACAAACAAAAATAAAATAAAAATTAACTGTGCAATTGAAAACATAGTGTGCTCATGGAACAGTGCATCACCAGATGCAATGTGATAAGAATAATTGCTACATATGCAGGGAGGAATTTTACACAAAAGCATTATGGGACATGTATTCAATATTAAAAATAACATGGAGATTGTTCCAAGCAACCATGCTTATGTAATCTATCAAGAGCTAGAAGAAAGAATGTTTAAATACTTCTGTTTGCCCTCTTACATTTCAGTATGATGCTACATGATGCCTGATTCCATTACATGCATTTTCTTCCTTTAAACATGGTTATGTGTTTAGAGTGAAAGGTTGGAAAAGAAAGAAAAACAGAATTCACACAGACTTCATTGCTAAATCTCTAAAGATCTTGGTGCTTTAGAAAGAAACTGTATTGTTGATATGTACAGGAAGGTGCAGTAAAACAGTGAGTGCCTTAAATTGAAATTTTACGTGATTTTGCTGTATTTCCGCTGCCATTAGTATTTTGTAATTCATGGGATGTGGATTTTAATGGTTAGAGTTCCTGTTGTTGCTGCTTTGGGAAGATTTGGAGCCATGTTTTATTTAAAGTTCATGTTTCATCTGAGCACAAACAAAAATATCTAACTTTTCAGGGCTTTAAATTGTATGGTTCTAAATACCAGCATGGGCATTAGAAGATACAGAGCAATTAAAAAAAAAAAAAAACACACATGGAGAGGACAAGGAGAAATGAGTACAAATTTCATTGGAAGGGATTTCATCCTGATATAAGATATTTTCACAAGAAATTTTTCACAGTAAGAACAGTCACACATTGGAACAACCTCCTCAGGTAAGTAGTAGAGTTCCCTCCCTGGGTATTTTCAAGGTGGATTTGGACAGAATGCTAGATTCTGATTTAAACTCCATTTCTCAGGAAAGGTTGGGCTGAATTATGTTTTGAGGTTCCTTCTATCCTGAGACATAATCTAATCTTCTTCTAGATGGAAACTCTATGAAAAATTGGTCATTACTGAGTACAGGCCAGGGAGAATTCTGTGGCTGGTGTCTCCCAGGATGGTAAATAAAGACTGTATATGTCTCTCTCTTGTTTTATGACTGAGGAAGTTGTTTAATGACAAATGCAACAATGCTCTCTTCTTTTTTTTTCTGTTAATCCTTCTTCATACATTCAGAAATCTGGTTTTTGTTAGTAGTATTCAGGGGAATATTTTAGGAATAACAGTTATTTTAAATTCCTTCAGCTCTTGTATATGGGGAAAATATCCCAGGTTATTCCCAAATATCATGATATTTTCCTCTGAAATATGAAAAAACAAAACATGATGCAGTGAGATAAGATACCTAGTAGCTTTAGCACTTAGCATCCCACTCAGATGAATTATCTGGCCTTCAAAAGACTCCTGTAAAATCAATGGGAAACTGAAACCCCCCACCAAACTGCAGAGACAGTTGCAATGTAACCAGTGTGTAAACCATCCAAAATGTTTGTCTAAAGCCAGACAGAAACAGAACTTTCAGACCTTCAGGTTTCTAAACCTGGACCTTGATTCTGAGACCAGAATAAATATTTGTCCTTTTCTCCATCTCTACTGACTGGCACTCAAAGGTATAAATTCTGGTATGTGAGAACAGAGTTTAGCTTAAGTGATTGGATCCTGTGCTTTTCAGATAATTTCTGTTTAAAATGTATTTCACTGATTTTTCTTGGGGTGTTTTTATTTGTGGCAGATTGCTGTGTCTGTTTATATGATTTATTGCCTTCTATGGAATTTTTGAGCTAATTTTTCATCATCTATATGTAAATAAATTTCACTGCCAAAGGTGGGAATTGACCACCCAGGGTTTACCTAGAAGTCATGACCAGATGTATCCTCAGGTGAGTTGATTGAATTGTTGAGATTAATGATGCCACACTCCCCAGACAGGATAGGAAGTTCAGATTTTAGGATGTACAATGCCTTGTATGCTTCATAAAGTCTTCTGGGTGTTCATCAGCCAAGTAGGGCATCAGTGAGCAAAAAGAGCTGTCTCTTGTCTATATATAATGATATATTCTGTATGAGAATGATCAACAAAGGATTTGAATCTTGAAATATTGCCTTCATTTTTCTTGATGTTTCATACTGTGGCATGAGGAAGTACCTTTCTTGTACCCTGTAGACCAGCATGGCCTGAGACGTGGTTTTGTGTCAGTGGTGAGTGACTGCAATGCTTACTGGGTGATTAATGGTAACATTTTATTAGAGAGGTGAGTTATAGAGAGTGAGCTTCAGACTGGGATGTTTCACTGAGATGTACTAACTTACATGAAGAAAAGAGAATTTACCTAAGTACAAAGCTTTGAGGAAAAGTGAATCACATAAACAGATACTCTTTAAAGCAAACTTGTACTCTGTATTATGGCAGTGATTTCAGGTGATGGTCTAATTTAGGTGTTCTTCAGAATTTGCTGTGTTTTCTAGCAGTTATGAGCAAGGAGAGGTGACTGAAATACTACGATGGGCTCGATGATAAGGGATGAACCCTTATAAGTGGCTTGGTTTCTCTGAAATTTCTGTCACAGATTGGGAAAATATATATGATGCTAGAGAGCACACCACTGAAAACCCATGGTGGAGAGAGGGTAAGCCTGTGTGTGTGGAAGGCAGCACTTTGCATTGTAACTGGTTCTGCCACTTCACTACCACCAAAAGACAAAAGACAAGTACTATGGTGCTAAGCCCAAGTGTTTCCTCTTGATTCTTTTCTGCCTTGAGCCTACATGTACAGCTATACATTAAGCTCTCATTCTGTTCATGACTTTTACGCCCCTCTATACACTGGCTCTATCTATACTGGACAAGAATAGCTGCTGCACTTTTCAGGACAGCCTACTGCAGAATTTGCATGGTCTGACTTTAAATACAGTTAATTCAGTGTTCCTTTAAAAAACAGTGGCAACAAGTAAACTCCAGACCTGTCTTTGGATTTCAGTGAGCTGTATGCACCTTGGAAAAAATCTTCCATCTAGTTGCATGGGTGAAATTCATTTTCCTTAATTAGATTTTTAAGACCCCAAGGTCTTACCCTGAGGATATTTGTTGCTCATTCCCTGCCCCTTCTACACCCTAGAACCACTAGATAACAATGAGGGTACAGAGTACCTGTAGTACAGACAAAGGATGCACAGCACTGACTGGTTAGAGTACATGCATTAAAGTATTTCCCACTGTGAACATGTAACTAGCTTTTAGCATGGAGCATGACACTGAGCAGGATTTATTTTTAATTAGTCTAATTCATCTCTCATGCCATTGTTAAGCTTCATTCTTCTATGCCTGTGTGAATAGGAGAATGCTTCCTTCAGGTTTAGGTTCTCTGTTTAAAATTTGTTGAGATGAGTATCTGTGGCTGAGAAGCATATGGAATTTGATGTGGAGTAGGAAAGAAACATTCTGTATGTGCTTTAATGATTATGAAAAATATATATTTTTTGAGGGACTATATTCTGAAGGCATCAGGTGCTAGATTGTCTTGCTGTTACTGAATGTTCTTGCATTGTCCCAATACTGCTGTGCAGATTCTTGTGATCAGCTCACAATACTCTTATGAGCATGAAGAAATAAGAATAATGCTGTTTAGTTTGCAAACTGGAGAAGGATAAATTATACTCTCATAATATTTCAGCCAAAATGCTTCCCTTATATTCTGCCACAATTATCATGTCTTGATGAGATTATTTTACACTGAGGAGTCAGCTTTAGGAAAGAAGCCATTTTCTTTCCATTGTACTTCTCCATGCACACAAAACTTTATCACAAAACTTTATGACTACAAGGTCAGAGGAGCTGTTAGGGAATTGTTTTTTGATTTGGTATTAGTCTCACATCGTTCTTTCATATACACTTCAGCCCTCATTAGACCCTTAATTTTTTTTTCCCAGTTGAAGTTGTTTTATCTCATTTTTGCAACAAATGAATCAATCAGAACTCATCCCTATGAATACAGAACATCCATGGAAGAAAATACTGATCTCTCCTTAGTTCTCCTTAGCTGTTTCTTTTTATCCAGTTCTCTGACAGATACTAAGCAGAAGCTAATAGGCTTTAAAATACACTTCTCATATTCTGTTTTTCAGTGCTGAAGAATAAAAACTTGTACAGGTATTGGGAGTCATTACTCGCTCTGGTCAAAGAGTGCAGTTGCCTTGCAATGATTATTTGCCTTGTAGAAATATTTGTATTTCCTGCTGTGTTAATTACTGTTACTAGTATGGTCCGGAAGACAAGTAGCAGCTACCACAAAGTCACCTGTTAGCTAGTCAGATTATTATAGGGAGTGAAAGGCAGCCAAATAATTTTAATAGGATTTGTAGCTGTTCCAGAAAATAAAATATTTCAGAAACAAAAATAGGCCATTTAGACTCCTGCTTGTTTTCCCTGCTAACACTGCTGCCTGTTGTGCACAAATATCTGTACTAGCATGAGATCATTGTCAGGGCTGCTAAAGGTAGCAGCATGATGATGAAGAAACACAGGACAAAATAAAAAAGACTTGATGTTTACTTGTTAATATGGAAAGTGGACTACTCCTCTTATGTAAAAAGAAGTCCTAAATCAAACATCATAAATGTAGGCCCATTCCCTTGTATTACTCATTACATTTCCTGAGGCCCACTCCTGGTTTGGGTGTTCTGCGTGTGTGAATTGTTACCTCTGGCTGTTATGCTTAAGCATCTCCTTCCATTCCAATATTTTTCCTTTCACCTCTCTCCTTCTGATAGCTGGATACCAAAGAATTCCACCACGGCAGAGTCCCAGTGGGCACTGCTGTCTCTGATAGTTCAGTCTTTGTGGAAGTGGGATAAGACATCTGTCCTCCATGGAGGAAAAGAGTTGGATCATGCACCATCTTAACCCATTTAAACTGAAATTCTTGTTCCAAATTCCTCCTCAACAACTGTCTTAATTCAAGCACAAACTCCCCTGTTTCCTCCAGTGATCAGATGGGCGTGTTGAGCATAGTCTGACGTTGCAAGTTATAATGAAATATGTGATAACACAGCATACTTGACTTGAGGTTGGAGTTTTTGAGCAATAAACATTATTTACTTTGTGCAATGAACACAAAATCCTTGACCTGAGTTGTATGTGGTAACTGCAATATATTCACCAGCTGTGATACTGTATGTAGTGCCTATTGCCATTATAAACCAGTATTTACAACTGTTGCATGCCGGGTTGGTTCAGTTAGGGGTCTTAATAAATGTTAGTTGGTTCTATGCACCTCCATTTTCCCCTCATAATGGTTTGCTCCAAGCTGTCTGTCATAGGAGCTCTGACCTGCCAATCTTATAGCCAGTCCCTGTTCATTCCTGAAAGTTCCGTGTCAGTCACCCCACCTCTGCATTCCCATTTGTCCCAGAACGCTGTACCTACCCCTGTCATGTTCCCATAGGTTGCCGTGGTCCGCGTCATTCCCCTGTCATCTGTCCCCATTGGATGAGGGGGCTTCTGCCCCCGTCTGCCTGCCCCCATTTAACCCCATGTTCCCTTTGTCCAAATCGCCATTTTGCCCATGCGTCCACCTGGGAACACTGCTGTGACCACTGCGGCAGCCACGCAGGAAATAAACAGTTCTCAGCACCGCGGGGCAGAGTGTGCCTTCTCTCTCCCTTCATCTCCTCTCAGTGTGTGGCTATGAAAGCGGCCAACCCACACGAAGGCTTGGCTCTAGAGTTCTGCACCACGCGGCAGCCCCGGTCTCACCAAAAAGCAGCGTGCTTAGCCGGGGCCCCAGCTGCCCGGGACCGGGACAACGAAAAGCCCAACGCCGCATATAACCACCATTTCTAGTAAATGCTGGGTTAGAACACTTACAGAAAGTACAAAACCAGTAAGGAATATCCAGAGGGTTATTACCTTGGCTACCCATGCAATCATTTTCTGTTTGAAGTAGAAACACAATATTTTAGTTGTATGGCTTAAAAGCAAAACACAAGAGGACAGGGAGTTATCAGCCTGGTGTTTCAGGAATCTTGATTTTCAAGCTACTTACAGACAGAAAAACTTGAAATTTATGGACTTCAGAGAAATACTGATCTATCCCAGCCTCTTTGTTCTCAGTTCCCAAGTGTAAGCTAAAAGTAGAAATACCTACAATATATTTCTTGGCATTAATATCTTTGCAAATGCAGCAATCTTGCTCCATCATGGCAAGATGTGTCATTTTAGAGCAGTTAACAGAAAAAGAACACAAAATGTTTATAGGAAATATCTGTTATTTTCAATTAATTTATTTGCAAATGTGCTATTCAAAGGCTGTATGCTTTTCTCATTATACTCCATGCTTTAGGTTCTGTACTCTCTGTGACATAGATTTTATCTAGCTACTTTCCAAGGCAATATGTACACATGTATCACCACTTCTAGTAATAATTCAGTGAGCATGTACTGAGATTTTTCTTATTTCTCTGATTCATACTGCAGAGTTGTAACACAATTAGTAGTTGCGTTTGAATCTTTCTGAACAGTGGCTCTGTTAGAATATGGGATTTAAGTTCTTGGATGTCTGTGCAGTACTTTAATATTTATGGAGAAATGGGAATGGCAAACATTTCTTTGCTCAAGTGTAAAACTAGAGTAACTACCAAAGTTTCAATTAGTAGAAATACTATTTTTTTGAAATGTTACATAGCTTAAGATTTTTTTTTTTAATAAGAGAGGAAAACCCACAAAATTTCAGTGTTTCCTTAATTAGGGAAGAAAAAATGTAAATATGTAAAAATACTTTTAAGGATAAAAGATAAAAACATTTTAGGGAAACACTGAAGGTAACTAAAATAACTGAAAGAAACAGTTTAAGTGCAAATGGTGAGAAAATTGTTCAAAAAAATGCATCAGCAACTGCAATACTGAACTTCAGCTTCTTAATCTAATTTTCATTTGTCACACAAAGCAGACTTTGGAGACTAAGTTAGATATCTCTAGAACTCGTCACACATATCACAGAATACAGAAAGAGTTGGAAACCCCCCCCCCAAAAAAAAAGATTATTTCTTCCCTTTAAAACTGAGAAGGAAAATTTGAAGTAGAAAACTTTTTTCAAAAATCCTGTCTTTTGTAAATGAGACTGTCAGTACTGGCAAATATCCTAGTCTGTATTCTTGATTCCTTGCTCATTCTCAGTCCTGAATTTGCACCCTTTGCCAAGGATTGAGAAAAAAGTTGAATCATAGAAACTTGTCATAGAATGTGTTGAGTTGGAAGGGACCCACCAGGATCATTAAGTCCAACACCTGGCCTGGCACAGGACACCCCAAGAGTAACACCATGAGCCTAAGAGTGTTGTCCAAAAGCTTCTTGAACTCAGACAGGCTTTGTGCTGTGACCGCTTCTCTGGGGAGCCTGTGCCAGTGTCCAAACAGCCTCTGGGTGAAAACATTTTTCCTAATAGCCAACCTAAACTTCTCCTGACTCAGCTTCATGACATTTCCTTGAATCCTGTCACTGGTCACGAGTAAAGAGATCAGTGTCTGCCTGTCTTCTTCCCCTCATGAAGAAGTTGCAAAGGCCATGAGGTCTCCCCTCATTCTCCTCTTCTCCAGGCTGAACAGACCAAGTGACTTCAGCCATTCCCCCTATGGCTTCCCCTTAAAGCCCTTCACCATCCTTATTGTCTTCCTTTGGACACTCTGTAATAGTTTAATGATTTTCATATATTGTGGCACCCAAAATTGCCCCCAGCACTCAAGGTGAGGCCACCCCAGCTCAGAGCAGAGTGGGACAATCCCCTCCCTTGCCTTGCTGACGGTGATGTACCTGATGCCCCCAAGGACATGCTTGGTCCTCCTGGCTGCCAGGGCACTGCTGACTTGACTTTCTGTCAACCAGGACCCCAGGTCTTTTTCCATGATAACTGCTTTCCAGTATCTCATTCCCCAGTCTGTCTGTACATCCAGGGTTGTCCTCTCCCAGGTGCAGAATCCAAAATTTTCCCTTGCTAAACTTTGTAAGTTGGCAATTACCCATCTTTCTAATTTGTCAAGATCTCCCAGCAGGACCTTCCTGCCTTCCAGGAAGTCAACAGCTCCTCCCAATTTAGTTTTGTCAGCAAGCCATGTGGAATCAGGAACAGTGAAATCTTGTACAAGTTACCTTGTGCACTTTTGAAGTTAAAAATACAAATAACAGGAGCAACAGACACCAACATATAAATTAGTTCCTCTAACAGTGATTTCAGTCAATCAAAGGAAATATAGTCAGAACTGTGCTTGCTGAATTTGCATAACTGCATACATGAAAGACCTAAGTGGCAATAACCACTATTAAATTGCTTTGTAATATGATTTTTAAAAATTTCCAACTGCAGTTTCTACAATTACTATTTGAAGGAAATTAACTCGGTGTGACTATTAGAAACAAAACCCATTTTTAAACTGATCATAAAAGAGAAATAATGATTTTTCTTGTTAAGCTTTGCTGGCTTGTCTCTTATTAACCTTTCCTTGTTGTTCCTAGAGGCTATTCTCATATTTCACATTGATCTCCAGAAAACATACATACACTTTGGTAACAAAATCTGATGAGACCCAGAGTTCAGAATATAAAATTGGATTGGAAATGAAGATTGCTTTGTGGTGATTTTAAGCATACTTCCTACTAGCAAATTGAATAAAACCATGGGATCCTCCTGTATAAATGGAGCAGAGATTATTTGCAACATGTAATAGTACTGTTGATTTGAAAATATATATTTTTTAGTATGCTTCCCTGATTTTGAAATGGGAAAACTCAGGAAAACTAAAGACAGGCCTAGAGAAAGGAACCATGCAATGTGTCACCATGACCAAATTATCTTTTAGATGCCTGACACAATAGATTGAAATGTTCATCCTTCGAGCGGATCCTATGCAATTTTCCTGAGCTTGTGTATCACAATTATGCAAGTGAGGGTGAATACTGAGACTGGTGAGGGGTTGTTCATATCCTGGTTTTGAGAGCCCATTCATATAAATTTGTAAGTGTTCAGATAGGTCAGGAACCATAGCAACTGCATTATATGCAGAGAGGCAATCTTGGTAGACACTTAAAAGGAAGCTATTGCTGAAAGTAAGGGAGGACTCAAAAGAAACAAGAGGAAACTGTAAAGAAAAATGTCAGAAAGAAGCCTTAAGGGAAAGCTGGTAAACATGACAGTGTGAGAAGTGATCTAATTTGTATCTGAGATTTGCATGGAAGAGCTTTCACAACTTTCTTCATGATATTTAGGCAGAGAAAAGATTCATGACTGTATGGGATCATCTAGGGAACTAGAGATACTTTTACAAGCCACAAAGATAGTATTTTTTTTACTACTGTGTTTAGAGGAAGGCTTGGAGCTGGGTTTGAACTGCATGCATATGGTTTCGACAGGTGCATTTATGTGAGTTGTTTGTGTTTTAAAGTGAAATACTACATTTGCATTTCTTTAAGAAGAGAAAAAGAAATAAAAGCTACTTAAACACTTGTCTTAGTAGAGTGCAAGGTAAGAGAAAAGGCTGAAGATTTGGCTTTTGCTTTATTAGAATGCAGATATTTCTTTTTCCAGGTAATTAAATTAAGAATGTACTAAATCCTACTTTTAGACTGAGAAAATGAAATCGAGGAAGTAGGTTTCTGCATATACAAACCCTACTCATAACTATCCAAGAGAAGGGCCTTCACCTTAGGGGTCTCAAAAATGTAAAGTTGATGTTTCCCGAAATGTATAAGCTTTTTAAAAAGTATCCTGAAAAAAAATGAAAGGACAAAATAGTGTTTGAGAGAGCATTGTATGAAAAACTCTGTAGAATCTCTGACAATATCTTTTAAAATACTTCAGAGATATGAGATGTTTATACTGTTTCAGAAAGAAAAACATCAGGAATGGTAAGATTATGTTTCCTACCTGCTCAGGGATGAGTCAATGAAGTCAGAGCTGTTTCATCACCAGCCAGAAGGTCGACTTCTATAAAGAGGAGGAAAATCAGATTTCTCACTGCAGTTTAGTGCCAGAATTTTAGCAGTAAGCTCCCTTTATCACATCAAAACCAGCAACATTGGTACTGTTTTGCAGGAATTTCCTTGGCCTTATATGTACATAAAACATATGAAATGTAATCTTATTTTAAAATATGTTGGTAAGCAATAGAACAAATATATGCTTTGCATTATCAAGCTGAAAAACAATAAGGTCCAGTCTGGTTGAAATAAAAACAAGTTAATGAAGACTTTCAAGTACTTCTAAATCTAAAGGCTGATAGAGTATTTTATTATTTAAAAACATATATTTGGTGAAGTACCAAATGTCTGCTAGAGATGCACTGTCAAATAATATATGTTTCTTACCCCATTCATCATGCTTTATTTTTTTACAGAAACATTTTCCTTGTACAGTTGCAAATCAGGCAATAGAGAAAGGAAAATAATAATTAGTGCTGTCTCCTGAAACAAGATTAATTTCTACCTTTTTAGAGAGGGACAGAAAAAAGTTATTCTTATCTTTCAACAGCTAAACTTATCCAGAACAAATATTTTGGTGGCTCTTGTATCTGGGCAAGTGCAAAGTCCTGCTGGTTTGAAAAACATAACATCTCGGAGTATTTTATTTCAATCTATGTTTAGGAGTTTCTCCTCATTCCTCACTCCCCAGCCATGTCTTGTAATTTGTCTGTTTTTCAGGATATTCACTTCAGCTTAGAGTCATTAGTTGAAAATAATGTTTTTTTTCTTCATACATACATTTTGCTCAACAGAATGATTCTGAACTCCTGGCAGTAAGATCAAAGAGATCTTTCACAATGCATCTCTCTTGCTTAGCATGTAAAAAGCTCACAGCACCTTCTGAAGGTTAACTATCAGGTCTCCCTAACACAAGCACAAGCATGGAGAAAAAGGGCCCTGACAGTGAGACTGTTTAAAAATTATTTTTCTCTCTTGATTTCCATTGTGAAAAGGAGCTTCTTACAAAGTTGACAAAATTTGTTATTTGACCAGAAAAAGGGGATGGCTAAAAAAAAAAGTTTGCATTGAGATCTTTTTTTCTTCCCCTCTTTGCCCCCTTTTACTTTGCTGGAGCAACACAAAATAGTTTCTGTTTTGTAAAATCTAGCCCTGAAGTAATTTGAATTCTCACACCTGTTTCTTATCTGATCAGATAATGCCTGAAATATTGTTCACACTTTTAAACTTTTAAGTTGCATTTTTTTGTCTGGTTTTGCTCAAGGTCTGAAGGTGTAATTTCTGTTGCACTCTAGAGGTACCTCTGCTATCAGCTGTATCAAATCTTATTATTGATTTCATTAAACTAATATAATTAGGAAGGCCTGTGTTCTTTGTAATCTGAGTGTTGATGTTATGGAAAAGGACTCCATTAAAAAAAACCTTAGAGCTTATAAAGTTGACAGAAGCTCATGTAGTATCTTAGTATGTCATTTAGCTATTAAATTCCATGAATTCTGACTTTTTGTCATACTGTATCTTGGAAAGCCTTTGCACCTGTATGAAGAGAATGCCAAATGTGTAATCGTGAGGTTGTTTCTAACAATGCATTTCTTTGTCTTATTTTGCACTATAGTGTAGCCTAGTACAGCATAAATCTATATAACTTTTCAGAGTTTTGTTCTTCTCAGCTCCCAGCATTCACAAAGGATAAAACACAAAACCACCTGTGTTTAGCAACATTTGGTTGTGATAATGATAGTTATTTCCTGACAAGAAAATGTCCATTGTCACTTCCTACTTGAAAATTACAGGACAAGTCTGAACTGCACATAAGAGCTCATACAGTAATATAAATGTTCAAGAAAGCCCAGAATTCTGATGATTCACAATTTTTTGCCTAGCTCCCAATGTGCTGCCCATCAGATCTTTATTTTGTCTAAACTAGCTCTGCACTGTTGAATTTTTAATGATTTTTGTGTAAATTCTGATTCAGGATATGCAAGAAATCAAAAAAACCCCAAAACATTTCAAATAGGTTGAAAGTTCTGTTGTATGCAATGGAGCAACTTACATGTAAAATTATGATCAAGATCCAAAGACTTCAATTTGTATTGATACCTACTCAAAAGCTCTAGGATGAACATCCTTAGTGAATGGGAAAAAAATCACAAAGGATGAGTTGCTGAGCAGGTGGAATTCAAAGGTCTGCTGAAGTCTAACTGAGAGAGTCAGCCCTCAGATATCATCCTGGGAGGAGTCTTTGGGTCTCTGCTTCAGCATGAGTACTGATTTTCTGCTGGATTAACTGGGGACTGCAAGGCTGCCTCAAGAATCCTAACAATAATTTGGGAGTTTTTTGGAGATGCTTGAATTACTCTGCGACTCTGTTACCTATTTATTTATTATGGTTAAGAAATTCTTCTCTATAATTAGCTCTATTTTTATTGTTAGTCTTGGGCAAAGGATCTAACCTAATTACTGTTTGCACATGCTGACTCAGAGACTTTGATAAAATAAATTACTATGATGGAATTGGCCTAAAGCTCTTCTTCTTACTAGTTTGCCAAATGATCTTTCAGAAACAGAAGTTACAGCTACCTAAGCAATTTTTGTGATAGCCCACTTATCCCATTATAGATCTAACTCCTCACACATGCTATTGCAATTTGAAGCAGGGCTTCAGTGAAAATCAAAGCATGACCACTGACTTCAATTAATCTACATTGACTTAGATCTGCTAAATGCCAGGTACACTATTGAAAACTTTTAGACATTTAATGCAAGAAATTATCTTGTTCTGTTATATATAAATATATATATATATATTTATACAATTGATGTAAATAATTTTGTACCTTGTTCATGAATATCCATTATTTCCATCCATTCTTTCTCTTTCTGAAATACCTAAGGAAATGAAAGGCAGCTGGTATTGCAGAATCCTCATGGTACTGTCCAGTTATGACCTCTGGACCTCAAAGCTTTCACAGTAAAGCAAACAAAATGGATATGTTACCTTTAAATCCAGCAGATGCAGGAATGCTTTTTTTAAAAGCATTTAATCTTGGCAAAAGAGATTAGAGAAGGGAAGCGGCTGCAACTGAAACATCTGTACTGATTCATTAGGCATACCCTAATAACAGGGAACAAACTGTACAGCTCAGTATGCCAATGTTCAAAATCTTGTATTCTTCCAACAGTGACATCTTTGGGAGGCTTGTATTTCAAACTCCCTGAGAGGGTGCACTAAACTTACCTCAAAAATATGGGTAATACTGTAGTAAGCAGCTATGCATTCCAACTTTGTTCTGATAACTCCCCATCTTTTCTTCAGGCATGTTTGATCTATGTGATTGTTTTCAGCAACAACCTATAGAGTCATGCTACATCATGACTTTATTCTTCATTTTGCCTGTGGTGGGCGTAGTCTGAAGTGTATTGGCATTCCTAGCAAGGAACCTCAGTCACAAAAAGAGGGCAGGAGGGAGGGGAGAAAAGATAACTCCTTTTCAAGCTCCGTCTCCCCTGGCAATGTGGATCCAGCTGTCTTTGCAGAACTAGACTTGAGCGTGAGCACAACTGCTAAAGGCAGTACAAATAAGCTGCTGTGAGTCTTTCAGAGTGAGAGTAACAGACAAGTAACATTTGTCTGGAATAATAATGGTTTTTTCTCCTTTTTTTGATCTTTTTTTAACAGTACAAATCTGCCTACAAATGATGAAAATTTTTACCTTTTTTTTTTTTTTGTATGATAGTAAATTGCAAGGCTGAAAATTCATAGAAATCATAGCAGAAGATGGCTTTTGATAGGGAAGTTGTCACTAATATAAGAACTGAAGAAAAATAATGAGCTATTTTATAATAAGCAGAACTGGAGTAAAACCACAAAGGCCCAGAGCGAGAGAGGAAAGAACTAGCTAGATACTTCTTTTCTGAGACTGATCCAAATATTTCTGTGGTATTAATTAGAGCCAATGCATTGAAAATAAAAAAATTTGTATCTTGCCCACAAATGTTAATTGTCGTAGGCCAAGACACCATCACTGTTTTAGCATTGGATTTAATTTCAATATACTAGATCATAATAAAGGGTAACTATGGCGATTTTCTGTGTTTTAGAGGGAAAAATAAGAAAGCTATTTAATTTTTATATAGTTGCAATGCATAGGAAATTTGATCTTCCCTAAGAAACTTTGGTCTGTCTAAAAGCATCTATCAACTACTTAAAACTGTAATGTCATTACTTTGTTTCAATTTGAATTTACTTCAAATGTCTTCCCTTCATTGATGGAGTAGGTTAACAGAGAGTGTGAATAGAGAGATATCGGCTGAGTGCGAAATGAGTTCAAATATTGGCCAGAGGGTATGCTGCTTGTCTCCTGCTTTATGGATAAACAGTCTCATTGGATGAGTAATTTAGTTGTACTGTGGATCTTTTGAGTGATAAGGCTGTTTACCTTCCTCATTCATTTTGATGTCTTTAATCCTGCATCACACAACTCCACAGATCACAGATTAGTACCTTAAATCACTGCTGTGTAATACACTGCTGTTTCCTGACACCCAAACTAGCTTCATAAACACACTTTGGGATAAATAAGGAGTGTCTGGATATATGATGGAGGCAGGAATGTAGTACTTTTGAAGGGGGGCAAATTAAAGCTCCTTGGAGTACTGTTTTTTGAAATAAGATTATGATTCCTGACTGCTCAAAATTATTTGGCAGATCCATTATTTTTTCTAAAGATACTTTCATGGGACTGTAAATAATGACAATTTAATTTATTGAAGTACCTTTTTTTCTAACAGTTAATGGTAGACTAAGAGCAGGCACAATTAGAAGTAGTCTGTATATATCATTATATTTACTTGTCCATGAAAAACTAATTTAGGTTTACAAAAATCAGTGGCAGGACTTGAACCCAACTCTGGAAATTCTTTCAGCATTCCATGACAGTTATTCCAATGCCTTTGCTTTACAGAGGAATTATTTGTAATGACCTGAAGTGAATAATAAAATATAGAAGAGCCATTACTACTACACGCAAGGTTGAACATTGCAATGAGAAGACATATAAAACACTGCTCAGTTTCAGACTGATCTCTTGATCAGTTTCAGACTGTTCTTTTGATCCCTCTGTTAGTACAAGATAGTAATGTGGTAGAGTATTAGGTTTGTATTTTTCTATTTCCTTGAAGATGTTTTAGGATTCTTTAATATCTGTTTTGTAAATGTGCCTGAGAAAATGACATAGAGGATATTATAGCAATCCATTTTGTTCTCTTAAGTTGCACTGCCATTGGAGTTTTCCAGTCTTTTAAATATTTGCATTTTGTTAACTGCAAAACAAGTTAGACCAGCAGAGAGATTCTGCTGAGAAAATGAAGCATTTTGTTTGTTTTGGTATAATTTTGTTCTATGGCTTTTTGAAAGAAAGACATAGCAAAACTTTATCAGCTAGTTCTTCCAGAAGTCCTGGGGTTTTAAATTGTGTTTCACCCACCTAGTCAGGACAATCCACAATAGTCTTTAACACAGGAGTTCAGCACAGAATATGAATGATTATTTATGATAACTTACAGTGAAAGTTGTTCATGTTGCAGTAAGGTACATAAAGACTTACAGTCATAGGCTCTTGGCAAAAAGAATTCACCAATTGCAAACGGCTACTAAAACCAAAACCTTGGGGTTTTTTTCCAAATTCAGAGTTGTTTGTGTTTTGATTAATTTCTAATTGGTATTAGTATAAATTTCAAGTCTAGATTTATTTTTCCGTGTGTCTCTAGCAGAAAATATCAGCATTCAATAATCTGTAATTTACAGAGGAACACTGTGTAGGCTGCATTAAGTGCCATCTTTTGAGAATGAGGATGGCATAAACTCTGATCTCCATGGGGTAAATCTGTAAATCTAGGCACAGTGGTAAACAACTGGCATTACGATGTGTTAGGTACAGCTTGTTTTATTTTGACAGAAACCTTGTGTCCACAGTGGATACTCTGGGTTCCTTGCATGATATTATACATAAAGTTTAGAAAGAGGTGAAGGAACACTGCTAGTTCAAATACATATAGCTGAGAGCTGAGTTAGGAATTTATTTCTCTCTGTAGGGTTTTTTGGGGGATGTTTCCCATCCATGTAATATCTATAGCTCAACAACCTAACTGAACCAAAAGTATTAATTTAATCTACTCCTTACAGACTCTAATAAAACTAAAGCCTATCAATTTTTACATACCTAAATGTTAGAAATTTAATGAAAATTAGTCACATAGGCTTCCTCTGTTGTAGAAGAAACCTGCATAGGAGGGGCTATCCATCTAAAGATGGTCTACATTAAAATTTTGAGTCAGTGGTAGAAGCATCTAAAGAGAGATCAGTGTTGTTCTGAAGTAGGCTGGGCTCCTTAACCTTTGATTGTCTAAATAGGTGATCCAGTCAGAGTGTGCTGTCTCTTCCTTTTCTTCCCCCTCTTGGGTGTGCTTTCTGTGGAGACAGAGCACAGTACAGATACAGGCCTTATCCTGATAAAGGGTTGGGGCACAGACAGGAGGTGCACCCACTCATGTATATTACGTATTGCCAGTCTCCCTTGTCTGTAATACTGTGGTTTAGACTAGATGCCTGATCTTTAAATCTTTGAAGCTTTGTAAGAAGAATATCTTTCCAAATAGCAATCTCTTGGCATCTTTTCCTTTGGGCTGTGGCTGGATTCTGGAGTTAGGTTGTTTAGGACGTTTTTCTGTCTTTGCCTTCCTGTTTGAAGATCTGAGGCTGGCATTTAGGTCTCAATATAAACAAAGCTGATTCAGAACTGTATATAGTTGACTCCACCTTTGGGCTCCTGAAACTGGAAAGCTTCATCTCTGATTCTGATTCTATAATCATTTCATCCACTTGCTTTTGGTCCTTATTTCTTTAGATTATGCAATGTAAATGTTATGATGTTTATCTCTTGTGTACTTAGCTTTTAAATATTGAGGTGTCTAGTGGGTTTATTAAGAATGTTCCAAAAAAACACTCCTCAATTGGACCTTTACCCCCTTCAGAAACAGTGGCTATGAAAGTCCTCCCAGGCCATGGCTTATAAATTGGAATTGTAGAAATAATAGATCACACCTTTTCCTGACCTGATTTTTCTGTTTATTCTATCTGCCAGTCCTTGTCTTTCATGTCCCAGATATAATTACTTCAATTTTAAAATTCCATTCATGAAAGGATATACTTTTTCTTTTATCCTCTGTATTGTGAAGAGTAACCATTTACCCGTTTTCTTCTCCAGCCAAGGAGAACTCTTTTTAACTTTCTCCATCCACAGTTCACAACATATTTGTGTTTTCTGTTTATGGCTTCCTACATTTCTTCCTAGTTTACACCATAATTGGCACCTCTTTCATGCTTCATTACATTAGATTTCCTTTCTATTTCCATGCTAGTTTCCTGAAATGTTCTGACTCTTGGCATCCAGGCACCCTACTTTGAGGATGTGTGAGCCTACAGGTTTACTTGTTTTAGTGGTCAAAAATCACATAATATCTTGAGTTTTGAAGGACCCATAAGGATCATCAAGTTGTAAAGGTAAAAAAGGTCTAGATAGGAAAAGCAAAGATTTGCTATTGAAATAATAATTCAGAAATTAATATGAATCCCTTAATATAAATATCAGAGTTGATAACAATACCTCTATGGGATGTGTGTGTATATATATGTATATTTGTGTATATATATATATAAATAAGTAGGCTAAAAGTAAGTAAAAGCAAAGAAAAGAAAAGCTTTGCTATTGAAATAATAATTCAGAAATTAATATGAATCCCTAAATATGAATATCAGAGTTGATAACAATACCTCTATGGGATGTTTGTGTATCTATCTATCTATCTATCTATCTATATATATATAAATAAGTAGGCTAAAAGTAAGTTTGTGCAGAAAATAGATACTTCATATGGTTTAACATGTGTTAATTTAATGAATTTGTGCCTTGCAACATAAAAGTATGACTTGTACTATATTTTGTTTTTATCTTATGTGGTAAATGGTGAGAAAATTTTTCCTCCCTCTGCCTCATAATTTAACATCAATGATGGAATGCATCTGGGCATTAGGAATTTCCCTTGCACAATCAGATGAAAGTAGATATAAACCTCAAAAATTAGAGTAACTCTACAAAATGGCTTTTATATATATATATATATATATATATCTCATATATATATATATATATATATAATTCTATGTGTGGAAAACCATATGAATACAATAACTTTTTGCAGGCAGCAGAAAACTTCCCATGCTTATTGCTGGGGCTGGTCTAAATTTGCCTATTAAGGACAACTCAGAAATTGTGATTACGCATGGCACCTTGTGGATTTCAGAATAAATCCTCTAAACTAGTTTTCCCTTCTTACTATGTCATGCATATTTATGTAAAAGCAAAGGAAGTCAATCCATTTTCAGCAGATGGGAACCGTTACTTTGAAACAATCAGCTTCTAAAATCAGTAGCTGTTTCATTGGTTTTATTTATATAAGAAATAAAAGGATTATTTATATTTAAAACGAAAGAAGGGTAAAGAAGAAGCTTCACACAAATATGGTCTGAATTCACCCCTCTCTCCCAAAAGAAATTAAAAAATCAGTTTCAGAACATCTCTTAAAGGAGAATTCTCCTTGTTTATCTTTCACTAGACTGTAAGATTAGGGTTTTTTTTACATTAAAAGTCCTGCTCAGTAACGTTTGCATTATTCATCACAGTAGGAGATAGCAACACACAGCACCTAGAGATAGATTAAGACATTTTTATTTACCAATTATGTAGGAAGTCTTCTGGGTGTGAATGAGACCAAATTTATAGCAGAAGAAAAATAATTTTGAACAGGTGAATTATTATTCTGAGTATGCATAAAATCTTATTCAGAATCCCAAGCCATCTTCTTATATGCTGAATTCCTGTAGGAAGAATTCAAAGTATGTCTGAGAGTGGTGCAAGTGTAAAGGTCTATGTTTAAATATAAATACCATCTGTCTCTCTCTCCCTCTCTTTCCCTCTCTCTCCTGAACCATCCACCCGTTTATCCATATGAACACTTGCATGTATGTATTTCCAAGTATGTTGATGGCCAAGCATTGAGCTTCAGTGGGCATTTGTGTGAAATCAATCATCATGTGCATTTATATAGTGCAAGGAATTTCTGTGTATGGAAGAGCCAAGGCCTGTTTTCTAAAGGGACATTTCTGTAGTGTTAGACAGTTGTGCATGTATCCTGGGGTCACAAAACACCTACTCTTTTCATTTCAGAGATCAGCCTTTCTTCTAGGTAGGCAGCTGATGTACGTTGCACTTTATCTACTCCATACTGCCTCCAACAGCTCTCCAGTATATGCCCTGTGGAACAGGGGATTTGATGGAATGGGGAGTCATGCTGAGCTAGTGGCCTATCTGCCTTTTGAGCTGTCTTCTGCTGAATGTAGCTGACATCCTCAATAATAAGATCCTAGGAGCATTAATATTCTCATTAAAAGTGAAAATCAGCAGCAGGTACGAAATAGTTCAACAGGGAGACTTAAATTTTCAAGTGCAGGTGTTTTTAGAATCTAGTAAATGAAAAAGACTAAACAAACAAATTTCAGAAAGATGATCATGACCTTTGTTCTTACTGTGGTTATACTGTGGTATGTGATC
The DNA here is from genome assembly GCF_031753505.1 of Anomalospiza imberbis. Lineage (NCBI taxonomy): Eukaryota > Metazoa > Chordata > Aves > Passeriformes > Viduidae > Anomalospiza > Anomalospiza imberbis. The sequence continues at coordinate 124,444,035 of NC_089681.1, read as the reverse complement.
ATATTATGAAACATTAGACATTAAAATGTCTGTCAAGAAGATTTCTGTCTCAATGCAGGGTACTCATTGTGAAAGTATTTGTAAAAAATACAAGTGTAGTAGAATGTTACACCACTGTTTTTAAGATTCATATATAATAAATACTCATCTATGTTAGTATTCCATACATTTATGTTTATAAGACCTAGAAATTGCATCAAGTTTCCATATCTTTATACCCCATACAAATCTCATCTTGTTGTTTTTTTGAAAGTACCTATTTTTTTTACCATCATAAAAGTACTAAGTTAAACTACTCCAAATCCCTCTTATTTTACGTATCTTAAAAGTGATATTTATGGCAATTACAGCATATGGTTCCACAACAAAACAACACTAAGAAAATAATGGAAATAGTCCTTTTTCTTGCAATAAAATTTAATACCTAAAAATATAAATTGCATGATCTGTATGATTAGCTGGCTCAGTTCTGATTAGCATCTAATTGCAGATCAGATCGTTAATGACATGGACTGTTTTTCACCCTGTATCAGTAGGAACAGTAAGACACTCCTCCTGATGGTGTACCTAGTTAGAGTGTAATTCTGTGAGGAAGCATTTTACTGCTGATCTTGAGCTATGCTCCAGTGGTTTACTGTGCTCTGATCTCTACAAAGGATCAAAGTTTCCCATTCTGTTACTCTGTAGAGGAAGAAAAAGACAAATTTTATTTGTAAACTTCTCTTTCCTTTCTCCATATAATTCTAGATTCCTATCTATGTAAACATGGATTTGAAATTTTTCATGGAGTAGAAACATAAGCTCTGAGTCCTAAACCACAGCGTAGTGCATGTCTGGGATTCACCCACAGTGTTGTTGTTTCCTTTGCATTACTCTGCTGAATGAAATCTGTTGATTCTGCAAACTGGACATACACAGGAGTCGTGGGGAATTACAAGAGGCCAGGCACTCTTTGGGTAGATTCTGTTACACACACTTGCCATATGTTAGAGCGTTTTAAAGTTAAAAAGGGTTTGTGAAGCTCTGAAAGAGTGAGTGCACAGTCTGAATCAAACAATACTGCCTTAGTTTTTTGCTAGATATTCCACACAAATCTAGTGAATAACTGTGCTGCTATATTATTCCTTAGGAGAAGATCAGACCCTGAGTTATCTGGTTGGCTAGCTGAGCTTTAGTTCTCAATCAATATCTACCTGGGCAATACTGAACATATTTTATTTAGATAGAAACTTCCAGAAACCATTAGATTTTTAAAGCTATGAAGCCCACAGATAAAAGCAACCCTCTTGATTTTGTTTAAATTAATGTTCCCTTGAAGTTAATTTTTTATAATTTCATCATTCCTGCATGCATGAAATTGATACAATGTATAGAGTGGGGTTAGAGTCAGCACTCTCTATAATCTCTCTCAAATGATAGGTCAGATGCTTGAAATTCAGCACAGAATGATTGCACTGGGTGAGCTTATAAACAGCTGTCACCAGCTATCTGTATTTGTTTTAAAGAATAAAAGCAAAAGTATCCTTCAAATCACCAATTTCACTTAGGGAGTTTCAACCTGTAGAAGGGAAAGTATTTGTGTGGATGGTTTTTGTTAAATTCCTGTGATAGGAAACTATAAAATAAACATATCTTGCTAAAATGTTTGAATGAGGGATCAGGGGTCTCATACACCACCTGACATTCTCAGTGTTAACATAAACTTCTGCCAGAAGGTAGACTACCAGAAATTTTTGAAAAACAATAATTTTTCAAAAACTGTAGCATTTTTTCATTTCACTGCAAAACCATGGAATAACAAAAGTCCCATTGGCATGGAAAATTTGCAGAACTACAAGAGGAGAGAAAAAAATTACTCTGTGTTTTTAAAAAAGAAAGAAAAACAAACAAAAGTTTAGGCTGGAATTTAAAAATTGGGAGTTTCGACAAGAATAATGTCTGTAAGAAAACACACAAATTTGAAGTCTAAATTGTGATAATAGTGAAATCTTTGTGGAGTTTTTACATCCTTAATAAGCAATTTTAATGTCAAATTAGCACCCTTGCTCAATCGCTGTTTTCCATTCAAAGAATATCAAATTCACCTATTTTAGCCCGTTCTTCCTTATCCATCTAACTTTTTTTATGGTTATTATGTCTTGAAAGCAGTTAAAAAGAAAACGTGAAGTTGTCTCTGTTGGAGAGAACAAATACAACTCTGAGTGTATGAAAAAATGCTGGAGAGCCTGGCTCACCCTTGAAATGAAATAGTTTAAATGTTACTGTTAATATATTAATTCATTGTATAAACGGCTGTATGAAATAAAGTGCTCACTGATTCTTTCTGCTTCAGAAATGTTACTTTATATTCCTGTGAATGGAAAAAAGACAAAATTTCTTTCAGCTGACTTACTTCTTGTGACTATAGTTATTTCCAGGATATTTTTAACCTAAATATTATACAAACTGATGCTTTGTTCCTCAATTAAAAGATTGTGGTCTGCATTTATTTCTCGAGCCAGTGGGAAATCCTACTTTCTCAGTGGATTATTATAAATGCACTCTAAACTGCTCTAATGCTTAATCTAAAGAGTACCTGGATATTTTCCATCATTATAAACAGCACAGATGCTCATATTTAGAGCAGTGCAGTTCCCACAGTTAAAGGATTTTTGGCATTTTCTGCTGCAAGAAGCTCTTTTATTCAATTAAAGCATAACAGTCTTGAGATTTAAAGTGTGTTTTGCAACTTTTCTATTTCAGAAAAAAAAATTAAATGTGATTAACTTTGGTTTGCTAATAGGATTTTAGCCAATTTTCTTTTAAAATACTGTTTTGTTGAGAAATTATGCTGCTTGCTTTGAAGAAAGGCAATGAATTTCACTTTGCCTAGTTTGTTAGAATTTTCATTATAAAGATCACAAAATGCATTCTATTCTTTGAAAAATCCAGCTACAGACACATTACAGTGGGAATCTTGAATTATCCTAAGTACTAGTGCTTTTGCACACAGTTGCTAATAAAAATATTTGTTGCTATTGTTGTTGTTATTAATTTCATGGGTATAATATCCCTTTATCTTCTCTGTGATGTAATCTCATTGTAACAATGGAAAATCTTCACTGAAATTAGTAGCTCTGGCTTCATAAGAATGTCTGAATAGTGGGCTATAAACCAACCTTCCAAAACCAAGTGTACACAAAATATCGGATAGCTGCCCATATAAATACAATTTACCTACACAAAACAATAAGGCAGACCCCTGAAATAACTTATGGTCATATAAATAAAACATTTTATTTTAATACAGACCCAGTTTTCCTTATTATCCAATTTACTAATGTTTAAATATCTGATATTTCAAAAGAAATTACTTGTATTAAAGCTTAGGGTTATGTCTCATTTAATTTATATGTATATATAAAATAGTTAATATTACATAATTCCATTTGCATAATAAATAGAATTTAATATTTCATTATTCCCATGGTAAATGCTGTTTCATGTGTGCTTATGTGTCTCAGCACCATATGAAAATAGCTAGTGTTTTGGAGTAGCTAGTTCTTTGTAAGGAAGCTTACAAATTTACTTTCAGTTTTGTGAGTTTTTTTAAAAAAAGTAGTGGTTGTTATGCTAGAATTTTCGATAATTTAGTCTGTCTGAGTGGGGTGTATAATGTACTTTTAGAAAACACGTGCTTTCAAAGCTCGCGTTTCTGAATTTGGGAATAAGAAGGAGCTCCTGTCATTCTATCTACAATTTCTGTAGGAAATGAGCAGTTGCAGGGCCAGAGCTTCAGCTCACCTAGCTCTGTTGACAGCTGCATTGCTGTAGTAATTAGCCCAGCTGAGGATCCAGCCCTTCTGAATGGATAAAAAGAAAGAAACAAAGCTAGATGCATGCTTTTTAGCAAAGAAAATACTGACAGTATGTTCAAGTATAGTGGCATCAGAGAGTAAGTGGTTTTGTTTCACTGCAGAACATTCTATATGTTTTAATCTAATTTATTTATACCAAACCATTTTTTTCAAGCCTTTGTAATTACCATTTAGCAAGAAATTATTTATAGATTTTCACACAAATTTTACTCTACCTTCTTTCTTTTATCCCTTTTTTTTGTCTGCTTAGGGCAGCTTGTCTTTTGCTGTGCCCTGACCCTTTAAACAACATCCACATGAAGTGGATTGGTCATTTTCTGTGTCCTCTTATTGAAGTCACTGAATTAAATGGAGAAGATACAGTTACTTTAATTACAGTTACATTGCCTCAGCCAGTCAGGAGACTAAGAATGTGCAACACATGGAGTCATAGAATGGTTTGGGTTGGACGGGACCTTAAAGGTCATCTAGTTCCAATTCCCCTGCCATTGCAAGGACACCTTCAACTAGACCAGGTTGCTCAAAGCCCCATCCAACCTGGCCTTGAGCACTTCCAGGGACAAAACATCATCCACAACTTTTCTGGGCAACCTGTTTCTGTGCCTCACTATGATCTCAGTGAATAATTTCCTACTAATATGTTGCATCGTGGTTTGGGGTTTAGGTTAGGGGTTCTGATCTGTTAGCTAGCCGTATTCTGTGTACCCTCGCGCAGCCCCTGTGTCTGTTCCCCCCTGCAGCTGTTCACTCCGGGTCCCTGACTGTTGGAGCTTCTGCTGCCACTCCTGTGACCACTCCCCGTCCTGCCCAGAGGGTTCAGTGCCCCTCACTCTGAATTCCCATCCCCTGTCCGCCCCAGAGCCCGGGGTCCACCCTGGCCGTGTCCCCGTTGGGTGCCGTGGTCCACGTCATCTCCACGGCGCCTGCCCCCATTGGGCGGGAGGGTCCCTGCTCTCCTCGCCCCGTCCCTGATATAATCCCACGCCTCGGAGTGCCTGAGGCCGTGTTTCCTCACGCGCGAGCTGGGAGCGGGTCACGGTGCCTCAGCGCCCTGCAACAATAAAAGACTTTCAGCCTTCCCCGCGTGGGGAATCTGAACGTTCCTTCACTCTTTACTGGTGTCTCTCGCTCGTAGTGGTGAGGAATCCGCTGGCACCCCTGCCCGGACATCGGCGTGGAGCCAAGTCTGGAAACACATGGTGATCCCGAGTCCCAGAGAGAGGCAGTACCACTCTAGGTGCTGGAGCTGACCAGGGACTGGGAAAACACAGAGAGACGCTGCAGCCAATATATCAATCTCTCCCACTGCACCAAAATCCCTCCTCTTTTAATTTAAAATCCCCCTTGTCCTATTGCAATATTCCTGTGTGAAACATCATTCTTTTTCTCCCTTGTAAGGGCCCTTTAAGTAATGAAAGGCCTCAACAAGGTCTCCTGGGAGCCTTCTATTCTGAGGTTGAAGAACTGCAATTCTCTCAGCCTGTCCCCATTGCAGATGTCCTACATCCCTCTCATCATCTCTGTGGCACTCCTCTAGACTCACTCCAGCAGATCCACATCATTTTTATATTGGGCACCCCATAGGTGGATGCAGCACCCCAGGTGAGCTCTCACAAGGGCAGAAAAGAAGGGCAGAATCATCTCTATTGACCTGCTGGCTGTGCTACTCTTGGTGCAGTCCAAGATGAGGTTGGCATTCTGGGCTGTGAGCACATGCTGTTGGCTCATGTCCACCATTTTGTCCATCAGAACACCTTCTCCCCAGGACTGTTCTCATCCAGCTTTTCTGCCAGTCTGTTCTCATGTCTGAGATTGCCCTGACCCAGGTGCAGGACTTTGTACTTGGCTTTATTGAACCCCATGAGAGGTTACATTTCCCTTTTTTCTGGAAAGTCACTGGGAACCTCACCTGACTGCTATGACTTTTCAAATATGATGGAGAGTGACGTGGTAGCAATCAATCAGTTCCTTTAGGACCCTGGGATGCCTGTCATCAGGCCCATAGACTTGTGCCCATTCAATTTCATCGTGTGGTCTTGAACCTGTTCTTTTCTTACAGCGAGATGTATTCACTCCACTTGGACCTAGAGTTTTGGGGAAGCGAGATACCAGATGTGGAAGTATACTTGAATATTTCCGGGGCTTTGGAAAACAGCAGAAGTCCAAGAGTAATTGGACCAGCTGGATGTTCAATCTCATAATTTAGATTTGGGTCCACCAGCATTGTGCTTTCATAAAACTGCTTCGCAAAGAAATAGCATTGCATTGACAGACTTTCAAGAGACTAGCTGGGCTGTTCTTCAAGGTGTGTTAACGAATAGTAAGAGAATAATTGACAGCTGATGTGGGGACCCTGGGGGGCATCTCCTAAGTTAAGGAGACACAAGAAACTTCCCTCAAAGCTGTTAAAACCCCATTGGCTCCTTCCCCAGTTCCTATATCTGTTCCTGTCCCTTAGCCACTCCCTCCCTATTCCCTGATTGGCCCTCATCTTGGCACTGTCCCAAGACCAGGTGATTTCCCGGGGCCCCTGGGGAGTGAGTAAGCTGGACTCTCCATGCGTGTATGCCTCACAACACTGAACATCCCACCACGCGGCTGAATTAGACATCTGTGGATTTTATGCAAAGACCCTTTCTGCTTCTTTACCCTGGACTTTACTTGTAGCAATTCAGTCTGCTACAAGCTGAATTTATTGAATTCGTTCATCATCTACAGATATACATGACTGTGATAAAGCACTTCAAGGATACTAAGCCTCATGTAAAACCTGGAGAGAAATTTTTACATTATATGTACTCTTTTTTCCTTCTTTGCTCTGATATGTATTTGAGGAAACTGTACGAGAAGTATTTGGTTTAGGACTGGTGTGATTAGAACTGATCTTTGGACCCTCTTTGTGAGAAATGGAGTGGTAGAAGACTTCTTGCTTGCTTCAGATTACAGCTCACTTGATAAAATTTGTGTGTGTCAAGGCTTTTGCTATTATCTATTTTTGAATTAAACTAAGCACAAATAAATGTGGTTTTGACACCTAAAGTACTGAAGATACCTTTTCTCCTCCCAGGATCTCTTAGTTCTGTTACTGCCATGTTGTTCCTAGAAATATCACAACAGTCATGTGCTTTTCTTCCAGAAAAAATCACTTTTGGAGCACTTGTTAATCATTCTGATTGAGGGTATCCCAGATACTTTACACTCACTTGATTTGTATGCCTCTTATCCCGCTCTAGCGGAGCCTGATGACTGTGGAGACAGGCAGGCCAACCTCTTCTTCTAGCCAAAGACAGATTTTTCAGGAGAGCCAATGTATTCACTCCAGCCACAACTATGTTTAAAGAGATATTTTGTTTTGCAGAACTCACATCCCTTGAGTCAGGCATGCAGGTGCACAGGAGACTGAGTGAGGAGGCTGAAAAGCTAGTCTGTAGAAAAGGCTGTGGAAAGGTAGTTCCCCATTTCTCCCAGCAACTTGGAAAGCACTTGTTTACTGGCTTGGAACATAATGAAAAACTCAATCTGTGCAATCTGACTTGAACTTTCTTAGTTTTTTCCTCTCTGATAATGACAGAAAGAGCAGCATGGACTAGAGCTGAATAGTAACAGTACTGACCCAAGAGTAGTGAGAGCTTGACTCTGTTTTGCTTCAGGTATTCAATTTTGACTGTGGCTGGAAAAAAGCTTTCCATGTACATTAGAAGTGATCTTAGTACTAGCCATCTAATTCTTTGGCCTATAGAAGGACACTTACAAACAGGCGTATTGGGTGAGATGTCTTTGGGTTTGTATGCTGAAAAGGGCCAGCACATGTCCTAATATTTGGCAGATAATGCTTAATGTTGTCTAGGTCTTGTTGACTGTGTGTACTTGATACAGAAGAAACTGAAGAGTTTTTGGTGCTAAGGGAGGCAAAAAACCCCAAAAAAGGTACAGGAGACGGTACAGGTGGGGAAAAATAGAATGGAGAAATGCAAAACATGCAAAATATTTTGGTTTTGTGGAAGTATATTTAGTTCTCTTGAATGAACATGCAGTTTTTCACAGGTGTATGTGTATATTTGGTTTGCCTCAATTGATTTAAAGACAGAATTGGACTGTGGACCTGGACCTGTTGTCCAGTAATCTGCCTAGCATTACGTAGGCTGCCCAGATCTTTCAGGCAGCAATGAGGTTTCACTCAAGGGTTGCATTTGTCTGAAAGTAAAGAGCAAAAGAATTCTGATACAAAACCTCACCTACGTTCATTAGAATTGTGGTCTCTGAATTCCACTCAGAATCTCAGGATCTGATGTTCCTTTGTCTCTTCATTGAACAATTATTTTCATTTGGAGTCCTCTTTGTTTACTTTTTCTTTTTTTTTAAATAGAAACACAACCAAATAAGAACACCTGTATAACTGATATCACTTCTGATTTTATTTGACTTCTGCTAAGTATTCTTCACTGCATTACTTTATCCCTTCACCAGAAAACACTAAAACCAAAAAACTTCAAAATGTTTCCTATCATACGATTAAGGTCCAATCTGCCTCTTGACATTTTTCTTACAAAACCAAAACTTAAAGATATTTTTTCTTTAGACTGTTAAGTAACTGTTCTTGAAACTATTCCAGATCTGAAGGGCTATTCTTAGGAATGTGTTCAATATTTACTTGAATAAGATCTTAACCTTGGCTCTTTTTAAAAATACTTTTTCATATCTTCATTCCAAAGAAAATAAGTCACTGTCATATGCACAAAGGGTCGTTATATAAACTGATTTGGCCAGGTGAGCCAAATGATCTTTTGGAGAGAAAAGGGAATCTGAAATATTTCTTTGATGTTTGTTTTCATACTGAAAAGGAAGGTCACAGAGAGCAGGGGCAAGGCCAGTTTCTGTTGTTAGGTATAAATTTTCAAACTCAGTTTTCAGCACAAGACAGAACTGGAAAAGGAATAAATGACCTGAATTCAGAGGAAAACATATGTGTTCATTGCCCAGGTGCTTCAGGTGGCCTTGTGATTGTACACCTAACTGATGACTTGAGATCATAAACTATTTAAAGATAAACATTCATTATTCACTCTGAGAAACATATTTTTGCTGAAAGAAACAGTACTGCTAAGTCTAGTATAAATTAGTAATCTTTTCCTTTCAGTGTTTCTCAGCATTCTGTCTGAGTGTACTAATGTATAGGAGTGGAGAAATGGGTCTTCTCTGCAGTATGCTACAAGACAAAAATTTTTACATACACATAATGAAAGACTGTGTCCCAAAGAGAGTCAGACTAAGCAAAGGATTTCTATGTAAGGAACTGTGAACTGTGAAGTAGAGGAATTTTATGTCACTCTGAAAATAATAGCTAAATGTAACACGTTTTACCAAGTGCTTCACTTTTTCAATTGTAAGACCATGACAGAAATGGACTTGTCAGCCACTTGAATCCCAGTACAGTAAAATGACATTTGAACAAAATTTGCTAGGTTGTGTAAAAACCCACACAGTGCAAATTATTTTTGTGTCTAGAAACCCTCATCTAATATACTACAGTAGGTACCATACAATCTCTGTTATCCATGAGTTGCTTAAATGAGATTGTAAGAGCAGAAAAAGCCATGCTGGCTCCAGGCAGAGACAGGTTACGTTTGGGCAGCCTTATTCATTTAGTCCTTCATAGAAAGGGCTACATTTTTCCAGGACCAGAAATCCATTTTATATGGTATTGCACAGCAAAAAGCTGAATCTTAGCAAGTCCTGTGAGGTTTAAGTTAGCAGCTTAAACTTTTCTGAATCATGCTATCAGGGCTAGAAATGCTATTCCATATGTATGGGTATGGGAACGCCCTTGTGTCAATCCGTTTGAAGAGTGTTTGGATTTAGCATGGATTTGTCTGTATGCTCTAGTTGTCACTGCATTACCTTTTACTATCCTGAGTGTCAGGAAATTAGTTTGGATATGCAAAACTAGGCACAGATATTTGGGGTTGCACCTGAGCTAAGATCTACTTCAGACCAACAAGTTGAAAGGATGTGCTGATGTTTTCTTCATAATAATTTTCTAAACTGTAGACATGAGAAATGAATTACAAGATTATGAGAAATCTAGATATGTTTGCTGCTGCTCAGCATAGAAAAAGAAAAACTCTAAGGCACAAATCCTTATCCCTTATATACAATATACTTATATACAATAGGTATTTACTGACGTTGGCTTTAATGTTTGCACAATCCAGAGATATATGAAGAATACTAGAACTGATAAAAGAAAGAGCAGCCTTTTAATGAAATCTTTCAGGTGCATAGATAGACCCTGTGCACATGTGCAGCATTGAATTGTCACATTTTTTTAAAGTTTAATTAATTATTATATTGAGCTGGTACATCCACTAGGAGATTGGTTGCCCTGGTAACCCACCCTTGGGCCTGCCCCTTGGAGTCCCTCCAAGGGTTCTTGCCCTATATCTTGTTTTGTCTCCCAGGTGCTGGTGCAAAACAGGATGTCCTTGTTAGAAATGCTTTTCCTTGAAAATAAGACTAAACAGAATATGTGAGAAAGGGAACTACTGTTCTAAAGTAAGAAGGTGCTAGAAAATATACAGCTATATATATATATATATATATATATATATCAAAAAACTACAAAGCTAAAAATGTGTAAAAAAGCTACAAATCTTTAGGCATGAGTATTACCTATAGGATAAAGATCTGAGCAGCAAAAAAGTTAATAGAGTTAAGCTATTGCAGAGACTACCTGCACATCTGCTTTGAGGTACTTTCAGGCATAAATGCATGGGTTTTGTCCAGGAGTCAAGTGCATTGAATTGCTTTGGAGGGAAGAATAGGGCAATTTAAAATTTGCCTGAGTGTTTCCATCTGTACAAAAATTCCCTATTTTCTCAAGCCATTTTTCAGTTTCTCACAGGGTAAGAGCATCCGTCCTACAAGCATATGTTAAGACATTTTGGGTTCTTTCATCACTAATCCACAAAAATATCCTCACATTCCATCTGGAAAATAATTCACATTCCTTTTTCTATTTAAAGCTGAATTAGAAATCATTATAGGAAGAGAATTTGGGCGGCTGCTGCTGCAAAAAAACCCAAAAACCAAATCAATGACAGTGTAATTATTCATAAGTATAGTTCATTATTCGGCCAGCTGCATACACAAGACATCACTGCCATTAAAAGCTGTGAAAAAAATACTTGATTTTCCTCAACACTTGTAACTCAAACTATTTTTGATAAATCAGTGAGATTTGCATCTCTTGTGTCTTACATTTGTGATCTGAAAAGGAAACTGAAATTTTATTGGCACTGTAAAGTCATTCCTACGTACTGCATTCAAAATGGTTTTATTTGGCTTTGTGATAGAAAAACAAATGTATTAATTGTTATGGGAAAAAGTACTGTGCATTATAATTGCACCTGTTCTTGCATAATAGGAAACAGAGTTTGAACTATGCTTTCCTGGAATTGTTGTCTGACTGGTACAGTTGTTCACTAAATCTGATACTCTTGCACTGCCTTTCAAGAGATGTTCTATTTCTTCTAGTTTATTTATTTATTAAATGCCTGGCATGTTGCTCTTTCCATTAGTATCTTAGCTATGTTTCCTGAGTGGCTTTTGAGGATGCCTTTCAGGCCTGGACAGTAGCATCTAGTGTCTCCAAATTAGCATTCCTTGATGAAGTTGACATAACAGTCAAATGCATGTGATTGTGGGCCAAGCTAGAGGTAAAGAATACAGTCTTCTGCTTACTAAGTTATAGTAGCTGCTTGAGAAGCTTTTTTTAGTTCTTTGCCTTCTTTAGACTATTTTGCTTACTTTAATGTTAAGATTTTCAAATCAGCCTTATAATTTCTGCTATCTGCAAGAATTGTACCTCTGCTGAATTATTGAAAAATAATTTAGCTGGAAAATTGAGTATTTTTAATTGTGATAAAAATAAAAAGAAAATATTTTTACTTTATAGATTTTTTTCTTCTTTTCTAAATTTTTCTTCCCTCTCCTTAGAATCTCCTAAATTCTGTAGAAGGCTATGAGTTTATATTGTTAACAAGGAAATACAAATAAATGTAATAAAACCAAACAAAAATGTATGGAAGAGGAGAACTGACTACAGTGAATGTTAAAAAGGCAAAATACATTTTTAAATATTACTGCTTGAAAGGACAAAGGCTGAAATTTAGTAGTCAGATGAAATATCATTGTAGAGGTCTGAGACTCAGACCTAAACTTACTAAGCTAATTAAATTATTGTGCAATTGAATTGAATACTTTTGTCGTATCTGGCAATATTAGGGGAAGGATGGCTATGAGGAAACAGCTTTGGTTGCTGTTCCAAAAGAAATGATTTTCAAGCACAAGGTCTAAGAATTTTTAAGAACATGTGAAAACCTTAGGAAGGGAGAGGGAAACTCAGGAGAAATGTTATCTGTGCTGTAGATGTTATGAAATAGTCTACAAGAGAAAAGTGACTTATTAGCATGGCTCTGCAAAGAAGAGGTATTGATCAGATAAGACTTGGGCAAACATTTTTAGAAGTTCAGAACCGAAGCAGACTGTGCAGTGCCATAGGCATACCCTTGAATACTACAGGGCCTTTGATGAGTCGTGTAAAATCCTGGCTGAAAGTTCATTTTAGTGTCTTGGGAGGTCATAGGAATGAGTTTTACACAGGGCTTCATTCTGTGGTACTTTGTGGAAAGTTTTGATGTCCTTCATTGGCACAACTAATATCATATCTACCCTTCCTTTAAAATACACATTAAGTCAAATTTTAATAAAGAAGACATAGAAGTATTGGCGAACTGATAAATCCATGCCCTGTTGGAGATCCAGTTTTAGGCTAAGGTCATGTGAATGTGTCTGGCATACTAACTTCAGTGATTTAAGCAAATTTTCCACCTGGTAGAAATGATCTCCCTGTCATATGGAACAATCTTCTCTCTTCTTCTCTGTGGCTTTCACATGCTTTGAAGATAACTGATTGCTTTCTCATATCTGCAATATATCCTAGAGTTTATTCCTTGCCCTTGAACAGCTGAGAAGATCAGAAACTAGCTAACTCACTATGTAGAGTGTTATTAGTGCAATATGACCTCACATGATGATGAATTATTCTTATGAAAAAGCTTTCATTTTTAAAATCAGCTATGATAAGACCATTTTTGTTATCTCTCAACATAAATCTGTGCATTTAAGTGCACTGCATATCTTTCCCAGATCCTCAGTGAAAATATGTTCTGTTTGGGAATTTAAAATTAATGTTCACTATTTTTCAGAGAATTCATTTTATTTAAGCATTTTCAGATTTAAGAAACAACAATATGCTTTAACATTTCTTATCACTAACATCCACGGATAGGCAAATCCACAGTAGACTAATAAGTGTTCTGAGGAAGAAAATTACTTCATGTGAATGAAAATGTCTGTCTTCTTGACAGTCTGGTTTGATTAAAAGGTTTTTCATTAAATGGACTAAAAAATAGAAATAATTGTAAAAGCTTTAGGATTAAAAATTGCATACAACTATTACTTCCCAAGTAGTTTACTTGGGAAACCTGTTTAATTAATAGATTTTTGGGGGAAAAAATGAAAAACCATTTTAAAAAGTATATTCATATTAGGTTGAAGCTAGAACATATACGGCATTAAGTCCCACTTGAAATATGGCTAAGAGATATCATTCTGGGAGAAACTTTTTTGTGAGTAAGCTTGCAAAAAATCATAGTATGCTAACACAAAACCAAGGAAGCTTTACTAATGATGGTGTCATTGGACTGCATCCCAGTAGAGTTGAACTCTCTTCTTGGCTTTCACAGTGGCCTACTGGGTGAGTTAAGGGAATCTTCCTGACTTCAATCAATAGGACCACTAGTGATCCCATCTCCTTTGAAACAGATTTTGGGTTCTAGTGATGAAAAGTGTTATTGTTACTTATCCTTATTTAATACTATCTTAATATTATTCAAGTCAGGTATTTTCTTCTTCTGAAAGCTGCTTGCTTTAGGAAGATTCAGTGGTATTGTTCTTCAAGAGGTTTTCTGAATTTCTGTACCTCTCACTGTAACATAATCTAATATTTAGCTTTTTGCACATTCATATGTTTTGGGCAGAAACAGTAAATATTAACTGTTAAAATATTAAATGTTAACTGTCTCTAAGAATATGTATGTAGTAGGTAATGTCAAACACTGCAGCACCTAATTTAGCATATAAAGACACATCTGCTGTGAAACTGAAAAAGGTGCTTGCTTGATGGACTTGAACACCTTTCTTTCCTATGTTTCAATGGAAGCAAGATCCTTTCTGTGTGGTCTTTGTCTGTGTCTACTGGTGCTCCAATACAGGCAGCATCCAATTCTAGGAAGAAATGACATTCCAGATGTGATTGTTAATAATCAGTCTGGAATTTGCTACCATATGCTGGCAAAGACACACTTGTGCAATTTGGTTGTGGCAAGGTGGTAATGTTCCCTGTTGGGACCAGGGATTGGTTTTCTTTATCATATTTTGCAATTTCTATTGTAGTTTTATCATAAATCAAACTGCTGAGGGGAAAACACTGAAATTATTGTAGTAGTAATAGCAGCAGGAGCATGGGTATGTGTGCTTTGTACTATCTGTTAAGAGTTTTCTGAGCATAAAATCTAGTGTCACTTCAAGAAGAGCCTTTTATATTATCATATTTACATATATTATTCATTTTAAGCCAGAGATTCTTTCTCTGAGGGCCACACATGGACATTTTTCAAAAGCCAGACTCGGAAAAGATACATTACATATCTCAGAACACAGTAACTCTGATATTAGAGTACCAGGCAGCGATGGCCACAGCTACTCAAGGACAATGCCATTGTTAGGATATCCCAGAGACATCACTGATGGGCAGTGTATGCAGCAACTTCTGACCATGGCCCACAAGGCTTGTCTCAGCAAACTGTCTGGCTAATATGCCTTCTTTTATTGCTGGTGTTTGCACTGCTCAATGGAACCCAATCAACTCTAACACAGCTGCTGATGTGGCATAAATGCATCAGGTAACTGCACAGGAATGCTCATGCCATAATACAGAAAGCTCGTCTCCAAGACTGTTTCACTGACACAACCTGACTAATCTGTATCTGACTCAGGTCAGCAATATCATGGTTGTCATCCTTAGAGATTCACATGGATTTTTTTTTTCTTCTTGGGAAGAATTTAGAACACTAAGTTACTGTTATAGACAGAGACAATAATCCTCTTCCTACCAGGAATAATGTTTTTAACAGTACAACACGTTAAATGAAAAAGTAGGCAAAAGTACAGAATCATAGAATGGTTTGGGTTGGAAGGAATCTAAAAGATCTCGTCAGTGAGGTGTAGATAAACTGTATACAGCCTAAATCTTGAGTCTTTACACTATGCCTCGTTTGGTTGTCCTTGTGCCACTGGGGCTGTATGATCAACAGGGTAGATGTCTGAAATTATGTAAATGAGGAGTGTTATCTGAACTTCATTCACAAGGTGAAATTCAAGAATTTTCTAATCTGCTGCTAGGGAAACCATAATCCCATCTAGAGAACATCTCTCCAAATAATGTATTTTTAGAGAAGGGGTATGCCTTAAGGGTATTGCCTTAAATACCGGGGAATTTTGCAGCATGAACCTTTGACATTCGTCTGTGATCTCTTGAGAACTATCTCCTGCTGGTCTGGTGAGCAGTGGGTCAGAAGTAGCATCCAGAAAAGGCAGGAGCTACTGTGGTTTCTCAGTAAATTCAGTCTGCCAGAACAGATTAGACTGTACACTGATCTCTGCTCTTCAGGCTCAGTCAATGGCTGTCACTCTGTGGGGGAAGCTGACAATTTGTTAGGAAGACACCTGTCCTGGAATTTGCCCCTTTTGCAACCATGAATATATGTTTAAATCTCTATAAAATGATCCAAATCCTCAAATTATACCTGGAAAAAGTTTTGGCTGTGGAAAGGTTAAACTATCAGAGAAACAGAAATCCAAACAGATTTTGATTCCATGCACTTTCCAGACTGAACCTGGCATCTCTCCTCACAGCATAAGAACAAATTTAATCTTTTTAAAATGTAAGTCTACTTTGTATGTAACCAGAGGGAAGACGATTATTAGCATGATGGCTCAGCTCAGAAGAAATCTTCATGAATTTGTTTTTTTTGGATATAAGCACAAGCAGTACCTCAGAAATGTTTGTTTGACTTTGTGAAAACAGCAAAGAATTTGCTACAACCTTAGGCAGGGAATTTCATCTTGGGTTACATAATATTTAGGAGTGCCCAAATGAATAATACCCCAAATAACTATTGCAGCAATTTCTGCATCTTTGAAGTTGCATGACTTAGCTCCATGTTGGATGCAGGCAATTAAACTGCTGAGAAATTGCTGATGGTAGAAATACATCTAACAACTGATTTGACTTCTACAAATTGCATCATATTTTTCTGAATGAGACACAAAAACCCCACAGAAATTTTTACACTGGTATTTCACATAAAAGTCTTTGAAAACTGAAAACAGTTTATTGCAGTCAGAGGGTTTTATTTTGTTGTGGTTTTTTTGTTTGTTTGTTTGTTTGTTTTGTTTTGTTTTGTTTTGTTTTTGATTTTGGCCACACTGTGCATTTCTCCTTTCCCTAACCAGTCTTTAATATGATACTGTAGCTAGCAAAATACAGTGTTCTAGTTTCACACAGAGTATGTGCTGAAATTTCAAATTATCTTGTCAGAAATGTACCTTTAAAGATAATATCAAATCATTCTAGGATTGAGAAGAAATTATATCGAAAGAGAAATTCAAATAAGAATTTTACCTCCTTTTATATGTCCTGAATTTGTGTAATACATTTTATATTCCAAAATTGATGGGGCCAGATCTCTTGATAGCGCCCCTATTATACCAGTGCAGTTGGATTCTCATTAAGAGCCATAATTTCAGGCTCAGGGAGATCAGAAGGATTTGAACAGCACATAGGAAAAATCCCCTAGAGTATGCATAATGCTGCCATTAAACATTCTATCACAATACACCTTCAATTCTTGCATGACCTGCATTTCTGTGGTTTCTCTGCTAGTTTAATTTTTGATCTATGGATTTTAAAATCTCACTTGTAATTTGGAAAAAAATGAGTAAATTTTTTTGATTATCAATTTTGTCATACTGATTTTATTCTCATAATCAAAAAGAAGAAAAAATGTGAAACAGCACTGTAGGTATAAAATGTAATGATGGGTTTTTTTAACAGCAAAGGCTTCAGCTGTGCCAAATAACAGGAATGATATCATAAGACAGTATCTGTTGCAGAATATGAAGTTTCAGCAACACATCACATGCAAAGAGTGCTTATGTTAGCACTCAAGGCAGCATCTAAGTTCTTTGCTGTTTAGTTTTTATCAATGAGTTAATTTTTCTAACATCTAAAAATGATTTCTAACATCCCAGGCAATGATCATTTAGAGGATTTGAATTTGCTAATTCAATTTGTGTGTGTTTTTGTTTGATTTGGGGTTTTTGCATGTACAGATTGCATGCAAGACTTGAGATAATTCTGGAAGAAGAAAATAGGCAGTTGAAACTGTCATCACTGACAGACAAAAGGCAAAAAAGTGGAGTTTTAGATTCACATTCCTGAAATAGTTAAAGAGGACTAACTCTTGAAAGAGGTGTGTGTTTGAAGATCAAGATAAATAAGGGAGGACAACCAATGAAGAACTAATTTGCATTAACCTAAATTAGAAGACTCTGGAGATAAATTTTAAAGGATCCTATGAGAAAAACCTGAAAGATCTAAGATAGAAGAGAAGGATGTTATCATACCATAATATTATTATAATACCTGCATAAGAATTGTAGCACTTATACATTAAAAACAGAATTGCATTCATCTTTACACTCCAATAGATTTGATAAAGAAAACAAATTCCAAAGTAATATCAAGTATACTAGAAAAAATCAATAACCTCCTTGTTAGTCTTTAGTTGGCCCAGAATAGGATTATTGGAGAAAATTCATTATTTCTCAGCAGGCAGGCTCTGAAAAACAATCTTTCTTCTCTGTATGCTTAACTAGCTTTTTCATTGCAAAGTGGTTTCCTTCTGCAAAGAAAACAGGATAGAAATAGTGCTATTCTTCTGTAGGGGGTCTCTTGGAGGTAAATAACTCTCCTTAGATGATATATGAATGTCAAAGCTTTATTGCAAACAAATTCATACTTTCCCATACAACATTACTTGAATAAGATCTCTTTATCAATCACTTGAATTCAAACTTGCTCTCTGGCTTTTCTATGTTCAGAGTAAATGGCACTGTAAAAATTACCAGGAATTTCCAAGATCCTTTTTACTTTCGCTGTGACAACAACTAATATGTACAGATGATTTAGAACTCTCAAGAACTATAGAGATTACTTGCATTATTGACTAAAAATTATTTGAGAGCATTAGTATTAAGAGTTGGCCAGACGTTTGCTCTTCTCATGCAGCCCCATCACTCCTGTGACTCAAAAATAGTAGATAAAATAAATGTGCTGAGGAAGAAGGTGGAGAGAAATGGTATTTTTCAAAAGCTAGACAGAAGAGGAAGATTAGTTAGAGCATGCAAAAGCATCCACATTCCTGTGTGCTTGGCACGAGCAAAGGCTAGGAGAAGCCTGATGGTTCAGTGTAGTGTCATAGAGCTGCCAGTCAGAGCTGTGGATAGATGAAAAAGTGGAGGGGAATGTGAGGTAAGGGAAATCATCTGGGATAGGAGGAGGACAGTATGAGTGTTGCAGTGAGCTTTGCTACCAGATGGTGGCTGGGAAATCTGATGTCAAACATGCGAGTTATGCCTGAGAGGATTCAGGGGGAAGCACACTTCTGATAATGCCAGAATTGTGTCCTGGTCAATGCTTTAATCAGATGTCTGTAAGAGAAGGCAAGATGAGGACTTCTGACATTTTCATATTTTATAGATGATTGCAGTTTATTTCAAAGGTGAAAAAGAACATAATAATTGAACATGTTGGTGTAGTCTTTGCACAATTGACTGGAGCAGATGGCAGAAGTGCTGTGCAACAGAGATAGCAGGAAAAAAGAAAGAACTGCTAGCTCCTGTAAAACAGTAGACATGTTATGTTCCTTGCATCTGGTCCTATGCCCATCACATTGCAGTGTGAATATTTTTTGCCAAAAATCCATTTCACTTTGAATTTTCATTTAAATGTGGTGGTTTCAGTAATTGCCTGAAAATATCTCTCAAATTAAAAATACAATTTCTGTTCAAGTCCAGAGAAGAATTTGCCTGAGAGCAACTCAGCAGCAATGAGGAAAAGAGTTGATGTTAGGAGCTATTGGACTCCTGGCCTGAATAAAGCAGTGTGGAAAAAGAAGCTTCACTTAAGTTAATGCAGTCACTTACTCTAGGCTAGGATTTTCCTAGATTTTGTCAGAAAATTTCAGTAGTCTCGGATTTGCCTAGTGCAGGATGGAAGGAGTTCTTTAATAATGTCCCACTTTTCAGTAATTTTTATAATCAAGCTACATTTGTGATTAAAATGGATGTGACAAAGGAACATGAGAAGCCTACCCCTATGCAATAGATGGAAGTCAATCTCCTTCTCTAGCTCCTGTAGAATGAAGTACCTTGCAGTGATATGCATCCAACTATTTGTCTTATTTCATCAGTTTCCAGATATCTACGTAGATTTAGGTAATTGTCAGATAAACTTCCATTTATTGATGTTCTTACTCAAGCCTCTCATTGAAATTTATTCCTTTTCTTTTGTAATTGTACATTGACATCTATACTAAAAAATAAAAAGAAGTTCTGAAAATTTACTTGCTCTTTTCCCATTGTTCAAAGTGACAGTACAGTTGTGATGTGACTCACAAGTTACCTGCTGGAAAATCATTTATGTTCTTATCCGTGTATTACACTGTTGGAAAAAAGTAGGTGATGATCCTAAATGGATCTGACACCAAATGCTCATGTTGCAGATAAAAGTTTTCAGCAGTTAGACTCCTATGTCCCCATCTTTTCTTCTGCTCCTCACTTCCTAATGTCAACAACTATAACATTTTTACAATACCCTGGGAAGAGTGGCTCCGTTTTGAGAAGTTAAGAGTGTAAAAAAAATGTGCCTGAAGAACAAATGTTTATAAAAAGCCTTGGAAGGGTTTGTGAAACTATCAGGAATCAATGTTGTTTGTTATCATGTACAAATGGTAATATTTACATCACTTAACCTATATGCAACCCTTTAATGTAAGCAGTATTCACAAGGTATACGTGAGAAAAGAAAGAAATTCTGTAGGCAAAAAAAAATCCAGCCCTTGGCCTTAGATATCTGCATCTCATTTAATGTTTTTTAAAAGACACCATCTTGAATTTAGATAACTGATTTGGAAATAAAGGTTCTGTAGCTTATAAAAAAAGAAAGCAAACTGCAGTATTAAGTTTTTCACCCTACCACTTTATGTACTACAATGCAATGTAAAACATATAAACACCTCCCTCCATTCCCTCTCTAGAATTTAATTATGCAACTTTGAGAATAAAATGTATCTTGACAAGTTCATGAGGTTTGGTGTTTAATAAATGTTGAAATAAAGCTTTTCCACGTTGTTTCTGAAGGAACACATTTTAAATGTGTAGCAAGATGATGATACAGAACTCTTGTTTTGCACTGGTTGCAGTCTGAAATGTACCTTTCTAATTATAATGATCTTTCCTGAATTTAGGTTGCTTTTGCCTCTGCACAAGTTTAAAAAAAAAAAAAAAAAAAAGAAAAGTGAATTACAAGATCTAAAAGTTTTACTTAACCAGAAAAAGCGAACTCTGAGCACACATTCAGCAGGCACATTCCGTAATCCTGTCCAGCAGTATCATACTTGCAAAGGATGGCCATTGGTTCAACTGGGTATGGCAGTTTTAAATACATTTCACAGAAGCCATCTAGAGACAACTTCTTCACCCTGGTGATAAAAAAGTAGACTGAGCAAAAATTGCAATTTATTCTAGACTCTGAACTTCATGAACTTCTGAGATAATTCTGTAACATTCTTCATCTCTTCTGTGCATCTCCATCACTTTTGAGTTTTCTTTTCTGATATTGAAGAACTGAAGATGTTTTAAAAATAGCGTATATTATGTAGCTATATTAAGTATTTTGTAATACAGATGTATTAAGTACTGAGGTTACTGTATTATGACAGCATCTGTGCATCTTCTCAGTGTCTCTTGTAACTTTATTTTAGTTCTATCTGTAGTGAATAGGAAAAGCTGTCCTATGGCTGCAAGCCTAGATTTATAGCCAAAAGATTAATAGATTACAAGCCTCTGACACCTTTGTCAGATGTGCTACAACAAAAATTCTTTTAAGGACAATGATTAGCAGGAACACAAAGGATTTGCTGCTCAGTTCATTTCTTCACTTTGAAATGATGAGTTAAGAGGTTTCTCCCTCTAACACCAGAGGATTAATTGTATATAGTGTCAATATCCCTTTAATGGCTGACTCTATTTACAATCTGTGAGGCAGAAACAGAGACTTGATAATTTTCAGTTGCAGGGAGGAATTGATGTGGGGAGAGAGGTAAGTTGTCCTACTTAAACAGTGTTAGACTTCAACTATATAAGATCTTAATATCTCATCTTCCTCCAAGTCTCACAGTGAAACCAAAAAGCAAATTCACTCAAATTGTTCAGCATGCTGGAATAATCAATTCTCTGAGACATTAGAAGTAAAGGACTGCACTTTCGTATTGTGCAATTTTAGTGTGAATATATATATATAAAAACACACACACATATCAGTAAAGGTTCCTTGCTGCCTTTGCCTTTGGATTTTAGGTACCACAGGAGCATTATAGGAATTCAGTAAAAAATCATGCTGACTCATTTCCTGAAGGAGCAAAGTCATTAAATCTCCTCATCTTAGAATGTGATGTTGGTCCTCTTTACTAATTTTTGACATAAGAGTTGAAGTGGGACTTTCTCCTCTGACATCATAATGATAAGAAACAAGTGTAAAACTTGAGGAGTATGTGAATTTCATAAAAATTATTGGTTCTTTAAAATAAGGAAAATGATAAGCCTTTCTGTCTTGATGCATCATGGAATGAGTATAGGGAGAGAGACAAAGGCTGGAAAAGCAAGAGGACCTGATTGCTCTCTGAAGTGGTTTTAAAGCTTGTACACATCAAAACCAATGTATAGCAGACTCATATTGGGCATTGTAACCAAGTGCTTTAGGATTATATTTCCATAAATCCCAAAGGAGGATTTTCTTGACTTAGAGATCCATACCAAGCTTGAGAATAAATGCAAACTCTATCTTACCTGCACATCTTGAATTTACTTTTGGCCTTAGTTACCAAGCCACTCCATGATATTTGAAATGTCATGGCAGTCAAGTGAAGTCCCAAGAGTCTGGAAAAAGGGAAAATTTGTACTCATCTTTCAAGAGGGTAGAATGGAGGACCCTAGGATCTACTGACCTGTCAGCCTCACCTCTGTGCCTTGGAAGATCATGGAACAGATCCTCTTGGAATCTCTGCTGGGGCACATGGAGGACAGGGAGGTGATTTGAGATAGCCAGCATGTCTTTCTTTAACTTACAATGCCAGGAAAAGCAAATAACTTTTTAATTTGCAAGCAAATGACAAGCTTTTTCCCTTAAATGCAGAAATACAGGGCTGAAACAAACTTCTGTACTGTAAATTGACTTCCACACAAAGGAAGATGACTGATTCATACTTACCAGAGCTTTCCACTGATCTTTCTGAGTTTGAGCTATCATTTATATTCAAGCTTAATTTGATTTGTTGTTCAGTGTACAATCTTCTAATAGAAGACTCCATGATACACAACTGGGTGGGAGTCATTTTTTCTTTGGATGACTGCAGATGTAGGTTGAGCTCTTCCTGCATGTTATCTACTTGCAATTTTCCTGTTAAAATATGCTGTTTTCTGCTGCTTCTACTGTTACCAAAAAGTATACATTTGGATTAAATTTTCCCATATATGGCATTTGCTACATGAAGAATTTATCTTGAAGTGCTTCATTTTTTATGGCTCTTCTTTGACATGAAGAAGAGCAAAGGGGATGAGGGTACACATTTGGGTTCTCCCTATTTAAAATAAGAAAAAAAGCACTAAGTCTGGTAATGACTTAATATCTTACTCAAGGTTTGCCAGAGTCAGGAGCTTTAGTTTTTGCTATCCTTGCCCTGAAAGCTGAAGTATGGTCACTAACAATTTATTTACAGCCATATCCTCCTGTCCTCTGAATCTGAAGGCTACATCCAGTGTGCAGATCACAGTATATAAAGTATATAAGTATATAAAATAACAGGTGTGGGTGAAACTGAGCAAGAATTTCTATTAAAATAGTATTTCTGATTGCTGTGAATGGTCTGCTGCAAGGTTCTACATCAAACACCTTATGCCTGTGCTAGACATTTCCTACTTCATATCCAGGCACTGAGGAGAAAGCTTCAGTTAACCCTACTCTTACTATTCCTTCTTTCTATGTGCTTGAACATTCTTAAAGAACTTTTCTTTTTCTGGGTGCTGATGTGAATTGCACATAATTCACTCTAAAAGCCAGTGCCAATTTATAAGATACCCTGAAGGCAAGGAAACTCCTGATGCTGAGCAACTGTAGAAATCATTATATGTTTGATTGTAACTGTAAGAAAATTTACTACAATTTTTTAAAGTTGTAAGAAAGTTGACTACACAAAAACATACAAAATTGCATACATAAAATCACAGCATATGTGCACACACAAACACCGAGATACACTAACAGCTGTAAAATATTTTGATGCACTGAAGAAATATTTAAAAATGCTGACAAAGTGAAAATCAAACCCAGGTAAGTCAGCTACAAACATTATTGAAATATTTTACCTCTAGGTTTGGTAATAAAAGCATCAATAACTTTTAAATGGCCATTAACTTTAAATTTCTTTCTCCTTCAGTCAAGGATCTTATAATTTTAATTTTTTTTCATTATTATTATTTAAAACTTGCAGTGTTTCTGGACAAAAATATAGATGTAAAAACTATTACAAATATCATATCAAATATTTTAGGTTTTGCCACTTCTTCAATGTTAGATAACCCTGGCTAGAAAAAAAATGAACCAGTGGTATTTGTAGCAGGTGAGGAGAAAGAGAATCAATGCTGTTTAACTTAAGGCCTCTAGTTTGCTTGTCTGACAGAGGAATTTAAAATATGTGGAGAATCCAAGATGCATTCCAGGACACTAATGAAAAAGGTTCATAGTATAAGTATTCTCCACAATATTTTTTCCCTTTTCTTTGAGTTCATGTGAAGCTTTTGTGCAGTGGTTGGTGTTGGATTCTTCATAGCACTCTCTGGTCATTTACAACAAGCTCAGGGTTTGCCAGAATTTCTCAGCCCTGTCTCTATCAAATATAGACATTTGATGCATTTAGAAGTGTGTTTCAGGAAATAAGTAGATACAATACTGATGTTAATGTGTTCTCAAAGAATTTTGTTGCTTTCCCTCTGACTCCAGGGAATGAGGTTACTCTGTTCATTCACACAGAATAGTGCGATAATACATAAAGGTCATTTGGGAGCTCTACAGCTGCCATTCAACATGTGAGAGGCTATCAGAATATATCCCTGGATTAAATGCAAATGTATACAGAACAGGACACTCTTAAATGCCATGTGAAATATTATCTCTTCCTTGTTTTTTTGTTCGTTTTGTTGTTGGATTTTTTTTTGTTCATTTTATTTACATTTTATAAGGGATTGTAGAATTGATGCAGCGCCAGAGAGGCAGTAGCAATTTTTGTGCTTGGTTTATTGAGCTTGGTCGATTTTCCATAGTCATGTATTTGTATTTCAAATACTATTGAGTGCCTACACTTACATTCTGACCCACTATTTTTAGTAGCACATTGACTCCACAATTCATTTCTTTGCTTCATGCACATATGGAAATAAATTCACAGTGCAATCAGACATTGAAATCTTATTCCAAATGTACCTTAATACTTTGAGCTAGTTATCTGGTGATGCTTTTTGAACTCTATTGCATATTTCATTTTGATATAGTTTTGATATGACTTTTCCTTTTTTCTAACACATCAATTTTCTTTCTGTGGTGCATTAGATACCATCATATCAGGTGTCTGTAAAAGTTTACTGAGGAATAGTATTTTATTGGTATGTTTATATTTGCTATATAAGTGTCCTGAGGTCTACTGAGACGTTTTCTTGGAAACCTAAACAGAAGAAGCCTAAAACATCACTAATAATTTCTACATTAAAAAAAGACTATTTAAACTACTTCCTTACGCTTAACTAATGTATTTGCATATTTTTTCTTTTTTTTAAATTTTTTTGTAAATTATCTCTGTTTTTAAGTCAGAGAGAGGAAAATTAATTAAAAAAAATAGAAGTTAAAATATCTGAGCTTTTTATTTAGTCAACAGAGAGAAATAGGCATTGCAGGGTGCAATTTTTATCATTAGGTCTAAGAGAGGATAGTTGAGAAAATAAGTCCAGGAAATTTAGATTGGAAAATAAATTTAGACTGGAAAATAAATTCTTCTTTGCGTTCATTGTAGTTTTGATTACTTTTTAAAATTTCTATAAATATTAGTTGAAATGTGTTTCAGGGCAAAATTTTAAAATATATTTATCTAGAAACCATTTAGTTAACAATTCAATTAATCCAAGAAGATTTCATAAACCTTTTTGGATAGCCTCTGACTTGAGTTTTTTATTTGGATAAGCAATTTGTCCTCCACTAATGTGTTGGTTCTGGGAAATTCAATTCAGAAAGTGAAGGCCAGTGCAGAATAGTCATAAAGATCATTACACTGGGATGCCATATGTTGTCATATGACATTGAGCTGCTGTGCATCTGTACAATCCTTTTCCCTTCAAACCTGACCTGAATCTGTTCTGGAGAGTGCATAACAATATTATAGCCTAAAATCTGGCATATTTTTTAGAAACCACAGCCAAATATGTTGCCAGTCAGCTTCTATCCAAGCCAAGAATCACAGCCAGATTTTCACATCTCATTCAACATTTGCCTTTAGTAGCATGATTCCTCTTACTGGAAATATCTACACTGTGTTCTTCAGCAAACCATGACAGTTCTATCTTGTTTTGTGTGAGGAAAATTGTTGGACATCCTTATAAACATTAGATATGGCTGACAGAAATTTCATATTTTTGTAATATCAATGGAGTTTCTCTTTCATTGCCGTAAATTATCACTTTGTTGACCTTCTATCCTATCATTGAATTCTGTAAGGTCATATATCATTTTATATTGAGTATTTTTTCTAGGCTGCTTTTTCCTCTTTGTTTGCTATTTTTTGCACTGAATAAGTACAGACCACTGTATAAATAGCACTACTGATTAGATAGCATTCCAGTAACAATTGTTGCCCTAGATTAAAACCCAAATGTTCTGAGCAGTAGCATAAATTTCTATTTATAGAAAACAGATGAGAATCTATAAGAGTGAAGGGTAAACCATTTTACTCTGTAAAATAAATGCAGAGTTGTACTTCATATGCTAAGTCCTTACTTTTCCTGGCATGTGAGTAATGTCCTTATGATTTGTCAAATACATATGGGCTGATTTAGAAAAAGGCCATCTACCCTATGGTGTAATACAAATAGAGATGGCTATTTCACTCAGCAATACACAAGGCTAAAAGAATTTGATCCCCCTGAGATTTACTCGGAAATATGATTGTAAGAAAATTAGATTGCTTTGCTCATATTCATCACTGAAGAGAAAATATAGTGAAAGAATGATCAAAAGTGAAACAAAGAAAGATAACTATAGAATGGAAAAATTGAAAATAAAGAAAATGTTTTTGTTTACCTAGGTTCTCTTACTTTGTGTTACATCTTGTAAAGATGTTCACTGTACTTGTTTTTATGGAGTGATTCAGACCCACTAAGTGTAACCATGACAGGCTATACCTTGAGAGGGTGCCACTGGCTCTCCCACTGCCACTCTGTTACACTCAATTATTTCTTGAAGCCTGTGGTACAATACCTACTTTCTTCTGAAAGTCCTTGGATGTGCTTATGCTATTTCTCTCTCTTCCTTTCTTTCTGTGAAGTGTATCAGAGGGCTGTGGCCATATTCTCCATCCAAAGTGTGCAGAACAGTAACTTTGGTCACATTTGAAGATACTGGCTGCTCTAAAAAAGGCTAAAGAGACGAATGGACTAAAAAGATCTGTCAAGTGTGTATATTGGGATGGTGTCTGAAGTCTACTGTTCTTCCTATACAGCCCCATCTATTCAGAAACCAGTTGAGAGGCAGCTCATATAAAAATAATATTTCCATTTTTCTTGGGGTTCCTTCTGCAGAGGAGGGAAAAACACTTGGATCCTTTGTCTGTATCTTATGCTCAGAGTAAGACAGCTTTAACTTTTAAATTTACCCCTGTGTATGGCAGTGGCTGCAGGGTAGTCTCCAGCCATAAGCTCAATATAGGTAGTGGAGATGATTCAGTCAGGGTCGGATCCTTCTCTCATCTCCCCCCACACCTTTTCCTGAGTGAGTCACCTTGGTCCTCACTGTCTGAGTGAAGTCATCTTTGTCATGAATGAATGTTTAAGCTGCTATGAGAATTACCATCAGAAGTACTGGCCAAAAGCAGGTTTTAATATGAATTTGTAAAAGTGCAACTTTAACAGAGTTTGATGGCTAGGTTCACTCTACATATTTATTACATTGAAGAAGCATATATAGGAAAATCAGAATAAGTTTAGAATAGTTACACAGAGACCAGGGATGCAAAAAAAG
This sequence comes from Anomalospiza imberbis, assembly GCF_031753505.1. Lineage (NCBI taxonomy): Eukaryota > Metazoa > Chordata > Aves > Passeriformes > Viduidae > Anomalospiza > Anomalospiza imberbis. The sequence goes on along the minus strand of NC_089681.1, from coordinate 124,416,378 downwards.
TAAAGATAAAAAGGATACAGATATGAAAGACAGGGGTTCAGAAGTGTTTAGCAGAACTTAATAATTGACTAATTTATTATTCTTGTTCTGATTCAATAGTATTTACTAGAATTATGACAATTATAATTTTATAATAACATTTATAGCATCATCATCCATATGCATACACCCATGAAAAAGAGAGGTATTTATCTCTATCCATGTACATCAAAATTTCCCTCAGGTTTATGGAAATACATCAAATCTCTTAGGTTTTCTCAACACATGTGGATTACACCTTGAGGACTATGTGTTTAGGGTCCTATCAACCTTGGCTTCATCATCAGCCACAGTGTGTCGAGTATCAAAAACTTGACAGTTCATGAGTTCCAAGGGGCTTCCTACTTAGGTGCTTGTGCAGCCTGCTGTGGTCCAGGAGGTCTTCCTTAGGATCACCCTTTAGAAGGTTGCATGATGATTGGCTTTACACATTTGAAAAACACAAAATTTTCATCCTGGAAATATCCCATCTTGTTAGCTCCTGGAATTTCCAAAATGTTTGGCAGTCATTTCAAAAACCCTAGCAATAATGGTACTGTTCCACTTGGGCTACAGTGCAGTTGGGAATGTTCCAAGGCTGTCAGGGGGCACTGATTGTCCTTTTGCCACCTTGACCAGGAGACTGATGTTCCTATTACAGTCATTGTTCCCACTGAATCATACAAGAGTGCCTGGTATGGTCAGGGATGCTTCACTACCCAACTGGTAGAGTAAAGGGACTTTTCAGCACTCAGCTGTTTCAGTCAAAGCTTGCCAGGAGTTCCTGAAGTCATAGAGCGGGCCCAAGAAGGAGGATGCAAAAACACATTCTTGAAAAAAGAGATCTCGTAAGTGGGACATTTTAAAATATCACAATGCCACGGCTTCTGCATTGGTGGGGAGCTGGCATGAGAGTGTGCAGGTGTGACCCCTGGTGGCATAATACCCAGGGACTATGCCAGAGAAGTGTGTCTTAGGAATGCCATCTGGGCATTGTTTGGAAAACTGTAGTTGAAAATCATAAGCTTGCCAAAGGCTGTTCCAAAAATTTAATCACATGGGCAATGACCTATGAGCATCTTGAGCACATGCCCAGGTCATGTTCTAGTACAGATCTGGCTTCTGCATGACAAATGTTAGTCTTATAATTTTTTCTGAGGTTAGATTTCTGTAATGTTAGTCAAGGTTTACCTGGGAGAAAACTGCTACTCTTTTCCTGATTTCTTGCCATAATGCTTTTAAAAATAGCACAGGAAAGTGCTACAAGAAGTAACAGGTTTGCTCAAGGGGCTTGCTGTAGCAAGTTACACTGGATTCTTTACTTATGTCCTTAACAGATAGCAATATAGAGGATAGCAATGGGATGGACAGATACAGAATGATTCCTTTCTTAGTATTTCAGATGCTAAGAAAAAACAAGTATGGATGAGAATAAAAGATTGGAAAAACAATGTGGTCCAATAAGGACCACAATAAGGTGGTCCTTATCTGCTCTGCAATTTACGTAGGGTTAAATAGATACTGTCCATCTACAGAACTCTTAGACCGTCAGGGTATAGCTGCAAGACTTCTGCTTATGAAGGATGAAATTAAGATGCTTTCATTGCAGATAGATTCATATCCACACAGTCTGTCAGACTGAGAACAAGATAACTTCCAAGAAACTATTCCATTTAATATGATTTTCTGTTCTATTTTGCTTGTAAATAGAAAATTATGATGCAATTTCTGCCTCTTCCATTGCTGTTTTTGATTGTCTGGATTGCTACCATCTCTATTTCTTCATGAAGTTTGTAGAAATAAATAATCATGATGTTCTTTACCCCATTTCCAAGATGTTTCTGTTGGTCAGCTTCAGGTCTTCAATGGTTGTATATGTTTTACATGTCCATCTGTTAGATCTTAGAGAAAAACCAATTCAAGCAATTCCAAAACATTTTACATTTTCATTTGAGAAATTGGTTTCATGCTCCTTCAAGATTTGGGGGAATAAGACATGAATGAAAACATACCAAAAGGGAGATCAAAGCACACCAAAGGGTGAGTAAGTGGAGTGCCTAGAAGGCATTGCCTCAGAAAAAAAGGTACATTGCTGTGACCACAAACAGCTGAGTTGCCTAAAAGTATGGTAAGCTCTGTGAGCTATTTAGTTTTCTATTACGTGAATTTATGACAGGTCAAAACAAGACAAATTGCTTTCAATTGACAGAAGCATAGCACTGTAGCTATTCTTGTGACAATGTTGCTGTGGCTACAAGCACATTTAACTGTTTCAGATAATGTGCTTCAATAAGTTATATTTTAGAAAGTATAAGCTAGATGTGCATGTTCACTCTGCTCAGCTTCTGGCTTTAAGAGATTCTGATTTCACTCTTCTGAATAGTGGGGAGGTCATTCAAAGATGTGAGCTGTGTGGATGTAGCAGTGAATTTTTAATATAACCTTGTTAATATCAAACATGAGAGAGAAGAGTGTTATCAAGTCCAAAATGCTTCCAGCCACAAAATGTGGAAGGGAGAGGCAGGCCTTGGGAATATGTAGCTACCACCTGTCTCTCTAAACAGGCTGCTGGCAAGGTCACCTTGGTCATGAAATGGACTGTTCAGCCATCCTGGTGGTAGAGTTAGGTAATATTATTATGTATGAATATGTTACATTTTTAGCAAATAGAGAGTTATTCGGAATTTGCAATGGGTCTGAATTTTGGCTACAAAAATAATCAGACAAATATTGGCAATTGGTTTATTTTGTAGTTAACAAATGTGTCAAATTTAATTTTGTTATTAGTCTATTACTTTTTTTTAATATGGTGCACTTAAATTTGACAGTCTGTTTCTCTGAAGGGACTAATATTATTTTGGTTTGGCTTTAGGCTCTCAGAAATTTGATATTGCCATATTGAATTCAAAATATTCAGAAGTTTATCAATAGCTTGGTTGAATCTATAAATAATTACAATAAAAGATGGATTGCAGATATTAGTTCTTTATCCATTCAATTATTGAATGTCTTTCTAGTGTACACCAAATGAATTCACAGAATCACAGATCCACCTGGTTTGAAGAGGCCTTTAAGATCATCAAGTCCAACCCATGCCCTAACTCCTCAACTAAACTATGGTACTGAGGGCCACATCCAGTCTTTTTTCAAACACACCCGAGGATGGTGACTCCACCACCTCTCTAGGCAGACAATTCCAGAACTTTTTCACCCTTTCTGTAAAAAACTTGCATATTCCTGGGAGTCACCTGAGGATGGTGACTCCACCACCTCTCTAGGCAGACGATTCCAGAACTTTTTCACCCTTTCTGTAAAAAACTTGCATATTTCTGGGTTGATACAAAACTTAGATTAAGTTCTTTTGCAATATTTAGTCCAGACTAGAGACTGTGAACTCAGGGCCTGAGCATCAGCAGGAGGACAAAGGTGTTCATTGAAGCCTGCTGAAAGCAACAAGCTCAGCCTCAGGCTCCAGAAATAAGAAATGGATTGTGTGGGTGACAGTGCTGCCTCTCCACAAATGTGTGTGAGCTCTCAAATATTCCTCTGAAATATTTCAAGCATTTGGTCTGTCTTGTGCTTAGCATTAGATTTGTTTTACAGGAAAAATTTGAGGTAGTGACTGCATGTTGCTAGGATTTGACCTACTGAAGGAAATGTCTTTTAACATTACTTATGGAAAAATAGAGTGGATACAAATAGGAGTCACAGAGAGAACATGATTATGGAGGAATATAGAATATAATGCACTCTCCTAGTGTATGGGAAGCTAAAGTTTAAGCTTGTCATCTCTATCCTCTATGAGTGATCTGGAAATTAAACTGATATTTTACAGTCATGGTCTCACTTCTTCTCTGGCTTTACACAGGATTTTTTCGTTAACCAAAATGACATGAGCAGTCCTGTGAAAACCCACAGGATTTCCAAAACACTCACATAGAGGATGTTCTGTCAGCTTGCTTACACAGCTGGTGCCCTCATTCACTTATTATGGGCCTTTTATTGTTAAAACCAGTAATCACCTATCAGAATTTGTGTCAAGTATCATACCATCAGAGACTTTTGTGTAGTAGTAGGGCTGATGAACCACAGTCCTGTAAATTACAAAATCTGATATCGGGCATTTTCATTACCACTGACTTCAGCTTTACAAGGAGGGTGCCACAACATGCAGTCACTGCTGTCATGTGGCTGACTGAAACCCACATGGTACTCAGGTTCTGGGATGCTTACAGATATAAAGCAATATATTTCAGATTTATCCTGTTTTCCTCAACCCTATGTGAGGCCTTGATCTGTTGCATGCCACAGTACATATTCTGAAGCAAAAGTTTGCTGAACCATTTTAAGTTCCTTAGTATAAAAAGCATACAGCTGTACGCTGTCCTACAGCTGTTCTATCCCATCAAAGCAAAGGCATTCCTGTGTACCACATTCACTGTCATGTTTCATGACAAAATTATTTCAAAAATACTTAGAGATCTTTTTTTTTCTGCTAGTGATATATGTATGCCAGCAAAAGATCAGAGAGAGGATGGAGAACTATTCTTTATATAGTGGTAAAAGATTTTTCAATAATTCTTAAATTTTTTTCAAAAGTCTCTTAGGAATTTCCTTATTCTGACCCGGTGAGTGACCTCACAAAAAACTGCAAAAGATGGTCTGGCTGACCTACACATATTATACTGTTATACTTATAAATGGTATCACATAGAAGAGCAAATAATTACTGAACATTGGTATCTGACACTATTTCTGTGCTTCTAATAAAGCATTCCCTGCACATGTCCATTTTGGTGGAGGCGGTCATTCCATCATGTCACTAGCGTGAAACAATGTGCAGACTCTGAAACTCAGAATATGTGCCGTATGCTGTGGGATGTGGCATGCAGGCATATGGGGATTTTTAAGGTATTAAACCCTATTGGAGTACTGCTGGAGGATTGCTGAGAGAGAAAAAGCTCACACTTGGTCTTTCCTCTTCTCCACTGACTACTGGGAATTGTCTTTAGCATATGCAGGCTCAGCTGTGCCTGGGCTTTGTCCAGAGGGAAAGCTTGTTGAGACAAGCCAGTGCAATGCAGGAAAGCAGGCTGCTAAGAACTCGATGTGAGAGGGCCCTGATGATCCAACTTTCTCCCTAACCTTTTGTTTTATGTAGTGTTTCGGATATATTACAAGCAACCAGTTTTCTTCTATAGTGAAAATTTAATTATATGTCTCCATGAAGCCTCATATTTTAGCTGCATACATTATATTATATCTGCTCAGGTAGTGTAATCCAGCTTCATAACATGCCATGCAGAAATGTTTGAGGTAACCCTTTCTCTGTGTGTCACAGAACAAAGTGGTGTGATGCACTGAATGTGTTGCTTTTTTGGGTATCTAACCAGCACTGCATTGGGCCACAAAGCTCTTCAAAATGCCCAAGGAAAAAGAAAAAGGGTCTTTTCCCCACTTCTGTGCTTTCCTCACATAAGTTGCTCCAGTGTTTCTTTGCGAGGCCTGTTTTTTTCCCCTGTGGATCCCTCCTCAGCTATTGTGTCCATGCCATCCTGCCAGGGGCTGTTTATACTTAGCAAGTATAAGTCCCACACTGTCTTTGACTGATAGATTAAACACTGACCTTTTGATGGGTGACTACACCAAAGAGTCTTAACTGCAAAACGTGCACTGTGACATTTTAAGAAGTAAATGTCAAACATGGAACTAATGGAACATGCACAGTATAGAAGACAGAAGATTTAAGGCCTTATATTAATTTATCAAGAATAGGGAATAAGTGGCACTTCAGTGGTACCTATGAGGTACCTAGGCTATTTGAAGTCCTCCAAAGTAGAAGAACTGGAAAATAAATCTAGCACTAGCAGACTAGTAATGAATTTAGTATTATCCAATGGTAATACTAAAGCTTTTATATTAGAAGCCAAGTTCTCATACTGTGTACTTTTCACAGAAAATTTTGCATGTAAAAACAGTCTAAATATTTTCCAACTGTATTAAAACACAATGATTTGGGAGAACAAGAATACAGCAATGCCCAATTGTGCCATAGTTTACAAATACCATTTTATAATTTAAGTCAGGACACTGTGGTTATCCCTTAAGAAACATATGGTGTATTAAGCAAAACCAATTAAAAAATTCTCAGCTAGATTTACAGAATTTCTTCTTTACTCTTGTCATATAGTCATTAGTATTTCTGTTCTCTGGGCATCATTTTAAGGCACTATATATTTTTGACATAAAATTCAGCAACATGCTGATATTTGTGCAATAGTTTGAGAGGCAAACACTTTGCCACTATAGCTTCATATTTATGCAATAGATAGTGAAAAGCTAGCAATTAAATTAGCTATCAGTAGCATAAAGAAACATTATGTGTGGAGTTCTCTGGATTTGTTTAGTTTTTTTTTGGTTAAAGAGCATAATCTTTTGTACTTTTCAAATCAGCATGCACATACTTCTGTTCAAAACCATAGCATTTTTCTTCTTCTGTCTACTGAATTATACCTCTCAGCCAGTTGGACTCAGCAGTTTAAGATACGCTATGGTTTCTCAACCTTTTAACATATTTAGATAATTTGAAAATTTCCACAGTGTCCGTTTATTCCATCTAAGTGAATTGTGGTGGTGTCCCCCCATTCTGAGTTATAGTATTTAATATTAAACTTCTCTCCTTTTGTTTTCTACAATTTCTAGTCCAAATAATACAGCTAGTTATGAAATGTTCTTTCTTTGAGGCTTATGCAAATACAGGAAAATTTCCTAAGTGTTTTTGTATTTACTCACATGTTTGGTTGATGACTTTCTATCAAGCCTCACAGTTTTACTGCAGTTTAACAGTCAAAGCTGCTTTTAACCAAGCATTTTAAAAGCATATTAAATTAAGAAGGAAAATCAACCATATGTAGTAGGTTTCTACTGACCTAATTTTTTGTGGGCCAGTCTAAGAATAAATAAAAAATGTAAATAGTAGTATTACTTACTTGCCCTTACTAGAGAAAAAAAAATTATTTGCTTACATGTCTTTGAACATCAAGATGAACATATAACTTTAAGAGGTTAAAAGTGGCATGATTTCTCATCATTTGGAGATTGAGTTTGCAGCTATCAACAAGTCTTTAAAACTCTGCATTTATTTTTTTTCTACTAGTTCAACTTTGTATTAATTAAAATAATGAAGATGGTTTTTTTTGAGAAAATCAGTAATAACAGTGAACTTAAGAGAAACAAGTGAAAGCAAGATTTAATTTTCAACCAATTCATAAGGATTTGGCCTATGCCCTATGCAAGTTGTGGCTCAGGGCTTTCAGTTCATAGGTTTGGGATTTTGTCACACTTGGAGATGATATCTATATGTTGATTCATATAAATAAAATTTAGAGAATTAATTAATTAAATAAATTTAAGGATTGAAAGAGATTGATCTACAATGATGTCCAGTGAAGTGCATGGCAGGAAGTAGAAAAAGCCCTCTAGAAAACCTGAAAATATCTCATGAGATCTGCTGCGTAAATGGTAACAAGTTCAGAAAAATTTCCTGTAAGAGTTGGAGTAAAACTTGGATCTGTAGCTTTTCTAATCTCCACACAGTTGTTCTTTAGACAGTGTTTGGATAAACAGAACCTGAGGTTAGAATTGCAATGTTGCTGTTTTTCCAAAGTGGAAATGTATGGTTTTAAAAGCCTTTTATTCTTTTATTTATTATATATGCTCTTTCAATTTCATACAGGGATAGTTTGCTTTTCTAAAACTCTGGAATTAAAAAGTACTCAGCTCTTTCTCACCTAACAAATACCCTTGCTGACTAAATGGAAACTGCTTTGTGTGATTCATGAGAGTCTATCTCAATAAAGAAAGAAAATAATTTTTGATAAAGGCATTGTGTTCTTTAAAAATAAAAGTCTTTCTTGTGGTTTATACAAAGTTTTTGTACATCTAAGATGATCAGCAGTAAAGTGGGTGGCTAATAAGCATTAACATGGTGGCTAACAATTTCTTAATCACTTCCATTCTTTTCCCCCCATTCCTCTGCTTTTTTGAGCCCAACCAGCATGAAGTGTGCCACTCTGAATCTTGTATAGCTTCTGATACAGCTATTGAATTCAAAGGCCTTTTAGGCTGTTGCTCTTAGATGGAAACCTGTGCAGGAAAGGCTAGGAGTTTGATTGTAGGTTTATGGGTAAAGAAATGACCTGGACACTCTGAAAACACACTGAGTTGTATCAACATAAAATTAATGTTAAGTGAACTTGAGTCATGTTCACACATAGATGCCAGAGGCAACAAAAAGTTCTTCAATTTAAAGAAGCACAGGCAGTCCTTGTCTCTTCAGTTCACATTCAGCATTGAAAGTGATCTTACTCTTTACCCATTATAAAATTCCATTTAAGATCCACTTTCTAAAATATGTTTTCTCTTCATAAGTAAGTCTAGGTAGAACATTGTCAAATGTTATTACATTAATTTTCTTTTAATAGGACTCTATGTTATGGTATTTTTCAAATTAACATATTAAATCTGAAGGAAATCAGGTTCCTTGGGTAGTATCGGAAGTTAGAGGTTTGTTTCTCTGGGTTAATAGTTAAAAAACCCTTTCAAAGTTCAGTAGCATTAAAGAAAAATGGCTATCAGGCTCTATATAACACACATAAAACACAGGAATATTGATTTTGTCAGGTTTTAATTCCAGGTGGGCCAGCAACACTATTTTTATGTGTATTTTTTTCAGAAGAAAATGTTTCATCAATGGAGTTTTGCCAAGATTGTAAGAATAGATCTTTCTTATGAGGAAACTAAAGTAATAGGATTAGAATTTAGGCCGCATAATCCTATTTTTTTTCTTTAAAAGCCTGTTTGTTTTAACTAGTTCTAATTGAATGACTTTAGGGTGCTCAAAAGCCTCCATGAGGCCAATGTGTTAAGTGGGGTGCATTTCCCGAGTAACAGATTTAATTATCTGTTTTGAAAGAGAAGCTAAGAGATAATCAATAGTCCCTTAAGGATGTATTCAAGCTTAATGGATTTAATCAAGCAGATTATCCTAGTATTTATAGTTGCTCTTCACCAGATGGTTAAAAAAGTATGTTTTTAATGGAAGAAAAAAAAAAAAAAGAACTCACCTAATCTTATTTATGAAGTTACTCATGATAGCAGTTTTAGTCCTCTCAAATGAATGTATCGTTTAACATTTTTGTTGTGAGTTTCATCATGTGGTTTTAAATAATTGAGGGAGTAACTTCTTATTGGGAATGGAGCGGTATGCCCTGGCATGTGGTGAGGCTGGTGTCATCAGGAAAAAAATCCTTGTCAGTTGTTCCTCTTGATAATAGTGGTCGGCACTGCTAAATGATTCCATGTATTTTTTTTCACTGTGCACTCTCTCAAAAATCAAGTGATATTTTCTAGGGTGTTTAATTCATTTTTTCTTTGAAAGGAACTTTGCTGGCAGACATTGAAGTCTGAAGAGTGTTTGGGCACATTTGCTTCTACAAAAGTTCTCAGACACATTCAGTAGTTCTGATATTATATCCATCACTGGTTTGTCTTTCTTTCCAAGTAATTTTTTTGTCTTGACTGCTGTCCATCCACTGAAGTAAGCAATGTCTTTGAATGTGCTGTCTGAATATTGGTTTCTATGAACATATCAGTAAAAAAGACACCAAGAATACTATTTATTTGGTATGATACATATTATTGCTGAGAATTAAGTACAGAATATTCTAGAGAGAGGACAAGGAAGCATCATAATTCAGCAACAGTCATTTGTGACCCAGTGATTGCACTGCAACTTTACCCTGTGACAATCCACAGGTAAAATACCTGTCAAGATATTACTGCAAAGGCATCTTCCAACTCCCACAGCCCTCATATCATGCAACATTGTCTTCAGGAACAATGTGCTTCTTCTATAACAAGCTCAGTACTCATTAATTTTCATTCACTGGGTTGCCCCATCAGTGTCAGAATGCCAGATGGGACTGCTGGCTTGTGAGCCACAGAGAAATCCTCTCGGATGGTTTCTCTAGGACTGAGAAATATGTCAACAGACATGACTGGACTTACTATTTTCTTGTCCTGTGTTTTCCCCATACTCTCTGCTCCCTTTATATAGCCTTGGGTCAGAGAACCAACATTGGTGCATCTGATGCTGGGAAAGAAAAAAAAGAAAAAAACTTAACTCATGTTGCTAAAAAAGTATTTACCATGCACTCACTCGTGCAATAGGACAGGTTTCATTTTCTAGTAAGTATTTTCAACTTTGCCATGTTAGAATAATGAAACATAAACTTTAAGAAATTTAGAGATTTTAGAGGAGCTAAGATTTTAGTTAAAAATAAGCTTTATTGGAATTAATTAAAATAAATGGGTAGGCCTTGCTTGATGAAGTTAAGAGTTAGCAGTTAACTAATAATTGATTGCTTGTCAACACAATGTTTAGTTAGCTGGGTTTGTAATGAGGAATATAGAAACTGACAAATAGCTTTTAGAAACATAAGACAATTGTGGGCCTCTTCTGTTCCGAAACCAATTACAGATAAGAAATGGGAGCTCTACCAAGGGTTCATTTGTCCCATTGGCATTGAAAAAGTAGAAAGGTCAGAATGAGGAAGACTTCATTTACTTCCCCATTTTAGGACCCCTCCCCATGAAAGGGACCACCGACCCATTTCAAGGAACAAACTACGCATGCTTAATAGCTTTTGAACTGATTAGCATACGAAGCGAGGAATAGGATGTACCAAAATGATGAATATTTTGGGTATTCAATACTTGTATGGATAAAAGGACTCTGTAATCACCTGAGGGGCGCGGTGTGCATTTGGGAGCTATCCCGCGTGCCGCCCGGCATCGTAATAAACATACACTTTGTAACTTTAAACTGTTAGAGAGTTTTTGTCCATCACAGGTGGATATCAGTGCTAGATCAATATCCATATTTCTTTAATAAATCAATAAAAGTGCAGAAAGTGTAAGAGAAGTAAACCTGTGATGATATGTAAGCTTGTAAAACATCAGGTCTAGTTCAACAATTTGGCCAAAACACTATTAATGAATACTTTGTATTGATCCAAATAAGGGTTTTAAGGTTTGCTAGGAATTACACAGATGAGGTTTGATGCCATATGGCTTACCTTCTGTGTCAGTGACAAGGGGAAAGGTTTATTTTACAGCTGGATGCTATCATCCTTTTTTTTCCCTTAAAATGTGTAAAACTCAGGATACACCCTGACAGCTTTTATGACCTGCCACTGAGGTGGTGTAACTGAGGTTTCTGTCAATAAATCCCTTGGGACAAATTAGGGTAAAATGCCACTGAATGACCATTGTGTATGTGTGTGGGTGTGTATGAGCTGGGAATGCTCAGGTACCTCCCCTGGGGGGGAGTTTTACACTGATGCAGAACTGTGGACTATGCACAGTCCTCTGTGGAAGACCCCAGAAGTGAATCTGGGGGTGTTTCGGGGGGGCCTTTGATGGTTCATGACCCTCAAAGACATGACAGCTGTTTCTCACACCTGTGTAGCTGTGCCAGTTGTACCTTATCAGAAGGGATGAACACTGTCAAGATTATGTATGAATGTTTCAATATCTCCCCTGCTGGGGAAAGAGGGGTAGTTTAACACCTGGGCCTTATCGGGAAGGAGGACATTGGTGTATTAAAAAAGCATTACCCTATCTGAAAGATCTGCTTCTCATCAGCCTTTTCACTTATCTTGCTCACAACCCGGATTGTTGCTAAACAAGGGTTGGCTTGTTGTGGTCATCCTCTGTTGGGTGCTCACCCCCTCTTGTCCCTGGGTTGTTCTGCAGGTCAGATGTGGACACATCACACCCAATGGCATGAGGAGCTGTATCAGCTACTCTACATTTCAAGATAACATTCCTGAAATCTAGTCCCTATAGGCCATCTCTAAAGTTACAGCATGATTCTTTATATTGAGTGTCCTTGAGCTCCTTTAGAAGCACTTATTCAGTCACTGCTTGGCAATGGCTGTGGGCCTAGGTTTAAAGGGAAATCACTAAAACTACTGTATTTTTCACAGTAATAGGAAATATGACCAGTTTTGACAATCCAAGAAGAATGGTATGGGAATCATGTAGAGACCACTTTTCAGTGTCTCTCTATGTTGGTTACAGCAGAGCCATCCTTCAATAATGTTTATACTCTTCTTGCAAAACATTTCTCTGCAGACAGAAAACTCAGGTTGTAGTTGACATACCAGCACAACATCTTGCTCTCTTGATTCTCAGCTGTGAAAGCTTTGGTACTAAATAGTGGATGCTGTTTTACTGGAGGAAGAAGTAGATGCAGGCTTCATATGTCTTTATAAATCCTGAAAACAGAGATGTTGACTAGCCATTCTGAAGGCACCCAAGATGGCCTGTCTTATTTGGGAATGGGGAGTTAAGGCTTAGTAGATTGTGCACCAGGCAAATGAGCTAAATACTTCACTAGTTGTGGATTTCATGGCTCCAATTTGTCCTGTTTCTGCTTGCCATATTGTTTCATTCTAAGGATGGTCCTCAGTGAAATATTTTTCCTTTTAGAAATATTTTTCTGTTCTGTACAAACCCTGTTAACAATTTCAGGAAACTATTTTAGGAGACTATTTTGAAGCTGACCATGAATTCAAAAATAAAAATCTAGGCTGGAGTAAACTCTTTAGTCCAAACTCTTGCTCAAATCTGGACTATGATGAAACTATGGAAGATGCCACAGTTGCACAGACATGACAACTTTTACCAGCTGAAATCAGTCTGTCTGATACATCAGTTTCAGGACTGGGCTGTAGGTTGTTCTGATTTGTTCTTTCATTTTGGAGTTTAGACACATTGGAGACAAAGTGAACCCAGCACTTGGGAAATGTTATTTTAAAATTGCAACACGATCAAATAGATTTTAGGCTACTTATATGTTTGAAATTTGTGTTACATTTAATAAATATGATCATTTTTTTCTATCTGTCTTGTATTTATTTTAATAAAGAGTCATAAATAAGTGCATTTTGTTAAAAATTGTGAGTGCATCTTGTTAAAAAATGTTCACTCAAGTTATCTTGCAAATGTCATCCTGAATAATTTTATTTGATGGAGATCATAATCTATATTTCTTACCCTCAGAATTACTTTGTGTGTTTTGAAGTAGTCTCCTTACTTAATATTCTAGGAATACTTCATACAGTTTGCTGTAGATAAAAGTCATTATAGAAAGATTTATGTGAGTGTGACTCCCTCAAAAATTAGATAAGCTCCATACTATCTCTCTTACTTGACAAGATCTGGGTGCCTGGTTTTCAGCAAGACAAAGATCCACCATTTTTCCTGTCTGATTTCTGAGGTACAGTGTAGAGATCCTGGTTCTGCAATGATTTCTGTACAGGTAGATGATCATGTAGAGTGCCAGTGACATGGCTGTCTATGCAGGGAATCCGTCTGTGTGGGCCTGTTGCAGGAATGTGGCCACATGACGATGTAAAATCATTTGTAGAACTCCCACTGATGTTCCCACTGATGTCAGATTTAGGGCAATGAGCTGTATGGTCCTCACATGCAAAACTTTGAAGTTAAGTCAAAATAGTTGCAGTTTATTCCTTGTCACTGACTTTTACATTTTCTTCATTAAACAAATAACTTAAGTGCCATCTTACCATGGTACTTGCAACCAGTACTATAAAAAAATGGTGTTTATTCTGCTACTACTACTTTTTCTTATAAGTTCTAAATTTTGAATTCTGTTCTCTGCCGAGAGCTTTATCCCTAGTGAAATACTAGTCAAATATAAATGATCTACCAAAGTTATCATCTTTCCTAGCAGAAGTGCAGTGTGTACTTATGAATAGTGGATCAGAGAGCTGGGACAATGCCTTTATTTAATTATTAGAGTGATTAAAATCTAACTGACATTCTTGATTGATTTTCTACTCCTCTGCACATATAAAAGCAGAGTGAAAAATAAGGTCTTGATATTCATCAGTATCTATGATATTCAGCATTAATACTTGCAAGAATTACTTTGATATCAGCTTAATAAGCTTTCCAGACACACATATAGACCATCATATATTTTATCAAAAAGCAATTGCCAGCATAATGGTAAATGCTTCTTCTTCATTGTCAGAACCTTTGAAGACGGTATATCACCTTTAACAACATATCAGCAATTTTAGAAAAGCCAAATAATTGATTCCATTTATTGGTTCTCATTACAGAAAGCTTTCTCTGAGCATCTACTGTGAAGTATATATGCAATCTGAAGAGTTGATTATAGCATATGGATCTTCTATGGAGAGCAATCTTATTGAATATCACAATTTTGCATCATGAGGTTAGAGCTTCTTACCTAAAAGTATTACCACTTACTGCTGCTCATTTCAGGCATTTACTCCTCTCTATTACTGTCCAGTGGCATAAAACCTTTTCCAAAATATCAATATTGACACACCTGAGGGACTGGATGCCATCCAGAGGGACCTGAACAAGCTTGAGAAGGGGGCCCACGGAAATCTCATGAGATTCAACAGCTCCCAGCAACAATACAGGCTGGAGAATGAAGGGACTGAGAGCAGCCCTTCTGAGAAGGACCTGGGGGTCCTGGTGATCAGAGACAGGACATGACCCAGCCATGTGCAGTCATGACCCCAAAGGCCAAACATATCCTGGGCTGCATCCAAAGCAGCATGGCCAGCAGGGCAAGGGAGGGGATTCGGCCCCTCTGCTCTGCTCTGCTGAGACCCCACCTGCAATGCTGCATCCAGCTCTGGGGTCCCAGCATAGGGAGGACAGGGACCTGTTGCAATGGGTCCAGGAGAGGGCCACAAAAATTATCAGAGGTCTGGAACATATCTCCTGTGGAGAAAGGCTGAAAGAGTTGGGGTTGTTCAGCCTGTAGAAGAGAAGAATCTGGGGTGACCTTATTGCAGCCTTTCAGTAGTTAAATGGGTTCTATAAGAAAGATGAGCACAAGCCTTTCAGCAGGGCCTTTTGCAGTAGGACAGGGGGTAATGGCTTTAAACTAAGGAAGGCAGATTTAAACACTGAACAGGTTTCCCATAGAGGTGATGAATGCCCCATTCCTGGAAATATTCAGGGTCACTTTAGATGGGGCTCTGAGCGACCTGATGGAGTTGAAGATGTCCCTGCTTCACTGCCGAGAGGTTGAACTAGATGGTTTTTCAGTATCCCTTCCAACACAAATGATTCTATAATTCTAGGATAATCTTAATGTCAAATAATTATAATATCATAAAGACAGTTTATATGTTCTCACTGTTCAACTTAGATTAGGTGCAGGATTAGAACTTCTGTCCCTTGAAGGAATCTGTGATTCACTTGAAGGAATATTTTCACATTTTATTTTAAATGTGGTTAGGGTTAGTTTTACTTTCACATGTTCAATTATTCTAACAAGTGTTTGCTTCATTTTTTAGTGTGCATCATCTTTGTGTTGAGAAAGAAAGAAATAAACCAAAAAACACTAGCCTGCATAAACTTTATACAGTTCTGTGGTTGTACTGTCAGACTGCAAAATATATAAATTTGACCATGTTACATAGCAAGATATCAGTACTTTTCCACTTTCCCATCCAAAAAGAACAATTCCACATATATAGAAAAAGGTGAAAATCTCAGTGAAACAGATGTGTGGCCTTGTGCAGAGACCTGTGTGATTGCTTGTTGTAACCGTGGGCTTTGTCCTGCTGCTCAGACGACTTACAGAGAAAGTTCATGTTCATGTCAACAAACAAGTCTTTGTTGGTGGCCTGCAATGGTCAAGAGGTCCAGAGCAGCTTAAATGTTGCATTGAATTAAGTGTTAAAACAACTCAAAAAATTTTACCAGTTCTTCAGTATCATTTCTCTGTGAGTTTGCATGGACTATCTAATGTTCACAGCTGCTGTCTGCAGCTTGTCAAGTTGCACTGGGAGTGACAGAACAGCAGTAGCAGAAGATATGGAATAGTCTCTGAAGGAGAATGTTGCTAACAGTGTTTGCAGATTTTGAAGTATCTGCCTAAACTGACAGCATATCAAAGTGTGTGACTGAAGACATACAGGGGAGGGGCCAAAGTGCCAGCCTGTAACAAGGAACTGTGCCCTACAGGCTGAAATATCCCTCAGCACTAGTGCTGCATCCCATCTTCTCCCTCACTCTCTGGGGTATGGCATGCCAGACAGCTGCCTGACCAGCTGGGGATGGTATGTGTGGTGACAGACAGGGAGACACAAAGGACTGGCTTCTTGATGGGGAAATAGGAGTCAGGATTCTGCGGCATAAACCTCATAAACTGTGAGGTTTGAGAGGGGGTGGACTAACTACCTCAGAGTCCCAAAGTCCCCCCATCCAGTTGCCCTCATGTCACGTTGGTTTATGATAGTGGCTGGTGAATACTACAAGCATATAGTCAGCACCCCTGCAATAAAAGTACATGAATGACCACCTTTTTCATATTTCCTGCACCCTCTGTGTGCCTATCTTTGGGAAATCTCCACAGAGAAGCCTCTCTCAAACTGGTGTAGATGATATATACCAATTTTTCATCTTTGTAGTGCCCTTCTACAGCCATATTCTTGCTCCTAACTGAGGTTTGTAGGAAAGATTTTGCATCAGTAATCTTTCTTTCTTCCATAGAGAAATGCTGAGATTAGTGGCCTTCTAGATTCAGGATATTTTCTGAAAATAGTAGCTTCATCCTTAAAGACTTTGAACAAGGGCAACCCAGCTGAGAGTGCTTGTCTACCCAGAAGGAAGAGCCACTGAACTTAGCATTGTCACGATCAGGCCTTGGCCTGAAGGTTTGTGTCTCATTTTGATATTGTTACACCTTTCCTGCTGACTTCCTTGACCTCATTACTCCTTTTTTTTTTTTTTTTGGTTGCTTTGTTTTGTTTTATTTTTGTTTTTCGTTTTTGTAAAATCACCAACTGTACAGTTTGACTTATTCAGTTTTAAAGCATAAGGGGGAGTAATGATAGAATGTTCAAGTTTTTTGTTCTGGAAAAAAAAAAAGAATGAGCATCTGGAAAGCAGGTAAATGCTCCTCAGGGTGTATGCAATTATGCAGCTGGGGAGCACACCTGGCCCTCATGTCACTTAGGCTGTCACAGATGTATGATCGACTAATGGAAAAAGCAAATGCTCCCTCCTCCACTATTGCCCTCTGGAACAAGAAAAGGATATTTGAGATAGTCTTAAAATGACTACTGTACCTTTAAAGCTTTTCTAGTGCTGAAAGCTGATGAGTGTTTGCAATTTCAAAGCACTTTTTGAGTGCCTAACCAGTGAAACTCTTTTAATTCCACATTTAGAAGGCAAAGCCTGCCTAAGAAATTTAATTCTTTCTACAGCTTTCCTGAAACTGTTGCAATCTATGTGACAGGGGGTGGGTATCAGGAAAAAGTGTTGGGAATTTTGATGTTACAGCTCAGCCTGTTTCACTGTCATTGCTTGTAGTTTATTGCAGAGACAATTCTCCAAAGTCTAAGAAGGGAAGATTTCTTTTTTAAATTTTTTTTTTATTTAATTGAGCTTTTTTTCATCTTTTGCACAGGAGGAATTCTAAACACATTTTGAGAATGCAGTGGCCTTGTGTATCTTTAAATCTCAAAGGAAGGCACAGGGCACTGGTGCCACTTGGTGATACTGAGCACATGAGATAAATGTGATGAGCAAATTGTATCTAAATGGGCAATCTTCACATGACTCCTGGAGTAGCCGCTATCACTGCTGTGATGGTTTTGGCTAGGATAGAATTAATTTTCTTCACAGTACTTAGTATGGGGCTAGATCTCAGATTCCTAGGAATGACTGAATACTCACATGTCCATGGAAAGCAGTGAATTAATTCCTTTTTCTGCTTTGTTTGTGCACCTAGTTTTTGTTTCATGTGTTAAACTCTCCTTACATCAACAAAAGAGTTTTCTCACTTTTACCCTTCCGATTTTCTCCCCCATCCCACTGGGAAGGAGTGAGCAAGCCCACTGAGGCTTAGTGGCTGACAAGGGTTAAACCACAATAACAGCTTTCTGGTGTGTTTTCAGGACATCAAAGAGGGCCAGCTACTAAGAAGCATTGCAGCAAAGAATCCAAAACCACTGAATGTAGAAATGGTCAGCCGTGCTTCAGTGGATTGCCTTTGTTGCACTATGACATAACACTCGTGAAATCTTGACAAGAAAATTATTGTCAAATACGTGTATTCCTGAAACTAATCTGGGAATTTTCAGCACTAAATCTGCTTCATTTCCACTGTGTCAGTCATTTGCAATGTGAATCAGCTGTGCTGTAAGACCTGTCTTTAAACTTGCTTGCATAAGCTGCAGCTGCCTCAGCAAAGTAGCTGCAAGCTACAGAATGCAAGAGTCAGACAGGCTTGAGAAGCAGAGTCAGTACTTGGGGAGAGAGGAGGAGCACAAAATGGTGTTATTCCTGTGCTGTAGGAATGAGCAAAGCATTTATATAGGAAAAATACCTGGGTAGTTCACTGCTCATCACAGGCAGTGACAAAAAGGTGTTTTCTAGAAATAAATGTAGGAGGACATAGACAAAGAGGTAAGGGTTTTTTGTTTTTCAAGCTGAATACCTCTAGTAAGCTTGGTTGTTCCTAATTCTAATGCCATTTCATATCTTTGCCCTCTGTAGATCTTTTTGAGATGGAGACCAGACCTGCATTTTCTGAGATGCTCTTATAGCACAAATTTTGTACTGTTGGCACAATGTTTTGTTTCACTATCTCTTCGTTTTCTAATAATGTTACTGTTTGGTTTGCTTTTGTGTCCATTTTTGATCATTTGGCTGCCTAATCTGAGGTTAAAGAAGCTGTCATGTGGTGGTTTCAATACATCACTGTTAGCCTTCTGTGGTGCTAATTTCTCTGCTCTTGTGCTATTTTTAAAATTTTTACTAATAGAGGAAACTGAGCAAGGAAACAGGTGGGCTAAGTGCATATCCTGATGCTTTTCTTGTTTTTTAGCCTGACCAATTTCTTTGATTCTTTTTTACTGTGGTTTAAGCTTAACTACTTTTATGATAGTGTTGGTTCCCAAAACATATAGGAGCTTTCAGGTTGTTTGTTGCTTGACCTTGGTCCTTCATAGAAGCTGGGGGAGGGGTGATGGCTTTTCTATCTATCTTTAAAGATGCAGAGAACGAATAAAATAATGCAAAGACATATTTCTATGAAAGCAAAATCCATGTGAGGATTTAAGTTGTGAAATTAAAGACAACTCTTAACAACCAACAAAATGCTTTCCTAGCACTACAAATTGCAAATGAAGTTTAGTAGCGTTCTCTGCTAAATGGAAAGTGTGATACCAGCTTGTTGAAGTAACCTCAATATTGCAAGTCTTCAGTTAGCCTTTAAATAGAACAGTCAGACTCAAACAATTATGCTAGGAACAAGGAGATTTGATTACTCAACCAGAGGCCTCTAGCTTTTAACTCAATACAGTAATTTTGAATCTGCACTTGCAGTGATCTTTATTGCTTCATAGTTCTTCTAAAACTCTTGTCAGGAAACAATTATAAAAGGCCAGCTTCAGGCTTGGTGTAATTAAATGAAGTGAGTGAAACTATACCAATGATGCATTTGGCTCAAGATTACACTGCACTCTAATGAAAATATTAAGTGTGTGTGCTGCTCTTAATTATCTAACAAGAATAAAATTGTGTGTGGGCATTTTTAGAAACTATTAAGGACTTATGACTCCATTAGAAACCCAGAAAGCATCCACTGATGTAGGGTAAACATTCCAGTTGGCACAACTTTCTCCTCCACTATTCTCTACACTGTACAAATTTCCAGTCTGGGTGTTATGATAGACAGAGGAGGTGCAAGATTCTATTTTGCAGTTGTACTAAAGTTCTCCTCTTTTGCCACCAGTTTCCTTTATGTCCCTAGATATATCCTTTCAGTACTGCAGCACTACAGTCTTTGAAATCTGCAACAAGATCAGATTTCAGTGCTACATGAGTGCTTCCAAAGGAGAGAGAATGCCATCACTGTCATATCACACATTAGATACAGACATAATGAGCTTAGAACTTGCCTAGGAAATTGGGAAGAAAAAAAAAAAACCCTTGAGCTCTACATTTCTGCAATGCATAGATGAGATGTTTATCCATTTATTTTTGCTAGGAGAAAGAGAAGGCATAGTTTGGTGATATGTTCATAGTTTACCTACTAGAGAACACACACACAGTGGTTATGATCATTTTTGTAATAAGAACATATGAAACCTACTTGAAAATCCACAGGCATGTTTGTTTACTTGTCACAATGTTGGATCTCCTGATTTCCACTAATCACTCCCTACTAGGTTGGATGGGTGTGCCAGGGTGACTTCACAAAAGGATTTAAGAATGCATTTAGCCAGGAAGGTGTCAGCCCATCTGCAGAGCTTGCTGCTGACTCCCTCAGCAGGATGATGAGTTTTCATCCTCTTTTGAGATGTCTTTTACCTCAGGCTATTCAGGATTTCCTTCAGAGAGGAAAAAAAAAAAAAAAAAAAAAAAAAAAACAAACCATGGGCAGATTTAACCACAGCTCCTAAGTTCCTCTGTGAAGCTGTGCCAAAATGCAAATGCAGCTGTATGAACTAGAGACCAAGGACATGGAAAGTAGGCTATAATGAGCAAAGTAACCAGCAGACTGAGTACATTACAGGAGCTATCCATGGCTGACCAAGAACAAGAAACCATTGAGTTTTATTAGACCTTTTAGGGTTTCTGAACTCTAGGAGAATATTTGATGTGGGTTATGTTTTCATCCTGTGCATGCTTTTAATTTGAAAATTTCCTGTTTCTTGGTGATAATATAATTGTATCTAGCGAGGAATAAAAATTGAAAGCAGACATTGTGTGGGAAAGATTATTTGCATGAAAGACTAACAAAGACCGTTATAAATGAGAAAGATAGCTTGATAGGAATTTCTTGAATTAAGCAGTTAAATTTTCTCTAATAAGACTTAATTGTAGGATATTCACTGTTTTTGAAAATATGGTGTCAAGATATTGTAACTTTTCTTCAGAGAATGCTTGAAAATATTTTGATTATACTTTACCAGATGGCCTTATACACATATATTAACAGGCCATCAGTTTAAAAATGGATCTAAGTCTTAATGTAAGCATATCTGATTAATTCAATTCTATGTTAAAAAACAAAAATAAATTAAAATGTTTCCATGGCCATATGGGAAAATTTCAAGGAAGTACAAGTGGCTATATAGTTATAAGCAGATTTGGAAGTTTTGCTAGCCATATCAGAAATCAGTATGAGCTAACATGGCAACAGGGAAATTTTGGAAGATGGCTTGTTAGATGAAGTAAGAAGAAAGGAAATATGGAGACTCACAGTAGTATATGCATACAAACTTTGTAGAAAAGCTATAAGAAATACAGTTATTGCCTTGATCTTGATTGTTCATTTATATACTTAAATTGTTTTCTAAGAAATTTTAATGTATTGTATTTTTCTTAATGTCTCTGGTTCTTAAAACACAGAAAATTTGTGCTAAACAATGTAGTGAAAAGACAATGCAAGTGCCCACAAGTTGTATTTTGCCTATGTAAATACATGCCTGGATATTGGAGTGAAGTCCAAATTCTGTTTATTGATCTTATTATTCTAAGCATCAATAAATAATAAAGATACAAATTTTCCAATAGATGCTAGTATCAATGGCCTTGTCTACTTTTCTTCTGATTTGTTATATTGCTGTAAAACCCACTTGATGACAATAGAAATTGGCAGTAACTCTGATTTTTTTAATGCAACATATCTGAGAACCATCTATGAAAGACAATGAAATGCTGCTACTCACATTTAATGTGCAGAATTATTATGACACTATTTATTCTTGTAATGCCACCTATCTCAAAAAGAAAACACCAAAAAACCAAAAAGGTCTAGAACAACCCTGAGATGCCACTTAGCTCCCAAGATGCTGCACATACTTCCAGACACCTGTGGCTATGCTCATGAGCATATGCAGGTCTTCCTCTGACACAGCTGAGCCTCTCTCATCAGATGCCAAAGTCTCATCCCCAAGAGGTTTGAAAGGCTGCATGAATTTACAGAGAAGCTTCTTTTTTTCAGGTTTTGCCACTAATTCCTTTAAAGGAGCAGATAAAAATATCTGTATAATCAGCCTTTTAGCCTTAAAAAGGAACCCCTTGAAATTGTGTGAGCTATAACTGGATGCCTTTGAAGGACTTTTAATTGAGATTTCTACAAGATTTCAGCAGTTTTCCTCAGCTCCTAGATTTAATAAGGCTTAAGCAAGACTGCTATCAACCTGTTCAGACATTGGCAGTTTGTGCAGCATGTGTAGGAACAGTTGCAGCTACCTAGGGAATTTCAGTCCAAGCAAAGAAGCACACAGGTATTTTAATTGCTTGGACTCATAAGTTGGAGCAATTTACACTGCAAAACTTGGCCAAGTTACCATTTTCTGCCCTGCCATCAGCTGCACAGCTCACTGAGTTTCTTCTGAGCTCCCTCAATTTGCAGTCAGGCATCCTAAGGTAAACCATAACTCATGTTATATATAATTTCAGCATCTTGAAATTAGGACATCTTAGCTTTTTTATTTACTAATAAAATAATGAACTGCATGTTATTTTAACATATAGCTATGGAGTTTTTTGTTTTGTCTTGACTTCTACACCCATCGATAGGATAGCAGCCAGTGAAAACAGTTTGGAGACAGCACTAACACTTCTATATGACTAATGTTTTTAAATATCAGATGCTGAAATATAAAATGCTACGTTTGTGAAGACTAGAATGACAAAACATAGGTCTCACAATAATGTTAAAGTAATAATTAAGATAGATTCTACACTAATTACTTAACTTGTGGTAGGTACCGATTTACTGCAGTGGCCTGCTACAGATACATTTGGCTATCCTCTTGAAGATTCTATATTCTGTGCATGACTGATGACATCTAGAGTATCTGTACACATACAAACAATTAATTGAATTAATAATGTGGTTGATCATTTAGTTTCTTTAATTACATTAAATTCCAGTTCTTAAAAAGGTTTCTTAATTTACAACAATGGTTTTCCGATTTGCTAAATAAAATAATTTAGATGAAATTCCTTATGTCCTTTGTTTGGTGAGATCTGTCAGAAAAAATTGCATATTTTGATCCATTTTTAATATATATACAGATATATATGTAATAGAAAGACAGGCTTAAGACTTACATACAGTCATTAAAGACTGCCTTGTGTAAAATTTAAGCCAGGACAAAAAAGATATTTCTCTAAAAGGCACATTGAAAAGAGTGCTCATTTAGTGCTTGATACAGAGCTCCTCCAAGACCCATCAGATGAATTAACCTAAGTATGTTTTTTGGCTGCCCTCTCTGATGATCATTTCACTTCAAGCTGAACTTAATGGAGTTGGAATGAATCTTTGTTTATAGTTCTTACAATTAATGTGCAATTACACGTTTTTGCTCTTAAATATTTGGTTGAAAATGGCTTCCTTGGCAATTATGACTTCAATGTAGATGCATCTTTGGCAGCTTAAACTTAAGACATTTAACATTTTGGAGCATTACTTCCATGGGTCTATTCTAAAAAATGACCTGAGGTCCAAACTGTGCCAGTTGATGAAATGCTTCCTTCTAAGTGGAAAGGGGTGTTTTGAAGAAATGGCTACCATCCTCAAGTTGATTTGTGATTCTCAAAGACAATTATTTTCTGTAAGCTAAATGAATACTGTTTTCATCTTGGCAATTAATGAACTACAGAGAAAACAATACCTTAGAGTTATTGGTGATAAAATAATAGAATCCATCTATTACTGTCTGGCTAGACTTACTTTGAACAAGTGGCAAGATAAAATAATGACAATGGAAAATAAGGCTACTACTACTGTAAAGTTTTAACTTAATTCAAATAGAAATTTTCTTAAGTTAATGCAGTTTCTTATGAAATATTGATCTTTATAGGCTCAGCTTTCATTTAGAGATTTGCACTCTTTGGTGATTTTAAGATAGGAGCTAGTTGCACTACTAATTAAGGGATTTAACCCACATAAAAAGATGCAACTGTACCAGAGCTTCACACTCTACTCACTTAATCACTGCAGATGATGGCATTTTGGAGATGTAACTGAAGATGAGTGAGCTTCTGTATTCTCTTTATGCAATGCAAATTTCAAACCACAGTACCAACTCTGGGATTCCAGGCCACTGAAAGGAAGTCTGAGGGTCTGAAAGGATGACATGGGTCAACAGTGACTGAATTGAGCAGGTTTGCTGTTTCAGAAGTTAGAGTGTGGTATCCACCAGGTTAGTCACAATCATCCTATCAATTTTCAAAGAGATGCTAAATATTTTATTTTATTTGCCAACTCTTCATCAGAGCATCAGTCTATACTCTAAAAATCTCCACAACAGATGCTGTCATGCTGTGAGAACCAGAAAGTGAATTTTCCCTGTTTAATATGCCCTCTAACTCTTAAAGCATGATGAGTGACTTCATTCTTTTGAATTGTGATGCCATCTCTGGTGCAAGTTGGAGATTGCTTTTAGCAAATGGCCACCTAACTCTGAATTCAGGAGAAACCATGTGTGTAACCATTGCTGAGAATTTACATATCTATCAACACTTGCTTAATCCCATGTCTATCTCCACATGCTGACCTGACCTTGTTTTCACATTCTTGACTTTATTATCTTCTTAAATATCCATTTATGTCCTTGCACATTGAAAATTTGGTCCCACTTTATCACTTAGAAATTGGATAAGGATTGTCAAGAGAGAAAAGTCTGTGCAGGAAGCTCACAGCACAATTTAGGTCTTTCCCATCTCATAGTATAAAAGAAAAAGCTTATAGCCATTTTCTAATCTTTCGCCTCAGTAGTGGAAGACTTGCAATAGAAATTCAGCAAAGAGTCAATACTGGTGTGCCAAAGGAAATGTCAACATCCCCCTTGTCATGAAAACAAGAGTTGACTTTTAGGAGATGAAAGAAATTTCAGCTTAAGCAATTTAGCCCTCTGTTGTCATCATGCAATAGGTAGCAATGCCAAGGATTTCTGGAAGATTCTGCCTAAAGTGCTTGTAAGGAAGATTGCTGCAGCCAATGTATCCATAGGAAACAAATACGGTGTGATTGGATGAGAAAGATGGTAAAGAGATTAAGAGATTACAAAAGGTAGATGTCACAACCTTTTTTTCTTAAACAGTTGATAGATATTTAACTCTTCTCAGCAAGATAGAATTTTCAACAGATATATATATAACTAGTAGCTCTAGTCTACACATTACTTTTCTCCATCTGCCAGCATCTTCAGATAATGCTGCATGGTAAGAGGAATGAAAATATTGTAAAACAAGTAATGTGGGGTAAATGGCTTTCTGAATTCTATTATTTTTTTCATTAGCTAAAGGAAAACTGTTTACCAATCATTACACACAATACAGAAAATAATCTGTGTTCCTGGTAGTTGCTGTATTTTATCTGAACTTTTAGGTTTACTACATAAATATAAGATAAGCGGGTTTTTTTCCCCCTGCATTAGTTATAGTACAGCTACAGAAAGTGTTACAACAGCACTGCTACTCTGTTTCCCAAGTGACAATTCTTCAAGATGGTTAGGAGAAGACAGTAATTTCTCTGTAGCAAAAATTAGCAAAGCTGAAAGTAGTGTGGTAAATGTTATTTTTAAAAGTTGCCATTAAAATTGAAAGTGAGTTATCTGAAATCATGTAAATGAAATATTCCATCCTGTAGTGAACAGGACAAAAGAGAAATATAAATTATGCAAAATCATCATTAGGAAAAAAACAAATGCATCAAAAATCTAAAAGCACTCTAGTACTGGAAAAGAGGCAAAATTTAAGTGTCTAAAGTTGATGTTACTAAGGGTTAAGCTTGTAAAATTATTTTAAAAACAATAGGGCAAAGACATAATAAATGTGGAAATTATGGTTGCCATGCTCATAAATTCTTGGCCATAAAAACTGGCCAGGATGGTTTTATGCAATTATAAAGTAAATATATCAATCAGTTAGACAATTAATAAGACATTAATGATTTGCATTACGGCAAATGTTCCAAAGAGTTTACTAATTCAGAGTGTAACAAAGATATTATATGGATTGATTAGAAATATATGAAGGCATCAAGTGCTTTGTAACTATAGTGCCTAAAAATCTGCTTCACGTATAGATGCTACAGTATTTTTTAAGTTTAAATGCTGAAAGCAGAAAGCTATATATAAAATGTGTTGTGCGCTATTGTTATTGATATTTTACCAGAATTCCTTTTTCTGTATTTTTTTCAGAGGGGGGAGGACATCTTTCACTTTTTTCCATTTCTTCATAATATTTTTATGATGTCTCAGTGTTGCAGTTGACTGTAAACAGTGTTTTTAATAAACCGTAATCTTATCTCATAACACAAGCAGCCAGAACCAGAGCCTTACTGATGTCTGAGAGCTTACACAATGCCACTTCACACAGAGATACCAAAAGCAGTGTACACACAGTGTACCAAAAGCAGAACGATGACATTAGCACTGCAGCATGTGCTTCACTAATAAAAGTATTAGCTCTGCCTCTCATCATACGAAATGAATTTAAGTGTAGGACAGTCCTAGTAAATCAGTGCAGATCCTCATTCTGGAAGCAACTCAAATGCGGCTATTTCATTTTCTCCTGTAATGTGAGGAGATGGCCAGAACTGAAAGATGGGTTTAAATGTGCTGAAAGTAGCAGAAGAGATAGGAGGAGCGAGAATGCCTGGGACAGAGAAGCAGCCTAAGACCATACATTAGCCTATGGAATTGCACCCATCCTTATGATCACGTGGCAGCTGCCAGCTTTATAATTCTTAGAATGCAATTCTTATGCCCTTTCTGGTTGCACTTGCCCAACTGTAAGATTAAATTAATGACATCTACATTAAGCATTAGGTTTAATTTACTAATACTTCACAAATATATTCATCTTGTCAGATGATATGTTTTTGATATTGCTTTAGACTTTTCCTAGCTTCAAAGATATTTGAAGAAAAAAATAATGCCAGCTGCTTTGCACATTTGGGGCTTTTCCCCTAACAGAAAAGAGAAGGGATAGTGTTCTTAGAATATAACTGTGATAGCAGTAAAGGCAAGTCAGTGTTTGGTCTCCAAAATACAACAATGCATTCAGTAAGAAATGGTGCCCTAAAAGTATTCGTGTTCCCTGTGCAAGCCTAGAATGAGTGCAAAAACAGAACGAAAAATGTCAGGAATGCAGAAGAGAGTTACAGAGAGATGATGTCTTAAGCAATAATGTAATGCTAACTGCTTAGCCATCAAATGTTTGGTAGAAGTCATGAAATGAGAAATTTTGAGGTGACTAATTAGGATGCCAAGGTTATTCTTTTGCAGATGTTTTGGAACAATTCTTCCATGAAGGAAGGAGAAGTCCTTTGATCAGATAATTTAAAACAAAAGCTTACTGAATGCAACAAGAGATTGGAAAATCTACCATACTTCTTTATCTCAGAGAAGAGGGAATGAAGTATTTATATATTTTATTTGTTCAGATTACTTTCTGACCATTTCCTTTTCCTCTAAAATTTACTGAAAATGTTTCACTGTATTTTCTTCTTTCTCATTATACTGCCTAGTGAATAAAAATGAGGGATTTTAAAGTCAAAATGGATAAAATGGGCAGGCACATAGTCCAGTGAATAACACATCAGATCTTTTTCTGTTGAAGTATTTGGGGGGGTTAGGTTTGGTTTTTGTTGTTGTTTATTTTTTTAATGTCTTCATTGAATGCTAATGGTGGAAATTGGTTTGGTTTGTTGTCTGGCGTCTCTGGCTTGTGACAATTTGCCTGACAAAAGTGATTGGTGCAATGGACCTCTATCTGAATGGTATTGACTGATTGACATATATATGTATCCATAGATGCTTTTGTATTTCTGATTTATCTGACAAAAGATTGAACAGAACTCATAAATCTCACAGAAAACTACTGGAATGCATGTTTTATATTCTTTGAGATCTGTTTATTCTGCTCTTAATCAGGTACAGGGAAATAACCTCAGCATATTCCTCATATGTTCTCCACCAAGTATGCACACAATATTGTTTCAACTGTTTGGATTCTGTACAATATGTGAACAAAAAAAGATGAACACCAAAATGAATATGGAATGAGTTCAAGTGGCTGAACCAATAAACAAGGCTACTGCAGCATGCAATCAAGTTTATTATGTACATGAACAATAAACCTGGCAAATGGAGTGCTGAGTAAGTAAAGTATTAGGAACCATTTGGCATTGCTTTGTATTTTGTGTTTATGTGTGTGAAACATATTTCATTATCTGGAATCCCTTCTAGAGTGACGTGCTGTGCTGTCCAACTGGATAAGTGATTTATGTTAGTATATCAAACAGAGTAATGACATTTAGAGAGGAAGAAGGAACTCTGTGGCAGTGCTACTTTACTCCCTCCTGGAGCCTCACAAAATGTCATTTGTGTCATGCTGAGTGCTGTTTATTTTAGAATAAGAGACATTTACAGGTTTGACTCCTAAAGTTCTCTGAGACAGCCTAATAAAAAGGCACAAATGAAAAATAAATAGAAGAATTGCATGATTTTAATGCAGCATTACCAATTTCCAGCAGCGGCAGAACCAGACTGTTTGTATTTCATAGGAGTAAAGGAGGCTGTCTCAGACCACAAGATGCTTTTCTATAGTTTAACATGTGGTTTCACCATAAATTAAAGCAGAACTAATATTGTAACCCTTAATTTGAGGGCTGCATTGGGTGCCTGGCATAGCTGCTCTCCATGTATTGGTTCAAGCAATTGTGTGCAGTAGGATTGAACAGTAACTTTTCACCAGGAAAAAAGAGTTTCGTTTTCACTGGGATCAGTGACTGTATTCAACCTCTTAGGCAACTGCAGAATCATAGAATGGTTTGGGTTGGAAGGGGCCTTAAAGACCATTGTATTCCAAGACACCCACCATGGTCAGGGACACCTTCCACTAGACCAGGTTGCTCGATGCCTCAATCCTGGCCTAGAACACTTCTAGGGATGGGGCATCCACAACTTCTCTGGTCAGTGTCTGTTCCAGTGCCTCACCACCCTCACAGCAAAGAATTTCTTCCTAACGTCTAATCTAAATCTACCCTCTTTTAGTTTAAAGCCATTTCCTTTATACTATCACTGCATGCACTTGTAAAATATCCCTCTCCAGGCCTATTGCATGCTCCCTTCAAGTAGTGGAAGGCTGCTATAAGGTCTCACTAGAGCTTTTTCATCTCTGGAATACTTTTTTTCTGCCCAATAGTTTATACCCTTAGTTACAACTTCCTAACCACTATTGTATTTTTCAGAGGAAGGAGGGGTGTTTTTTTTTTTTTTCTTTGGTCTGGATTTGTTTTGATATTCTTTTTGTTGATACATTTTCGCATTTTCAATATGAAATATTTTCTTTTCATATTGCTGCTTCATTGTGATTTCAGCTGGGAAGGATTAAACTGGGAGACGCAACAGACTTGGTTTACATTCAGAAAATAATGCAGTCACAACTCTATTTATTCAGTCAATGAGTCCCTGAATCTCATGAGACTTTTTTTTCTCTCTTTTAAAAGTCATATGTATCAGAAGATTTCCTCTGTTTTTAACTTCTATATAGAACTGAGTAAATAATGAAAACACTGTGGAAGAGTCCATGGCCTTTCAGGAATATTTCATAGAAATAATTTAATAGAGAATGAAATTTATCATCTTGCATCAGTTCACAAATTATTTTAGGTGTAGAATTTTCTACTATTATCTTGCTGAGATTTACTTTTTTTTACTAGTATGAATACCCCTGAAATCTACCCAATCAGTTTATTTCAAAGTGAAATTGGTTTGCTGCACATCTGTCTTTTCTCTTTGCGTCTCTGTTAATTACTGGTTCTTGGTTGTGAAGGGTTGCTTAGCATGATGTGGAGGTAAAAGCATTAATTCAAAGCATCATAATAAATATAACAATCTGCAGCATTGCTTGAAGTAAACATGATTTGCACAGTGTTGAACTGAAAAGACCTTGAAGGCAACCATGATGGTTGTAACAGTCTGAATGTGAACAGGGAGAAAGGATTACTTAAAATGCTTGGGTGAAAATACTACATACTTTTGAAGATCCATGCATGATCCTGATTCCATATCTCCTGCCTTTCACTCATTCTCATCTCTGTGGTCAGCTTCAAGTGTGGTTTCACTGACCCATGCTGTTGTATTCCTAATTTGAACAAATATGCTTACATTAAAGAGCCTTATTTTTTTCATTATTTATACTACAAGAAGTAACACCTTCACCTCCGGATCTTTTTTTTCCCTCATTATTCACTGGCTTTTGCCCTTTGACAGCATTACCATTGTGAGCAATGTGGGTGGAGTGACAGAACTGCATTTTAAAAACCTTTACATTTACAAACCTGAGCTGTAATTCCCTGCAGACCTGTAATGAATTTCCACATCCATGGTGTCTTTTAACTGATATGTCTTGGGATTTATTAATAAAAGTTTAATCACATGCAGCCATGTTCTGTTGCAAAGTATGTATGTCAGAGTTTTAATAGGGTTTGAAAATACTTTGCTGTTGGTTTCCTACTGGAAGAATATTGCCAGTGCCAGAGAGATGACCATCACCCAGATTTTTTGCACTGTATTTGGCAGAGATCATAGGAAGATTTCAGGGAGAGGAGTGTTCATTATTTTAATTTTATTGGAGAATAATAGATTTCTTAAAAAATAGGTAAAAGATAAGTGTCTGCTTCTTTAGACATTATCTGTTCCTATTTATCAAGGACTCATGGTTAGTATAGGTAAATGATGTTGTGAGAAAAATGGCTATAAGAACGTATTTAATTTCTTTAAAAGCATACTTTGCTTTGATTACTTCAAATGGAATTGTACTGAAGATGAGAAGGACAGAGATGACTACATCACTTTCTACATGCTGTCACAAGAGTCTCTGAAATAGTTGCAATATTTGAATTACCAGACTTTAGTCATATTATGTATGTCTAATTGTGGGCACAAACCAAGCATGTATTTTTTTTTTTCGTGTGGGCTATTACATGTCCCCTTGCTCTCAAAAAATAGACTGCTCTGTGGTTTCTCAGGTACAAAATCAAACCACTCTGAAGACAGGTGGGTAATATAAATGCCAGGACAACAAAATGCTGTGATTTGGAAGATTTGTCAATGGTTACTGGCAGTTGTGGGAAGGGACTTCCAACTGCAGTGGTCATCATAACATCCAAAACATTGGAAAAATTAGTACTAATGAGCACAAAATGCCTCTGATATCTGTATTATATTCAGTGAGCATGAAAATCTGTCCTTGTAAAATCCATCACATGATTTCTGATAAACCTGAACACCAGAACTTCTTCATAACAAGTGACAGAAGAAAAGCCCCTGCATTAATAAGTATCATGCAAGTAAATTTGGATTTTGTTCTCAGTCATACTGTGTCGTAACCTGCCTCTTTTATTAACCTTGTAGTATCTTAATGTTTACACCCCTGTCTTGGCATTCACAGTGTCCAGAGATACACATTTGAAATTCTTCCTGTTAGTGTTATTTCTGCTAATCAAAGGATGAATTTTCATCTCCTTCATAATTCTCAATTTCAGAAACAGCAATTCAGATAAGTATGTCAATATTTTCTTCATTGCTTCCACAATAAGGGTCAGTGCACATAAATAAACCTGAATGGGAGTTGCATGTGTGAGCTAACTATTATGCACAATATATGCTGTGCAAATACATGTGTTTATAATATCCCAGCACTGAATTATGCATTTTACCTAATTTAAAAGGCTGAAGTCTCCTGCACAACCCACTGAGAAATTTTTCTCTATTTAATGTACTTCTTGGGAGCAAAGACCATTGAGAAAACAAATATATTGTTTGCCCACAGATTTTTCTCATTTAAATTTTTCATAATTTATATTAACTCTTACAAGACTTTTGGTTTTTTTTTCTTCAAAATACAGTATATTGGCAATATAAATGAGACCACATTTATTGTTTGTGAATGTTTCAAAGATCAGAGAACAAAATATTGCTGCAGCAGACTCTCATCTTTTATTTCTAATGACTGAGAGTGAATATGGATACAAATGTATTGCTGACATTTTGAGAATCAGAAGATGTCCGTGATATAGCTGCAGTGCTTAAATGAAAGGATGAATGTTGTGCCTGTGATGGTTTTCAATGGCAAGCAGTTGCCTAAGAAGACAATTTTTTTTCTGTGACAAGTTCCTAAATAATTTCAGATTCAGCCTCTAACAAACTGGCATTGATTTTTGCTGTGGTCAGTTTTTGAATACAAAGCATGAGTCAGAAAGGAAGATGGATATGTACATTTTACAGAAATGCAAGAATTCAACAGTCAGCAGAGACAGGAAGGTTTGCAATGTGAGATCTGGTTGCCTGCATCTTAGGGTAATCTGGCCTTCATCCCATGCTTAAGCATTGGTATTGATTGGTGACCAGTGATCAGTGGTGTAACCTGGCTATGCAATTACCCATGGAACAGTTGTGCTCAGAACAGTCATGTGTGTCCTAGCAAAAGGAAGAACAAATGCACAGACTATGGTGGAGCTCATATACCCCAACCAAACTTCTCATGCCCCAAAAGATTTTGTGTATGAAGCATTTGTTAACTGGTAGTACATAACCTGATCCCCCCAGTGGCAAGGTTAGTAACACAACTAGAGTGAAAATGTGCAGCTGATCCTACCAGTAAGGCCCTGCCTGTGCTGGAACGGTTGGTCTGATAAGGGA
The DNA here is from genome assembly GCF_031753505.1 of Anomalospiza imberbis. Taxonomy (NCBI): domain Eukaryota; kingdom Metazoa; phylum Chordata; class Aves; order Passeriformes; family Viduidae; genus Anomalospiza; species Anomalospiza imberbis. The sequence continues at coordinate 124,383,535 of NC_089681.1, read as the reverse complement.
GCAGTCCATCTCTTACGAAGGACTTTAAGATCCCTCTTCCAAAGAGATACCTAGAGGCACTGCACTGAAGGACTCTTCTAAATTGACAGATATTTTCTCTTTCCCCTTCTAATTCGGAACTTGCAAAAGAGATTTTGTCTACATATAATTGGGATATCTCTAGGAGAACAGTATACTCGAGACTAGCTTTCATTTTTAATGTAGCTCTCTAAACATGGCATAGACTTCCACTATTTAACTATGTGAAAAACCGTACAATCCAGTTGGAAATCATGACTGTGCTTTCACTATCATTCAGTCATACCCATACATAGGAATTGTTAAATGGTGGCCTAAAATTCTATTTAAGAATCTGCTTTTTTTGCTTCCTTGTTAGTAAATCTTGCCAAAATGAATTTAAAAAATTCCATGACTGTTCAAGCAACTATTTCTCTCATTATTTTTTCAATTAATAAAATTTCGTGTCACTTTCGTCCCTTAATACTATAAAACACTTTCAAATTCCTCAAACTCTGTAATGACTTTTATCAATGTTTGTTATCTCTCTTTTCTAAAATAATTCATCTTAAGCCCACTAATATAATGTACTTTCTTTATAAATAACATGAAGAAATTAGTATAATTGCATGAAGGATACAATCTCATCTTCTGGTGCACTGCAAAAACTTAATATAAGTGAGATTGAATTTTACTTTTCCTCAGTGAAGATAATAGGACCTTTTGTGGCTCCTTTAAAATATATGCCATGTAAAGATTTGTGGTGTCAGTTCTCTTGGGGAATATGATGCCATTATTTGGATCCAGCTATCTTACATGTGTGGACCCCACACCAAAGATTTTGGCTGAAATTTGCTGTTCACTTAGATGAACAAATGGCAAGTCACTGCTTTAAAAGTATTAGAAGAGGACACCAATAGTGTAACTGGGTGTGGAGTGAAGCACATGAGAAAACATGGATAAGTGGAATTGCTGTAGGCAAAATGAGAAGGGGAGAGGTTTATTTAATAAAGAAGTGTGTCTGTTACAGACCAGAAATATATTGTGCTGGGAAAAAAAGTTCTTCAGGAAACTAAGCAGGGTTGTGGGCCTTAATATGGATATAAGCAACATCAATGAGTTTTCAGTGTTATATTGCATTAAATTAAAGCAGTTTGACATTTCTTGTGTCACATTTATTAAAACATTAGGCATTTCATCCATAATATAGCATAGCTGCATCAAAAGAAAAGGAAATATCTTGAAGATGTTAAACTAGTCTGGTTTAGTCTAGAAAAAAGTAATTTTCAGTGTGAAATGAAATATTTTGGTACTATGAAGATAAGCTTTAAAGTAGTGTTGGTTCATTTTTTTCTAGTCTGTTCTTCTGACTTCACTTGATACACCCAGGACATTCTGCTAATGCTGCTTCAAAACAATTATTTTTTTTTAGTGCCACAACATACCTTCAGGAAGAGAAAACATTATGAAGACAATGTATGAAGAAAACACAGAAATGAATCTTGGAATATACAGCTTTGACTCCCCTTGCCTTGCATCACCTTTCTGCAAAGTGAGTGAGTTTAAATATTGTTTTTCCTCAGTGAAGAAAATGTCTATTTCTAAATACCTTAAAAATGTAATACATCATCACAAATTACATCTTCATAACAGTTAATTTTTTCTTCCCAACCCCTGGTCTTAAATTAGAGACTGATAACACAAGAAATGGTATGAAAATAATTTTCATACCTCTGTTTAGTTAAGTCAAAAATTTTTGTTTCACTAAATTGCCTCTGCTGATGACATTAATATTGAAAGAACCAGCTTGAGGAGCTGAATCCTGGCCTTATTTGATTTACTATAGTCAACTTAGAAATGAAGTCACCAGTTAAATCTCTTAAAGGTGTCAACCGTGATTTCTAAAACAATGATATACTCAGATTAAAAGGACAGACATGAGATTTTATTCAAGTATGTATTTTCATTTTCCAGCTGAAAGCCATGAGTTTATTTGTTATGTTCATTCAAATGGTACTTCATTCCAGGTTGCAATGGTATGATTTTTCTGCACGTACTATTAGCTACACATTCACATCACTTTGCATTGTATTAACTAGAGGTTTTTTCTGAAGAATTGGTAACATATATCCTGTGATTATGGAATTGAAACATGTAAATAGGTGTCAAAGCAGTAAAACTGCTAGGCTGGAGAAGTTGACCTGATGTGGAACAGATGTACCTCTAAATGATACAAATCACATACAGGAGTGGGTAAAATGGAATTCTCATTTAATTAACAGGTCCTTCAAATCCATGTAAATAAATAAATAAATGTCCCATTTTATCCAACTCTGTTACTCCCTTAGGAGCTTTCACATCAGATTCTGTCCTTCTTTGCAGAAAAGTACAGGTGAATGGTTGTTATGTCATATAAGTCTTATTTTCTGTCATCACTAAAGGTGCTCCATTCTTTTGGGTTTAGAATACATGGATGAAGGATTAAAGGTATCAAGAGATGATCCTTTATTGCCCAGATGTTTTGAAGGTTTTATATTTCTTACAATTAGAATTAGAACAAACCACAGAAAGATGGTGATGTATATAAGAAACAATCTGTGAGCATAAGGAAATTTGGAAGAGATAGAATAAATAAATTTTATTTTTTTTTTTTCTGTGAGAAGGAAAGATTAATGACAAAGGAACCTTACATTCACCTGATACTATTTTTTGGATAGAAATTTAAGAGATTTGTGGCAGAGATAAAAGCACCATTACTCGGAGAGAGTTTAGGTGGGAGAATATGTCTTCTACTGAAACTGCAGATGTAGTGTAAATGGGACTAGTCAAGTTCTTTAGGTGAGAGGGTAGCATAAGCACAAAGAGAGCAAATTTTGTTAGAGAAATCATCCTGATGTCAATTTCTGTAGGAAAAATTTCAAAATGCAGACAGGAAAGGAACAGGAATTGTAGATTACAGGTCGACCATTGAGAGGGCAGGTAACACTTTTGGAGGGAGTAAAAAGTAGAAGGAAGCATCAGGAGTGTCTCATCAGTCACCATGGCAATGGAGAGATGAGGAATCTGATGGAAAATCATGTGCCCTGAAGCATTGAATGGATGGATTGAGTACAAGGGAGGGGATGCTCAGCAAACCTGAGAGAGGTGCAGGGAAGAGGTCAAGTAAGGTTTGCTGAAGATCTCATAAATTAGGGTCCTAGTTGCTAACAGCAAACTGCTTACATCAGCATGTCCAGACCCATGTTTCTTCAGGCTTGTGCTGAGATCACAAGCAGTCCCACATTTTTGTTTCTGAGACCTCATGACCCAACAATGCCTTTGGTTTTCTAAGCCAGTGAATACAGTTGGCACTGACAAAATAACAACTTTGTTCTTCTGGGAGGCAAATGTCAGCTATGTCTGGTTTTGAGGTAAACTGTTCAGATGGCTTACATAATTCAAGTTTAAAACAGAGAATAAATTAATTTCTAGGATATGGTAGGGATGTAGGCAAATTACCTGTGGTCTGTCTGCTACAGGCTTAGCAAGGTGAAGAAAGGATTTTTATATAATTCTAGCACGATGCTTAGTTTTTGCTCTCCTGTTGAGCCTTGTAGTTACCCCTAATAAAGGGTAGCCAGAAAACAGACCTCATTAGTGAAATTTGGATATTTTCCACTTCCAGGCAATGTCTTTACTATTTATTTTGAGTATTGTACCAGATTGAGCCCTTTAGGGGGAATTTTGCATCCTGCTTCTTTTACTGTACGCAATATTACAAGGAGTTCTTTTATAATAAATGAATCTTAAAGGTGTAGGTACCAAGTTTTGTAAGACTGGAGTTTTAATAGCAGCAGATAAAATTATGTCCACAGTTAAACTACAGACCGCATTTTGGAAGGACTTGTAAATCTTCTACAATAATATGCTCATTTGAGGGAAAAAGAAAGAAAGGCTGGAGTACCAGAGAGTGCTTGTATTGACTAAATTTTTGTATTTTAGCTACCTAAAAGGCCATTTTGCTCTAAAGATGCTTTTTAATTAGATAATTACACAGTAAATTTAAGTAGTTTCTCTAATTTCATTGAACATTAATGTGCTGGGAGTTGAAACTATTCTTTGAATACGGGAGGCAATTTCTACAATCTAGCTTGGTGACAAATGGGCAGGACATAAGGGAGATATTTCCAGTCCTGCTGCATGTACTCTGTCTCTCAAATGAGTATATTTGTTCCCTTTTTTGCTGAGAATATGTTTCTTATGATAGACTGTCAGTCCAGCACCATTTGTACCAGACTGGCCTTTTTGGGACACTGCACAGCCAAACACAGAGATCTTTTGGGAGAAAAGCAAGGATACCTCATCCTATTCTCTGGATGCAAACAGCAATTCCTGTTATATTGTCCTAAGGTGTGTGCTCCCCCTGTGCTCTGGAGCACAGAGCACGTGGAGTTGTGTGCAAGGCTGACCTCCTTTCCCTACTGTTCTCAAGCAACATTGTTTGACTAGACTGGTGAATTATATAGTAGTCACTGATGCACTGAGCATGAATAATTCAAGATAGATTGAATTTTAAACTACTGAGAGCCCTCTTGGAAGATAGATGAGCAGAGGTGGGGTGCAAGTCAAACCCTTGGCACCAAAGTACCGAACCTGAGGCAGAGGGAATACCAAGCATTTAATTGCTTTTGCAGTGCCGAGTGTGATGTATGTCCTTAGCATATGGGCTAGAGCACTTGGGGAAAGCAGATACAGGCAGTATGGAAAAAGGCACATATGGTACACAGAGCAATCCATGCCTCAGCTCAGGGAGGCAAAATACCTCCTGTCTCAGGGCAGATGTTTAGTGTGTCCCCTTAGTGATGCTTCTCCCAACAGATTTCAGAAACTTTCTGGTGTTTCAAGGCTAAAGGGGGAGGCAAATGATCTCTTTTCAGCACTGTTCATTTGTCCTTGCTAGATAAAACATTTTCCATGTTTTCCTCCAAGCAGGGGCCAAAAAATCATTATTTTCTCTCAAAAAATCAAAAGTTTTGGTAATAGTTACTTCTGACTCTCAATTAAAGGGAAAATACAATGCAATTTTTAAAATTAGAAATACTGTTGCCTTCTGGTGTTCCTTTTTACTTAAATAGTATCAGTTTACTGCAGTTTATTAATCTTAAAAAGCGTGATGAAGTATGTCAATATATCAAAACCAAAAAGCATCACTAATATTGCATTAGTGTTCAATAGTGTATTAGTGTTTGTGTACAGTACGCTAGAGACCAGTAGCATTTGCTCCCTTCAACATATTCATTAACAACCATCAAAATAAATAAATAAAATAATAAAATCCAGATGTCCCCTAAATAACACAGCAGATTCAAAAGCTGAATCAATGAATACACTTTTGAAAAACTTGGAGGCTAGGAGACTCTTAAGCACTGTGATACTTAGTATCTCTCATATTATTGGAAGGTTTGGAAGTTTACTTGCTTATCTTTTCTCCAGAAAGATACAATGCAAACAAACCCCTCCACATGAACACAGGAGACTATATAGTTTTTTTTTTTTGGTAGCCTGTTAGAATTCTAAAATATTTTAGTAATTTTGAACAGATAAGTCAGCCTGGACATTTTTCCATCTACTAATCTTGAACTTCAGAGCTATCTGCCTTAGAAGCAGTGATTCTATTTGCTGTAATATGCTTTATGGCCAGATTTCTAAAAGACCAATTAGCCACACTTATAAGATTACATACATACATACATTAATTTCAAATCAATAACAGTTTTCTGTGTAGCTTCTTCAAATAAAATACTTTTTCATGGTTGCAAAGAGGAGGTGCATATTTTTACAAAATATCTAATATGTTTTTATTTAAATAATAAAATCTTAAATCAGTTCATATATTCCCACATGTATGTATTATTAGCACACAATTATAAAATTCCCTATACTATTAGATAGTATTTTGGTTATTTTTATATTCCAATATAAAGTATTCCAATACTTTGCAATCCTGACCTTTCAAATCCTTAGATTTTAAAGAGGCAGTAGACATAAGGTCTGTTTAAATAATTTTAAACACTGTAGCCTTTGAGGCATCCATAGCACAACGGTGTTACATTCTTTGAGATCAAAAGACCAGCAGTTCTGGAGTAAGCACATCCCTCGTGGATTAATTATAATGAAATTACTCATTTGGAACACCATGCCAGAGCTTTGCACTCTCCAAGATGCAGTAAAAATTTCATGTGAATGTTCTTTACACTAGAAGAAATGCTGCAGTGGCAAAAGATGTTTTATTTATAGCAATCCTGTCTATAGAGGAGAGGGAAGAGCTACTGCACATTTTGAGAGCCAATATTTTTACTGTAGCATGTACTTTTCCTTCAGCTACACTACAGCTTTGATGTTTAAAATAGATGAACATCATAAGAAGAATAAAAATGCACTTAGCTATTGTCTTCATAGCCCTCAACTTTGAAATCTGGAAATACCCCTTTTCAAAACTATTAGAGACATTTTTACTTTAAACAAAAAACCTGAAAATAAAAATGTCTGGGCTTTCTGAAACATACTTCAGAGAACAGTGGCATTCTTGAAGATTCACAAATCATCCCCAGTCTGGTGAAGTTGTTGGGAATTGCAACAACCCAAGTGTACTTATAAACAGGACTGGTAGATCTGTAGGCTCACATGGAGGCTCCTCATCTTTATGGCTTGAGTCTGTGCTCCTAATATCCAATCCAGGAGTAGTCCAGCTTAGCCTGTTTTTTTAAGAAGATGTTTATGCAACTCAGCAAAAGTTCAAGACAAAAAGCAGAGCTTTTTCAAACTAATGTACTAACTTATTAGTATAGTCCATGGATGGAACTGCTTCAAACAGCTAAGGGGAGCATGGAACTTGAACTGAATAGACCAAAAGTAGAGTGCTGGAAATAAGATTTAAAGAAGTATTAGAACAAACTACTCTATTTTCCCATCTTTTAAATTATCTTCTGCCACAACTTTATTTTTTGTTTGGAAAGGTTAATTCCTCTGCAATCTCTTGGACCATGCAGCTCCCTGGGCTCTTATCCCACTCAACTGTGGATGACTACCAGGAAGCTGGAATTAGGAACCAGGTGATAAACCTTTCCAGTTAAAGAACAAAAAATTTGAAGAACAGCTGATATATGAGAGCTATGCGATGCTTGACACGATGGTGTCTTTATTCTTACACTGTCTCTTGATTTTTTAAAATGATGGGAGGGTGCATGGTTTCTCTCTTTAACCATAGGGTCTAGGTTAACCAATCAAAGCAATATCTTGTGGCAGGGAGCAGTGCCAAGTGAGGGTCAAAGCAACCTTCCCATTAGTGCATATTTGTTATTTATGAACACGGCTGTGCTGTTCTGTCCCTTCAGCAGTGATTTCACTCTGGAGGCCAGAGGACACACACCACACCAGGTCACTGACACCAGAGAATACCTTCATAATGTTTGAATCTTTTTTTTTTTTCTATTTAGCAAGTTTTCTTATATTTTTTCTTATTCTCCCGAAAGGAAATAAATGACTTTACAACAAGCATGCTGGTTTATCCCAAACTCTGAAATGGTAGTACCTGTTTAAAGTCTCACATGGGACTTCTTCCTTAAAGAACCCTACAAAGGTAAACATTAAGATTAGCTAAAACAAAAAAAAAAGATAAAATCGGTTTAATAGGAAATTGATTTTAAAAGATCTCTGTAGACAGAACCTCTGTTAGCATAAATGGATTTTCTCTCTGTATTCTTTGGGTCTATTTATTCTATCCAGGCTAACACACATGAGATAGATCAGATTTCAGGTCCAGGGATCCAGTAAGGACATTGAACCCTTGATTGACAAGTTAACAATTTTGTTAACATAAACCATTACATTAAAGTGGCAAAACACTTTTTGATTCCCAAACATATATAGATTTTATCCCTATCAATGGGCTCCATGTAAGAAAATTGGCTTTTCTGAGAGCTAAGAGCAAGAGATGATTGGAGTGAGACTGTACTAAAGACTCTATCTACTGAGACTGGTATTTCTACTGATGAACTTAAAGGGTATCATAAAGCAGATTTTCACAGTTGGAAATATTGAGGTGACAAATGTGAGGTGGCAACACAACATTCTAAAGGTGACCCTGCTGCTTGAATGGTTGTGCCAGAATCTCTGACAATCTTTATTTCATTTATCAGAATTTAGAAGCTGATGGAGAGAAGTTGTACAAGATTAGCTCAGATTTCTTAGACTACTCATTTTAAAAATCAACATGAACCTTGACTATAAAAATTTGGAAGTTCCAGCTGAATGATGGGTAGACCATTAGATTGAATAATTTTTTTAGGTTGGAAATGAAAAATAAATAAAAATAAATTTCACTTTGATCAGGTTTGAATCTCTTTTCATATTGAATGATAACAGGGTACCTTAGGTAAACTAAAAGCAGTCCTAGAATTATGAATGATCTTCTAGAACTGAAAGCATAGGTATACAGTGAATATGAGACAGAAAATATAATTAATGTTACAAAAATTTCAGAAGAGCTGAGTTTCTATAATTTCATTTTAAAAGCAAGAGAGGCCTATATTATTTCTAACCTCAATTATGTCTATCCCACCGTTCTTAGCGATACTTTTACCAATTTCTATCACTTTAAATCACTTCTCTCACACCAGCCACTTAACCATAAACAATGCAGTTTTCCTTCAGTTTCATTATATTTGTGAGCATGAACTTTACTATATAAGGTATGTTTTATGTAACATCAACTTCAGCAGTTTTGACAGAAATCCCAGCAGATTAACTGAGTTATGTAGGAATAAAAATTCCATATAATCATGTAGGATTACATGAGATGAGATGAACAGATTTGACTTGTTTTGAAGTCCAAATGAGCACACTCAACTGTGACTGTACCTTCATGAAACTTTTATCATCTTCCTCTTGGAAGTGCAAACTATTCTATAGTTTTATTCAAGATTTCTGTGTAGCTTTCTAAGACAATGTTAATGCTTCAGTGAGTTTAAAGCCAAAAGACATCTTATTTTTTTCCCAGTGCTATCCACTGTTCCTCCTCATGAAACAGGACACATCAGCCTAGAAGTTGCTATTCCAGTTTAAAACTTTATTTCTAAGGAATTTTTATAAGTAGATCCTGAGAGTTATGCAAAGAGGATTTTAAACCATTGTTTCTTTCACTGAGAGCAGTGTAGAAACATCTCCGAAAGTACTAGTGTTGGCACATTCATGGTGCAGTATGAGAAAGAGGGACTTGTTAATATCCAGAAGTAGTAGACTCATTACCACAAAAGTTTGACTAAGCCTTGCCTACTATGCTCCTATCTTAAAAGGAGCTTAGAGTTCTTTACAGTCTGATCCATTGTATGGAATGTCTGAGAATTTAACCCTACTCCAGCTGAAACCATTACAGCACTTGTAAGAATAATTTTTATCTTAAAATTAATTTATGTCAATGAATCATAAGCACAAGATGTTCCTATTCCCATTGGTTGTCCCAAAACTTATTTAATGTGTCTCAGTATTGTTAGTAAATTTGGTATTGTAATTTTTTGGAGGAAGAGGATAAAGGAGAAAACAGGCCTTGGAAAGCTAGTGGGTGCTCTGGATTGAGGGTGGCTTCAGGGTATCAAGGGAGAGAACTTTTATTCTTTTCCTCAATTATTAGAATAATTTCTTCTCAGAATTCATTAGTCCTCTGTATTTTCCTTAAATCTATCTCCTTTTTCACATAGCAATATATTTTGTCACCCCTTCCAATTAATGTGCAAGAACAACCCACCAATTCTCCTTCATTTGCTTCCTAATTTACTCTAAAGGGAGAGAGAAATTCTGTCTATCATTTTACTAGAGAGAGGGGACAAGATAAAAAAATAGAAGAGAGAACACTGGCATATTCCCTTGCTAACAGGTTAAGTAGAAATCTCGTTATGTGGCAGATTATAGGAGAATTAAAGTCAGCTTTTGTACGCATAAGCAGAAGCTGCCATGCCCTCCTGTCTTCTCTGTACTGCTGGATTGATGTTTGGGCATAAATGATCACAGTTTAGGAAGTGACTGATGAGTGAGACTCAGAATTTAATGGATGTTGCTTCTGTTTGAGTGAAAGAGAAGTGGTACCTCAGGACAACTTGATTCAGCTGCTGCTGCTTTTGACTAACGAGCTCTGGATGAAGGAGAATGAACAGTCATAGCTGGCTTGGGGTGGGTGCAAACATTTGTTTTACCACTGTTCTCATTTTTGTACAGTAAGTGAAATAAATATAGTGACAAATAACATGTTTTTTCTAGAATAATTACATGCCTACTATATTGTACAGGCAATGTACAATATAGTTATATTGTACAGACAATGTTATCAAGGTATCCCCTTCATAAGCAGAACTGTGGCAATAGTACAGTATAGCTAGAATAAGAATTTTTGCAAAGGATCTGTGTGTAAAGAAATAATCTGCTTTATGTAGCTAAGTAGCTCCTCTAGTATACTGACATCTCAGCCTCTAACCAGTGTATTTAGCTGTCATATTCAAACGTGGAGTTTTTAATCTCTATTCAGGGCTTTGCAAAGGAGTAGAATTGCAGTAGAGCCATACTGACACCAGGAGGTTATCAGCATTACTGGTCAAAGGTGGATGAACTCAAAAGTGTTAAAACATCTCAGAAAAGCTTTTTTAAATTTCAATCAGTAAACAAAAAATGGACATAAACCACACCCCCAGAATGTCCACTTTCATTGCATTTTTTTTTTCTGATGTTCTATTTTTAGGATAGCTATCCTCTTGTTCTTGAGGATTTCAGGCTTTTCAGCTAACCCTGCATATCACACAATCATGAGAATGAGGACTTTCCTTTGATAGTCACAATAAAGTGCAAAGGTATTAGCAGAAAAGTCATTGCAGGAATAAATTTGAGGATCCAATCAAACAAAGGAAAGGTGCATGTCTGAAATTCCAAATTATAAAATAATACAGAGAGATGATTCTCCTCACTTCCATTGTTTTTCTTTGTCCTATTTTTTAAGATGGGCTGCAACTGGCTAACTTTTAGCACATCTGCTGGGCCATTGTTTTGGTTGCTCCCTCTTGCAAAAGCAGGAGAGATCAGTTTGAAACTATTATGAAATTTGAGTTCTGTATCACTACAAACCAGTTTTGGAAAAGAAGATTGCAGAGCACATGCCTCTGTGGTGCACACTATCCAAAGTCAGCCCCATAGAAAATACATGGCATTTGTAGAGGCAACTAGACAACTCTTCAGACCCCTTGAAGACTGAAGCAGCAACAATCAGTCAAGAAAGTGAGAATAGAAAATGAAGTGTACACATTTGTGAGATAGATAGAGACCTTTGGAACTTAAGGGAAAGATTATACTTCCTCTTAAATTTAGGCTTGAACACAACCAAAATATCAGAAAATCATCCTGGATTCCTTTGTTTAGAATCATAAATGTGAGGCTATGATATATTCTTTAATATCAAGTCCATCTAACTGTGTCATGATCAGTAATAACCTGGCCAGTGATTCTTAGTGCTTAAGCAGCAGGGAAGATGACAATATGAATTTCAGGTCATGAAGTTCTATCTCAGCTAACCAGCTTAGCAAGATAAATCAAAAAATACGTATTAGTATTACAGCTGTTGGTGGGTAGAGGTTACCAGACTTAATGATAAGGCCAAATATTGGTGTGCTGCACCAAATCCAACTCTAAATTGATTAATGTGTGATATAGGGCTTAGATTATTTTCTCCATAATGACTTAGTTGTGTCTTTGAATACTGTTTTGTAAAAATATGATACCTTCTTTGGTGTTGCTCACTACAAAGCATTGTTAGGCATTATGACCCCGTTCTTTTGGGCGGGTAAGTTGAGATGGCTCTGTCACCTGGAGTTATATTAGGGAATACAAGTGAATGTCAAGTAGCTTTGTTGGTTTCTGTAGGGAATAAATATTAACTATTAGTACCTGTCAAAGATGTGACAGATGGAGAAGGGCCAGACAATACACAAACTCTGATTTCACTGAATCACATTTCACTGAAATGTGGTTTTTGGAGGGGTTACCTGCGCTGAAGTGCAGACTGTGCAGTTATGTGGCCCTAATTCCAGCACAGCATTATTTCGGAGCATTTGTGCTTCATAACAATTTAACCCAGGGATTTAATTCTAAACGCTTGCCTGAACCCTTCCACTGGACTGCCACTAGGTGGGGAGGTCGGCTAACAGTTTGGAAAAATCTGTGCATTTCCCTGGGTGGGGAGTTACAGGATCCATGTCCAGGGGCCGGGGAGTGGGAAACGGATCCCGTGAGCGTGGGACTGCTTCTCCCAAAAATTTATGCCCACTCTGCACAGGAACCCAGTGTGAACCTGCTGCTTGAGTGGGCTTCAGCTGCACAAAGTTACTCCAGCTTCAAGTTAGTTCTGCCCTTTTTCCCTATGAGTTGTGAGATTTTAAACTCCATGCATGAAATGAATTACAATTTAGGTTCTAGTAAAAAAGATGAAAAGGAGATTTGAAGTAAGATTACTTTTCTCTTCCAGTGAAATCTCTCTTACATTTAAAATCTCTACTGTATAATTCCTCTCCTTATTTTCTCTCATTAAAAATTACCAATAAACAAGTAGGAGAATGGGATAATTCTACACACAAAACAAAATGCTAGCTGCTTTATCTAAAATGTCTGATATTTATAATTTTTAGAGACAACCAAACCTTCAATTATTCCCTTCATCCTCACTCCCTCCATCCATCCTTACTCTTTTATTTATCAAAAAGGCATTTAGACAGCACATTTCCATTTCACATTCCCAATAACGATCCCCCACACTTAATTAAATAAATATTTATTTTCATTTAAAACTGTAACTATAATGAGTATCCAAACTACACTTAGAACAAAATTTGGAAAAACATAACACTGTTTAATAGGAAAAATTGTGAAAATTCAAGTTTGGTTTTTCAAGTGAGTTGGAATGTCATAAATGTTGGCTAATAGCATAAATATTTATATGACTGGGTAAACAGTGGCATAAAACATAAAATGAAGATGTTTTTTCTTCCTAAAAGATTAATCTTATAAAAGATAAGAACCTTGCAAGGAAAACAACAATAAAGCAAAGCATCTGTATTTTGAGAATACATTGTTTTTAAATATTTCCTTCTAAGTTATAGTTTGCTGTGCTTGTCAAACTCACAGGACAAAATCCTAATTGCAAGCTTTAATTTCCTCTCCCAACTTACATAATTCATGCCATTATATATATGTGTAGTGCCTTTCCCCGCCTCAAGTGAAAAAGCTACACTTGTTTTCAAAGCCAAACTGCAGTTCTCTGTCAGAGAACAGCAGAGTGGCATCTAATGTACGAAGTGCTGTGAGAATCGGAGGAAGAGGTGTGTGAATGTGTTCTGGGTGCTTTTGTTAACTTGTTCCATCTGTGTTTTATAGATGTTAAAAGTGAATAAAAAAAAACCCAAAAAACACCATTGTTGGATTTTGGAGTTTTTAATTGACCAAAAAATCATCATCAATAAACAGGGATTTACCTATTAAAATACAGTAATTTTCAAATTCATTACATAATATTCTCTCTGACTAGATATAAAACTGACTGAAAAGAACCAACAAATATCAGAGAAAGAGGCAAAAACCAAATTCAAAACAAGTAAACTATTGGGAGAGAAAGGGAAAGCTTGAGCTGGGAAAAGCACTATGTGTTATGGTCTGCTTGGCAAGGTGGTTATTGGTCAAAAGTTGGACTTGACACTGTTGGAGGTCTTTTCCAACCTAAATGATTCTGTGATCTCTAGCAAGAAGAAAATGAACTGTGGTCAAGTTCATATTACATAAATACATGGTGTTGATTTTATTTTTTAATTTATTGTTTTAATTTTGGAAGTTGTTTTCTATTAAAAACACAGAGGCAGAAATGCATTTCACTCCTGCTGCTGTTAGCTTAAAGAAGAAATACAGCAAATGGTTTCTGGTCTTACTGCTGTGGGAGACAGCTATACGGGCTGTCAAACTTTGTTATATAGAAAGCTGTCTAGCCCTGACTGAAATTCAACCAAAGTGATTTTTATATTTGAGATAAGATTTGGATAAAAATCAGACAAAATACCACAGCCTTTCCATGTGTCAGGCATTTTCTCAAAACCAACCTTCCCATCTAATGCTGCTTCCCAAATTTATCTGGGCATAACTAAGTGAAATGATCTTAAATCTGAGTGACACTTGTATGTTATGATGAAAAGACACTCATATATCTTACAGATGACCGCTTGTTTGCATTGGAGTCTGTACATTTTATAAGTGTAAAGAAATTTTTCTCAAGTGCTTTCTCAAATTTTCCATTGTGTTTAACTTTCAGGGAAACTTCAGATTGTTGATGGCAGATTGGAAATGGAATTCTTGACTTGCATTTCTGTGCTGAAAGCAAATGAGCAAACAAAATATTCCCCATAGTTCTGAACCCATAATGATAAATTATTCTAAAATGTGGAGAATTTAGAGAATATAAGTTTTCAGGTTTCGGAAGGGAGAGGTAAAATATTACATCCACTGTATTTCTTTGGTCTATTTTTTCTTGTCTTACACGACTTAAACACTGTGTTATATAGATTTCTTAGGTCCAAATGAAAGAAACATCCTTTTGCCTGTCTTCCTTTGAATCAACTGAGCTTTATATGCAGGATTTAGATCTCCAGCATTTCTATAGTATCATACTGGAGATCATATCCTTGCTCCCAAAGAACTTTTGCAGCCACTGGGTGGAGAACTTGTCTAACAAAATATCTCATTATGACAGAGTGAAAATCAATCCAACTTTACTTTGCTGGCTGGGCAAATTTTTCTAATACAGGTCATATATTAGGCTCTTCTTTTTCAGTGGTCAACGTGGTTCAATTTCCAGCTAGGACATAATTTGCACAATAACCTGAAGTTGAAATTAATACTCAGAAACAAGCTGTACTGGGCTTAAGAAAAATCCATTAAGCTGTCTGCATTAGAGGAAGAAGCTGACCAATGGAGTTGAAGCACATTTGTTATACTGTAAGAAGAAAGTTTCAGACAAATATCACAGGAACCAGGATGACACTCCAATAAGGTAACTTTAGGTTTAATCTCAACTGCAAATAAGAATATTATTACAATGATTTATATGTAGTACTGTCTTGTCTAAAGGAATCAGATGAGATCAGAGCCCCACCGTGCTAAACACTCTCCTCTTGTCTCCAGCACAAGACTGTACCTTTCCAGTGGAGTTTGTGTTTAAGTATATAAAAATAAGCATTATTTGGAAGGCCAAAGAATAAAGCAGAGTGGTCCAAAATCACAGAACTGGTAAGGGACAAAGCTGAGGGCAGGATCCAGGATTCTGAGCTTTGGTCTTGTCTTCTTTATAGAATCATAGAATGGTTTGGATTGGAAGCGACCCTAAACATCATCTAGTTCCCCACTCTGCTGCCATGAGCAGGGTCAAGTTTCACTAGACCACGTTGCTCAAAGCCCCATCCTGCCTGGCCTGGAACAGTTCCAGGGATTGGGCATTCACAACTTCTCTGAGCAACCTGTTTCAGGTGCCTCGCTACCTGTTAGTGAAGAGTTTCTTACTATTATCAAATCTAAGCCCCTCTCTCTCAGTTTGAAGCCATTCCCCCTTGTCCTATGCAGCCTTGTATTCTTGTTGCTCCCAGCCTCCATGACACTATGACTTTGCAGTGTCATTATGTTAAATACATTTCAAAACACAGCATGTGGTATTTTAATATCTGATACAATGCAGAGGTTTTGTGAAACAGGGAGATCTGTGAGGTTCTGGTGGACCCTGTTAGGAACTAGATAATTTGAAAATTATTGCTTTTAAAATAGATGAAGTGGAGCTCTCTGGATTTTAGTTAAAATTATCTGCTGTATATTTCTATTGCAAAAATCTTTGCAATAATGTCACAAAAAACCCCATATCATTGAATAGACTAAATTGTTAATAATATTAGGATATCGCAATTGATATACTTTGATTTAGAAAGATGGAAATTATTCTGGGATAGATTATGCCAGTTTCACTCCCATTTAACAGTAACTTCTGTTGCAAATCATCTCACTGGTAAACACAAGCAAAGTACTATAGAAAAAAACGTGGTCCTGGTAATAGTAATGGCAAAAAACTTTGAATAGAGTTTGAAGAGCAGCAAATTTCATTATTCATAATGAACAACGTGAACTGGCTTCATATGGGTGCCTAAGCAATCTCTCTTGACATCCTTGTATATGTGTATGCTCCAAAAACAGCATTACCCAATTAACCCTTTACTTGCTACCCATGTTGCTGGACAAAGTTCCTGTTCCTAATGATTATTCAAACAATGAGTTTGTAAGTAGCAAATAGACTGAATATTCAAACTATTTTGTGTCTGAATAAACCAACAAAAAAACCTAATTGGCTCAGATCAAATAAAGGCGTCTCTGTTTTTCCTCATTCAAACCAGAAACTAAATTATTTCATGTTGTGCTAACCATGGTATTTATATAAGGATAACCAAAGAGAAAAACATAGTTACAGATATGATGTATTACTGGTGGAAATAATGTTGCCCTTTTACTTAAAAGTCCAGGGAGATTAAACTAATTTTCCCAGAAGCTTGAAACCCAAATTCTTCTTTTTTTTTCTGAGAGAAGTATCCTGTGTGATGTGCTGTATTCACCCATTTAATATGGCATTCTCTCATATGAATGGTGTTAAAGTTCCCAAACAGATATTTAAATATTATTTTTTTCTAGTATGAAATATGTATATTTAATATTCAGTGGCCAGAATACTGATCTGAGCCTCAGGAGAGCTGTTGTCCTTTCACTGCCCTATGAATCAGAATAGCTCAGGAAAACTCCTGATAGGGCATTTAGAGCTCTCTTTTCCACCAACTGGATTTAAATTTGGAGTTTCCCCAAGAAACTGGGGTCTGCTGAAAGGTGTTAGTGGATGAGGGCTGTCTTGGAGAAGCAAGATAGAAATAAGTCTCTTCCTACTGTCATCCCAATATATTCCCTAGGAGTTTAAGTTATGCAATTATAGAGAGGTTCTGTCTTCTAAAAATGCAGAAAAAGTGGTCATAAACTTTCATTACAGAATTAAAGAGAATAGGTCTGGATTCAGCCGTAGCTGTGTGGCTGAGACTCATGAGTTTAAGTATTCTACCACATCCTTTTAACCTCACTAACAGAACAAAAGTTGATATTCCCCTGTTTTCCTTGCTGAACTTAAGTTAGCATATCCTGCCTTTCATGCACAAGGACCTTTATTATAAGTTTCCTGACTTACACAAGTAAGGAGTAAGTGGAAGCAGGGAGTGAGGATGCAGGGAGAACTTTCCCTTTTGGTCCCCCAAAATAAATTTTGGAGAAATTTACCTTTTTCTGTGGAACGAAAAGCTTAGTGTTCCAAGCTGGTCAGTAAGAAGGCTGTCCATATTTGCAAGCACTCTAACCTCACTTAGGTGCTGAACCAAAGCTTATGACAGGAGGCCTGTGGCCCCTTTGAAATCTTTATACTGTTACTAGCTCCACTGTGGAATGGTTTTTTTTTCAGCTTGTATATTGGACTGTGCAGAAGAAAGAAATGTAATCACCTCCTGGCTTTCTGTGCATGTTCAAACACGTTCCCCCTTTCCCTCCCCGACACATAGTTGTCACAGTGTAAACATTCTGCTAAATATTTCCTCCACCTGCTTCAAACAATTAAAGAATCATCTCTTAACAGGAAAAATAAATGTACCAAATGTCACAATGCCTCAGGGGGATCGAAAATGATAAAACAAATGTTGTAACATTCTATTTTTGATCCAAAGGTAAACAAAAGAAATTATGTGTGCACGTGTGTATACACACAGATTCATTCTATTGGTCATGTAATCCATCACTGAGGCTGTTGGTTAAGGGATAAATTACAGTTCCAACATATTTTCCAAACATTTAAACCTTTCTCATAAAATTATTTTGGGCTGAAAAATATCTCCTGCTCATTCTCAAGCCAGGTCTCGGAAGTGAATTTTCTTGGAAGGGTTCATAAAAAAATACGTTCAGTGGTTTTATTTTCACATAATAACTTTGAAATACGTTAGTTGACATTTTCCAGATGCACTTTTGTGCTCAGGAGCTCAAAAGAAGCCCTTATTCAGGAGACAGAATAAGTGACAAAAAAAAAAAGACGAGAAATTTTTACCTTTAACCCTTCTCATTGTTATATGAGAAAAACAGTTTTGTTCTAATAGATACACTATAATATTTTTGAAGCATAAATCTGCTAGTTCTTATTGTCTCTTTTTATCAGGGCTAAATTCTGCAAGAAAGTGTAGATCAGCTCTTTCTAGTAAAGAATATACTTTCTTCCCCAGGAAATTAGGTCTAGACTAACTAGGCCTTTCACTGGTGCAAAGCATAGGAGGTGGTTCAAAGAGGAGAGGAAAGAAATGCCTCACTGTTTTCCCTTCAGAGCTTCCAGGAAGTGATCTTTTGAATTAGAGATAAAACAGGAGATTTGCTGAGGGCTCAAGTTCTGGATCGTGTGTGTGGATGTCTAAGAAATTCAGATTGCTATTTAGAGATTTAGAAATCTCCTGGAGGCTAAAAAAAAGAGAGCTAGCTTTCAGCAATTCTCAGAACCTTATGCACAAAGGATATTTGTTACTATGTTTTTGCATAATCAACCTGCTCATTTATTAGACCCGTATATTGCTTTGTGGTAGTACAGTCTTAGCTATTTGGAAGGGAGCCTGTGGATGTTCTCACTGCTTTCCTTGGTGCCTACTTTTGTGTCCAGGCTTCACACTGTCAGCTAGCCCTGGGATAGAAAGAAATAATCCATAACAGTCTCTGTGTGGATATCTCAAGCTAATCTCAGCATGAAATCACTGACAAATCATTTGACTTGGAGGCTTCAGTTAATTTCTAGATCCATTGTGATTTTGTCAGGCATCTTAGGATACACTTGAATTAGATTTGCAAGGGTTAATGCAAGCACTTGAAACATCTTTTGGAGTATTGACCTGCACCAACCTCCATAATGCTGTGACTACACTGCTGCTCATGGTCCTAATGTGATAGAAAGAGCTAGCTCAGGGAATTCTATGCTCCAGTGCAGTCTGTGCCCTAGACATGTACTGCCTGCTTCTAAAATAAGTGTAAGAGGAATAGCAGGGATTTTGTGAGGATAAATATATGAATGATTATAAGAAGCACAGTTATGCTGAGCCATAAGCCTGCCTAGGCAGCACAGGAGATGCAGTCCTGCAGAGTGAGAGTGTACAATATTGTTGATGCAGTGGCCTTCCTTTTTGGTGCTGCTCCTGGCTAATAGCATTTAAGCTGCTGACATTTGAATCAATAACTAGTTATCCCTTTTCAGAAAGGAGATCATTCGATAATGGAAATGACAATGAAAGCAAAGGTGGACTCATCAAATGCAAAACGAAAGCATTGTTTTCAGCGGCCTCAGCAGAATCCTCAGTTTCTGCTTTCAGAGTTTCTGCTCCTGCTCTCAAAAAACAGTTAGCCTTTTCTTGGGTGCTCTGCTTGAACACCGACAGGACTTTTTAGATGTTAGAGTTGATTGTTTTATCTGCTCAGAGGACATTATCAATCTGTCTTATTTTCATGAGGAAGGTAAATTATTTAAAACTTGATAACATGTAGACTTCTCTACCAAAGAGCATGTTGCTGATGCCATATGCTGGACACTGGCACTTAATGATTTTGAATATGTATGTTTAAGAATGAGATCAAAAAAGAGAAAAATAACTACTGGATTTAAAAGTGTCCAGTCAAAAGTTCATGCACCCCTAGCTTTGTCTGGTAATCTCCTATTGAAATCAATGAAAGTCTCCCTCTGGCTAGATGGAACTTGTTTGGAGTCCATATGAATCACATAGTCATTTCTGTATTTGCAGTTTGAGTTAAACCTAGGGCAACAGTAATTTCCAAAAGGGCAGAAAGGAACTGTTGACAATAGAAAAAAAAAATTGCAAAGATTGGTGCAAGTGAAGGCCTATTTCTATTGAAGCCTTTTAGAAAGGAGAGCAGAACAATGGAGTGAAATAAATGGAGATTTCATTGTGAACTTTACAACAGTATCAGGTTGCAGCAAGAGTTAAAAGTACTTTTTCTGGAGATTATTGGCACAGCATCAGATTTTGAATACAAAGTGCTAAAGAGAATGGAAAAACTTAAGTGTCTTGATATTTTAGGATGTATTACTACATGCACTTCAGCCTCTTCCTCACAGGTTTGGCTCATTTTTCTGAAGCTTTAAATAGCTAAAAAATGGCTTTCCTATGTTTCCCTGATATTCTATTATATTCCGTTCTTTCTTTCTGGCATGTATGATATAGTGTAATGACATCACATCCATTAAATCTGTCTCTCTTGCTTTCAGATACTTGTTTAAGGTTAACTGAGGCACATGGGTTCTATTACATGTGTTTGATGCTATTGAAACTGCAGAGCTCTAATTCATAATACCTTTAAAACAATGAAAGAATAACCTCTAAATGGGTCACTGAAGTTGATACAGGGCTTCTGCACTAACAATACCATATATTTTATATGATCAAAACACTTTTCGTTTCCTGAACTCTTCATATTGCCAGGGAATGTAATCCATACTCTGTTTTCTTTTTTATAAGGGCTGATAATTTGATAATAGGTATATTAAATTTAATATTAATACCCTCTTAACTGCCTGAGAAGTGACACCTACAGTACTTCTCATCATGAATCTTTTGTTAAGCAGTTGTTGAACTGGGATGAACATTACATATATGTATATATATACCTACATATATGTATATACATAGAATTATAATCCCAGAAATACTCCAATATGATAAGACTGTTTAAGTCTAACATTGTCATAAAATTAATTGCTTTTTTCCTATATCTCTATTTATGGAGTAGCCAAAATTTGAAAATTGCAACATTGTCTCTCTAACAAGTCCACAGAGAATAAATCAGCTCATGAACAATAAATTTTTAAATATGCTATTATACATATTAGACCTAATTTGAAAGTGGCAGATGAAGATCATATAATTTATGAGCTTCAGACAGGTAAATGTTCTGTGTAAACAGTGAGATTGAGATGGTTCCTTTCCAAGCTGTTTTCTTGGAATTTTTCGTACTTGTCTATTAGACATGATACTCCCCCAGCCCAAAGCTTTTCTCTTGCATGCAAGGAAAATAGAGGAAATAAATTTTGACATCTGGAGATGCAATGCAGTGTTGCCTTTTTGTATTGTTTCAGTTTGGGGTAGGAGCAGGGCAAGAAAAGGAGGTATTTGTGAATGTTTGATTAATTTCTTCTTCTTTTTTTTCCCCCCAGACACTATCAAGAAAGTAGATTTCTTCCAAAATTTTACAAAATAACACTTTTTTCAAATGAATTTTCACTATAATTGCAGTACCCATTTAAAATTATTTTCTTACTGAAAAGTAGACCTAAAATATATTTATTTAATAAATAACCAGCCTTTTTGCTTCATGCTTTAAACCCTGATTTTAATTTTATTCTTTTTCCCTCCATCTTACTGGTTAAATAAAAATAATAGCCTGCACAGTGGGAATGAAATTGAAATTAAAAATATTATCTATTTTAAAAGCATTTAAAATCCTTCAAAACCCTAGAAAAAAAACATAATTTAATGAAAAATATACAAGTTATTGTTTTGGGTTTTTGTTCCCAGACAAGGTTTTTCTTCAGAAATGGGCATGAATCATGGTAAGTTTTTTCATAGTAGTAATCAGAAAGCTTTGCAGCTGAAACCAGTCAAATTACGGCTTCTAAATGTAGACTTTTTTTTGTTAAATGTTTAGTATAGCCATTCGGGGAAACATAATGTTGTTTGCTGCTAGCTAGCACAGATTGAAAGTATTTTTCAGTCTCGATGTTGAGTTGTCTGAGAACCTCTGTTTATATTGCATCCTATTTATGCAAGAAAATGAACTTCATTTTGATGCTAGTATCTTTGAAATAGAGGATAATTTGCACTGCATGGATTCTGTCTGCAATATCAGCTAAGTTTGCAGAGAAAACTAGTGGTAAAAACAGCAATGTTCAAACAATTTCACACAACCTTATCTGTATTCTATACTGGTAGAAGTCTATGGATTAGAGGTGTGACAATTTACTTAAACGTTACACCAGTGTAAGTCCTAATAGCTCTTAGTGTAATTTTATATGTTAAATTTCTAAATCAAGTGACCAACATGTGTTTTTCAAAAACATCATTTGTGACTGCTTGCTGCTTTTTAATTTCTGCTAAGAATTATGACACGCAACTCACATTCAAGAAGTTAGTCGTAAAATGCTATTGCAAAAATCATTCTCCAGTAAACTTCCCAAGAGATTGAACTCCTCTCAGTCCTAGTGAATGAGATTTGCTCTGTGATCCTTGAAACAAACCCTAGGTTGAAGACAAGTTTATGAAGGCATTGGCTGATCTAGTGTGACCTTGTATTTGTCCAAACAGTGTTTCTGTTGAGAAGCACAGACTCCACCAGCCTGGGAATGACTATGCACTATGGAAAAGCAGACTTCCACGCTTTGGAGTACAGGTATCAACATCAGGTTAGCATCTGCCCATCTATACTGACAATGTCATATAAATTTGCTGAATGATTTAAAGGTAGAATTTCTGACTGGAAAAGTGGAATCTAAAAGAATTTCTTGTACTTCAGGGGTACATATTGACATAATTATTTTCATTATTTTACAGAAAGGATTTACTGTTTTCACAGAACATTCTTTCCCATAACACTAGAATATTACACAATGGAGACTGCTCTTTGTTGCATTTTTTACAGATTTCCAATGGATTTAAGTACAGCGGTGTATTAAATAGATATGAGATACAGGCTTAGGCAATACCCAGAAAGTTTAACCATTATTAGCATTCTCCTTGGCACAGCTTTCAACTAGATCATCTAATCCTTTCCCAGACCATTGTCAAGAGTGGTTTGGGAGATGGCCGGACTGAAGATGGATCTAGTAAACAGCTTGTATAATAGTTGTGGAAGAGAAAGGAGTTTAGTTGTATTAAATAATTTGTTGAGCTTATGAATGAGCAAGGTTTTAAATTTGAGTCTTCTAAATCTTTGAAAAATATCCTATCTGTGGGCCATTCTTTCTTTTGCTTGTGATTGCTCCATACAGAAGGTCTTTGTTTTTATAGTTTTAAATCTTCTGTCATTTACTTTTGAAATTAATCAAGTTTCTCAATAACCATATCTTAATGAATGCATATGTAGGGTTTTGTCTGAATAGCATTAAACAGGATTCAATGAATAGCCTATGCAGTCCTTGGGACATGTTTTTTTCTTATTTTTATGCTTTCACTTTATTGGGTAGATTTTCCAACAATTTCAGCTTATCCCCGAGAATACAGGTGCTCTCTAAGCCTGAAAATACATTCCCCACTATTCACTCTTGCTCTTGAGTATTTCCGATGCAACCAGATTGAAATGTGCTTCTGATATTCTGAGTGTCCTGGCTTCCTAACATTTTTTTAAAGGGTCATTCACTTTACTGAGAGTTTTCAACTGAATGAAAAATTCACTGTATTTGATTTTTCCATTCTCACATGCTAAAAGCAGAGTGAAGTACAAAATTATCTTCTTTGAACTTAAAAATTACCATATCAAGATTGAATTACAGACATGATGAAGAGATGCATCTCATCCAAATGAAGCATGTATGTGCTAGTTAGTACTAGTATGCCAACAAGAAGCCAAGAAGATTTCCAGAAATCCTCAGCATCTAAGTCTTGATGATTTTCTAGACATGGTTATCTCCTGTCTAGTGTTATAATGACATAATATTTTTAACAGCTGATATCTCCCCCCCTTAATGATGGCATGTGGATTAACTCATTTGGAAATCCAGTTGACTACATACTGGAAGGAGAATGGGAGATCAGATATTTTTAAATACAGGTGTATTTGTTAGAACCCTGGAATAGCACAAACCTCTTTCATTTGTGTATATTTCAAACCTCTGTTTTGCAGAAAGATTGTAGTGCTCTCAAAAGGCCCAGTATTACATCCAAAACTACAGGTGAAAAACCATTATTCCAATTAGCTATCATCAGTGGTTTCATTTGTCACCAATTATTTAACTTCATAAATCTTTGAGGATTTTGCAAGTAAAGCTCATGCAGCTTTGAAACTGGCTTTTTTTGTTATTTTTAAAAAAATCTGATTATTCACAGCTTGCTAATTTGTAATTGGACTTTTACAACTCAAAAACCTCCAGATTCCATAAAAACTAATTTATCTTTTCTTGGTTTAATTGTGGTATTCACACTCAAAACTGTGGAGTGAGATTGCTTCTAGTGAGTTGTATGCAGTGTTCTGGAACTAATAAAATATATTATTGATTGCTTAATGAAAAGCACCATGTTCATAAAAATTTACTGTGGCTGAGGGTAGATACAAGAGCAACTTCTTATTCTGTTTGGAGGATCACCTGCCATTTTACTTGGGTGTATTTCTGCATATCAAGTGTGCTTTTAAATTAAGTTATGGTTGCCTACAGGGCACTATATTGGGTGGCTCCATTAAGGTGTCCTTATACTTTTCCTTCCATGCAGTGCTACCCGTTGCTTTTAATTTAGCTTAAGATCATCAAAATTAATTATGATAGAGTGTATTAAAAGTTGAAATAGCAAATCAAGGAGTTTTATTAAGTGCCCTTTAGATTTCCTTGTGTTTTTAGTGGTTTTAGCTTTTCATTTGCTCATCACAGTCTGATTCATCGTGATTACTATGAAAAAGATCAGTAAAGCAGAACAGAAATGTCTGACGATGGCTGGAATAACAACAACTCTCATTTTCTAGCTGGTTTGATATCCCTACTAGCCAAAATAAATGTATAACTGTTCTAGTAGTGCTGGTGACTGCTTGTAGGTGCTCTTCCCCTGTTGAGATGTTTGGTCTGTGCACTTGGCAGCAAAGCAGTGGCTGTATTTTAGGCATATGAAAATGCTGCTGGTCCCCCTACATCATCGTAATGGCAAAAATTCCAGTGTCAGTGGCAAATACCAGCAACTATCTCTGCACTGTGATAAGTCTTGTGGTGGGGAATGGTCTCCCCCACTATCAGCTGGACATGGTGCAGCATGCCTGCTGCACTGAGTGCTCAGGGCAGGATTTATTGTAGTTTTTTGATGCACAGTTGCTGTGGACGGGTGAATACCTATCCAGTGTTCCTCTGGGGTCAGTTTGTTTCTGTACTGTGTTGGTTGCTGTCCCAGAGCATAGATCTTGTGAGGTTCCTCTAGACACAAGCTCCTCCTGGGATCCTAATCTACTTGGTGCCCAAGTGAATAATTTATTCTGTCATTCAAGTTCACACCTAATAAACCTTTGTCTTCCTGTGAAAGCAGAGAAACTTTCTTTACACAAATGCTTGAGGTTGTTCAGTCCTCTGCATCTGCTGCATCTCTATTAGTGTCTTACCACCTGGCTGCTCAAGCTTAGGGTGGGATGCACCTGCAATTGGAGAATATGGCCTGGCATTCATTAGTGACATTGCATATACAAAGCTCCCCACATAAGAGATTGTAATATCCATGGTGGATTCCAGACCTAATGACATAATTAACAATATGATCTCAGGCAGATAAGCCATCTACAAAACTCAACCTGGAAACAATCCTGCATGTGGTTCAGCAAACTATCATGTATTCATTTTTCTCATGCTGTAAAGTCATAGATTTTTAAGTGAAAAGACATTATAACCATCTATAATCATCTTCAGCCTTAACATATCTATCCCCATTACATTACTGCAGGTAATACGTTCAAAACATGTACAATACCCATTGATATGTAGATGGACATACTCTTGTTAACCACAGCCTACTTTCAGAGGTTTGATAGTTTAATGACCAACAGAATAACCCAATACCTGTACTTCAACCACTCCACTGAAATAAAGTACATAACAATCTCTGCCAAACATGGTGGTACTCTGTCGGAGTCCAGAGCCTCCCTTTGGCTGCCCCGGATGCCTCGAGACCCTGTCAGGGGGTTCAAGGACCTTGGCAAGAAGTCAAAAACACCTGTAGCTTCGATTTTAGCCCATGGGAGAGGCTGCCAACTTTATATGAGGAATTACAAGCCAAAAGGGTTCGAGTACTGTAATAGGGGAATTGACACAGGGTAAAAAAGTAGAATTTTGGGGTTTTTTTAGAATGTAATTCAGGGGTGCAAGATGGAGGAATCTGGGCGTGCCCTAGCCTTTTCTTCCTTCTTCTTGTCCCCCATGTCTTGGTGTGATAGTGACAGTTTTCTATTGGTCTAGAATAGGGACACACTGTCCAATATAGATTTTAGGTATTGGTACGGGAACTGTAGACATGGTACACATGATTTTGAGTATATAATGTGGGAGACGCCCAGGGCTCGGAGTAGACTGCCATGGCTTCTGTACTAGGTGGACCTCGGCAGGTCAGAGAGAAACTATTATAGATAAGAAAAAATAAACAACCTTGAAAACTCAGCTTCAAGCATTCCAGACCTTTTCTTTGGCTGCTGGGCTAGGGAAAAAAGGACTTTCACACTGTTGGGGTCTTGCCAGCAGACCCTGACAGTACTCAAACACATGTCTTAAATAGACTCGGGTCAAATTAGCATCTCATTTCTAGACGTACCTACTGGCAGTGTGGGTTATCTATACCAGGTTACCTATGAGTGGTACTCCTCAGGGGAAATCACCACTGCATATATGACCCCATATGCACTGGCTTCAAAACCATTAATTCCCTCTCAATCCATAGCACAACTTGTTCCTTTGTATCTCTGGCTCATATATCAAGGCCAACATACTACAAATCAAAGAATGCCATCTATTAACTTATGAAATCAACCACAATTCTTTTGAGGTAAAAGAGGGCAACAAGTATAATTTCATGAGAATGATACAATTCTTGGTAATTTTAATATCTTTTTTTGCAAAACTTAGTTCTCCTCAGTGTTTCAAATCCTCCCTTTTTTCTAGTCAAATTTTGTTTGGATTCACTTTTGATCATGTTATAGCTTTTCCTGACAGATGAAACTTCTACTGATTATCAGAAATATTATTTTACTTATCATGAGCATGTTGTCTCCAGGTCATTTGTCAAAGCAACATAATACGCTGTGTTTTTTCTGTCTTTCACACAGTGAGGTATATTTTGAAGATTGCATCATTACATCTTTCCAGAACCCTTTCCAATTCCTCGGAATACTTTTAGAATTACAGATATTAATTCTGGACACAGAATTCCAGTAATGGTGCCATTAATGCTGCCTTACCACTTTTATCATGTTCCCTTGCTTGCAAATCAATTAAGGATCATGTTAGCTCACTGAAGGAAATCAGGTTCAACTGCTCATCTACCATTATAGTAATTTTTTATCAATCTGGAGACAGAATCATTGCTCTTCACAATAGCTTTTCTCATCTTACAAATAGTCCTTGTTTCTAGATAGAAGTCCTTGCACTTGGCTGCAATAAAACCTACGTTTAGATCTGAACTGACCTCTGCAAACGGTCCAAGTCACTCTGTACAACTGACCTGTTCTCTCTATTATTTACCATTCCACCAATAGGTCATATCCAGTTCCCTGATTAATTGAAAGTAAAAGGAAATAGATTTTTTTTCTGTATAAATTAGTTTAATGCATGAGGCCATGACCCAAAGCCCATTAGACTCACTGAAAGAATTTCTATTGAATTTGGGTAACTTTAGGTTCTGAGTCAGTTGTAGTTTTGCTGTTTTAGAAATTGTTCTGATTCCAGGTTAGAGTAGAATATATGATAGGCTTTCCTGACAGCTACAGAATTGATTTTTCTTAGTTCGGTCTTTATTTATTTTTAAAAATTATTTTAATTTATATAAGTTTTGTTTCCCAGCAAATAAAAGCTGAACAATCCAGGCAGGATGGGACCAAAATCTGGCTTCAGAGCCCACACAGGAGTTAAAAATAATTTTCAGTAGCTTAAGGAGCTAATAGCATATGCATCCAGTTTCTAGAATTATCCATATGCATGGTCTTAATACGTTCTGTATTTTCTTAAAGCATAAATATGTTTGTTCAATTATTTTTCCTCAATGACACAAGAGTTGTTTGATTTGATAATCCTGAGTCAAAATTCAGGCAGGTTGTCAATGTTCTGGGAAAATACAAAATTTCATATTTTCATTCAAATATAGGACATGCTTTTTAAAACATAGAATAATCTTTCACATTTTATAATTTTAAAACATTGAATAATTCAAGTTGTCCTTGTTTCTAGTATCTGTAGAAATAGAATCAATAATCTTTAATAGATGGAAAATACTTTGATAAAGAAAAAAAATATTTTCATTCTACTTGTTTTCTGAACTTTAGTTTCTGATAGCAAGTGGGAGGTATTTTATTTGAATCTATCTTGCCTATATGAGTTTCAAACTAATATTTTTAATGTCTGTTCCTTTGTGTTTTTATAGGTAACATCTAGTGTAGTAAGTTCTGATCTCAGTTTAGATTAAAGCACCAATATAATAACTAATAATAATTCTTAAATCAAAAGTAAGCTGTTACAGAAACATGAGGGGTTACTTTCAGGTGAACATTCCTCAGCATTGGCTTGAAGCCATCTTCAGCAGTCAGCTACAGAAAGATTTATTGGTCAGATGACTTGCATATGTATAACACAAATTAAAATCCCAGTCTTGGAAATTTGTTTAACAATAAAATCCCAGTCCATGTAAACATCTAGACTGTTGTGGAGAAAGCTATGAATCTGTGTGGACTTAAGAACTATAGCAAGCTGCTTCAGGCCACAAGATATTCCCCCATTTTTTCCCCAAATTCATAAGTAGGTTGTTCAAAATGCCTTTACTCTGTTTTTTTATTGATATTAAACACAGTACCTAAACTTTTCTCCCTCCCAGGGGCTAGAGAATGAAATTTTCTTGCTAGTTGTTGCCTCTGTCCTTTGGCACATAAGGCTATATCTTTCAATATCAAAGTAGTTGAGTAAGCTAATTATACTGATCCTAAAAGATTCAATGCCTGTAGGCTTTCTTCGGTGCATTGTGTATTTATATCAGAAGTGAAGCTTCTCTTGTCTGCTTGCTGTGCTGTGCATGGGTTCTTAACCTCCTGCTAAGATCCCAGCTATTGATTTGGGTTGGCTCTCTCTGTAGGTGCCTGGCATGGTGCCTTATTCTCACAAAGCAATAAATACCTGCTTCTGAAAATTGGGACTTTTGCCAGTACCTTTAGATGGCCACCAGAAGCACAGCTTTACTGGTTCACTGGGACTACTGCCTTATTATAAAGATCTAAAATCTGGAAATTGCTGATGATATGCAGTAACTTGAGCAAAGGCAGTAGATGTTCTGCCCTTTGCTGAAAACTGGGTGGATAACATCCTGACATGCAGCTGATAGCTTGCTGCCAGTGGATTTTACTGAAACTTCCTATGTTCTTTTCCTCAAATGGTTTTTAACTTTTTTTCAGAAAGATTCACATATCAAGGGATAGCTAAGTTTTGCACAAAGTCCTATGTAATAAATTCAATACATAGGTAACACTATGTGAGCTGTTTTTCTATTGCACTGATAACTTACAGTCAGCAGTTAAACTATTTTTACATTCCCCAAGTGTGTAATGAAGACACAAGTGGAGAGAGGAGGGGAGAGAGAGAGGCATTTTGCTTATTTTTCTGTGTTTTTTGATAATGTTCATATGTAAGAAAGTCACAACTCCAGTGACAACGTGTGGTGCTGTTCAAGAGCATCCCTGGGCAGTTTCAACAGGTGAAACGTCATGGCAGAAATAACCAGTCAGGCAGTAAAACTGAGGAAGGAAAACCGGGCAGATTGTCAGAAATGTGTTCCTGGCTGAGTGACAAAGACCCTTTCCAACGAGCATACAAACATGTGCATAACTACTTGTGTGAGCAGCATTGCTGAAATTAAGGGAAGGAAAGATTTAAAAAGGAAGGATATTACCACAAGCATTTTTTAAGCTTTCAGCCTTCAGTCTATGGAATAGTTTGGCTTTTACTGCTCAGCTTTACAAAACACTTCAAAAAGTATTGATGTAGCAGAGGGAGGAATATGAGTAATCGAGAAATATAGACTCTTACAGCTCACATTTGTATGACTCATAGTACTCAGGCTATGAAAAGTAGGACAAGATTTAATGCAAGGAATATCGCAAACATTTGTGCCAGTTTATTTTTTCCATCAATAACTTTAAATGACAAAAGATTTCCCTGTTCTCTCCTACATTTTAAGAAGGAAAAGTAATTCACAGCTCCATCTTCACTGCTCTGCTCGGCGAAGACCAAGGACAAATGGCAGGAAAACATGGAGTGTTTTGCTGCAGGTCGGGAGTAGCCACTAGGAGGGGCTGACTACCTTGAAGAGAAGGTAGGGATTGATTTACTAACAATTCTAATAAAAAACGCTAACAAAATAAGTTCAGTACTAAAAGTAGTGCTAAGCTAAGATAAAGTTGAAGTATTTATAAATTATTTACAATGGTTACATAATAACTTGTGGGATAAATGCTTTGTTTGATACTAATGTACTGCCAGGCAGCAAAAATAGTCACAGGCCTGATTTCAAAATAAAACTCAGAACACTGTTCTCTCCTAAAAGATAAAATTTGATTCATGTTAATTCTTAGAAAGAAATGTCCTGTATTTTATGCACCATTGTAGGACACAGATAAAATAGCTGATTGAATAATGAAAAAGAAAAGGTCTCTGTTCTGTATGTGGTTCAAAGTCAGTGTGAGTAAAGCCAGGTGGCCTTGTTCATAAGCATGGCTCTTGGACAAAACAGCATCTGTTTTTCCATAACAACCTTTTTTGCTGCATTATAAAATCTCTTTATATATTTAATACCATAAATAAAACACTGGCATAGAAGACAACTATAAATAAAACACTGGCATTGAGGGAATATGACGAGAGGGAGCTCTCAACTTGTTTCTTAATATCAGTGCCATAGTTAAAAGAAAAGACTGTTGAGTGCCATACTAGAAGGGATGAAGAAGCAACTGCTGCATTCCCTCCAGCCCCCAGACTGGCAAACACTAATAGTAGTGCTGGGAAAATTATAAATGGGATTGTTCAGAGTTATTCCTTTCAATTGAGGCCTCTTTTTTCTCCTCCTTCTCATAGAACTTAGTGCTCATGAAAGACACCAGAGATGACCTCTTATTAAGAGAGATTTTGGAAAAGGTTTCACATTTCAACCAGAGATCAAGCACCATGGCAAACATATGAGATGTTGCTTTTCTACCCTAATTCACAAGACAGTTCATAAAAACTCGTGTTTGGCCTACAATTATAATCACTGATATTTTGTCTGACATTCAGGGCAAATGTGTTTGCAAAAAGAAAGAAGGAGAAAATTTGATTTAGAGAGGTAAATAAGAAATATAAACTTTTTAAAATTTACTGAGAGTCCTGAAATCCAAAATATCACACTGCCAAACTATAGCCCAGTACATTTGGTGAAACAAGGTTTAGTTTTGAGATCTAGCAAAATAAGAAAGGAAAGAACAGAATCCTTAGTTCTCTAAAGGCCAATTTCAGTGATGAAGGCTATGATGAGTATGAAAAATGGGCTAAGAATATTCCTCTTTGAGTGAGGATGGAAAAGATCCAGGTGAAAATGGACAACATGAGCTGACCATCTGTATTCGACAAAAATATATTTTATTTTTGCCATATTCAAAAGTACTCTGCTATGAGTAGGAATCTTTTTCACACTGATGTAATTAGTATCAGTACAAGAAACCTGTCTCCTCTTTCTCTACCAGCAAGTAAAAAAAAACCCCAACAGTAATGACAGTGTAAAAGAATGTTTTCAAAGCAGCCCTTTGCTCTGTGAGAAGGCAAGTTGAATACTGTTCTTAAACAGGAACGATCTCTGAGATTCCACTGAGTTCATACAGAAGTTGGTCCTCTGCCTGTCACAGGTTGCTCTGTGACTTCAGTGCTGCCTTCATGGTGGGGTGAGGAAGGCTGGAAACTACTGCCTTTCACAGAGGCAAGTTCTTGATTTACAGGGAAGAAACAACTCCTGCTGTCAGACAATTCAATATGCCAGTGTAACAAGGGTCTAGGCTTCATAGAAAGACCAGTATCTGCATTCAGAACTTTGTAGGAGCTTCTTTGAGGCAGTATGTTACCTTTGAGGAGAGAAATAACACTCAAAATCCATATGGGAACTGATAGCTTCTGCTTCATTGTCAGCTCAGCTTTGGGGCTGCCTCCCACAAAAGTGTCTTGCTGTGCCCAAGACCTTGCCAAACTCAGATGGGGTCAACCTAGGGCAATATTTTTCCACACTGAAAATTTAGATATACAGTCTCACAGTTTCTATTAAATTAGGATGTCAGAGGAGCTGATGTGTGGGAATATGTGGGATCTAGTTGCCACCACTTTGCCGGATCTTCTAAATGTGAAGGTTCTTAATCATGACCTTCTCATGCCTACTAAGGTTCAGAATCCACATAGTGTAGCTGCCTCTTGCAGATGCATTTCTTCTGTTACAAGGGATTCCCAATTCTGATGAGCTAGAATTGCAGCAGGAGGTGGCAGCTATGCAGAACTGCTTGTGGGTGGAAAAGGGTCTTAAAACACTTTAGAATACTGACTCCTAATTAGTTTACTCAGATATTCCCAATTCCTTCACCACTGATGATGTTGGGAAGCTCAAAGAAAACAAATCATCATTCTATGATGTAGCATACAGTAATGGTATACAGTATACTATCCTATATCAACTATTTAATCTACAAACTCCAGCTATCTGAAAGAGTTCTTTATAGAGACCCTCCATTAGAAAATCAAAGGCAGAAGTCAAGTATCCAGACTAAACATTTTTGAGAGGAGAAAAGAAGACTGTCCAGTCCTACATAGTGGGGCCATATAGTCATGTTAAATTTATTAAACAAAGAGATGCATTATGAGCAAGAGTGATTGCTGTCTTACTATTAAAACAATTCTTTCACTGTGAGGTCTGAGATGTGTCATTGGTATAACTTGATGCCGGAGAATATATCTATCACCGAGCCCACTAGATTCCCACCTACTCTGTCATCTGGCCTGGTGCAGAAATAGAGATTTAAGATATTTAAACATAGGTTTACAGTGCCATTTTATTTCTCTCTTATGTTAGAACTTGCCATTATATTGGGCAAGTATCAAAAGTCCTAGATTGTCTAAAGTGTTTTTAGCCTCCTTATTTAGTGGAGGCTAACCCCCATTAGAAATGCAGTAAAGTGCTTTCTTGGATTAACTGATTCATTGCTGGCAAGCAAATATCAAAGATTTCAGCTGTGATGGCTGAAATACTTGCCATCTCTGGCTGCCCCCATAGGCAGTCTGTTACATCAGAAAACAACTGGGATACCTCAATTACCCATGGCCAAAGTCACTTGGCTAATAGATAATTAGTGGCTTGTGTTAAGAAGCAAGGGTTTCAAGAAGCTGTTGGGAGATGGGTGTGCATTGCTCTTCACTGGAATGCAACCTTATTAGCTTCCTTCAGGAATTCTGTCTGTACCTGGATGGTGTCCTGTTAAAAAGATTATTTCTCAACTCATAGTCAAAATTTTCGTTGCACAGAGAGCATCTGTTTAATATTATTCTGAATGAACTGCAATTTGAACTTGACAGAATATTAGAGTACAAAAAGTCTCCATCAAAAAGAGGAAGTTTTTCTTCTGGTCTAAGTCTGTTGGGATTCTTAATATGGATCCACTTGCTTGTGACAGCACAGATCCTTCACACTAGTACAAAAACCTGAATAAAATTAGAGATTAGTAGCTGTAACAGAAACATGACAACTCTTCATCTTGAGTGAGATTTAGTGTTTAAAATGCAGTTGACCTAATTTTGCTTAGAAATTCTTATATTCTCTTTATCTAGGCTTTCATGCTTAGAAAATCTTATATTCTCTTTATCTAGGCTTTCATGCAGAAGTTTTTTTCAAAATAAGTCTTTTCCATTCTGATGTAGGAACCTTTCTTTCATCTTCCCGTTCCTTTCTGGGAGGGTGCGATATAACTTGACATGCTCATTCTGGAACCTCTTTCACTTTCATTTCATTAGGGCTGGGATAAAATCAGGGAATAAACTGTGCTAAAGTCCACTGTCCAGTATGTCTTAAGTAACTTCAGTCAAACGCATGGTTTTCACTGTGATAAAAGCTTGATTTTGCATCTGTTCATATTTGTATAGAAAAAAAAAAAGTTAGTTGTAGATATCCACAATTTAAAACATTTTTGACTTATTAACTTCTATTTAAAATTAAACTTCTAAAGTAAATATGATCTTTCTTGTGTGAAATTTTCATATTACAGTTAATGAATCCAAAGTTCTTTGCGGCTTTACATAAAGATCCTACTGATTTCAGTGGAGGCTGAAGTACTGCCTCAGAAGTGGCAGAATAAGAATCCTAAACACTGTTTAGTTCCTTAACTTTAGGATTTTAAAATCTATTTTTTAAAATCTATTATTTGAAATAAATTCACTAGGCAAGCACATAAAGCCAATGGTTTGATAGACTGGGAAGTGCCAGCCTTTTCAGAAAATGATCCCTGGTGTTGCAGCCACTATTAAACATGAGAAGAAATCTTTTAAGAAGCTGGGTAAACTTGATGCATCCAAAATCATTAAACACCTGTTCCATTAATGACATGGAATTTGTCCTGTGTACACTTGCAGCAGATTCCATCTGACAGTTCATCTGAGAAAATTGGGCCTAATAAGGAGGGCAGAGGTCCTCAGCTAATGAGCAAGTGGAGGTTCTGATCTATTAGGTTAGACAGAAACTACCCTGTCTTTGAGCCTTAAAATATGACCGGGGCTTCAGCCTTGTTTTGTAACATTTATGAATCAGTGCCTTAATCCTGCAGGACTATCCACCTGAAATCAGTGGAACTATTCACAGGAGTAAAAGATGTACTATTGGGCCACAGCAGTATGTTCCCCATTACATCATTAAGTCCTTCACCACCTCTCAGCTCCACTTCCTCAACATGCTGGCTCATCA
Organism: Anomalospiza imberbis; assembly: GCF_031753505.1. Classification (NCBI taxonomy): domain Eukaryota; kingdom Metazoa; phylum Chordata; class Aves; order Passeriformes; family Viduidae; genus Anomalospiza; species Anomalospiza imberbis. Next base: position 124,348,442 of record NC_089681.1, on the reverse strand, counting down.
TCTGGGGAGGATGAGTTAGTCCTGCTTAGCCCTTGCTTAATTTGAAAGAAATGTGCTAAGTGAGGGTTGATTCTTTATAGTGGGAATTCTTGACTAACAGAAAAGTCACCCTTTTTTTCTAACAAAAAGTTCTGTTCTAAGTAAAGTCAGAAGATCAACATGCTTCACATCTGAGGTGAATTTTTTTTGCCAGAAAAGTCAATATTATTGAGTTTATAAATTCCATTTCCAGAAAATATTAATGAGAATGCCAATGAAGATTTTTTTTGGGAAAGCAGGTACATTCAGAGAAAAAAACTCCAGAAAGTAAGTATATTTTGCAGACTTCAGTAACCATGTAAAAAATTAAATAGTGAATAAAACTGCAGAAAATGTTGACTGTGTGAAATAGTTGCAAATATAATTTGGGCCCTGTGCTGCAGTGATGTCATCCTGGAGCTGCATTGTTCATCTGTTTTGTTCTCTGTGTTGTGACTCATTTAATAGTATGTATTGACCCTGAGAAAACCTTGCTAAAATCTCACAGGCACTTATCTCCACTCAATCTCTCAGAAGCACAGCCACCAAACCAGTAAGTATTCATTTTTTTTATGTATGTGAGTACCAGAATTTTGTGCTAACAGTTTTTTGAATGAGACTTGGTAATTTATTCTCATCATCTGGTACTCTCTTAGAGAGGTGGTTGATGTTATTAAACATCAGTATTTCAGGGGGAGGAATGTAAAGACAATGCAAATGGAGCAAGGCTGTAAGTGGTATCAGTGACAGAGGGGTGGTAGGTCCACAGTAACGAAAGAGTCCAGAAGTACAAGCTGAACTGAAGGCACAGACAGTGTGGTTAGAAAGGCCTTTACAGACATCTCTTTGTTGAGTCAGGCCAGGAAGACTGATGGGAAGGGATACTGTTTGATAGGCCACATCTAACTGCTCCCCCATCACTAAACATGCTTGGACCTCCACTGGTTGCACTGTAACACTGAGCCCTTTCAGTTAGGGAAGAACATGAGGTATTGCAGATATTACAGGTAGCAGATGTTCCCATATGAAATGATGGTATTATGTTCTGTAATTGTTTTAAAGACCGGATGTAAACAAATGTGGCATTTTTCCCCCTTGTGGATTCTCATGCATTTTTGTGTTGTATATATAGCCCTGCATAAAAAGTAACCATCCAGCTGCATTATCTTCCATCGCCAGCATAGTTCTTCAAGGCACTCGTTTGGGTGGACATTCTTGGCCTTTAATCTAATACTTGTTGGTGCAAGAAAGATCTGGCTGGAAGAAAAATGTAGACATAGTTTTCTCATAGGAGTACAATTTCTATGTCCAGACAGCATTTTATCTGTACAGTTCATGTTGCTATAAAAGGTGAACCACAAATAGTATACAATGTTTTGTCAGTGTAAACATCTAATTGGGGTGTCTGCTACATAAAAAAATCTTACAGATCCAAACTGAAAGTTTTGGATCCTAGATTAACAGAATTATTTACTGCTGGCCTGACTTGTTATCATTAATATATACCATGGTGATTTTGTGTGTTACAGGTAAGCAGCATGGCAATAACTCCTGTGTTCCTTGGATGGCATATAATGAAGACTAGCCCGTCTTACAAATGCATGCTCAGGGCAAATAAAAATGTGCTGACAAAAGATTTTATTTTCTATTACACAGCTTGAATTCTTTCCTGTTCAATATGTGACAGAAAAAAATCCTGTTTTGTGGTTTTTAAGTCCAAGAAGTGCAAATTCTGTTTTCAGTTAATTTATTAAGCAGCTCTGATCTTACAGTGTAAGAGAGTATTATTCCAGATTGTGCTATTATAGCTGACTCTATAAAAAGCACCACGTATTTTTCATCTTGTCATCTTTACCAAAGTGTAAGAATTTTTGTTCAATTCTAGATCATATGGACTCTCTTTTCTGAACTTGCTGACTGACATCAGTGGCAGCCTTGCTAAGGCAAAGTAAATGTCATGAAATGTTTTGTTCTACCGCAGACACTGGCAAATAATTGGCATCTGTTTTCTGTTGTCTAGCTGCCATTCTGTTTTCTAAAACAGAATCTTCCATTTCTCATCTAATTCCTTGATGAATTCAGTCTCTTAGGGGACTGAAAATATTGCAAGGAAAAAATGTGAAATATTTTGTTAAATGAAACCTAAATAGTTTCATTGTGATTTCCATGTAATAATTATCCAAAATTTTTGGAATTTCTTAAAATAAACCAAATTAAAAATTCCAGAATGTTTATCTTGACAACTGGAAAATTCTTCAGCTGTATAATATTTCTGTGTTTGTCTGGATCTTTTTGATAGATTCTATTGGAATTCAGTCACTTTTTTCATCAGCATTACTGTTTAACCAAAATACAGCATAATTTCTGTGTACACAGTAGGAGATTTTTCAATTGTATCCAACTATTGGCTAACAAGATATAAAATACTTATCAAAATACATATTCAACTCCTTATTACTAAAGCTTTAAAGCAGATAAAATAGCATTCTTTTGGCTAAGCATATGACATTAATACTCATTAATATGCTTTGAAATATATTGCCAGAGAGTTAATAAAATTAACACCTTCTAATTTTTATATGAAAACTAAGCCAAAGTGTATATGATCTTGTGACTGTTTAGCAATGTGCATGATACTTAAGATAACATAAATGCTGAATAAAAATATTTTTAGTGAAGACAAGTTGCTTCTTATGTTGTGAACTCATATTGTTCAGCTACATAAGAAAAATGTGAGATAAAGGACTAAGAGTCAGCAGGATAAGAGGTCACCTTTTGTTTTTACACTGCAGTGTTTCCATAGTTTATCATAACATACAGAAAGTTAATTCCAGTTTTTATATTTACTATTTGCCACTAAGGTGAAATCTCAATAGTCATTGAATTTTATAGGCAATATTTACTTAGAGTAATGCAAAAACCAGATACATCTTCTGTATTATTTCAGAGCAGACCAGCATACTTATATTAACAGTGAAATCTGCTCTCAGCACACTTCTTTTCAGTAAAATTACAATTCCAGAATTTGTAAGCCCCAGTTTTAAAAAATAATTTATAAATATAATCATTGCTGTGAAAATAAGATATGGTTTTAAATGTGACTCTTTTATTGTTTATAAGCATTATAAATTAAATATATAAATATTTTGGAGATCAAAATGTATATATATACAGAGATATTTGCTTCCAGCAGCCCAAATCTGCAAGCTTGTTTATATGACATAAGCTCAAATTTTTTTGTGGAATCACTGTCCTTTCATGTATAGTACATGTGAGACACTGCTCTCTCAATCCTATCCCATGGCCTATGTGAATTACTGGGGTTTCTTACTGTCTAGTGCCTAGTAGATTTAGAACCCAAATTGCTGCAGATCTTTATTGGATACTTACCACAAAACTGAGGTCTAGGGCAATGGCATGTTGGAAAAAAGCACAGTTATCCTGTCAGAGAGCTATGAAGCTAGTAAAAACCTGGAGAAGTTTTGGGGTTTAGAGCCTTTATTAATGGCACCATTTATGAGACAAAAAGGCAATAATTTCATTTCAGCACTGTGAGTCTGTATCACTGAAATAATGAAGTCTTGCTGAATTAATTCTCTGTCTCTCCCAAACCTCATTATTATGATTTTGGTCAAGTATGACTGGCTGAAGCTTCATTTCAACTTTATAGTTGAAAGCATTCTCAGATTCCACCTTCTTCATCAGCCTTCGTCACTGTACTTAGTTTTGCTGTATGCTTACCTCTCTCATCCTGTTTTACTTCCTTCTTTGTTAAAAAATCCATTAGAAAATTATTATGCACTGTGGCAAATAAATTCTTGGTAAAATAGTCTTCACTGTAAATTCAACTCTTCTAATACCAGAACATGGACTACAGATTTTCTAACTGATTTGATATTTTAAGAAATTTTCATGTGTTTTGCTATTCTGGTTGAACATAAGAAGAATAGAGAAGGAAACTAAATCAAATTTGTTCTGAAGGAAGAAGTGCTTCTTGTAATTTTAATAGAAACTTTTTAATATATTATGACTTGTTTTTTCTGTATGACACATGAAGACGAGTTGGTCTATATTATTTTTCAACTTTACAAACTGATCTGCTAAAAAAAAGTTTTATGACCCTTTAACATCCATGGCAGTGGCACCACTGCCACTGTGATATCCTACTGTGATTTACAGCAAACAGTTTTTGATCTCTTATCAAAGCATAACCATATTGGTACCATTCTCTCTATCATGGAAACAGGTGCAACCAAGCATTGTCCAGGTGTGGGGACAACATCTCACATAACAATGATGCAGATCTGATTAGGTGAGTCCAGAGAAGGGCTGTGAAGATAGTGAGAGGACTGAAGCAGCTCTTCTATGAAGACACGCTGAGAGAGTTGGCGCGTTCAGTCTGGTGAAGAGAACATTCTGGAACCTTCCAGTGCCTAAAGGGGATCTATGAGAAAGCTGAAGAGTTCTTTATTACATGTACTTATAGGACAAGGGGTAATGGCTTTAAATTGAAGAAGGGCAGGTTTAGATTAGACATGAGGAACAAATTCTTCACTCTGAGGATGGTGAAGCACCTAGAACAGGTTGCCCAGAGAAGTGGTGGATAACCACCCCTGGAAGTGTTCAAGGCTGGGCTACATGGGATTGTGGGCAACATAGTCTAGTGGAATATGTTGCTGCCCATGGCAGGAAGGTCAGTATTCATGATCTTTAAGGTCAATTCCAACCTGAGCCATTCTATGATTCTATGACCATTAAAAGTTTAGCCTGTAGTAGAATCCTACTCTATGTGAATGCTCTGGCCAATTGAAGCTTGCACAATCACATTTTCCTATGAAGTGCAAATCATGAAAGGACACAGTTGTTATGCTGTGACACAGTAATTATTAAGCTGCAGTATACATTTAAAGAGGTACAGTGGCATAGCATAATTCAGTAAAAAGGCAGAAGGTTTTCTTGTTTCTTCTGGTCTAATGTAATAGAACAGGTTCTAATGAATTTTGGGGTGTTGTCACCTAATTTTTTATTTTGTAAAAAATATTAGGGAAGTTATTTTCATAATACAGAACCTAAAACTTCTTGAACTTATTTTGTTGTAATGCTATTAAGATGTACTGTTTGCCACTAAGGTGAAGTCTCAATAGTCATATTTTATAGGCAATATTGAATTAAAGTATACTTACAAGTATGCAGTTTTGCATTTTTCCCCCACTGAAAATAGTGCAGTCCTACAGCATCTAAGGAATTAAAAACCCTAAAAATTCCTTTTTTGAATGAACTCAGTGAAACTGTTATATACCATGGTCTATGCACCATGTTATATAGCATGATCTTCGAAGGCATCTCTCCTCTGAGGATAGAGACATCTAAATCTCTTGTAAGGCTTATGGCTATATTTCTTCCTCAGCAGTAGGTTTATATGTGCTTCATATGAAATACTGAAATCATCAGGATCAAGAACTAGAATTTTCACAAGAAGTTTGTAGTTATGAGGAAATATACCTTTAACACTGAAATAGTTCAGGACAAAGCATTTTTGATGATATTGAGAAATCCGGAAACAAAAAAAATCTGCAATTTCACTCCCTAAAATTGAAGTAATATGTTTTATTTTGGGGGTTTCTCTGGTACATTTTAGTTGTTTTGACTTTTTATTATTTTATTATTTGACATCTTACTATTTCCTTATTTCCTTCTACCAACTGAAACTACTGATTTCTGCCCCCAGGTAAATTGCTTCCTTTTCTGATGTCTTTTTTTTTGTAGATCAGAGTTCCAATATGTCCATGCTGTTGAAAGGGAAGCACCTAATACACAGCTCATTTATCAAGGCAAAAGTGTTTAACTATGACCCTAAGCACATGCTGCTGCTTGTTAGTTTAACTGAAGCTACACAAACATGATAAAAGGTAACTGACCTTTATTCTGTGCTCTTGGTAACTGTTTGATGATGGTCTCACTTTGTCCAGAGGTTTAACAAGTGTTTACTTTTTAACTAACTCTCTGATTACATGATCCTCTTTTCCCCGACTCTCTTCCTTCATCATATGATACAGCTTTTTCTTAAGTCTCTGACATTTCAAGTGAGGGTCACTGTATTTATGCAGTGCCAAGAACTAGGAACAGTCTTATGTGCTGAGTGTGCTCTTCTACATTGTTCTGCAAATTAGTCAACATGAAACCAAATAGTGATAATGTGTTGTTATGATTAAGGTTAATAAGCTGCTGATTATCTCCATAGACTACAGTTCCAGATGCGTTATTTAAATGGAATGCTTTTTTTGAACTAGTTGATAAAAGATCCAAATTTCCCCCTGTTGTGATAAAAGATGTTCTAAGCCTTTAGAGAGATAGGGAAGCATAACACAACAGGAACAGTTTACTCTGTTCAATACATTACAGATTTATCTTACGGTGACAATAGCACACTACAGCTCCAGAAAACACTGTCTGGTAACAAAAGGATGCTCCTCTATGTCTCTGAGACTAAACCTCTTGAAAAAAAACACTTGAACAAGAAACCCGTTCTTACCTTTCTGGTGAGTGCAACAAATGTAACAAATTATTATGTTCAGTTAACCTTGTTTTGTAAGCTTAATCAACATACAAGGCCACTAGTTTTATGTAATCTGGTCTTCATTAGCATGAACAATCCTTCAATAAGACCACTGAAGATAGGACAGTTTAAAAATTAAAAAGAAAAAGAAAATACAATCTTCTCAAACCCAGCCAACAAACCTAAGCATAATTTTGGCTGAGTCTTTGTCAAACCTGCCAGGCTGACAAAACTTTCTAACCTTCAAAATTAACAAAATTATTTAGTACACAAATTTAAAAAAAAACCAAACCTCTAATTTATATGTTCATAAGATACATAAATCTCGACTAGACATAAATTTTTATTTTTCAATTTTTTTTTTTGCTCATTTGTAGTTTTACAATTCATTTCAGATCATTTGCATATATGGAAATATTGAACAGAATTACTTTTTCTTCTCTAGTTCTTGAGAATGATACTTTCCTTCGAATAGCTCAATCAAATCTAGACTTCTCTTAATGGTTTCTGCTACCTTTTTCAGTAGTTGCAGGGGTAAAAAAATCAATCCAAAAAACACCACAGAAAAATTTGAAAAGCACAAAATTTGAAAAGCTTTCTCTGACATTTTAGCCAAGTGTTCTGACAGCTACCAACTAGGTCATTACTGACAAGCTTGTATTTTCATGCTTTATCACGCCAGTTGACACTCGCATACCCCAAAGAAGAGTAGCTGAACATTGAGCTAAGAAAGGGCACTTGTTCTGCCAAAAAAAGCAAGGTGCATGGTGCAAAAGTGCTTTGACAATCAATTATTAAGAATCCAGAGATGACAACTCATATACACATATGTAAGTCAATAACCTTTGAGCAGTTAATCCCCAGGGATCACAGCAGACAGTGGCAGAAGGGATCAAGGTCAGTGATAATGAAGTCAAAGTGATGGTGAAGGCCAAATACAATCTAATCTATCCCTAAGAAAGGAAAGCTTGCAGTGACTTTGTTAAACTCTGTAGTGATGCACATGGTAAAGGACAAGTTAAATTTCCAAGTTAATTTCTTGCCTTAGTTTAGAGAAGTCCATCTTGCTCCAGTTCACATTTTTGTTGCAAAGCAGACATGTCAATTACTAAGCTCTCAAATTTCAACCATTTATTTTTCAAATATCTCTTACTTGTCTTCTTTATCCCTGACCAGCACCCTAAGACATACATGTGAAATCATTCAAAAACCCAGGAAAAAATGGAAGTCTGATATTTACCTGTCAAACTGGGGTTTCTAAGCATAGGGGAAAATCCAAGTTGCATACTTGTATCACAGGGTGTTTCTGTGAGAGAGAATTAGTAAGATAATTAGTTATCCTATGCATTTTTAAAGATGGGTTGAAAATTGTCTTTACCTTGAGTTATATTGGAAACAAAATATTTTACTGTTAGTAGCAGAATGCAAAGTTAAAATTCAAGAGGTGGTGCTGCAAATATTCAATTGTTCATGTGCAAGATAGGCACTTCCATAAATAATATCACATAATATGTATCTCAACATGTCTCTGCTATTTAGGCAATTTATTAAACCTATATATAGTTACCTATATATAATAATTAGCCCAACAGTCCACTCTGATCACTGAAATGATCACTATTACAGTTAAGATCAAAAAATATCCTTTCTAAAACATCAGCCCAAAATTCATAGGTGAAAATTAGGGCTGCAAAATTTCACAAACTGACAAGAATTCTGGAAATTCTATACAAGCTCCATTTTCATTTAGAGAACTTTAAAAAAATGTAGTCCATTAGAATGTCATGAGGTAGATTAGGTGTAAAATCAGGTCTTAAAATCTATCAGCTACAAGTAAGGCTACAAATAAGCAATCTATCTTTTTCATTAAGATAATTCTCTTTTTCATTTCCTCTTTAAAAAAAAAAAAGAATTTCATATAACAGATCTGAAAACTTGTGTAAAACCTCAAATTAAATTTTTTGGTGTATTTTTTTTTATTTTTGTTTGGTTTTTTTTGTAATTCAGAAAATACAAAGAAAATGACATAGTTTAAAAGTAGCCAAGAAGTGTGATATCACTGCAAGAAGATTAAAGAAGACACTTGGTGTTGTGTGACCTATGCAGTTGCAGTGCTGAAATGTTTAACCATGTCAGTCAAGTTATGTGTGTTCTGTGCATATGCAGTACATCATGAGATGTACAAATGTAAATACAAATGTATGAAATCTGAATCAGAATTTGTTATAAACTACTGTGGGCTGGGAAAAAAAATTGGAGATGTATCATTACATGTTTATTATGTTTTTACATTTTTTTCTGACAGGCAGGCAGTATTGGTGACACAGTTGAGAGAGTGGACTACATGGCTCCTTTTGAGTTCCTGATTGACTACAGGCTTTTAGGCCTTCTCTTGTCACAGGCCTTAGACAGTACAAATGGGATTTGGAGACACTGAAGCACCACTTTTGTTTGCATTGGCAGATTTTGAGTGTAGTTGTTGTGGGAATAGAAGGGCCTCCTCCCTTGACAGCCCTCTTTCTCTAAGGAGTGGAAAGAGAACAGAAAAAGACAAGTCTACTGCTTGGGCACACTGGGGATACGAACTTCTCCAGAAGTATTTCAGAGTTGCTCCCTGGAACAAAAGGGGAGCAGGGAAAGGATGTCTCTTGAGAGTCATAATTCATGTTCCAGTCTGCTTATTGAATGGGGCAGCTCCTTGAAAGATTCATAGATTTTAAGGTCATTTATGATTGTCTTGCCTGGCTTGTGTGACACAAGCCATAGAATTTCATCCCTTCAGTGTTGCTTTCCAACCCATTAGGATTATATATTACTCCAAGTATATATATACTTAATGATTCTCCAGTAATAAAAGAAATAAAAATTTAATGGCCATAAACACAGCAACTTTTCTAGGGCTACTAAAGACCAGATAGTGTAGTGTCGCTTGTCAAGTTTTAAATCATTTGAGAGGAAAAATATATACCTAAAAATACTTTGAATGCTCCTAGTAGGCTTTCTTTGTGTAAATTGAAGGCAGTGAAGGGAAACAAAGCAGCCTGTCCAATCATCTCTCTATTTGGGGAAGAGTATCCATTTCTCCATCTGTGCTGGCAGTGCCCTTTGCTGAGTTACTGCCACAGATGTAAGCAAAGGGGCGCAGAGAAGGAGTAGAAGTAGCAGTATTATCATTGTAGAAGATGAATGTAGTGGCACTTCTAATTTATTTAGTATTCAGGATTTCAACTTTAATTAGGATTCTTTTGTCACATCATTCATCAAACGCACTTGAAAGAGATGGAAATTAACACAAAAGTTTCTGTTGCCTCAGGCATGCTTTTAGCACTTCTACTCGTTTTGGTTTATTGTTGTTCAGTTCAGTGAAATAGTTTAGTTGTTATAGTTCATTTAGCTCTAACTGGGTTTCAAAAGGGATAGAATGAATACATTGCTCTTAAAAAGTGCTGGTTTGTGAAGCCCCTGTACCTCCTAACTCCTCTTTTATTTAAGAAAAAAAATTCTCTCAATCTCTCTCTTTCTCACTCTCTTTCCCTCTCTTTTTTTTATTACTGACTTTTGAGTTGTTAACGTAACACTGTACACTACGTTTTACCCTAAGAAGTCATTTGTGATACGTTTGTTGCTGCTAGAATGCTAGTAAATCACAGACTTACTCATAAATTGCACATGTGTTTAGGTGAAATAAATTGCTGAAATCATTTCAGTTGGGATGAAGCTCAGCATAGCTACAAAAATACGGTCTGCATGAGGAAAGGTTTGTATTACTTATTACTCCAGCTACATGCCTGGCATAACAGGAGCTGCATTGATGTATGGATGCTTCTTACACCCAGAACTCCCAGCTCGTGTAGCAGGGGTCCAGTCAGACACTTGAGTGAAAAGAATGTGAACTTATATTAAAGTCTGAGACTATGCAGTATCAGGAAGGTTACTGCTGTCAGCACAAGAATCCTTAGCCTATGTCCAAAAATCACACTTAGTTGAAAATCAAAAGGTTTATTAAGCAAGTACTTCTGGGAGTGATTAATGAAGCTTTGTTTATGCTGCTTGTGAAGATGAACTGCATAGTCTAAGCAAGTGCAAATTCTGGCTGTAGTTTCTCCTACAGTTTTGGATTTTGAAAATTTCCTTCTGCATTCACTGGTGTCAAATGATGTGCAATTTTGTGTAGCTTTTCCATAAGTAGCACCTCTCTCTCTCCCTCTCTCCTGGTTGCTGAAGTTAAAAAAATCAATAGCAAAGTTCAATGAACTTTGCCCTTTTTTGTGCCATCTTCTCAATATGTACATGAAAGTTAAATGGATAAAGGAGTAGAAACTTTTTCAGATATCCATTGCAACATAATATTTCATGGGAAATGTTGCTAATACAAAATTAGTAATATTTTGGGGGTACTTAAAACTGGCATTCTTATTAGCAAACCTTTTAAAGAGGTCTGGAATATCTTTCCAGGTTTTCATCTACATTACAGGAGCTAGAAATGCTATTTCAATAGGGCAGACATTCTATTAGAAAACATTTGATGTTGCATGTTGGATGTGTATTGAAAGGTTATAACAATCACAAGCCTAAAACACAGTCAGTGTTTTGAAATTAAAGATAGGTTTCCAGTCCACAAAATGTTTAGCAAAGTTTTTAAAGGAGCCGCAAAATGAAAATTAAGAAATATTTGAGAAAACTAGAATTATCTGTAAGGTCATCCACCTCCTGGCTGAATCAGGTAAACATTTCATTTAACATAAGTGGGAGCAAGACCAAACTCCTTATAGGATTTTGAACACTACCAAAGAACCCAGACATTTTGTACACCATCATTCAAATACAAGAAACTAATGAGTTTCAGTACCATTTCTTTGCCCTCACTGATTTCTGCAGTATATAAACCCTGAAGTATATAATAGAGTATTTCTAAGAACTCAAAATATACATTTTAATTATAATGTTGCTAAAAATAATGGTGTACATGTTTAAGAAAACTCAGCTAGTTACAGATTGTTTCAAATAACTGGTATGCTGAAACAAGTATTTTGGTGAAAAAATCATGGTGATCAGTTTAGTCTTAAGGAAAAACCTTGGCAACAGGAACTGGTGACTAAAAGATCTCCATTATAATAGGACATCACAAATGCACATTTTGTGTGTGCCTAAAGCCAGTTCTGAGTATAAATAAACTGCAGCTCTGAGAATATTATCTATGTCTTGTACTTCAGAGCTGTCAGTCAGTATTTTTTATCATTAGCCATCTGTGATTATCTTAATTTTTGCCAGCAGGAGAAGGAACTCTTTTCCACCAGGGAGCTCTGTTATTACAATATAATTTATATGTAAAGAGCTCATTTCATTAGAGGGAAAAAAAACACCAACTTTTTACATAGGTTTGATGGGTTTTTTTTAGTTTAAAAAAACTTATAGCATTAATTATTTTGCTTTTTTTTTTTTTATTTTCTTTTTTAAAATGTTATATCCTTGGCATGGTCCATGTAAAAGCAATTAGCATCATATTAGTAGACTAACAATAATTCTGTCTTTATTTTAGTTTTTGTTTACCATTATGGAAGATTATGAAACTGATCCAATCACAGACTTGAAGCATTTAACTAGAAAAATTACTACTTTTCACTTTCACTCAAAATTATTGTACTTTAGAACCTAACTATGTCTTTACCACATGCCAGTTAAAATCCTTAAAGGGTCATTTTAGATTTCCCTCCCATCTGTCTGTTCAAAGAATGATTTTATAGTGACCTTGTTTTGAGAATGACTTGCTGAAAAGAAAATGCCACACTTTTCTGATTTACTAAAATGAAACTCTATTTTTATTGGTGTTGTATATGCTGACATTGTAATCTGAGCAAATTGGTTCATAAGGACACTGATATAAAATAAGTCCCTTTATAAGCTTCACTTGGCTAATTCTGACTTTTATCAACTATCCCAGTTTGTCAATGGTGCTAACAACCTGTTGTCACTATTTTCAGCCTCAGGTCTTTGTTGTCTTAAAATTGGAAAGTATTCAGGTGAACTTCAAAATAAAATCAGAATCAGTGTAACTGTCTAGACATGATACCTGTGTTTAATATCCACAAAAGACAATGGAGGTCTGTGTATACCAAGAGGACACTATGGTTTCATAACTGTATACACAAGCATTCTGCTCATGCACCCTAACTATAGTACAGACAATGTCTCTAGTTTTAGTTTTCTCTCACAAATCTGCAAGAAGCCAGTTCTAATAGCAATGAAAATTGATTACTGAAATGGAATTGCCTTTTTTTGGTATAACTAAGCTTTGAGGCTGTTGCTACCTTACATTCTCAAAATTACACTATGTATTTGACTCCTGATTTTGAATCAGTTCCATGATCTAACATATAAGGTCAGATGAATAGTCTCTGTTAATTATACACAAACTTCAACATTAGCAGAGCATTTCTGGTCTACCCTATTTGATCATATGGATTTATGACATAGAGAGATGCTGCAGATAACAGCCCTTCCATCATCTTTAATCAGTAGGATGAGGTGCATTTTAGTAAACAGTGTGAGAATTAGTTATAAAAGCTCTCTAATTAAAGACAAATACCCACATTTTGAGTACATAAATTTTTTCTCTACAGTTACATTAAGAGGCAAACAGCAAGGAGGAAAAAGCAAAGAAAATACTGATGCAAAATTTAATTACTGGTACTAACAATTACAGCTGGAGTCAGTGTTCAAATCTTGCATTCCCAGCTATCTTGGATTTGCACATTCATATCACCTCACTATTGCCCCAGCTGATTCTTCACAAGCAGATCTCACAGCAATGTGAAGAGGAACACCTGGGACATTCACCTCAGAAGTGCAAGGAAGATCTAACATAAAACACTAATACAGACACACACCTTCACTGAAATCGACCAGTGAGTATGTTGGTATAAGGATAGGAATAGTTAATGTACAGTTATGTAACAAATATATTATAGCATTAAAAAATACAGTTAAAAGGTTTAATTCAAATAACATTTCATAAGCACCTCTGAACATATGATAAACTTTGGATAAAATACCTTTTGAAAATTGCAAGTTTGGGAATTGTGTAGCTAACAGAGTAACAATAGAATTGAACAGTACAAGGTTTTATACATTTTTTAAGCAAAACTGCTTTCATAAACTGTCCTGGTCCTGTTAAACAACTTGGGGCAAGCTGAAAGTAATTCACTTTTTACATCTTTATTGCCAAACTTGATTGGATTTGATTGAATCTATATTTATCCTCATGTGGCTCCTGGAGCACTCGTGAACTTTCATAATTCCAGTATATCAGGACAAATCTGCAAGTAAAAAAACTCACTTTTATCAGCAGGCATTCAATGAATGGCAGGTGGCAAATAAAGCACTTAGAGAATTGTTTTAATTGCATCTCTCTCCCATATCCCGCAACTTGAGAAAGTTTTAGAAAGCTGGAGAGGAGCAGGATGGGTTTGTTTGCTGCTTTGATTTTGTTCCAACATTTCTTGCTTTCAGAAAAAACTCGCTGATAGAATTTCACTGCCTTTCATGTATGGATGATATTTAAACTGGCACAACAAAGGGCATATTGCAGTGCAGCAGAGACGTACCTCACAACAAATATGAAAGAAAACAGTTGAATTTCCTGCATCAACTCAAGTACATAAAGAAGCTTTTAACCTGAGTCAGTTGACAAGGAGTGAGAACAAAATTATTTTCTCCTGGAAATTAAATAGAAATTGAAGTTAAGAGGTTTAGCCGTAGCTATATTTTCTGCAATTCGTTTATTTCATGGAATTAAGTGCTACAAGAAAATGATTAACTGGAAAGTTCAGTGTTCAACTAAATATGTTTTTTCTTTGTACTGTTTCTTACATGTTCCTTGTTTTGTTCTTACATGCTTCTTATTTTGTGTGAGAAAGAGAGCACAGAAGAGAACACACACCCTGTATTAACGAGTATTTGAGGTTGGGCTGGAGATTCCAGATATCTTTATTTTCAAGGATTTTGTTGAGATTTCTAGATTTGACAAATTTATCCTGTCAAACACCAACAGTTTTTATGGGAACACGGAAGGATGCTTGGGTGTACACTTATAGCAAGGAGCTTTATTCTGTAACAATTTTGTGCTGATGAAGTACCTCTATAAAGCCGTAAAGAGAGAGTGTAGTCAGGAGATATGAGCAGACTAAGAATTAAGGGTTAGTAATGCACCATCCTTATTTAATCTTCTTTCCAAAGTGAGGTGATACTTAGTTGTTCTTAAGAATACCATGCAAAGCCTTAGGCAGTGAGATTAATTGTGATGCAGGAAAATTTAAGGAAAATATATGGATAAATGAGCAACTAAAAAAAAAGTGAAACTAGAACTTGAGTTCTTTCAGTTGTTCAGAATTCACACGGAGACAGTGAGACTAAGGCCTGTTTCATTTTTGAGTTTTAATTGTCTAGCTCTGAAGAGCACGAATTTTTGCAATGTGCAGTTGGTGTTAGAGGGCATTTGAAAGAGTATTCACCCTCTACAAGGTGTGCTATCCAATACCAAACAACAAAAAATGTTGATCTGAGAATATTTTTCTAAAATCAGGAGTGAATCATCATTTCAGGCCAACACGTCAGGGCAACTTGAAAATTTTCCATGAAGATAGGACAGGCATTGGCTCTATTCTCTGTTTTCTTCCCTCTGGCTCCACCCAGCTTTGCAACATTCTCCAAGTCTCTTACTCTATAGACAATGTAGGTATACTGTGTCTCAAATGCTTGTTTTACTCATTTGTTGAAGATCTAGCCATTACATTTCCTCACCTTTAGACTTTAAAATTAGATTAAAATCCTTAAAAAAATTCTTTTGCTACAACTTAACTTGCCCATCCAATGTTCATTTGCTTCATATGCCTGAGTTAACTGTTAAGTACTGGGAAAGAACTGGGATTCTAAATCCCATCAAAAAATCACAAGAGACAATTTCCTTGAGAAAGCTTAACAGAGTCCTTTTCCTCAGCTTCTGAGAGGTGAAAGATGAGTCAAGAGATGAGGATTAGTATGTTTTCCTTTTCATTTTCATTTACAGGTATAATCCCATGAAGATGGAGGTGGGTTTCTCCTGTGGTTCAAGTGCTGACCTAGGACTCAGAAGAGAAGGGTTCAATGTCCTGCTGTGTTACAGACTTCTGGAGCAAGCAGTGTGATATTTCATTTCACCATCTCTCACAAAGGCATCATTTCATCTGTATTCTAGGGATTTTGTTCAGGTAAACAAATGCAAATATTACAGTTCTTAAGAAGATTACATTTAAGCTATACTTATGTGAGAATTTATCAATATGCCTCTATATTTCATAATTTTAGCTAAAGATTGTAGCCTTTATTCATGTCTGAGTTTACAGTTTTCACTCTATTAGGAGTTTTCCTTGACTATGTATGAAAAAAAGATATTATCCTGGAATTTAACAAGATACATTTATTCCTATGTCATGGTAAAGGAGGAAGTTCAATTCCAAGGCCAGTAGCAAGCAAATGTATTATTTAAAAAGGAAAGAAATTACAGCCTGCTGGGCATTCATTTGCTTAGAGGAGTTCTTTGTATTTACAGTTCAAGAAAAAATATTTCCTTGTAAAACATCCAGTAAATACTTAAAAGCATACAACATTCCTGCTCACTGAAGGGAGGCAACAGAGAGATTACTCAAAGGAGAACTAAAACCAGAAATAATAACATATAATGAGGAAAATTCCTGCTACTGTAGTTCAAGAGAAAATAGTCACCTTCAAAAGATAATTAAGAACTTTGGGGGACTGAAATCACCTTCAAGGGACACTCTGGGACAGTCTGTTTTTAAATTTGGCCATCTCAATTAGGTATGTAAAGTTAAGCCGTTTTGATTTTGCCCATTTCCCTCCCACCTCTGTATTATTCTACCATTGTTTGAAAAATTTATCCAGGGTGATATAATAGCCTTAGCTTTTATCTCCGAAATCCTCATGCTCTCCCCCTCCAAATTTGTTGTTAACAGTTCCACTAATAAGTCACTGTGAAATCATTTCACAGACATACTCTGAAGTGCTCAGTGTACTCAAGAGCAGGAGAATTATATGCATTTTATGGCACTGTAGGAAGTTTTTAAAGGATTTGAATTATTTCTTACTTCTGTCTTTTTCTTACCTTAATGAGAAAAAGTAAGAAAAAAAACAAAGAAAACAACTGCACTCTTTCCCACATTCTCCCTTTCAATTTCTCCTCAGCAAGACTACAATTCTCCAGAGCTGATTTTCCTAATAGAGTCCTCCCTGACTATGTTGGACAAATGTCATGTCCCCTGGCTCTCTCCATCTTGTAATGAAAATAGACCTATTGCCAGCTACACCTTGCTGATTGCTTCCTACCTGCTGCTAAAGATAATTTGTGCAGTGTAAATGAAGACTTCAGTAGTTGCTGTAGGGGAAAAAAGCTACCAAAAGGGACTGCTATTCAGCACTCACATAAAATAACCAATAACTAAACTGTTCTGATTAGCTGAAAATAAAGTATAAAGTATATGAAAGATCTTCAAGTTTTCACAGTCTTAATTATACCAGATATCATACTGAAGTGTTTTGCCCTGGAAAATGATTCATTTTTCCAGGGCAAAAAATGCATCATTCCAGATGCATTTGCATCTTTTCATTTGCCTGATCCTATATAAAGAATTTTTGTGTATTTGTTTTCTTCATTGTTCTGTCAAATATTTCCTACTGGACTGCTTCCTATTGTTTGAAAGTAAGAAATAAAAGGAATTCACCAATATTTCTGTTCAGAATATTGTGACCATCTGGAATGCAGATGTTCATGTTTGCTATTTTCCCCCAAATATTCTTTCAGATAACCTCTTACCTTTGAAAGAATGAAAGAGACAGACGCATTACATGTGCATTGCAGAAAATGGTGAGTTGGAGTAGGAGACTGAAATAGTGGCAGTTCCAGACAGCAAAGCTGTCTGCTGTGTGTGACCTCAGACCCACCTGGTTTGGCCCTTCTCTGCTGTGGTATAGGTTGTGCTGCCTTCTGTTTGTCCCATGCTATGAGAACAATAAGATGCCTATGTGGATGCAAGAGCCTTTATCATATACTTTTGCTCATTCAGTGTGTGCAGATAAAGGCAAGCATACTATTTCTTGCCAGTGAATGACTGCTATTTCATTTTACCTCCGTTTACTTACACTGCCTGGGATTTAATTGAAAGATACAGGGTGCAGAAGGGGAAACAGTCACTAAGAAACTAACTACAACTAAGGAAATACATTGTTCTCCCACTGAAAACCAGATGACAATTCCTAGATTAGACATTCAGTGCATTTCCTAGACCAGACATTCAGGTGTGTTTGGATAATTACATAACCTTTTACCTGCAAATACTCATCCAGCTTTCATTTCTGTCTTCTGCAAAGAGAGAACTGCATCAATAATCAGTGTATTTTATATTCCCTATCACTCTATCCCTTTCTTAGTCTCATAAGTTGGGGTTATCTCCACACACATTTTCCTTTTGTCTGTGCAGAGTAATACTTGAGGCATCTGCTAGCACTAGTTTAAAATACTTTCTGCTTCCTGACAGCTAGTATTTAATCTTGATCCTCCATAATTATCCTTCCAAATTTGTCTATTTTCACAGTATTTACCAGCCTTCTCAACAAATTGTTTAGACATTGTAAAATGCTGGTCTTCCTTCCAAGTGATACTGCTCTTTAATGTGCCTACATTCCCTCTCCTTCAATTGCTTTAGCTCTTTTCATCTACAAAACTGTAATAGTCTAATTCATAGTGTTTTTTCTGAGGTTCAAAAAAAGACTCCTTTACATATACCACTGGCCAAACTGTAAATCTTTTGCTCACAGCAGCAACTCACCAAAATGAAAACAAATCCACAAGGCAGTCTGAATTGCCCCAAACCTTCACACTCACAACTGCAATCTTTCAGGGAGAGAAGTTAAGCAAATATTCCAGGTTTTATGGAGCTCCCAGAGGACTTGTAAAGTCCTGGAAGATTTGAAAGGCCCTAGTCTCTTTTGGGAATTGATCAACTTTCTTGCTTTTCAGGCTTCAGCCTACTAATCCAACAATGCTGGAAGACCTGTGGGACAGAGACTCTCAGCTCCATCCTTCATTCATACTCTAGTGGGCCAAGCAGTGTTTGTGGGGTTTTCTGGTTAACTCCTGACTGCTCAACACAGCAGAATTCAACAAGGGTTACAGAAAGATTTTGTTTTATAAAAATAAGGGAACTTTTTACATTTGCTGTCCAGTGTTTGATGAGTTCTGTAGAGGGGACAATTTGATTATTGTCTCTTCCAATGAGCAGTGCCTGGGAAGGACATCACTTCTGAAGAAGAGCTGTAAGCAGCATTGCTCCTGCCTTGAATAGCAGAGTGGTTTATCTTTGGTTTTGAGGTTTTTCTGGAGTTTCCATAGTCCAGAAGGCTTGGGGTGTAATTTCAGTGCACTGGATATCATTTCTATGCAGATGTAATCACAGTTCTGGGGAGCACTGGGACCCAGCAGAGTGGGATTTTGCTTCCATTCCCAGCCATTTTTCCTAATGAGGAGATTTTTGTTTACCTGATGGTGGTGGAATAAAAGATTCAAAACACTAGTTCTTTTTGTTTTGGATTTACAGCAGTTTTATCTATCTCTCAAAGATTAAGATAGGAAAAGGTAGTTATAAGAGTGGTGGTAGTATAAAAACAACAACAACAACAACAACACTAATAATAATAATAGCAATAACAAATAATGAAACTAAGCCAGTGAGTTTTGTATGCATTGAGAGGAAAAGCACAGCAGCTGTCACTGCTGTTAAGAATAATTTATATATTGTCTATTGTCTGTTTTCTCCTTCTGGGGTTATAAGTGTTGACAAGTTAACATCAGGGCAAAGGTACATTGGGCTGTCAAGTTTCTATTTTCTGCTTCTTGCTCTTCTACAAAGTGCTACAGAGATTGATTGATTTGATTTTAAAGAGTTCAGTTACATCACAGTGACACAGTCTTCAATATGAATTAAAAGAATAAAATTGTTTGTTTAACTTGTTTTTGTGTTGACAGGATCTTTGCACTCCAGGCAATCACTTTGTTTTCCTTACAGCTTTGTTCTTTGGCCACCCAAATGTGGAATGTCACTCAACCTTGTCATATTTTTTTCTTGATATTCCTTTATTAGTCTCTGCCATTCTTTTCAGGAATCCAACAAATGTGGATACCCTTTGTCAGTCAGTTGCTCTGGTTTTTGTCATTTTAAGCTTCCTCTCTCAATACTACGTTAACAGAGTTTTTTAGTGGACATGAGCTTTACTTCATAAGATACCAGTTAAGTCTTTGAGTGATCACTACTTTGATCATCTAATTAAATTTCTGTAGATGTCCCAAATGAAAATTACATATTTGAACCCACAGTTCATAGTCACCCACAGTTTAATTTTAACACAGCTCTAAAATTTTTGAGGGAATTGGGAAGTGATGATACAATTAGGGGTCTTGCTGAGCTTCAGC
This sequence comes from Anomalospiza imberbis, assembly GCF_031753505.1. NCBI lineage: Eukaryota > Metazoa > Chordata > Aves > Passeriformes > Viduidae > Anomalospiza > Anomalospiza imberbis. The sequence continues at coordinate 124,328,352 of NC_089681.1, read as the reverse complement.
TCTTTCTGGAAATGAGATCTAAATATTTTCAGAATAAAATTTAGGTAATCGTCCAAAATTCTGAGCATCTTTCACACGCTGAACTGTCCCACTGAACCTTTCCAGTCTCAACTCTTGCACATACATTTTTAATCTCTGTTTTACTACTTATGTAAGTAGTAAAACTTAGTATGGCACTCACTTTAGTATGGCATTCAAATTCATATTGCATCAGCTGTAATTTTAATTTATACAGAGAGCTGATATGAAATATCAAAAGGAACACACAAAAGGATATAATACAGAACTGAAGACATCATAAACCAAATGTTTTCAGGCAAATTATGTATGATACAGGAAGGCTTAGTCACAATGTGATGACCTAGATTAAATTTCTGAAAATGGTCAGGAAAAAGTTGCATGCAAGCAAAAATTACAGGGTTACTTAGAAATATTAAGCAAGTATTGCTGTTTTGGTTTGTTTAGTATTTTTTTATCTTGAACTGAAAGGCTGCTCATATGTAAAAGAAACTGGATTATGAAGTAATTAGAATAAAAATGTGTAAAAATCTATTGTGTGCATATATAGGTCTTTGTTCATGTAATTATTTAACTGTAGTTAAATTTCAGTGATGTAAGTTAGTTTTAGCAATTACTTAAGGATCAAAGTAGTGTAGACTGGTTAGTAGGAGAAATACAGTTAATCGTTGCCTTTTCTCAAGAATGGGACTTTGAAAGCCTAGGTTTTTCAAAACTACATAGCTGGAAATACATTTTCATCCTAGCAAAGCTCTACTGTTTGCAGCTGCATTTTTGCTGATTCTCTGAAGTCAGAGTTAATTGATAGACAATTTGGCCTGTAGACTTTAAATAACATACTGAAAAATCTCTGTTTTGGGAGAGGCGGGTTTAAAGTTAATTATTCCCCCAAATGACTTTTTCCAACTGAGTACTGGTGCTGGCAAAAATATTGCCATTGAGTAAGGCTTTATTTCTGTGGATTTCTCTTTTTTTTTTGGTCTGGTATCTAAGACATTGGAAGTTAAAGTCCTTTTCCTGGGATGGGATACATCTCTTGTCCATAATGAAATAAAACCCACTGATTAGCTCATCCTCTTTATTTTGGCTACCTGAGCTTCTTCAGTTCACTTTTCAAAGACAGATTAGAAATCTGGGTTATGTAGGCACAATTCCTAAGTAGGAATAGCTAATTATGGGATTCCGGTTTTGGTTCCACACTTTTTAGGCTCTTCAGCATTTCTGGTCTGTAGTATTATATTTGAGTGTAAACAGCTTTTTCATTCCTCATCTCTGTGACTTTCTTTTCTCTACTTTAAACAAGACTCCCTCTGAGCTGGAAGGCAGGTTTCATCGAACACCTGAGACTCTGCCCTCTGGCCTTCTAGTTAACTAAATGGCCTTCTAATATTTTTTTCCCATAGTGTCAGCATTTGTCTCTGATAACTTGCAGTTTTGCTCATTTATTTTGTTTTTCTAACTTTTAAGATAATAATTCAATAATGTTATGAACCCGATTAGAATCTATTTTCTTTCTTTGCCCCTTATGTTTTATTTCCATATTTTTCAGTAACAGCTGCTTTTAGCTTCAAAGCAAGATTCAATTTCTATGGCAAATACCACAGCTTCAAGGAACGTTTTTGCCTTTTTTCCCCCCTTTCTTTCCACTAAGCTTAAACTGGAAATCCACATCAGTTTTTAGACATGCTGTGTATATAAATCTCTGTAGAGTTTTTCCTAGTTCATCTGGAGTTCTGTCTTTTTCCCCTCAACTCTCTTACCAGAAGGATATAAATTCTGCAACATGCTTTCTCTGGGTTGCTAAACCCTAGATTATTTTGATTTTTTGCCATTTATGTTCCCTCTGAAGCTGTATTTGTGTTTCATTTGCTTGAAAGTTAAGAGGAAATTTACAAATAGATATTCATGTGGCTGTCTTAAATGAAAGGTGGTGGTTAGGACCATACATTTTAAGATGCTTTAATAGAAGTTAAATATTAATTATCTAGTCTCTAATTTAGTCTGATGAAGACATAGCCCTAAATTTAAAACATACACTTATTGAAATATGTATGGGCCTACTTCAATATGCTTAGCGTTGTAGCATTAAATGGGAACAATTAATTAAATAATTCACATGTCAGATGTTTAGAGATAACAGTTATCCATCATTCTTATCTGTTGTAATTTCGTTCAAATTATGAATGACAAGGCATAAATATTAACTCTTGCAGGAGAGGTATAATATTATTTTCTAATTATTTGCTTTTGTCTTTATATGTATTATAGATATAAATGTATATATATAAAATAGACATAAACATATGTATTGCATATAGTTTTGTGTTTGGTATTGATTGATTGCATTAAATTACAACTTTTGAAAGCAAGGTTTTGTTATAAAATAACTAGCTGATTGCATTTGCAGCTATTCAAAGGGGGAAAAAAAAACACTCAATAGCATTGTTTCCAAAGAAGTCAACACTATTGTTTTCAGTTTCAGTAACTTCTATTTTCTTTGGCTACCCACTTCTGAGAATATGCAGAATGTCTGATACTTGTCTGCAGCAGTTTTGGTTTCAGTATATATTAAAAAGTAACAATTCTAAATTGAGAATATGTTCTGAGTTCTATGATTCATATTTGAACATCCTCAAATTTGGATAATTTTTGGCCAATAAAATATAATATAATATATAATAATATAAGGCCTGACCTGTGAATTTAATTTATCAGGAAGCCTGAGTTCTCCAAACTGGGGCAGTGTTTGGTAAAAAAATTAACATTTTGCTTTTCTTGTTTGCATTCATTTGCATTGCACCATATTTGCAACTTGTAATTAATTTTGTAGTCTATTTTTTCCTGGAGTACTTCTCAGTTTATTATTATTATCATTATTTAATATAGCCTGTGGAACACTGAACACTGATTAAGTGTTGTATGCTTTCTGTTATCTCTGAAGCATAACCGATGAAGTATTGTGAATTTGGCACTGTGTAATGTAGCATTTTGCTTGCTGTGCAGCACTAACAAACAACACATCAGTAGTCATGCCCGTCTCTCATTTAAATGCAACCTCAGAGTCACACTGCATGTTACAAATATCTGGGAGCTGTGTGATTAGTTAACATCTTTTGCATAACCTTAAAACTATCTCAAGTTCTCAGGAGATAATTAGCTTTCTGGATACCTTCAGTGAAATGAACTCTGCCTTAGCAATGGTGGGTACTGTGTTCTACTACTCCAAGGAAGGGTGGCATGAAAATGCTTTTAAAAATAGGTTAAGTGTCTTCTACATTAAAAAATAAAGTAAAATGAAAGAGAGAGATAAATAGCTCCTCATTTATTTATTTCTAGTTATCAGGATTGCTTTTGCTTCTTTTACGTTTTCCTTTTTTGGCAGCTCTTCTGGTGTAAATAAAGGGTGTCCAGCAGGCACCAGCCTCCCTTACTGAAATCTGCTCACCTCTGTCCCAGAGTTCATGTCTCATATGCTAGGTGTGAGTAAACAGACAAGATACATCACAATTGAATAATCAGGAGGATGTGATACGATATTTTTCCTTAGCAAAACCTTGAGACTTCAATTCTTTGTATAGATTTATGGAAAGCAATGTTTTCCAAACATTCTCCAAATGTTTTTTGTCTCTTGAAATAATTCCCTAGCCATATCCATGTGCAACATTTTAAAGCTTTTGATCCTGCTTTGAAAAGGCTATTCTAAGCCTTCAGTGTTTACAATATTCTCTTTTAGCACTGGAAGTATCTGTATAATAACCTCAAAATTAAAATGTTTTGGAAGCTTCTAAATATAAGTCATAACTGCAGCTGTCAGGAAACAGGATTTTGACAAAATTGAACTTGTTAAAGGAAAGTATCAATTTTGATTAAATTTGCTTGAAAGGTGTTTTCTAATTTGAAACAAAACATTTTGATAGGCTAACAGCTTTCTCTACATTTATTGGAATATAACGTTGCTATTTGTTTCAAAATTATTTTTCATTTTGAGGTTTACTTGTAACTATGATGTAATTTATACCCAAGAACTGAAGTATTTTTGAAACACTTTGACTATTTCTATTGAAATTTAAATGCATTCCCCCCTTACCAAAAAGGAGTTTTGTAAGAACCTTCAAATTTTATTTTGGTTCTATGTAGTGAAATGTTTTTCTGAAAGGCAATTTTTAAATTAAATTCTAGATGTAATAAATTCTCTTAATACTTTTTCTGCAATGTAAACTGTTGGTCTAGCTACACTGATTGTGCAAAGCTGTAAGCCTGCACATATCTTTAACCATATTGATCAAATTGAGAAGCTCCCACCAGTTTGGTGGATTTTTGTGCAGTTATCTTTTCCAGGGATTGTATTGCCCATCTGATTCAATCTTTAGCTTTATTGGTCACCATTGCTCAAAAAGAGCTTTGTTAGGTTTCTGAAGGTCTAGGGAGGAAAAAATTAAGACACATAGACAGGTCCAAAAAGCATTGAAATTCAAGATATAACATCAGAGGAACTGAAAACATGAACTGTAAGTGAATGAGGGAAGGGACATGTAATCAATTTCTTACTTGGAGAGACAGGTGAATAGCTTACTTTTCCAAAACAAGTAAACAGAAAGGAATTATTTGTTAATATCCAGATGCTTGACTGAGGATCCTACAGGCATTCCAAGGATCACTCTGTTGTAGCAAGGAATACAGCTTTTCAAAATTTTCCCCTCTCTACAAATAACTATAAAGCAAGTGCAAAGCCAAATTTGCCTCCTCATGGAAGAATCCTTGGTTGAGCAATCAGGTTCCTTCCACAGGGTACAGCAGGAGTGAGACACCCCAGAAACTGAAATAGGGTGTAAGGTGTGTGAGGCTGCCTGCAGCTAAGGAATTAATGAATGGACAGGAAAAATCACCAAAGTCTACAGAGCTTCATGACTTCTGAGGTTCAAAATGCCCTCATATAGATAATATAAAACCTATTTTAAGGTACCTGATATGTGCTCACTTATGCCTGTAAAAATGCAACAAGAGGGAAGAGCAGCATTGCTCCATGTATATGTACTTCTCAAGTAAATAGTTTATTAAATTGTGAACAGAGGACCTGCCTGAGACTTCCAAGTTCACTGAACTCAGGTCTTAGGTTGGTATTCTTAACCAAGATCTTCAGAGCACTTTCAAATATTATTCAAATATTACTCATTAGAGCTCAAATGTTCTGCAGAAGACAATTGAAGATTTTCTGAGAATGAAAGAAAGAGAAGAAGATGAGTTTTATCTCTGTAGCTGAACACCAGCTTGTAAAGTGGGAGATCTGGTGTCAAGCGTTCTCCCTCAAAACTGTTTCTATGTTTTGTAGGTGTGAGATTATACCATTAATGAGAACTTGCATTCCAGAAGTCTTTCTCTGTCACTGCCATTCCCTTTCTGCATTTCTGTGGCCTACATAAATTATATATTCATTTGATTAAAAAACCAACCAGAACAACCCTACATAAATCCCATTTTTGATATTTAAATATCTACTGGACCTGAACCTGAGGGTATCAGCTATTGAAAATTTCCTGATTCCTGTCAAAATCACTGGGCTGATCACCTCTACTTCTCAGAAATGCACATTTACTTTTTCTACCTTATGTCCTTATGTGTAAAATAGGAATAAAATAACACCTTTTTTTTTTTTTTTTGGTTTTTTTTTTTAGCTGAAGTTTATTAACTGTGGTAATTGAAGGTGCCTAAAATCATTTTACTCATATTCTTCACAGAGGTCAGTAAGCAACTGCTAAGTGCAAAAATAATTCTCTTCTTTCCAAGCTGGAACTGACTTGCTAAACTGAAGGACACACGTTCTAGTCCATTACCCACTACCTCCATAGTCCTCCATATTTTACATTTTTGTCAATAAAAAATAATGTACAGTCAGAGTGTGAAATTTCCTTCTGTATGAAAGGCCCACAAAAGGCCCATGCCTCACCAGCTTTCCAGAAGAGAGAGACACCTCAACAGACCAGTCAGTGTTAATGGTTAAAAAACGAGACATTCAGAGCCTGTGTGACAAATATGTAGGGCAAAATTCTTGACCCTGACTGTCAGTCTTGCCTGGCTGAAGAGGGCACACAGGGCAGAAAGCTGCTTTTGGCTGCGCCAGACAGAGATGAATTCTGCTTGAAGAGATGGCAGAGTTGATAAAGAGGTTTTTTACCCAGCCTGGAGGACCTTCCATTAAGATATTGAGAAGCTGTGATTTTCTTTTTTTTTTTTCTTACCTTCAAGGTATCCTCCTCTGTGCAGCATACTTTCACATTCTCTCTAATAGAATTTAAAACATTGGTTGCCTTGACTATAGAATAGATTCCAATGTTTCATCATGTACACACAAGCCTGATTTGGGTTCCCACAGATTGGTCCACAATATATGGTTAGTCAGAAATTATTTTTCTCTAACAATTGCCTGATTTTTAAGTAAGAGGATCACAAAATAGAACAGTTTTCTAGTTCTCCTCTTCATTCCTTAAGGTCAGATTTGTGACCCTCTTTTATGACAGTGAAGCAGAAAAAGTCTTCCACTGAAAGTGTAGCACTTGGGTTGGACAGTTCTGTCTGAAACTGGACAAGTAAAGCTCATTCATATATTTCCTGCTGTCCTAATTCTGAAGGATTAAATGAAAGAAAGGAATCAATAAAAGTAGCTTGGTACAGGTGTTTTACCTTAATACTCCTAATGTCCTAAAGAATGCTTAGGCAGCTGTCACATTTTATATTTTAGTTTCCTTCTTGCTTGGACTGGATTTTTGAATGAAAATTGAGTTAACTGGTGGTTAAGTTTCACGGCTTTGCCCCTATGAGATGCAATTTTAGTAGGCTTTCTCTGACACTTAAAAATATTTAGCCCTTCATCTTAAGTTTATTAAATTCTGTAGTAGCTATTAGGCAAAATTTGTGAGTGAGTCAGTTATGTTAAGAGTGGAAAAAAATAGGTGAGTACCGGATTCCCAGATTAGCAATACCACCATGCTTTTACCTGGATCTTGAGGGAGTTTCTTTGGAACAGTTATGACTGCAACAGGGTGTCCTGTCTTTCAGCAAAAATAGTAGTGTCCCATGTAGGCTAACCTGGTCACCAGCTGCTCTTCCTGAATGCCACTTCTGCTGTTGCAATGGAGATGTTGTTTTGGCCACTTGGGGAGAAGATGATTCACTGCAAAATGCCATTTGTGGCTAATGATCACCCGCAGTGTTACAGGGTTTTCACAAAGGTAAAGCAAAGAGAAAAAAGCCATGGCCCAATTAAGATCTCCCCAGTTTTTGATCTTAAATCAGTAGTTCTAGTTATTTAGTTTTGTTAAATGATCTGACTGCACAAAAAAGTCACAATTGGTTCAACTTGCTAAGGGAGTTTTTTAACAGAATGTCATGAGTTTATAAACTGATCTTTCCCTTGAAAATTTCAGCTGTTTGAGAACTGGGCCTTAAGTTGTCTATTCACAATGATCTTGCTTTTTGCAGAATAATGATCTAAATGATTTATTATTCAGTTCTTAGACTGCTGTTTTATTTCTGTTGATCTTTGTTTTTCTGCTTAATTTCTATAAATTACTGTACAGTTTCCCATAAGGTATAATTAAGCAGAATTGCTAAAGTTTTAATTATTGTGTATTATAGATGTTGAAAGCAACATTAGCACTTAGCTTTTAAAAATGTGATAGTATATTTATAAGAGAGCATTTATAAACACATTTACATATAGTTAAGATGAAAAAGGTATTTGAATTGTAGTCATTAGCATTTCTTCAAACATATGGCATACCAGCAGAAGCCATGGGCCATGCCTTCATTAACTGAACACTGTTTCATCAGTATCTCAGCTTCCTGCTGTGCCACCCTGTAGCGTACCCTTCTGTCCCTGAGGTTTCAGTGACAAGGGACAATATGTCCCCAAGGTGAAAATCTGGGAAATAACGCAGATTAGCCCTTAGAGGAGTTCTTATGATTATTTAATCATACTTAGGAAAGAAGTACACTGTACTACAAAAGAAAAGCATTAAAAATCCTACCAGCCTACTATTTTCCATGTTGCAGCATATGATGGTCTCTTCAGTGCACCATGAGCATAGCTACAGTGGAACATGACAGCTTTATACTGCTTTATTACGAGGCCAGCCTTTTTCAAATTTGTTCATATAATGGGTAAAGCTTACATTGGTACTATTAGGTACTGTAGGCCAATTAGCATTCATTGTCCATAATGTTCAGGTGATGGATCAAGATTTAACTTCTCTTAACTGTGGTACATGCAGCCATTTAATTTTATTTCCTAATAAAAAAATGGAAAAGGAATAAAAATTCTCATATAAATGTCATGGTCATATTTTATTTGTGCATTTCTTAAGTATATAAAGATAGGTTAATATGACAAGCAGAGACGTTTGTCTTAAGTCATTAAATTCTCTCAAACACTACCTCTGATATGATATTATTTGCTTAAAAAGTATATATTTTGGAAAGCCCTTAGCAGAAATTTTAAAAAACATATTTTATTTGACAAGATGACACTTTTGAAAGTAAGGTTAGATTTTGGGGCTGAGGGTCGATTGATCTTTCTGGTTTTTCATTTTTTTCATTGCCTTGCAGTCTCTCTGTTTTTTTTGTCATTGTGACATGGAGTAGTAACAAGCATTGAAGTGGAAAATAATTATCAAAAATATTTTATCAGTTTCTTATCGGCATTGATCTGCTTTCTTGCATTTGTATCTCTGTTATGCAAGAAGAGTTGGAGCTTTAAGGAAGTAGCCCTTTGTCTTTGAAATCCAGTCAGTCAAGTGTGTTCTTGGATTAGGAGGGAACAGACAGCAACTGGAGTCAACATATTTAAATCCTAATTATTAAGTCAGCTATTGGAAGAATCATTTAATATTAAAACATATATTATACTACAATATATTCTATTATTCTGCCTTTAGAAAGTATACTCTTCAATAAGCATTTGGGAGAGGAATTTAAAATCTCTTCTGGTTTAACCTAGTGCAGATAGAGAAAGCGTGGATTTAAAAAGCAAGCTTTGATTAATATAATTACAAGCATCTGATACAATTTAGGTATTTTTATATAATTTCTCACAGTTTTTGTCAGGCCTAGATGTCATGATGACAGGTTTAGAAACATTTTGGTAGGTAGTCAAAGAGTTTAAATTGGCAAAATTTTTACCTTTATTGTTTTTATATGGGAGGAATCTGAAAATCTCTCACCACAGTATCCACCACTAATCAGTGGTGCAATGGAAAGCTCTCATTAACTTTAACCCTCCGACCCTGACATTATTCTACTCATCACAGCAATCATTAGCAAAATGAAAAACAATCAACCAGCGTATCTACATTCTACTAATATTAATGCTTTCACTCTATTACACATGAATGTCAAATGTGACAAAAATCACTGAACTTCAAATATATACATAACAGATTTTGATATATATAAATCACCAGTTTTTGTTATTCTCACTCAACAGCAAAATCAAAGTTACAGTGCCAAGGGGGCCCATACCATTTGCAATCTGTAGCATTTCCAATGTATTTTCAACAATATTGTAAATATTTATGGAGTTTTATAAAGACTCTATGATTCCTTCTGCTTGTGATGCATCAACAAGACACAGTAGGATATCATAGGCAGATATTTACTTCTGGGAATTCCCTTTTGGACTCTTTTTGGTTGAAAATGACTTCATGACATACAGTACTGCAAATCCCCAGAAATGTACCATGCTATTATTGCCAGCTGAGCTCTTCCAAGTAAAGATGACATCAGCCATCTGTCATGCTATACTAATGCTAGGAAGGAAAGCCAACTGAAGAGAAAATAAATACCTTTTATATCTATTAGCCAAATATTTATATTAAAAATTGAAACTCTTAAATTCTTACTAGCAAAGTTAATTCTTGTAAGCGAATGATCTTTTCTGCGTAAACAACGTACCTAAAATGTCTTTTTTTATCTACCTAAACTAAGTTATGTCACAAGTCTATGTTTAAAATGCTGGTCTTTTGCTACATATTGGTAGATAAGAAAATATGATTCCAAGTAGTGATTTTCCTCCAGACCTCCTAGATGAACTCTGCCAGGTACCATGTAGCTGCGTCAATGTTCCGTACTGCTCAGGTGAGGTAAATGGAAGTTTCCCAGAATCTAACAGTGCAGGAATTACACTCTCCATCACAAGCAATTCTGCCAATCAATAAGGAAAGTGACTAAATTAATGGCAACATCATAATAAAATGTATAAAAAGCCCAAACTATGTCAGGTATCTGCTTCCCCACAGTGCAGGGAACGTCAGTGAAGAAGTCTTTTAGATAAGCTGAAAAACTATTTTACACTGAGACTAGTCCTGATCATTTATGTCTTATTTTTTGTCACTCAACAGCATATGCTTCAATTTTAAACTAAGGTGATGTTCAAAAGCTCATATCAGAATAAAATTAAGGCTAGAAAAATAAATCTCAGGAAATTTAAAAAAATTAACAGCCAGCTAGGCCATTCCCTGATAAGTACGTAGTATGGTGCTGCTGTAAAAAGTATCCAAAAGCACATATATGATTATTTAGCGCTATTGTCATTAATGTTTTTCACACTGTAAATGTTCCTTTTGCTTTATTAGAAGAAGCAAGACAGAACTGAGCATAGCACTTAGCAATCACACATAGCACTACAAACACAAATAAATATCTCCCATCCCTCCACACTCTCACATTCATTTTTTTCTTATCTGTCATTTAACATTGTGAGCATTCCTTTTAAGTCAATAATGAATTTTAGGATGTGAATTAATACAAAATGGAAAATGAAAACAATAGAAGTTTCAGAATTAAAGGTGTGTTTCTTGGGCTGTAAACCTTTTGATTTCATAGTGTAGAATAATGTGACAGATGGAATGAATTTTTTGTTAGATAATATATAATACAGAACAAATAATTAATATACAAAGATTTTCTTACAAGCTCTGCTTCCTGAGCTTCTCAGCTGGTTGGGTCTTCTAATGGTTCCAGTTGGATTTTGTAGATACTCTGACTATTTTAAGCCAGGGGATTTCTTGTCTCTTTGCAGGTTAAGAAATTACTTAACACTAACACCATGACTGTGTTTTGATTTTTTTTTCTAAAATATTGAAACAGAAAAGCAAGAGAAAGGACGGAGTTGCTTTCTTATGAATATTTCCTCAAGATCTCAAGGTCATAAAAGGAACATCTGATTTTGGGAAACAAGAGGTGATTAGAAAAAAGTCAGTAATTGAATGCATAGATTACATATATCACTTGACGCGCAAAAAAGCACAACATTTTTTCATGTCTTCTGCAGAAAACAAGGGTGAGTTACAATTCTGCATGGTAATCATAGCAAATGAAATTACATAACTTTTGGACTGATTACTTCAACTAATCAATTTTTTGGGAGATGAACTTCAACTTGGATTACCACAATTCTATTTCCAGTGACAACCACATTGAAAAACAAGATGTGATTTTTAAAATAACATTTTTGTGACTGCAGCTTATTTACTGAGTCAAGAAACCAAAATGTTTTTAGTTATCACATCTCTCATTAAGAATATATCTGTCTGCTTTACAACCTGATATGAGCTGAAACGAAAAAAAAAAGTTCATTATCTTGCACTATAAGTCTTAGCAATAAGCCATTTCTGAACCTAGAATAAATAAGTTTAGTCATTCTTTGATTACCAAATAACATTTATGCCATATTTTAAGTAAAACATTTCCAATTAAAAGAAATTTTATTTCCTTTACATTTTTGTTTTAGGTATCTCTATTTACTGAAGATAAACAGGTAAGAAAAAGGATATTTCATCATTCCCTTTCTCCTGGGAGGTTAAATAAAAAACAAGTACCAGAAGCTTGGAATTTAAGGAGGGGTAAAATAAAGTTTTGTTTATTCTGAAATAAAATAATAACAAAATAAAGAAAATACTTATTGACATTTTTCTCAAATAAATTTACAGATATTTGCATTATTGTTTTAAACCTTGCCAAAAAAGAGAAAAGTCATTAGTTTTAGACTGATTGTTCTCCATTTTTGGGTGCTGTGACCATTAGATTCTGTTTTCCATTTGAACAGCTGAATATTCCTCTATGTCAGTAAAATGCAAAGTCTAAGTTGTGATGAGGGCAGCAACAGTCTAAGAAGCCTATTGGTATATGAAATTTATACCATCATGAAAATGAATGTTTTTGAAATGAAAGGAAAATGCTATTTTCGGTGTCTTGTTTACAGTTCCCTGGAAAGTAACTAAAATAAAGAATAAGGGGGTAAAAAGAGTGTATAAGTGAATTTATTTTGAAAGAGAATGGAACTAAAGAATTGTTGGGGAGATGCAGAATGAGGGAAAAGAAGAGAAGGTTAAAATCAACTGTTAAGTAGAAGGAAAGATATACCATCACCTTAGTGTGATTTTGGCTATTTATTTATTAGGAGGCACTCATATACTAAAAAAACTCACTAGACTCTCTAGACTGATAAATAGCAACATGCAAATATATGCTGCAACATAAATTTAGGAGGAAAAAAGGCATTACTTAAACCTGAATTTCTTTATTGAATAATTTACTTTGTCATCATAAAAGTAATTCTATATTGCCTTGCAGAGAGATGTGCTGGTAAAGCCAGCCAAGTCCCAAGAGGGATGGCTGAAGAATGATCAAAAGCTTGGATTAATTTTTTTTTTTTTTTTTATTGTTGTTTTTATCATTTTGTTTTGGTTCCTGGAATTTCTTATTAATTTTACAGGTCCTCTTATTGACTGTTTTTTTTTTTAAACTTCCTTCCTGCTTATTTAATTTAATGGATGAATAAAACTTTTCCACAAAAATTACAATAGGAGGAAAGACCATATGCAGCAGACTTTGGCAACATCCATTCCTTTAACAGGTCTTTGATGAATTCTGACAGTTGTGAGTCCTCTAATGCAGAAGCCATTTGACACTCTTATTCTGTATTGAGATTATTACATATCAGAAATAACAAGTGACTACTGAATCTCTATTTGATGGCATCCAAGTGCGCCCCTGCGCACTTATGAGCTAAAGCACAAAAATTCACTGGAGAAAGACATCAGTGGGGAAAATAAGACTTCTTGGTGTTTGGTGAGCTTCCAGGACTCAGGTTGCTGTGTTGTTAATCTATTCATTAAAAAATGGAACTTTTGTTTGCTAATTTTCCTAAGTGATAAGATTTTAATGCTGATTGTACTCTACTTGGGCCAGTTTAAGGAAAAATAATAAAACCGCTCTCAGTTCCTACACTCCAGAGAAAAAGTCTAAGAATACAAGACTGTACTTATTGATACTCATCAGATAACTAATCTGGTTTCAGCAAAATGGGATGACAGCAACACAGTGATGGCAAATACACCATGATGCAAAGGTAACCTTAAAGGATATCCTCAAAGGATAAGGTTAAAAAGGATGTAGTGCAAAGTTTTCCCACAATTAGCCTGGTATAAATTGGTCATAATTGAGGCTAGACTAAAGCACATATTATGAACCACTTTTGAAATATTTCTTCTCAGATTGGGAGAAATTAAGATGGCTGGCTCACAGAACTGAGATTTAACATTAACAGTATTTCCTCACCATAATCTGCATGCCAGTTACTTTGCTATCATGGATGATTGACTAACTTCACATAATCTTTATGTTATCTGAATTTTCAGAAAGGATGACAATTTTTACTCTGGACAGAAATGACAGTCTACTACAATTCACCACCATCCAAGTGCAAAGCATCCTACAAGAGATTGATTGTACAAGTGATGTCTGAGAAACTGTAAAACCATATAACATTTTTTGGGTGAGTGGAGAGTTGCATCGTGATTACTTTTCCCATAATGCCAGTTAGTGGGGTTTTTGTGTGTTGCAGTGATTTCCAGACATCTAATATTTCATCAGGTATGAAATTGATCCAATACCTCAAATTTATGGGCTGTTTAAATAAAAACTGTGAGCAAGGTTATCCTAATTGAAGGGACAGAGAAGATTTGATTTCATTCTCAGTTAAAAGGAGTACTTTCCTTGATTGTTAAACTAAGTGTTGTACTAAATATGAGGGGAGCCATTTTTCAAAATATTTCACCTAAACTTGTATTCATTGGTTTCCCTCAGCTAAAATCATATTAGATACAATAATATTGCACAGTTAGATGCAAAATATGTTTTAATTTTCCCAAAAGGAAGAAAACTTGATGAGGATTGCTTTTGATAAATGCAGCATATTTGCATATTGTAAAATAAAATATGCTTCTTTGCACGGAAACTATAACAACATATATTAAAAATTGTATTTCTTAGGGACAAAGCCAAAAAATCTCTGAACTTATCTGCATATTTTAATAAATAGAGGTGTTCTATTTTCTTTCAGCATCTGAGGAAGCTACATTTATGAAGGTCATACTCCTGTAAGGATTTAAAAGAAAAACAAAATCTTTTTTCCTCTTGCATATATGAACAAAAGGATTTAAATGTATATATATATGGCAACTTGAATATATGGAATTGTATAAGAGAGTTTGCAATTGAGAGTGGTAGAACAGTGCAATAACCATTGCAGATTACGTTTCTAAAGTGCTTCCATTCTAACCTTGAGTTTTCACTCTTAACATTCTGAAGTCTTTAACTTAGAGATGTTTTTAGATGTAATCTCCCTACATCCTTGCTGTTTGCTTTCTGTTTAATACTTTGTTTTACCTTTGCTGTTATATACATTTAGTCTTGCTAGATTTTATTTGGGAGAGTTTGAGGGAAAAAAATCACTGTCTTTAGAGATATGAAGTAATCATGTAGCATTGTTTGTCTAAGCATGGAAAACTGATAGTGACAGAAACTGAAATGCATTATGGTTTTGCAAAGAGAAGTACCTTGGAGTGGTCTGATGAGAACTGATGTTGATTTGACAGAGTTCTCAGCTATTCAAAGCTGCTTTCCCCATCTGAACGGTGTGTTTTTTTACAAGAGTGTTCAGCTTTGTTCATATTTTCTTTGCAATGGAAATTTAATTGCTGCTATTTTGGTTGTAATAACACTGGGTTAGCAGTGAGCATTTTGAAAAGAACTTCACTGTTAGAGTAGGTTATAGAGATGCATGCTATGGGTTATCTGGAGTTATCAGCAGGCAGTGCCTTTTGCTGTTAATGATGTGCCTTTCCTGTATGTCTGTGCCAGGATTTGGTGATTCAGTGGAACATACATTTGGAGAAGTGGATTTCTGCTCCAAGAACCAGGTGAACCCTTTCAGGGCTGACTTATCATAGGCAAGATTGCTTCAGAGAGAGAGCAAACAGTGTGTTTATATTTAATATCTATTCCCAAAGAGTTCTATAGAGTAAGAATTAGCAGGCCAGGGACACTGCTATAGGGGTTGTAATTAAGACCAGCCCTCCTGTATGAGTGTGGACCTTGGTAGGAATATCTACCATAGAGGGAAAGTAGAACTTTAATACAGGAATAAGCATTTTAGGAAAATAATGAGTCAGGTGCTGTTTTATACTGCTCTGGTCTGACAGTGAGTCTCCTAAGTAGCTGTCAGCCTCCTAATGCTTCTCCCTTTCATGGCGCTGGAACTATCAAACTCTGTTAACAACCTGAGTGCATTTTCAGTTAAACCTTATAAAACTAGTAAGCACAATTTGAGGATTTGTAGTCCTGATTTCTAGAGAGTAAAAGGAATAATAATTAACAACAATATTCCTTTCATTTGCTCATGTAGAAGCAGTTTTAAATAAAAGCTGACAGGACTGAGAACTGCTGTATGAAAATTTAAAAGGCATTTTGCTCGGAACATTTGCTATATCCTGTTTCTGAAGAAAATCAATTCTATGTATATGTTGTGAAAGTTAACAGATTATCAACAGAAGAACATCAACTCAAAGCAACAAATAGCATCAATTATTTTCATAAACAAAAATTTAGGGAATTATTCTGTATAACTTTCTCTTAAAGCAGTGTCATGAACCATTTGAAATTGTATTGCAGTTTTAAGAACAAACTGCAATGGTATCTCAATATGTCCTTTATTTCTCTGTTCCATTTTTATTGTATCTGACCAGATGCTTCAAGTAATTATATGTCTGACACAGACAAGTAATAGTGACAAATGGGTGATCCTATCTCTCTCTGACTCTAAAGGATTGTCAAGACATTAGTTGATAGATCGAAGCTGAATTTAAAGAAAAAAATGAAATACTCAGTCCTGTGTAATTTATAAATCAGGACATTTGGTATTAATCTGCCTTCTGCAAAATGAACCAACTTAGGGGAAGATGTCCACATTAACCAGAGAGATACTCTATAGAAGCCACATTTACAGTTACAGCCAACTTGAGTTCAAGTCTAAATGTTAAAATATTCTTTATCCAACTAAAAACGGGGCTTTTAAATAAAATTCAGGAACACTTTCCTGCAATAATCTCCACATGTACTTTTTATAAATGTAAACACTATCTGTTGCTATGCCCTGATTTTATTTTAACCTGAACTGTATTTACTATACCCAAGGATAATTCACATATAGCAAAGAGCCCTAATATTTGTATTTTAGAATAAATATTATGAATATCTCTCTCAGGGGAAGAAAATGTTTAGATAACCTGCCTTTCACACGGAAAAGCTACCTGCTGAACCTTCAAGCCAGCAGTTCTTCCCTGTCTTTCTAACTGAGAGACAGTACTACATATGAAAATTCAGTGCCTCCTGGCCATACTTAAGAAACACTATTTCTTTGTGAAAGAGGGAGAACGTATGGGAGCTGTAAATAAATAATGATTGCCAAAGATCAGAGGAATTTTTACACAAGACCAAAGCAATTTAAGCTTATTCTTTGATACAAACCATTAATAATTCAACACAGTGGTAATTTTGGTATTGCTAGAATTCCTAACAATTGAACTGATCTCCAGGTTGTTAGCAGATCAGTAAGAATTACGTTATTAGTAGCTGACTTCTGCTGAAGTCATATGATTCAATGTTTAATTTAAGCATTAGGTATGGCTTTCTAAGAGGCCCGGGAAATCTCAATGAAAACAGCACAATACTAGTTTTATAACACACAGTTCTTTAGTAAGTATTTCATGCCCACTTGTCAAAAGCAATCGCTGAACTTCTCTTCTTCAAGTAATTCAGGAGTTTGATGTAAAAGATGATACCTTAATGAAATAGAATGCTAGACATAGAGAGAAATATCAGCAAATCTTCTGCCTCTTATCCCTTCCAATAGGAATATCTAGCATAATTATATGCTCACTGAAGAAGGCTTAATCCTATTATAAACATATAAAATTCAGTCCTATGTTAGTGAGGACTCATCCTCAGAATCCTACTCCAAACAAATAAAGGGTGTGAAACATGGACACTGACTTCTTTAAAGGAAGATTATTTCACTTGTACATCCTGCCAAGTCTCAGGCATTATGAGCTGGACCTCTAAGAGAATCTTTGTGCTTTTGTCATTCCTACACCTCACACATTTTCAGGGCAGTATGCCAGGTCCCAGGCCCTAGTAGTGACCACATCAGCAGAGAGAGCAGAGCTGACCCCTTGCCCATCAAGTAGAAGGGAGCACGTGGTGTTTTACAAAACCAGGTGTGCTTCCTAGTGAAGTGCAGAGACCAGGCAAGATCCTTCATCTTACCCACTGCTTCTTGCAGTGTTTTAAATCTTTTTCTCTCAGTTGAGGCTTGCCTTACCCATCAGATAAAGTAAATCTCAACACCCTTCTTAGGCAGATATCTTGCCACGGGTGTGACCTTTTCTGCAGACCAGAGAAGGGGTGCCTCACACATCGTAAGTCAGGAACACTGACAGGAACAAGTATATGAGATGGGTAAAAAATTGGAAATGGCCAAGCTTTCACATAGGAGCAAAACAGCAATACTCAGTTCAGAGTGCTATTAGGTAAAATAGTGATCCAGGAAACCTTTCTAATGTATAATCATTTCCTGTTAACAATCCAGTCTTGCTTACTGTAGATAATGTTCTTTTACTGGGTTTTTTCCTCAGCTAATGTAAAATATACAACTGCAGCGAAGCCAGTGGAGTACATGATTTCTCTTAACTGAATACCTGTCTACACAGAAGAGACCACTTAAGCTCCAAAACACTTTCCTTTCTTTTTCTTTTATTTACTTCTAATAATAATCTCCATTTTTTTAACAAATAATGAGAAGAAAAGGGAAAGGGAAAGGGAAAGGGAAAGGGAAAGGGAAAGGGAAAGGGAAAGGGAAAGGGAAAGGAAAGGGAAAGGGAAAGGGAAAGGGAAAGGGAAAGGGAAATAAACCCAGCATAAAGTAAGCTGGCAAAGCAGTGAACTTCCAGATGTGATTTAGTTTATCTTCAGACAGGGTCAGTTAAAATATTTCTGTTCTGGCATGTGCATTCATCTTCTGAACAGGGTGGAAATTCAACAGAATGAGCACCTGATCATCCATTACTAATAAGCCAGATATGTCCTGTTATTTAATTTGCTCTTTCATAATTTCATACAGTACATATTGCTTAACACTGTACCAGTCAATGTAATGGAGAAAGCTTGTCTTCATCCTTTTCACTTTCCTTACTTGTAAATGGATTTAGAAAAAGGAATGTAGTCTATTATTCAGAGATGGTTTTTAAGATGGTTCACAACAGGTTAATGAATGATGTCTAATACTCATATTAGACCAATCATATTAATAACCAAGAAGAGCACATGAGGGTCATAGTGCTAATTGCATAGGAGGTCCAGCCAGAAGGCATTTTTATCTTAGAATTCAAGACACACGAAGTTTGACTAATCACCCACAGTGTGTTTGCAATTAAAATAACACTGTATTAACCCTGCCAATGTGAGGTATCAATATTTTATGTGTGGCTTGACAGTTCTAAGCTGAACATTTGTAGTGCTTGATACTGCACTCCCATAGAAAGCACACAGCTCTTGCTCTGCTCTAGACTGCAGCCAAGGATGGTACACGGGGGAAAATTCAGAGGTATTTTGTTCCTGAATTTTAATTTTCTTCTATTATTTTTAAGAATGGCTCTAGTATCATCAAAAAGGGGCATTTTTTTTAACCTTGAGTTGCTTTATACACCACAACAAAAAGTCTGGGGTGTTTTAGATGTTAAACACAATCTTACAGACATCAAAGGAAAAAAAAAACAACTTCCTGATTCATTTAGCTCCATCCTGAATTGAAAGAAACAAAGAAGAATGTTTCATTTTAGTATGACCCTGGCTAATGCACAAAGTTCAATGTAGGCAGAAGGGCTGCAGCACTAACAATAGGTCCGTGTACGAAGACCTGGTTTATTTTGGCATGGGTATCAGGGTATATGGATACTGATTATGTTGTGAACTTCTTGTTTACACATGTAAAAAAAAAAATCAATCAACTTCACTTGCAGGTTGAACTTCATTTTCCAAGTCTGATTGTCGAAGAATAAAACATTGATTCTTCCTCCTTAGCCCACAACTCCAAGATCTCCTTGACACTCTGTCCAATTTTCCTGTAGATCTGGTTTTCACTGGGCATCATTGTCTGAAACCCACTTACAATCAAGCTGAATCACTTACAATTTAAAAAGAATAAAGAAACCCTGCTCCTCTCCCCCAAATTCTGGTGAGTGCTACTGGTACTCAAATTCCCAGATCACGTGCCCAGAATCATTGCGTAACTTTTAACATTTTCTTTAAAAGAAGATTTTTTCTGAGAGCCAGGTGGATTTTGAGGTTTTTAAAATTCTACTAAACTTGTTATAAAACAAAGTAAAAACTGTAAACCACTTGAAAATGTCTGTTCACAATGAACAAGCACTAGTTTCTTTGTTGTATCTCAGGTGTTTCATTATATGTTTTTGTGCCAATGGATTTCTTTTTTATATTATTACGCGTTAGTACTTTGAACACTTTCAAATATTTGTCAATTGATGGGCTCTACATAATAGGTACAATCCATATCTGGGTCAGACCTTCCAGTTCAGTTACAATAGCATAGCTCCCTGGAGCTAAGATTTTTTCTTGTAATAGATTTGTAAAGGACTGAAATGATGCCAAGTAGACTTAAATGTTTTTCCTCAACTTTTGCAAACAGTTGTTCTTCTGCTTCGATGTTCTGCAGACAAATTTATATGAAGTTATTTCAGATTTTAAAGATCATATTGAGAGAGGCCTATGAGATATAAACCTAGTAAAAGATTTTCTTTTTAGTCTCTTATATTCTTGTACTTCTTCAGAAACGTCTTCCTGAAGATTCCTGTATTTATGATTATGATCTAGGTTTTTAAACTACAGACAACACAGCATAATGTAAACATTGCCATGAAACAAAGATAACAAACAAAATTCTTATACATCAGCAGTTACTAGGTCCTGCTGAACAATAAAAGGATTCCAATTAAAATCTGTCAGAAACCACTTATTTAATTTTGCACACATAGTGGTTTGAGAACCATTTGGGTTTTTAGTGCCCTAAGTCCAAACCCCTTCAAAATGAAAACTGGACATTGAATCTTCAGTTTTTAAAGGACTATGAGTATGTATTTTTTTATTTTATTTCAGACATCTAGAGCTAACCAGAGCGTCTCCTTCCTTTGACTTCAGGGAAATTTACAAAGCTACCAATTAAATCTTCATGCCTCCCCAGTAGATTTCAGACAAAGTGAAAGGTCAGGCACTGCTCAATAAGTGGAAAAAATAGGCTGGTGTGGTTGGATACCAAGACCCCAAAGTAACCTGAGTGAAGTTCTGTAAGGACAGTGAACATCACTGTTCGTGTCATCCATCTTTAGAAAGCCAAGTTGGATCATGGCTCAGCAGTGGGATCTGATTCTCTGCAAGGTTGCTTTTTGGTTGCTTTAGCAAACTAAAACCTTGAAATTATTGCAGGGCCAGGAAGGTGCTAAAATATTTTCACACAGGAAATCATAAGTCATACATACTTGTACATGGTTATGTGTAACTACCTTACATACCTAAACAGGACTGCCAGGTTAAAAAAATCCTGTCCATCTGAGGATAAGCACTTTACAAATCCATTTTCTTACTGAGGAGGCACAGCAAGCTAGGAGAATTTTTGATCTTGAGCCCTTGTCCATCAGTGCTAAACAGCTAAAGTATGAACATCAGACGTTGCCCTGCTCCCTGACAGAAGTGTGCATCCTTAAGTTTCTCCCCAGAAAAGCTGTGGTCATACTGTGCTAGAAAGTCACAACAGCAACAAAGGATATATTAATCTTCTAAGCAATATGACCATATTCAAGAAATATGACTTTTTCAAGAAAAAGTAAAGAATCAAACACCTAATGCAATTCATACATGTGAAATTCATGTTGCATCGTGAGGTCTGGGGATGGTTCTTTTCTTGCAGGACAGGGATATTATTTTACAGACTTTAGCCTGGTTTTATTCACTTTTTCAAATAAGACTTTTGTTGAACTGCAAAAGCCAAATGTAAATCCAAAGTTTCCTACTGCAAAAAGTCATTGGAGAAGTTCAAAGAGTCATTGGAGAATCTGCAAGACATACAACTGGTATAATTTTAATTTCCGTTTCTAGGCAGAGATTGTTTTCACTCCCAGTCAGATTAGATTGCCCATTTGTGCTTTAACATCTTTTATTTTTCTAATGAACAGTCACTAAAGTTTTCTATTCCTGAGAGGAAAGAGACTGCATCACCAAATGAAGAGTTTAAACCTACAAAATTGAATGTGAAGATTCAAGGGCTGCTATACTCTAGTGCTGTGCAAGGTCTAAAGCCAGTAAGTGAAGGAGAACTGCAGGAAAATTTGTTCTCTTTCTGTGTCTATGTGCACATGTGTGTACCTGTGTTTGGCAGCACTCTCAGCCTGCTGCTGATGGTGAGAGTCTCTTTACAAGCAATCCAGAGGAAGGCATAGCAGACAGCAAATTGGCAGGAACTGGGTAGAAAGAAGAATAGGCTAGGAAGAAAGCATTGGATATCTGTATATGCAGTCACAATGATAGTGGACTCAAAACCTTTCAGAAAAGTAAGAAAGGGTTCAGGATATCTCTCATTGTCTTAAATGCATTTAAATAAATAAATAAATATATAAATATATAAATATATATATTTTTCTAAAATATTCTACCCAGGAATTACTTCAAATTACATGGAATTACTTCAAATCTCCTCTTTGTTGTTTTTGTTTGATTTTTTTGTTGTTTTGTTTTGTTTTGCTTAATTATGTTAATATTGGAAAAAGACTCCAGTAAGCAGTGAGTAAGTAAGGAGCGGTGTTAGTAACATTTAATCTATCAACATATATTTATCTACTCAGTCTCTTCAACCGCAGTGGTGCACCAAAAGAGAGCACACACCAGCCTTGAGCTGAAACATTTACCGTGCGGCTGCTGATGAGTTGATGGCTCTCCAAAGTGCCTGATGAATTAGGCATAGGAGCTGCATGATAAGGAGGGTTCATTAGCACGAGCTCGAGCTCGCTCTCTCACCATCCAGATCATGCATCCCCAGACTGCAGGGTGACTAAGGGCAGAGGGAGGAAGGCCAGCCAAAACCTTGCTAAGTTGTTGGTGGAGGCACAGAGCAGAGCTGGGTTCCCACTGTGACCTTTGCAGGGTAGCAGACTGTGGAACACTGCAGACTGTTCAAGCCCTTTGTTGTTAGCTCTACGTGGAACTGAGGAGTATAAATATAGAGAGTCTCACAGAAGTTGTTTATCATTAGAAGTTCACTTGTTTTCCTTCAAAGTATTTTTTAGATGTTATTTAAACTTCTGTGGTCTGGAAACAAATCCATATGTGAGTGTGGGTATTTTGTGGTTTCTCCTGGCCAAGAAATACCACAGTACAAGAGCAGGCTCTGGGCTTGATTCCCCCAGCAAATATTGCTGTATGCACGGTGGATGCTGCTGAACTTCACCTTGTGCAATCTCCAGCAATGTCCCTTCTGGAAATGAATCATGAAAACTGTATTCCCAGAGATCCTTATTATACTTATTTGTCAAGGAGCATCAGATTGGGTTGATTCTGCTCCATTGCTGTAGTCCAATGTCTGCCTTTCTGGAAAGAGAACAGATATCACTGGGGATCTGTTACACCACAATAAACTAGAAACAAGCCTTTTTTTACTTTCTTCCCACTTCTTTCTGAAAATATAAGTTGCTTATAAGAGCTACATTGCAATTTTGTTAGCAGTGAATACGCTCTATTTATACATTGTAATGGTTTTAACATTAAAATTTAATTCCTAGTCCTTATTAATAAAAATTTCCTAGGCTGTCTAGTAAATTATAAGAAAGTTATCTTTAACTGAGCTTCATCTAAGGTATGTAAAATGGAGTTTTCAGATTAAAATTAGGCAAAACAGAGGCCCTTGAAACAGCAGTCACTTTAAACAGACACACTTTCTTCAGGGAAGGAAGATTTGTGACCATTTATTTTACTAAGAAAATTCCATAAAATTTTCTTGCCTTTTTAGAATCATAGAATTGTAGATTCATAGAATGTTAAGGCACCTTAAAAATCATCTAGTCCCAATGCCTCCCTGGTGCCCTGCCATGGTGAGCAGGGACACCTCCCACTAGACCAGGCTGCTCATGGCCTTATCCAGCCTGGCTTTGAACACTGCCAGGGCTGGAGCATTCACCACCTCTCTGGGCAAACTCTTCCAGTGCCTCAGGACCTTCTCAATAAAGAGTTTCTTCCTAATAGCTAAATTATTCATATAAATTTCTGTGAAATATTCCTAAATATCTAAATTTTCCCTCTTTCAGTTTGTACCCATTACTCCTTGTCCTATCACTACAGTTCCTGAGAAGAGTCCTTTTTTGGCTTCCCCTTCAGATACTTGGAGGTTGCTATGAGTTCTCTGTGAAACCTTCTGTTTTCCAGGCTGAACAGTCTTAATTTTCTCAGTCTGTCACTGAACTGTCTGAACTGTGGTTCATTGTTTGAAATACTATATTCTATGCAAACATCCTTAGGCTGAAGTTTTGTGGGAGCAGAGGTTGTTCTTTTGGTCTGGTGAACATGCAGTTCTGAATGAGCAGTGTAGGGGAGCAAAAATGTTGTTTGGAGTTAAAAAAAACATTATTTTTTTATATTTCTTTGGTTTATTTTTTCCCTCTTTGAAATATGCCTTTAAATGTATTATGGAAAGAAAAAAAAATTAGGACACTTTGAACTGGAAATTAATATTCAACTTAATTTATATTATTATGAGAGAGATGTCTTATAAGGTAGTACATCTGAGTATTGTCATACCTTGCAGAAAAGGGTAAAAAATCAAAAGGAAAATTTTTGTCAACTTTGGGGTGAGTTTTTTTGTGGTTCTCCATTGGTTTGGGTCTAAGTGATTTGGAAAACGCATTTGCTTTGAATTTTAGCACATCATATGTCAGTGTTGAGAACATGGATTTCTAAGGATTAAATTCCAAGTATTTACATAGCTGTGTCTGTGTTGTCTTAAAATAGCTAGAAGGCTTCAAGTATATCTAATAGATACTATGTTTGCTTAGTATCTAATTTGTATATCGAACATATACTTAATAGTACCTCTGAAGAGAGAACTAGGCTGAAGAGGCCGAATTTTGATCTCTAAATGTAAACTGTCACTACAGTTTGTACCTTCTGTTTGCTCTCTTCAGCTTTATGAGTAATTTAATGTTACAATGCCCCTACCTTCCTCCACATACTCATTCTTTTCTTTCTCAGACAAAGTGAAAAATAATCTTAAAAAAAAAAAGGTAAAAACTTTGTGCTTTTCTTCATTCCAGTTCAAGAAAGATACAATAAAATATGTGGTCATGAGGTGGTGGGAATTCAGGAATAGCCTTTTTGGCAGAAGAACAATCTTGAGTTGTCTTACATGGGTTGCAAACTGCACTTAGCTATCAGTGGTTGAATTCTGCCTATCTCTTTTTAGAGGCTTTGGAAATCTTCCCAAGATTTTAGTATAATATACTGTCTTAGGTGTTGACTTTGCCTGGAGTTAGACATCTAACTGTCTGTTGTACCCTTGAAAATAGTTTCTTTTTATTTTAGCATAAACTTAAAACAAACTCAGTAGAAAACTCCAGGATCCAGGGGTGCTCTTTGTCAAGATGACACAGTTTATATGTACTTTATGAGACTCCTGTTTCCAAGAGCAATTAGGATGTTCTGAGTTATATCAAACTGTGTTTGCATTTGGATATTTTCATTCACTGATTTATTTTAGGATTGTACACTGCGTTGCAAAACATAATTTGCCTTACTCCACCTAATTAAAATTCATTTGAATATACAATCTTAGCAACCAACATTTTTTAAAGTTGTCTTTTGGATTTTGACCCCATGGGAAATATTCATGTAATCTAATGTAGTTGTTCTGAATAGAATCCCTGTTAGAAACCTAAGGTAGGCTAAGTGTCTACACTAAACAGAGGGACAGAGGCATTTCCAGAATATTATTCACAGAAGTTAGATGAATGAAAACATGTTGCATAAAGATTTCCTCACCATTTAGCATAACTATTCACTTTGAATGCTCTTATTTCAAGGTAAATTTGGAAGAGAACATAGCAAAAATCTTATTTCAAAGCAAATTTGGAAGAAAACATAGCAAAAATCTTATTATGTTCAGGGTTGCACTGTAAACCTACCTCATGTTTCTCTGCCTGTGGTTTTATCTAAGGAAGATGTATTTAGCAGGTTTTTGCACATGTATTGCTGTGCCGCTGGAATTCAGTCCACTGGGTAAAATTATGATGGAGCTGAAATGCCTTGCTCATGTGATGCTCTGGCCATGCCTATAGCCTAATGCAGTAGTTTTAGGATTCAAATTCTGGCTAAACCACTGCTCAGGAAGATCATGTGGCTGTTGGTAACACCACTACTGAAAGAACAAAACTTACCAGAAAATTTATTTTTCTCCTGTCCTTGGGCAGCAACAGTGGATTTTATGAACACATGGGACAGTTCTATGAGTTTTAAATTATATCCTGGTCTCCCCCCAGCCATATAAAAAGTATGGGAGTTCTGTGAAAGGAGGAGAATGGATTCTGTATTGAATTCTGAACTGAAGGCAAAGCAGCATTACTTTTCAGATCCATTTTACTTCAAAGATTCTGTAAGTCATTGTGCCAACCTGTGATTTTTATAAAAGTTTAAGGTACTTCCAAGAAAGGACATTAGGAGCTACTTGAATGGTTATTGATGTTTCAATGAAATGCTAAAATTTGTATTCATAATTTTACTGATAAAATGCATAAAATTGCCCAGATGAGAGTTCTGCACTCCTCTCCAAAAGACACACTCGTAGTGTGGTAAAGGTGAGTCTATATGGCAGAGCAACATCTTATGCTCACTTTTAAGATAACAGTGTCATATTGTTCCTAGTAAGAGGAAGTACATTTTTTTTAATGGTAAAAGTTTTTAGGGTCCAATAGTCCAAATATTTGTCACAGAGCTGAGACAAAGGAAGAAGAATTTTTTCCTTCTCTTTATTTGCATGGAGATAGGACTGTGAACCAAATATTTGGGAGAGCATATTTTTAGATAGTTCTCCCTTAAACTCTTCTTTTGGAATAGTCCTACAAAGTATTCAAATATTCCTGGATTCAGGCCTTTAATTCAGGTTTACACTTCCAAAGGACTTCTCAGACTGCCAACATACAGTTATTTTATGTTTTCTTTCTTTTTTTTTTTTTTTTTTGAGCCGAATCAAATTACCTAGTTCAGTAAAAATGATACTGTTATGTGGAAAGCCAGGGCACTGGGAATATTTCTCTGTCTGCTCTGGGGTGTCCTGAACCCCAGGGGAGCACTGACTTTGACCCTCACTCATGGAGAAAACTTGCAAAGCCTCAAGGTAAACGAGAAACCACAAAAGTGGTGAAATAGATTGTAGAGATTGTAGAGAGTAGTGTAATGTGTCACATGGGTGAGAAATTTAGGTTTTAGGATTTTTAGTATGTTATAGATGGGTTCAAGATGGAGGATATAGGGTGTTGTCTTGAGTTCCTTTCTTCTTTATTCTTCTTCCTCTTTCTTCTTGGGTTTAGGTGGTGTCTTGTAATTGGGTAGAAACATCTGCATTGTGGGTCTTTAGGGGTCAGTTATTGGGTTAGAAAGGAAAATAATTAAGGTGTCACTTCTTAATTGGGTAGCTTAGTTTTTGATTAGACTTAAAAGGCCTTTCAACAAGAGATTGTTAGCCATTTTTGTGCTGTTTTTCCTGCACACAGAGTCTGGTGCAGACAGTGTGCTGAAGTTTTGATAAGATAACAATAAACAGAAGCTGAAGACCGAAAAAGTCCAATGTGTCTCTCGTTCCTGACACAGAACTGCTCCAGGAGAGTCTCCTCTGCCAGGGGGGCCCCCAGGGAGTTGCCCAACTTGGGGCCCGCAAACTCACACTGTTTTTAGGTCCAGTCATCAAAATGAAAGTTCAGCTGTTCATGTAGTCCCAGTCATCCTGAAAACATTCTGCCACACCTTAATGAAATTAAAACTATAGAATTAATATGCTGTCTTATTATAAGTACATAAAATATAAGAGTCCTAAACTCTTCTAGAAATAAGTGGAAGTGTCACTGTAAATTCTTTTTTATGTGTGAAGATTTTACATTAATTTGTAGCTAAAAAATCAGAAAGAGAATAGGAAACTGATCACAGAAGAGAACTCAAATAGCATATTAAATCTTGGAAAGAATGTTTCTTTTTTATTGTGTCTAATACTAGTCTGAGAGAAAAAGCAGGATACCTTTATTAAACTAAAATAAAGCGGCATTCATCCCTAATTCAGAGCTTAATGCCATGATTTCAAAATGCCACAAAGACTATCTTGAGTATTATTTTAAGCTGTCTTTTAAAGCACGGTGTTAGTAGCAACATTTCAGTCTAACTCCATAGTCTTAACAAGAGCTGCTGCCTGCTGCAATATCTGATAACTTCCTGCACTCTCAAAACACCCTCAGCAGGCACTTCTTCCCAACACAACTCACAAGGTACTCTTATTGCAGCATTCTTCCCTAGTATTTTTTTTCTGCCCTTATTAAAACATAAAGTAGGGTAATATTCTTCCTCAATTGTTCAGTAAAAAAACCCTTTTGTATCTCTCCCTACCATGATGAAACAGTAACCTGGTGAACAGCTGTTGTTGAAGAGCTACAGTTGGGAAATTCCTTAGGAATGTTTTTCTCAGAATACACTTGTTCCTTGAAATGGAAACATTTTTTCCAAGATGTACCTGTTTTAATAAGGCAAGGATTTCTGATCAGCAATAGAAGCACTGACCCACTATTCATCTGGCCCATTTAGGATATTTAAATCCATGAGCTGAGCCTGGGGACAGACCAACACTTGATATGCCTTTATTTCATGAGGTATTGTAGAATCATTTCAACTTGTATTCATAATTCAGAGTTAAATGGATGGCTCAGGGAGGTCTTTTGCATATCTATATGTAGAGTGGAGCATAGCACTGCCAGCCTAGAAAGCAGCATGGACTAAGCAGAATCTCAAAGCAGTATGGCTGTGTCAGCCTGCTGCTGGATCAACATGTTTCACCTGTGCTGGGGACTGCACTGAGGTACCAGCAGTGCTGCTCCTTCCTGCCTACACTACTTTGGGGTTGTGTCACTGTGCTGGGCACATCAGCCAGGTCAGCTATAGCTGAGCATCTCCCAGTTTCTTCAGACAAAGACCTCCTGCAGACTATACCTTCCTGTTTATTTTATTTTCCTCCTTTTCCCCTTTCCTCTCTCCTCTCCTCTCCTCTCCTCTCCTCTCCTCTCCTCTCCTCTCCTCTCCTCTCCTCTCCTCTCCTCTCCTCTCCTCTCCTCTCCTCTCCTCTCCTCTCCTCTCCTCTCCTCTCCTCTCCTCTCCTCTCCTCTCCTCTCCTCTCCTCTCCTCTCCTCTCCTTTTAAATTCTTACTGGATTTTTTGTTTGCTTTGTTGCATTTTGTTTGTTATTGGTTTTCTCCTGGTTTAGAGCAAGAAAACTTAAAGAATCTTGTAAAACTTCCTTTGGAAGAGAAAACAGTCTCCCAAGCACTTCTGAATGTTGCAGTACCTGGAAGAGTAGGGAGAAGGTAGGAAATTGCTAAGGAGTCTGCAGTGTATATTTATAGCATTGGTCTGTTAATCATAGCTGGAAGTTTGACTCAAAGCATGGTTTAATTGCTGAGTGAAATCCTTAAAGCAGCATATCCTTCTCTTCTCTAGGTTGCAAACAGATGGTCTCTGTAAACATTACTGATATTTCCTCTTCAGTACACAGTGGTTAGTAAGGACAGAAAATAACAAGCGATCACAGGTAATAACTGTTGTATTCATTTGTAGTCCACAGAAATGAAAAACTAACAAGGGATTAAGACAAAAACTTCTAAGATCTAAGCTTGAGGCTGGTGCTTTGCTTTTGAGCCTGTTCCTCCTTTTACTAGAATACTGTTCAGCAATATCTTGCTTTGAAGATATAAGTGATGCTTAAATCCAGTCATAAGGTAAAAATGTATAAAACACAAGAACTGATGCACGAAACGTGGTTCAAGCACCCCAAGAATTAAAGAAACTCTACAAAGTCCAATTCTTTCCAACTTTTCTGGCAGAGGGACAGTCTCTGTTTTTAGCCTTTTAAGTTTTAAGGAGGAGTCAAAACAGATATTTGTTACTTTTGATCAACTTTGACTTGAGTGTTGGTTTAAAAAAAAATTGGGTTAGATTCTCTGCCAGACAAAGCACATACAAGTTAAGTGCCTCTCTTAAAGGTGTGCAATATATTTGCGACACAGCCAGGAATTGGAACGACCCGATTTTCAGAACTAATCTGTAAGCAATAAATAAGCTCTTAATATGTAAGTTTTAAGCCAAGGCTTCATCTTCTTGTCAGAAGTGACACTATATATTGTTAAATTTTCCCTAACTTGACTGCTGGTTGTCCTCTTTAAGGTGGGCCCCAGCAGTATTATTTTCAGTTCCCAGCTGGTTTAAAACCCAAGAAGAATTGCAAGGATTATTTTTTTCCCACTTGTCATGTCCTTCTACCTAGTAGTAAAATAATATTCTGCTTACAGGGATGAGCTTTTAGCTCAGTGTTATGCTGTCAGCAGTACCTGTCTGCTTCGCCTTACCTTGCTAGAAAGCCACGTCCCCATAACACTCCTGACTTGCTAGTGAATTGGCTTTTTCTTTTGTAAAGCCAAACCTTCTCAGGCCTAGTGAAACTCCTTCACATAGACATTCATCAGCTTGAGTTTTCCCCTCCTTATCAAAACCATGCTTTTTTCCTGAACCTTTAAGTGTGTATTTCAAAGATTCAATCTCCTTAAAATGAAACAGAGCAGGGGAAGGGGGCAGGGGGATGGGTACCCACCACTGACAAAACATCTAACTTGTTTTCTCTGGCTTTTAGCTGCAAGTTGAGACCTTCGCTTCATTTTTATCTCATTGGATGCTTTGGCATGAAGCACCCAAAATCTAGATTGCTGGACTTATTCATGGCACTTCAAAGAGAGCATCATTTGGGCCATACATTAGCAAGCAGGCAAGTAATTAATAATAACACACGTGGAAGCAAATGAATGTTTTGCTTGTTGAAAGAGAATGAGAAAGTCAGACAAAGGCCTGGGCTCTATGTCCTTGCCCTCTGCAGCAGCAGAAGAAATAATGTTATGAATAGCATTTAACTTGAATTTGTAGCAAACTGCTGCTTTTATCATAAACAATTGCCAGATGGTATACATTATCTTCCTTTTTTCTCCTTTCACAAAAGCAGCATTAATTGCAGAGCAGCCCAGGGCTCCACTCAGCTCATCAGTGTGATAACACTTCATGACCCTGATTAGCCGTCAGTCTACTCAATTAAAAAGATCATTTAGACATTCACCCAATCATTTGCCTATCGAGCCACCTGGGCCTCAACCAGGGGCTCCATTTTTAACATTCTCCTGCCCTCTCTCATCTCGCCTAGCTTTTTTACATATCTCCAAAAGACGTAATTGAATTAAATAAAGCGTCTCAGGGGCAGCTGCAACATCTGCTGTTTGTGGTATGTCAAGCCTTCAGCATTAAAAACAGTTACATATGCTCCAAATTAGCAGGTCGCAGAGATGAAACAGTCGATGATAGTGTTTTTGTGCCAGCGTGAGAAGCAGCTCACAGCTGTGTGCAATTTACAATTAAAGGCTTTATCAGAGCTCAATTGTACTAGTGAATCAAGTGGTGAGAGGTCAGTTAGTGAATTAGACCAATTAGAGCTTGTACAGTTAAATTATCTGTCTTATTACCTACTGATAAACAGCCCTGTCATATCTTTACTCAGATGATGAAGCCTGGAAGTGTTTTATGAGGTGATACTGTACTTTTGTGTGGGTGTAATGGAACTCAGTAGCTCAGCAAAGTTGGTCTGATGCAACAAGCATGCAGTCCTAAACTGCTGAGGGAAAAAAATCCCCAAACACCTGCAGTTAGAACCTTAAAGCAAAATTAAGTTACAAGAAGAGTTAAGATTATAGATTTTGGCTAT
Organism: Anomalospiza imberbis; assembly: GCF_031753505.1. Lineage (NCBI taxonomy): Eukaryota > Metazoa > Chordata > Aves > Passeriformes > Viduidae > Anomalospiza > Anomalospiza imberbis. The sequence continues at coordinate 124,296,845 of NC_089681.1, read as the reverse complement.
GTTTCAATATGTATTTTTCTGCTTGGCAAAATCTAAATTCATGAAGTTAACAGTGGCAAATATTATGCTTTTGATTTCTAGGGTTTGTTTTTTTTAAAATTACTTTTTCTTTCTCACTCCCACTCTGAAAGAGGGATGAAAGGCAAAGTAGAGAATCTAATAAAGGCAGGCTCTGATTTTTATTCTGTAAAATAATGCAGTAATAATGGACAAAAAGAGAAACTGCTACTTCTTAATCTCAGGATTTACATGGTTCTGGAAGGATCACCTGTAAGCCTGGACAAAGCTGACTCAAGATGGGTGAACTGAACAAAGGTGAACCAGTGAAACCTTTTCGGAAGTCTTATGCACACATGTGTCAGTTTACACTGACTGTTATTGCCGTGTCACCCTACTCTGTGAAAGAGACTTGAGCTACACCAGCTAGAGCAATGCCTCCTGGCCATAAGAATAAGGAATTTGCTGTCTGGGGCCCCATGTATTTGGGGAGGTGAAAGAGGGGTGCAGTAGAGGTAGGGGGGTATTAAGATTAACGTTTTATGGCAATTTGACAGTGTTGCATGTCAAATTTTGCCTTTCTAAGGCAATGGTAACTAAGGACCAAAAGCATCAGAAACCTTTCCTTGGAAAGGACTGTCTGTGCTTTGCTCTTGAAAATAAAGTAATGAAGTAAAGCTCATACCTTTCTTTTAATCAGATGTTGGTAACATATTGATGCCATTTATTTTTTAGAGAAAATACTAGAGATTAGATCATATGCTTAAATCCCTTCTCTGCAGAAGGTAATCAGTGATGTATTAGGCCACAGGAATGGACTAGAAATATATCTGCTTCTGTAACCCAGTAGTCAGGGAATTTGGCTTAAAGAAGCATTGAGCCCATTGCCAAAGTTATATTTTAGTCTTTCACATCATCTTGTCATTGGATAAAAGGCACAAAAGTTATGCCTCATAAATCAGTGTTTGTATCACTGTTCCTTTCTTTCTTCACAGTAGCACAGCTTTGGAAGGAAGGATGGTGAACACCTACAAGGTGAACAAGCTGGCTCATAGGCCATCAGAGAGTGGAATAGCTGGCACACACAGGGTTAAATTTTTGTGAGCAAAGGAGGTTGTTTTACTTCAAGGTCTGTAACCAGACTGTGTTCTAAGTAACTCTTTTAAATTGTGTGGAACTGCACTGTTTAGGAATGTTCAGGTCCAAGTGTAAACTGAGATTAAATGCTAGCCCTTTATTAAAGAGAGATTTGAGGAGGATGGGGGATGTACTTTTATTCCACCCTAATATTTTCTTGGTGAAAGCATATGTCCTTGGAATGGACTTTTGATTGTGTTTAATGCATGGCTTCTATATGTTCAGGCATACAGATTTTGCAAAATGAGTAGGGCAAGTTTCACACAGATGTTTTGTATGTCTTATTAAATATCATGATTGAAATAAATTAAGAAGGTTGTGATGGTGGCAATGAAGGGTCTCCAACTGCTTTCAGCCAGTACATAGTGCTGACTAATTTTCCACAGGAAAGGTTTTGGACTTGCATTTAGAGAAATTCTAAACAGAATCAAAATGGCTTTCTCTGAAACAGCAGATTTAACATTTTAGTATTTTTCTTAAGTGCATTGATCTCTTTGCCAGGCTCCAAAGGTTTAAAAAAGCATTTGAAAGAAAGAGGAAGTTTTGAATTTGTGGATGAGAAAAAGAAAAAAAAGTACACTTTTGAGTCTAAATGAATACATTTTTCCACACTCTTACCCTTCTAAGGAGTAGAGGGTATTTAGTTCATTCCTCAAGTGGAGTAGAGAAATGTGGTCTAAGTATTCTCAAAACTGCTGAGAATTGAATATACAGGGGACACTTGGTCAGGACCCTGATCTCTCCTGTAGTGCACATGCTGCTGGCAGTTATTGAAAATCTCCATCCTCTCCTCTGTTGCTTTCTTCCAACTTCTGAGTGACATTTGCCCTTGATAAGGCCAAAATGAAATTCAATCCCCAGATATCAGGATTTTCTATTTTTAAATACTAAATTGAACCTATTCAGTAAATACTGAAATAATGATTTACAGGTGATTTTTGGGTTTTTTTTTCCCTTGCTTTCATTGTATTACAGATGATACATTTCTTCAGTCCCACTTTTGGAAGACATAGGAGTTTCTGTAGCTTTCTAAAAGTGATTTTGAATTTTAAGTGTCTGTAGCTTTCCAACAGAGGTTAAGTCCCTGGGTAAATAGCTCACTGTTAATCATAAATGTGACATTACTCACATAATTCAGTCAATCTAAAATAGGGAAAAAGTAGAGAAGTTGTTTACAAGCTAAAGTATTGCAATAACAAGACCATATTATGTTGACAGACTGATTTCTTGAAAATTCTATTCTAAGTAGAAAATCAGTTTATGGAGAATACAAGATCTAAAAAGAGAGACACTCAGTTATCAGTGAATGACAATTACTCTATATCATCTGTTTGCTGAGAAAACAGGAGCAGTTAGGGCATTGCATCTCTTACTGCATTTATTAACCTTGCAACTTGTAAGCCAAACTCTTCACAACACAAGGTACTGAAGCTAATCATGGGCTTGAAAACCCTACTAGATGAGACACTGTCAGGATAATAATCTTTTGGCATTTAGTTTTCTACTTTATTACTAGTTTCAGCTCAAACACTTAAAAATAAATTAATTTTGGCCACTGTTTATGTTTTCCCCTCCATTTAATTTTTTACTTTCTACTTTTCTTACTTACATGATAGACTAACATGGCTCACTTCAGCTGTCTTCCTTATTGTAGAAAGCTCTCCTTTTCCCAGGCCTGTGAGCTCTGGCATGTGTCTGTTTACCTGAAAGAACCAGTGAGAGTGCCCTTTTGTTCCTGGCTGATCAGTTTAGGCAGCATCTGCTATTGCAGCATGACCCCTTTGTCTATCCTGTAACATAGCCACAGGACTTAGATTACTTATAAGGAAAAACTTTTTTTACAATGAGGGAAGCAAAATACTGGAACATATTTCCCAGGTGTTAGATGCCCCATGCCTGCAAACATCCAAGGTCAGGTTGGACAGGACTCTGAGCAACTTGATGTAGGTGAAGATGTCCCTGCTAGTCCCAAACCATTCTATGATCAAAACTGATCTCAATTGCTCATGAGTTGCAGCTGACTTGTCTTGCTGTCTGGGCATCTCCCACCTGAGCACTGAGCCCTGCTCCTTCTCAAGAGTGCGTTAAAGAAACCAGTTTGGGTCAACTGGACCTTTGAGAACTACTACAGAGGGATGAATATAAATGTTTACATCATGAATATAAGTGTTTGAAGAACTGGAGCACATATTGCTTAGTGGCATTTGTCTCATAAGAACAAATCACCCACCCAAGGAGTTCTGTTTAGATGCTTGCAATAGTCATCTTAGTTTTTACATATACTGTAAAAACATTCGTCCAGAGATTTTAAAATCTCTGTTCATCCCTTTCCCAAACAGCACTACCACAGAGATCATTTGATAATCATGTAATAAAAATGTCAGTAAAATAAGGCATTGAAGTAATATCGTTCTGATGCATGTATTTCTCTGAAATGGTAAACTTTGACTCAACAATTTGGGTTTCAAGTCCACTTTTACACATTATACTTTGGTAAAATTATATCTTCTTTAAACCACAATAGTATTTTTTTCCCCTTCCTCACACATTCTCCGGATATTCTTTTCTCTGACATAAAACTTTTGGTTTGTATAGTACATCTGAGTTGCCTGAGGTGGTGTGAGGGCAAAGTCTTTGTCTCCATTCCCTAAAAGCACTAAGACTATGAACAGCTTTCTTTTTCAGTAAGTCAGAGTGATTCCTTTCATTGATTGTCCACTCTACACTGTTTTCCTGCCTTGTCTTAGCTGTTAATATAGAAGCATATAAATCATCACGATTTACAATTCAGTTCAGCTAACATTTTCATTGTTTGATTTAAGACACAGGCATCAATATCTGCTGCTTTGCTGTCAAAAGTGCACTTCAGCTGTCCTTGCACAAGACATAGGCTGATCAGACAGAAGCAAGAAGCACAGTTGCGCCAAAGTCATTATTCCCAGCAGTGGTTTTCTTGGTAAGCACTTGGAAATAGTTGGCTGGTGGTTGGTGCCAGAGGTCTGACAAAAGTAGTGAGCTTTTTAATTGAATGTACCAAAAGCAATATTTCTAAACTGCATTGTATCGTTGGCACAATAAAACAAGTAGACAACAAATGCTTCTCTTGAATTTGGAGAAGCATTACTTCTTGGTTATCTCTGTTCCTCTACTTATTCCTTTAAAAAATGCAAAGCAAATCTGCTGCCTGCACTACATCAGTCCCACCAAAGCAATCTGCATTAGCTGAAATACTTTTGCAAAGGTGTGAATGTAGGGAGTTGGTTAAAAATCTCACAGCTTTATTGTGTGTCTGATTTGCAAACATCTAACTTTCAACCTTTAAACTTCTCTCTTTTTCTCTGCTCATTACATAAGAGGTACATCAGAAGGTTTATTAGAGTTTATTAGTTTATTAGGGTATGTTGCAGGCCCCACAGTAAGTAAATCAATAGGTTAAATCCTCTGACTACTGGTTAGAAAACTCAGGGAATAACTTGCCTATACATTTGTAAAGTTTGTCTGGATATACTAAATATAGCATGTTTTTTCCTGCCTGTCTTTTACTCCAACTTGGCACCCTGTTCAGCCATTAAAAATCAAAGAAAAAATGCAAAAGGTAGAATGAATCAAAATAGATCTTGGAGCTTATATCATACTTTTTAGATCTGATACTTCTCTTGGAATGCTTCAATTAATATAATTCTGTAAAAATCAATTCAGCACTCTTTATTGCATTTACTCTCACAGTCACAGTGAAAAGCTTCAAATTGTATAGAGATTTTTTTTTCGCCCTAGTTATTTGGTTGAGAAGGAAATCTCTAACTCTCTGTGTTAATTTAGATAAATATGGGGTTTGGGTTTGTTTTTTCTTTTATAGCCACAACACCAGACCTTTATATTGCTCATGAAAGTTTAATTCTTGATCCATTATTATTTTTACTCTGTGTTAATAATGCATTAGATGTGCTTCTTGCCTATCTGTGGATGTATAGATGGCTACACTTTGGTTAGACCAGTCAGAAATGTTGCTGAGATCACCCTCACTCCAAACAGATTCTAATGCTTATTGGTTTCATGTTTTAAGAAAAATGAGTCAGTGCATGAAGGAATTTTATTCAAGATGTACTTATTAGATAAGTTGCCTCAGTGAAGGTTATAGTTTCAGTATTGATCAAACCACTCTCCCCTGGTGTAGAGATGATTAATTCCCTATTAACTCCTAAGAGAAGACTAACCTAAAGTGTACATTTGAATGAGTGGTACTGCTTCCTCCAAAGTGCACACAATCCCCATTATTAAAAGTAACTCCTCAAATGCCTTCTGTGTGCATACTACCTGCTTACCTTGATGTATTATTTCTATACACATAATAGTTTTTCCTGATTTTGCCAAATAATTCTACATTATTCTTGCTGTAAATTATACCAGACGTGGGCTTTTGTATTTTACATATCTCTTCTTATAGCAGGGTATTTAGAGCTGGTTTCAAAAGCCAGACAGTTTTTAAAAATTGTAATCTGGAAAATTTTGCTGATATTAGAAATTTCTGTCTTTCTGACAGCTATTAATTAACAGCCAACGAGAACAACATGTACATAAATAGTTCTTGCACTGACCCAGTCTAACTTGTGAACCTGTGTTTGTGGATTCCTAAAGCAAAGTATCTTGACTGATGGCTATTCTGAGACTCTCAGGTGCACCTGTTATGTGTATGAGGCCTAGAGGATAACCTGTTCTCTGGCCAAGTGATTTCATGTTTCGTGTAACATTTGAAAGACCAGTAGTGGCCTGAATACCATCACCAGAAAATTTTGTCATGCAGATCTCTATCAGAAGATGGAGAGGCTCTTGATTCTAGGTGGTCTCAGTGATTTCGTCTTGTTGGGAGAGTGACAGAGTGGAAAAGCTGGGATTTCAGGCTGTTTGCAAATGCTTTATGTATGTATGGGAAAGTTCAGAATGGTTGTGGCTTTATCCTTCTGCAGCATAGGAAAAATAAACCCCAAAGTACCATCAACCATGAAGACTAATACTTTCAGCTTCAGGCACATTTCCCAATTGCTCCCCAGTTTGTCACACATCAGCTGATGCCTGTGAAACTGTTTCTGCAAGATGTGTGTTTAGAAGAAAACTTGATTACAAGTGAAACTCTAACACAATACTCAACTTGATTGGTGCTATGATTAAAATACTGTCAGTCTCTCTAATATTTCGTTTTTAATTACTTTTCTAAAAACTATCTAAACTTGATATAATTTCTGTGGTAGTGGCCACGATCCAGTCTTCACAAATTATTGTTTTCTGTGAACCTTACAAGGACGCAGTTTTGTATTTTCTTGCAGAACATGAATGAATCTATTACTCATCACTGTGGCATCTCATGAGATGCCAACGCATCAAACATTAGGCTAATTACTAAGTCAAGACTCTTTCTGTGGACATTTCTGTAAGGGTTCTAGCTAGTCTCATAAACTAGGATTATTTGAGGGCATCAAAGGATTTGTGCATCCTGCAGCAAGAATTAAATAAGCTCAAATTGAGATAGATTTACAGTGACATTACAGAAAAGTAGGCAAGAGAAGCCTTTTTCTTTAAATTGTATGTTTTAAATTTTTCAGTATCCCCCTTTTTCTGACAAGCTGCTTACCATATGTTACTGTTTTAAAATGTTGGAGCTGAATAGTATAGGAAGTTTTAGGTAATATGGAAGTTTAGTTCTTCAGTTAGTAAAGATCCTAACTTGTTTGAGGAATATTTTTAGTTGTGAAGTAAAATTAAGAAGGTCCTGTCTCTAATGACAAAATTTTGAACAGTGCCAGTTTCTTGTATTCAGAACTATTTTAATATAAGTAAGAAGTTTTTCATAAGTAAGTAAGTAATATAAGTAAGAAGAATTTCATAATCCATGACAAACAAATTGGGGGACACAGTGATAATGTTTACTGGTTTTGAACAGCTTCTGTGTCCTGGCTATTGTTCTCTGCTTTTATCCAAATATTTTCTACAAATAAAAATAATTTGGATTGTTTAAAAACATTTCAAATTAACTTAAGACATTCAGATATTCTTGATTTGACAATACTATTTTTGGTGATCTGAACATAACCTTTAAAAGCAGGCTTCCAGAGAAGATATTGAAATTATGAATTTCAGATAAACTTCCCAAAATATTCTATGATGGTTTTTTAAAACATTTTAGATTGACAGTCATATTTAACATATTGTGGACATAAAAGATGGAAAATCAATATTACAAGACAATATAAGTTGACAAAGATGATACATTAGATTTTTTGCAATATATTCATATATATATTTCACTATTCATTAATTTATTTGTCATTTTAATGGTAGGAAAAACCCCAAAGCACCTTCAAAGTCTGCTTATGCATGGCTTAAACACCTCTTTACCCCTGAAGAATATATATGATTTTTGAACAGAAAACACTAACATATATATATATATATATGTGTGTGTGTGTGTGTGTGTGTGTGTGTGTGTGTGTATAAAATTTCCATCATTAAAAAGACTATTCATGGAAGTAAGATGTTCACTGCCTTACTTGTAAAACAGCTTAAAGAATCATGTTTTTTGAACAGATCTCATCTGTAAGTCTATCTTGCTCCCTGTCTAGCACTTGCAGTAGAAGGCCTCAAGCCTGGTCATTAACTGTGGTTTCCTGCCCCAACATTTAAAATTAACAGATGAAGGACAATGGAGGTGCATCCCCACCTATCTCCCTCAGTATCTGCTTTTGGATATGGTTGTCCATTGGTTTGTTTAATCTCTTCTTGAACATGTTGTTTCCTGCAACTCTGTCTTCAGCAGGAAGTTAACATACTCAATGCCCTTTGCATAAAGAACTTTCTTGTTTTAATCCAAGTTGAAATTAATTTCAGCAGGTAACCCTGTGCCTAGGTAGTTATTCTGTCTCTCTTTCAAGACAGCTGCGCCATGCCCTTAGTAATTTTATTTGTTCTTCTCTTGCTTTTTCTGACTCTGCTATGTTCTGCAGATATGGAGAGTGCTGCATGCAGTTGATAGTGACAGAATTATAGTTATGTTCATCCTCAGCTATATTCTTGATAAGGCCCAGCATTTTATTGTTCTTTTTTCTTTTTGGCATCTGTTGGACTTTGAGCTGATGCTTATAGAGAACTGTCCATGATGGTTCTAACATCTCGCTCTCTTCTGAGTAGAACATCTCCAAGAAAAGGTTTTCTTGTACCCAAAACAGAGCAGAGGGCTTAAGAAGTTAAAATATAGAACTCTTTTATAAGGAAAATCTACTGATTGCAAGGCAGATTTCAACAGTGCATTTGAAAGGGTGTTTAGAAAGAAAGTAAAGCTGCACCCTCTGTAAGTAGCAGTTCCGTCTATGAAAGGGTACTATTTAGATAGATAATATATCAGAGTGTCTATACATATAAGTCTTTTCTCTGAGGAGCTTGTAAAAAATTATTTGACATTTTATCCTATCAAATTTTCAGTATACTAATACAGAAGCCTTCTATTTGCCTTTTGTGCAGGATGAATGGCACTTGCTGTAGCCACATTACATCATAATACAGCATTTGGTCAATGATTGGTGTTTTTAAACTGCAGGATCAGTTCAATGCAAATATCAGAGAATAATTGCTTAACCTATCTTCCCCTTGTTCAGAGCTCTTCAGTGTTAAGTATAAAATGAGCCAGGGTTATGATTTCTGCCAAATCAATAAAACCAAAGGATTTGTGACCAAAGCCTTAATTGTCTTAACAAGAGCATGTATGCCTCTCAAACTAATGAATCATCAAGTATTATTGGCTTCTTTACCCTTAAACCTTTTGAATAATGCAGATTTTTAAATAGGAGGGTAAATGTTATGCGTGTTAACAGTTTTACAGATTAGCTGTGATTTTGTACTTTGGACTATGACACTCATTACTGGACTTGTGTCCTGCCATTTCCATTTGTCTGTGACTAATGTATCAAGATCAACTGATTCTGCACTTTTGTTGAGTTGTTTGGTTGGTTTTTTTTTGTATCTTCAGTGTGTACAATCCAAGAGGTTAAGTCAGAATTACTAATCATTTCCATCAAATAGATCAAATCTTTCTTAATACTGATTCCAGACACTTGATCAATGATGAATTTATTCAGATGTAGCGTAAAACCTATGAGCTGGTGTAAACATCTGTGTGTCTGAGATTCTTGTAAGAGCACCTATGGTGTGAGGAAGTTAATTATCAAAAAAAGTTATGGCCTTCATGTTTAGAAAACTGTATTCGCATACACAGAAGTCATGTGTCAGGATTGGAAATTATACTTCTGCTTACTGGTGAGCTGTAGAAGAGGAAAAGGGAGGAAAAAGAGGTAAGATAATTTACAACAAAAAAAGAGTGCAAGTATTCTTTCCAAAAAAGACAATGGGGGTGATGGCGTGTTTCTTCTACATGGCATTTTCATTTGCAACTTTCATTTTTCTAGTTTAATTAAAAAATGCAACCGTACCTTTTTTTCTTTAACAAAGTGCTTAATGTCATTTAGTTGTACTTTCTATATTAGAGTAAAATTATGGATTTATGTGCTTTGATAAGTTAAAGGCTAGACAAGGGTCCCAATGCATACCTTTGTCTTCAAGAAGCCTTCTCTTCTGAAAATTGCTCAGAAGTGTTGGCTTTATGATTATGAAAGCTTATTCTTACATGATACCAAAATGTGTGCTAAAGTCTTCAGCAAAGTATTTAAAACTATGAGCAGTACCTCTACAGCACATACTCAGCCCTGGTTAGGCTGCACCTTGAGTACTGTGTCCACTTCTGGACCTACCCAATTTAGAAAGGATGTTGAGATGCTCAGACATGTCCAGTGAAGGGCAGCAAGGCTGGTGAAGGGTCTGAAGGAAATCCAGAGTATTCACAAGAAGCATGGTGTAAAGGATATTGGGACAACAAACCCTGCATGTGAAAAATGCTAGGTGAAGGTCTTGGCACTAGTGTTAGCTGCTTAAGGGCAGTGAAATTTAAGAAATTTTAGGTGATTTTAAGAAAGAGATGATCCACCAGATTTATAAACAATATTAACATAATGTGGGAGTAAATCAGTTTCTAGTACAGCAACACAGAATTTAAAATATATTTTCTTCCTAATCCACGTCTCTTGTGAAAATATACGTGTGAGAAGATACTAATTTATTTGTGCAAATAAGTAATTTTCAGCTAGATGGTAGCTTTGGAACATCTGCCTAAACTTTATTGATGTAAGACTTTAATCCTTTTTTCTCTGGTATTGGTAGAACTGCTCTGACTAATAAGCTAGAAAGTATGGTCATCTTCTGATGTTTACTGACATGCATAATGTCATTAATTTCACTGAGGGACTTTGCACAGGGAAGTATCATTCCTCAATTTATAGTGTAAGTTTAAACAGTAGCAATAATCCCAACTGAAAGTCCAAATGCAATTAACACTGTACATAGTCTGAAACACTAATGATGTTTAGTTCATATTTTTTCAACTGTTGATTTTCAAAGCTCGTAAAGGTCTTATCCTGCCATAAACTGTTCATGTTTAATCATTTTCAGCATCTACCAGACACATTCACTCCCAGGTAGATGATACATAATCAAGCAGATTCCTTACCAGATCATTAGTTCACAGTAAAATATCATCTAACAACTCACAGTGGCACAATCCAGAGATGGCAAAGGCCATTCATTATTCGTCCAGCTCTGCGGAGAGCTGACAATGTGAGAGACAATCTAAGATGGCACTGGAAATATATATAGGAAAGTTTCTCTAAAAGTGCAGGCTAGCTTCCTATTATTTATTGAAGAATATTGCAGAGAGCAAGCCTGCAAAATTGCAAGGTATTTGCAGAACTAAGAAATTTATGGAGAACTTTGCTAAAATACCATTGCTAGAGTAAGGAAAGACATAACCTCCTAATCATAAATAAACCATGAAGGTCGTGGTCAACACACAGATGACAGAATGCGACTGAAGGACCACTTCGTTCAACTCAGCCTCAGGCACTGGAGAAAAATTGTACTTAAGTGTACTGATATGTCAGAAAGCAATAAAGAACCAGAAATACCATCAGCTTCAGGATGACAGTCACAGAAACCTCAACTCTAAGAGCATTGATCTTATGTGTAAAGGCAAGCAGAAAATGATTGCAGTTGACAGAAACTGTGGATTTGAAAGACAAATCTTAATCCTAAATCACAAATAATGAAGCTAATAGTGTTTGTGAGAAATGTACTGTACATATATATCACATCACTGAGTACATAACACCAGCATGAAAGTTCAAAAATAAATGAAAAATAACCTGACAGCAGAGTTTAATAAAAGATATGAGTTATATGCTTTCAAAGAGAAACGTGAAATATTTAAAAGAGAATAGCTTGAACTGTTGAATAACAATTATCAGATTGTTGTACCTCTGAAAGTGCCATTACCAGTCCCACTAAAATAATCTTCTAAAAGGGGTTAAAACATCTTTTTTTCAGAAACATTGCACTGTTTGTGTATTAATCTCAGAACAACCACCAAAGGAGGAAAAAATAATGCTATCTCCTACTGTGGCAGTGAGCCTAAATTTTCACTCCCTGATAAGCATTATATTTACAGCAGGACAGTATGTCCTGATATACCAAAAGCAAACATCTTTGCAATGCCTGCATGCAGTAACCAGAGTATTTATCTCCCAGTCAATTTTTCTTACATTTCCTGAAGTGAGACATATGCAGTCTTTGATTTGACAACACAAATAAAGTGAATATTTAGGAAAATTTAGAAGCCAGTACACACAGTTCTGATTTTTTTAAATGAGTGCATCATACTATAACATCATAATTTTTAGACACTGATGATTAATTGGACTTTAGGGTCTACCTCTTTCCTCTCTACAATTTTTTGAATCTAGATAGATAAAAATAATGTTTTCATTCTATGCAGTTCTTCAGTCACAATTTCAACATCAGAATTTTATGCCTCAAAAAATGTAGAGATTCTGTACATGTGGAGAAAAGTGAAAAGTATGAGCTTTAACTGCTGCATATTTTGTCATAGTTATAGTTGCAAAAATATGACTTTTTTGTGGGTTTTGTGCTTGTGGTCTCTGCAATATTTAAAGACTTTTCTTTGGTAGCTGAATTCTAATTTTCTATCTATTGATATTTTAAGTACATATAGTAGCAAAAATGTATAAACCAAGCTGGGAAACAGCTGACTTTCACTACTAGAAATTTGACAGAATTGCTAAATATACTGTTTCACAATTTAACAAAACAGGGTCATTGTGGTGGGAATTTTTATCTTATTGCTGTAAATAATTGAGTTAAAGAAAAAAACTCTAAATATTGAATGAAACGTGATAGTGGAAGAAAAATAAAAAGAAACTGTGGAAAATATATGTTTGGCATCAAAAGTGGTGGCTTCTACAAGACCAGTAGCATAAAAGCTGTGACTTCAACAATACATTTCAGCAGGTATTTCTTGTACAAATTAAAATACTGCTTGGTATGAGCTGTGCAGAGTGATTGCAGAGCCACTGTCAAGCCTTGTACTGAAAGCTAATCAACACAGTTCTGTCAGCAATCACTGGATGGAGGAAAAGCTGGAAGTCTTGCAATTATGCAATTGTCTTATTTATTGAAAGAACTACTGTCCTACATAGAAATTCAAAATTGATAGTGTATTTGGAGTGGACAGACAGCTAGTTCCTCATTTTACAGATGATGCCTTTGCATATTTCCATTTTCCCTGGTGTAGGTTTTTATTGCATTCACAGTGTCTTGGTGAGCAAATCTAATTTCATGGAGAAAACAATCTTGGACATATTAATGAATTGTTGCTGAAAAGAGAGGGAAAAGACAATATAAAATAATTTTTGGTCAAGTCAGTGATGCTAAACAAGAAGTCACTGACCTGTGAAACTTCACTCAAGTTGCCTTAGCTATCAGTACTGGAAAAATGTGAACATTAGAAAATGTATTCCTGTCTTTGTATTAGCCTTAACAAATTCTCATCCTTATCTGGCATTAAAGGAAACCCTTGAATTCTGAGCATCTAAAAGTTCTGCAAGCTGAGATATACATTATAGATGATATGACAGCTAGAAAGACAACTGAAAATAAAACCTGTTCATTTCCCACTGTAATTTTTTTCCAGAATAGACTCACTAAACTGAGTTTTGTTTAACTCTGCTGTTTAAACATGGTCTGTTTGCTGAAAGTCACTAGAGGACTAATAATCACCTTGTATGCTTTAGTGGAGCAGTTGACTACAGAACCAGAATACTCCATATTGCCTGTAACAAAGTAAATGTTTTGAAACTGTATCAGAATCTAGCAGAGCCAGGAGAAATCTATGTGCTGATAGGTCTCTCCTGATTTTCAGCTCTCATTAAACTTTGCAGGATTTTAATGAAATGAATTTGTTTTCTGAAGTTCTTCCCTAGCCGCAGTCTTTTGCAGATCATGACTTCAGTGGCTGCTCTGACAGGTGTGCACAAGAGTCCATTGAAAATCAGTGCCAGTAGCCTACTGACACTTTCCCTTATCTTCGGCTCGTCATGAAGGATCTTTAGAATTGATCATTCTAAACCCTAACCAGAAATGATCAAACAAAACTAAATATCTCACCTGATTCAATATTTAATGCAAAAATAACCAAGTAACCCCTTCTCCTCCCACATCTCCCCAAAATTTCACCATCCAAATCTCACCCTTCCCAACCTAATTGCTCTCTTTTGTCATCTTAATTATTTGAGAACTCATTCCAGAATGAAAATATATTTGGTCTGTTGATTCAAAAGGAATTAGGTTTGGTCTGCTTTGATTTGAGTTAAAATAGCAGCTCTCTAATTTTTTTTCTTCTCCACAGCCAGAACATGAAGATCTAAGGTATTCCAAAGCCATATGAGCATATTTTGTTTTCTTTCAACTTATTCATGTCAGAACATCTTAACAAACAAAACTGGATAGAATTTGACTGTATCTTTCAAAACAAGAAATTGTTTGAAGGATATTGCAAGGAAATTTCATGAATGTGAGACTGAACTGCAAAGAGAATAAGTGCTCAAGCAATTTAACTATATGAGAAAAGAAATAATTTATCAGAAAGTGTACAAAATCTATGTAACACTGATTTATTGCAAACATTAAAAAAATCCCTCAAAGTGCTCTTCATAAAATGCACCTAGAAAATACTTCCCAGCTTCAACATTATCGCAGTGTTCCCATTACCAAAACAGAAATTGATCTCCTTTCACAGGATGTGTTATTCCTTGCCTTAGTTCTTTCTTGATAGGACAGGACTTGGGTTTGCCAATAGAGGGCAATAGTCAAGCTAGGAAAGACTGCATCCATCATTTTTGCAACTTCTAATGAGTCAGAAGGACACATAGAATCCTCATCTGCTTTTATGGATATTGCTGTGTAATTGCAGTGTAATTATGGCACACGACAGCTTCAGAAAATTATCTTTGAAGAAAACAGCTGGTTCTCTTTAACAAACAGAGATGAAATCCTGTCAATTAAAAAAAATCCAAAAGAAAAATACTAAAAATATATGCCAATAATAAACAGGCAACAACAAAGACAAAAAAAAAAGAAATAACATAAAAAATTAAAATGGATAAATCTGAGAAACTGCTATGAAAAATATGACTGACTGAAGTATAAAACAAGAGAAAATTACAATGATGTGAATGTTCTTTCATTACATGGTTTTATATTACAAAGCAAATAGGCTCATTGAAAATATTTCCATTTTCCTTCTTCCACTCATGAGCAGTACGTAAGATCCCATTCCTGACAGCCCTTCTGCATGCTCCCTCTCAACAGAAGCAATCCCCTTGGTTTCCGTGGAATTTTTCAGCCTGATAAGGCCAGCCACAGCCCCGTGCTGCAGCTCCAGAGCACAGAGCTCGCCAAGCCTTGCTCTGCCAAGGGAATCTGACGGCTTCCTTTGCTGGGGGTGGACCAGGGGCCAGGCTTGGGTGCTGGCTTGGCTTGGGTGAGAGACATGCCCAAAGCTGGGAATTGCCACTGCAGCCCTCATGAAGAGCACAGCAGCCAGGAGAAGCAGTGAGCTGTGGGGAGGGGAGCTGCAAGGAGCAAGTTTTAGCAGCCAGTTGGGGAACGAGACCAAACCGCCTCCACCGCAGGCCTGGATGTGCACCAGCTGACACTAGCAAAGGAAATGGATATGGATTTCGTGCACTTCTGTAGCTTGGAAACAATAAAATAGAGAAAGGGAATGTTGCAAAACACTTTTTAGTAAGTACACCAAGTGTTTTCCAGGTGTTTTGAAATCTATATTGATATGTACATATAATTATTATTATGTAATTAAACTTAACAAAAAAAATTAGTCCAAAATAACAGTTAAACAATACATGCAGAAAAATCTGTTCTGTGGCAATGCTCTGTAAGCCCTGGAGCTACAGAGCTTTCAGTACTCAACTTCCTTATTTCCTGATGTTAAAATGGGTGAACTGAGGGACTGGGATTATCTCCCACAGATTAATTTGCATGTGTGCTATATGGCTCTTCTGTAGGCAGCAGGCAGACAGAGAAGAAGAAAAAATACACATCAGTACTATTGGTAGTTTTTGTGTGCCAGGAAGAAATTCAGCATTAGTGAAGTATGTTGCACTACCAGACTCAAAATAGTTATTGAGGGGGGAAAAATAACTCTATTAAGCTTGAAGCATGTGGCCAAGGTTATACAGAAGAACCTTATTTGGCATATAGTATGAGCTGTGAAACATTGAAAAATAATTACATTTTATTTATCAAAGTCTTATTTTTTCAATTCTTAATTTGCAGATATTTATAAATGTTACAAACCCTTGAAATACACAAGAATTCTATAATCTATGTCAGTATTGCATTATGTAAGCATCTTTTGTAAGTTTCCAGTTAAGGATGTACTTTGCATTTACAATAGAGTTATTAAAGTGTAATTATATATTTCCAGTTAATTTAACAGCGTAAGTAATAATGAATTAAAATAGCACATGTTATATGAAAAAAAAATAGCAGTTCAGGAAGAACTGTTTAATTTTCTCAATGGTGTGGGTTTTTCTAGATTCTCACATTCCATTTCCTTATTTGTTTAAATTTGGTAGGAATGGTGATCAGGCTGGAAAAAACCTCCAATCAGAGACAAGAGTTCATTCTTGCGTATGTGTATTGTTCTCTATATCTGATGCAGTGCAAGACTTGCCCAAATATTTGCAAAGGCTGGTCTCTAACAGTTGATCCACTTTGTGGGAAGACTTATTGCTCCATGGAATGGAAGCTGTCATTTAGTTCATGAGTTTTGAACAACAAAGTGTTTAAACTAGAATGAAGCTTTGGAAGTATAGACAGCTGGAAGCACAGAGGCAGTTCACTGAGCAGAGGCTGATTCAGAAAAATGCAAACTTCCCAGTAGTCTAATCAATATAATGAAAAGTACCTTCTGTATTGTCATCTGTGACCCAGGCTGAGGAACAAATAACTTTAAGCCATACCTCAGAGAAGCAGGTGTTTGATGTTGCTTTTTATCCTGTCTGATAATATAGGGTTAGGAAAAGAGTCATCATTATGGATATTTCTTGCCAAGCGGACAAAAAAGATAAATGAAAAAGATGGCTTTATGAAAAGGCAGTTGGAATGTGTTATTGTAATTGGAGGAAATATTGGAAAATAGTGTAACTGAACAAAATATTGAACATACATGAACCTGTGTTTTAAAATGCTCAAACCACAGTTCCATTTTATAGAACTAAATAAACTACAATCCATACCAGTAATCAATTGTGTGTAGACAATCAAGTAAGTTTTTTTTTCCATGAATTCTGCTGATTACTGAAAGGAATAGTTAAATATTAAAATTAAATATCGATATACATTTCTAGAGAAGACAGCGCTTTAATTAATAATAGCAGAATTTTACCATGTAGATATTTACATTTTTCTTTAATGTGATTATGAAAAATTAATTTTTATATGGTAACAATTGGCAGATAGTTTTATTATTTTCAAAGAAGAAGACATTGCTCTGGGAGTTAATAATTCAAGGATGGACATGAAGTTAGACACTGGGAGGAGGAACAAGGAATTTATGGGTGCACCAAGGACAAAGAGTTTGTTTATCCACAGGGATTGCATAGACTGTGATTAAGTGAATTATGCCATTGTAACATGGTAGTGCTGACATAGAGAATAATTGGTTCACAAAAACTTCAGTGCTGTTTGTTCCTTGGTTGGCTTTCTAGAAAAAGCTCAGAATTGAAAACATTCAGAGTGAAAGCAGCTGGGTGTGCCAGATTATATTCCATAGTCAGCACCTCTAAGTGCAAAGGGACTTCAAAGAAAGGAAGAAAGAATTTTCAGATGACAAATTTTTGCTTTCAAGATTTGGTTGTGATACTTCTTTAAAGACGAATATGACTAGAAAAATGTACCTGGCTGGGTAATAATGATTAGTCATATTGGTGACATAGCAGTATCTACATTTACATCCAACCACAGGAATAGGAAACATCCTTAAAAGGCATATGTAAATTCACAAATGCTTAAAATTTCTGAATAGAATTTTAAGAAAATAAGACTAGGTGAGCCTTGTGAATCCCAAATCTATTAATGAATCCAGAGTAGGAACCTCTAAATTGTAGGTGTTTTGATGCAGATACCTAGCTTACTGCATGTGTTATAAACGAAGTTCTGTGCTTTAGGGGCATATTTTTTGTATCTTGGGTGAATACATGGGAAAAGGACCATGTGTTTCTCAGATGTGAGAGCTTTCACAATGGCCAATGTCTTTTAATTCCTAGTTTTTTCCTCTTGTTTTACTACAAACAAGTTCTGACTTGGTTGCTTTTTTTATGGGAGCATAGGATTTTAGGGCCATTTTTTGTGAAATGCTGTTCATCTCCGTGTTTCCAATTATGACTCTAAGTGTAATAAAAATATATCTGTTGGACAAACATAACTTGCATGGGCAGAGTTTTGGAGGGCTTGATACCACAAGGCCGTGTCTTAGATTTATTTTTTATCATGTGAGAAGGTGGAGTTGAGTAGATACAATTCAGTTTCTCAAGCGATGATGACAATGTCAAGATTTTCAGACTTCTTTTTGGTAGTTTGTTGATTTTTAAAAGCTTCTTGTTTTATTTCTGCTTAGTTGTAGTGAGCTGTCAGTTCTTAAAAATATTTTCTTAATTCTTGTTTATTTTGAGGTCAGATAGAAAAAGGACTGTGCACAACAACTGAGAAAAGGAAGCAAAATGTGCATGCGGCGTTGCGTACTTCTCAGAAGTTCAGACATAGATGAGTAGACATAAATTTCATAAAGGTCAGACTATCGAGAGTTTCACACCCCCAGAAGTACCTTAATCTATAGCTTCAAAATAGATATATTTAAGGTAAGACATACCTGTAATCACAGAAGTCTTGTATTTCAATAGTTTTGTTTTGGGGGAGGTTATTCAATAGATATTAATGACTACATTAATTACTGTTATCCTCTGAAAAAGTATATGGAGTTTAATTCCCTGTTTGCTAATCAAGCTTTGTAAGTCACCTTAAGCCTCATTGCAAACTTATATTATATTTAGATGACATAAGAAGAAGATAGCTATCCCATGTTCCTTCCATTTACTTGTTCTGATAAGATTTCTTACTATGAGATATCTTCCAATAATGTTTTTCTCGGCACTTCAGAGTCTGGATAGCCCAATAGCACACAATGCTTTCAGGTTAAAAAAAATTAAATGAATGGTAGACTATGTCACTCTCTTTGTACTACTTCTGCTGCTGGAGATTACTTCTTAGCTGCTGAGAGGGACAGAGTTGTTTTCATTTTCTACTAAACTCTCATCCAGATTTACCAAATTCTCAAATGCAAGTAAAAAGCGGCTCCATAATTATAACTTACAATCTCACAGAAAGTCACAGACTCAACTAGTTGTTCATTTTGATTGTCCTTGCTAATTTTGAAGCAAGGCTGGAATGACTTCATTTCCCACCAAAATGTTTTGTGTTCCAAAGGGCTTCAAATCAGAGCTATGGAGTGTCCTGCAAAGAAGCCCACAGCTACACACAAGCATGTTCTACAGCCATCTAAAAATATCATTGTCACAACTCAAAAGCTGCAAGCTATTTAAAAACCTACCAGGTAGTGAATCTGCTATTTTAAAATATTTTTTGTAAATTGTCCTTTGCTGTGAAAGGGAACATGCTACATATGTCAGTGTTTCCAGTGTGTTTCCTGCCACCAAGACCTCCATCTTCCATCTAGTCATTTGTAAGTCCCCAAAGCTGGCCACGAGCCTGTTTCTGAGAGAGTTTCTTCACTAGCATATGGCTGTGCTCAGAATGATTGCTCTGGCCTTCAGTCTGCTCATTTAAACCTAATGAGGTCCACAGAGGTGACTGTATGACTCACACAATGAAGTCATTTTTCCAATTAACATTCTGACAAATGCCTTATAAGTAGAGCTGCTTCAATAAGTTTCCACAGGTGGGGAAGAGATCGGGTATCACAAAATACTCCGTTACTTTCTTCTGATCTGAGAAATTCCATTCACTCTAGAGTATGACTGTTCACACAACAGATGGATATTTCACGTCTGTGGAGTGTGACCCATTCCTAAATCAAACTCTCTATCTGCAAGCCAAAGTGCTCGTGCAAGGCACAAAATTAACCTTAGTCTTGAGTAGGCACTCATAATGTTCATACTAAAAAGCCTTCCTTTTATCAGGAAGTCTTTTATTCATTATTGTGGGATATAATGTTTGGAAATGTAAGCAGCTGACACCTAATGGAAGACTTTTAAGTAACCAATTGAAAAGCCATTCTTCCTGTCTGCCTATGCCCTTCCATTTTAGCATTTGTGAATGTTTACTCAAACAGCTTTTGTTGTATGAATATGAGAGGAAGAAGAGAATCACAAAACATCTAAAGAGTTTTATTTTTTTTATTTTTACTTGCTAAACATTATTTGTCTTTTCCACATTAAAAAAAATATGAATGTTCAGAGAGCAAGAGCAAACTCACATGATTTAGCAAGCAGTTATGCTCTACAAATTGTGAATTGTCAAAGTAAATTGTCGGCAGATCTCCCCATGTACTGAAATTTGGTACATATACTGTTTACATATACAATAAAAACAAGAAATAAACTCATAGGGACTAAAAATCTTTACCAGACAAATTGGAACAGAGAAAAGTAATATAGTGCTATAGATAATGTATGCTTCAGCTATCACTAATTGGAAATTTTACACTTAAAAGAATAATATTCTGGCTCTCTTTGATAAAAGATTAATATTATAAACAGTTTATTTTTCCAAATTCAACTCTTGGAGATATACAATCAGCACTACTACCGAGTAAAACTACAATAAATTGTGCAGAAGCTACTCAAGAGTGAAAAATAAACGACTAGAATTATCCCAAGAAGCAACAAAGAATTAAACCTGTGGCTTCCTTCCTTTTCAGATTGTTTGGTGCAACCTTTCAATAATTTTATGGTGCATTTTTAAGTGGTGGTATTATTATTATTATAATTATTATTTTATCCAGAAGTATATTTATTGTCTTATTAAAATCTATAACTTGCATTTGAGACTTTATTACTGTTATCATGGAAGCAGGTAGTGAACCAGTTTAACACTATGAAAAGAGACAATGTAACCACAGTTCTTCAAAGAAAATCCCTTGTTTGAGATATCTCTTTCATATTTCTATGAATATATAATCTCAAACTATGTAGGAGTATGAGTATTAGAAGTAACATGAAGTGCAAATTTACTTTTATACGGTGTGTACACCCAAGCAGGGAAACTGTCTCAGCAGTAATATTCCTACCACAATGTACTGAATAGTTGAGTCAAGATTTGCAAAGTCTGGTAGTATCTACTACTGGACCAGCTTCTACAGCTGGGAAAATAATTGTAGGCTTTCAAATATACATAAACTCCAGCAGATTTGAAGTAGGTGAAGGAAACTCCAAAGCTAAAAGCATTGCTTCATTTGTTGCTTTCAAAATATAAATATGACTAATTTCAAAGCTCTATAATAATATTCAAATTAATTCAGAGCTAGCCAGAATGAGGCAGTGTTGCCTAGAGAGAGAACTGTACTAAGGGGCTACAGTGACCAAAGAAAGGATTTCTGCATGCTCTTGCAAACTTACCAAGTCAGTTATAGATAGTGTGGATAAGGGATCCTGTGAGCCAGTGTACAGTGAGCCATGGAGTCACTCAGATGGATTGTTTAGTTATACTAACTGCCTTTGGAAACACAAGTCTTACCCACTGTGTGATCCTTTTCACCTTCCTTTGGGTATTCTACAACATAAATATCTACAGGTAGGGCTGTTTCAGGTTCCCATCATGGGAGTGAGATAGAAGAAACAGGAGCACAGTTCATGTGAACCACTTTTGACAACAAATTACTCCAACCGCAGATGACCTGCCTACCAAAACAAGAGACAAGGAAAGTCCTCTCTGCTTAATATAGTGATCTCTAGATTTACAGGGGATGTGTTGCCATCAATATGTTTTTCTTGTTTGATTTTGCTTTTGTGGAACAGGAAACATTTTTCCTTTTACTTACCATTTGCAGTCAAATTATTTCCTATTGGTCTTAGTTAACATAGCCTGTTTGAGCACTGCTCCATAAGAATATGATACTGTAATCTTCAGAATTCCATTAGTGAATCCTTTAGAGTGACTTAAAATTAATCTGTTAACATAATATCTCAGTATTCCTTCTGGTAAGAAGAAAAAATCTTTCCCCCCCAAAAATCCCATGCATTTAAGTGGTCAAGTAGTCAGATGGAAAAATCAGGTTGGAAAGGGGGGGATAGAGGAAAGAGAGCAAGATACCAGCCTTCTATGATTCCTGAGGAGACAATATATTTGATGATCTCATCACAAAGGTTACTAAATAAATGAAAGTAAATGGCTGGTTGATTCCCTTTAATTCAACATGTGGTGTAGACACTTCCTTCCTATTCCCTCACTACAGCACATTGGATCACATTAGGCTTGACAGTAAGGATTGACTTAGTGGTTTTCAGTTCTGTATAGTGATTTTGATTATTTTTCAAAATGATTTACTGATTGCTCTAATGTGCTTTCTAATTCCTCATTTTGTTAGTGCTGCTTTTGTTAACTTTTTTTTTTAAGCCATTACTAGAGCTCTATTGACATACATTAGATGTTAATTTCCAAATATACCAATTTGTTATTCCTATGTTGGTTTTGTTATCAGATCACTGGCCTTTTGGATCTTTATTTTCCTTTTCATTTTCCCCCTATTTTTTGCTATTTCAGCTTCTCTGTTGGGTGGAGTGGGGTATGAGCATAGTTATCAAAGACAATAACTGGCTACCAAAGTTACTATTGCATTAAGGCAGGTAAGAACTTTCAGGTGTGTTTGATGTGAAACAGGAATGTAGTACAAATATTCCCCAGTGTAAAATAAAGCAAAGGAAAGGAAATGAACATAAAGTACTGATTCAATGGTTCATGATCAATGCTAGTAAGGATATTGGAATGGATGGTTTAGTATTTCTGAAGATGGTTACACAATATTAATCCACTATCTTGAGTTATTTAATATGTCCTTGATAGATGCTAAGGCATTGGTAAGGCTTTGCATACATCCTGGAATTAGTGTCATTTAAAGAATTATCAGTTTTTATTGCCTCTCTTACCAGTCAGTACAAGTTAACTTATTAGACTGTAAGAGACAGAGAGTGATGGAGACTGTAAATTCTTTTTTTTTTCAAATTTCTCATAGTCATCCTTTCATGTGACTTTCATCCTCATTGCTTAACAGCTCTGATCTTTCTGCAGTTTATTAATGGCAGAACTTTTGCTTTTAAAAATTGGTTGACCCAAGTAAGTCTTACAAATGTCTTCAGATATTTTCATGTATCCAGTTTAATTAATATGTTACTTACAGACTTTAACAGAAATAATTAGATATGGGCTTTTTCACCATTACATATTTTAATGGCAAAATCAATCAATTTCTGGTTTATATTATTAATATTGATTTACTTTCATTTTCCAAAAATACCCATCTGATAGCATAGTGCAGTGGTGCTGGTATTTTATCAGGTTTAAAGTCATCTTTTCAAAGCAATTTTGATCTTAGTCAGGACTGTTTTCAACCGAAATGGACTGATAATCAATAGAGAGAGAAAATATTGCTGTGCTTTTGGGACAAAATAATTGGAATTTCAATCTATTTTTTAAGTTGCTGAAGGAAGAAACTTCTTCCTAAATTGTTTTTTGCATGTGTTGTAATAATGGGAGAGTAGCTGGGTCCCTTGGGTTACTTGATTTAATTTGAGCAGACTGTCTCTTTTTTCAGTGCACGCTCACTTCTGGAGCACCCACCTTTTTAAGACACTTCTGATGCTCCTGCTTATGTAGTCCATTGCCTTCCTGCTTCTGGAGCTGAAGAAACTCTTTTCGAAGACAGATGTTATTTGTTTTATGTGAAGGCTCCAAAAAATGCGACTTCAAAATCATACAGGGTGTCAAACCTGTCCCTGAACATTCAGTGATGTGTAACAAACGCATTCTGTTGACACTGGCAATTGCTGACTTTAATAATATGATAGCTAGAGATGTGTAAAATGTTCACAATGAAGCCAAACACCTCTGAAGTTTCATATTTTTAGAAAAGTCCTGCTTATTAAAACTGAGGTAAGCCTACTCTTGAATGCAAAAGGGTTTTGACATTGAATAAGACTCAGAACTTCATTCTAATTCAAAACTAATTCAGGCATTTGTTATTCTATTTATAGGCTTTTGTAAAAAATGAGTGAGTACTTTCCTCAAGGAAAACTAGTACCAATCAAAAGCAATGTGAATATTCCTACAAGTTGTCAATGATCCATCACAAAAATTTTCATGGATCTCATAATGTAAGATTATCTATTAACTCTATTATTATGCGAAAATAATAAGCATGTTCATTTAGATTCTTCCATTTATTTTAACTTCAAAACATTCTGGTGCAGTCATCCAGCCAACGGCCCACACAACATTTCTGGCCTCAAGGCTGACTCAATCCAGGCAGATTTATCTTTTGAAAAACTGATACCACTATTCTGAGACAGGAAAAAAAAGCTTCTGACTGAGAGTAAGGGTTGCCAGACATGACTCAGTCCCCAAACCCAGAATCCTGTGCCATGCAATGTTTAAAATGTCATTTCACATTAATAAATTATTTGAAAAATAAAAGAAAAAATGAAAAAGGAAATAAAAAGAGAGGGAGAGAAGGAAAATGGCACCATGCCTACATTCCTCCTGAGCCAATTTTGCACTTGCCCAATTGCAAGCATAAGTGGAACCTGCATTTGGATGCATTTTTGTGAATGACTATGTTACAAAGCCAGTGAAGCTCAAGAAACAATAAAGTATTGGCTGTTTTACAGTCATATATGGTTATGGTGCATCTGCTGAGGTATGGCCAGCAAACCAAGTGTGATATAGAATGTGTGAATGTGATTTGCTTTGACCTTGGTATGTGAGGGTAACATGAAGTATATATTTTCACTCAGACATGTAACTTACCATTGGACCAGAGCGAGCATGCACTAGGATGTGTGATTTGTGTATTTGTAACAGAGGGAGGGGGCCTGAACTAGGCATGGGATCTTTGATGTAGTAAATATCCTCAATTATGGAGTCTGGAGGGAAAGGAGAAGGTGAGAAGGTCAGATTGTGACTAAGGAGGCAAAAGGAACAAAGACTGTTTCTTCCTTTGTACTCACCTAACAGTAACCTGTGAACCATTTCCATCTTAGCACTACTTTGACCTGTTTAAAGGTCATGCATAAGAGAGCAAAAAGGAGAAAGCTTTCCTTGTCACCCCTTGTAAAGATGCACAAGGGACAGGGACTGTCTTGCCTGATCTAATCAAAATTCTGAATTTCCAGGCACATTTCAGAAGGGTAATTAGAGCTGATAATGTTAAATAAAAGTTTGTGCCTCTTCTGTCAACAATTCTTCTGTATTTGACTGACTGAATATTTGAAAAAAAATAGATTTAACTGGAACTTAACCTTTAAATAAAAAGAATTAATTTTCATTTTCTCTTATTATCATCTACTGATAGTCATATGTCTTGCACCTTATCAAAAATTTTCAAAATAGGACTAGTTACGAAAAACCAAATCATTGAGATTTTTACTCCAGCACACTGTAAAGATCTTATAAAAAAATTGGCAAAATGTATCACCTGCTCAGACATGAAAGTGTGTGATTTCAAGTATATGAACTGAAAAGCCCAACGTAGAAAAGCCTATGACTCAGCTGTAAGACATTTCATTGCACGAGAGCCTCCATGTGCCATTTAAAATGTATAAGTGTCATCATAAACCTCCCACTCTCCTAAGAATAGAGCTATCACTGGACCCTGTTATCTCACAACCCCAAGGTACAGTATGATAATGATACTGCTTAACATCAGTGTACAGAGAGAGAAAACACTGGAGATGCCGCAAGCATCTCAACTATAAAGAAAATCAAATTAAAATATTAATTTACTGATTAATATAACATTAGATGACCCATTTCTCCAGCTTGTTAAACAACAAAGACTTGCAAAACTAAATAAGGGCCTAAGAGATAACTGTTTTAAGAATTCCCATAGAGATGTTTAGCTCCTTTTTAAACATCATTAAAGATGTACTTTGCATATAACAGGCAGCTTTATTTTTTTTTTTTGCTGCAGTGACAACTTCTGCTTGTTTTTATTACTATACACTTTCAAAAAAGGTTACAAAGTGAGGGGTTTGGTCACAGAGTTTGAACAATCAGCTCATACTGTAGAATAAAAGAACATAAGTACAAGGCAGACATGTACTTGAGAGGAAAGAGAATAAAATCATGCAAGTAAACCATGGGGCAGGGGGTTTAAAGTTTGATATGTAAGCATGAAGAAAAAAAAAAATTAACCATTTTTACCCTCTGTGCCCAGAAAAGGCAAAGGAGAAAAGTTTCTTTGCTGACCTTTTCCATATAAAATGCCTGCTGTTTGGGAAAATGGAAATTTAAACACATGATTTTTAGACAGGTAATGCCAACCTAATTTAAAATAATTTACTTCAAAACTAAAAATACTGTAGTCAAATTCTGTAGCAATTTTATCCTTGTTAGAGCATGGTAATGTCCCATGAAATGACAATATTGCTTGAATTTTTGTGCTATATTTTACTGAAAAATATCAGTCGAAATATTTAGCAAGGTTTTTAAAAATTATCTTTCTGTGTAAGCCAAACCCTCACAGTATTGGCATGGCACTCCTATGAGAAAATGTATTACTTGCTAGGGGAAGAAACTGTGAATCTTTTGTTTCCATGGATGAATGTCTTTGTCTTTTCCTTAGTAATCCAGAAGATATGAGACTGTGAGCATGGATATTCACCTTGTATGTTAATACCATGAGTATTTTAAAATGAGCTCAAAGGGAAGAGAGAACTACAAGACTGGTCAGAAAAAAAAACCAAACTACTTCTGTAACAGGTACTTAATATTCTCCTTGCAAAATTTTGCCTTTCTGGCCTTGGCCCCATCATGCATGTGATTATGTGGGTTGGAAATAAGGCAGCTTGGGCTTCCTAAAATACAGGGGGATGTGTGCATGAGTCTGCTGCCTATATGTGCAGTGTTCCAAGTTCTTATCCCTCTCCTTTTTGTTCTTGTCCCCAGTCACTGCCTCCATGGTACCAGCTTTCTTTATCCTCGCTCCCATGGCAACAAGTCTCTGTTCCAGCAGTAGCGGCTCTGTCTCTTCATCTCCTTCCTCTATATCTATGTTCTGCAACTTAGAGGTAGCTTGATTTTCTGTCACTACTTTTCGTTCCTGTATTTATCAGGCCATGTGTGCTTGTTCCAAAAGTTCTACTCTCAATATACTGATTCTGTGTGTGACACTACTTTAACCAAAGTGAATCCGGGCCTGTTTTCTTTCTTCTCCCAACCTACTCTGAACTGATCTCTTCTATGCTTGGCTGTCTGAAAGAGGAAAGAATTACTATTATTTTAAACATTGTTCTCTCACTTATCCATGGCAGGAGCAGAATAAATTGAATTGAAACAGAAAACATTTTAAAATTTAAATTAGATTAAGAAAGGTTAGAGTTGTATGTACTTTAGAAACAATCATACTGCCACCACCATTTTTTTAGGCACTTTGTGCACAGAAAAGAAGACATGAATTTTTGAAACAACCTGCTTGCATCAAATGAGAAAAAGATTTCAGAATAACCATTCCTGTTGATTTTTGGTTGGCTCCTTAATATGCTTTATAACACAAAATATTCATGTTGGACCATGATTCTATCATGCAAACAACTCAGTAGCAGCTAACAGTTCCAAAATAAATATGCAGCCTTTTGAAATGCTGAAACTAAATAAAAGACTTTTTTTTTTTTAATTAAAATCAAAGAACAAAAAGGGGGAGAGAGGATAATAGTTTAACATTAGGAAAGGGGTAAGGATCCAGTGTGGGAGTTATAAATCTCAGGGACGTTGTAACAGAATCAATTGATAGATAACAGTAAATTTGTCATTTGCTGACCTGTGATTATTTGGAATGAAACAATGATGCTGCATTACAATGTGCGCATTACAATGAGTAGCAAGTTCTTCACTTTTATTTTACAATGTGATTTTTTTTTTACTATAAATCACTTGATTTCTTTTTAAGAGTTAAAGGTTTGGGACCTGAAATCCTCCTTAAATCTTAGTGGGAAACACAGGATATTTAGCAATTGTGACACTGCATTCCCATGTTGTGGTGGTATTGAAGAGCTTCTTTCTCCTAAAATACAAATAATTGTATGTTTTTTTAGGGGGAAATACTGGTTTTGCATCTGCGTGAGTTGGAGTTCAGCTGTCTGGAAAACAGCTCTGCAGAGAAGGTCACCAGGATTCTGGTGCACAGCAAGTTGAAGGAGCCAAGTGTGCACAGCCAAAGGTAAAGTCCATACTGGGCTGCAAGAGCGTGGTCAGCAGGTCACAGGAAGTGTTAATTTCCACTTTTATCTGTAGTGCCACAGTGTTGGGCCCCCACTCTGTAAGAGAGGTACTGACAAATTGGAGCAAAGCCAGAGAAGGCTGCTGGGATAGACAGGAGCTGGAGCACACAACACCCTGAAGGAATGTACTTATTTAAACCTCTGAAAAAAGGCTAAAAGGTGATTAATTTTCTGTCTTTAAGTACATAACGGGTGGACAAACATAGGTAGTCTCTTATCCAAGATTTAGGATGAAAAGTTGCATCATGAGACCTTGCAAGGGGACTTAAGGGAAAGAGTCTTCACAATGAGAATGGTGAACAGGCTGTCAAGAAAGGCTGCGGACTTTGACCAAAGCTTTCAATATTTGACTGGACTATGCCCTATTTGATCTGGTCTAGCTTCTGAATAAGTCTTGATTTGGATAGATGATTGAACAAGATGACCTACAGATCTCCCATCCAACAAAGATTATCTTATGATTCATGATTCTATGAATACTGGTTCCCTAGGAAGATCTGCACTGCACTTTCTGCACTGCACTGTACTTTCAAGATTCCCAGAATAGGAAATACTAAATAAAAATAGAGTAAAGTTTGCACATTAAGACAGACTAGGACAGAACTCTTTGATTCCAGCTCTTTGAGTAAGCCACTTAAATGATTGTAGGCTTGGGAAACAGTAGGGCATCTGTGAGCTTCAATTCTCCTCCAGTGAAATAGAATGCATAATATTTCTTCAGATTTTTTTCTAAGAGTGATTCACCCTTATGCATCAAAGGTTTTTTAACAGACTGAGCCAAATCAGTTACTGATCAGAGATGCTATGGTACCACAGCCATTGTGCATCTGGTCAATGTACATATTAGTTCACAAGCACAATCATCAAATATACGGGGGAAAAAAAGAGCAAATAAATTACTCCAGAATCCTTCTTCCTGGATATAGAAACCTGCTTCAGATATATCTGTCATCCAAACAAGTATTTTAATTATATCATATACACTCTGATACAGGATATAAGCATAGGGGAACATCCTTTTCTCTCTCAGTCTTTTGAGAATTCCTGAATTGATGTCGCAGCATCTGTTCTACTCTAACACAAAATGCTGTCTCCAGGTCATTGCTTCCTGGTCCTGCCTGCTCTACTGCTTGGCTTTGTACTGAGATATTGTAGGTGGTATGTCAGTACTGTATAAATGTTTTGTGGTTAAAAACCAAAGAAGTGATTTGTGTTTATAAGCTTTAAATTGCCTTCCTGACAAAATATGCACAAGCTGAAAGCTTCTGCTCATGTAAAATTGTGATGGATTGCATTTTATTGGAACTTATGAATAGCTCTTTGATTTGAAACAATGAACCCTTTAAATGCCTTTAGAAATTATAGTGAGATAAAGGTATTGTTCTCCCTCCATCACCACCATCAGAGAGTGACAAAAAAGGCTTGTTTTTCAAGACAGACCCACACACAATGCACACTCACTCCCATATAGCCATAATTGCACATTCAAATTTATAGAAGATGACAAATATAGTGTTGAATTTTCTAACTTGGTATTGGATAGATGCCTGATTTTCAAATATAAACTCTTTTGTAAGTACACAGAATACATGTCTATATCAGAATACAGACACTATATATATATATATGTACAAAATATAGGTATTAAACTTAAAACATTATATGTCCAAAGAGACACACAACATCTATGAAAAATATTTAGTTTCTTTCACCTATAGCTGATTTAGTTAGTATCCTAGAACAAAAAAAACCCCAGAGATTAATATATTTTCTCAGAACTTTGGTGTGTAAGAATATATAGATTTATTTATACAGATGCAACTTCAGTTTTCTCTTTGTGTTTATTTGTACCCGAAAAATGTCATTTTCATATTTCAAATATTTCTTTCAGGTGGAGATTACTTGTTTTAGCTTTAAAACAAGTTAAAGGGAATATAAATAAATATATTCCCAAGTTAAAGGGAATATAAAGTCAAGGGAATATATAGTTAAGAGTATGTCACTTCTTTTCATCACATTCTGTCAAAATAGAAAACTTTGTGTTTCATATATATGCATATTTAATAGGAAAACAGGGGGAAAAAGAGAGTTAAAACTGTTTGTGGAAGCTTGGGTTTTTTCTGGCTAGGAAGCTTTTAGTGGCAGTAGTTAAATGTTGAATATGATTACTCAAAACTGCTGCTTAAAACTGAAAATAAAGTTGAGCGTACTTGTGAAGACTGTTTCAGAAATTTAAAAAGTAGTAGTGCATAATTTATCAGTGTTAATAGCCTTAGGTGCATATCAGTGCAATTCTGAGGTAATTCACCTAAACAGTCAACAATTTATCACATCACAATACATAAAATGTACTTTTAATTAATAAATAGCATTCTATTGCCTTTACAGCTACAAAAAATCAATCCTTCCTTAACTTCTACCTATAGTTTGGGTTCCTTTAATGGGTTTTAATGGGTTTTATTCTATGCTCCCTTAGCAAATCTTATTCATTTGCTTCCTGGAAGACTTTCTGTATTTTGTGGCATAATCTCAGTGTCTATAGGGCATCTGCCTGATATCTTAAAGCATCATTCATTACTCGTGAAATGGCACTCTAGCCTAACTTGGAAGTAATGAAGTTTCTCTAATGTATTGTAGTTCTTGTTAACAAGCTGTCTGTGAAGTCCTTAAGTTTATACTGCTTATTTGGAAAATAAGGTGTTTCCAGTATTTCTGAATGGTTGATGAAGTATTTCACTTGCATAGTCTCAAGACAGTTGGCAAAGAGATCTTTATCTCTTACAGAGAAGAAAGTCAGAATTTCAAACAGAATACAAAAATTTGTTTTTCGTCTCACCTTATTATTATTATTTTACAATTATTAAACTTCAGGAAAAGAGAAGTAAAAAGCACAAAAGGATTCCAACAATGTCACAACATGGAAAAAAAAGAGGAATCAGGACCAAACCCAGTAACCAAATGTTTATAAGACCACTGAAATTTGTAATTTGTCTACCTGTAATGTTTTGTCAAGTTTATGTAAGCTACAAAGCAAAATAATAATTAAATTATATGTATTTATTGAAATATTTCCCAAACAACTCTCTCATGAGCCATGATATCTCGTTTGCTTCATGGGATAGTTTTTCATAGGCGGCACTGCTTAAAGGAATCTCAAGACAGTCTTACAGTGTTTTCCAGGAAAGGAAAATGACTCCTTTATATTTATATAAAGGAAAATGACTCCTGATCCCTTATACTGCTCTAATTATGTTAAGTACATATTAGTTGTAGCTGAATATCTGTCTTGAAGGTTTTCCCCTTGTTATAGAATGGAGTTCTGCCTCTACAGGAATGAATTAGAATTCATTTTATCAGAGAATACAAAACACCTGAATCATCTGTCCTCAAGGTTGTATGTATGCATACAGCCATTTAGACATAGTTAAATCCTCTTTGGAAAAGAACTAAAGATTCAGAAACTAAGTTTAAAAATAATTATTATAGATTTTTAAATCAATATAATTGTTTCAAAATGTGGGAGTCAACATAACTCCTCATGGAAACATAAAGCAGATACGGGTGTTTTTGGAAAAACTATGATATGATCATTAGACAACATAACATAAGACAAATTACAGATGCCTGGTACAATACTGCTATTAACAGAACAGGGATGAATAGACAGAAATATGTAGAGGCAGAATGTCATCAAACAAAATATAACCTGAAATAACAACACACAGAAAAATTCAGCTTCAAAATTATTTTTTCTTTTCTGCCTATTTTCTTAATAATTTCCATACCTAAAAGTGCAGAAACATATCTCAGGTATTAAGATTCTAATTCTCTTACTTCTCACAGCTTGTCCTTTCACTCTGTATTAAAGCAAGGTGTCTGTCTCTTTAATGCTTCTGTACACTCAAATCTCTTCTTTTATGGAGCTCACCTACTGAACCAAAAACACAAAACAAATTGACATTGACATCAGCTGTGATCCATATTCAAAAATTTGTTCCAAGAACATACAAATTTTAGAATTTAACCTACTCTTCCAAACCTAAACTGTTGCTATGGCAAGTCCTATGTGTTATCTTACAAAGGCAGCTCTCAGATAAAGAGCCTCGTGTGTCACAGGTAGCATATGTGAATAGAAGCCTGACTCAGAGATGGAAGTCTTCCAGTTTCCACTTATCTCACTTTTTCAATTATTCTTAGATTTTTGACACAAAATTTTCAGAAGTAAAGGGATTTTTGGCAAAGTTATTACAAAGTAGTAGATTAAACACCCTCATTTCACCCCCAAATAGAAGTATATGAAGAATAAGAAAGATGGAAGCAAGTTTTTTGTTAAATATATTCATCAAAGAAGTGTTTTGTGGTTGGGCTTTTCTCTTTTGCTTCCTGAAGCTTCCAAGTAATACTAATGAATAAACTATGTAAAAGGTTATGAGTCCAGTAGAGTAAAAGGGTAGTCATCACAAAAAAATGGTCAAATATCACTCTTTTTATGATTTGAAAAATGGAGTAGTTCCATTGTCAACTGCTATGAACTTTCATCTTTGAAAGTTTATTTAGTTTTTGAGCATGACTGATTTTGAACCTCCTGAGGTAAAATTAGCTGTTGCTAAAGTCCTGATTGCAAAGAATGTTGAATCTAAATTTTTCTTATGTTAAAATCTACATATCCCAGGCAGGACTTTTTGCAATAATCAAATTATTTCATTACTTTATTATCCATCTATGTAAATATATACCCAAACCTTAAGGATCTGTGATGAAATAAAACAGTATTTGGTGAGATAACTTCCCACTCCTTTGACTTGATTTTTGTTGTAGACAAAACCAGTAGCTGCACAGGTCGCTACGTCTAGTAGCTATAGCTAATATTCTGCATTTTCAAAAATGTCTTTTGTATTTATATCATCAGAGATAGCTCACAGGATACCATCAAGGTGTTGATGCAAAACCTATGGTGTGACTTGTTCTTATATGTTTTTCTTAATGAGCCGTATCCACTTTGAAGACTAAATTAGGTTATCATCAGACTAACATGATCTACAAAACATTGTAAAAAGGTTAAACTCTCTTAGATGGGGTTCCTTGATATTTATATGGAATTACAAATGTTCCTGTTAGAAGATTATCCTTGTACCCATAGATTAAGGCCACTGCATGAACACTCTTTTACAAATCAATATTAATTAAAAATTATTATGATCAGAGAACTAAACAAAGGGCCTATGCTACTAAAGAAAGGGTATGCCCCAGTGACAGATCACTGTTAAAACCTCTCATGCCATTGGGTGATATTTACCATATGTCCAATGATTGATAGTAAGATTTAATGAGTTCTTACAAGCAATTAAATAATCAAGGGTTCCTGCTGTTACATGGCATAGCTTGATAGAACAGTGACAAATGAGAGAATATCTGCAACCTAATCAAAGGGACATATTTCCTTGGGAACAAAATAATATTATCCACCAGTGCAATCAAAGGACAAAAGAACACAGAGAGGACGCAACAGAATGAGATAAATTTTGTGCTCTTTTCATTATTCTGGCCATACAGTTTCCATTTATTGGATCCTATTAAATAAGAAAGACAATTAGGGTACTTAAATATGTTTCATTTGTCATAAACTGTTAGCTAGTGGGTACATATCCGTATCCAGTCACCTTAGGTCTCCCTTCTCCATGAAACACTATGCTAGGTTATGGTTTCTGTATTTTTATTTGTTATTTATTTCTATTGTGATTACTGAAGTGCTGCTTTAGTTTGGATTTTGTTTTTCACTTTAACTAAAAGGGATACAGTAAAAGACTGCACTACAGCAAATCTGTCGAACATTTTTGATTAATGAATTGTTCTAAACCTTATATATTATCTATATGAACATTAGCTCTACTTTGGATGTGGAATGACATAATTTTAGTATTTATTTTAATTTCTTTTATATTCTTTATATATTTTAAAATTTCTTTTCACTAGAAACTCCAAGCTTTCCTTTTATTTCTGTCAAAAATGAATAAAAATATTCCAAGACTAGACACTACTTTATAGCCGAAATTTTCATTAGAAAATGTAAGCATCAGGCTATAGTTATTCTGTATTATATTTCAGCTAGCTAGCTGGTGAGTGGGATAAAAGTTATTGAAATGCACCAGACAACCAAGAGAACAGTGGGCCCCTACTAATCATTATGTTCCAGTATTTAACATGTGATCCATCTTTAGATTGTATAATACATGACCTTTCTAAATATATACTGAGCTCTTTTGTGGTTTTTTGTCTGTGTTGGTGGCATGTGGGAAGGGAGATGAACTCTGGAGCAGACCCACCACGAGCCAGGTTGTTCCAATTCCATCATGGCTTCCCAGAGCCCATTTCTCAGCTAGAATATAAGAAGCAGCAAACTGTTGGGGATGATGCATGCACACTGCACAGCGAAACCTCCAATGGCTTTGGTAGCTACTATACAGAATATTCATGGAATCTCAGTCATGGAATCATTCACAAAGAATCGTTTGGGTTGAAAGGGACTTTTCAAGGTCATCTAGTCCAAGACCCTCTAATGATCAGGGACATCATCCTTGTCTCTCACTTCTAATGGAATGTGCAAAACTGTCTTACCCACAAGGTGTTTTTTCTCTCTTTTCCCCAGCTTTTTCCTAATGTGGAATAAGCACAAGTTGTAAAACCCTGACATTTCCAAAAAGCCCAGAATACCTGTTTTTTTCCAGCCATCTGTGTTTAACACAGAAATATCACTGATTCTACTTTTTCCACAATCTAGTACATTTGTTTTGTTTTTCCATACACAAAGTGAAAATTTTCCAGAGTATGTATCATGTTTCAGACATTAGTTGTATTGCTTAATGCGCTAATGGAAGATGCTCAGATACTACACCAAAAAGTTGGTACAAAGAATATACTAAATAACTATAGAACTAAGTTAAAGAAATCAGCAAGCAAAAAGCTTCTTAATTTTTCAATGATTTAGGCATATTTAGCTATAAATTCTCTTTTGTATGACTTCTAATTTAATAACTGTTTTTAATAAAATCTATGATAAAGCCACTGTTGATAAAAATGTAATTCTTTGTTGGATTTCAGCTGTGGATGATTCTGCTGAAATCAGAATGCAGTGGTACATCATGAAAGTGAGATAAAGATGTTTAAACTAAGGCATGCTTTTAGATTAAGAAGATCCATTTGGTTTCTGTAAGTCTTAAAAATTACATTGTCCACCTCAAACTTTTGCCTTGAATTTTTGGTCGACTCCAAATATGTCAGGTCAAGAATTGCTTAGATTAGTAGCTGAGGCGGTTTGGGAACTTGAGGAATCCTGCTGCTGCAGAACCACATGTGCACAATGACTTTAATGAACCTGTTAAGTGATGCATCAGTGTGGTTTAACAGGGGGTCTGTCAGATCAGTCATCCATTGGATCACATCAAGTCTGAACTTAAGTCTGAGCTTAATGTGATCTAGTGAATATAAACTAAATGAGTTCTACATGTAGTGAGTGGCAAAGTCAACAATTACTAAAATAACAACTTGGTTGTTCCAGAAAGCAAACCTCTCAAGAATCATAGAGCAATACCAACTTTTTGGCAGCATTTGATTCCTAAGGACCCCTCTCAATCCATATATTCACAAAATGTACACACCTCATTATATTCTGTACAGATTGCAAAGCTAGCTATAATGTAAAAACAGGCAGACAGTCTGTCTCAATATTATTACAGGAAGGCTTGGTTAAATTAATAGCTTCTCATTGATTAAAAAATCTTGCATTTTACATGTTCTTAAGTTGGTTCCCACCATTACCTTTCAATAACAGAATACGAGTCTTTGGAGAAATGTGGTTATATTGAACTACTGTATTGAAATATGAAGATAGGCAAAATAAGCTGTTTACCTTAACCTATAGTTGTTTCCTGTCATAAAGTTCTCTCCACCTGAAAGATAAAGACAACCCCATCAATGCACCCTAAATTTTTGCTCTTTGTTAATTTTTATAATATTCCTAGACTATTACAAATGTAGTTAGTTTGGAACAGTCATTGACCGCAACTCTACCAAATCATTCCAGTAACTACTGAAAGTGAGAAATATTTATCTCTATGTAGCATTTGCTATTGTATACAACTCTCAGCTTTTGATTCTTTGCGATTACTATACTAAATCCAGCTAAAAAGAATAAAACTAGTTCTGATCCACTAAAATGCTTTTGAAATCATCCTAAGAACTCATGTTATGATTCTTGATATCATAGAACTCATATTATGATTCTCGATTCTTTGCTAGGCTGAGTTTTTCATGCCAATCGTATGATGTACACTCCATCAAAAACTGTTTTGAGAGCTTCTGCATAAACCTATTCAAATGTATTTTACTGACATGCAGTGTTGGAAGACTTTTCTCCGTGCCACAAGATCATCTAACTGAATTGAAGTACCACAAACACACATTTTTTTTAATATAAAGAAGTATTGTGATCAATTGCCTTTGTTCTTTTGTACTTCTGCAAACTTGATCTGCTCCACTGCCAATCTTAGGGGTCAGATGTTCTTCTGCCAGTCAAACAGGAAAGGACAGATCAGATGTCTGACTATGCCCTGACATATTTAGACCTGAGTTTCAACATACTAAGACCTGAATTTCAAGAATAATATTGCTTGTTTTTAGTGCAATGCATATGTCTTCCTCTTTGTCAACAGAAACACTAAACCAAGCAGCATGTTCTTGGATGCACAGCAAACAAAAGGCAGCTGCCACATGTGCAGTGTGACTAAGATATTGGGGTGTGAAAGTGAACAGACAAGGAGATTGACTTTATGGGGACAGGACAGCTGTGTGATTTTCCTGTCTCTCAGACTTTGGGTTGTCACTTACAGTAGTGCTTTCAAACAAACACTCATTTTGTACACTTTGTGGTTTACACCACTTTAGGGACTGATGATTGAACCAATTGAAGTGGCTGCCTAGAGGTTTGGGATTATGTCTGGAATAGACAACAAGGTAGTAAACTAATGCAGAAGCATTGCTAGCTGCTCTGTGGATTCCTTCTCTTCACAGTTCGTGTAACTAGTCTTTGAAAGTATTAACTTCAGCATCATCTAGAGATGGTCTGTGCTTTTGCCAGTTGAGTTTTCACTACAAAATGTCTAGCAGGTTACTTTCCCTTTAGAAAAATATGAGTCCATATGCTGAGTTAACTTTGTTACCTTCCAACTCAGTTTTTCATAGAATCATGTCATTTTTTAAAACTCTCTATGGAAGCAATTTCTCCTCATATTGGGCCACTGCCCTGATTTTCTGTCTTGACCACAGTGGTGTGTGTGCAATGTGGCAGGGAAGCTTTTCCTTCCCGTGAAGCTGAGTCCCTTCCTAGTTACTGGGGTCAAGCTGCAAGTTTACTTCCAGATATTCATCTCCTTAGCTGTGTGTGTGTTGGATCTTCTCTTTTTTTTTTCCCTCTGTTTTCAAATTATCAGTCCTGCAATGCAATGAAAAAATGTTGCTTAGTTCTCAATGAATTCTGTGGAAGTACCAAAGGGAAAGAGTAGGCATCTATATTTGGAATAAACACAAACTATTATTAGACAGAGATTTTGGAAGTAGTTGTAATTTATCTGCTATCAGGAGCAATAGAAAACCATATGGATGATAAGAAACATAACCAGGGCAAGGTCCTTCCTGTGTCTGTTGACAGCTAATATGCACCAGGAGGGCAATGCCATATGTTTGCATGTACATTACCACGGGGGGCACTGACATATGTTCACACGTATGTCACCCCTCTGGCCTGCTGTCATAAGGCTGTTTCCAAAGGGGAGTGCTCCCTTGAAAAACAGAAACAAAACCCATAAATGTGAGTATCCTACATTTTCTTTGTCAGCAGCTTTTCTAGGGCTATCACTGCTGTTTGATGAGCAATCAGAACAGGTGCATCAAAGCAACAAAGGCTTCTGTAACCCTCTCCTATATCTCTTCAAGGTATTTGAATGGCAAAGGAAGAAAATACAGACACCCCACTAGAACAGTCACACCTGCCGGAAAAGTCATACCTGCTGAAATACTAGACCTGCTATAAGCCCTGAGGATGGTGAGCATGTGCTTCTTCCAAAATATTTCATGGACTGTTCTTCTTTTCACTTCCTTTCAGGGTGGACATATCCTCATATCATGTCAAAAGCAGTTCTTGGGAAGATAAAAGAAAGTTTGAGAGTAGAGTGACAAAGTGAGAGAACAAAAAGGTGTTGTTCATGATCCTAACTCCTGCAGTTTTGGGGAGTTGGCGATAAACAGTACAATTGGATTATCCCGACCATTCCCCTGGCAGTGCAATATTATTCCTTGCAATGTAATTTCTAGTGTTTTGTTCATTCCATTTAGTACTAATCCAAGCAGATAGCCTTTCTGTTCTATCTCTTGGGAGACCATTTATCCCTCAATCCACTTATTCCACTATTAGGTAGATTTTCTGAAATTTGCAGTGTATTTTTCTCTTTTTTAATTTCCTTCCTCTCTTTAATTATCTCTTTGGTGCAAATATAGCTCATCTTTATATATTTGCATTCCCTCAGAGGTCATCAAGTCTGGCACACAGAACAGGAATGCAAGTCTCAGTATGAAACCTGCTTTTGGGAAAGGGTAACCTGCAGGATTTTTTGTTTGGTCTCGAATGACATGTGGCTAAGAGTATTTTGGACTTTGTGGATGTGCATCTCTTAACTAACTATTTGGTCTTATTTGGTCTGGGTGTATTCCAATATGCTAGTAACTTGACTTGAATGCTAGTAATTATACCAAGGGCTCTCCATGAAAGTTTTAATAGGAGCATACAAAGATTCTTCCTTGTTTTGTGAGAGCAATCCCTTACAGGAGAAAAATGGAGAGTATCTTTCTCTGAACTGTGTGCTGTTTAAAGCCAAGTCTAACATTTCAGTACCTGACTGACTTTAGTTTCCTGCCTATAATTCAAAATTAATGAAACTGTGCTTGCCTTGCACTTTTGCAAAGGTCTGTGTGTTCACTAGTCTTTCCTGTGAAAGGACTATGATTTTGGCTTGCCTTTTTCCTTTCTAGACATTTATCTACCTTTTCCCTATCTTAGTGTTCTGAAAGCAGAATTACAGCAATTTCACCTCCTTCAGTGCCTGTAAACTTCTCTGTGCTTTAGGCAGCTAAGTTTATAGCTCCAGAAATCCTCTCAGAAGAACTTAGCAGGAAGCTATGAAAGAAGCAGCTGAGGCAAATCCAGGGCATCCTCTGAGAGTGGTCTCTGGGAAAAGTAAAGCAAGCTGAGTTAAAGTCATGGGGAGGAACAAAAAGACAATGTGCTAGGTGAAGACAGTCTTCCTGTCTCTGTGAGGAACTGGCTCTGCTCAGGATGGAAATTTCTGGATTACAGGATGTGACAGGCAGGACAGAGTCACAGCACAGAAACAGGGTTTGCAGCTCAAGAAGAGGGTTGGAAACCACTGAGAGGATCTCTGGCTTCAGAGATGGCACAAACAATAAGTTCCTGGGAATCAGAGGCCACTGTGCAGTGTGTGGCAAATTCAAAAGGCCACCAAGTTGATGGAAACAAAGCTATAAAGGACTTTCCATTCAGGGACAAAGTAATCAAGAAGAGACTTTGGCAGATATTTCTTTATAAAGCTTTTGCTATTTCTGCCTCTCCTAGAAATCCCAAGTATTCAACTACTTTAAAAAAGAAAAATAAAAGAGAAAGAAAGGAGAAAAAAAAAAAAAAAAAAAAAAAAAAGAAACAACCCCAAAGAGTACTCAGGTATTTGAAGTTGATATTTGATGTTTTCTGTTCTTCTCTAGGTATCTCACCATAAGAGCCAAGTCCTGCACTCCAAGTCAAAGAGTTCTAACTCCAGAACCAATACCATTTCTTAATCAGGCCACATGAGGTAAGGAAATAAAATTTGAATCCAATAAAGATTTTGAAATATTTTTTGAACTTGTATGCACTTTTTCTCTTTTTTGTTCAGTGTTATAGAAGAGTTGAAAGAGGTGATCATATTGTCATGATCACATTACATACCCTAAGAACATAATATGGATTCTTCACTCTTTCTGGAGAGGACAAACAATACAAATTTGGTCTCCAAAGTTTGGTCTTGTCATTAGGTTAAATGAAACAGCATTTTACTTAACTTTTGGTTCACTCTCCTACATTTGGATTTAGACCATCAACACCAGACTTAATTCAAAACATCAACAAGATTCCTGATGAGGCCATAGGGTGAAAATTTCTCTACACAAAATTAATAAATATTTTCAAATCCAAATAAATTAGACAAAGCTGTAATTGCCTTCCTTATGGATAATCTACAAGAGGAAGGCTGAACTTGAATACATTATTATTCAAAGTAATCTGCTTTATCAAATAAAATAGGTTGGAAGTAGAGATCAGTAATTGGTAAAAGTAGATGCTGGCGAAGGATATGAACCCAAAGGAAAGAAGAGAAACATACCCTTAATCATGGGAATTATTGTGAAGGAGTGCAAATTTGACAGGAGTAAATGGAGCAATGAAGGCTTTCAGTGTTGTAGCCAAAGACAGTAATTTAAAGAAACACAAAAAATGTTTACATTTATTGACTTTATTTCAAGGTATCTTTAAAATTCATAAGAAAAAAAAAAAAAGAAGCCTAAGAAATCATTGAAGAAGATTGTAGTCATATTAGGAGTCATAAAAGATAATCATAATAGCAGTGTGCATCTGCCTAGTAGTATTTTGAGATATAAACTACAATATATATAACTTGAGATTTATCCTTAAGATAACTTTGTTAGTTTACCTAAGACCTTTTTACTAATGGAATATTGTTCTTTCTTTTATGCTGAATAGAGAATTGCTTATGACTGTGATAATCAAGATATTCTATGAGTTCTTTCTTATCCATATTATAGACTTAGATTTTTCTTTGAGTGTATGTACATGCATTTTGTAATGGTAAAAGCATTCATTTTGAATATATGCTATCAGCAGAGTATTGTAAAGTTTTATTTTAATAACCCAGTCAGATATTATTTCTGGTTCTGCAGTACTTGTGCTTCCTACTTTTGTTTTAGTGGACTTGAACCCCCATGGACAGAAGACAAAAATATGATGTCACCTCACTCATGTTTTGTTATTTGCATTGAATTCTGATTTATTCTTTAATTTTTACACTTTGTTTCATCTCTTTCCTATTTTTGAAAGTTGGGTGAAAAGTAGACATTTTCCCTCCTGTATATGCCTATATAGAAAGCAAGTACTCATTTTTATCACCATGTCTCAAAATTTTTGGTTCATCTGGGCTTGGCCAGAACTCTACAAACATCTGTCTTTTGCAGACAGGTTCTAGAGCACTTGGACGGGCTCAAATTTCCACAGCATTTTACTACCTTTGCTCTAAATGTTTTACTCTTGCTTCTAGTGTCACAGCAACAATAATCCTGTGAGCCTTGTGCTTGTTCCTGACAAATGAGCTGTCTGTTATTCACTTGACAAAAGAAATGAACTGTGTTTTGCTGTACTTCATTTCAGACACACAAATGTCTCATGTGAGGCTATCTCCGTGGAGATTGTGATTCAACATAGCATCTGGAAATGCATTTTGAAACCTTATTCCTCCTTTTCTCCAGGACAATGGGCTATCCAGAATCTTGTGTTTTCTTACCACCATTCACTTGATCTCAAACTCCTTGCAACAAAGCTGTTGTCTTGGAAAAAAATCTCTATATGATAAATTTGGGCTACCTTGTTATTCCTCCCAATATTTTCATCGTAATTTAAATAAGCAGGCATACTCACAACCCTGGGATATACCAATGTTCTCTGCTCTTGTTCATACTTTTGTATTTGCTTAGTTTTTGAAAGAGTTCTCTTGTAAGAAGTGGTAACAATCTGTCTGTCTTATGGAAGGTAAGATTTCTTTGTTGTGTTATTCCTTGGTTAGGTTGCATCAAGGGAGAATGAAACAGTTCTAATGATAGAAGTGGCAATTAGTGCTGCTGAGCTATAGTTTCAGTTTTTTGACAGAGTTCCTAACTTAATAAATTATGGATCAGTAGATGAGGAAGGAAGGTCTCAAAACCTACCTGAGCAGCACATGAACTGATAGCACACTACATTGCATCTCCATTCAATACATGAATAAATGTCCATTTCAGTCTGGTTTTGCGGTCAAGTGTGAAGAAGAAACATCATCTGTAATTAATAACTGTTAAAAAAAATCCATATGAATACATGCCAGCACAAGGAATGAAAGAGGGAGAAAAAAAGGGTTGGAAATGAGAATAGCAAGTGCTTCAGAATAATCGTGAAAACTCAGACAACCAGTCTGTGGGGTGAACAGAAGCCTCCAACACTAAGCTTTGTGGAACATATCAGAGATAAAGACCTTTTTAGAGCCATGTTGGATTCCAAACAGATAAAAATATATCATCACACAGGTTATTCCAGTGTGTCAGGTAAAGTGCAAGTTGCTTCCTCCACGTATCTGTGCATTTTCCCTGCCAAGACTGTGAGTATTTGAGCATTTGTAGTTGAAAAAAAAAATAGAAAACCCTGTTCTTTAGTGTGTTCATAGGGGCAATATTTATATTTCACCTGTACCCAAAGTATAGCAAGCACTGTCTAAATATTACTTATTTATTAATACTGAATACTACTTTCTTAATAATAAAGCCAGATAAATTCGCATGGCCACATTTTTAGACATGGATTTTTCTGGAAGAAGGTCAGTAAAATATGGCTTCATAGAGGCTCAACAGAAACTCAAGAAAAATAATATGAGTCAAAAGGATATATCTCTAACTAGGTTTATGGATTTATGTGTCCTTTTCCCTGTGCCTTTTTTGCCTGTTTCTCTTTTCTAAGTTTACTGTACTAACGAATTACAGAAAGGCAGGGTATAAGCACTGCATTTATCATTTGAATTAATAATTAGCACACTCACTGGCACAATATTGGCATGGTATGGCTTGCAGAGTGAGTTCCCATCTGAGGAGTCTGCCCTCAGCAGACAGGCTGAGCACAGCCTCCCTGCTCCAGGGAGCAAGGAGCAAAGCTGGCCTCACTTATGGCTTTCTCCCAGTGTTCATACTACTACAGAGGTAACCTTTATAGCCTCCATTCCTGAGATATCTCATAGATTAAAACTCTTCACCCTCGCTGAAGTCCTCTGGGGGAGGGGGAAAATGTGTTATCCCCACTCCAGCAGCGAGGAGGGAAGTACAGAACTCCTGAGTGGTAGCAAAAGAAATCTCTTCACAGCGGTGAAGCTTCAAAACCTGGGAATTTTCATATGATTTTCTGACTCTGTCACTGATGTTGGCTAGTAAATCAGAATTTGATATCACAAAGAAAATTTGATTTGGAAGTCTAGTAAAAAATTAAAATCAAGCTGAGCGCTTTCATATACTCAAGATTAACATTCATACTTCTGAATCTAGTGTAGACAATGATCTTTATACTGACATATAATATTGAAAACCCAGATTCAAATAATTTAGAATAATTTTGAAAATCAAAAATTCAGTTGCTGCTCTCCCAAGTGCCAAGTAGACCT
Source organism: Anomalospiza imberbis (assembly GCF_031753505.1). NCBI lineage: Eukaryota > Metazoa > Chordata > Aves > Passeriformes > Viduidae > Anomalospiza > Anomalospiza imberbis. The sequence goes on along the minus strand of NC_089681.1, from coordinate 124,253,110 downwards.
TTGATTGCCACAAGATTGGTGGAAATGGAGAAGTTGCTAATCAATCAGTCCTCATTATCCAAGCTTTTATTCAGTCATACAATTTGTATGAAAAATTGTCAGTTTCTGATTAAAAAAATAATAACTTTAAGTATCTTGGTCATTGTCTTTGCTGCATTACAACAGCAACGCTGATTTCAGTTTTATGATTTTCTATTGAATTCAATGGTGTTCAAAATCAACTCACCCTTTATGAAAATCCAAGTGAGCCAGCAAAGTAGTACCTGATGGGGCTTGAAAAGTGGGGGTTTTTTTCAGACTCAAGGTTTCTAAAAGAAGTGAGCTGCTTTGCATATAAATTTTGATAAAACTGCTGTCCAAAAGTCATCCCAAGAAGTTGCAGTTATCTTGCTTTTATTTGCTTGTTCAGTATTTTATGATACACACATATTAGACTGCCACAGTATGAATATAGCTCTCTTCACAATGAGGACATGGTCTCAGTATACTGGGTCTAGGAATTTTTTGCATGACTTCACTAGTAACACATTATTTCAGGTCACATTTTATCAGCTAGCTCAACAAGAATGCCAGTGACTTTCACCTTGTTCCAGCTCCCTGTAAACATAGTAATTGCCAAAATTATATTGTCTTTTATTTACTTAACAAGCAGTACTTTTCAAAATAAATAGTCTGCCATGAGCAAACACAAATGCTAGCAGTAGTCATAAGTCTTCCATGCTTTCAAACACAGCTTCTAGCTTTTTAAAAGCAGACTGAAAAAAAAACGGTGTGAGGAAGAGATGTCTCGGCCCACTGTCTTGCTTGAACTTTCCCCACAAATGTCCTGTTGCCATTATTCTGGGCATAGCTCCAGCCACAGGTGGAGCAATACATACTTGCAAAGCACTAATACTGTTATCAACCTGCCTAACCTTGTCAAATTGTATCAGACAGTTTGGTTTGCAGTGGCTCATTTTTCTTGCCATTATTCTGATCCTTTTCTACCAGGGATGAATGGCCACAAGAGTTTTCTAGGAATAGGTCGAAAATATCTAAAAAGCCAATACATTGGTTTACTGTCAAGTAGACATTTGTATTTTTGACATTGTTTCTCTGGAAACATGTGCCATCACCTTTCTCTTTTATTCTGCTTAGGTCTTGGTCTTGCACACACATTAGCACTTCATGCTGCCCAACATCTGACTAAATGCTTTCAGCTCATGCATTCTCTAAGTTAAGTTACTGTGTATTTTCTGGATGATTTCAAAAGGTGCATGCTTGATGACTATCTAACCTAACATATGCTTTATGGTAAGATTTTCATCACTACTTTGCAGAAGGTTCCTGTGCAGGTATGAGACAATGGAATTTCTCTTATTTTAAACTAATCTTTTTTCTTTTTTCTTTTTTCTTTTTTCTTTTTAGATTAGGAAGTATGTCATCATGCGTTAATACAAAATTAAGTATAGTTATTATTTTTAAGTACCATTCTAATTTTAGGAGCTGATAATTTGGTAAATTAGACTGTCATAATCTGGGGAAGAGGCAGAATTCTCTCTGACAGAGTTCTAAACAATTATACCTTCAAACCCTTAAAAGTTATGATATGCAGTTTTCCCATTTCCCTCTATTCTATTGAGCATATATTAGCCATTCTTAGTATAAACTATTGAAATTATTCAGCCAGTTCAGTGTTGTTTTTAAAATGAAAAATGCTATGATCTTTTAATGTCTTCAGTGTTATAATATGTACTAAATTAGCAGAACCCTGATGCTCTGATAATTTACACCACAATGTGCTATTTAAAACTGGAAACCCAGCAGGAGATTTTATTTTTATTAATTTAGTATAATTTTAAACATTACAAAAATAGCTGTCTCACAGCTTCCCTGCTGAGCCCTAGATTGTTGCCACAGCCTGTGCAATACTTTATCAGGAGAGTAACATCACTATAAATACTGCATAGTTGATTCTGGCTTCAACACAGAATACAAAAGGATGCAGAAGACTGAAGATGAGACAAAGAAAAAGGGTTTGCTCTGTTTTACATTTTGTCTGCCTTTTTTTTTTTTTTTTTTTGCCTGCTTGCTTCTATAACTTCTTTTCTTACAGGTTTTTCTCTAAGGGTAGTTGTCAATTTGTAGTCAAAGCCAAAAGGCTGAAGATCCACATTGTAGTTAACTTTAGATGTATCACACAATGCTGCCGTAGGAAAATGAGTTTTACTCTACCTCCCTTGTGTGTTGCCCTGCCATTCTTGTGGACTCAACATTAGTGGAATATTACTGTTCAAGTCTAGCATGTATTATTAAGAGCAACTTCCTGTGAATTTCAGTTTTTCAGTTTTATGTACACAACCAGCTCACATCTGCTCGCCTTTGTGTGTATTTAGTGACATTACATCTGCCTGATAAAAAAAAAAAGGCAACAGTCAGTTACCATATCCAACCTCTTAGCAGCACTAGGGATGTCAGATCCAGTAAGCATAACATCTTTTGGTCCTTTCATGATGCTTGTCACTTCTTTGAATGAGCTGAGTTGACCAAAAACTCTTGTCAGGAGTGCCACATTCCAAGAAACGTCTGCCTCTTTAACAATGGAGGAGTCTTGGCAATGAAGCAATATTTGCTGTGCAAAAGATCTGGTTTCAGGTACCACTGTGCACTGTTCATAATAGAAAGCTGGAATGGACTGCTGGAGGGGAGAACAGACTGTAGTTAAAAGTTATTTTAAAAATATGTGAGCTTCTAAATTCAAATTCATTGTGAAACTCTTCAGTGTCTAAATTATATATATTTATTTACTGATCAATATTACATTTTATATTACAGAAATGTATAGATTAATTTAATTTATTAATTTTTTTTTTTACTGGCTGGCTGTATCTTCTACCTGGTTTCCACGTAATATTCTTAAAGTAAAATGTGAAAACTGAACAAAACTCAATTTCAAATATTTAGGATTTACCGTGCAACTCTATTAAGGCAAAGCATATTTTACTGGCACGCAACTGATTTGCTTGTACAACTCCCGTAGTTTTCACAAAAATTTTGCGATTTGACAGATTCACAGTAGAAATGTGATTAGTGCATATGTCCCCCATATGAAAAAGAGGACCTTATATTCAAAACATTTGGTGCTTAGATGTTAAATGCCATATAGATTTTGGTTGAGTGACACATAGGCAATTCAGCTGTGTCTTAGCCAGGAGCTGCATGTTCACCTTTCTAGGGCATAGAAGGCTGTCAACCTTCTTCCTTGATGAGCGACCAATTAACTCTAATTAAAGCAATAGTATTTTTCTTTGAATAATATTATGACTAAAACACCCCCTCAGCTAATTAACAGGCATTTGGCCACCCCACCTGTATGGACTGAGGGCTGCTAAGGTAAACATTTTCATCACTGAAATATTTGTTGTTAAAAATTCTTTCTCTGTCCCTTGTGCTGTGGTGTTTGCACCTGTGTACACACATACAGGAAATAACAATTCATTTGCAACTCTCTTCTTTTTCCACAACTGCCAGGAGAATGTGAGTGAGGTAAGTCATTCCAAGGATATTGGAAGAAATGAGGCATGAAATAAAAGCCTTCCTGCACTATCTGCTGATCCTCAGGAATGTAAGGCAACCTGCTGTATTAAAGAGAAGCATCCAGGCTATTAAGTAAGGCACTAGGACAGTGAAGAGTGAGTCCTGGGTGAGACACTCTCTGAGCTGATGACATCAATGTCCTCAGAACTATTGCTTCAAGTTATGAGATCTGCAAGGTGTCTCATGTTATTCTTGTTCTTGACAATGTCAGGGGACTTAAAATAAGATTTTACATTATTCACTTTTTTTTTTTTTTAGACATTTTATGAACTGGGTGTACCCACTGACAGTGTTACAAATAATGTAGTATTGAGCAGCTTTCTGCTATTAATATTTTTATTCATACTAATTAAGTTGATCAAGTGAATCAATCCAAGCAGTGTTGCAGCTGTTTCATGAACACAATCTGAAGGACTCTGAATGGCTTGTACTAAGCAGCATCCTGTAGAAAAAAGTGGGATTTTGCTACTTAACACTGGAATTTTCTTTTCACCTGGTGAAAAATTCTTGTCTGAATTAGTTATGCTGTTCACTCAGTAGGCTTGCATGACAAGGTGACTGAGAAAAATACTGCCAAGAACTGGTAGTGGAGGAGGTTTTGGGTTAGAAGGATTTGGAGGTCTTGCTCTGAGGACATTGCAACAGCCCTATAGAATGATAACTATCCTGAAAGGAATATTGATATATAGGTATCACTGTCTTTCATTAAACTGCAATAGGAAAGATGACTGCAATAGTGATTGAACCAGCATGATTAAATTCAGGTTTAATATTGTCTTCATGTCAAAGCAGAAATCTTCATCCTATTAGTTCAAGTAGCACAAGTTCTATATATTTCAGCAATAAGATCTAACATTGCACAGTTGTTCCAAAGTACATGGAAAATATGTATTTTTATAGTCTCTTTCTTTTCATACCTTGTTCATAATACTGTTACAAAAGCCAAAATATGAGAAAATTTCTGGTTTGTCTCTCCAAGAAAAAACCCACTGAAAAATAGGTGGTTTTGGTGTGGAGAGCCATGTACATCAATATGAAAAACGCACATATATATAAACTTAATATTTTTCTTGTGTTGTAAAATGAGGATTTTTACAGGAGAATGTGGACAGCAGGTTATGACTTATGCTAAGAATACTACACATGTATATACAATTTGTGAATCCTACATTTTTTTAAAACTTGAAATTAAACGTGTTGTCTGAGACAAACATTAGATTGCAACTCTCCAAGACTGGTTAATAACTTGCTATATTTTCATGAAGAGTGTACATATAAAACAGCTTTAAAGAATTGTGCTGTTGTTTGCCATAAATGATATTTTTAGTAATCTATACATAAATTACGTATTAGCTTAAAGGTACATATGTTTTGATCTATTCATATTTGCTTGAGCCACAGTTTGCCTAAGACCACAGGCATTGCAAAAAAATATTCTAGATATACTAAAAACTGCTTGAACCTTTTTCATTGTTTCTTAGTAAGGCACATACAGCTTTTTATTAAATTATTTTCTAAATGTTATTTTGTAAAGAAATTTAATAAAATTTACTACTCTGCAATCCATTGAGCACTTCCTAATTTAATTTTCATATTCTGCATTTCCTGGGATTTACAATTAAAATCGTGATGAGCCAGACATTCAAACTCTTACATGTGTGAGATTTTATTATTTTTTAAGCTGAAAAATATCAACAGGATTTTGGTTTTATAAAATATTTTCAAATAAAAATGTGCAAGTAAGTGAGGCCTTTTATATATAGATTATGAAGTTTTTACTAAGTTTGACAAACTTTTTTCTCTTCTTACTTTTTTACCCACTCAACCTATTGGCAAAGTAGACTGCTTATGCCAATGCCAGATACAGTTAATAGAAAATAATAGCTCTGATGTTTTATACTCTCCGACATTGATCAAATAAAATTTAAAAATCCTATTCTCCAGAACAGACACTGTCATTAAAATTCTTGCAGATTTATTTACATAAAACTCAGCATGTTTGTAATCAAGAATGAGCTATTGTGTTCAAGAGTTAGCTCATTTTACTACCATTTTATTATGCAAAGTCCTTGGAGATCCCTACAGATCAATACCTTTATTTATTTTACAGTAATAATGCCTTTTTTTTATTTTGCATTTAGGACACATCTTGAACCTTACAGAATATTGCCAAGTTTGTATTCATTTCTTCACCCATTTTCTAAAAGACTATGTGGTGTTGCACCACTAGCCTAGAAAAAGAACCACTCCAAACAAACCGTAGGGGCTCTGGGTCACCTGGACCTTCTTATGACCCTGATAGGTGGAGTAATTTATCCTATCCTGAGCTTGGTGCAGATATTTTAACTAGTCTCGGAACTGAGTCCTCATGCGCTAAAAGCAGCAAATGCAGCAATGTTTGCATTTACTCAGTCATTCAGCCAAAATCTTTCAATCAAGGCTCCAAGAAGCAACTTGCAATTTATGTTCAAGCTTTCACCATTTTCATGTACATAGAGCTGTTCTCAAAGTTTCGTAGTACTTTACATTGAGGTTCTTTTGTATAATTTGAAAGTAACTTCTCTTTAGGCTTGTATTGGAGCAATAATATACCTAGTTTATAGGAGGACATATTTAAGGATTGAGAGCCTTCTATAACTTCCACCTTACAGACAAAAACCCTGCAAACCCAGATTTTGTAGATGTCACTAGGAGAGCATGACAAACAATTGGGTCCAAAAACCAAACAAGCACACCGTGCAGTGCAGTGCCAGAAGAGTTGTAGACTTAGCGGTCTTTGTAGTTTGGCTGCAGTTCTGAAACAATATTTGTTACAAGAAAAAAAACCAGATCTATTAATTTTCAGAGCTGTAGGTCTGCCTAGGCTCCTCTCAGCATTGGAAATCAGTACTCTATCACCGGACTTCTGTCAGCAGTGAGTTGTTTCTCAGGTATTTAATTGGAAAGGAGCAAAACAGGAGTCCCACCCATCTGATGAGTGGGACAAAGGATGTCTTGGTATAACAGGATACAGCTGGTCCTCTTGGATGCAAAGCCCTGCTCATGGTAGACTGGATAGGAATGCATAATGAGAAATGGTGTCAGAATGAATAACACATATGTGCACATCATGTTGTCTCCGCTGTGGTGTTTCTAGACTTTCCAGCACCATTTCAAGGTCTGTTACAAGACATAAGTTTGCTGAATAAAAAAATGTAATTCAGTTCTCAAGCAATGATGGTGTATATGAGTTAAGGCCTAAGAAAACAAGTTATAATTTCATGTGCAATTCTTATCAGTATTACTGACAGCAGACTGTTCTGCCTTTATTGTATTTTATTTCTTTTTTTAATAATTATATTTGAGTGGCTCCTAAATTTTGCCTAGAACTTAAAGAGCTGATTTCAACAGAAAGGGTATGCAAGGAAGAAAATAAATTATACCATACTTTTGCTAGATTTCATCACTGAGTAGCCTTTTGATCTTTTCCAACAGACATATTTATAGCACCTACTGACAAAATGCCAATCAATTATGGAGGACAAATGAGCCAGGGAAACAAGTGCTTTGTATTACAAGCAAAAGAACATTTTTGTCCATCTCTAATCACTGTGTCAGCCACAGTAGTTTAAAAGGAGGATAGAGGACAGATGCTTCTAATACTCTCCAATTCTTTGAGGACTTTGCACAGAACTCAAAAAACCCCCATGAATAACAACAGCACTATCTCTTAGAGAAGTTATGAACTTTATTGTCTCTCTCAGCTTTCCATAAGCCTGCTTGTACACATTCTCAAGTAGTTATGTGCAATTAAAATGAAATACTAATTAGTATTAAAAAAAAAAAAAGACTGTGCTCACAGAATATAACTCAGTTCTAATGAATTTCACAATGCATTTATTCAGAGGAGAAAAGACTTTTTTTATCCAGAAAAATCAATTTTCTGATCTCCGAATGGACATTTTATCCTCTTCTCTTCTGATCTTCTGGTGGCATCATGAATTTCACAGACAGCTTTGTTAATCAGCAGAGTGCTTCAGAAGAGCACTTCCTCAGCTAAATGTAGTTACTATTTCTCTTTAAACATCCATGTTTTAAGTTCCTGATTTATAACTTTGAACTTAACATTCCTACAGTATCATTGTACTTACAGTATGGAAGAGGCTAAGGTAGGGTTAATTATTTCAGAGAATACCATGAGTGGTTCAGACTACAATTTATGTGGACTATATTGGGGTATTTTTTTAAAAGTTATATATATGTTATTAATTTTGTACCTCAGAATTTCTGTGCCTTTGCTATCACTTTCTCCAAGTTTTTTTGCTGAAATTTCAAATTGTGTTATGGCAGATTGAAACATCTAAATTATATTCCAGGTGTCAGTGGTCTTCAAAATAGGAAGTATTCTGAAATACGTGTTTCCATTTGTTGCTGACTTTAACTTTTTTGGGTTTGTTTTATTTTTGTTTGTTAGTTTGTTTTACTGTTGATTTACTGTTTTTACTCATTTTACTCTGATTTACTGTTGAATGCTGGTATTTATTCTGGTCTTCTTGATATAAGCATTTACATTAAACTATTATAAGAGAAATTGCTCAATTGAAAAGAAGGGAGAAATATTCCTGTTTGAGAGCATCATGATAAAATGATAACACATGCTCACATAAAATGAAGGTTTATGTTATTCTGTCTCTAATAAGTTTAGTACTTCTGTAACTGTCACAGAGGGTAAGACAGAAATCTTGTTAATTGTCTAGAGAACAAAAGTAATCTCATATATTCTGGAAGCCTTCAGTGATATCTGTGTCACACAGCAGAATAATCTTATGTGACATGGATTAAGGTGTACAGTGAATCTTTAGCTAAACTAGAAACATGTTCTGAGTTGTCTTAACAACTGATGATGAAAACATGCCAGCAATTCAGAAGGTTGTTCCATCGTCTACTACTTTGTATTTCCTTAGATTTCCCTATTGTGAATGAAAATTAAGGAATTAAGTTTTATCTGAAAAAATTATAATTATTTTCAAACACTTTATATCCAGCTTTATCTGTTTATATATTAAAAAATATTCTTGTTCTGTGGTCAACATTACTGAGCTTATTTCTACTAATGCATCACAACTATGTACTAAAAAGCATAAACTGTATATTGAAATTATGCATTATGTAGATACCAGCAATGTTTATTTTACAGGGGTTTTGGTGTCCTTTTTTTCTTCTGTGAGATTGGAATAAAGAATGAAGATTTTGGTTTACAATCTAATTTGGGGGAAATGAGAAGTGATGAAATGTCATGAAAAGAAAACAAACCTCTGAAATAAAGCAGAACTATTACACAACACAAATAAAATAACTCCTTCTCTGTAACTCGTAAACAACACTAATGCCCATTCCTATTATTCACTTATTTGTAAATAACTGACATTATGGCTGTGCTTAAAGTCAAGCGTGTCACTATTGCAGCAGTGTGGACACCTGTTGCTCCACCTGTAATTCCTCCACTATGTTGCCTTGAAAGAGGAATCCTGACTCTTTTGTCCACCTCAAATCAGCAAAATTGCCACAAGATGGGAGAGGAGTTTGCTGAGCAGAATTCTCGAGAACAACCCAATTCACACTGAAAAAGAGTATAAGTGTCAAAAGAGAAAGGGCTCGAGCTGGCTTCTGTCCCCTGCCCTGCGATCTTTTCCTGAAGCACAAATAATACTTTTCCAGGCAGTGGGATGGAAAGGGCAGCCAGGCTAAAAGTGTGCTCCAAGGAAAATGCAAATATTGCCACTGTGAGGAAAACCTGGTTGAAGCTGACACTTCTCCAGGCAGATTGCTCAGCCCAGTCAAGAGTCATCTGAAGAATAAGAAACAAAACTCCCTGACAAAATCTCTCTCTATCCTTTCAAGTAAGACAGAAATCTGTAATACTTACAAACTGCAGTGACACTATTATAAAACAATGGCATTAAACAGCAATATCCAAGGCTTCATGAGCACAGTTTACAATGTCTTTAGCACACTGTTGTAGATGACCCATATAGCAAAAAGTGAAAACAGGTTTCTTTTTATACATTTAGGTTGTAGGTTAAATCTGTTAATTTGGTTAAATTGGTTAAATCTGTTCTATTTACATGGATTTCCAAGGTATCAGCCTCAGAGATCATAAATCTCAATAATGCATAGGTGATGGAAACACTTACCGTGCCTTTGAAACTCCCATAAATACATTTCCAATATCTCTCTCAATTTTCTTTGATAGCTAAAAGTGTACATATGATTTAACTAATAGAAAAATATTTCAAAGTTCTGTCCTTTTCAAATCAGTATTAATGCTTTTATTTACTTCAATAAAGTAATTATTTTACCCTCACAAATATAATCATTCTACATTTCCCCAAATCATCTTGTGGAAATAATTTCTAAGATTGCTTCTTTTCCTCCTTTAATTATTTTAGGAATGGTTTCATAATAACTATACTTTCATAGCTGCAAAAAACCATATAAGTTTCATAGTAATTAAAGACTATGCATTAGTCTTTAATAAATAACTCATTTTCTGCTCACTAGAAATTGTGGCTCTGTCCAATAAGATATACAAAACTTAGACTTGTGTTTTGGGGTGAGATTTTTTGCATGTGTGTTTTGCTTTTTAAAAACCATGAAAAATAGAAATCTATGTATCTGATGAGTTGTAAGTGCTTGTGTCTCTTGGAAGTTTGTATTTATTTTTTATTTATTGAGTAAATGAACTAAAAATTTTCTGTTAAAAATTTTATTCGTGGAAACCAGAAAATATGGACATTTTCTGTGTGTCATGACTAGATTTCACAATTGCCTTTTGAGACGTATATGTAATACAATACTTACCTTCACTTTGTGATATTTATTTGTGAAGTATAATTTTATAGGATATTTTCTTATAAAACAAATTCCTGTCAATAAGGCTTTTGCTTAAAAATAGTAATAACAAACTCTTGTGTCTCAGTCAAATTGATTTTTCTGATGAGAACCTTGGAAAAAGTTGTTATTATTTTTTAATCCATCACACAGACACTATATGAAAATAAATCAATGCTGCAGTTTTAGTTTATTGTATATCTCTTTTTCATGGCCCTTCATTTTGTTCATTCCTCACCAAAGAACAACCAGTTGATCAAAATTTATTAGCTAGTGTTGATTTATTTGGATCTAGTTAGAAACTGTGGTCTCCTACCTTGGCCACTTAGTGAAATTTTCTATGTAACTGACCAGAAATACTATTATGTTTGAGAATTTGCATCTCCTTTAGTGTTCCCCTAAATTTAAGGGCTTAAGAATAAGTTTTAGACTTCCTGTATTGCTATTAAAGGAGAATGAAGGTCCTGTTTAATTTATTAAAGATTATGGACTTGCATTATTATTAGAGTAGTAGTATTTTATATAAAAGCCAAAGGAGGATGTTCATTTATAAGGCAACTTTTCCCAGAATTTAAATTGGTGGTAACAGATAATGGACAGTTAAAATGTGGTATTAGTCACCACTTAACATCATGAGCTATGGCTGAAGTAGGTGAACACCTCTGAGTGCTAAATGATCCTGATCCTGGAGTAGGTGATTGAAGAAACAGATACTCAGATTGGACTCTGCAGATACGAAGATATGGCAATGTTCGACATTTAGTTTAAAATAATAAGGCAGTCCTACAAGTGGATGATTGACAAATTATATGATTTGACTCTTACAAACCAAAAGCAGGAAACACTGAAAAATATCTTGCCTATACATCAAACAGTTGAATAATCCCTGTATTTTCCTTTACTGATACTGAGTGACTAAGGATGATAATCTCTCCACTCCTCTAATGGGCAGAGATGTCATATCTTTTTTAATCAATACAAATGTTTCTGAAATAAGATATATTTACTGAAATTACCCTTATTTTAGAAATAAATTTTCTAATCTGATGTATTATTTATTAAATACCTTCTTAGATGACTGTGTATATCTTAGGGTATGCTCTTATAAAACCTGGTTTTTATGTGCTCACAGTGCTGATTTTCATTCCTGAAAAAAAAAAGGGGGGCAGAAAAAAAAGTTATTATGCAAGTGAAGTCCTGAAAAATATTTCTGGAAATAATCACAACTTCAGATGTTTTTAACACACAAACAGGAGAATTCCTAAATTCATAATGACCCTTAATTCATATGATAGATACCCAAGTCAAGACAGACTTTTATCCCCAAAAAATATATTAAACATTATGAACTGAAATCAAGAAAGAATAGGAAAAAATACAAGTAAAATAATTGTTATTCTAAAATATCTCCGCAAAAGACAAGGGGCATACTGATTACTTCTTAAAAAGATTACTTTGGGCAAAATAAGTTGCAGTTTTTCCTGCCTTACATCTGTACAAAATTCCAGTTGAATGTCTCTGTTCTCAATATTGCATCTTTCTTTTAATATTATGGATTTCAATTAGTGTTCATCAATATTTGTAATAAAGGAACCTGGGAGAATCTCTGTTGAACAGTCTCACACCTCAAACTTCTACTCTCCCTCTTTTCCCCCAGTAACCACATGTAGAGCTCCTGCTTGAAACGTAACAGCTGCTAAATCTGACACCACTGTTGTCACTACATACAAAAAAGTTTCTGAAAAAAGTTTGTTGCACAACAGATCTAAATAAAGTTCATCTATGTGCAAATGAATCAAATCACTACACGAACCCTGATTTTGTTAATGTTATTCAAAAGAAAAATACCTTTCCCTTCAGGTAGATAAATGCGCATATTGTAGATGTATAATGCTGCATAGTGCAATATGAAACATAAAAGAAAGGCACACACGTGTAATATTGGAGGAGTATGGGCCTCTCAGGAAGGAGCAGTAAGGGGGCTCAAACAATGCCTCCCCTGCTCCTCTCTGAGGTTCCCAGAGAGGAGTTCAGCTCACAGCAGGGCTCAGGTCAATGCTTTGCACCAGCACAGCAAGGCCCACTCTGTCAGTGCGTAATCTAGTAATTCCTGTGGGTTGTGTAATGTGTAGGGAGAGCATCTGTATAATCCTAATTTCCAGAAAAAATCACAATGCATAAGCTTGAACCGTCAATCGAAATGGGAACTGAATTCCAAAATGTTTCACTTTTTGTTAGGTTTATGTTAAGTTGTCCCTAATTATTTCTCGTATACTCTCTTTAGTATGAGGCTTAACAGGAAGTTTGACAACATATTTGTTTACTTGAGGCTTCAGCCCTTTGCCTTTGCCCAGAGACACAGAGCAAAGTCAGAAATTTAACAATTTTACCCTTACCCTTGGTTGCTATCTTAACCAAATGAACCTTTTGAACTTGTCTTGAAGACAAGAAAACCTAAAGAGAGGAGGAAAGATAATCAAAACAAGCAGGATGCCTAAAAATTGAGTTTCTTATTTCTTAAAGCCAGCAGGACTGATCTTTTACACACAATGAGGCCTCAGTTCCCAATACAGAGATACTTTATAAAGACAAGTTTCAGTGTTGGTTGTTGAAACACACCATATTCAGCTCACTCTTGACCCACCTGCAGTGGTGAATAAAGTTACAAGAGAGGAACTGCAGCCTAGTTTTCAGCTTGTTATTTGCTGGTGAATATCCTAAAACACTTGTAAAGCTGTTGATTCTTTGGTGTTTTTTCAGACTATTAGAAGTCTTTTTGCTAAGTGTATGACTCCCACTCTTTCTGTAGACCTCAAAACTTCTGGCCTCAGACATGTCATGTGGCAGCCGGGTCCAAGGTAGCTGCACTAAGAATATAGCAACCTTTCCTAATTATTTTTAAAAGTGTTGCAACTGAATCCTATCCACTCTTTGCAGTATGAAAGACAGTTAATACTAGGATCAGAATTTCAATCCAAATACAATGTATTATTTTATATAATTCTCCTGTGACTGTCCTGGTGTGTGTGTGTGTATATATATGGATGTATAAATATCTCTTTAAGTAAATTGCATGAGTAATCCCCTAAATGACGTGAAAATTGAAGTCTTTTTAGAAAAATACTGGATTTTGTATGTACAAATGTTCATTACTTTTTGAAGAAAACAACATATAGATAGCATGGTGGCCTAACTCCAGAATACATCGACACTAAATTTATGATTTTATACCTGTGACAAGGCACAGAAAAATGTCTTTGTGTGTTTTGTTTTATGTGTATGGTGGAATTGCTGAAACTTTTTTAAATATCTTGAAATAATCATAAGAGAATGTATAAGAGTTCTTCTAGCAATGGCTCAGAAATGTGAAACTATTGTCATCTTGACATTCACCACTGATAAACATACTATGCACATGAAATCAAAATGGGTATAAAAGTGTGCCATATGACAGGATAGCCTTTGCCAAATGGGCTGACCTGTAATGAAAAAGTCAATCCTCTTCCTCTTTTGTTTAACTGGAAAAAAAATTATAGCAGCAATAATATGGGTAAAAGCCTCAATAAAATCTGTCAGAATTGATTTTTAGTGACACATAATATCTGGCAATTTAAAGCTTTATTTTGCCAACTGTTTAATCTGTACTACAAGTTAAAGTGTTCCATATGCATAACTTCCCATTTCAGTGATGATCCTGTTTAAAGATTTGTTCCAGCAGCATTTATTTAATGACCTTTATAAAGACTTTTCTCATTCTTCTGTGAGTTATATTTAAACTAGGGAATAATAAAATTAAAGAGCACAATGGGGAAAAAAATCTCCATTACCCACTACTTTTTTGTTCAAAAATGTAATTACTTCTTAGGCAACATTAATGAGGAAGCCTGGGAATATAGGCATTCCAGTCTTCGAAAAAATAATAAACCAATGGTCAATTATTTGCATCCTTTTAATGCCCTAGCATACATTTTTTGTCACGTAATACCTGTGAAGAAGACTTACGTGCACTGCAATATCCATTGCCATGGCTCCCTTATTCTATTGATTTAAATATCTTTTTGCTTCTCCCTACTCAACAGGAAGTATGAGGTCATTGCTATAGCTGAAGCTCATCTTGATAGAGCACTATTCAAACCAGAGATACACCATACTTTATATCATATTTTGAATTATTTATCTGTCATGGGAAATAACAGGAGAGGAAGGAGTTAGCTGGGTGTTTGAAAGGAATGTGGCAAAAGAATTAATGTGCAGGTCCAGATGCACAAAATCAGATGTCAAGTCCTGGTACAAAGGGTCAGAGTCAGTGATGGTGGTAAAGCTCTTGGTAACACCAGGACAGCAAAGAGGGTCATAAATCCAGAGAAAGGCTATAACATCCTGTAAACCAGGTACAGGTGAAACAGAGTACTAATTCCCAATGGACCGTGGAATATGGCTGCCTGAAACATATGTTTAAATCTGAGACGTACACACAACCCTGCCATTCAGAAACTTTCATATATCTGTATAAAGTACTGAGGAAAAGGTTAATCAAGAGTGCTATATGGCTTAAGGAAATGCATAGAGTGGCTGGCCAGTTTGATTCATGTGTCCCAGTGACAAAATTCTTTCCTGGAGATCCATAATGTCCGGATTCTTAATTATCTGGTCTTCTGTGCATGCATATGTGTATTTAAAAAATGGCCAATAAAATTTCAGCCAAGAAACACACTGTTCATTCCTTTCACGTTTATTTTAAACCTATTGCACTTGGGTTTCAGCTAAATCAATTTTTTCATGAATATCTACCCTAGCAGATTACACCTCAAACCAGTTCAGATCTCCAGAGAATTAAAAAAAAAAAAAAAAGAAAAAAAAATTCTCAACAAGTAACACCCCAGGAAAAAGAAACAGGGTTTTTAATTGCTTTGTGTGCTCCATAATTGAAGGCAGGCACCTTCTTGAGGCACTCACTGCCAGGAGGAGTGTGACTCCACTTGGCCCTGCCTAATTAATCCTGTGATACAAACCTTCTGGCTTCAATTTTCACATTTCTGTCTCTTTTTAGAGGTGATAATAAAACTAAAAATTTATGTTGGTTACTGTATGACTATAACAGTGCCAGCAGAACACAAATAAACCCATATGGATGAAAGAGACCTTGTCTTCCCATCCCTGGCTTCTCTGCTTTGTGCTGTGCACAGGGACACACTTTGTGCTAACAAGAAAAGGTAGAGAACGATTCAGTAGCAGGAAGGAAGTACAGGTCAACTGATTCTTGTGATAGTCTGCTCTGCTCAGATGACTCACTGAAGCATATGTCTTATTTGTTTATTGACAAGATCTCAAAATAGAAGTACACACTCTGGAAGCTCAGTTGAGCTGGCTACAAATCACAAAACTGCACAACAGCTCTTAATGAAAGACAAATTGTGCAGCTTAGCCTTTAAAAAGCAGTCAAGGCTGTTTGTGCAGATGCCTTCAATCTTAATAGCTTGAATACTGTGACCTGTGCACACTCTTACCAGTGCCTAATGAAAGTAATAGACCATCTTTATTTTCCATAGAATGTAAAGACACCACTATTTTTATTATTATTACTAGCATTATGAGGCAAGGATTTAATTCTTGGACACTGAGAAATTGTATTTACAAACACACAGACACATATGTAGCAGTTATGAAATACAGTAAGACAAATTCTCTTTTTACTGAATTGTGTCTATTTTCATTGCATTATACAGAAGGGGGACTTAGACCTTACTGTATTAAAGTGGAAAGGTTTACCTTGCCAAGTGAACTAGAGAAATATTCTTCCAATAGAGCTGCTGCTTTCATCTTGAAGTACACTGCAGGTTTCATTCTCTTCATCCTACTCCCAGGTCCCAGGACCTAAAAATATAGTTCTGTACATCCAAATGCCTTTATGCAGTTGAGCACAGTAGAATTCTACCATGGATTTGATCATTTTCATTAAGAGCAATGTTGAAAGAAGGAGGGGAAAAAAAGAAGAATTACCTTAATTTTGCTGCTGTTGTTGTTCTCATTTCCTCATCTTGTAAAATGTCACATGTCTCTAGAGATATTGTTTTAAAATAAGTAATATATTTCAGGGTAACAAAATGCCTCAGCTTTGTGGTGGTGTGCAAGCTGTCTGCCGCACAGAAGTTGGGAGGATCAGTGTGATTGGAAAATTAGGATAATTTTGCTGCCAAACTCTAGCAAATTGCTACTGAGCATCTATGAACTTTTTTTTTCTGACTTCACACTTCAATGTGTTGGGACAAAAATTCTCTATGGATAGCAAAAAACTCAGCCCTTTGCAACTTCTCAGAAATTTTAAGTGCCTTTTCCAAGATGAGTCAACTTAAATTTTTATCTGAATGTTAAATTTTTATCTGAATCTTGTGAACAATTCACCCTTGTTTCTGCAAACCTTGGTTTTGGAAAAGGCATTACTATTACAGCTGAAATTTTTACCCACAAAGAGAATACCAAGAACGGAAAGCTCACTTGAAACACTTGGAACGAATGCTAAAAGAAACACATAGCACAAAGCACTTGTGGCATGGCTCAGGGTTGAATATAAGGCTATACAAGACAGCCTAAGTGGGAGAGGTATCAGAAACCAAAAAAGAGACTATTGCCCCACAATCAGTGCTCTCACTGGGCAGGTCTTCCTAGGGAAAAACTGCTGTGAATGTGAAGCAAATATAAAGCGTTCTATCAAACTCTCAAGAAATTTTTTACATAATCAGTTATTGAGCTGCATTGTAGCAAACAGACCAGGTCACCTGTCTTGAGCTTCCTTTTGTAGTAGAAGTGTTTCCTTTCAATTACCCGTAATTCTATGCGTGAGCCATCTGACTGTCTTGAACTCAGACTATTTAAGGCAAGCTTCATTTCTAGAGTGCAGCAGCAAGTGCAGGATATAGGAGAGAGTTTGCCCTTTTCTCAGTTCTGGAGATGGCAGGATTAGGCCACTTTTTATGAATGGATACTTAGTCTCCAAGAATGTCTTTCACAGCCTTCTCAAGAATAATGTAAATATTTTGTAGCATTTTGCCATTTACCACAAATAATTGCACAGGGAATTTGGTTAAACCTGGTTCACTGTAGTGTTTAGTCTCCAACAATTTGTCTAAACTGTTCTTTTTCTGGAAAACTTGGGGGTTTCTTTTTAAACCAAAATTAAATCTCCATCTCCCATGAGGAATTTTACCATTTCTAAACAAATTATATTTGTTTCATTTGAAACTATTTTTCAACCAATTCCATTTCCATGCTCTCTAGTTACGCAGGCATGTGGGATTTCATCTGACCCTGATCAATAGCAAATTTGTTACCATGAGTCTGTGGGATAAATTTTCGGTCTTCACGAAGTATATCAGGTAAGTCCTCTCCTAGGTCTCAGAAAGTTCTGCTGTGGGTAGACCCCAAATCTCACACCAAGGGTTAAAGATAAGCAAGCAGTGGCTTTGCAGCCACTACAGGGAAGCCCAGCAGCTCAGAAGCAGCAGTAAAGTGGGTCAATTAAGCTAGGAAGGGAATCAGATCCTCCTGAAAAAAAAAGCCCTATTGGTACAAACACTGTCAGCTAAAGAATAACCATGTTTTCAGTTATGTTGATATGAATGTGTGAGAGTAAGAGGCAAAAGAATGATAAAATGCATTTAGCATAGTTGTTTTGTCCAGGATTTTGAAGCCATCCTCTCTGACTTGGATTATGTGATATATTCTAAATATATCTACTACCACTCTTTAAATGACCGGATTCTATGTAAAATTGTATTTCAGGGCTTATGTCTCATTCCAATTGCGCTTCTTTTTAGAAGTCTCACAAAATCTTTCCTTTTATGTTATTTAGTAATATGCCTAACCAGAGCCACAGGGGGAAGAAATATAACATTGTAAAGAAAAAATAAGAAATGTAAAACAGTGCCTAGCCTACAATAAACATTTTCCATGTAGGCGTTTAATTTTTTAACATACTTTTTCTTTTTATTAATTTAATTTAAATAACTGTTTTAGAGACTATTATATGCATACAATTAAATGTCTGAAAAAACTGTCATTGTAAACAGTCAAGAAACTATATTATTTCCTATTCATAAAATCAAATCAGGGAAACTTTTGAAGAAAAACTAAACTCAAATTTTTGGAGACGTAGTAACTCATAGCAAAATGTATTACAAAATAATGTAAATAACAGGATAAATTATAATGAATCTGGGAAATCAGAGCAGAGGTTAAACTTTAATGTAATCTCATTACAATAAAATATGAAATCATACTGATTATCTCAGCCCTGTTGATGTTGCTATGCAGTGACACAAATGTAGTAAATATGATTATGATGAAACCATTTATGGTTTTTGTTCTCTTACATGATTGAAAAAAACAAAAAGGACTGTCTACTAACTTTGCTCCCTCCCTACTCCCAAAAATACTGGCAAAGTTGATACAATTCTGGGCAGGTTGAAAATATGTAGATTATAAAGTGTTACAGGTATCCACAGATGTGTTACAAATTAAGGTCCAAATTGTGACCCAGTTTGTATGGTTATGCAGGATAGGAGGGAGAATAAAGAAATAAAACTCTCCTTTATTGCTAATACCCAGGGGAGCTGTAAGGGGCGAATAAAAATAACCACAATAGGGAATCTCTCACTGTATGACCTAGTTGCACCAGCATGTAAGAATTCAGGCACTGAAAGGGAAAGCCAGGAGACTCATTGTCTCTTTGAGCCACAATTTGCCTCTTTGTTTACTTAAAGGCAATGCAAAAATATGCTTGGCTTTGTTCAGGGCTAAAGAGTAAAGACCCAGCAGTAATTATTTATGTGAAAAGTGGTTGATTTCGATGTGTAGTATTGGTGTTTCTTTCAACAACTAAGTTAATAAGACTGTGTTATCCTTCATAATTAAGTATGATTCTTTTGGTTGTGTCATGCCTTCAACAATTAAGCCAAACACATATAGCTCATTCCCTTTCATGCAGCAGTCAGAGATTGGATCCATTTCCTGCCATGTCTTTTATTGCAAACAGTTCGAGCTTCAGCAGTCTTAGCTATGCAGATGAACAAATTACTTCCATCACCATGAAATGTGATGAAGATACCTCAAGCTAAAATGCAGACTTGTGAGCACACTATGTATCAGATTATGTATAGAACAAATTATAGAAGCAATTAACAACAAAAAAATACTAGTTTTAATCGACTTCATAAAGGAGGAAGAACATTCTTGAGATATATAATACAGTCCTTCCGTTAAAGCAGAGCACTTAGCTAAAATTTTGTGCCTAAGAGTTGAAAATGGTGATAAAACGATTTAACTCAATCCTTAATCATAGTAGTAATCTGACCCAGGCCATTTAGATCATTAAATTCTTAATCTTATTACTCTACTTTTTCTCATGTCCAGGTTCCCTGTGTTCTTCTGACAATAGTTTTGCTCTCTCAGGGAGGGAGACAGCAGTCTCTATATGTATGCAGAGTTTTAATCATGTGATACCAAATGAAAAATAACTGTCTTTACTATTGGAGTTCTTAAGTGATATTAGGAGGACTTACTTTCTTTTTTGGATTCTGGAAAGTTTCTTTGGGTTTGGCTGGAATCTACCTTTGTTTCAGCTGTCCTTTAAGGAGCATTGCTGTCTATTACGATTGTATGGAAGTTACTAGTGGTGGACCCACCAATTTTCATTATGTTTAATGCACCATCTAACAATATACAGAATGTTTTAAAAATCATTAAGTTAATTAAATTCCAAAACCATTGGTTGTTAGTACTTCTGCATCATCCTCCACCCACTGTTTTATTTTTTCATATAATCAATAATGTCATCATGTGTTAGCACTAATACCTTTCATCTGAACTCCCACTAATGACAGCTTTTAAATCTTCTCTGGATTCAGTGGGATTTGACATGCCTCCGTGTTGGTGGAAACAGTAGCCCACAATGTATGCAGACTGATGCTCTAGAAGGCTTTCTGATATGATATTCTTGTGTTATGATTATTGCAAAGGTTGCACAAATCCTGTTGGGACTTCTAACTGAACTGTAAGGCACACTATAAAAAAAAATGTAGTGACTTTCATAAAATCATAATATTCCTTAGGCAAAACTCTAAGTCACTCCAAGTCGAAAAATATCTGATCTGCATCTAAACTTTAGCTGGGTTTCTGAGTTTCTGGTTGGAAAGCATATTAATGCCCTGCAACTTGCACTGGGCTCACTTTAAAATTTATATTAAGTAGATTGTTACATTATGGTAATGTACTAAATTACCTAAAGCAAAGTAATACAATGATTAACTGACCATAAACATTGGTTTATGGTCAGTTTATAAAGTATTACAAAGATTAACATTATGCATTTTCATATCAGAAGAAAATTGCAGGATGAAATATCTCTGGATGGACTTGATGCTATTAAGAATAATAAAACAGTAGTATAACTCACAACAGTCTCAAGTTACAGCTTTCAACTAAACTTTGGTTTAAATCATCTTTGAAAACAGCAGAGATAGCCATCGTTTTAAAAAATGCCCAAAGCTTTCCAAGCACAGAATAATGGTTTCCAGTATATGTTTTCTAATATATAATGTATTACCTTTTTTCTGCCTCTTTGTTATTCAGCATATCATGTCATATTCTGACCTGTCATAGCTGCTCTGATATGAGAAGTGTTTTACCACCTTAGCCAAGACAAATAGGGATCTCTTTTTATCAGATTGCAATTATTTGTCCTAAAAAGCTAGAAACAAAGTTCAGTGCTTTTTGAGTTAAATCAATTCAGTCATGCATAAGTAAAAGTGCTGTTCACCTGTTGTTCCAGGGTTTCATCTGCTCTGTGAGTTTAACCCTAGCAGCCCTGTGGGCTGTGCCAGACAACGCCCTGTGAGCCAGCCCACTCTCTGCAGTGAGGAAGGCTCAGTGCAGGCAGCTGCAGGAACCAGAGCATGGTCAGCAGCCCCAGGGGGGAGATTATCCCCCCCTGCTCAGTCCTAGTGCAGGTTTGTCCATAGTCCAGCTTTGGACTGACTGATGCAAAAGAGATACTTAGAAGCTGCAGAGTCCAGAGGAGGGAAAGCATGATTGGGAGGGGGCTGGAGTGCTTGACACGCACGTAAAAGCTGAGGAAACTGGGTCTGAAGGCTGAGAGGGTATCTCTTTGCCTCGAGGGGAGTCACAGAAGATGCAAATAGATGCTTCACATGGGTGCACAGTGAAAGGAAAGAAGTCACAGTCACAATTTGTAGAAAGAAAATTACAATAGGAATTAAGGACAAAATGCACAAAGGGAACTGAAAAGCCCTGGAACAGGTTGTTCAAGAACTGTGGGAAACTGTCCTTGGAGATTTTTCAAAACTTGGTTGGACAGGTCCCTGGGTGACATGATCCAGTTTGAGATTAACCCTGATCCAAGCAGAAGGCTGGACCAGATGGCCTCCAAATCTCCCTATAACCTAAATTTTTAGATGATCCTATGATTCTCCTTCTGTGTTCCTTCAGCCTTAAAAAACGTCCTTGGCTACTACTGCATTAAGATTTCGATATTCTAAAGGTTAAAACCAAAAGTAATATTCATTTTACTTCAGTATAATAAACCTTAACTTGTAAAGAACCTTTTGAAATCCAGTAAACTTAAAGTCTGCTTTCTTCTGTTTCAGAAACTTCAGGAATCTGATAAGCTCAAATTAATTGAGAACACTTTTTTCAGGTTTTTCAGGTTTTTCTGTGCAATTTGGGTCTAGAAATATGCTTACTTTTTAAATAAAATATAAGAACCACTAGATCAGGAACTCAGAAAATAATCCGTTACAACAATGCATGATTTGCTAGAATTAGCGAATGAAATTTCTTGTATTCTTATATGTCTGTGGATCAGTTCCCTGATGTAATCCACAGTTACATGCAGCAACATGATCCAGAGGATGTTAAAAAACCAAAAACAAGGCAGGACTGTCTGTCATAATGATACATTTAGGTGGTTTCAATATTTTTGGAAATTTTAGCCTAAAATAATTTTGGGAAATTTGCTTCTGAAAGGACTTATTTTCCTCCATTACTATCTATACAAATACAGTTAAGGCTATACTGATGCCTAAGGGCTACAGTGCTAAAATTGGTTGTAAAAAACCAAAGAACATTTCAAATACTGGAAAATTTCTCATAGATTGAAATTTTGAGAGAGAACCAATGTTTTTGTTTACTCCACACAAATTATTAACATGGTAGCTGAAAGACATTGAAAATGCTGCACTTATTATTACAGTTGATTCCTAAACATCAAAATATTATACTATATTTATATACACATTTGAAAATAGCATATGTGTTATTTATTCATTATGGAATAACATATGAACAGCATTACCTGGTAACAGCTGTAAAAAAAATAATCTAAAAATCCAATATCCAGCCTTCACTAGTTTTGTCTGGCAGCATTCCTCTCTCTTTCCACTCATACTGGCACTTTCAGGAAGGAATGCACAATATCCTCGGCCACTGGGGCATTTCATTATTCTTACCCAAATTTTTCTGTCCGAAAATGGTTTGCCCCAGAAGCACTTCAAAATGCTCATTCACCAATGCAAGCAACTGTGTTCTCCAGCTCTTCTCAAGAAGTCACTACTTTCCAGATCATTTCCATCAAACACTCTTTCTTGATATGCAGTCATTAAAATAACTATAACAGGAATGTTTATGATCTAATTTGGCTCATTTCCTATTTCATACTGGATGACTAAATTATCTGGTAAAATTGTGCCTAAAATACTTAAGGCAAGGCTGCACACAGTGCAAGTAGAGAGACAGCAGTAAATAAAGACCAGAATTCACAGAGAATATAAGATAAGAACACTGTTTTTAAGGTGTAAGAACAATGAAATTGATGACAGAAATCTGTCATCAGCACAGCAGACATCTGTGGGCACAAGCACCAAATGTGGCAAAGAAGTGCCATTAAAAATGGGGATTTTGAAATTTGTATCCCAATTTAAAGTTGGCACAAGAGAAACTAAGAAGGGCTATGACAAGGAAGGCTCTGTTTGAGAGAGAATAAAAAAGGCATCAAGAAGTGACTTCCATCCATCAATGCCTCTGTCCTAATACATGAAAGTAGAACTTGCCAATGGTGAGTGCAAAGTATGAGCAGATGCAGGGGGAGTTATTGGCTTTCAGGTGAGAAGCTATAAAATCTTGTTACTATGCTGACTATTTCCCATCAGTTCAGACTATATTTCTTTGTTCTCGTCTAGGAAAAATTTACCCCACTTCCAACTGCCTCATCTATAGGCATGAGTGGGTGTCTGAAGGGCTGCACTCGTCACATTTCCTTTCAGCTGAATGGGACAGATTCCCATGGCACTCAAAAAAAGTTAGGCACAGATATCACTCTAGCACCACAGAAATAAATCCAGGAATAGCAAAATTTTCTGACTCTGGAAGGGATTCAAACTAAAATTATTCTTACAGTTGATAAGATGTATATCTGAGGCCCCTGAGTACAGTAGAGTTACTGTGAAGTTTTAAATTTCAGCCTCCTGGATGTGTCCTATGCATTCCCTAAAAGACTTAAATATATCCAGAAAGTGATTTTATTGCAGAAATTAATGTCATCACAAGTTTTTAAGAACTATTGCCTTTTAAATTGCTCTTTAAAGGGTTTAAGATGGAACCAAGATTTTTACCCAAAGAAAATAACGGTTTATGAATGTCTTACCTACAAAGCATGGTAATGTGTCTCATCTTGTTATGCTGCCATGAACATGGACTTGTGATTTCTCTCAGCAGTTTTAACACTGCTCATCATTTATTAGTTTAGTTTAGTTTAGAAAATGGATTCATGTGGTTACAGCCTGCATCATTAAGTATTGGAGAGCCCTGATAAAATTGAAAAAAGGAGTGTTCTAAGCTTTCTTTCTGGCTTAGACTTCAGCAGTGTCATGTCACTGGCTCTGAAAATTGTCTGGCAACAGAAGGCTGAAACATGCATAGAGGTTCATTCTCTAGGGTACACCAGGGAAGCTAGTGAGTTAGCCCCCACAAGACTTACTGTTTTTAATACAAAAACTATATGCTTTGGTGACAGGTCTTTACTTCTGCCAGCACTGCTGTACTGAAATCTAATTTGTTGCCATAGGGAATATTGTCACAACAAAAATAGGATCATAAGAGGTAAATACATTATGCTTTGTTCAGTGGAATTTCATGCTGACTTGTAAGGTCTGAGTTTCATGTGTTTTCTCCCTGATTAAGGAAAAAAAAAAACTCTTCTCCAGCTAATGCTCACTTTTCAGAAGCAATTTAAAAACAGATATTTTGCAGCCACTTTTTTGGTGGTATAGAGGATGGATACAAAGATGACAGAGCCAAACTCTTCTGTCAGAGTGAACAAGGAGAAATGACCACTGAGTGCCATCTCAGAGATTTGACTGTTGCTGTGGCATTTAAACTATTGGCACAAGAACACTGGCTTTCATAACCTGTTGTTCAAAGGAGCACGTTATGACATGTATGTAGAAAAATATTGCCTTATTTGCTCTGAATGAGCTAAATTCTTAAATTGAAAAGGGATCTGAGTAATGATGTTTTAATAACTGAAATGAAGAAAGGACAATATTGAGTGCCCAAACTTACAATTTTTACAGGTATTATTTGTGTTTTAGATAAATACATGCTATTTTATATTTTATGTGCTTCATTAAGCAAAATTTCAATAGTAGAATATGGAAAAATCATTCATGATATAAGCAGATACAACTAGACTGACAACACTGGAGAGCCTGCATGAGTTTTGCTTGGAAAGTTTTCATGACATAACATTTACATTTGCAGAGAAATTTTCTGTGGAAATGCAGTTTCCTGGAGGCTTCATAGTACCACCCGGTTAATGACTAGTTTTAAATTTCTTTATATTATTCTTTTTTCAGGATTAGTTCAGCTGTAGTTTTGCCTAGCCAAATCTTATAGTATAGTCTCCTCTCCTTTCCTTTGACTTTGAAAAGAGGACTTTGACCAGGGTTGAGATCTATACTACTGTACTAAAATTTAATTAATTTTGAAGACACAGGGAGACCACAGGCACACCAAAGGCACATACATAGAGTCAAGGTGACTGCATTATCTCATCTTTCCTTAGCACCATATCCTTGGAAATTGATTTGACCCCATATCAACATGGTTAAAAAATAAACTTATTTCTTGATCTCCAAAAGCAATTTCTGTACTGAATGTTCTAGATATCTAAATACACAGACTCTCTTTTATTCATCTCAGATAAGGGGAGGTGGGGAATATAATAAGAAGTGTTTGTGAAAGTCAGCTGAGTCTAATGAAGCTGGTATATATGTCTGGCATTAAAAAAACAGTGTTAACATTGTTCTTTCTCCACACAATCAATACAAAAGAGGAATAGTGACACACAGGGGTAGCCATGACTCCTATTACCTTCTCTCATAACCTCTTCTCTACACATACATATCTTCTTGGTAATTTTGCTCTTTCTCTACACCCAAAAGGCCTCACTGCTGAATGCTGTACTGTGTTATTGAGATCTGGAATTGTCTCATGTTGGTCAGGGTAGTTTGGGATTCCATAATTTTCATACCTTTCTAATAAATATCCATTACTTGCAACATTCTGGAGTCTTACATGACAGCCCATGGACTAATTGCACAAAATGGAACAAACATGATTAAGAGCTGTAAAGTTGAGCTAGGCATTGTTTGGGTGGTTAGTAGAAAGGAGGATCTCAGCCTGACAAAGGAGCCCACTGGCCTGGCTGACTCGAGCTGAAGGACTGCACATGATTGCACACAGTGGAACAAATTTCATTACAAATCTCCACTAAAAGCTTAGTGGAATGGGTCAACTTCACAAGAATAATTAGGTTACTACAAAAACATATCCATGACAATTGACACTTTTTATGCAATCATAGTAATTCTGTCCTTTAAAGTCCAAGCCCTGCTATGACATAATTGTCCAGGTTCACTCAAGTGCTTACTCTGTTTGACCATAGCATCTAATTAGATAGACTAATGACTGACTCTATTCCTACAGTTTCAACATTCAAAATTTGCTTTCTGTGGGCCACAAGAAATAGTAGAGGAGAAAAAGCTTTTATTTTTAGTGAACTGAAGAAATTTGCAGTGGATTTGAAAGGCAAGTGTGCAATCAAACACTTCCCATTAGTTTTGAGATTAAAACAGTGGAAGATTAAACTCAAATGTGATATAAATGTGTATGTGTGCATGTATGCATGTATACATATGTATGTCTATATCTCTCTACATAAATCCATGCTTTTTGCTAATTTTTATCTTTTGCTAAGGATTTCTATTGCAATATGAAAGGTTAGGCCAAGTGATGTTAAACTCTGATTCAGATTCCAACATTTCCTTTTCTTCTCTTAATACATATTCTTTTGACATGTAAGTGCAATAGCCCTGTGAGTTTCCTCTTTCAGTGATTGCCTAATCAAGAACATACCCTGGTTTATGGAACACAAAGGATCTCAGAATAGCTTACCTTGCAAATCACAGTGGGTTCAGCACTACTGGTAGTTATTTTAAAAAATAATAATAGATAAAAGAGATACAAGGCAAACCTCCAAATACTATAGTAATGCAGGCTATTTCTTTTGCATTTAAAAACCTTCTTCCAAGCTTTGCTCTGATATAGATTACATATAAAGCATATTATCTTCGTAGTATTAAAGGATGACAGGCGGGGACTTTTTTCTCTGAAAATGCCATACTAAACAGAATGAGCATATTCCTCTGAAATTAGTTATATAATCATTTTTCATCACACCTAAATTTTCTTAAGAATGCTAATATGCACTTTTTACACAACTTTTCAATAAAATAAAAGACAAAGAAATGTTGCATCTGCACAAAAGCATGTATGCACAAACTTGGTGAAAAGCAGTTCCAAAGAGTGGGATTTTTAAATTTACCTAAATTACCTAGGGTGTAATACACTAATACTTCTGGAAGGCGTGGAAATTAAATTACCCCCTTCTACAGAATAAGAGCTGAGGTACTAACCTCAGGTTGGCAAGTGGTTACTATCATGACTAATCGTATTAAAATCAATGACAGTAGTTATGCATGAAACTGCTCACCAAGCTGAATAAAAGATTTCACATTCTGACTCCAAGAGACAAAGTGGTTTGCCCAAGGTCTATAGTCTGTGACTCAAAAACCACTTATCTTGTCCTTAATTTGTAGCATATGTTTAAGTGTTTTTCTTCAGCAGAAATAAATAGGGAATTATCGATAGAATTTAAATCTAGGTCTATCAAGTACTAGGTAATTTCCTTAATCATAAGACCACCTTGATTATATGTGATAAGTGCTAATGGGAATTGAGTATGTCCTATGTCAACATATTTGATGATTTTTGTTTTGTTTTAGAAATCTGACTGCAAGGGCATAAATCCTAAATGTGTCTTATTTTTTATGGGAAGATATCATCTTTTTATGAAAAGATAACAGATGCAAGGTAGGGCACACAAATCCCTAAAAATGAGAAGATGAAAAGATTACTCTTACCCCAGCAGCATAATTCATACAGCATAATTCATAATCAGGCCTATCTTTGTTAATACTGTGTCATGGTGGGTTCCTACAGGAAGCTGGCAATACAGCAGATATCATCAATTTCTTGAAATGCATTCGCTGTGCACATCTGAAATTCAGTATATTTTTTGTAGTTCCAGCAGAAACATTTTTTAGAGTTGCTCTCCTACAAGCAAAACAGTCTTTGAGAATGGAAGATGTAGAAAAAAAAGTCAGGAACAGTTTCATACAACATGCACAGCCTATTTGTATATGTGAACCAAGTATGGGATATCTCTTCTTCCACAAACACCTGGCTCAATATTTATTAACCTACATTTTCACTTAGTATACAGCAATCTGTACACATAGCCTAAAACTCATTTCCACAAAAGTATAACTGGTATTGGATAAGGCACTGAGGGAAAGGTGAAGAAGGAGATTTACTGTACCACTAAAAACACATGTAAGATATCTCACTGATGTGAGCACCAAATCTCCCCATCTTGTGGTCAGCTTCTGTCTTAGGGATTCTTAGGGATGCATATAGGTTTGATCTATTAGCATTTTAATATTTGTTTTCTTATAATGCTTCTGAAGCTTATGCTAAAAGACTTACAGATTTATAAAGACAGGTTTACTTGCTATTCAAAGTAAATTGCACTTTGATCAAGATATCCAGGAGAACATGAAACACAGTAGAAGTTGTTCCCAGGGAATTGCTTGCTATTCTTTGAAGGTATATTGGAGAAAAAAAAAAGACTAAAAAGCAGCTACTGTTATATAAATATTATGTTGCAAGCATCTGGCTTGGGAAATCTACTATACTGTACAGGCCAGCGTTCCTCCTGCTGAACTGAGGTGCCAGCAAAGCAACCCTTGAAGCCCTGGCATAACTGCCACATTTCACACAGCAAAGAAAAATAGATCTGTGATATACAATAAAACTAGAAATAATAAAAATACTTCATGTACTTTATTTTCCAAGTCATTTAACTCCCTCTCATTGTTTTATATGTGTACCAGAGACTGTGCACTTAAGCCTGAAATTTTCTGGTAGGAATTATGGGTGGGACACTGGGGAGCTTTGGTGGTTAAGAACTCCCAGAAGCTGCATATGGACTATAATGGGTCTTTTGCAGACACCTTAAGCAAGAGGTACCCAACAAATGCTACTGCTGCCACTTTGTATTCACAAAACTGTGGAAGGAATGTTTGCATGAAGAGGAAAGGAAGAAGGGAAAAACCCATATTGGAGTGGCTCAGCTGTACATTGTCTCCCATTAGTATATAGGAATTTATCTTTGTGGAATAGAGAGTAGCTGATCAGTGATGGATCATTCAGGATTGTTCTGTAAACAGAAGTGTTTCAGAAAACTATAGTTCACTCCTGCACGACTGTTTATTGATACATCTGCTACAACAGATGTAGTGAGGAACCAGACTCGTGGTAACTTATTTCTTGAAAAAAGACAGGGATGGCTCCCACAGAGAGTGAAATTGTTTGCCATTACATGTCCATTTCTATTTTACTCATGTAAGGCACTGCTTCAATAATAGACTCCATCCATCTATGTCTTTCTAGTAGAATTTGTGAATGACATCATCACTCAGTCTGTGCACTGCATGTAAAACCTTCCTTATGCTGTAGTCTACTATAAACAAAAAATAATCATAACACTTCTAAAAAACCTAGAGATTCATGCCCAGAAAACATTCTTTCATCCATCCTTTGGGGACAGAGACACTTGGATAATGTATATGCCTTGCATATATTTCTCTCCCTAAATGCAGCAGCTGGAATGAAACCGTCTTTGTAGATAAAGTTGATGTTTTAATTTTTTTACCCTGAAGGACAGCATATAATGTAGCTTTTCATTTTTCATTAACTATGGCTCAGGTTGCTATAGGCTAAGCTCTCAGCTATGAATTAAAGTAAAGCAAAGAAACTCTACAGAAGAGCATTTCAGCTAAATGCCAACCTCAGTGTTTTGTGGCAATGCTAAGCTTGGATGGGACGGTAGTAATTATGTTTCTGTCCTGCTCTTCTAATAGCAAATTCACCAGGAAGATTTACTGTCTTCCCCCCTCTTCTCAAACCCATGCCCCTAGGTAGATACAATGCTGGGGTATCTTAACTGAAAATGTAAAATATCAAAATTAATAGATTTAAGAGAAATAGGATGACACTCAGAAAGAAAAGCTAATGCAGAATATATAGAATGGGAGAAGAATAATTCCAGAAACAACAGAATTAGAATAACCTCTAGAACAATTGTTACTTTGGTGACTTAACATAGCTCCAATAATAGAAAACATACTGACTGTATTAAGGCAAGAGACAGTCTCCATAACCAACAGTCTTTTCTACTCTGAACTTGAATACTGATACTTCTGTTGAATTGGCTCCTGTGCATTCTCCTTGAATGGAATACTAGTGATAGGCTTGGTTGCACCACTTCTCAAAATTAAGTAGTTAACACTGTCTTTTGAGAAAGTTTTATTAGATGCTAGCATAAACTTTCAAATTACTGGGAAGATGATATTAAATACTGCCAAATCAGAAAGTTTTAATACGTATGTTTAGGATGTCATCTGATAACTATTGTGCTTGCTCTTTAGGTCAATTGATTTTACCATAAGAAGCTTTATTAATAAGCATACAACGCTTCGAAAAATAAAGACTATGGTTTCCATCTAGTCTCCTAAAAACTAATTTTAGGTATGTCGAACAGATTTCATAGGCTGAAATGTGTCAGTCTTTAGGCAAGCCTTCAATAGTCCTCACACAGCTTGCTAAAGTAGAACTGAATAGTTTTTATTTGCAGCCTAGTTGCAAAATTGTCAAAAATGCAACTAGATATTATGACAGTGCTTGTATAATGTGGAAACACACAGAGACAAGTTTATTTTTTCTATTTCTGGTTCTTCCCCAAAGCTGGGAGAAGGGGAAATCTCCCATCTTGAAACACAAAAGAATTTGTAGAACAGACTGGCAATATGAAGAAATTAGCTCTTAAAAACAGAGAACTGATCTTTAGGTAATATCATGTTATATAATCTTTCTTTATAGATTATGTTAAAAAATCAGATGTATGGTACAGCAAGTGTAATTCTGCTTTTCTTTGTCAAGCCATTAGATTATGTCGTACATGGCAAGTGAAAAAGAAATATGCAGCTCATACTCATCTAGTCTGGCCCAAATAAAGATAACATATTCAATATGAGATTTATGCCGAGAACCTATCTTTCCTATGATGTAAAAAAAAAATTAATTATTTTTCTTTATTCCTTTGGATTTGAAGCATTTATTTCCCTAATGCTTCGATACATCTCTGTGCTGACAGGGAAACTAAACTTTAAGATACCATCAGTGATCAAAATAGTGACATAAACTGAACATATATTTAAAACATAAACAATTGACATATTTAATGCTAAAGTAAATCTAAAAGCAAACTTACTCTCATGTACATAAAGCTATTCCTAAGCTTCAAAGATTTCAAATACAATGTTTAATGGTGATCTGCCTTGATCAAGATACAAGGTACCATTTGCTACTCCTTCATCCCAGTGACAATCTAAACTGTATATCCTTGAAGACTTGCTATGGCAAGGATTCTTTTGGAGTGTGTGGAACTCCCAGCTATCGTTCATATTGTCACAATCTGGTTCAAAGGGCTCAGCGTTACATATCAGCTTGTCCATGAGGATGCCCAGTGCTAGTCCTGTCAGTCCACAACAAAGGGAAAGTGAGATAACTAAAATTAAATCTATTCTCCTGCTCCTGCCCTACAGAGGTGTTCTGTTGAAACCCTTCAGTTCAGTTCAAAACCCTTTGCTTCCTCTGTGTTATCATTCACTGGAAGGGTTGGAATTGCCACGCATGGCTGCTGAAGGGTACCCAGCTAGCTTTGATTTATTACAAGGCTTTCAAAAAGCATGCTAAAATTCGCTTGCTGGATGTTCAGCTTCTTTTCTTGTTGAAAAGCAGAAGATGTAATCATAAATAATAGTACCTTAATCTATTAGTGGTCTTACTAACAGTTGCCTAGAACACTTAATAATAAAATAACATTTTAAGCTATAAATACTAAATCAAGATGGAAACAGATTGTCTTATACCTCAATATAAATTGCAGGTACAATACAACCTAAAATCCAAGCTGAGATTTAAGATGATTCCCAGATACTTAAATTCCAAGGCATAATTTAATATGGGTTTAGCTAAAGTACTAATGTTTAATTGCTCCTTACAAGAGCTCTTTCAACAGAAGACTTGATTATGCCTAAACCAGGCCAGAATGATATTAAAATCATGCTGCAGAGCAATATAAATTTAACCTATCACTGATGCAGTTCAATAAAGAATGGCACCATCTTCATGGAGAACCATTTATTTATATTTTATTTCAATTTTGTACAGACTTGATAGCTTCAAGGAAATAAGCTCTCAGAAAGAGCAGCTGATATACTGTAAGCCTGAGAATTTGTTTAATCAATGCTTTTCTTTGTAATTAGATAACATGAAAATGAGCAAACTTGAATATCTGTTATACAGATAGTTCTTTTAACAAAATTTTGCAATATTCAGTTATATTTTGGTATGTTCAAGCTGAGTCAAGACAGCAATCACAACTCAGCAATAAGCAGGGTCTGAGTGGATCTCAGGAGATCATAGCCTGCATCCCACTCCCTTGGACAGAAAGCACTTATACCTCCAACATTCACAAAGAGTGGCAATTAACCCGCTACCAACACATCCCCAGGAAACATGTGTGGATTTATCATCCTTACTGGACATTTGCAAAACCTGTTTAAACTAAGTATTTCTTGCTGAAGTTTAAACCTGCCTCTTGTCCAATCCTCCCTAAGGATAAATTATTCTCTTCCTTAGGGATGAACTCTTTTCTTGCCTGAATCAGTGTGAAAATTTTTGCCATGGTCCTTTTCTCCCCAGACTTTCCTAGACCAAAGAACCCAATTTTTTCATCCTTTTATTTTTCAACTTCTCACCAGCTTGTATGGACTTGTTTGAACCCCCTATCAACTTGAATTCCTACTGCACATGGGTAAAGCTGAAGTTCTGTCAGTTCCAGTTCCAACTGGTGGACAATTCACTTCACATAGTCTGCATACCAGGGACAACTCAACATACAGCCTGGTGTGTTCTTTCCTCCTCTTTCATCCTTCAAAAGAAGGTTATTGTTGACCAGCGCTGAGTGTGTTGTTCCCCAGTATTTTTCAGAAGTGTTACTGAACAAGTTCCTCATTCTCTGATTTCACAGTTGATTACTTTTGCCCAAGGACAATATCTTGCAGTTGGTTTTAATTAATTTCTTATATTTTGCTTTTCCAAGCTGCTTCTCCATTTGTCAAGGTTGCTTTGGTTTGTAATGCTGTACCCCAGTAAACTCACTGCTACACATCGTGGTGCCATGAGCAAAGGTCAGCTGTAGGATCTGGTCCTTTATCCAGGCTAATAAGGAAAACACTGAACACATTCCTAACTAAAACAGACCTTTGAGGAACCAAATCTTTACATACCTTCATAAAATATGACAACTATTTTCTCAGTATATTTATCACTCAGTTTTACAACTGTTGTCTAGTAATGAAATAAATTATGATATCTTGTCTAAATAATATACAATTCAGTGTCAAAAAAACTTACAAAAGTTATCTACTGCTATGCTCTATTTGTGTAGCCAATTACCAAAAAGAGGAATATAGGAATTATAAAAACAGCAATTAAAAATTAAATATCTTATGAAATATCAAAATTCACTTATTTATTGTAACTCTCTCTTTTCTCCCCCTTCCCATTCCTGGCTACTTTACAAGGCAATTTCACCATTTTTATTTTTTAAAATATATTTCTACTCCCTTGAAGCAATACAAATTTTTTTACAGGACAATAGGACAGGAAGAGGCCTAAGGTGGGAGTACTTTTCTTTGGTCCATGGAGCAACTTTCACAGAATGACTGAACTCAGTGACTAGGGTCACACGAGTGGCCCAAGCATGAGATTCCAAGGGTACCTAAGCCTGTTCTGTAATGCTGTGCTATGTACAGCCATTTTGGATGCTAAAGGATTAGAGGACCTTGCTCATATACAGAAGAACACCAAGGGTCCAAAAGAAAACTAATTTATTTAGATATCAACATGATATCCAGAACTGGCTCCCGATGACCTTCTGGTCATAAACTATGGGATTCTTAGGCTTTCTGGTCATAAAATGAAGACCATTTTTTACACCCTGAACCCCACTTTGTCTTGAAAGTGGGTAACTGGGACAGGTTATGTAACAAAAAGCTATCCCACATTTATGCACACAGCCTGCTCCACGTGTTCCAGAGGATGGATGGAGGCACACACCACCCACCCAAGTGACAGGATGGGGACTGAATGTTCAGCTTGCAAAGACTTACAGATATAAAACATCTTTCATTCCCTTCCTCCTGCCCATGGAAAAAAGACTATTTTGGGTATGGAATAAACCAAAGAAGACAGGATAAGAGAGGCCCTATGAGAATCCATATGCCCCAGAAAGAGACAAAACTCAAGCAAGCTAATAGAATGCCCATAGGAAGTTCCACCTTCAGACAGTGGCTAGACTCACCTCAGCTGGAGCTAAAGTCATCCTTTTAAACTGTCTTCCAATTCTTAGCCCAAACATCAGGGTGCTTCCCCAGGTGTAGGAGCAACAGTGGGTAGAACGGTCGGGACAGATGCAACAAAAATCTACTCATATTAACAATTATCATGGTATTGTACTTATCTGGAATAGGAGCCATATGCAAATCATTCCATTAGTAACCCTTTGAAACCAAGGTGAGAACTTGAAATCTCACTAAGCAAAGGATTCAAAAGAAAAAAGTCATCAGTTCAGAGTAGAATTCTGCCAAAGGAGTTTTAGGCTCCAGAAAAAAAGAATTCTACACGAGACCTCTCAGGTAGGGAAGACTGAAGAAACCAAACCACAAACAAACAAAGAAACAAAAACCCTCAAACAAACCACTCAAACAAATAAACCACCACCACCAGCAACATAACCCACCAAAACAAACAAACAAAAAGGAGATTTTGAAATTACTATTTAGCTCCATGAGGTGTATAACGGAAAAAGCTTGGGATGGACTGTATTTCTCAACCTGGGGGGTTGTTTCATAAATTTCCAATTTCTCAAAAATATTAAGAAAATAACAAATCAAAAGGATTTTTTTTCTCCTAGACAAGTATCATTTGGAGGAATATTCTGCAGCAGACTGTGACTTCTGACCTGAATCCAGCAGAAAATCAGCAAGTCCATAAAGATGAACCTGGACACATCCAGTCTGAAAACAAGATCAAAGTCAGGGTTGGAGAGTTAGTTTCTTAATTAAGGCAATTTGAGTAAAAATAACGAAGGCGGAAGTCACATTTCTGCAAAAGCAATTTGGCAGAAGGGCTAGTCCTCTTCTTTATAGTACTTCAGATGAAAAAGGAAGACGCTATTAGTTGCTTTCTTTGTTAAGTGTTTGAATTGAAACCTTGGTGCCACTCGTTTACTATTTGCCAGTAGCGCTGAGTGAGTAATTCTCTGCCTGTAATTTCTTCTACTAAATTAGCCTCTTTTTCTTCCCATGCAATATCCATCAGCAGATCATGATTTTCTCATTTAAACGTACTCAATAAATATGTCTGAATTTTACCCTGCAAACAGATTGCAAATATTTGAAATTCAAGCTGCATCATTTATTTAGGATTGGTAAATCAGGTCACACTGTTTGTTCTCTCTGGCTGAAGTAGTGTGAGACTACTTCCTGTGCACACAGTTGTGTGCTCCTCCTCAAAATCAGACATCCATAAATGCTCATGGGAAACAAAATTTGCATTGTTGCTTTTTATATGCCTTTCTGCTTAAAGTAAGTCTCAATTGATTGTTCTTTCATCAAGAAGCAAATTTGAATGGACTCTGAGTGACTATGGGTAAAGAAAATTAATTTAAGAACTTTAATGATTTCTTGTGGACATTTTTTGGTATTACTCATGCTATTTTTTGTATATTTACAAAAGATGAATCAGATAAAAAAGGCCTTCATTCCTTAAAACATCCTTACAAAAGACAGAAAAATACCAAAAATAACAAAAAAGATAAAAATAAATATTTCCAGTATTCAAAGAGGGGACTGCTGAATCATACAGCAACTTTGGCAAAAGCAGAAAAACAGGAAAATCCCATCACTCCATTTTGCACCATTAATCAAAAACCACAATTTAACAAGCCAGGAATAAGCTCTAATCTACAGTTTTTGTTTTCTTTCCACAGAGCAACAGGATTCTGGTTAAGGAGGTTCCTTGTGGACCATAATTGCTATGCTGTTTGCAAATGTTGGTATAATTTGGATGTGTAAAATTATTGTCATGTGATGGTTCCATGGATTCAGCTAGTCCACTGTTGAACGGAGAACAAGAAAAAAGAATAAAAGAATATTCCAAGATGTGATCATTTATTTTTGCAGGGGTTTAATTATTATAAATATAAGCATACATTTTCTAAGTATTTTGATAATTTAGAGTAACAGATTTTCTGTGAGAGAACTGGGGAAGCAAGGAGTGATTATACAGATAGTGAATGGCATCATGGAAAAGCTCATAAATAAGTAAAATAAGCACAAACACACACAGGGCAGCTGTCCTAGTTCCCAGATTCTCAGATGTCTCTTTCCTACAGGCCTTCTCTCCCCCTTTACTTCTGACCAGCTCCTTGCTTTACCATTAAAGCAGCCTAACCAAGATTTTCAATAAGCAAAGGAAACTTGACCACTCTCCCTTATAGCCATGAGGGCAGATTCTCCAGTAACTGTGCCAGGCACATAAAACTCATACGT
This sequence comes from Anomalospiza imberbis, assembly GCF_031753505.1. Taxonomy (NCBI): domain Eukaryota; kingdom Metazoa; phylum Chordata; class Aves; order Passeriformes; family Viduidae; genus Anomalospiza; species Anomalospiza imberbis. Next base: position 124,216,232 of record NC_089681.1, on the reverse strand, counting down.
ACTTTTCAAAATTGCAGTCATCAAGAACATTCAATTTGCTCTGCCAAAATGCTGACCTGATGTAGACTCCCATGATAAAATACTATGGTCTAAGGGTATGCATTTCAGCATCCTTCACACTGAATTCTATGGTCCAAAAAATACTCACATAGAAAATTGTAGTTCTTAATTAGTTCTTAGGCACAAAATCTGTCCCATCCCTCAGACAGGAGCAATCTGACTTGTCATTTAGGCTCTGTGCAGCTTAAGCCACTCATCCAGGAATAGACCAATTTGTGGCTTTTGTCTTACAGTATTTTTAAAGTTGCTATTTAGCTGTTGACACATATTATATTTCAATATTGTCTCATTCTGAAGAACCTAAACTGTCCCAGCTCCAGAAGCACCAACACAAATATTGAACATACATCACCTGTATTCAACACCAAAGAAATTGTCTAAATGTAAGAAGTTTAATGGGCAGTATCCCAAGCAGGGGCTCAGAAGAATATATAGGTTAATAAATAATAATAATAATAATAATAATGATAATAATAATAATAATATAATAATAATAATAATTTTGCAAGTTATCTGATTAGCACAGCTTTGTTCCTAAAATAAATTGATAAATAAATAAATCCATGAAATGAAATGTCAGGTTCCTATCTGCTTATAATATTAAAAAAATTATCCACAGAACTGAAATACACAGAAAGTCAGAATGGAAACATATCTATATAAAAATATATCCATATCTATAATTATATATCTATATCTATCTATCTATTTATTGATATATATATCTATCTTAGCATTTCTGGCTTTCACATGTTTTTGCATAATGATAGGGCTAATATAACATAACAAATCCTAAACTGTTTTCACAAGGAGTGGGAAAAAGATGTGTAAAAGTATGCTCTCTCTTGCTTCCTTCTGTTCACAATGTATCTAAATACAACAAATGGTGTTCTTGCTCTTTCTGTCTGTTTCTCAATCTGTTTGGAAAGTAGCCATCATTCTGCAGCCAACCATAATATTTGACACTTCCTGACATCATGAAAGCCACCATCTGTCTATCATTGAAGCCCTGTACTTTTTAAAGACTGCTTGGCTTGATCCTTAATGAAGATTCACTGTGAATGCACAGATCAGTTTAGATAGAAAACTGGGGAAGTCTGACAAAAAGACTGTGCAAAACCATGTTTTAGTTAGATTCAGACACACAAAAAAAGGAATAACCAAGACCTTCTTGCAAATACCAAAGGAAAAGTTCGGTTCACTTTCAGTAAGTCCAAGGTCCAAATTCATCATGTAAAATTTGGAACATAAAACTGAATTCAGACAAAAATTAAAAATTATCCAAAAAGCAGTTTTCCTACCTACGCCTAACTAGTTTTCAAAGATAAATATAGACACACTTCCAGTGTTTGTAAGAGGCATAAAATATAGAATATGCTATTCACTGGAAATCATAATGCAATTTCATATTTAAGTATTATTACTATTTTCAAACATCCAAAAAGCAGGTTGTCTATGGTTTTGGCTTGATACATAAGTTTTAAAGACTCTTAAATACCAAAAAGATAGAAATCTCTGTTTTGTAAATATGTGCGAGAAGGAAAGCATAGGCTTTTTTTTTCCCAGAACATATCTTAACAGGGAAATTTATTCCCTGTGATATTTCAAGGCATGTTTTTCTACCATAATTTTTGCACAAAACAGTGACTCAAGGTGTAACTCTTCTACTTGCTTTACTTAGAACAGATTTGGATGCAAACCTTTAGAAATCTGACCTGGAAAACCATGACCTTTGAATACCTCATGCTCTGTTTCCTTCATCTAAAAATTAATTCAAGTGTTTCCATATGGCTACAGAGGCAGAATGCTCTATACAGCCTTCAAATCTTTTATAGCCGTACTGATCTACAGCCACAACATAAACCAATTCATGGATGGAGGGCCAAGACCCTTGTCCCCTTTGGCTACCGACTCTCCTCTCCTCCTCCTCCACCAGTCTGCCCCCCCCCCCTTTATTGATGCTGAGAATGGAGATGAAGAATTTCCTGTGCTTTTCTCAGCACAGGACCAGTAAATGTGTCTGGCTGGTCCTTCAGCAAACAATTCGGGTCAGGAGAAAGTACTGTGTACAAGTTGTGCAGGGGCTAAGCGCCCTGTAAACACCACCAGCCTCACAGGGTGACACTGAAAAAGCAGCATTCAACAGGCCAGAAAGCTACTCAAGGTCCCAGAAAGAGCTTCTAGAAAAGAGCTGCAGTGCATTTCTCACCACGACTAACTCTGCAAAACATCGCTGCTAAGGTTGAAATTAATGAGCATGAGGGTATGAAAAGAAAATGCCTTTCTTCTTCACAATAGATGGAAATTATAATAATGATTTTTTTCACTTTGTTAATTATCTCAGAGCAAGCCATAATAATTCCCAAAACAAAAATTGAAATGAGGTCCTGAATTTTTCAGTAAGAACAAATAAGGAGCAACATGGTCTGTGTTCACATCCCATTTTCAGCCCCATGCCGATTCATTTGTGCATCCTCCCATCCAATGCCACAGTGCCTGGAGGTTGTCCCTGCATACCC